>NC_070615.1:39572500-40782500 GCF_027172205.1 Podarcis raffonei | reverse complement strand
TGTGCTCTAAATACACATTACGGATCTGCCTAATGTGTGACTTTCACCAAAATGCTGCACTACATCCTTGCACCCTAGCACAGGGCGAGCCAATGCCTGTCAGACATTTTGGACTACAACTCCCATCAGCCCCCACCCAGAATGACCAATGACGGGGGGCAATGGGAGTACATTGAGAGGGCACCACATTGGCAGGAATTTTTCAATTTATTTTCACTTTTAATTTGTATACCGCCTTTCTATATTACTATAGACAGGGCAGGTTGCAGCAACAAAATATACAACAAACAACACACACCTTATAATAACCTGATCCAATACAAAAAATCATAATAAAACATAATTTTAAAATGAATGACTTATATTAAATAAAGTAATATTCAATAGATTATTGAATATTATTGTTGTTTTTTAGTTGTTTACTCGTGTCCGACTCTTCCATGGGGTCACGAAGAGTCAGAACACGACTAAGTGACTAAACAACAACAATATTCAATAATCTATTAGAATATAATAGTACACAATAAAATTAACTCATAAAACACCAGCAAGTAATAATGAAACAAATTCCCTATTAACAATTACAATAAATAATTACTAAGCTATGATCAATAAAAATAAGGGCAAATCACAATACATGAAGTACCGCAACACATTGAAATACCATGTAAAAGGATCAAAGACAGACAACTTATATACTTATTTTTAAAATATTGGGGTTTTTTTTAAAAAAAATCCCTGAACTCCTCTTCTCCCTTCTCGGCTGCTTCTGCTATTCTTAATGTCATGGCCTGGGAGAGGCTAATTTGCTCCTGTACATGGCTTCAACCAGCCAGGATTTTATGAATTGCTACAGGATCAAGCACACAGATCCTCTCTCCCCTTCCCCATTTTGCTTTCCCAACTGAAACTCAACATTCGGAGGCTCCTGAAGACATCTGTGCATGCTCTGCCCTTATTAGGCTGGCTGGGTGATGCCCAATTGGGCGTTTCTCTTTCCTAAACTTCTGCCTGTCTCAAGATCCACCTGAGAAAGCTGACCCCTTCCTCTCGCTTCCCACTGGCCCTGGTACAGTTCCAATCCTGTCGGCACGTTAGCAGCTGAGTTCAGCATTAGCGGGAACAGAGGGGTTTTGGCGCAACACGTCGGGGGTTTGCTTTTCTGAAAGCAGACACGACTCGGGGCAAGGGCTCCAGCGGCAATAAAAATGCTCCCTCATCCTACGCTAGCTGCTTAATATTCCCACAAGCTCCCTTCTTGTTTGTTGTTGTTGTCCTTTAGAACAAAGGGCGGACAGAACCGCCGAGGCCTGGCCCAGCTTTGCACAGCCAAGGAATGAAACAAGGGTCTGTGCGCTAGATCATACGGACACAATGGGAAACCGTAAATGCCAAAGTTCTTGTTGGGCCGCACGCCGTGAAAGATGTTGTGTGTTTCCCAACACAACCCCCGAGACCCTGAATGCCACCAGCCACCATGTACCCAGCTGTGCCATTTCCAGTCCTGCGCCCACCACTTTGTTAACAATAGTATTACTGTTCCGTTTGTCAGCGGGATGGAAGACTGAAACTGCATGTATTGGAATGGCATGTGAAAGATGAAGAGGTTAAGTCAGCAATGATACGTCGGGCTAAAGACTTTGGTTACAACATACAATTAGAAGATTGGGAAAAGCTATGGAAAGAAGATATAAACTTTACAGCATGTAATGCTTTGAAAGAAAACATTATGAAAATGATGTACAGATGGTACATAACACCAGTAAAGTTAGCCAAAATGTATAAAGTAAGCAATAAATGTTGGAAATGTAAAGAAAAAGAAGGTACCTTTTACCATATGTGGTGGGCTCGTAAGAAAGTAAAATGCTTCTGGGAAATGATATATAATGAGATGAAGAAAATGTTGAAATATACATTTGTGGAAAAAACCAGAAACATTTTTACTTGGCATTGTAGGTACAGAAATTAATAGACAGGATAAAAACTTGTTTTTATACGCAACTACAGCAGCGAGAGTACTATTAGCCCAATGATGGGAACAGGAAGAATTACCAACAAAGGGGGAGTGGCAAATAAAACTGATGGAGTATGCAGAACTGGCAAAGTTGACTGGGAGAATTCAGAACCAGAAAGACCAGGACTTCCTTAAGGATTGGAATAAATATATGATTTATTTGAAAGGCAATTGCATTAATGTAACATCGCTTGTAGGTTTACAGGTAGTTTTGTAAGGAGGACTATATAAATTATTGTAAAATGATTTAGGAAGGAAATAATTAGGAAACGAAGTTTAAAAGCATTAATTATAACAATAAAATGCAAGATCAGATAACAAATTTGAAAATCACTAGACAGGATTGATGGAAGTCTCAGGCTATAATAACCAAAATGAGGATGATGTGATGTGAAGTTTTGTTTGGAAAATATATGCAAAAACTAATAAAAATGATTAAAAAGGAAGACTGAAACTGCAGCAAATACAGCGGGTTCTTTTGCATGTTTTGTGCCCATAGCAAGGCAATAAGTGTGTGGGGTGCCTGGAATCTTCAGCCCCATCTTGACCTCCTTCTAGCACTTTGGACCAGGGATGCTCAGACTGGGCCCCACCAGCACGGTCAGGGCCGGATTTAGCTTTGATGAGGCCCTAAGCTACTGAAGGTAATGGGGCCCTTTATATGTCCAGCTGTCCTTTGTCAACAACAAATTGTCACTGTTTTTTGTGTTGAATATATGCTATATGGTAATTTATGGACCTAATAGGTATCTCAAGCCATTTGCACATGTTGCCCTGCAACCGGTCCGTGCAGAATGTAGGCACCCTATATATAGAAATGAGCAAACCAGTGATATTTCAGGGAGCAGGCTAGCAGGTGGGGCCCATTATTTACATCATAGGAGCCTACACAACACAAAACACTGTTGCTATATGTAGGTTTTATTTTATTTGTTTTTTATCTTATATTTTGGAAATGTACATCCAGTGTTTTTTTCCCCTTTAATTTTTTGGGGGGCCTCCAAGAGAGGGGGGCCCTGAGCTATAGCTTGTTTAGCTTATACGTAAATCCAGCACTGCACGGTACATTTAGAGCTGCATCATATCACTTTAAATAGCCGCAGGCTTCTCCCCCCCCCCCATGAATCATGGGAATTGTGGTTTGTTACAGTACACACACAAAGCAAATGTTCTACCCCTGAGCTACAGAACTGGAACAGTGTCAAAGAGCCTCGTGGCACCTTAAAGACTAACAAGCTTACGGCACCAGCTTTTTATGGGCTTGTGGCATAATAAATAAAGTTTATGTTCTAATATATCAAAGACACTTTGATGGCTTTTGCTGCTGGAGACTAAAAACGGCTGCCCCTCTGGATTTTTTTAAAAGGAGTTGAAAGTAGGACAACAAAAGCATCACTGACTGTGGCACAGATTTATTTTGTCCTCTGGTGAAACAAGCAGCCTACTTTCAAAGCAGCTCAGCTCTCTGAAGAACAAACTGTGATTTTTCCCAAGTCGCAGTTCCCTGCCATCAGAGGGCCACCTGGGAACATCCACACTATGCGTCTGAAGCACTCTTGCAGCACTTCAACCGTCATGGCTTCCCCAAAAGCATCATGGGAACTGACCTCACGGGCCAGCACTTCCCAGCACCCTTCACAAACTACAGTTCCCATGATGTTTGGGGGGAAAGCCATTATGACCGATGAAGTCATATATGAGAGCTTCAAATGTAGGGCATGGGTGTGACCCTAGGCAAATGGGTGAAGCTTTTTCACTTCTGGTCTCAAAACTCCTAAACAAACAAACAAAAACCCTTTATGCATAGGGAGCATCTATGCCCCTCCATGGCCTCCAGTTTTATGGTTAAGAATTTTAGTAGAACATTGTTGGATCAGATCAAGGTCTTCTTAAAGTTGCCATTCATATACCTTCAGGAAGCCTGGAACATGAGCACAACAGCCTTCCTCCATGGTTGCCATCTTTCCACACACACACACACACACACACACACACACCCATCCAGGCCTTGCCTCACCCCATACGTTAAACAGCCCAAAATAGGGAAGGTACTCCAAATAAATTTAAGGTTTCGATTGTCTTCTTCTGCCCAGTGTTCAAGGTTCTATAGCTCAGACTGGGAGAAGCCTCCCCTACACAAATAGTGCTCTTGTGGTTTTCTTTGCTCGTTGCTTCGTCTGCTTGAGACAAAAATAAGATGGTCTAGAGTGAAGACACTGTGGTATGTCAACAGAAATATATGGCCTCAGAGTAAAGGCAAGACTATTTATGATGCACACACTTTCTGGTTTTTATATACTTATTGGAACCTCAGCGTGAGAAAGAAAGACTGCAGTCCATGACCTTCCTAAGAAAAAAAGAGTCTTTGCAGCAGTGACATCAGCAAGATTTGCAGGGCGTCTGAAGAGGATTTATATTTTATGATATGCGGCAGCACCTTCACTGCACTGTTTTCAACACCTGACCTCAACCCTTTTTGTCCAGAAAAGCTTACACAGACCTGTTGTTATTATTATTATTATTATTATTATTATTATTATTATTATTATTATGTACTTGCAACCAGTCAGGGGATGGCTCCTGCCTGACACTTTCTCTGTCCCCACCTCCTATTGGCCTCATAGTAACCTTAGGTCAGGTGAAAAGGTATTGAGTTGCAAATCGCCATCTTGAAAGGGTGGTGACTTTAGTCTTTCTCTGAATGCCACAGAGAGAAAAAGGATGTTAATGGCTCTCCAATAGAGGCAAAGGAAGGCTAAGACAGGCTGGAATTGGGGAGAGAGATGCCGTTTTGATTTCTGGAGTTATCTTTTATTTCTAAAATGCTGAGACTGTGCTGGACAGCGCAAAACATTGTATGGATGTTTTGGGTGTATCATGTTATGTCTTTTGTTGTTGTTGTTATTTTGAAGAGCTCTTCAAGAAAACTTTGAATAATGTAATAATGTTTTTATGGTTCTGGACAATGTTTTCTTCCAAAAGGAGTCAGTTCCTATGCTTCCAGTCACTTCAAACTGCGCGATATTAATATCTTCAGTAAGGTTTGACTTTAAATGTGAATGCAATCTCCCATTCGCAGCCAATTTGGGAATGAGTTTGCCATTAGTCTCATAGATAGACCAATCTCCTACACCAGGGATTAGTCCAATTCCCTTTTCTAAAGCCATCTACGCTAATGCGCAAACCCACCTCTCATAACAGCAGTTATCAGTGGGCACGAAGAAAAGTTGTTTCCGAGAATCAGAGTGCTTTGAGGATTAAAAGTTAAGGTGATGAAAGAAAAGTGTTCTTTTATCCTGTTGGGAGAACTTTAATGGTAACGTATCTGATTCTTCTCCTAATGCAGATTGCACTTCCATCATCTGATAGAGGACTTAATGGGATTTGGAGATTCAGATCTGTACTTTGCACAAGCAAGCATCAGGTCTTGCTGTCTTAAATGCTACATGAAAAATGCAAAAGGCCACAGTGTTGTTAGGCAACAGATAGTGTGGTACAGTGGTACCTCGGGTTAAGTACTTAATTCGTTCCGGAGGTCTGTACTTAACCTGAAACTGTTCTTAACCTGAAGCACCACTTTAGCTAATGGGGCCTCCTGCTGCCACCCGTGCCACTGGAGCCCGATTTCTGTTCTTATCCTGAAGCAAAGTTCTTAACCTGAAGCACTATTTCTAGGTTAGCGGAGTGTGTAATCTGAAGCGTATGTAACCCGAGGTACCACTGTATAGGGTTTTGAATGTCAGGTTAGGGAATGGAGGCCTCAGTCCAACTCAACTCTGAAACTCAGGCCCCATCTACACTCTATGAAACACTATAATACCACTTTCAACAGTTATGGATTCCTCCAAAGAATCCAGGGACGTGTAGTTTGTCAATGATGCTAAGAGTTGCTAGGTGATCCCCTGCTCCCCTCATAGAGCTACAATTCCCAGAGTTCCCTGGGAAGAGGGCTTGACTATTAAACCACCCTGAGAATTGTAGCAGGGGTCCATGAGGGAAACAACTCTCAACACACTACAGTTCCCAGGATTAATTGGGGGGGCAGCTATGACTGTCTAAAGTGGTATTATATCGCTTAAAATTTATAGTGCAAATGTGGTCTCGCTGGGTGACTTTGGCCCAGTCAATAACCTACCTCACAGGGTTGTTTGTGAGGATAAAAATGAGTGGGGAATGAATGCTATATTGAGTTCCTTGGAGAATAGGAAGGATAACACAGCAATAAACCCAATAAAATATTCATTGCTTAATGGCTGCAAGTCTATAGTTATTTCACCCAGCACTTACAATGGCTCTATTTACCCCCTTCAAGTTCTGTTGGGCTCCAACTTCCATCAGCCTGAGCTAGGATAGGCCATGGCTAGGAGTGATGAGGTTTTTAGTTCAGCAGCATCTGCAAGGAACCAGATTCCCTATCCCAAATGTAAAAGCATTCTAGAGCAAGCATAGATTTAAAGATGAGGTCACCAAGATGGTGTTTTGGAGAGAGGTTCAGCAACACAAAGGTTTAACACCACTGCAGAAATGGGCGCGCTCTAGAAAACCAGCAACTGACAGAACAGAAAAATAATACATGTAAAAAATAAAAAACCCTTTATGGACAGTGCTCACTCAATCATTTAAAAAGGTTATTGTGCTCAGAATATATCTGCAATTCTAATCCCATAGAATGGTGTGTTGTATAGGACTTTCCCAACCCACTGGGGATTTGAACCCAGATCTCTGTGATCCAACACTTCATAACCACAAAGGTTCTCAGGATGGGATCCTATAAACACTTCCTTGGGGAAAATTGCCATTGCCATTGAACTCAATGAGGCTTACTTCTGAGTAGACAAATGCAGAGTTGCACTGTTGGTGAAAGAACGGCGCAGAATAGTGTCTGGAGGGCTCAATAACTGGCTTTAAGGGTAGGAAAATTACTTGTTGCCGTTGCATCCAACACATCCAATGGCAGTGAACACTCCTAATGCTTTAAAAATGGCTTATACGGTGTAAATAACACTCCGTTTCGTAAGGTTTGGACAGCACGGACACATTATTTGGCTTTAATACACCACGTTCAAAACGAAAACAGCTCACTTGGATGAAAAAAGTCATAACTTCGGGATCAATAGCTGGGCATTGAAGCATTTAATCACTCTGTTACTTAGCTAGCGGGAACCAGCTCCTCACACTAGAATCAATGAGCCTAATACATCCATTAATTTGGGGGCTTTTGGAAGAATGGAAGCAGCAGGGCTTATTCTATTAAAAGGAAAAACCAAACAAAGCCCCCAGTCACTGAAGTCAACCATTGTCAGAGGAGTATGAGCCAAATGAGTTGTGTGAGGGGGGATTTTGCAGCCCCTACAAAATTCATAAGAAGCCAATGCTCAGCATACTCAGAATAATCTGAGGTGGATTATTTGTGGCCCGGCGCCCGCATTCCTGATCTTCTTGGAGACCCACCAGGTTGCCCTAGCCAGCCCGCCTTCCCGGCGCCGCATTGGGGGTTCCCGCCCAAACCCGTTTAAATGAGCCAATCCGTGGCAGAGCCAGGGGCGGGGCCACAGAAGTGGACCGAGAGTAAGCAGGCTTCACTCAGGTCCGCTCTGGTATCTTAAAAGGGGGGCGGAGCCAGCGCTCAGAATAGACCCAGTAGAAATAATGGACAGGACTAACTTAGGCCCATTTACTTCAAGGAGTCTACTCTAAGTATGGGATGGGGGAGGAATTTGATTCAGTTCATGGTTACAGGCAAACCTACCCCATTTGTGTTTTCCAAAACAATAAGTCAACCGAAACACAGAAATCCATTTTTTAAAAAATGCACTTCTCTGAATTTTGCAAAGCAGTTCCTTGGTCCAAGTTATGTGTACAAAAAAGCTAGGCTAAATGGTGCATATAAATGTATTTGTTACTGAAAACAAGGTGCACTATACTGGGGGGAATTGCTTTGCAAAAATATGTGTATTAGACAAAATTGCACATGATGATGTGACTATTCAGAGAAATGCACATTGAAATGCTGGTGAATTTTCATGAGAACTTTAAAAAGTTACACACACAGAGAGAGAGAGAATTGCAGACTGATGTGGAAATGGTATGGATCAAGTTTAAGATTTGAAAGATGAGAAAATGAGAGGAACCAAAATTGAAAGCTTTATTCCAACCCTACTCAATTTCTAACTTGGCTGGATACAAACCCATAGAATCATAAATGGCGCTGGAGGTCATCTAGCCCAAAAAAGGCAGGATATGGAGCACCCATGACAGCTGCCTGCCTCTGCAACAAACCCTCAGTTGCATATATTTTCATTGCAACTGTTTTATTACCCCCCCCCCCCCGTGAAGACAGGGGAAACAGAAAAAAAGCTCTGAAGGCCAATTCTTAGCAAAAGCAATGTGAAAGGAGCAACCAGCCCAGTGCTTGTTTTCCACTTTAGTTTGTAGCTTCTCCAGCTGGATTTTTAGAATATTATAAAATGTCTGGGTCAAACTACCCTGTGTCATCTGGCCCCAAGTCAACTCTCAACCATTGGGAATGCTGTGACTGTTGCTCTGCGTATCCTCCAGAAACACAAGTCTGGGGTTGCCGTGAGGATCAGCGAAGTGGAAGAGAGGGGTTTTTGACAGCTGTCCAGGGAACTCTGCAAGGCTTCCAAACTTCTCTTTCTGGCGTGGTCCCCAGATGGAGGATGTTTCTCGCTCACCCCTGGGGTAGCCTTGGTGCTTATTCATATTCTCCCTCTAGGATCCTCCTTCAAGCATCCCAGCACATTTGGGCTTTGGAGCCTCAGAGATGAGCGAAGACCTTTCTCTCCCAAGACTCTACTAAGGTACAACTGTCAGTTGAGCTGCAACGGCATTGCTTTGGCATTTGCAAACACTTGACAGTCTATCTCCAAAAGACTTTTTAGATACACACACATGCAGTCATACCTCGGGTTGAAGTAGCTTCGGGTTGAGCATTTTTGGGTTGCGCTCCATGGCGACCCGGAAGTAACAGAATGCGTTACTTCCGGGTTTCGCCGTCCACGCATGCGCAGACACTCAAAATGAGGTCACACGCATGCGCAGAAACGGTGAATCACGACCCGCGGACACACAGACGTGGGTTGCGTTCACTTCAGGATGCGAACGGGGCTCCAGAACGGATCCCGTTCGCTTCCAGAGGTACCACTGTACACACATATTTCAAGTTGCCCTTGCATGCAAAGATGGGCTCTGGTGGTTTGAGCGAATGAGACCAATAGTGGCTCCAACGGTCAAGAAGGTGGTTCCTGCATGTGCTGAAAGGCAGATGGGGCCCGTCAACCTGGGATAGTAGCCCATCTAGGAGAAGGAAAACTCTGATCCCAAACCTCTGCAATCTTGTGTGCCTCCTTCCGGCAACTCCTGCAGCCAATCTGATGCCAAAGGTATTGCTCTGCTTTCCTTTGGACCACATCAGCCCGGCCAACAGAGGTGTCTTGTCATGTGGGCAGCCCAGGACCTCCATGCACACTGCCCAGGCTTGTGTCCCAGGGAGGTCACTTTGGTGCTACTGACACTGGTTTGGCTTCACCCCTGGAGGCACACTCCATTGTCTCTTGAGACAGAAGGATGCCAAAAATGTCAAGCTCCATTGTAAATAAAACTTCTTAAGAGGTTTCCAGGCTGCCACTATTTTCAGATGGGATTCTATCACATTTGCCAGCACAAATTCAGGCTGAACGATTACAGTAGACAGGAAGGTCTTTTGCAACAAACCCATTTCTTCTGACCCCATCCTGCTCCTTGCCGAGTTCTGCAAGGGCAAGGCTGAGGTGGAGGAAGCTGACAGCCAGGCCCAGCCCCAGCCCCTGCACAGGCTGGCAAGTGGGGGCAGGCTGAAGGCAGACTAGGGTTGCTTCAAGGCAAGACAGGAGCTTCTTCAGATCAAGGGCCATATTCCCACCTGAGCAACCTTCAAGAGCGATGGGCGAGGCCAGAGGCAGAGATGGTCGGGGCAATGGATGCAAATGTTGCCTTTATACAGTAGGCCCTCTCTACCCAGCATCTAGGCAAGCGAGATCAGGATTCAAGGGCACATTCCAGCCAGGCAAGGACACTCACAGAGGGGTCAAATTGGGGTCAGTGGGGGGCATGGCATGGAGGGAGTCCCAAGAGACAGAGGTCTGGACAGCCACATCTGGCCTCAAGGCCTTTAAGCTTCCCCACCCCTGGTTTGAGGGGAACATTGTCCCAGGATCCCCTGAAAAGGACTATGTAATAATAATAATAATAATAATAATAATAATAATAATAATAATAATTTATTTATACCCTGCCCATCTGGCTGAGTTTCCCCAGCCTCACTGGGTAGCTTCCAATCAAGTGTTATAAACAGTACAGTGTTATATATTAAAAACTTCCCTGAACAGGGCTGCCTTAAGATGTCTTCTGAATATCAGGTAGTTGTTTATCTCTTTGACATCTGATGGGAGGGTGTTCCACAGGGCGGGCGCCACTACCGAGAAGGCCCTCTGTCTGGTTCCCTGTAGCCTCACTTCTTGCAGTGCAGGAACCACCAAGCTGCTTTTTGAGATTAAGTTATTTTCTCAAACTTTTTTTCTCTGGGCCACACTTTCTGAATAAAAATTTGGTCACACCACACAAAAATTTTAATTGATATGAAATATACTGGGGTGGGGGAAAGCAACTCCTAGCAGTGCCTGATTTATAACACTGGGCAACAATTTTTTACTTTTTGAATGTTGTCTAGATTTCTACAGCTGATTTAGGGTATTTTTGCACCGCTGAATCAGGAAATGGCATCCGTTTCTCTCCATCAGGTCAGGTTTACTGTAAACTGAATGGTGGGCATTGATAAAGGTAAGTACACATAAATTGCATGTTGCTTCACCATTTTTCAAACTTCAGGGCTTGAACTTCCATTTCTTGGAACTCCTGGAATGCTCAGTGGCAGGGAGGTCTCTCTTCAGAGTCCAACAGTAATCAGCCATCATGACTGCGTCCCAGCGACCCTGATACCTGGTCTCCATCTCTTTCATGTCCTGATGGAATCTCCCCCCTTGCTCGTCACTCATTGAACCCAGGTTCTCAGGAAACCGGTCCATATGTGAAAATAGGTAGTGCATCTTGATGCTCATGTTGCAGCCCAGGTTTCTGAAAGCAGTCAGCATGTTGTTGACAAGTTCTGCGTAGTTTCTGGCCTTATTGTTGCCAAGAAAGTTCTTCACTACCAGAACAAATGCCTTCCACGCTTCCAGTTCCACTTTGTTCATTGAGTTTCTGAACTCTGGATCTCTGATGAGCTGACGGATCTGAGGACCGTCAAAGATGCCAGCTTTCAACTTCTCCATGGTCAATCCTGGAAAAGCCTGGCACAAGTAAGTGAAGCAGTCACCATCCTTGTCCAGAGCCTTGGTGAACTGCTTGATTAAGCCGAGCTTGATGTGCAGCGGTGGGAAGAGTATTCTGTCTCTGTCCACCAGAGGGTTGTTGATGACGTTCCTTTCTTTGCAAGGCACCAATTCCTCCCGCACAGGCCAGTCCTTCTTCGTGTAATGCTGAGCACGGTCCCTACTATCCCACATGCACAGAAAACATGGGTACTTGGTGAAGACAGACTGTTGTCCCAACAAAAAGTTCACCATCTTCAGGTCAACACAAATAAGCCACTTATGCTGATCATAACCAATTTTCTCCAGCACATACTTCACCGCTTCATAGTTCTCCTTCAGTGTACTCGAGTGAGCCAGGGGTATAGAGGCAAACTGGTTGCCGTTGTGTAGCAGAACACATTTCAGTGATCGCTTGCTGCTGTCAATGAACAGTCTCCAATCTTTGGGTTCGTACTGTGGCACTCCAAGCCCCATTAACTTAGTTTTGATCCCCCAGCTTTATGCTTTGCCGCACCAATTTATGGAAGATTTCGAGGTTTTATGACTTCAAACTGATCCCTTTTCGACATAATCACCCAGAACTATTGGACCTGAATACTTCTTGTCATTAAAATAATCATTTCCAATCAAAACAATTATTCAACATGGCATTTTACCCCCACCAACTTCTTCTAAAATGCTCCACACAAGCGTACATGTGAACAAAAGCGTTAAAAAATGACATGTGGCCATAGCTCAAAAACTTGACCTAATTGAGCAAAACCAATGTGATTTTTGGATTCAGCGCATCAGATTTGTCCTAAATCAACTGAAAAAACACAGACAACAAATTTGTTGTCGACCAGTGTAATATAAAACACAACTGCTTTATAATATGATCATGGGACGTCTGAAAGTATAAACCAATGCAGCAACATAAGAACACAAACCATTCCCCAAATATAATATTGTCTTCGAGTCTTCCTGCCATGCTTGCCCTCCTCTCCTGCCACACCAATGTGGTGCGCTACACCCTTTGAGAACCACTGTTCCAAGGTAAAACACATTTGCAAGCAGATCTCTTCTTCTTCTACCAAAGCCCACAAGCCTCAAATGCTCCTTCCGACAAGGGAAGCTGACTCGACAAAGGCAACCCCGGACTTCCCAGCACTCACAGAAGGGGAAGCCAAACGTCAGACCCAATACGTTCCCACACTGGCGGCCACAACCAAAAAGAGATCGTTCCTGGCGCACGTAAGACGCTGTCTGGATTTGCATTCAGAAGCCTCCTCCATGGCAGGCCTCCTTCCAGACTGACGAAGTTGAATGTTGGGGCAGATAAAAAGGAAGTGCTCTTTCAGACGGTACATCATTACGCTATGAGAAAGAGATGGCCACCAAGTTGAATGGCTTGGGATGGGATTAGTTCACAGAGGATAAGGCTGACAAGGGATATTAGCAGCTGGTGCTGTGGTCTAAAACCACTGAGCCTTTTGGGCTTGCCGATCAGAAGGTCGGTGGTTTGAATCCCCGCTCCCATTGCCCTGTCCCAGCTTCTGCCAACCTAGCAGTTTGAAAGCACACCAATGCGAGTAGATAAATAGGCGGGAAGGTAAACAGTGTTTCCATGCACTCTGGTTTCCGTCACGGTGTGCCGTTGCGCCAGAAGCAATTTACTCTTGCTGGCCACGTGACCCGGAAAGCTGTCTGTGGACGAACACCGGCTCCCTCAGCCTGAAAGCAAGATGAGTGCCGCAACCCCATAGTCACCTTTGACTGGACTTAACCACCCAGGGGTCCTTTACCTTTTTTCTTTTTTACATATGCAGTATGCCTCTGCTGCACACCTGTTGCTGGGAATTGCAAGCGAGGAGAGTGCTGCTGAGCTCACCTCCTGCTTGAAGGCTCCCCCAAGACATCTGGTTGACCAATGAGAGAAGAGGATGCTGGACTAGATGGGCCAATGGCCCGGGATTGTATTCTAGCTTAAAGCCTGCAACATCAAGCCCAACCCTCAACTGTCATCTACAACAGCCATTCCATCAGGCCATGAGAGCAAGGGGCAGCCTCTCTCCTGGGCTTCAGGCGGAGGGACCCTTCCAGCCCTCCCGGGAGATGCCAGGATTTGAACCTGGGACCTTCTGCATGCAAAGCAGATGCTCTACCCCTGAGCTAGGCCCTTGCCTAAAACACAAGCTGCTGTAAGCTCTGTGTTCCGGTGCTCCTCCTTTCCCTTCCCTCCTCATTGGTACGCTTGAGGAGATGAGAAGCTTCTTCCTTGAGATATCCAAGCTGTGCAAACTGTGGTTAGTTAAAACCAAGGACAGTCCATGTGGGCCCCTCCAGATGCTGCTGGACTCCAACCCCCATCAACCCTAGACAGCATGGACAATAGTCAGGGATTGTGGAAGTTGTAGTTCTGCAACATTTAGAAGGCACCATATTGGCTACCCCTAACTTAAATAATGGTTGGTGAAAACAAGTCCAGATCAAAATGTGGTTTAAACCAGGGATGGGGGAAGCTTTTTGGCTCCATGGACCAGATACTTATTCAGATCTAGCATTGTGGGTCAAATTTGCCAGGGGTGGAGCTACCCACCTGTCAATCACTTGGCGTCACAATGACAACATCACGTCCGATCCAGCAGTTTATACTCAAAGCCTGCTTTCTCTTGCCAATGCATGATTGGGAGAGCGATTTAAGGCTCATAGTTATACATTGGTAGGTGGGCATGATTTGAGGAAAACAGCCTCATAGTTTAAGCCAGGGTTTCCAAACTTGGGTCTCCAACTATTTTTGGACTACAGTTCCCACCATCCCTAACCGCTGGCTTTGCTAGCTATGGATGATGGGAGTTGTAGCCCCAAAACAGCTGAAGACCCAAGTTTGGGAAACCCTGGTTTAAACAAACCACATTTTCCTTTTGAGGAAGTGTGACACCATGGGAAACTATGGCTTCCAGCCTCATTCTTTGGGGACTGAAAAAGGAGGGCGAGAGGAGGGGGGCTGCATAAGCTAGATGCTTGCCGGTACTAATTTTTGTAGTCAGCACCATGGCTTCCCACTGCATCTGAACCAAGCCTTTAAACAAATTCCGCTAAATGATACCTTTGAACAATAAATAGAAACATTTGAACTCAGAAAACTTCGCCCAACTACCTGCAGAGTAAGGCTCCTGCTTCTCAATGTAAATGAACTCTTTCCTTTCATATTTGGCTCTGATCCATTGTTCCCGTAGCAGCCTGTGAAAAATGAAATAAAAGAAAAAGTGGGGGGGATCAGATATATGGTCGGGAATCAGCCAGGAATGTATTAATTCTGCGTCGAAAGCAGCACTGTAGAGGAATAAGTTAAAACACAGACTGGAATCCTGGTTCCATTTCTGTTTCTTCTCTTAACATCTTGGGGGGGGAAGAGGGGGGGAAATATAACAGATTCCCTCTCTGAATACACAATCGATTTTAAAAAAGAGAAATAAATAGAAGTCTGCTTCCCAGCTACAACAATAAAACTTTGCAAGCATCGGACACTGTTTAGATTTTGAAACGCTGGCCCAGGAGGCAATGTCTTTCTCAGGCTGCAGATGTTTCCAGACTGGCGCTCATTTTGGGTAGGACTGAATCGCATGCTGGCAAATTCAGATTGGGCCATTATAGTTGCTTGACAGGCATTGCGCAACAAACCCACTTCCCCAAAAGACCGGACTTTGTGTGATAAGGAAGGTGACGGGAAAATGCTTTGGAAAGTGCAGGTTAAAGACAAGGATGGGCAAACCTGCCAGTTTCGGTTTCTCTGAGTTTCTCATTTTTCCAATCGTTAGTTCATTTCTCTACATTTCCACATCAGTTTGCTTTTAAAAAAACCAACCAACCCAATTCTTCATGTTAAGACATCAGCATATTAGTGAGAATTTCTCCTAGAACTGTAGAGTTGGAAGGGATCCCAGGGGCTATCTAGTCCAACCCCCTGCAATGCAGCTAAAGAAGGATGAGAGTCCAGCATTTCCTGAGGGAATCCCTTTTACTAATGCAACATATTTTTTGTTCGCAATATTACGCAACGTACACATCTTTGCAAGGCACTTTCTTTTAAAATGATGGGTTTTTGTGTGTTGTTTTCCCTTCTTTTATGCACACATTACCCTACTGCATTGGTTCTGGTGCAAATTACTTGGCCGGAGAACCGCACTCAAAATTCGGAGGTGCACAAATTTCAAGGAACTGCTGAATGACAGTTCATGTGTTGTTTTGGAAACCGGGGTTGAGTAACTTCGCCTCGCAGAGCTACAATTCCCAGGGTTCCCTAGGAAAAGGGGTTGTTTATTAAACCATTCTGAGAACTGTAGCTCTGTGAGGGAGCAGAGAAGTCTCTTAACAACTTTCAACACCCCAAAATAAAATAAAACCCTACAGCTCCCAGGATTCTTAGGAGGAAGCCATGACTGTTTAAAGAGGCACAGCACTGCTTTCTTCAGATAGTACAGATGGGGCCTAAGACAACTTTCTATGTTCAACATCTTCTTCTGCTCTGAATGCAGTATACCTGAAGGCCTTGGTCCAGTATACCTGAAGGAGCGTCTCCACCCCCATCGTTCTGCCCGGACACTGAGGTCCAGCGCCGAGGGCCTTCTGGCGGTTCCCTCACTGCGAGAAGCCATGTTACAGGGAACCAGGCAGAGGGCCTTCTTGGTAGTGGCGCCCTCCCTGTGGAACGCCCTCCCACCAGATGCCAAAGAGAAAAACAACTACCAGACTTTTAGAAGACATCTGAAGGCAGCCTTGTTTAGGGAAGCTTTTAATGTTTAATAGGTTATTGTATTTTAATATTCTGTTGGAAGCCGCTCAGAGTGGCTGGGGAAACCCAGCCAGATGGGCGAGGTATAAATAAATAATAATAATAATAATAATTATTATTATTATTATTATTATTATTATTATTATTATTATGCAAAGGAAGGGCTCTGCCACTGAGCTATGCTAGTCAGTCTTTATCACAAAACATGGCTCCTTCCAGCTCCCCGGCTGCTAACACCCCAAGTTTTATGCAGTATATCCTCCACCCTGCTCTGCTTCCCTCTTTGGCTCACCACAGGCTTCCTGAAAAAGCCCTTTACGAGGGCTCCTGCAGCACAGCGAAATATTTCAACAAATATAATTTTAACTCGGCCGCTTCCTTTCACGCACGCCCTGAGAATGCAGCAGTCTGCAATTTTTTTACTTCATTTAACCCTGAGCAATCCACTGGAAACTGTGTGTGTGTGTGTGTGTGTGTGTGTGTGTGTGTGTGTGTTCAAATCATCGCCTTGGAGGACAGTGGTGTCTGTCCTCCCCACCCCCCTGCGTTTCACAGCTCCCCCCCAACTGCCACTGTTCACATCAACATGGCTTCATTAATGTCAGATTCGTTTCTGTTTATGTATACACCAGCGGGCACTGATGGGGCAGGGATGTCTCTGCCCTATGCAAAGGCATTCATGCCTTGAGTAGAGACGAATTAGGAGCAGCTTAAAGGCTCTAGTCCGTCTTAAACTGGTTTGAGAACACGTCAAACAGAAGTATTCATTAATGAAGTACAGGATGTGTATGCTTTTGGATAATGCTGTATGAACGCAGATTAAAAAAACCTAGGGGCCATCTAGTCCAACCCCCTGCAATGAAGGAATCTCAACTAAAGCACCCATCCAACCTCTGCTTTAAAAACCTCCAATGAAGGAGAGTCCAAGACCTCCTGAGGGAGTCCGTTCCACTATCAAACAGCTCTTATTGCCAGAAAGTTCTTCCTGATGTTCAGTTGGATTCTCCTTCTTTGTAGCTTGAAGCCATTGGTTTGAGTCCTACCCTCCAGAGCAACAGCCTTGCTCCATCTTCCATGTGGCAGCCTTTAGGTCATGGGTAGGCAAACTAAGGCCCGGGGGCCGGATCAGGCCCAATCGCCTTCTAAATCCAGCCCGCGGAGAGTCCGGGAATCAGCATGTTTTTACATGAGTAGGATGTGTGCTTTTATTTAAAATGCATCTCTGGGTTATTTGTGGGGCATAGGAATTTGTTCATTTCCCCCAAAAAATATAGTACGGCCCCCCACAAGGTCTGAGGGACAGTAGACCGGCCCCCTGCTGAAAAGGTTTGCTGACCCCTGCCTTAGGCTATTTGAAGATGGCTATCATATCTCCTCTCCATCGATTTTCCAGACCAAACATACCCAGCTCCTTCAACCATTCCTCATAAGGTTGCCCTCCTCCACGCATGTTCCAGTTGTCAATATCCTTCTTAAATTGTGGTGCCCAGAATTGGACACAGCATTCCAGATGTGGTCTGACCAAGGCAGAATAGCTCCCCTCTCCCCTTCTCCATCCTTCGGCACCATTATCAGTTTCTTCTTTTTTTAAAGCATTTTTTAAAAACAGGGGCAAGTGCTGAGGAGACAAGACTGGGGGCTGGAAGGGAGGCCCCAGGGGCCAGAGCCTTCCTACCTGTGTCAATCACTACATCACCAGGATCGACAGAAAGCCCCACATTTATGCTGCTAACCAAATTGGCCCTACAAGCCACTAGACCTCAACAGAGGTGACTGTTGACTGTTGACTCAAGCAGCTCAGCTGGGTATCAGTCCATTCCTCTGCCTCTCCTTTCTTCCCGAAAGAAGCTAAGTGGGGATGGGGGTGGGGTTAAGAAAGGAACATAAATAATGTTATGTCCGGAGGCTTCCAAGAAGCTACAAATAGCTCGCTGGGTTCAATCCAAAAGTGGGAAAGGAATTTTTGCTGCGTTTTCCACTCAGAGACTGACAGGGTTGTGCAGAGAGAGGAAAAGCAGAGAGGCTTGAGAAAGGCCCGTTGGAAACAAGAGGTGGCAAACTATGGCCCTGCAGGAATGAATGACCTGGGAAGGCTCAGAAACAAGCCCTTGTTTACTCTCCTGCGTGAATTCTTACTCAGGCCAGGCAACTAGACAGGTGCTAAGGAGGTGGTTGGAGGATGGATGGCGGCTAACAGATTGAGGTTGAATCCTGACAAGACAGAAGTACTGTTATGGGTGGACAGGGGGCGGATGGGGGCAGAGGACTCCCTGGTCCTGAATGGGGTAAGTGTGCCCCTGAAGGACCAGGTGCACAGCCTGGGAGTCATTCTGGACTCACAGCTGTCCATGGAGGCGCAGGTCAATTCTGTGTCCAGGGCAGCTGTCTACCAGCTCCATCTGGTACGCAGGCTGAGACCCTACCTGCCCGCGGACTGTCTTGCCAGAGTGGTGCATGCTCTGGTTATCTCCCTCTTGGACTACTGCAATGCGCTCTACATGGGGCTACCTTCAAAGGTGACCTGGAAACTGCAACTAATCCAGAATGCAGCAGCTAGACTGGTGGCTGGGAGTGGCTGCCGAGACCACATAACACCGGTCCTGAAAGACCTGCATTGGTTCCCAGTACGTTTCCGAGCAGAATTCAAAGTGTTGGTGCTGATCTTTAAAGTCCTAAACAGCCCCGGTCCTGTATACCTGAAGGAGCGTCTCCTTTAGCGTTCAGCCCGGATACTGAGATCCAGCACCAAGGGCCTTCTGACAGTTCCCTCCGGGAGGAAAGTGAGGTTACAGGGAACCAGCCACAGGGCCTTCTCGGTAGTGGTGCCCACCCTGTGGAACACCCTCCCATCAGATGTCAAAGAGATAAACAACTACCTGACATTTAGAAGACATCTGAAGGCAGCACTGTTTAGGGAAGTTTTTAATGTTTGATGTTTTATCGTGTTTTTAATATTTTACTGGGAGCCACCTAGAGTGGCTGGGGAAACCCAGGCAGATGGGCAGGGTATAGATAAATTATTATTATTATGAGTAGTCAAAGGCAAAAGAGTCTGCCCCAATATCTAAATCAGCTCCTCTCTGTCCTCTGGATCCCTTCCCAGGATTCAGTTCTGCACTTCCATTCTATTCCTCCTGCCATTTTGACCAGCCCATGGGGCTCATTGCAAAGTGTGGCTTGGTGTTATGTACGAACTGGGTCTTTGAGATTATTTTATGAAGTGGGATATATCTTTCTAAATAAATACAGTGGTACCTCGGGTTAAGTACTTAATTCGTTCTGGAGGTCTGTTCTTAACCTGACACTGTTCTTAACCTGAAGCACCACTTTAGCTAATGGGGCCTCCTGCTGCCGCCGCGCCGCCGGAGCACGATTTCTGTTCTCATCCTGAAGCAAAGTTCTTAACCCGAGGTACTATTTCTGGGTGAGCAGAGTCCGTAACCTGAAGCGTATGTAACCCGTGGTACCACTGAAACTCAAAGTGGTGATTTTTTTAAAAAAAACAACCCAGTGCTTTGTTTTGTTTTTAAACTTGCTCACAGCTGGCATTTTCATAACCCAAGACAGTCTGAAATAAGGAAAGGAAAACAAAGCCATTGATTTCTCCTGAAACATCCAGGCATAAGAGAAGTTATTTGCTGAAGAGGCACTGCGATATGCTGAGCTCCCCAAAGCATTCTCCAGAGATTCTCAGGGCCTTTTTATTAAGTCAAGCCCCACCAAGGGATTAAAAATTCAGCAGAAACAAGCAAAATACAAATTGCAGATGGTGCAGCTACACGCATGACTTTTCCCACCACTGCAAAATTATATTTTTTTGGGGGGGGGGGTTACTTACGGGCAGTCCGAAAATGTTGGCTTGTAATAAAATGGTGGTATTTTCGATTCGTATTTTGCTTTCGACACGCTGTTTCCGCTAGAAGCCATCAGCTGCAAGAGAAAATGGGAAAGTTTGGTTTAAGAGAGAGAGATTAAAATTTGCCATCCGATTTCCTTAATTCTATAGCAGGTGGCGCTGTGGGTAAAACCTCAGCGCCTAGGACTTGCCGATCGTCAGGTCGGCGGTTCGAATCCCCGCGGCGGGGTGCGCTCCCGTTGCTTGGTCCCAGCGCCTGCCAACCTAGCAGTTCGAAAGCACCCCCGGGTGCAAGTAGATAAATAGGGACCGCTTTATAGCGGGAAGGTAAACGGTGTTTCGTCACGCTGGCCACGTGACCCGGAAGTGTCTCCGGACAGCGCTGGCCCCCGGGCTCTTAAGCAAAATGGGCACACAACCCTAGAGTCGGACACGACTGGCCCGTACGGGCAGGGGTACCTTTACCTTTACTATAGCAGGGATGGGAAGCTTAGGACCATACAGGTGATGATGGAATCTACCTCCTCAGCCCAACATGGAGGGCTGCAGGTTCCCTGCCCTTGTTCCTTATCAGGGCTGGAGCAGCTCTGGCCCTCCAGATGTTAAAGGTAAAGGTAAAGGTACCCCTGCCCGTACGGGCCAGTCTTGACAGACTCTGGGATTGTGCGCCCATCTCACTTAAGAGGCCAGGGGCCAGCGCTGTCCGGAGACACTTCCGGGTCACGTGGCCAGCGTGACAAAGCTGCATCTGGCGAGCCAGCGCAGCACACGGAAACGCCGTTTACCTTCCTGCCAGTAAGCGGTCCCTATTTATCTACTTGCACCTGGGGGTGCTTTCGAACTGCTAGGTTGGCAGGCGCTGGGACTGAGCAACGGGAGCGCACCCCACTGCGGGGATTCGAACCGCCGACCTTTCGATCGGCAAGCCCTAGGCACTGAGGCTTTTACCCACAGCACCACCCGCGTCCCCTCCAGATGTTACCGGACTACAATTCCCACCATCCCTAACCAGTCGGGCCGAGGAAGATGGGAGTTGTAGTCCAACAAAAATCTGGGGGACCAAAATTGCCCCAGTCCTGTTCAACAGAGTGTATTTTAATCATTCCTCCCTCACTTTTAAGGGCTGCTACGTCAGGGATGGGCAGAAGGTCAACTGAGATCTATTTCCAGAGAATCAGCAAAGTTTTTTTTACTGCCAAGTGTGTTCTTTTGAATAAAAAGCCCTCCTCACAACAAGATAGGTTGCTATAATTCTTGATCTGAATGAACACAGATGCAGAGTTTATTTTATAAAGTAGTTTACATATACTTAAGTATGTAAGTAAAAGGGAGGGGGACATTAGGGATATAAAACACCATACAAGCTTTCCTGTACAATGACTTTTGCAGCTTTTTACACACAATTACAGTGGTACCTCAGGGGTTAAGAACTTAATTCGTTCTGGAGGTCCGTTCTTAACCTGAAACTGTTCTTAACCTGAGGCACCACTTTAGCTAATGGGGCCTCCTGCTGCCGCCGTGCCACTGCTGCGTGATTTCTGTTCTCATCCTTAAGCAAAGTTCTTAACCCAAGGTACTATTTCTGGGTTAGCGGAGTATGTAACCTGAAGCGACTGTAACCTGAAGCATCTGTAACCCGAGGTACCACTGTATATGAGAATTCAGGATTACCCACAGCCAAACCATGGAGAAATTTGATTCAGTTTGAATATAAAGTTGAATCTATATTCTAGAAATTGCCAATACCTTATATGCAAACAATTAGAGGAGGGCTTTAATTTCAGCAATTAAAGAATGGTACAACAAAATAAGAGATTATATAGAAACAGCTAAATTAAGTTATTAATTACAGGGCCTGTAAGACAGAGTTGTTCCTCCTGGATTCCCTCCCTCCCTCTCTTTCTTTTTTCTTTTCCTTCTCCTTCTGCGATGAGGCTACATTTTAATATTTTAATGTTCCATTATTTTAATGTTGCATTTTATTTTTGTTTTTAAGTTGTAATCATTCATCTTGTTTTTATTATTGCTTGTAAGCCGCTCTGAGCCCGACCTTGGCTGGGGAGGGCGGGGTATAAATAAAAAATTAATTATTATTATTATTATTATTATTATTATTATTATTATTAAATCAGATTTAGAGAATATAATGACAGTTACAGAGATGTTGTTGTTAAAGTGGAATCTATTCACTGATTCTTGGAGTTTATATGAATTACCTCCAAGTGCGATATATGGATTTTCAGTGTTTTGATGAGAAGGCTATTGGAATATTGTGTTTGCAATGGCATAACCCTCACTGTTTTTTCAGCTGCTGTTGTAATGTAACATGAAAGCCAAATTTATGGAATCTGCACTTTCAGAAACAGTACAGCTCAAAATTCGCACTCATCTGAATTTTGTGAGGCAGATCTCCACCCAAAGCTTCTAAAAATGTACAAATTACATTAAAATTACTATGTTAATGAAATAACAAACAAAAATGTATGGTATTGGGGGAAATTCTTTGCACAAATGTGCACATCAGTCAAAACTGCATGCAAAATGTGTATTTATTAGGAGAATTCACATTAAAATGCTGGTGAATTTTCATGATAAATTAAGTAGAAGAAAATCTTCAAAGTGCTGCAAAGTGTAGAGAACTGGATTTAAGAATGGGAAAATGAGAAACTAGGGCTGCCATATTTCAAGAAGTGATAATTCGGACACCAATAAATTGAGATTTTTTTTTTTTAAGTTCCCAAAGTTGTTAAGCTTTTTTTTTCTTGAAAAACACACAAACATAAAAGTAATGTCCGGGAAAATCTGGGTGTATGGCAACCCAAGAGAAAATGAAACTGAGAGTACCTAAAGGGACAGATCCTTCCTTGCCTAGGGTTGTGGGAGGTCTATGGTCAGATCTCGTGACATTTTATATTTACTTAAAAGCAGCAAGGGATAGGGCCACGAAAACTTAAACAAAAAAGTGGGTAGATAAGATAGTAATCACTCCCCTGCCCCTAAATAAAGCAGCTTTGATGTGATCGTAAGCATGATTAAACCAAGATTCTTGCGTGTGCTGTTTTAGCAATACAGTGGTACCTCGGGTTAAGTACTTAATTCGTTCCGGAGGTCTGTTCTTAACCTGAAACTGTTCTTAACCTGAAGCACCACTTTAGCTAATGGGGCCTCCTGCTGCTGCTGCTGCACCGCCGGAGCACGATTTCTGTTCTTACCCTGAAGCAAAGTTCTTAACCCGAGGTACTATTTCTGGGTTAGCGGAGTCTGTAACCCAAAGCGTATGTAACCCGAGGTACCACTGTAATGTGCAAATCAATGGAGAATCAGGTAGGAGGAGGAATGAAACCAAGTGGCTGGATTTCTGAAAAGAAAGCATTTCAGTCCATTTTGTTACAAGTCCTGGTCTGTCCCCCACCCCTCAAAAGACACAACATCCTTTCCTTTGTACATACCTCAACTTGCACATTGTCCCATTCATCTAAACGGACAGATTTCACTTTGCTGACATGTGGGATGTTGCGGTGGATTCCCGAACAATTTAAGCAGATGAACACTCCTAAAGTATGAGATGCCCAATCAGGATCTGGAAGATATAAAGGAAATAATAAGAATTTAAAAAACAAACAAACCCACACCTCAGCCCATAGGAGCTGATGCCTATGAACTAGTGCAAGATACAGTGACTTGGCTTTTAAATGGAGCGGCTTGTTGGATCCATATTGCACCTGTTCATAAATATCTGCATGGGCTGCCAACTCAATGGGACTTACTTCCAAGTAAAGAAAGATATAATTGCACTGTTAGCCGCTGTCTTGCTCTGGAAAAAGGCCCCAGCTGACAGAAACTGCTAAGGAATTTGGTTGTGTGCTAGCACATAGAGAGTTTTAAGTAAAATCTTTCTATACAAAATAAGGTAGAGGTAAAGGGACTCCTGACCATTAGGTCCAGTCATGGCCGATTCTGGGGTTGCGGCGCTCATCTCGCTTTATTGGCCAAAGGAGCCGGCGTACAGCTTCCGAGTCATGTGGCCAGCATGACTAAGCCGCTTCTGGCGAACCAGAGCAGCGCACGGAAACGCCGTTTACCTTCCCGCCGGAGTGGTACCTATTTATCTACTTGCACTTTGACATGCTATCGAACAGCTAGGTTGCCAGGAACAGGGACCGAGCAATGGGAGCTCACCCTGGCGCGGGGATTCAAACTGCCCGCCTTCTGATCGACAAGTCCTAGGCTCTGTGGTTTAACCCACATCGCCACCCGCATCCCCTATACAAAATAGACCTATCCAAAAGGCCACCCTATTGCATTTCCAAGTTGTCAAGAGTGTGCATGGAAATTACTGGTCCTTGTCACTTCTACACGTGGTTAATCAGCTTAATGGCACTTATTCCACCTCAAGATCACCATGCCAACATGATCATGTAGCTATGAGCCTAAAACATTTTCAAGTTCAGGACCCCAATTTTCCAGTGACTGTTTATGAAAAGGAGCCACTCCCGGTTAATGGGAGCCACCACCTCCCCTGGCAGAATTCAAGCAGTTTCAGAACACAGATGATAATACGCCGTAAAACATTATTATCCCTAGAAAAACGCTAATAAGCCAATGCAAGAGGAATCACCAACAGAGGTAATTAACTCAGAAGAACAGGCATCTGAACCAGGTTAGTTCCCACCACTGAACAGAATTCCAACTTCGGAGCTTATAAATATCTGTCTGGACAGGTGCCATTTTTGCTGTATACACAGCATACATTTAAAGCACATAGTTCCCCCCCCCCAAAGAATCTTAGGAACTGGAGTTTACCCTTCAGAGCTACAATTCCCAGCACCCTTAACAAACTACAGTTCTCAGGATTCTTGGGGCGGGGCATGATGTTCTTTAAATGCATTGTGCATACACAAACTTTGATTTCGTGGATCTTGAATTCCTGTTTTGGACTGGAATTTCAGAGTGCTACAAAATAGATACAGTGGTACCTTGGTTCTCAAACATAATCTGTTCCAGGAGTCCATTCGACTCCTGAAACCATTTGAAAACCAAGGCGCGGCTTCCGATTGGCTGCAGGAGATTCCTGCACTCAGTCGGAAGCTGTGGAAGCCGCATTAAGGTAAAGGGACCCCTGACCATTAGGTCCAGTCGTGGCCGACTCTGGGGTTGCAGCGTTCATCTCGCTTTATTGGCCGAGGGAGCCGGCGTACAGCTTCCGGGTCATGTGGCCAGCATGACTAAGCCACTTCTGGCAAACCAGAACAGCGCATGGAAACACCGTTTACCTTCCCGCCGGAGTGGTACCTATTTATCTACTCGCACTTTGACAGGCTTTCGAACTGCTAGGTTGGCAGGAGCAGGGACCGAGCAACGGGAGCTCACCCCGTAGCGGGGATTCAAACCACCGACCTTCTGATCGGCAAGTCCTAGGCTCTGTGGTTTAACCCACAGCGCCACCCGCGTCCCGTGGAAGCCGCATTGGATGTTTGCAAAATGTTCGCAAACCGGAACACTTACCAGAACATTTGTTCGACAACTGAGCCGTTCGGGAACCAAGACGTTTGGGAACCAAGGTTCCACTGTATCTCACTTTAAGCCAGTGCATGAACCCCTTGGGTCCTCAATCACCCAGTCACCCATTGAGTGCTATTGCCACTACTCACTAGGTAAGCCTCAGGAGACCCATCAAGATGAGAGGGCATTTTGCTCAAGCCTGGAGTTTATGATAAAGGACTTACGATCCAACTTGTTTCCTTTCCTTTCCCACCAACGAGTTTCTAATTCTGCTGCTTCTGACTCTTGAAAAGGTCACAAATGTGATGGCTCATTTTTTGTTGGGTCTTTGCTTTTCTCAAGCCACAGAAGTAATGAAGGAATGAAGCCAAAGTGATCTGAAATCACTGGGAGTGCCCATGGATTTCAGAGCATCATCTACTCCCGAGCCTCTCCAGCAGCCTTCCCCAGCCTATCCCCTTCCAGATGTTTTGGGTACAATTCCCAAAAAGCTGTAGTTCAAAACAGCTGGAAAGGCACCAGGTTGGGTGGAGGCTGCTGTGCGGACAAAGGCATTAAAAGCCATGCAGAATCTCAGACGCATTTAATTTCCTAGGAATGTATTGATAAGTAAGAGAACAGCAGAAAAAGGGAAGGTGGGGGAAGCTCCACAGTGGGAACTGACAGGGGAATGACTAATGGGCAATTTGCTTTAAAATAAAAATTAAAAAGTGTGATTATACCATAGTCATTGTAAGGGGTGGTGTGGGGGAGAGAAATGCAATGGGGGAATGGGAGGCAAAACACAACAGGAGAGATCTGCTCTAATATCCCATTCTACCCTAATGTCAATGGACGCGGGTGGCGCCGTGGGTTAAACCACAGAGCCTAGGACTTGCCAATCAGAAGGTCGGTGGTTCAAATCCCCACGATGGGGTGAGCTTCCGTTGCTCGCTCCCTGCTCCTGCCAACCTAGCAGTTCAAAAGCACGTAAAAAGTGCAAGTAGATAAATAGGTACTGCTCCAGCGGGAAGGTAAACGGCGTTTCCATGCGCTGCTCTGGTTCGCCAGAAGCGGCTTAGTCACGCTGACCACATGTCCCGAAAGCTGTACGCTGGCTCCCTCGGCCAATAAAGCGAGATGAGTGCCGCAACTCCAGAGTCGGCCACGACTGGACCTAATGGTCAGGGGTCCCTTTACCTTTACCTTACTCTAATGTCAACTACTACTACTACTTTTGTAGTGTGGAGTGTGCTCTTGTCCGGGATTCCAGCCGGCCACCCTCCATGCCCTTTGGCAGAGTACTCCGTTTCACCCCTCCCCAGTTTTCCCATTTCTTTCCTAGCAGATCTGCCAGCTAGCATTCCATCTCCACTGAGCACGTGCAGTTTTCACTGGGCTGTTTTTGGAGTCCCCTTTTTGGTACTTCTTGGGCTTCCACCGAGGCTGCTGGTATTCCCCCACCCCTCGTGTGTGTGTGTGCGCGCGCGCACATGTGGTGTCCTTTTGGCTACATAAGCAACTACATCAGAGAAGGCGTTTACTATTTAGGGCCCCTCTGGACGGCTGGGTTTCGTTCACTTGCTTTTTGTGGCTACATGGCCACACCCACAACACCCACATAAAGCACTATGATATTGCTTTTACGGTCATGGAGAATCCTGGGAACTGTACTTTGTTTAGGGGGCTGGGAACTGCAGCTCTGTGAGGTCAACACCTTCAGCAACCTACAGTTCCCAGGATCAGTGGTGTAGCATGGGTTGCCAGTGCCCGGGCGGCTGGGTGGTTGTGGGATGGGAGGGAGGGAAACAGAAGGAGTACACATGTGTATTCAACTCCCTAATGGCATCTGCACCACCCAGGAGATCACAGCTGCAGAGATAAGAAGAGTTGTTCCATTATCTGGAGTGGTCACTTCCTGGTTCACTTGGAGAAGCTGTTTTGAACAGAAGCATGCAGCGTACCCCACAGTACGCCACTTTCCAGAATATTCCATCACAGTTAACGTGGTGCAATAGAGCATTAAATATGGGGTGCAGACATGTGTGTATTCTGCACAATGTTACTGATACAATAATAGCGCATTTGAGGCCATCCACACAATGTTGTGTTTTCTTAGTTGTTCTGTGATGCTTACTACAGGATGGAAAACAAGCAGGAGCACCCATTCTGCTGCACCTCCACATTCAGAGCAAGCCAATCGCCCACTACAGAGATGCAACAGAAGCAGCCTGTCCCCCAGCAACAGCTACATAGCTATAAGGAGGCAGAGCTAGAACAGGTAGTCACAGAGACACAGCAGACAGGCCCCTCTGTTGGCAGGCCTTTGGGGCTCAGGGGAGCCTTCTAAGCCTGGAGCCACATCACATTTTCATGGCACGCTCCCAGTTCTCTCACAGCACATGGCTTGGGAATTGCACAAGTTCTTGATCAAGAAAGGCAAGGCAAAGCTCAACAAGGTCATCACTGCAGTCAGATTCAAGCCAGGCCCAGCAAGATGTCATTCGTGTCAGGTTAATAAGATTACATGGAAGCATCAGCTGGCAGAAGCAGAGGGAGGCAGCAGGCTCATAGAGCCGCAATGCAAGAATTCAGAGAAAGTGGCTGGGTGTATTTGCCAGGGCTCACCGGAGCTGGCCAGCAGTGCCATCAAAAGCAGAAGCCCAGGATCCCACTCAGCAGAATGGGCAGCAGGGTTGCAAATGCCACAGAATGAGCCTGACCACATTTGGAAGTGCGCCACGCATTACTGCTACATTCATATCCTGCTTTTCCTTCCAGGAATTCAAAGTGGCACACACAGTTCTCTCAAACTCCATTTTACGCTTACAACAACCCTGTGAGGTAGGCTAGGCAGAGAAACAGTGTGACTGGCCTAAGGTCACCCATTGAGTTTCAAAACTGAGTCAGGATTTGAACCCTGGTCTCCTGGGACCTTTGCCACTACATCACACAGGTCCTATCATCTAGGGAAATCTAGAGAGGTCTACAATTGCCCAACTGAGAATGCAACATGTCAAGGTCAGGGATCCACAGTTGAGAGTGGTCCCAGAGATCTGGTTCACACACATATGTATTCTCAATTGCTTTTTCATTTTCATTACACCTGTCCTCTAAGGGGTCCAGGATGAACACAACACTCTCCATCTCCCCAGGTAAATCATTCAGATCAGCTCCCAGCCTCGCAAAGCGGTGCAGGGCTGGTAGGGCAGCGTGGGAAGGATACAAACCCAGCATCGGCCTCACTTTGCAAAGCTGGGGTCAAAGGGCACATGGCTGCTGCATTCTCCTCAGGGGTATTTGCCCACAAGGGCCATGTCACTCAGCCGAGCTTCCCCGGGCGCCGGCAAACCACATTACACCACTGCTGGGTTGCCCCAGTTTATTCAAACAAACAAAACATCAAGCGAAAAGTAATTTTAAAAAAAAAAAACAGCCATAAAAGCAGGAAGAATAAAATCATCATCATCTTTAAAAAGAATGAGTGGCGTAAAATATATCCCACGGTGGAATACAACGTTCATATTTGCAGCAAACATGCCAAGTGATCACGAACATTGCCAAATAAAGTCATATTTAGTGGGATTGTGCCAAACATGAGATTGTTCAGTCATCTAAATCACAAAACACCCCCAATCAGAAGCAAAGGCAGAGGAGTCCACATTCCCCCTGGTGGCACGTGCTTTATGAGTTAGGTGTTTGTAGCTCCCTGCTCTTCCTCAGGCATGTGGCGCCTGAGGACATTACCTCACTCTGCCTAATGATAGGGCTGGCCATGTTTTTGTCCCGCCTTTTCTCTAAGGATGGACAGACTGCCTTTTTATAAGTCAGCGCATTGGCCCATCTAGGTCCATGCTATCTACACGGACTGGCAGCGGCTCACCAGGTGTTCGAGAAGGACGACTCTTGCAGCTCTCCCTGGAGATGCCAGGGAGCAAAGAACCTTCTGAACACAGAACATCAGTCCTTTCCCTTGGCTGGAGTGAGGTTGCCTCAGGCTCCAGGGTCAAATGTGGCCCTCCAGACATCCTTACTAGGCCCTTGGGACCCTCCCAAGGCAATGCCTCTCACCAGCCTTGCTTCACACCTTCCTCCAGGACTTTTGCCTGCCTGAAATGTGTCCTTGAACTCTGAGAACGGCTCTTGTTTGCCCGGATGGAGGAAAAAGCTAGGTGCATTGGGTATGTGTAGGAACTAGCCTATACAGTTAATCTGGTTGCTCCGCCCACTTTTGCCCTGGCCCCACCCACCACTGAGAGGTGGCCCTCAGGAGGTTGCCCAGAGTGGCCCTCAGGCTCAAAGCATCCCCTACTCCCTGCCCCAAAGAAACAAATTTGTGTTATTCTACTGTTCATCAGAGTATATAATCCACAATATTTTATAAATTGTGGGGTGGTTTTTAAAATCAGTGAGTTGCAGATTTTTTCTTATTTAAAAAAGGCAACCCGACAATGCAGTCAGGAGCAGATGGGTTCTTGTTTGCCTTTATTTTTAAAAAACACAGGTACACATTCAAGTTGTAGAGCAAAGTTCAGCGTGCCATGTGCCTCTCGGAGGTCACTGCCAACAGTCGCAGAGCAGTGTTGTGTGTTTATTATATTTGCTGGTGAAGGAGTGCCTGGCAGCAAAGTTGGAAGGGCAGGAGGCCTTCTCCTAGGCAAGGCATGGCAATGAAAAGATGGGAGCAGCCACACAGTGAATGACCAGTAAATAAGGGCTCCTAGGTTCAGTTCCCCAGACTACCAGCTAAAAGGGTGAAGCAGCTGAGCTGGAAAGGGCCCATCTCTGCCTGAAACCCTGCAGATGCCGCTGCCAGTCAGAGCGGGCACTGAAAACTGCCTTCTACTGAGTCAGACCCATCTATTGTCTATGCTGGCTTGCAAGGGCTCTCCTGGGTTTCAGTCAAAGGTATATGGAGCAGTATATGGAGATGCCAGGGATTTAACCCAGTGGAGGCTGGTGCCAAGAGGCCAGAAGGCAGAGAGGACAACAACAGAAACCAATGACAGGCAGAGCAATCTAACTGCAGTTCGGTCCCCATCCACCTCCTCTCTGCTGAGTTCTGCGCTGGCAACACTGAGACTAAGAAGGAGGAAGCTGAAAACTAGTGTCACCCCCTGGACTGGGTTTAAGTAGGAAGGCAGATAGCTGAGGACTGGCTAGGGCTGTGCTCTCTGCTGCCTCCCATGCTATTTTTGCAATGTTGGCAGCACTGAAGTGGCCTCCTTGGAGCACAGTCCTGGGCAGAGCGTCTGGAGGTCCTGGGCTGCCCAGATGTCAAGACCACCCCTCTCAGCCTCGCAGGTGTGGTCCAAAGGAAAGCAGGGCAATATGCTGGGCACCAGCTTAGCTGCTGGAGCTGCTGGAAGGAGGTGTACAAGATGTCTTAGGGACTCCGCTCCAGATTTGTGTAGGATTTGCTCTTACATTGGCTCCCAGTACGTTTCCGAGCACAATTCAAAGTGTTAGTGTTGACCTTTAAAGCCCTAAACGGCCTTGGCCCAGTATACCTGAAGGAGCGTCTCCACCTCCATCGTTCTGCCCGGACGCTGAGGTCCAGCTCCGAGGGCCTTCTGGCAGTTCCCTCACTGCGAGAAGTCAAGTTACAGGGAACCAGGCAGAGGGCCTTCTTGGTAATGGCACCCTCCCATCAGATGTGAAAGAGATAAACAACTACCTGACATTTAGAAGACATCTGAAGGCAGCCCTGTACAGGGAAATTTTTAATGTGTGACATTTTAATGTATTTTTAATCTTGTTGGAAGCTGCCCAGAGTGGATGGGAAACCCAGCCAGATGGGCGGGGTACAAATAAATTATTATTGTTATGTTATGCTATGTTATGATGTTATGTTATGTTTTATATCATATTATAATATTATATTATAATATTATATTATAATATTATATTATAATATTATTAATTATTATATTATATTTTATATTATATTATATTATATTATATTTTATATTATATTATATTATTATATTATATTATATTATATTATATTATATTATATTATATTATATTATATTATATTATATTATATTGTAATGCCTTTTCTTCTCCCTAAGGTGTCCTGAAAGATAGCGGGTACAGATTGCTCCTCAGGGTTTACTCCCCAAGCCTTTCTCACAGATAGCTGCAAGGCAGCGGAGGTTTAGGAGCAGTTTTCCTTCTCCTGGATGGGCTCCCCTTCCATGTTGACGGGCACCATCTGCCCCTCCTGTTGATTGTGCACTCACCGAGTTTAAAGCACTGGGTTTCAATCCATGCTCACACACAACAGTTCTCCAAAAGGGCCTACGGATCCTTGCAATAAAAGATTAGCAAAGGAGGTGGACTCTCCTTCGTTGGAGGTATGTAAACAGAGACTGGACGGCCACGATTCCTGCATTGCAGGGGGCTGGACTAGATGGCCCCTGGCCTCCCTTCCAGCTCCATGATTCTGTGACTACTGTTGGATGTGTTGTTTCTCAAACAAGCTTTACAATGATTGGGAAACCTTGATTTGCTTCCTGCCAAGGCATGAGCACTTCTGTGTAGGCTGAAGTCATCCCTGCCCATCTACGCCCCCCTAGTTTGTATGCAAATATACAGTGGTACCTCGGGTTAAGAACTTAATTCGTTCTGGAAGTCTGTTCTTAACCTGAAACTCTTCTTAACCTGAGGTACCACTTTAGCTAATGGGGCCCCCTCTGCCGCCACGTGATTTCTGTTCTCATCCTGAAGCAAAGTCCTTAACCCGAGGTACTATTTCTGGGTTAGCGGAGTCTGTAACCTGAAGTGTCTGTAACCTGAAGCACCACTGTATTTATTTATTGGCCGCTGTATAAGCCAAGCTATATTTGTGGCCATCTTGCAGGGATTAAATGGAACAAAATTTACAGTAAATCAGTATAATGCAGTTTATACACAGTATAATATGCCTTGTGAAATAAGGTACAGTGGTACCTCTGGTTAGGAACTTAATTCGTTCCGGTGGTCCATTCTTAACCTGAAACCGTTCTTAACCTGAGGTACCACTTTAGCTAATGGGGCCTCCTACTGCCGCCGCCCCACCGGAGCACAATTTCTATTCACATCCTGAAGCAAAGTTCTTAACCCGGGGTGCTATTTGTGGGTTAGCGGAGGCTGTAACCTGAAGCGTCTGTAACACGAGGTACCACTGTATATGAATCTGACACTAACAAAGCCATGCTGATGTGAACAACCAAGGGGCAGGGGGAACCAGCAACTTCACTGCACTCTAAGGTGTTAATTCGAACACACCCTAAGGTCAGTCTGAGGTTGCTGGGGCAGTGTCCCTTGCATTCCCATCAACCAGACTCCACAAATTGGAAGATATAAATAAGCTTATTAGGTTTACTCGGGTCCATTTCTGTACCCCCCCCCATCTTTTGTGCAACTTTCCACCCTTCCAGCCTATCAGCTCCTGCCTTGTCATTGCCAGTTTAAACAGGCATGCTTGTCTCCGGCTTCTTTTAGGAATTGCAGTCTGCACTGCAGTTCGCAGCAGACGTACAGCTTGAGTCCCAAAGTAGCATTTGGTATGACATCAACACTTCCAACTCAAGCCAGGGAGAAAGCGAGAGAGGATGGGGAGGGGTCGCCTGAATCAAGAGAGACATCTCCCTGCCTCTTCTCATAGTACAGTGGTACCTCAGGTTAAATACGCTTCAGTTTATGTACACTTCAGGTTACAGACTCCACTAACCCAGAAATAGTGCTTCAGGTTAAGAACTTTGCTTCAGGATGAGAACAGAAATCGTGCTCCAGCGGCGCAGCAGCAGCAGGAGGCCCCATTAGCTAAAGTGGTGCTTCAGGTTAAGAACAGTTTCAGGTTAAGAACGGACCTCCGGAACGAATTAAGTACTTAATCTGAGGTACCACTGTATGTTGGGGGGGGAGTGCCTGACCTCTTCCACAAGCTGTAAGGTTGCCACCAAAACGCACACACACACACACACACACACTCCTGCAGCTTCCATGCAGACTTTGCTGTCAGTCCTCCACAGCCAATAAGGGCAACCTTCCTGTGCTGTGAGGTGCCTATCCTGCCGATTTCGGCACACTCAGATCAATGACAGGCACAGCCCTAGATAAGTTGGCATCCTTAGTTGACACCAAACACCCTCTTTAGGTGGGAAAACAGACTGCACCTCCCACCCCAATGAAGGTGGCTATTGACTCCCAACAAAACCAGAGAGAACGAGATTGTTATGTAGGACTCCCAGTATATTTCAGAGATCATCTCTCCACCCAATGTTTCGATTCCCTTTGTCATTTAAGTTGGCATTGGACCACACTCACACCAAAGCTATATCTATCATCTATATCTCCAGTGCAAATGCGACTCACTGAAATGAAAACCTTATTTCTGCAAGAGTAAGTCATTTCAAACTGCTTTTCATATTGTGTTTCAATTGCTGTAACTGGCCTCAGGGTCATGAATTGAAACAGCAAATTGGAGCCATTCATCTCAATAGGTCTACTCGGAGTAGGACTAGTCTTGGACAGAGCACACACTTTCTCCAAGAATGAATGATGGGATGACTTAAGGTTCCTCTCTGGAAGTTGTTTTTTTTTGGGGGGGGGGGTTCCCATATACTCAGCTTACAGATATCCACCCCCCCCTTTCTCAGCGCAGCGAGGACGCTCTTCCTTCCACCGGCTACCGGTTCCTCTTTCCTGAGTCTTGCAACAGCCTAGCAGAGACCGAGAAGAGGAGGAGAAAGAGGATGGGGAAACCGGAGGGTGGCGGCGGCGGGGGGGGGGCGGATCGGGTTAAGAAAGATAGGAAGGAGCTTCACCCAGTCATCTACCACCCTCCAAGATAAGGCTGAGGAACAGTGTCCGGGAGGGAGACCCATTTAGCGCCCCACCCTTAGCCCCGGGAGTAATTTGATTGGGAAGCTGGGGGGGCGGTCAAAGGAAAGTTGGGGTGCGGGAGGGGTAAGGGCTGGACTGCTGCGAGGAGCAGGTGCGTGCCCCCCAAAAAACCACCTCCCTCCGGGGTGTCCCTCCCTCGTCCCCCACCTCGCAGCTCAGCCCCCCCATCACCACCACGCGCCCCCACCCCACCTTTCCGCCTTACCGGGCGCATCGCAGTCCGCACACACGTCGTTGCCCTCCCTCCGGAGCAGTTCCAGCAGAGCCTTCTTATATTTCTCCTTCGCCATGGGGGCGCTCGTTGGGGGTGGGGGGCAGGTGTTGTGGGGGGGGGGGAGAAGCAGCGCCCACTCTGCCCTAAGCGATCTTCATAGAGCTCAGCTGCCAGCGAGGGAGAGGCTTACAAGCCGGGGTGGGGGGTGGCGGGAGGGAGGGAGGGAGGGGGAGGAGAGGGCAGGGTTGTCGATTTTGGGGAGGGGGCTGCTTCATGTAGGACCCCCCCCCCGTGCGCCTGGCAGCAGCCCTTAGGGGTGGGGGCGAGGGGAGCGCGGCGTCCCTCCCCGTCCCTCCTCGCCTTTCAGCATCTCTTCTGCAAGCGGTAGCAGCCCGTCTGCTTTGCACGGGGGAAGGTTCCGCATTCCTCCAGCCGGAGAGAGCATTCTGCCTTTAATAAGGGAGGGAAAAGAGAAAATTAATCCAACTCTTCCCCCCCCTACCCCACCCCGCGCTCCACCCCACCTCCCGCAAGGACAGAGCGTTGCCCGACGGCGACCCCTCGCGGCCGCGGCGCCTTCCTACACCCTGACCCTGAGAGAGAGAGATATGGGGGTCCCCGATATAGCAGGGAGTTCTAGGCTTAAGGTTGCTCAGACTAGTTTTCTTCTTTTCTTTCTCTTCCGACAAGGCTGCTGCGTGCTGACTTGAGCTGGGATGCGGGCATCGCAGGGGGTGGGACTAGATGACCCTTGGGTCCCTTCCCAGTTTATTATTCTAGTACAGTGGTACCTTGGGTTAAGAACTTAATGCGTTCTGGAGGTCTGTTCTTAACCTGAAACTCTTCTTAACCCGTGGTACCACTTTACCTAATGGGGCCTCCCGCTGCCGCCACAAGATTTCTCTTCTCATCCTGAAGCAAAGTTCTTAACCCGAGGTACTATTTCTGGGTTAGCAGAGTCTGTAACCTGAAGCGTCTGTAACCCAAGATACCACTGTATGCTTTTTTAAATTTTTTAAAAAATGCATATAATTAAGCCCTGGTTTAATTGTAGGGTTTTTTAACACACACAAAGAATTATGCAATACAGTGGTATCTCGGGTTAAGAACTTAATTCGTTCTGGAGGTCCGTTCTTAACCTGAAATGGGGTCCCCTGCTGCTGCCGCACAATTTCTGTTCTCATCCTGAAGCAAAGTTCTAAACCTGAGGTACTATTTCTGGGTTAGTGGAGTCTGTAACCTGAAGCGGCTGTAACTCGAGGTACCACTGTAATTCACACTTCCTTGGGAGAATAAAAGGGGATCACAACCCGGTGTCAGTTGGGTTCCTTTGGTGGGATGGAAGGCAGGGAGGTCAACACTAGGTGGCGCTAGAAGCAGTGACAGGCAGAGCCAACTCATAGAATCTTAGAGTGGCAGAGTTGGAAGTCACCCTGAGGGTCATCTAGTCCAACCCTCTGCAATGCAAGAATCTCACTTAAAGCATAAACAGATGCCCATCTCCTCCAGGTCTAAGGAGGTGGAAGCTGGCAGCCAGTGCCAGCCTGCTTGACTGGTTGTAAGTAGGGAAGTAGGTGGGGACTGGCTAAGGGCAGAGCTGATGTTGCTGGGGCCACCCTCACCCTAATGGTCCAGGTTCAAGTGATGGGCAGAGAAAACCACTGCTGTTAGAATGGCTCCTAAGCCTGCTGATGTTTGCTGGTATGGCTATACCTCTTTCATCATAATGCAGCCATAATGCAAGTCAGTTTAAATCAGCATAGCTTTGCACGTGTGAATATATGGTAACCCTGATTAAAAACACACTACATCAAAATGTTCTCGGTCCTGTGAAACGGATGCAGTCTCATAAGAATGCGATGTGCCGAGTTCTCGTCAGGGAGGGCAACTCAGAGGAAAGGGCTTTTTAATATTAAATAAATAAATAAGCACACAACTCAAATTTGGGCGTGTGGCTTCTCTGTGGAAGTTTATCGATTTTCTTTATTTTATTTTAAATCTGGTTGCTAAGCAATCCTTCTCTCCTCCCTCCGTAACGGGAACAGAGGAAGGATGGGGGGGGCCAAGGAGAAATTTATATCTTGCAATAAAATCAAATAAGGAGATGGGAACATTTCCTACCTTCGGAAACCTGACATGGGGGGTGGAGGAGGACACGAAGATCAGTCAATATTAACAAGCATCATTTCAGCGAAAAGAACAATTCGGTTTATAGACAGCATTGTCCTTACATGGCAGCAATGATTCACTCGGCAGCTGCTATCGCCGGGCCCAGAACCAGCAGGGCAGCTCAAATAATGCTCAGCTTCTGCCTAACCAAAGTCTAACCTGGCCTTTGCCAACCTGGTGCCCGTCCAGACATGCTGGACTACAACTCCCATCAGCGTGTGGTGGCAGGGGCTGATGGGAGTTGTAGTCCGAAAAATCTGGAGGGCCCCAAGTTGGCAAAGGTGAGGCATAGATGCTAAAGAGGGCAATCAAGTTAGGTAGGAGGCCAGGGACTCGCTAAAAGGGATGGAATTCGATTCATTTCTCATTTAAAGGCAAGCCTATTTCATTCGCACCTTCTGAAGCAAATCTTCCCAGAGCGCTGCTGCCAGTCAGTGTAGACAATATTGGCCTAGATGGACCACCGGTCTGGTGACACGGCATAAGGCCTCTTGCTATGTACCAATGTAATATGTGTACTGAAACACAGCCATCCTTCAAAATTTGCACTTTCTGAATATAGATTTGCAATGAGGTTCTCCGGCCAAGTCATGAGCAGAAAACACATTGCTGCTATAGCATTTATTATTTTTTTATACCGCTTGGATGCCCAAATGCAGATACTGTGTTAAAGGGTGCATAATAATGCATTGATTTATTAAAATGATACACCAAAATGCATCCTTTGGGGGAAACCTGCCTTGCAGAAATGCATTCGGTTGGGCAAAAAGCACACACAAAAATGTGCATTAGAAGAAATCCACACTAAAAATGCTGATGACTTTTCATAAAGACCCTTTTTATTTTTAAAAAAAATCGTGAAAAGTTGATGTGGGGATGTGCAGAACTGACAACTCTTCCTCCTAGCAGATTGTAGACATGACTTTAAGAAGGTATTATCAAAAGATGACCAAGGCAGATCCTGATGTCTTTTTCTTCCAGCCACAACGCCTTCTGCTTTTTAAATTGCTTGTGTTAGATGATGGGCAAATTATTTTTTAGTCCTTATAGCTAAAACTGATGGTGGCGGCATTTTCCACCCTGAAAGACTGCTTTCTGGCTCAGAATGGCCATAAAAAAACTTCTCCTTCCGTCTGCAGCCATCGACAACTCAGTGAAGTTATTTTAAAAACCAGAAATCTATTTGCCTGTTGTCGGGAATAGCAGATGGAGAGAGATCAAAGAAGATTTCACAAAATGAAGGATGTCCAAAAAAATTAAAATGGGGGTGGGGACCCAAAGTATTGCTTGAGTCTGCAGGAAATAGGATTGAAGTCAGCAGAACCTGGTGACAGAATGGAAGGAGAATTGGAGACGTTTTCAGGTGCAATGATGCCTGAGTGTCAGGGTAATTGATGGCTCTAGAAAATGAATGTGGGGATAATGAGTCTTTCAAGTCTGATCAAATTCACGGGAGAGAAGGCAATCAGCAGCTGCTGGCCACAAGAGCGATGTTCCACCTCCACCGTCAGGAAACACAGAGAAGCAGAATGCTGCTATGCTCACATCCAGCTTGGCGGCTTCCCACAGGTATCCGGTGGGCCACTGTGAAAACAGGGTGTTGGACTAGGTGGATCATTGGCTGGATCCAGCAGGCTCAAATTATGCTCTTATGTTCTCATCGTCATTTGTGCCAGAGAAGCATAGAAGAAATCAGAAGTCAGTTTTGATCTGGGGGACGAGAGGGTGTGGCATGTCAGACTCCTACAAGAAATTCACACAGACGCGGAAATACTGTATTTTTTGCTCTATAGGACGCACTTTTTCCCCTCCAAAAATTAAGGGGAAATGTGTGTGTGTCCTATAGAGCGAATGCAGGCTCCTTGGCTTCAGCAATAGCAAAGCGAAGCCTCCGAAGCACAGAGGGAGCGCTCCCTCTGCGCTCCAGAGGCTTCGCGTTGCTTTTGCTGAAGCCTGGAGAGCGAGAGGGGTCAGTGCGCACCGACCCCTCTCACTCTCCAGGCTTCAGGGATAGCTGTCTAAAGCCTGCAGAGTGCAGCGCGAGTTCCCACTGCGCTCTGCAGGCTTCAGGTTCCTTTCGCTGAAGCTGGGAGAGCAAGACTCTCCTGGCTTCAGCAGAGAGGGAGAGCTGTGCAGCGCCCCTTCAGCCAAGCGGGAGGAGAAATGGAAGGGGCTCCGTTTCTCCTGCCGCTTCGCTGAAGGGGCGCTGAACAGAGAGGGGGAGAATTTTTTTTCCTTGTTCTCCCCCTCTAAAACAAGGTGCGTCCTATGGTCCGGTGCGTCCTATACAGCGAAAAATATGGTAATTATCCAAGGGGGCAGTACAGGCGTTATTCTTCTACAGCTGTTGGGTGGGGTTTATTGATCACACAAACCAGATGGGGTCAGACCCTCCAAGTCTCCCTATTTTCCAGGGACAGCCCCAGGTACAGAAGCCGTCTTGGTTTCTGATTTGACCCCAGAATGTCCCGCTTCTCCTATTTTCATCAGAGAAATGTTGGAAGGTATGGAGTTCTCTGTCCCCAGAGCCGCCTGAAGGCAGCCCTATATAGGGAAGTATTTTAATGTGTAACATTTTATTATGTTTTCATATATGTTGGAAGCCGCCCAGAGTGGCTGGGGCAACCCAGTCAGATGGGAGGGGTACAAATAGTAAAATTTGGATGTCCATATTTTCGCCGGAGAAATGTTGGAGGGTATGTGGGGTGCTCTCTTTGGGCCTGGTCTGGTGCAAATGGTCGCAACAAGACTGCTAATGGCATATAACTCTGATGCTCAAAAGTCTGCATTGGCTCCCAGGCCAGGTTCAAGGTTATAATATTAATTTACAAAGCCCTAACTAGTCTATGATACTGCAAGGACCACCTGATCCTTTGGAGGTCAATGACGTCCGGGGGTCCGGCACACTTCCTTTGCGCTCTGGTCTTCCCCCCTCCGGGACCTTTGACTCAGCAGAGCTTGTAAAACACAGCGGAAGCAGAAGCAGGAACGTTCTTCGTGTGAAGGCAATAATTCAGGCTGAAACGCAGCAGTCTCTTTATCTTTAAAGCCTTTATTCCTTAGCAAAACACAACAGCTATAAATCTCCTGCCTGGCGACAGTTCGCACATGGCTGCTGCTCTCTCTTCGGAGCAAACACGCACACTGAAAGAACACAGTAAAACCACACCCTTCAGTGTTCTAAACCCACCCTCAGAATGTGAAGCGTCATCACTCAGAACTCTTAACCCTGTAAGTTCTGAGCCTCTCCTAACACCCCCTCTCGAATCATGTTCTGAGAGGACCTCTGAGTGTTCAACACCTTCCCCATTGCCTTCCGCCCCTTCCTGGCATCGTTGTTAGGCACCTGTTGAACCTCACAAACCTTAGGTTCGCACTGTGCGAAACCAACCCACGCATTAGTGACCTGAAACCTCTCAGGTGGAATTCCCTTTGTAGCCCGCGATGACCGCCTGGGCACAAACTGGGGTGCTCCTTTTGACCCACTGGGGCCAGCATATGCGTCTTCCTCATCAGAAGACTCCCCCTCTGACTTGACACGTCTGTGAGCTTTCTCCATTATGCGCACAGGAGATGAGGGCTCACTCTTGGACACTCCCTTAACAACCTGTGGAGACGCCCTACTCTGTTCAGGGACCTGGTCTCCACCAGCAGGTTCAGGCTCTGGCTCTCCTTCCTCCTCAGAGTCAGACAGACAATCTGAGTGAACGTCAGAGCGCGCTTTGCGCCTTGCCCAACCATCCTGCTCAAAGAACTCAGCCTGTTTACTGACCAGAAGCTTGGTCTGATCACCTTCTGGGTATGCGAATCTCCACCCTTTTGTCGCAGGCTCATATCCACAGAAGATCATTTCCTGGTACCTTGGACCACCCTCCTGCTGCAGAAACTTTGGTACAGGCACCATGGCTCTGCTACCAAAAGTGCGAAAGAAATGCACAAGCGGCTTCTGCCGATGAAGCAGGAAATACGGGGTGTCACCTACCACTGCATTGTAGCACCTGTTCATCGTGAAATTGGCTGTCTTTACCGCCTCCCCCCAAAAACTTTGAGGCAAACCAGAGTCATCCAGTAGAATCTCGGATGCTCGAACCAGAGCTTTACTCCTAAGCTCTGCCACGCCACTGTCCTGAGGAGAAGTCACCTTGTGACGTATCCCCCTCTGGCGAAAGAAACCCTTTAGAGCAGACCCAGTGACCTCTGAACCTCGGTCACATTTGAACCCCTGCACCTTGGTGGAGAACCTTAGTTCCACCTCTGCAACCCAATCTTTGATCAGTTGCGTTGCCTCCTCCTTCGTTCTCAGCGTGAACGCCCATGCGTTCCGCGTATAATCATCTGTCAGCACCATCAGCCACTTGGCCTTGCCCAGACTTGGCTGTGGCATACCTAAAAGGTCTGCATGCACAAGCTCAAAAGGCTTTGTGGTTACTCTCTCCACCCTGGGATCATTAAATCCCTTGTTTCTGGCTTTTCTGCAAGCTTTGCAATTCAAAGGTTTACCACATTCTTTTACCCTGCAACCTTTGGTGCACTCTGATAACATCTGAACGTCCTCACAGGACCCATGTGACATTCTTTTGTGCCACACGCAAGCACACGACACATGAGTGTGATCAGTGGCTTTCCCAGTATTCCCCTCACCCTCCAGAGGTGTTTCCAGAACAAAGAGGTTGTTCTGATTTTTCTCAACACTTATGAGCTTCTTTCCATCTCTGGAAATTGTGCAAACATTTTTTTCAAAACTCACTGAGTATCCCTCCTGTAAAAGGCACGGTACAGACAACAGGCAATGTTTTATCTCAGGGAGAACATAAACCTTCAATTCAGCCTGCAAGAAAGAGATAAACATGTTAATAACATGGGTTATACGTCCCTGTGAACCTGTAGCAAATTTAACTGTTTTCTCAGTTGAAACAGCCTTGCAGTTCCACATTTGTCCATCAGGTGGCGCTGTTACCAGATGGCCATTCGCAGCCGAGTCAACAACCCAACGTAGGACCCTCCCCCCTCCGGAGTTGTCCTTCTTTGTTGCCTTAGCAACTGACTTCCTGCTGCCCCCGACCTTGGGGCGTTCGCTGCAGGTGTTCTCCAGAACCGCCATCGCCGCAGTCAGCTGATAAGCTTTCCCACGCCTGCTCCCTCTGCAGGCCCAGTTGCCATGGAAACCCGGCTGGTTCCCATGGGAAACGACCTTGGACACATCCTGCCCTGGCTCCCTTGCTCTCTGTGGGCAGTTGCGACGCAGATGTTCAGCCGAAGCACAAACAAAACATCGCCTAGTGGAAAACTTTGCAAACTTGCCTTTGGTCTTCTCTGCCCCCCCAACCTTTCCAGCAGCACTCCTCTTCGAGGCTTTTCTGCTGTTGGGAAAATGGCTTTTGGCTTCTGCTGTGGTTTCTCTGCAAACCCCCTCCAGCTCCTGCCAAACAGCCTGGGCACTCTCAAGACCCTTGGAATGGCCTGCACCCCCATTCTCAGGTGCAAAGTTCTTCTCTTCTCTCAGCCGCTCTGCAGCATGCAGCTCACGTGTAGGGGCATTCCGGCAGCCCTCCAACACAGTCCCAGCCCCCTCTGGGCCTTCTGGGCGTCCCTCAGCCCCTCCTGGGCTTGGTGCCTCCTTTGAGTAGCTCTCAGCCCCTCCTGGGCTTGGTGCTTCCTCAGAGCAATTCTCAGCCCCCTCTGGCCTGGCTCCCACTGCTTCCTTCAGTGCCTGCCTTCTCCCGGCCCAGGGCTTGCTCCCGTCCATCTTATCAAAAGGAATTGACGACCTCTGGCTGTCTGCCATCTCTCCCCCGGGGCCCGGCCTACTTACAGGTACCTCCCGGTCCGGCAGATCTCAGCTCCTCCCAGCGAACTCCTGGCTGGCTCCAGCTACTCCTTAGCTGGCCTTTGGCTGCTCCTCAGCCTCTTTGCCTGCAGTCATCTCACACACGAACGTTGCTTATCTTTATTGCTGATCTCCCATAACCTTTGGAGGTCAATGACGTCCGGGGGTCCGGCACACTTCCTTTGCGCTCTGGTCTTCCCCCCTCCGGGACCTTTGACTCAGCAGAGCTTGTAAAACACAGCGGAAGCAGAAGCAGGAACGTTCTTCATGTGAAGGCAATAATTCAGGCTGAAACGCAGCAGTCTCTTTATCTTTAAAGCCTTTATTCCTTAGCAAAACACAACAGCTATAAATCTCCTGCCTGGCGACAGTTCGCACATGGCTGCTGCTCTCTCTTCGGAGCAAACACGCACACTGAAAGAACACAGTAAAACCACACCCTTCAGTGTTCTAAACCCGCCCTCAGAATGTGAGGCGTCATCACTCAGAACTCTTAACCCTGTAAGTTCTGAGCCTCTCCTAACAGATCCTTTACATCCCTGCCTAATCATTGAGGTCTTTGGGAGAAGTCACTGTTAGTGGACCTCAGTATCATGGGCCCCATTTTATTGAATTCCCTTCCAGTTGAGGCCAGACAGGCCCCCTCCCTGTTGAACTTCTGGTGCCTACCAAAGACTTTTTGTTGTGTGTCATTTTGTTTCAGCAGCCAATTTGAACCGAATCTTGATTTTAGTGTTTTAACTGATTTTTATTGTATTCAGGGCCAGATTTAGGTTTAATGAGGCCCTAAGCTACTGAAGGTAATGGGGCCCTTTATATGTCCAGCTGTACTTTGTCAACAACAAATTGTCACTGTTTTTTTCCTGTTGAATATATGTTATATGGTATTTTATGGATCTAATAGGTATCTAAACCCATTTGCACATGTTGCCACACAACCAGTCCATATATATAGAAATGAGCAAACCAGTGATATTTTAGGGAGCAGGCTAGCAGGTGGGGCCCATTTCTTACATCATAGGAGCCTACACAACACAAAACACTGTTGTTGAAATGTACATCCAGTTTTTTTCTCTTTAAATTTTTTTGGGGGCCCCAAGAGAGTGAGGCCCTAAGCTATAGCTTGTTTAGCTTATATGTAAATCCGGCACTGATTGCATTGCATTTCTTGTATACCGTCCAGGGACAATTGCAATGAAGTTGTGAGCAAATCGTTTGAATAAATGAAATGAAATGAAATGAAATGAAAACATGAGCCTTTGCAGGTAGTGTAAAATGGGTTGTTTGCTTTTCTGAAATCTACAAGTTTTCTTTGTTCTTGGTCCTGTATACCCGGTACCTATATGAAAGCAGGAAGATGAAGAATTCATTTTGTAGCTTAAAGTGTGATTTGCAATATACTTTACCCTGTGTAGCCAACTGCATAGTAATCTTTTAAGAGTTTGTGTTTTGCTTTTGTATTTCTTTCTTTAAAATGATATATGTTCATTGTAATTTTTTAAAAGTCAATAAAACTGTTGTTGCTGTTACTAAATTAAGGCTTCAAGCCCATACACACTTCCCTGGTGGTAAGCCCTATTGAACTTCATAAGACTTAAGACAGTCAAACGATTGCCCTGTAAAAGGTTCTTCATTTGTTAGCAGTGCAATCCAACACAGGACTACTCAATTGTAGTGCTAGGAGAATCTGTCAGTTTCAGTTTCTCTGAGTTTTTGGTTTTCCTTTCTTAAATTCAGTCCTCCACATTTCCTCATCAGTTAGCATTTTTTTATTTTTTTAAAAAGCCCATAAGCATTTGTCACTACATATTTAGAGCTAATATACTCCTTTTTATGCTATTTTGCTAATATACACATTTTTGCAAAGCAAGCTCCCCTAATATAATTGCTTACTGTATGTTATTTTCTCTAATATATGCATTTTTAATGCACATTTACCCTTGGATGTGCATTTCTGTCCATGCCACTTGGCCAGAGAAGTGCTTTGCAAAATTCAGAGAAGTAGGAGTTTAGAAGGATGGCTGTGTTATGGTCTGTGCATCATTCCTGAAAGTGTGAATTAAGTAGGGTGAAATGAATTGAATCTCTTGCCCATCTTACTCATCCCTACTTAGAAGCAAACACTATTGATAACAGCAATGACCGAATCATTCTCCTTGTGATACTTGTGCCGCTGCTGCTAAAGGTGACCCACAGACGAGGCTGCCTCTCCTCCTCCTCCTCCTCTCTCTGCCACACACACACTTTCTTGCATGTGACAGAGCCCGATAAGAGGCAAGCTGCACAAAGCACAGCGGCAAATCAGCCCTTTGTCCTGGAAATCACTTTCTCATTTTGCTCCGTTTCCAGTCATTTGAACTTTTCCCGTTCTGAGGTGGATCCTTCCAGGAACCGCTCCCGGAGACAGTCAAGCAGATCGATATTGCTGCGTGGCGTCATGGCTTTGTGTCAGGGAACCGGAGCGAAAACAAGTGCCAAGGGGTCTGGAATGGCCTGTGCCATCTGCAGCAACAGCTTGCCAACTCGCTGAAAAGCAAGGGAATGGAGCCATCAACTCGCAAAAGTTGTGAACACCACGGGGTCAGTCTGCCCTCCATACCAGGGATGAGCAGCCATTTCTTCTGCTAAGGAACGGATTCCCTTGGGGGTAGTCTGTTGGGGTCATTTCTGGTGATTGGCAAAGTCATAATTGTCCGTGGATGGAGGCTGGGGGCACTGCCAGATGACCTGTTGATGGAGCATTCAGCTTGATTTGTTTTGCAAGGAATCAGACAATGTTGGCTACTTAATAATAATAATAATAAGTTATTATTTATACCCTGCCCATCTGGCTGGGCTTCCCCAGCCACTCTGGGCGGCTTCCAACAAAATATTAAAATACAATAATGCATCAAACATTAAAAGCTTCCCTAAACAGGGTGCCTTCAGGTGTCTTCTAAAAGTCTGGTAGTTGTTGTTCTCTTTGACATCTGGTGGGAGGGCATTCCACAGGGCAGGCGCCACTACCGAGAAGGCCCTCTGCCTGGTTCCCTGCAACTTGGCTTCTTGCAGTGAGGGAACCTCCAGAAGGCCCTCGGTACTGGACCTCAGTGTCTGGGCAGAACGATGGGGGTGGAGATGCTCCTTCAGATATAATGGACCGAGGCCGTTTAGGGCTTTAAAGGTCAGCACCAACACTTTGAATTCATTCTGTTTCACTCACAGGGAGATGAGATGGCATTGTGTTAGAACGAGTGTGGTTCCTGGGAATGCAAAAAGGTCAGAAACTATTGGGAAATGATATATAATGGTTAAGAAACCAGAAGCATTCCTCCTAGGTATTTTAGATCAAGAAATAAGAAAAGACAACTGGAAATTATTTATGTATGCAACAACAGTGGCAAGAATTGTACTAGCACAAGCTTGGAAGACAGAAGAAATCCCAATGAAAGAACAATAGGAAGAGAAACTGATGGAATATGCAGAATTAGCAAAATTAACAGATAAATTACATGAAAGGGACAACAAAGAATTCAAAAGAGAATGGGAACCACTTACAATATATATGAAGAGACAACATGAAGAGTTGGACTCATTGGCAGAGTCTGAGTAAACATTCACAAATGTATATAATAAAAAAATGGATGTAAATGTTTTAGGAATTAATTGGGGAAATAATACGCAGGATGAATAAATTGAAAGTAAAACAAAGTGGAAGTATGAGGGAAGTCCAGGGGAGGGGGGCAGGAAAAAATGGAAAATTGTTAGAGAGGTATTTCATAAAGGATGTATTTATTGAAAAACCAATAAAAAATAATTTAAAAGGGGGGGGGGAGAACGAGTGTTGTTCCACACCTTTCAGAGCATTGTATGACCACTTTATTTCAAAACGTTCAGTCCTTTGGAGGAAATGCAAGACTTTCCCAATCAATGAAAATGATGCAGCCTGAGTTGGCCTGTAAGTCACAGAGGCTGTGTATCCGCAGCAGCTTAAAGAGGATTCGGCACGTCCCATGTTTCCAAATTTCTTACATTGCCCATACAACATTGTCCCCCCTCCAAGTGGCAACATGCACTTTCAATTCAAAAGAAATCAAAACGCATGTCAACATTCTGCATTTCTAGAGAGGCTTGCCTATTGTTTATTTTGTTGTTTTTTATTCATTGCATTTATATCACACCTTTTTTCTCTGAAGGAGTTCAAAGTGACACACGTATCTCTCCCCCCCTTCATATAATCCCCACAACAACCCCATGAGGCAGGTTAGGCTGAAAGGCCGTGAGCTTCGTGGCTTTACTACTGTGGTGAAGCCTTTTCATTTTAATTTGCTTGATGTAGATGTTGCAGTTACCATGGATATCTGAACTGGACCCCTGTGCAGTTCCAAATAATATATATATTATTAACACAGGTAAATGGAAGCAGCCAGCAGGTAAAAGCTCCATTACGTTCCCTAATTCATTTCCGCAACATCTCCTATTGCGATCGATTAACAATGACCTCAGTCTTCAGTCATGAATTATGGGTGTTTTTCCTCCTGCCTCATTATCCTGCATTATTAATGGCATTCTGCATCCTGCTCAACACATCCCTCATCCTCAGATTCTCTATGAGGATGTCTGCATTATTTGTGGTCACTGTTAAGTGAATACAGTATTGAGAGTATTGAGAACAGAGGCAAGAATTCTTTTAGCCCAAAACTGGAAACAAGTACCAAGGAAAGAAGAGTGGCAGATGAAGACGATCGACTTTGCAGAACTGGCAAAGCTGACAGGAAAAATCTGAAACCAGCAATGACCAAGTATTCCAAAAGGACAGGAGTAAATTTATACGACATCTGAAAGGTTATTGTGAGCAATTAACATCACTAGCAGGGTTGCCTGAAGTCTTGTAAGGAGAAATTTTCTAACTTTCTATATTTATTTAAAATTTGAGCTATTTTGTAATGAATGTAATTAGAATTTGAAAATGTACAAAATGCAATGATACAAAGGTTAGTTTTGAAAGCTATGAGGCGGGAGGGAAGGAAGTTGATAGGCTCTAAAGAGCCAGGGAGGTAAAGTGGATAATAATGATGTGAATGTATATTATTAAATGGAAAATAAATAAAAATGATATATATATTAAAAAGAGAGAGAATATTGAGAACAGCATTCTCTTTCAGGTATATTATATTGGAATTGGCTTTTTAGGATAGATGCTGGCGATGTCATACTGAAAACGCCTCTCTAAGGCACATGATGTGGGCATTAACTTTGTTCTGGAAAGAAAATCTTTCATGTTCATGCACTTTGAAATTACATTCCTGTGATGTTGGGACTAACAGATGGGCAAGGAAAGCGGACCCTACAGGCCCTTATGGTGGCAAAGAAACACCGACCATCTATGACAGGGGTCTGCAACCTTTAAGAAAAAAAGAGTCGCTTGGACCCGTTTCCGAAGGGAAAAAAACTGGGAGCCGCAAAACTCGTCATTATAAAAATAACTTTTTTGTCACTTTTTTATTATTTCTTTGTTTGACCCCTCAGAATTACTCCTCATCATAGAAATAAACGTTAAATTAACAAGTTACCTTTTTGTGTGTGTGTGTGTTCTTCACTCCCCTTCAAAACAGTGACCAGCGTACATGCCCCCTTTGAATGCAGTGACCAGCATACATGCCCCTTACAATGTAGCAGGCGGGCGGGCGGGAAGGTGACGTCAGGACGGTGCGTGACTAACGCATGCACTGCCCCCATGTGACGTCACAGCCAGTACAGCGCCCGCCACAGTGGGGAGTGTCGGGGTGCACAATACACCTCCTCCCCTCGCTATTATCCGCCCCAGAGCCGCGGCAAAGGTGTAAAAGAGCCACATGCGGCTCCGGAGCCGCGGGTTGCCGACTCCTGATCTATGACTTACTCAGTGGTCTGCTCATCTTATGTCTCACTGCTCATCCTGTGTCTGAAGATATAGCTTATACTCAACCATCTCATTTAGAAGCCTGTTATTTTTATTATTATTTTATTTTTTATTTTTATTTAATTTTTGGGACGCGGGTGGCTCTGTGGGTTAAACCACAGAGCCTAGGGCTTGCCGATCAGAAGGTCGGCGGTTCAAATCCCCAAAACAGGGTGAGCTCCCATTGCTCGGTCCCTGCTCCTGCCAACCTAGCAGTTCGAAAGCATGTCAAAGTGCAAGTAGATAAATAGGTACCGCTCTGGCGGGAAGGTAAACGGTGTTTCTGTGCGCTGCTCTGGCTCTTTATATACTATACCCAATTGCTGACACAGCTTAATTAACACAACTTAACAGCACCTGCTATACTGCTTCACAGCTGTAAAACTAGGTCACGTTATTTGCTCTGGCCCTTAAAGAAATACACATCTTGTGGAACAATAATGAACCTTCAAATTTAAAGAGACCATTCAACAAGACACACACACACACACACAGAGAGAGAGAGAGAGAGAGAGAGAGAGAGAGAGAGAGAGAGATGCTCTTGGAACTATCCATGGTTCTGAAACCCAACCCATGCTTTTCCCTTTCCAGGCTCCAGCATCAGACCAGGACATGACATTACAGTCCATGGTTCAAATTCCTGCTCAGCCATGAAGCTCACAGGATAGTCATAGACAAGTCACTGTGTGCTGAGTCTTGCCAGGGTTGTTTTGAGGTTTTTTTTTAAAAAGGGGGGGGATCTATGCCATCTCAAGGTAAACAGGATGACAGGAAAATGAATAAACCCTGTATTAACTGAATCTAGCAGTTAACTTACTTTCTTGTTCTTTAGCTTTGTGATTTATGCATATTGTCAACTGGGTGAGGATTGCGGTGGTAATAATAATAACAACAACAATAATAATAATAATAATAATAATAATAATAATAATAATAATAATAATAATAATTACTATTTATACCCCACCCATCTGGCGGGGTTTCCCCAGCCACTCTGGGCAGCTCCCAACAGAATATTAACAATAATAAAGTGATGAAGCATCAAACATAAAAAAACTTCCCTAAACAAGAACAGAGTGCATTTTGTACTCCAGTCAGGAAAGGCAACAAACACAGACATATCATGTAACGTGGTGGTGGAAAAGAATGGGGTTTCCCCACCCCAGTTAAATGTCCGACAATTCACAGACAAAAAAGACAAACAATTGAGCATGGTCAGGAAAGCAAATGAAACTTGTGCAAAAGAGGCAATATGGCAGTATTTAAAGACAAGATAGAAACAACAGATAAAATACTCATGTAATCAAAAACAGTGCCAGATGAAATCATATTTGGATGGAACTTGCCATCTGTATGAATGTGTTGTTGAATAAGGTGTACTAAAAAAAACCTAAGCCCGCCTCAGAAACCCCAAGTTGGTGAGTCAATTTCTCTGATGAAGTATTTTCAGATCAGGGAGTCTGACTTCCAAACAGGACTGAGTGACTGCCAAAACACCTCTTCTTACTCCTTAAACCCTAGCTATGTCACTTTAATATTTCACATGGAGGGTTCGAATACTGACCCATTCACAGGGCACAGAGAGGCTCTCTCTGAATTGCCAGAGACGACAGCGCATGGAAAAGCCAAAAGACATTAGTCGTGACCAGCAGCTGATTTGGCTCATTTTGGATTACGTCATCCGTTCCACCGAACCAGTGTGGGAGCTGATGAGCAAATGGAAAGCGATCTGCACATGAGCGCACTGTGTACCCTTGCTCCAGTTCTTCTGCCAGTGAGAACATCTTCCCAAAGTGGAAGATTAATCATGCGCTATCTAGTGGGCTCGTGCAGCAGGGAGAGCGCGTGAGAGAGGGAGGAAAACAGGATCTACGAAAGTCCACTGTAAATGAAACTACTTCCCCACTATCAAGAAATGTGAGCAAAACAAAGCATGAGGCCATTCTTAAAAGCGGGGCCTGCAACAAAAAGTTGCAAAGTGGCCCTGGTTCATGGCCCCAGCCAGCCATGCCCTTTCAGAATTCTCCATTCCATCTCCCACCTCCTGTGTTCAATTTTCCTGCAACATTGCCAGTTCTGCACATCAAAGTGTTCAAGCGGGAATATATAGGGTAAGGTGATCTTGCAAGTAATTAAGTAGTGATCTTCAATGGATCTCAAGGAAGGGAAACATTAACAAAAAGAACCCTCATTCCCCCTCCAACTCTTCCATAACTTCCCCACAAGGGGGAGTTTCCCTACTGTTTTGCAGTAAAATTAGAAACCACCAGCTCTGCAGCAAGTAGCAAGGGAGAAATTTGCTTCGATGCATGTTATAGGCAAAACAGTAGCAAACCAAATCACAGCTCTCCTTAGAAATTTTCACTTTCCTGAATGTTTGCAGTTCCCCAGCCAAGTGTACGAAAAATGCATATAATAGAATGAAATGTGTGCAAGTTGTTGGAAATAACATACAAAGATGGCCTTGTAGTATTTTTATTTTATTTATTTATTAAATTTGCATACCGCCCTTCACTTGAAGACCGCAGGGCGGCTCACAACGTAAAGCTACAAAATGGAACATTTGCTTACCAAAAAGAGGGAGGGGAAATTGGGCAAAATGGCAATAAGAATGTGTTAGAAGAAGCTTGCGCTAAAATGCTGATGAATTTTCATGAGGACTCTCTTCTCTCTATGCAGACAGATGCAGAAAAGTGCAGAACCAAACTTAAGATTTTTTTGGAGGGGGGGAGAAAGAGAGAAATAAAAATGGACAGATTCGCTCATGCCTCTTTTGCAGCACAATCGTAATCCTGTTAGGAGGCTCTCATTGCTCATTAGAGGCAATAAAGGTTGTGTGTGAAAGTTTTAAAGAAAATATAAATAGCGGTTTTGAGTGTGTAGTTAAAAATGATGGAATTTGCCCCCAAAAGGAAGCAGTTATGGCTGCCATCTTGGATGGCGTTGAAAGAAGATTGGCCAAATTCCTAGAGGTAAAGTCTGTCAAAGGCTAAGAGCCACCATGGCTATGTTCTGTCTCCACTGTCAGGGGCAGCATGGCTCTGAATATGACCCAGAGTCCCAAGTTGGGAGAGGGGTCTTGTGTTGGGGTCCCGCTTGTGGGTTTCCTGCAGGCATCTGGGCGACCACTGTGAGATCAGGCTAGATGGGCCATTGGCCTGTGTGGCGTTTGCCTCCTAGGATGGGTCATAAGGAAAGGGTTAAAATGGGTGTGATGTGATTGGCCAGTGAGAATGCAAGGGGGGAATAAAAGTTAGAGTGGGAGGTTTTGAAAGTCAGTTGAGTTAGAGTTGAGTTTAGGGGTGTTGGTTGAGGTTCGGGAGTTGAAGAAGGAAGAGGGAGGATTAGGTGTGGGTTGGTAGAGTTGTATTGTGAGAGAGTGAGAGGAATTGTTAGGTGGAGTCAGATAGATAATTGGGAGTAATCAGTTTGAAGTTGTTAGGAACTAAGAATAAGAAACTGATAAGAGAAAAACTAACTGAAACCATAAGCTTGTTCCTGCATTTAAAAATAAACTTGATTATTTGCTTATGTTACCAACTGACTGGACTCCGTGTGCCCCTGTGAGATACGGGCTGGTGGCAGCGGAAAAAGCTATCGCAGAGGCGGCACAGGGTCAATAGACCGTCAAACGTCCGGGGGCCCTGTGTGTGATCGCCACAGCCTGATCCAGCACACTCCTGTTCTCGGACCCAGCCAGCAAGGACAATGGTCAGGGATAACGGGAGTTGCAACACAACAACATTTAGGGGGGCTCCAGCTTGGGGGAGCTGGCACTGCACAAATGGTTTGCAGGATATGCAAAATGGGCCATCGCTGCCGAAGCAGCAAAGCACCACACCAGCCCTTCAAGAAGCAAACATTGATCCTTCCATGAAACATTTTTCTCCACTTTTGTCCTTGGGCTTTATCTTATGAATGCTGGAACTAATGTACCTCTTCCCCACCCCAGTGATTTACCTGGGCCCTCAGATTAGCTGCTTCTTTCCATTTAACACACAGGATAAAAATCTAGCAGACACCCATTTAAGAAAGGCCACCATTGTTTGTCAATTGCAGGCACTGCCAGTAAGTGGCTTCCATTCATAGCCTTGAGCAGATTCTCTTCATAATACCCAGACAGCACAGAGGCAAGAAATGCCATTTATCTTCTTGGAAGGTACGGGAGATTGTTTTCATACTTTCACAGCATTCTTTGGAAAAGGGAGGGATGTCCCTTCCTCTGTTTTGGCACAAAACCTGTTTCAGCAACGAAAGCACACTATCGCTTTCATTACGTTATTAATCTGAAACGATTGCGCTGCCCTCAAAAATGGTAGGGTTCAGAAAAGGTTCAGAAAAAAAGAGCAACCAAAATGACCATAGGAATGGAAGGAGGGGACTTCTTCGTTTAGAGAAAAGGCGAGAAGGAGGTGCATAAATTCATAAAAATCATTCATGGCAAGGAGAAAATGGAGAACACATTTTCTCCCTCTCTCGTAGCACTGGGCACCCTATGAAGCTGAACATTGAGAGGTTCAGGATAGATAGATAAAAGTTGAACTATGGAATTGTTGTTTAGTCGTGTCTGACTCTTCGTGACCCCATGGACCAGAGCACGCCATGGACCTGTCTCCCGCAGTTTGGTCAAACTCATGCTGGTAGCTTCGAGAACACCATCCAACCATCTCGTCCTCTGTCATCCCCTTCTCCTTGTGCCCTCCATCTTTCCCAACATCAGGGTCTTTCCCAGGGAGTCTTCTCTTCTCATGAGGTGGCCAAAGTATTGGAGCCTCAGCTTCAGGATCTGTCCTTCCAGTGAACACTCAGGGCTGATTTCCTTCAGAATGGATAGGTTTGAACTTCTTGCAGTCCATGGGACTCTCAAGAGTCTTCTCCAGCACCAAACTATGGAATTAGCACCCACAATAGACAGGTATAGTCACCAACTTCAACGGCTTCAAAAGAGGATCAGACAATTTCATGGAGATATAGACTATCAATGGCTACTAACCATGATGGCAATGCTCTGTCTCCACTGTTGCAAGGCAGTTATGCTTCTGAATATCAGATGCCATAGGAGGGGAGAGTGCTCTGAGTTCAGGTCCTGCTTGTGGGCCTTCCCCCACCCCCAAGGCATTTGGTTGGCCACTGCAAGACCAGGATGTAGGACTAGATGGGCCAATGGCCTGATCCAGCAGCCTCTTCTTATGTTTTCATGCATTCTTTAAATAACTGAAGGGCCATCACATCGACCTCCTGCAAGACTGTTGTCTGCTGCCCCAGAGGGCAGAACTAGCACAAAGAGGCTCAAGTTACAGAAGGGAAACATGAGGATTAACTTCCTAACAGCAAGAGCAGTTTGACAATTGGTGCCAACAGGAACACGAGGCTGTACCCAATGCTGTGCTTCTTATAAAGTAGACCAATTAGGCCCATCTGCACTATAAATTTATAGCAGTGTCACAGCCAAAGAATCCTGGGAAGTGTAGTTTGTTAAAGATGCGAGAGTCATCCCTCTTTCCCCTCACAGAGCTATAAGTTCCAGAACAGCTCAGTAATCAACCCCACTTCCCAGAGAACTATGGGGACTGTAGCTCTGTGAGGGGAATGGGGTCTCCTTCAGCTCTCTCATTCAAAATTAAAATATATTTTTCATTTTCACATTTTACAAGCATTTTTAACGAGAAAAATGACATCTTTACAAATTTAATTTGCATTTCCCTCAACTTCCCTCCCCTCCTTTCTGCAGTTGTTTAGTTTGTATCTTTTTATTACTGTATATCCAATTCAAACCTATTTACCAATTTTCCTTTATCTTTCCCTTTAATTATCTCTTGCTGCATGTGTTTATATCAATCCTGCTAACATTTTAATTTATTTACAATGTATCTTCAAATAATCAATTTCCCCCTATTGTGTTTTTAAAGAATCTCTCATCTTGATTTCTAATTCTTCTGGTAAGTTTCACCATTTCTGCGTACTCCATCAATTTAAACTGCCAGTCCTGTTGTGTTGGGACTCTTTCTTCTTTCCATCTTTGGGTGTAAATCATCTGGGAAGCCCTGGTAGCATACATAAAGTTTTTTTCCTGTTCATTGCGTACTTCTCCACCAATTATACCTAGGAGAAAAACTTCTGTTTTTTCACAAAAGTGATCTTCAACATTTCCCCTCCCCAACTCATTATAAATCATTTCACAGAAAGCTTTTGCTAACTCACATGATAGTTCTCAGCATTCTTAACCAATTATGCTTCCCACGATTCTTTGGGGTGAAGTCAAAGTGATATGATACTGCTTTAAATGTATGGTGCAGAAGGAACCTTAGGGCCATTCATTTTAGGAGATCTTACCACTGAATAAGGGACGCGGGTGGCGCTGTGGGTAAAACCTCAGTGCCTAGGACTTGCCGATCGTATGGTCGGCGGTTCGAATCCCCGCGGCGGGGTGAGGTCCTGTCTTTCAGTCCCAGCTCCTGCCCACCTAGCAGTTCAAAAGCACCCCTAAGTGCAAGTAGATAAATAGGTACCGCTTTATAGCGGGAAGGTAAACGCCGTTTCCGTGTGCTGCGCTGGTGCTGGCTCACCAGAGCAGCTTCGTCACGCTGGCCACGTGACCTGGAAGTGTCTGCGGACAGCGCTGGCCCCCGGCCTCTTAAGTGAGATGAGCGCACAACCCTAGAGTCGGACACGACTGGCCCGTACGGGCAGGGGTACCTTTACCTTTACTTTACCACTGAATAAAGCTGAGTTGACTATATGGTGGTACCTCAGGTTAAGAAATTAATTCATTCTGGAGGTCCGTTCTTAACCTGAAACTGTTCTTAACCTGAGGCACCACTTTAGCTAATGGGGCCTCCCGCTGCCGCCACGTGATTTCTGTTCTCATCCTGAAGCAAAGTTCTTAACCTGAGGTACTATTTCTGGGTTAGTGGAGTCTGTAATCTGAAGCGTCTGTAACCTGAAGCGTCTGTAACCTGAGGTACCACTGTATTTATTTATTGGCCGCTGAATAAGCCAAGCTATATTTGTGGCAATCTTGCAGGGATTAAATGGAACAAAACTTACAGTAATCAGTATAATGCAGTTTATACACAGTATAATATGCCTTGTAAAATAAGGTACAGTGGTACCTCTGGTTACAAATTTAATTCGTTCCGGAGGTCCATTCTTAACCTGAAACTGTTCTTAACCTGAGATACCACTTTAGCTAAAGGGGCCTGCTGCCGCCGCGCAGGTTCTGTTGTCATCCTGAGGTAAAATTCTTAATCCAAAGTACTAAATCTGGGTTAGCAGAGCCTGTAACCTGAAGTGTCTGTAAGCCGAGGTACCACAGTAACCTGAAGAACAGGAAGCTGCTTTTTATGGAAGCAGGCCACTGGTCAGTCTAGCCCAGTTATCAGCTACACTGATCGCAGTGGGTCTCCAGGGTTTCAGAGTTGGCAGTTGCTGGGGTTTGAGGCTGCGACCCTCTGCATGCAAAGCAGACCCTGCATCACTACAGCCTGTCCCAAGAGCACTTTGACAGTGGTACCAGGCGGCCCCATAGGTGGCAATGGACTCTCCCTGCTTGGAGGCCATCTGTCAAGGATGCTCTTCTGCCTCTGGCGTTCCTGCATTGAGCAGAGGGTTAGACTATCTGACACCCCTCTCCAATTCCATGGTTCTCTGGTAATGTTAGTAAGGGCGATTGAGATTCTTGTGGTTGGTGGGAACAATGCATCGGAATACAGTGGTACCTTGGGTTACAGACGCTTCAGGTTACAGACTCCGCTAACCCAGAAATAGTACCTCAGGTTAAGAACTTTGCTTCAGGATGAGAACAGAAATTGCACAGCGGTGGCAGCGGGAGGCCCCATTAGCTAAAGTGGTACCTCAGGTTAAGAACAGTTTCAGGTTAAGAACAGACCTCCAGAACGAATTAAGTTCTTAACCTGAAGTACCACTGTACTGGTTGCTGGAAACTGCAGGAGGGCAGAGGGACCAAGTCCTGCTTCTTGAACAAGCTTGGTTGGCCACTGTGAGGACAGGATGATGGACTAGATGGGCCATTGACCTGATCCAGCCTGGTCCTACTTAAGGCGTTCTTAGGGTTAACCCAGACAGCATCAGCTGAGGTGCCAGAGTGGGTGGGAAGATGACAAGGGTGACGTCCTGCCTCTCTTGCGAAGGCAGCTTCAAGTTGCAAAGGAAAGGGCAATGTGTGGCTTGTAGGTTTCAGTTAAGGTCCTTCCTGTCTCCCCACCCCACGCAGAATTCAAGCGCAGGAGAAGCACCTTCAAATCAAAGGGTATGCCGTTCCTCAAACAAACTCTTAAAAACAATCACACATACACACACACCCCATTCAAAGTCATGCATATTGTGGCCACATTTCAGCACACAATTAGTTACATTTCTGTGCATTACAGGCTTAAGTGTGCCTCACTTTGCCCTGGATTGGGGCCTGTATTTTTCATTGCCTCATTTACCAATGTACTAGAACTCACTGCATTTTCTTTCTGTTTTAAGACAGCAACAACAAAAAAATCTCAAAACAGGCACATGCATTTCTGAAAGCGGCAACAGAGTTCCTTTTTACTGAATTAATTCTGTGTTGCCAAAAGATTGAGGTCTAGGACAAAAGGGCAGCCAAATATTCTCACTTCTGATGAGAACTATTTTCATAACTGAAACTGAAAGAGATGGAGAGGAGGGCTGGATTTAGGAATGAAATGATCAGAAACAATCTGATTCAAAAACATTATTTATTTACATACCTATCCTAAGGCTTCACTTGGATGCAAAAGTCCTGGTGTATAATTTCAGCACACCGTGTTTCTAAGCAAATACACTTAAGATCCTAGGAAGCATTTCTCTCAAATAATAATAATTTATAATAATAATTTATTATTTATACCAATTGTAAGAAGAGAAGCTGAACCCAATGCACAGTGCAATGAGTTCTGTGCTGGACAGAACCAGGGCTGGTGGGCTGAATCTGTCTGCCAGAATCGCCAAAACAAAGCTTTTCCTAAAGCAAGTATTGGGAGCTTATAGTCCAAATTTGAATATCCAAGGAATATTTCCTTCCCCACACTAACAGCACGTACATGTCCTTAGAAGAAAAACTCACTGAGTTCACTGTGACTAACTGGGTGGGGATAGCATCACAACAATCCGATTCCTTTACTTGTGAGTAAGCCCTATTAAACTCAGTGAGATTTACTGCTGAGTAGGTAAGTGTACAAGATTGCACTGTAAATCTTCTACTTGGCAACAGCTTCTTCCAAGGAGCACTTCATATCAAGATAGGATCTGAAATGTACAATATGTACCACAGCAGATTTGCTCCTTTCTATAGGAAAAGGTCAGGATTCTCTTTCTCTTCATCACAATGTCTCCTGTTGGGTTTCTGATTTTTCTTCTATTAGGTCTTTAAATCCCAATTTTGCCAATGGTTCTTTGGCCATAAGTTGTCTAAACAAACAAGCAAACAAAAAACAATTTGAAAAGCATTAAACTTGAAATTGGCATGCTTAGCAATTTCATTTCCTGAATAATTTTGTGCCCCTTAAAATCAAATAAAAAATAAAAAACCCAGAAGATTCACATGATTCTACAGGACTGCAGAGGAACCCCTGGCAAAGAATTTGTATAATTAAGGGTTTGCTTTCTTTTAAAGGAAGGTTCCTGGCTTATGGATATAAAAATATGCTTGAAAATATGTGGGCAGTGGTTGCTTAAGAATGCACAGGAGCTCACAAAAGGGAATTGCCAAGGATGTCAGTTTTCCTTTTAAAAACAACAACAGTTTTCTAGTCCATTGGACCACTCAGCTGCCCTAGAAACACAGGGACATAGGAAGCTACTTTATACAAAGTCAGATCAAAAACTACAAATTGATTTAACAATCAATTGTTCTTCTCAGGAAACTGTAGCTCTGGGAGGGAAACATGTGGTCTCCTAAAAACTCTCAAAACCCTTAACAAACTACAGTTCCCATGATTCTTGGGGAAAGCAGTGACTGTTAAAGGGGTACAACGGTGCTTTAAATGTATGGGGTGGATGTGGACTCACTGTCAGCAAAAAAGAAGAAGAGGAGGAGGAGGAAAAGGAGGAGGGGGGGAGGAGGAGAAAAGAAAAGAGGGCAAGGGGAATTAAGTACTGTAATTTTACAGATTTCAAAAATGAAGCAGTGGTTTGTGGAGCCAAAAATCCACCGTGGACTGACAGCCCAGCATAAGTTGTCTCTGGCAAATTGAGAGCAAATATCCATTAGCTTAAGTGAAGTGTTGCAAATAAGAATGCACTTGCCTCTCCATTCTGCATTCTAAATATTCCTTTGATTCCTGCCTGCACAATGCATTCTCAAAGCTGTTCTCCCTCAGACACTTCATGAATTTTTCTTTGAAAGCTGTACATTCACCTGTTCGACAGAGGGAAAGCACATTTTTTGAAACAGGAGGCATGAAAAGAAACAGACATGGAATTAAGAGTAAGACAAAACAATAGCGCTATTCAAAGGACAGGCTGGCTGCTGTGGCTCAGCATGAGAACGTCATGCAGTAGGCGGGGGGACACCTTGAAACCACCGAGGTGCCAGCAAACCTTCAGGTCACTAAGCTCCAAGAAAAAAAAGAGTTTCAAAGGGGGAATTCAGTGTGAAGTTGCTGATTTAGAATTCATTAGCAGTTCTCAGGATTCTTTGGGGGAAGCCATGACTATTTAAGTGGTGTGATGCTGCTTTAAATCTATAGTGGCATTGGCTCAATCTAGCAGGCTGTTCTTATGCTATTGCTTTATATGTACAGTGCAGATGATATCCTTACAGAGGGGGAGAACTACAAACGCCACCTTGAGCTCCTCGCAAAAAGAAATATATATATATGTGTGTGTGTGTGTGTGTTTTAAAATAGGCTTGTAATTTTTTTCTTGATTCTGTTGTCTTATATTTTTGTACACCACATTGTGGTTTGTCTGTTTTATAAAATCAAATGGTGCATAAATTTTACGAAATAAGATAAATAAAAAAAATGCAATAGAAATAAATAAATAATATTCTGCTGCCTCTCTTACTGGTCCCAGTGTCAATTCTTGTGCTGGAGGTGGAGCTTTAAAAATCATTGATTTTCACCCCTCCCCTTCCATTTTTATGGCGAAAAATGCGCCCCCAGGTGTTGTGGGACTCCAACTCCCATCAGCCCTAGCCAGCATGGCCTCCACCAAGGATGATGGGAGTTATAGTCCATCAGCGGCACGATCGTCAAAAGTTCCCCTCCCCTAAGGGGCCCATGACAGGTTCTGCTAACGGAAAACTATCATTTCTATAGGTTCACAGCTGTACCGCTCTATCCCTTGCGCATCTATGGCAAGCGCCCTTATTCACTATATGTACTTGGGAGTTCGCTTTTAGGCCGGAAATGCCTGTCGTACTTTCTCTCCCCCACCCAACGTCCTCTCTATGGTCGGTGGAGGAATCGCACATGCGCAGTCGAGGGGATGGACGGTTGCCGGGGCGGGGGGGGAAACCTTCTCACCGAAATGATCCAGAGGGAATGCGCCTTTGTCCGGCGGCCTCGGCTTGAAGCTTTTCGTCCCGAAGTTCATAGCCGTAGACATGGCGACGACTCGCCGAAGACCCGACGCAGCCGCAGCGCCTCTGACCGAACCTTCGCCTCACTTCCGGGATCTCCGTGTTGTCAAGCCCCAGGTTGTGGAGTGGAGCGCCGAGCCAGGCCAGAAGAAACGAGAGCAGAGCTGATCGGGCGAGGAGGAGTCGAGCAGTTAGCCCCGCCTCCTTCAGCCCCAGGTCGGCATGGAGCTGGCATTTTTAAATCTTATTTTATTTATTGATAAATATGTCCTTTGCAGAAAGCAGAGGAGCCTTGCGATATTTCAGAGACTAACCAGTCTTAATTGCGCCTTCAGACTGAAACTGGAAGATGTGATTTCTTCCATTCCAAGAAATCTATACCGCTTTATAATTCTTTAGAAAATAAATAAATCTCCAAGCGGTTTGCAACCTACCTACATCAAAACATCAGATAAGACGATCCAGAACAAAACATTATTGAAGAAAGTCAAATATAAAACTTGCAAAGTCACACAATCAACAAGGAACGAAAACATTATCTTAAAGGAGGTCGACTACACATTTACCACAGCAAAGTTAACAATGAGAAAACATTATCTTAAACCTTCAGAAGAAAACATGCCCTACTTGTGCTTCAGCTAGTTCCAGTCCTTCAGCTGGATACTTGTTCAAGCAGAAGGTGGCTTTTTTTCAAAACATAGATTTAAGTGTTGGCATTTCCTTTTCATTGGGATGGTTTTCGTTGCTGCCTCCTGTACAATGTTACGAGCCTCCATCCATAGTTCTTCAGGCATTCTGTCCACCAAATCTAAATCCTTAAACCTGTTCGTCACTTCCACTGTGTATTCATAAGGGATTTGACTTAGATTGTATCTTACCGGCCCAGTGGTTTTTCCTACTTTCTTCAGTTTAAGCTTGAATTTTGCTATAAGAAGCTGATGATCTGAGCCACAGTCAGCTCCAGGTCTTGTTTTTGCTGACTGTATAGAGCTTCTCCATCTTTGGCTGCAGAGAATATAATCAATCTGATTTCGATACTGCCCATCTGGTGATGTCCATGTGTAGAGTCGTCTCTTGTGTTGTTGGAAAAGCGTGTTTGTGATGACCAGCTTGTTCTCTTGACAGAACTCTATTAGCCTTTGCCCTGCTTCGTTTTGATCTCCAAGGCCAAACTTGCCAGTTGTTCCTTTTATCTCTTGCCTCCCTACTTTCCAATCCCCTATAATGAGAAGAACATCCTTCTTTGGTGTCACTTCTATAAGGTGTTGTAAGTCTTCATAGAATTGGTCAATTTCAGTTTCTTCAGCACCAGTAGTTGGTGCATAAACTTGGATTACTGTGATGTTAAAAGGTCTGCCTTGGATTCTTATCGAGATCATTCTATCATTTTTGAGATTGCATCCCAGTACAGCTTTCGCCACTCTTTTGTTGACTATGAGGGCCACTCCATTTCTTTTACGGGTTTCTTGCCCACAGTAGTAGATGTGATGGTCATCCGAACTGAATTCGAGGGAGATAGTGAAAGATACAGGAAATTGAATGCAGATTTCCAAAGAATAGCAAGGAGAGACAAGAAGGCCTTCTTAAACGAGCAATGCAAACAAATAGAGGAAAACAACAGAATGGGAAGAACCAGAGATCTGTTCAAGAAAATTGGAGATATGAAAGGAACATTTCGTACAAAGATTACCATAATAAAGGACAAAAGTGGTAAGGACCTAACAGAAGCAGAAGACATCAAGAAGAGGTGGCAAGAATACACAGAGGAATTATACCAGAAAGATATGGATGTCTCGTACACCCCAGGTAGTGTGGTTGCTGACCTTGAGCCAGACATCCTGGAAAGTGAAGTCAAATGGGCCTTAAAAAGCACTGCGAATAACAAGGCCAGTGGAAGTGATGGTATTCCAGCTGAACTATTTAAAATTTTAAAAGATGATGCTGTTAAGGTGCTACACTCAATATGCCAGCAAATTTGGAAAACTCAGCAGTGGCCAGAAGATTGGAGAAGATCAGTCTACATCCCAATCCCAAAGAAGGGCAGTGCCAAAGAATGCTCCAACTACCGCACAATTGCACTCATTTCACACGCTAGCAAGGTTATGCTTAAAATTCTACAAGGAAGGCTCAAACAGTATGTGGATCGAGAACTCCCAGAAGTGCAAGCTGGATTTAGAAGAGGCAGAGGAACCAGAGACCAAATTGCAAACATGCGCTGGATTATGGAGAAAGCTAGAGAGTTCCAGAAAGACATCTACTTCTGCTTCATTGACTATGCAAAAGCCTTTGACTGTGTCGACCACAGCAAACTATGGCAAGTTCTTAAAGAAATGGGAGTGCCTGATCACCTCATCTGTCTCCTGAGAAATCTCTATGTGGGACAAGAAGCTACAGTCAGAACTGGATATGGAACAACTGATTGGTTCAAAATTGGGAAAGGAGTATGACAAGGCTGTATTTTATCTCCCTGCTTATTTAATTTATATGCAGAATACATCATGCGAAAGGCTGGGCTGGATGAATCCCAAGCTGGAATTAAGATTGCCGGAAGAAATATCAACAACCTCAGATATGCAGATGACACAACCTTGATGGCAGAAAGTGAGGAGGAATTAAAGAACCTTTTAATGAGGGTGAAAGAGGAGAGCGCAAAACATGGTCTGAGGCTCAACATCAAAAAAACGAAGATCATGGCCACTGGTCCCATCACCTCCTGGCAAATAGAAGGGGAAGAAATGGAGGCAGTGAGAGATTTTACCGTATTTTTTGCACCATAACACTCACTTTTTTCCTCCTAGAAAGTAAGGGGAAATGTCTGTGCGTGTTATGGAGGGAATGCCTAAGGGTGGCATGCCTACAGATTTTCCTCCTCTCAAAACTACGTGCGTGTTATGGTCGGGTGCGTGTTATAGAGCGAAAAATACGGTACTTTCTTGGGCTCCATGATCACTGCAGATGGTGACAGCAGCCACGAAATTAAAAGACGCCTGCTTCTTGGGAGAAGGGCAATGACAGGCCTAGACAGCATCTTGAGAAGTAGAGCACCTTGCCAACAAAGGTCCGTATAGTTAAAGCCATGGTTTTCCCAGTAGTGATGTATGGAAGTGAGAGCTGGACCATAAAGAAGGCTGATCGCCGAAGAATTGATGCTTTTGAATTATGGTGCTGGAGAAGACTCTTGAGAGTCCCATGGACTGCAAGAAGATCAAACGCATCCACTCTTAATGAAATCAGCCCTGAGTGCTCACTGGAAGGACAGATCGTGAAGCTGAGGCTCCAGTACTTTGGCCACCTCATGAGAAGAGAAGACTCCCTGGAGAAGACACTGATGCTGGGAAAGATGGAGGGCAGAAGGAGAAGGGGGCGACAGAGGACGAGATGGTTGGATAGTGTTTTCGAGGTTACCAGCATGAGTTTGACCAAACTGCGGGAGGTAGTGGAGGACAGAGGTGCCTGGCGTGCTCTGGTCCAGGGGGTCACGAAGAGTCGGACACGACTAAACGACTAAACAACAAGTGTTGGCAGCTTAAAACACAGGCAGTTCTCCGCTGTTGCATTTCAAGTCACATTTGCACGCTGCTGTACACGCCAGAAAGGGGGTGGAGCAGACCCTCCAAGTGGCCCTATTTTCCAGGGATGTCCCTGATTTAGAGAATCCATCCCGGTTTCTGCTTTGATCCCGGAATGTCCCACTTTTCCTTAGGATGTCTCTATTTTCATTGGAGAAATGTCGGAGGGTATGGAGGTAACGGACCTCCAAGCCATCTGAAGGCAATCCTGTATAGGGAGGGTTTTTTTTTTAAGGTTTAATGTTTTATTATGTGTTGGAAGCTGCCCAGAGTGGCTGGGGTAACACAGTCAGATGTGTGGGGTGTAAATAGCAAAATGATCATTATGGAATGGGACACCCCTATTTTCATCGAAGAAATGTTGGAGGGTATGGTGGAGGTGTCTTCACCTAATGAGCATTGCCTATTTGATTTCCCTGTGGCTTCACTACCCCACACCACCTCTATTTAGTGAAGCTCTCACCTGTGCATGTGCCATCATCTGCGCATGCGCAATGGCTGCCTCAAATGTATGCACCTGAGGTTAATTGCAAAATGAGTGTGGTTTGCGTGTTCAAATCGGATGGGAGCTGGTTTAAGAGACAATGCATCCAACAGCAGGTTTTCTCAAGAAACTACAGGACAGATGTGGATGTGGCTAACATCCTGTGTACACTGCTTCAAACACCAGCAGTGGGAGCACGTTGGAGCCAGATGACTTAGTAATGCCTTTCACTGGCTCTACTTTTGACCTCTCTCCGCCTTCTGCCCTTTCTGTCTCAAGGGGCACCGGACACCACTGGTTGTTGTGAGACACTGGTTGCCTGTAGCTCCTGGGAAGCAGGGTTGAATATACATGGGATAAAACAGTTGCAGAAAAGCAGGTGTTTCGGCAGCTTTCCCTGCGAAGGTGTGAAATGCCATAAAATCACCTGGGCATGCCTTTACTTTGTTCTGTTCATTGCATAATAAGCCCTGCGGTTGGTATACTCATACGGGAACTGTATTTGGTGATTTATTACCGCTGGCATTTTGAACAAAATGTTCTTCCAAGAAAAACTTAGTTCTGATTTGACTGGGTTTTTAAAAAAGAAAAAAGAAAAGATGGCCCAAGGTACTTAACAGACTGAAGAGTTCAGTGCCATGCAGTCCTGCGCATGTTTACTTCTGAGTCAGCCCCCACTGTGTGTAGAGGAGCTTCATTTTCACAAACATGTGCATAGGATCCTTTTTGTTGTGGGTGAACATATCAGATGACACAGCGATTCTTCAAACAGCTTTTGTTTATTCACAGGCCAGAACAGAACTGAACTGAAGGGTTTAGCCAGCCTGCTTATATAGAGCTCCACCAGAATGCAACAGTAACCATTTTCTGTAACCATCCAACCACTGAACGTCACTTTGAATCCCTTATTTGCATATGTGAACCTGAGTGAAAACTATCTACAGTATCTCCCTGCTGGCCCAGGGTGAGAACTTCAGTACATAACACTTTTGTCTCATCTAAGTTCTTAAGATCAACCCTACAAGTACCTAAACACGTCTCCAATGCTACCATACATCTCAAAGCTGGATTCGTAAGTATCGAGGCCAGAGTATTGCTTGCCACACTGAATTATTGGCTGAGACTATCCTTCCTCCCATGTGGTCTTGCTCCCTTAACTATTAAGGATAGTTTCCAGACAACAGGGAAATGTGTTACATACTCAGTTGCTAGTTTTATGTGTTTTATGTTTTAAGTTTTATGTGTTCAGTTTATCTGTATGTTTTATCTTATGCTGGCCTGGGACCGAAATAAAGTTTGATACTGATACTACCTCATTTTAACTTGCTGGGATCTGTTGCAAGATGAGCTGCAGCCAGCTGCATACCGACACATTTCAGTTACAAGAAAGCCTGATGATTTATAGGCATGTCCATGAGCTTCTTTTTCTTAATACAGTCATACCTCGGGTTGAAGTTGCTTCAGGTTGAGCACTTTCGGGTTGCTCTTTCGTACTTTATTAGAAGGCAGTCAACTTGTTTCTTTGAAGTGTGTAATATTGTTTTGATAGCTGTAATATTTATTTATTTCTCCTCATGTTTCCTAAAATTTAATATATATGTTAAGGACCTTGCTCCCATACGTTATGCGCAGCAGCAGAAAGTAGATCCAAACTTGGGGTAAGTGGGTGGGGCAAACTGAACATGCCTGTTCTGCGGTGATTGTAAACTTAGTAGACATCAGATCCATCAAAAGATGGTCAGTAAGAGATTTCAATGAGCAGGGAAGTACAGTACTTAGATGCTCTCTTGCGCGTCCAGATCATAAGGTAATCGTTGCAAAAATATCACTGCCGCTCAAGGCAACCTGTTGTTTGTGCTCCTTAATCCTTTCCCACTCTAGAATTTGAAACTGTAAATGGAAAAGTACACCCAGTTTAGTTACATAACCATCGGATTAGGCATCTTGAAATCTGAGGTCTTAATTATGTTGTTCCTGCAAAGCATGAGTAATGAATTTTTTTGGGGTTTCTAAGCAACTGATTGTTTTCTACGGTATAGAATGCAATTAGCACTTTGAAATTTGGCTGGTTATTACTTTGGGCAATAACACGAGGAAGGAAACAAGCAGGAGGAAACACTAGGGTTGCCAAATTTAAAAAAAAAATCTTTTTCCTTTTTGGCAAAAGCTGTTAACCTTTTTTTTTCCAGTTTTCTCCAAACTTGTTGAGCTTTTCCAGCAAAAATGGCACTGCTGCTATGGGCTGCTATTCGGCTGGATTTTTCCAAACATTTTCCTGATTGCCACCCAGACACTGTTGCTGACTGCAGTATTCCGGATACTACATTCACAGCTAGAATGCAGAGGTGCAGGTGAGCCTCTTGAGCAGTCACACATCCGTGCTTCTCTTTCCATAAGAATTTCCCCTCCAACATTCCTCAGATGAAAACATTTGTGAGTCAAGGACCCGCCACCCGCTTGAGGATAAGAAAGACACAAGGACGCAGTATATTAGGTTAATTGGCTAAAAAAGGCCACAACTTTATTGATTACAGCATGTGAGTGGTACAGTGGTACCTTGGGTTACATACGCTTCAGGTTACATACGCTTCAGGTTACACACTCCGCTAACCCAGAAATTGTGCTTCAGGTTAAAAACTTTGCTTCAGGATAAGAACAGAAATCTGTTGGGATACTGCCAGGGAGATAGAATCCATCTGAGCCCCCAGCTCGGTGCCGGACGATCCATCGACCTCCCTTAGTCACGCAGTATCTAGCTGATAGAGTGTGCACAAGTCCAAGAATGTGGCTATCTTTTCTTGAGGCTTCGTGTCGCTATAACTGCTAGATACTGCGTGACTAAGGGAGGTCGATGGATCGTCCGGCACCGAGCTGGGGGCTCAGATGGATTCTATCTCCCTGGCAGTATCCCAACAACAGGTTTCGGGCCCAGATTCACGGCACTTGCAGGAGAGTAAGACTGCGACAGACTGCTGAGGTATGTGTGGGAAAAGCAAAAGCAGAGGCTTTTCTGTTGCCGCGGCAGCCTCTTTGATGTCCGGCTGGCCTAATTGGCCTGGGAACCGAGCCAAGCAGGCTTCGTGATTTATGGGTGCCAAGATAAGGAGTCTCTGAAGTGAAGACGACTCACGGCTGGCGTTAAGAGGTGGAATGGAGTTTTTCCAAGCCTCTGAAGCTGCTGAGTGTCCAAAGTTAAATCGGGACAATTATGAGACCTGGGCTAAATGGTGTGAGAGTTTGCTGCGTCAGTTTGGAGTCTGGCAAACTGTCAGTGAAGCCCCTCCAGTTCCTCTGACAGGGAGATGGGAGGCTCAGAATTCGAGAGCCATAGACGTAATAGTCTTGTCCGTCTCTCTGGAGGAAATTGCTACGCTAGCTGGCAACACGACTGCACGTCAGATGTGGAATGCTTTGAAGATAGCCCATCTGCCAGTCATCCCAGCCCAGAGTTTGACTGCGTCGGAGGTCCTGGCTGTTTCCCAGAATGCGAGTGAATGCAGAGATGCCGAGGGCACCGGTTGCAAGGTGCAGGGGGAGCTGACTGTGATGTCATCCCAGGCAGCATTCCAGCCTCCAGGGGGAGCCAAGGAGTCGGCAGCTGAGAGCTCTGTTTCCCATGGGAGCCAAGGTCAACTTTGCAGAGGCCGGAAGGCCAGAAGTAAACAGAGACGAAAGCCTGCAGATGGCCCGAAGCAGAAGGGGGGTGAAAAGCCCTCGCCAGTGGAAAACAAGGCTTTGTTTGCTGGCACAGCTTCACCAAAGGCTAAAGGCAAGTCTGATGGCCAGGAGCGGGGGGGCAAGCAGCAAAAGCCCACGCCAGTGGAAAACAAGGTTTTGTTTGCTGGCACAGCTTCACCAAAGGCTAAAGGCAAGTCTGATGGCCAGGAGCAGGGGGGCAAGCAGCAAAAGCCCACGCCAGTGGAAAACAAGGTTTTGTTTGCTGGCACTGCTTCACCAAAGGCAAAAGCCAAAGCCAGGTTTATTGTGGATTCAGGCTGCACGCGCCATATCACCAAAGACCGCCATCTGTTCATCTCCTTCACACCTCAAGATGGAGAGATCCACCTGGCTGATGGAAGGACTTTGCAAGCTGCAGGAGTTGGGACTGTGAAGCTTGAAAGTCTGCATACTACCATTAGTAATGTACTTTTTGTTCCAGGAGCTGCGGACAATTTGCTTAGTGTCCCACAGCTAAATCGGCGTGGTTTTGAAATTACCTTCAAGAGGACTGTCTGTGTCATCAGAAAAGGCAAAGAGGACTTTTTGCATGCAAAGTTGTTGGATGGTTTGTTCTGTCTAACTTATGATGATGTTGCTGTGTCTAATGCTGATACTTGTTGTGTTGCACAAACTAACAAGGTTCTTCATGCAGGATGCATTCACGATGCACATCGCAGATTTTGTCACCTCTCTTGGCAAGCGCTAGCCAAGATGCCTGAGTTGGTTGAAGGTTTGGACATCAAACCTTGCAAATTTCACATGAAATGTGTATCTTGTGCAGAGAACAAGGTGAAGGTTGCTCCAAAAGGCAAGGAGTCTAGCAGGCAGGCTTCCAAACCCTACCAGCTAGTTCACGCAGACCTGGTAGGTCCTCTAGCGCCCTCTTTGGGAAGAGCAAGGTACTTCATGGTTCTAATTGATTCTTTTTCCAGGTACATTCATGTGTTTATGCTCGAGCAGAAATCGCAAGCATTTCCTAAGTTCAAGGCATTCTGTGCTTGGTTGGAGAATGCTCATGGTAAACGTATTGGTTGTCTGTTTACTGATCGAGGCGGGGAATTCACTTCTCAGCAGTTTGAAGCTTTCCTGACTGAGAAGGGAATCCAGCATGACTTGTCAACGCCCAGATCGCCATGGATGAATGGGCTTGCGGAGAGAGCAAATCAAACGTTGCTGCAAGGAATAAAAACCTTGTTGCATGATGCCAACCTCCCTGAGAAGTTTTGGGGGGAGGCTCTCTCGAATTTTGTTTACAGTTTTAATCGCAGACTGTCATCACCTATTGGCTGCACTCCCTATGAGAAAATGTTTGGTAAGAAACCTAACACCAAGCACTTGAGAATCTTTGGTTCTGACATGTGGGTACACACCCCACAAAGCAACAAGCTTGGGAAGCGTGGGGCACATGGTTTGTTCATGGGGTACGAAAAAGGTGCATACAGGGTATGGATGACTAACTCTAAATCCATAAAGTTCACAAGGAGTGTTGAGTACAATCCTAAGTGGGGGGAAAATGTGGGAATTTTCCAGAGTTACCCAGAGGAGGATGAAGGTGATGTGAAGAAAGCAGATCATGCTGAGAAAGCTGAGGAAACTGAGGATGATGATGATGATGATGATGATGATGATGATCAGAGTTCGGATTCCAGTTCAGTGGGCGGCGCAGCTGCTGCTGTCAGTGACAGTGATGACACAGCAGACTACAAGAGCGCAAAGGCCTCAGTCAGACCATCTGATGAGTCTGACAATGAACTGGAAGAACCACTGTTCACCATTGGTCATTTTTCTCCTAAGAAAGAGGAGATGAGTCCAGAAGACTTGCGTCTGGTTCGCAGGTCTGAAAGGGCGACCAAAGGCAAACCTCCAAAGAGATTTGCTGATGAGTTTGCTAAGATGGCAACTGCTGTTCTTAGTAGCTCAGAGAAGGTGTGGGAACCTTCAAGCTTCAAAGAGGTCCAGGAGTTAACCTCTAAAGATGCTGAGCCTTGGCTTAATGCCATGAAGGCTGAAGTTGATTCCTTAAACAGGAACCAGACTTGGGAACTGGTACCGGTAGTCCCAGGAATGAGACTGGTTGGCAGCAAATGGGTCTTCAAGGCCAAGACAGACCAGAATGGCAAGGTTGTCAGACACAAAGCCAGATTGGTTGCCAGAGGTTTTTCACAGGTACCAGGGCAGGATTACCACGAGACCTACTCACCCACGGTCAAATATGAGAGCATTCGGCTGATGCTCAAGATCGCTGCGGAGGAGAAACTGCGTGTTTCCCATCATGACATAAATACAGCTTTTTTGTACGGGATTTTGGGGGAGGAGCTGTACATGCTTCCACCTGACGGGATGCAGATACAGAAGGGAATGGTCTGTAAACTGCGGAAATCCTTATATGGTCTCAAGCAGAGTGCCAGGTGTTGGAACACAAAACTCACTGAAACGTTGCTTTCTCTAGGTTTTCACCAGGGCAAAGCTGATCCATGTGTGTTTGTCAAGGAGGAGGGGCAAAACAAACTGTATTGTTTATGTTTTGTTGATGATCTTCTGATGTTTTGGAAGAATCAGGCTTTCTACCAAAGCACCCTAGCTCAGCTGAAGGAGCACTTTGACATGAAGGATCTTGGTGAGGTATCCAACTATCTTTCTCTGCAGGTGGAGAGGGACCAAGCAGGTAATTTTCTGGTACACCAAACACAGAAAATTGCTGATGTATTAACCAGGTTGAATTTGGTTGATGCAAACCCAGCAGACACACCGATGGTGACAGGTTACCAGGTAGACAGTACTGCTGAAGCGTTTTCTGACACAACGCTGTACAGATGCATTCTAGGCAAGTTGAATTTCATTGCTAGATGTTCGAGACCTGACATTGCTGTAAGCACTAACCTGCTTAGCAGACATGCTAACAATCCTACTGTTCAGGATTGGAAAGCTCTGAAGCGCATAGCCCGGTATTTGAAAGGGACTATGCACTACAGGCTGAGGTTCACCAGTCAGAAGACTGGAGGTCTTGAAATCTTTGCAGATGCAAGTTTTGGAAGTGACACCACGGATGGTACAAGCACTTCTGGAGTATGCTACATGTACAACCACTGCCTGTTTGACTGGTTGTGCAAAAAGCAGACGACAGTTAGCCTAAGTTCCTGTGAAGCAGAACTCAATGCTCTGTCATTTTCACTCATGGATTGTGAATGGTTGATGCAACTGTTTAAGGACATTGGGGTTTCTGTGAAATGTCCTATACAAGTGTATCAAGACAATAGATCTTGTTTGGCTTTGCTGAACTCAGAGAGTTGCAAGCAAAGAACCAAGTACTTGCAGATTAAGCTACATCGTGCAAGAGAGTGTATTCAGAAAGGACTCATTCAGGTGTCCTACATGCCAGGAAATGAAATTCCTGCTGATCTGTTGTCTAAGGTTGTTAACAGAGAACAACTGAAGGTTTACGCACAAAGGTTGCAATTGGGTTGAACCACAGGTACTACTGGTTACACGGAAAGGGGGAGGATGTTAGGATATTTCCGTTCCACCTTAAAAGGGAGCAGGATGTTTGTATAACAGCCTGCGTAAGTTCCTGTCTCACAGGATGTTTATGTTGTAAGTTTCGTTTCGTTTTTGCCTGTCTTGCCTGAGCAGTGGGAGCAGACGGTCATGATTTCTTTGTTCTGACCAACGCCTAATAAACTGTAAATATGCATGTTCTGCTCTCATGCCTGTGCAACTTCTTGCTGTGTGAATTCTGCTGTCAGAGTGTGCACTAAGCCTGAGGCTTAGTGTCGCTGAATTGCTGGTATTGCCTGACTACGGGAGGTCGATGGATCGTCCGGCACCGAGCTTGGGGGCTCAGATGGATTCTATCTCCCTGGCAGTATCCCAACAAAATCGTGCTCCGGCGGTGCAGCAGCAGCAGGAGGCCCCATTAGCTAAAGTGGTGCTTCAGGTTAAGAACAGTTTCAGGTTAAGAACGGACCTCCGGAACGAATTAAGTACTTAACCCGAGGTACCACTGTATTGGCTTAGGCATTGGATAAAACAACAGAGCGTGAGTCGATGACCGTAGGGCTATGGGAGCCTCGCCAAAACCTCCTCTTCAGAAGGTTGGACCAAAACAAAGTTGTCCTGGGGAATAGAGCAGCTGGATCATCATCTGACGAAACCCAGCAGCGCAATGAGAAGGCAATGCTGCCACAGCCACATTTGAGCGGCTAAACCCCGCCTCCTCAGCTTCCGCCCGATTGGTTGGTTGCCAGGGGGCGTGGCACAGCAGCCGGGACAGCAGACGCAGGGGGTGGAACACCCCCTACCATGCGGGAAACGACTCCCGCTCACAACTCCTCCCCTCTGGAAGGAGGAGAGGCTTTCTCAACCCAACCCTTCTTGACCCATTTTTTTTGTCCTCCCTCCTCCTAGAGCACTTCCACCACCACTACCCCAATGAGGCACAGCACACCCTCCCTCCACTGTCCTGGGAAAACCCCTTGATCCCAATTTTGTTGTTTTCTTGGGTAATAATAATTTATCATTTATACCCCACCCATCTGGCTGGGCTTCCCCAGCCACTCTGGGCGGCTTCCAACAAAATATTAAAATACAGTAGTCCATCAAACATTAAAAGCTTCCCTAAACAGGGCTTCCTTCAGATGCCTTCTAAATGTCTGGTAGTTGTTGTTGGGTAGATTTACAAAAAGGAAAAAAAACACAAAAAAATTTTTTTTATTAAAAGCTTCCCTAAACAGGGCTTCCTTCAGATGCCTTCTAAATGTCTGGTAGTTGTTGTTGGGTAGATTTACAAAAAGAAAAAAAAACACCAAAAAAATTTTTTTTTAGAAAGGGGCACGATTAGATGCCCCCTTGCTCACCACTACATTAATTTGTCCAGTTCATAGAAATCATAGAATTTTAGACGATCATTCTAGTCCAAATGCCTGCAGTGGAAGTGAGGAAATTGCTGTTTCCCACTAAGGCCTTTCACACAAACCAGATGCTGCAACAGCGCTGTAGTTACCCAAGTAAACAACTGCAGTGACTATGTTCTATCTCCAATGTTTAAAAATATATATATTGTAAGAAAATAGTCACGAAATTAAAAGATGCCTGTTTCTTGGGAGAAAAGCAATGACAAACCTAGACAGCATCTTAAAAAGCAGGAACATCACCTTGCCAACAAAAGTCCGTATAGTTAAAGCTATGGTTTTCCCAGTAGTGATGTATGGAAGTGAGAGCTGGACCATAAAGAAGGCTGTTCGCCAAAGAATTGATGCTTTTGAATGATGGTGCTGGAGGAGACTCTTGAGAGTCCCATGGGCTGCAAGAAGATCAAACCTCTCCATTCTTAAGAAAATCAGCCCTGAGTGCTCGCTGGAAGGACAGATCCTGAAGCTGAGGCTCCAATACTTTGGCCACCTCATGAGAAAGAAAGAAAGAAATAGAAATATCTTTATTGTCATTGCCCCCTCTCAGGGACAACGAAATTACTTGACTGCTCCATAAAAACACTAATTAAAACAATACAGTATAATACAGCAAGGAAGATTAGATGACTTTCAAAGTCCAGGCTTCCCATTCAGGGCTGAGATCGCTCTGGAGAAGAAGCTGTTCTTAAGACGGCTCGTTCTTGTCTTCATCGTCCTGTATCTCCGTCCCGACGGCAGGAGCTCGAAGAGACAGTGACCAGGATGCGATGGATCTTTTACTATGTCCAGTGCCTTCCTATGGCACCTTGTGGCATAAATCTGCTCTAAGGTGGAGAGTGGGCAGCCAACAATGCTCTCTGCTGCCTTAACGACTCTGCACAACCCCATCCTGTCCTGGGTAGTACAGCTTCCGTACCACACACATAAGCCATAAGTGAGCACGCTCTCAATGGCACAGTGATAGAAGGCAAGCAGCAGTTTCTGCGGAAGATGGTTTTTCCTTAGAATTCTCAAAAAGTACAGTCTCTGCTGCGCCTTCTTCACAAGCCCCCTTGTGTTGACACTCCAGGACAGATCCTCTTGTAATTCAATGCCCAAAAATCTGAACGTTGTTACCCTCTCCACACAGACCCCATCAATCAAAAGTGGCTGGATATTGCTCTTCTGTCTCCTGAAGTCCACCACAAGCTCCTTTGTCTTCCTTGTATTTATGAGCAAGTTGTTAGCTCTGCACCACTCTGTCAGCCGCTCCACCTCATCTCTATAGTCCGTTTCACCCTCCCTTTCAGGGATGAGCCCAATCACGGTTGTGTCATCTGCAAATTTGACAACCCTATTACTAGGGTGAGCAGCGACACAATCGTACGTGTAGAGAATATAAAGGAGCGGACTGAGTACGCATCCCTGTGGTGTTCCTATGTTAGTCTTAAGCATTTTAGAGGTATAAGGGCCCAACCGAACCCTCTGGGAGCGGTCTGACAAAAAGTCCAATATCCACCCACAAAGTGATAACGGAAGCCCCAAGTCTTCCAGAAGAGAAGACTTCCTGGAAAAGACCCTGATGTTGGGAAAGATGGAGGGCACAAGGAGAAGGGGACGACAGAGGACGAGATGGCTGAACAGTGTTCTTGAAGCTACCAGCATGAGTTTGACCAAACTGCGGGAGGCAGTGGAAGACAGGAGTGCCTGGTGTGCTCTAGTCCATGGAGTCACGAAGAGTCGGACACGACTAAACGACTAAACAACAACCAATACACACACACACACACACATATTTATATTCAAATATCCATCCATTTTATGTTATTGTTTTACAGTTATATATTTGTTTTGTTTAACAGGATTTATATAGCACATACACAGAGTGCACATTGCTGTCAGAGTGGAATGGACTTATAAATGTTGAAAATAACTTTTATTAAAAAAACCAGAAGATTATCTTTTAGGTATAATTGAGGAAGAGGTGCCCAAAGATAAGAAAAAAAGCTATTTGCGTATGCTACCATAGCTGCCCAAATGGTATATACCTAAAGATGGAAAGAAGTTTCAACGAAAGTCCATCATCAGCAATTGAGACAGATGGAATACACAGAGATAGCGAAACTTGCCGGGAAGAACAAGAGATCAAGATGAGAGACTTTTCTTAACGGTATGGGGAAAATTTGTCAAATATATGAAAACAAATTGTAAATGATAAAAACATTAGCAGACATGAGCAGTAAGAAATAAAGGGAGTGAAAAGGCAATATTTGTAAATAGGTTTGAATTGGTTATGTAGTAAGATTGTGATATATAATGGGGGGTTGAAGAAAAAGCAGGTTGAATTTGTTTAGATTTAATTTTTGTTGTTAAAATATTGTAAATTGCAAAAATAAAACATATATTTTTAAAAATTGATATGTGAACCTGACATGAACCAGAAATAGATTAACCCATCCATCCCTCATCTGAGAAAACCTTGTTAGGATGTTTAAGACAAACAAGTAAGACTAGATCATGCTTCTGGACTGCAGAGCTGCATCCACAGACTCATAATATTTCAATTTATTTGCTGTTGCGACCATTATGGTAATTTCAACCATCACTAAAAAAGGAAATATACGTCCTATCCATACTATACAGAATGTGCATAGATGCACCATTAAAAGACCACAGACTCACGGTGCACATGGTTGGTTTGCCACTAGTTACAAGCATTGCGTATACCTCGATGTTTGTAGACAATGGAGTGACTTATATCGGAAAAATGCTCTTGTATCGGAAAAAGGGGCCCTAGTTTGTTCTCTGGTATTTTCTGGTTCTTGAGCACAAAGGCAAGCTGAGTATAGATTAACTTAGTTGTTCTTACCAAGGGATAGTTTGCCATGCTGTGCATGTAACCAGCTGATTGCTGGTCATCCATATCAGCCTGCAAATACAATTCTGTATCAGAAACCCAGGAAGCAGAGGAGTGATAAAATTCTCATCACTTGGCCGGATGATACAGGAGATTAGCTTATCACATGGTTACATACGCAGTCGTATAATGCATAACCACTGGGTAAATGATTGTCTGCATTCGCCCAGTGAGATCAAGATTTCCAGAAATATCACATTCAAACTAAACCTACATCCTGTTGAATACCAACAAACACTTGCATTTCAGTTTCAGCCTAAAGCATATTAGTTAGTCTTAGCCTTTTTCCTTCTGCATTTGTAGAAATCAAATATGAGATCAGCTGTGATGAGTGCATATATTATGCTTTGTGGTATTTCAGTTTTATTTTGTGGCTTTCAGTTGTTGGACTTCTTAGTTATATAAGTATTATTTCTTTGGCTGCCTGGATTACAGCGGATGAGCATTACGATTTAAAATGTATAAATTGTAACATTGGACATGCTTATCTCATTCATCCAGATGATAAGAAATCTTCTAAACCAGGGTAGGTAACCTCCACCACATGGACTCACCTTGACCCACCAAGGGTTCCAATTAAAACCACACCCACTTGTCAATCAGGTGACATCACATCAATAGGCTAGCGACATCACTTTGATAGAATGTCCTTCCACTGGCAGGTGAAGACATTTTTTTACTCCAGTAGGCTTTTTGGGAGCTGGTTTTTTTGTTTTAAGGAATGGGCTCTTAAAAGTGGTTGTTTTGTTTTCTAAGCTATCTGCATTTTAATAGGTATGCTTTTGTATTGTTTTCATCCCAAAGTTAGTATATTTAAAAGGTAAAGGGACCCCTGACCATTAGGTCCAGTCGTGACCGACTCTGGGGTTGCGGCGCTCATCTCGCTTTATTGGGCGAGGGAGCTGGCATACAGCTTCCGGGTCATGTGGCCAGCATGACTAAGCCGCTTCTGGCGAACCAGAGCAGCGCACGGAAACGCCGTTTACCTTCCCGCCAGAGTGGTACCTATTTATCTACTTGCACTTTGACGTGCTTTCGAACTGTTAGGTAGGCAGGAGCAGGGACCGAGCAACGGGAGCTCACCCCGTCACAGGGATTCGAACCGCCGACCTTCTGATCGGCAAGTCCTAGGCTCTGTGGTTTAACCCACAGCACCACCCATGTCCCTCTAATTTATTTGATTTATTTAGTGGTGTGCATTTTAGCTGTATTTGTTTTGAGTTTTGTGAGCTGCTTGGATCTGGGGAAAAGACAGGATATAAATAAAACAACAATAATAATGTATTTTGGAATTGTTAAAATTTAGTGTCTGTTTCAAGAGGTACAACTAAGGCCAAGGGCAAAGGAAAGCTCACCTGGTGCCTTTGCCCAGCTTCCTTGAACAGCCTCAGGGACACCCCAGAGCCACCAGAATCCCTTCCTCTTCTAGGGCCAGCTGTAACTTGTGAATAATCACTAGGTAACCACTTTTGTTGCCGTAATCCTGAATCACTTTGAGGACATAAAGCTTCCAACCATAGCTGGCAGATGTGGGGGATGGAATGTGGCTAAGAAACTTTGCCTGAAGTACTCTTGACTGTAAGAATCGGGCGGGGGGGGGGGGCTGTTAGAATTCCTGCTCTATGATTGCAGTCATGGGATTGTTGTCTATCATATGACTGTATATGTTTTGACTCCACAGAGTGGGAAGTGACAGAGACAGGATGTTTGTGTTACTGTGTTCCATGAAGTGAGACTATTGTCTTTTGTTCTTTTTTTCTCTTTGCTGTCTGATGCTAGAGAGAGAGGGAGCCATGTTGCAGTGCTCTGTGTGTGTTTATATGTAAATAAAGTAGATTAGCCAAAATGCTGAGTTGCTGAGGTCTGTCACACAAGGTGCGCAAACTCTGCAGATCCCTAAGTGTGCCGGTGTCGGTTGGCATCAGTCGCTGTGATGCTCGGGCTGAAGAAAGCTTATGAAACTCCCGAACGATCGACCAGGAGGGAGGGAACATGTCAGTCGGGCATGTGTCCCTGCCAGGGTCCTACTTGAGTGTAGGCTGAACTCCTGACAGAAACCTCCATACAACTTCATATGGATATGGCCTCCAGAAAGTTGCCCTGAAGAGATGGTGACCTTCAAGCTGAAAAGCATTCCCCATTCCTTTTATAAAGCAATGCCAATCCATTACATTAATTTGAAAATTTCATGTCTGGGAAGCGGGGACCCAAAAGATAATTGTAATTAGGAGTCAGATTGAGAAGAGCGTGGGTAACCTTACAAGGATAAACTTTAGTTTTTTCCAGAGTTGCTCCAAGCTAATAGTAACCTTTCTGATGACAGGAATCTCCTGCAAGACATCTGATCACAAATACTTTTACCGTAACCAGTGAAAAGAACATTCCAGGAAAGCAAAAGGCAGCATCTTGTTGGGCCACACCTGCAATTTTGCAAAAGGTAAGTGTATTCCATTTAGTCCAGCTGTCATCTGATGGAAAAACAATGTCTAATCAGTTTTGTTTAACAATGTTAACCTCTTCTGCCTTAAAGAAACAGCTTACAGCACACATGTAATCCGCCCCAAACTTTTATCAGCTACAGTAGGCTTAAACCGAAAGCATAAATCATTGAGTGAGCGAATCTATTGTAAAAGTTGTTCTTACGCTTAGTGCACAAGCCTCGTACTTAGCTTGCCTTAAAAGTATTGAGCTAATGGACAGGTTGATCTGCCTTCAGGCAGGACCCAAGTCCCTGACGGACAGCGGTTAATCCTTCATTTGACAAGCACAATCTTCCTTGCCATGACGGGGAGAACCAGTGTCAGAAAATGAGAAAGACATGCTCTATAAATATCCTTCAAGTTTTCTTTGACGTTCAGCACTATCTTGTGTCTCATACATGGCCCACTGATTTCCATACGGCTTATTCTCTTGTAAAGTGTATTCTGCATTTCTTGCCAGTTTGTTTTTGGGGCTAATTCAAGCTGCTCACGTTTGTTTTTAAAAAAACCTGCTTGGTTCCAAGTATCGGAAATACTGCCTCCTTCCCTAAAGACCTTCTCAGGTATTTGCATCAGCTGTTTATTTATTATATATATATTAGTCAGTTATGTTTTCTCTCACTCTTCCATTTTTCCAGTCTTAAATTCAGTTCTCCATATTCTCACATCACGTCACTGTTTTATTTTTCTAATCCTCATGAAGATTCATTGATGAATGTATCCTAATATATACTCTTCTATCTGCCAATTTGCCTAAAACACACCTTTTTTCCGCAAAGCAACTTTCTATGTTTTGATGCATTTTTGTATGTGACTGTCACATTTCTATACGTTCTACACACACAATGCCCTTGTAAATGCTTTTCGGAAAACATAACTCGGCTGGAGAACTGCAGTGCATAATTCAGAGAGGTGCAAATTGGAAAGGATGACTGCATTTCGGTTTGTAGGCAGATGTTTTGAGACTACAATTCCCATCATCCCTGACCACTGGTCCTGTTAGCTAGGGATGGCGGAAGTTGTAGTCCCAAAACATCTGGAGGGCCGAGTTTGCCTGTGCCTAGTGTATCATTTCAGGAACTGTGAATTAGGCAAGTTCGCCTTTAAATGCAAACTGAACCCAATTTCGCCCATCCTCCATTCCCAGTTCACAAATAATTGTTCGTTGTCCCCTGGCAATGAGCCTCCACCGCCTGCATTCTCTGCAGTAGATAAACCCCCTACTCTGTTTCTGCTCAACCTGGGAGGCACGTAGACTAGCTGTGCAATAAACGGACAGAAAACAGAGGCACTTTCTGGCCAGGAATTTCCTTTCAGCGCAGCAGCCTTGCATAACCTTGTCATTTAAACTGCTCCTCTCTACATCTCTTGACCTTTGTACAAGACAATCCCAGCTTGTGAAGGAGAACATTCCCTCTATCAAGGCATGGGCAAAGGGCCAAAGTAGTGGGTAGGGGCACATACCTCTTGGGTGGGGGGTGAGGGGTGTGTCTCAGCAAGCAAGAATCCTCCCCGATGATACATGTCAAGCTGGCTCAGGATTTATTTATTTTTCAACACGTAGCCACCTGGGCCTTGAACAAATATCACCATGCGTAGTATTCTCCTGGTTTTGACTTTGGCATTAACACCCCCCAGTCCCTCATTCTTCCTCCCTTCTCTGTGCAGTGTGGGAAAGGGCCATGGTTCAGTGCCAGAGCCTCTGTTTCACACTTGGAGATGGTTTTAGGTTCAGTCTCTGCCATCTCAAAGTTCTTCCCAAGGGGAAGAACTTGAGTCTGTCACCACGGAGAGCTACTGTCAGTGCAGGCAGGACTGAGAGAGATGAAACTCTGGTTTGGCTCAGCTCCTTAAGGCAGCTCCCTATACACAGTTTTTGGTCAGGCACTTGATAGACGATATGGCCCTTGCTGTTCCATCAAATGAAAAGCAAAGACCTTCTGATTCCTGATTTTAGCTCAGGGGTCAGCAACCTTTTTCAGCCGTGGGCTGGACCACCGTCCTTCAGACCATGTGGTGGGCCAGACTATATTTTGGAGGGGGGGAATGAACGGATTCCTATGCCCCACAAATAACCCAGAGATGCATTTTAAATAAAAGCACACATTCTACTCATGTAAAAACACCAGGCAGGCCCCATAAATAACCCAGAGATGCATTTTATTTAAGATTTTATAAAGAAGAAGAAGAGTTTGGATCACTACCGAAGGAGTCTCAAAGCGGTTAACATTCTCCTTTCCCTTCCTCCCCCACAACAAACACTCTGTGAGGCGAGTGGGGCTGAGAGACTTCAGAGAAGTGTGACTGGCCCAAGGTCACCCAGCAGCTGCATGTGGAGGAGCAGGGAATTGAACCCGGTTCACCAGATTACGAGTCTACCGCTCTTAACCACTACACCACACTGGCTCATTCCACTCATGTAAAAAAACACTGATTCCCGGACTGTCCATAGGCTGGATTGAGAAGGTGATTGGGCCGCATACAGCCCACGGGCCTTAGGTTGCCTACCCCTGTTTTAGCTAAATCATGCTGTCTCCTCTCCATAGCCTTCAAATACTGGAGCCGAGGGCCCCAGGACCCCTTCTGCAATTTCCAGTTGTTGCTTTCAGTCTGCAAACAGAACATAATTGATTTTATTGTTTCCAACCCATTCACACTGTGTTTCCTTTACATTGAAATGAATGGTGCGGAATGATGTCGTGATAACGTTATCAGTTATGTAAAATTCCACACCAGCAGACAGCGAGGGGAGTAATGTAGTTTGGGCAAAATGTGAACTGCAGCAGAATGGAAACAGTCCTGCGTGCGATGGATGTGAGTCGGAATGAAAATTGAAGACTTTTGATAGCCCTACAAAATTTGTAAAGGTTATTTTGTTTTGTTTTATTTTTTTATAAACTTTATTGAAAATTCCAAAAACAATGACCCAACACAAAGGTGGTCTTCTAAGACAAATACATGCAGTATTTTTTTTCATGGGGGGGGACGACTTTTGTCCATTTACTGTATTTATTTTTCCCGATTTGAACTATAAAATGGTGGTTTCCTTAAGTCAAAATGAGAGTACCCCGAAACATTTTTTAAGGGGGGAAAAAGCACTGAATACATGTACGTGTCCTTTCTGTCTCCGTTGCAGAAATAATGAAGAAATTATCTGAACGCTTTAGATTGAAGTATATCCCGTGGATGTGAGCTGAATTTGTACTGCAAAATAATTTCCCAAGTTTTAATGTCATGTGAATGACTGCGTACGATGACTGCTAATTTATATGTCTGTTTATAATTTAATGTGGCTGTTGTTGTTTTAACAAAGGGGAGAGAAATGAGTAGGCTCTCTGAGGCTCGACTCAAAAAAGCCAGGTCTCCGGTCTCTGGGGTTACTCCCTAACAACGCCCCTGAATTCAGCCAATGCGCCTGCCACTTATTACCAACTTCCCTTGCAGAGCTGGCTGCCACTGGCTTTTTGAGAAAGATTCCTTTGCAGGGTTTCAGGTCATTGGAGCACAGGGACACAGGAAGGTGTCTTATGCTGAGCAGGAGCATTTGCCCATCTAGCTCAGTAATCAATCAATCAAATTTCCTTTATTAGGCATAGCAAACCACACATTATCAAACAAACACCGTATACAAATTGTGCAAAATACAAGCTCAACATAACAAAGTTTGTCCCAGTCAGATCTTTAACTCCAGAGAAAATCAATTTGCATAAATCATACAATACAGCTACTAAATCTCTTTATAATGGCCCAGTCTTTCTACATGGACAGCACTCAAGAATTCAGCCACTATTAAAGTAATTTGATCATTACTGTCCGAAAGCTATCTAGCTCAGTATTGTCTACACCGACTGGCAGCGACTCTCCTGGAGTTTTAAGCAAGGAGCCTTTCCAAACCCCGACAGGAGTTGAACCTGAGACCTTCTGCATGCAAAGCAGATTCTCTCCTACTGAGCTAAGGAGAAAAGGCAGACCTGAACCCCAAAGCTCTTTTTTAAAAGAGAGGGAGGGAGGGAAAAGAAATTCGCAGCCCTGCAGATTTTTAGACTGCCCCCAGTCAAAATAAAGTACAAACCTTTGTACTTTATTTTGCTCCATTTCCCTGTGGGATTCAATCATGCAGCCAGCAAATTCAGGTTGAACCATTCAGCTTGATTTAGAACTCTTGTGCAACAAACTCGCTTCCACCTCCAAAACCAGACCTTCTTTTGGGTTGGGTGGGGAATATAGAAAAACGGAGTGGAAAGTGTGGGATAGCATTTGCTTGATGCAACTTCATCTCACCTCCCTGCAAACAAATCAGAATGAATGTCGTCCAACTTCCTTGCAAATTTGGCGTAAGCAAATCAGGATGCATGCTCAGTTATGAGGTCACATGGAAGCAACCTTTGTAACCTTCCCTTTCTCCTTTTGCGTTCCTGTAAAAGTGGGATTTAACCTTCACAGCACTTTTTTTTTTAGGGGGACACAGTGTTTTCCATGACCATCACAGCCAGCTCTATGCGTTCCAGGCTTACAAGGGTCATGAAAATGCCAGGAATTTGGTCTGTCTGCATTCTTCAGGGAACTGCCTATGCGGGAGATAGAAGGCCATCCATCTGCCTCACTTACGGTAAATGCTTGATGAAACCTTCCAAGTCAAGCATGGCAAAAATTAATAATAATTGCAACATACCTGGCTGAAGTGCCAACTGCAGAGACAGATCAGCAGGGCATGACGTACTTATTAAGAAATCAAATGGAAAAGTTAAATAAGAAGAACTGAAACGTGATCATTAGCAATTAAACATGTTTGGCTGTTCTGAAATCGCCCGGGGCATGGAGCTGAGTAACTTCATTCTGCTTCTTCTTGCCCAAGTCCCAAGTTGTGTTCCCCTCCGTTGCTTGACAAGAAGTAAGAGGTTGCACGTGTTCAGGATCCCAGCCAGCCAGCTAAGCCATCTCCCAGAATATTCCATTGCGTTCCTCTCTCCTCTGGTTTTCCAACTCCCCCTCCCTCCCTCCCAAAATAATAAAAAGCCACCCCACCCTCAGTAAATCAGCATTCTGTGAACACTAAGCATGCTCAGTCTCCCCGCAGAGCTGTTTTTGGTGTTCTCCCCCACTTTAGGGGTTGGCCCTGATCACAAAGCTTTCGTTGCATTTCTGCAAACCTTGGGGGTTCCACTGAGCCTGGTGAGATCCTCTATTCCCCCCCCCCAAGGGTGGTGCCAAGTTTGCTATTTGGATACAATGAAATTAAGTGACAGGCGACATGTTGCGGCTGCCCTGTGGAGGTTCTCTGGTTCATCACAGAGGTGAAAAGCTGAGGATCGGTGGGAGGCAAGAAGCCATCACCGAAGGAAAGGTTGCTCTCGGGCAACCATGCCCTCTGGAAGTTTTGGACTACAACTCCCATCAGCCCCAGGCAGCGTGCTGATGGGAGTTGTAGTCCATCCCTACATACAGTGGTACCTTGGGTTACAGACGCTTCAGGTTACAGACTCCGCTAACCCAGAAATAGTACCTTGGGTTAAGAACTTTGCTTCAGGATGATAACAGAAATCGTGCAGCGGCGGCAGGAGGCCCCATTAGCTAAAGTGGTACCTCCGGCTAAGAACAGTTTCAGGTTAAGAACGGACCTCCGGAACGAATTAAGTACTTAACTCGAGGTACCACTGTACATCCACTTACAAATCAGCCTGTGCACACTTCATGCAAACCCATGCGTTCTTTGTGATGGTGGCCAAGCAGTCACCCACACCAGATTCAGGGTTCACTCTGTGAACCTCCTTCCTTGCCCCACTTGCTCTGAAGAAGCTGGTAGCCCCCAATTCCTGCCGCAATTCGGATTAAAAGGAAATGAGGGTGGTCCAGCAGTTTGGCCCTAAGTCACACACCCAGAAGGCTAGAAGGGTGTGTGAAGCCCCATGGTGCCATACAATGTTTGTATCTAATCCTATACCCACAGGCAGGGCCCGTAACTCAAAACCGACTTCTTTCTTTCCAATCAGAAACTGCTTAGACCACATTCTCCAGAAGTGTTTAAAAAGGGTGGGGTTACTGCATTTACACAAGCTCTGCTAGATCTTTTTTTTTTTGGTGTGTGTGTGTGTGTGTGGTAATTGCAAAGCAGAAATATAAAGCTCAGAACCAGTGGACAGATCGGGGCAACTGAATATTTTCTCCCATTCTTCCTGGAGAAACAACTTTTTTAAAAAATAAAAAATGCCTCTGTTAAATTTCCTCCTCTCTTCTCCTGCGTGCATCTGTCTGCTGTGCCTGGTCTTCTTCTTGGCATCGCTCTATTTTCCAAGGAGCTTCGGAAAACCGAATTTTAAATTCCCGCCTGGTCCGACACCTCTCCCAATCATTGGCAACCTACATCTGCTGGATATGAAAAGGCAGGACAAATCCATATTGAAGGTAGGGAATAAAATCGCTTCACATAAGTTGTGCTTTTGGTCCCTTTGTGCAAATTCAAGAAAGGATTAGGGAAGAGGGAGAAGTCTGATTTGGTTCCCATTCAGAGGCGAACTTAACCAAATCCACACATTCCAAAAGAATGCGCGAACTGAAATCCACACTTTTCTACTTTTTTATTTTTTGCAACGCAGTTCTCTAACTAAGCTACTGTTAGGGTAAAATGTACCTATGCATGCATATATTACTGAAAACATAAAGGAAAGTATTGTATTTGGCTGAATCGCTTGCAAAAATACGTATATCTGTCAAAACTGCATACAAAAAAACATGTTTATTAGGAGAATTTTTTACTAAAATGCTGCTGAATTTGTGTAAGGATCTTTTTTAAGTCGCAAATTGCTACAGAAATGCGCAGAACTGAATTTGAAATTGGGAAACTGAGAGACTGAGAGAACTGCAAATTGACAGATTTGCCCATCCCTAGTAAAGATTTATATTTCTGGCATATATTTGTTTTAAATCAGTTGAGTAAGATAATGCTGTGCTGCAGGAAAAACACGAAAGCAATCACATGTTGGTTCGAGTTTAACACAGTTGTTATCTCTTTATGTGCATATTCTCTACGTATTTCATCCATTTTATTTATTTTTTACTTTTGTGGAATTACTCTAGAGGAGTGGGTTGCAGTTGTGCACTTTGAAATGTGTCTTCCTGCATTACTTCCACCGGCTCCTATTCAATAATCAATTAAATTTGCTGTAACTGTGGGGGCTTTATATATTAATTTGACAGCTCCCATCCCCTGCTTTAGCAAACAACAGATGTAAAGAGAACTCACGGTACAATTATGTAACATGCATTTGGCTCTAAAGAGGTAAAGTGTTTGTTTAGATAATCTTTTTTGAATAGGGATGGGGGGGGGAGTTTGCATTTAAAGGCAAACTTACATAACTGGCATTTTCCAAAAGAGTATGAGAGCCAAAACACAGCCACTCTTCAAAATTTGCAGTTCTCCAGATTTTGCAGTGGACTTTACCAATCAAATAATTTGTAGTTGCCAGGGGTCCAGCAGAGCTTCCTGTTTATACCTGCATTAAGTCATGTCTGGGCACTTAAGCATTCAAGAATGTACATACCTTGGTTCTCGAACGCCTTGGTACTCGTACGTTTTGGCTCCCGAATGCCGAAAACCCGGAAGTCTGTGTTCCGGTCTTCAAATGTTCTTTGGAAGCCAAACGTCCAACGCGGCTTCCACGACTTCTGATTGAGTGCAGGAAGCTCCTGCAGCCAACTGGAAGTCGCGCCTTGGTTTTTGAACAGTTCCAGAAGTCAAACGGACTCCCGGAACGGATTAAGTTTGACAACCAAAGTAGCACTGTCTTATTTGTACTAAAATGCTGATAAGTTTTCTTGAGGACTTTTTAAAAAAATTGCAAAGTAATATGGAAATGTGAAGAACTGAAGATCAGAAAAATGTGAAACTAAGAGAAACTGAAACTGACAAGACTCTCTGGTCCCCAATGAGAAGGCAGAGCAATTGGTTATTCAGTCCATCCTTCCTGGGCACAAAGTCTCCTCCAAATATGTAAATGTCAAAGAACAGTGAAATATACTCGGAGTTCTGTAGTGATTTCATGCTCTTTATTGCACCTTGTAAAACAGTGCTTGAATTGCCCCCCAAACCTCTGGCTTTTATATACATTATTTACACAATGAGTGTCGTCTGATTGGCTGATTAACTTCCTCCTGGAGCCTGATTGGTCTTTTCCTGCAGGCCAATCAGTTGTTGCATTCTAGGATCCTACTTGCCTATTGTTCTAGGATCCAAGCTTAGTACATAACAAATAGCTATTCATCAGAAGCTGAGTTCTCAACTGCCTTCCACTCCAATAGGCTGCCATGCAGCCTGTTTTATCCAGATCTCTAAGAACACTTCAGATACCCTGAAATAAGATCCATCTTCAGGGAGGGAGGAGCGGATGATGTTATTCAAGTCATTCTCATTTGCCTCTGTTAAGGTGTGGGGATTTGCAGTGGTGTAGCGTGGGTTGTCAGCACCCGGGGCAAGGCAAGTAATTTGCGCCCCCTAACCCGTGGATTTTAGCATTCGAGTCTCTTCCACTAGATTAGTTAAAGAAACCCTTACCCCCTAAGCACATGTATTGTTTGCTATGAAAATACTGATGTAATTAAAGTAAAATGCATCTAAATACAAGTTTATTTTCAAACACTTTATTGAGTGCAAACATGCATTACAACATGCAGGCCAGGGCAGGTCCCCCATATAGATCTCTCTGGCCTGTGTCACCTGCCGCCGCTGCCAGCTTCTTGCTGCTGCCTGGTCTGGTCTGGTGTGGTTCTCTCCCACGCTCAGCGCTGCGCTGGGCGGCCGCTGCACTGTCCCTCCCCCAGATAGTCCCTCGCTCTATCTCCGCACCGCACGCCTGTATATTAAAGGGCCGCAACAAGACCATTTGAAGGTACTTTGTTATAACCCCTGCTTACCTTTCAGCTTGCTGAGAAATATGGCCCGGTGTTCACCCTCCATTTTGGATTCCAAAAAGTAGTAGTGCTGACTGGCTATGAAGCTGTAAGAGATGCCCTTGTGACCTTTACGGAGGACTTTGTGGACAGGCCGCCAATCCCAATATTTGAAGAGATTCAGCGTGGAAATGGTAACGGACTGTCATGGACTGGCTGGATACAGAGGAATGGGGGGAAGCACCAGCTGGGGAACCCCCAAGGAAACCCCCAAAGATTCAGAGCCAGAGGATTGTTGATGGGATGACAATGAGGGGAAAGAGGGAGCAGAATGGGAGGAGGAGGTGTCAGAAATGGCAACAGGGTTTAGTGAGCAGGAAGAGGCTGTGGCAGAGAGCAGTCCAGACTCAGAGGCAGGAGAGGAGGGTGGGAGATGAGTCAGGCTGCTGAAGAAGCCAGGGAATCTCCCCCTCCTGCTGTGACCGGCTCCCCTCTCCTCCAGTGTCCCAGAACACGCAGAGAAATGAAGAGGGTGGAGGAAAGAGGGACAAGACGAATGAGCCTTAGGCTGCTGGGGAAGGAACCTTAGAGAGCGGTGGGAAGGCAGGGACCTTCAGTCCTTACAACTGCTTCATTGGGGCAAGAGTTGCTGTGGTCACTAGGCCTGTGCTGTTTTGGTTTCTTTGACTAAAGAGTTAACTTTGCTGACAGTAGTGTTTTTTTTCATTCCTGACTCCGCCTCCAGACATTGACTAAACACAAGTGCCTTAATTCCTGCTTTTCTGCAAGTCCCTTATAAAGTTTTGGCATGCTTTTGTAAGGCAATCAGCAGCTTGTGAGAAGGAGGGGGGCTTTGATGTCAGGATGCTTGGAACTGCTGGGGGAACTCAGGGTTTGGGAATGTCAGGTTGCAGAGGAACCAACCCCCACGGCAGGTTGACAGGAACAGATAAGACAAGAAAAAGGCCTTACCACCTATTCAACTTTTACAGAGAGAGGCTTGGGAATGCAGCCTCTCAGAATAAGGGCGTTGTCCCAAGTGATTCTCCACTCCCCCCCCCTTCTCTCCCACCTCCTCATTCGCCAATAGTAGCACCCCCTCCACAGTTGCCACTTAGGGCCATCTGTCTTCAAGCTCTTTGCTCTCCTACTTTTAAGGCTCGTCAGGTTCTGGGAGATGGTGGGTCTGGAATCCTTTCTAGTGATAATGTGTCAGCCAGCTGCTCCTCTCCCATTATTTCCCAGCTTCCCCCTTCATCTTCCTCTGAGCTGTGACCTCCCTCAAACCTCTGTTGTAATTCTGAACTGTCGTCTTCTTCTCTGGAAGGGTCAGGCTGGGAAGGTGGTCTCCACCACTCCTCCTCTGCCCAGTCCCTGACAGGGGAATGGGGAAGATGAGAAGAACAGTGGTTCTGGTGACATATATATATATATATATATATATATATATATATATATATATATATAACAAGTCTGATGTATCTTTAAATAAAAAAAGGGATTCACAGAACTCTTCCCTAATTCAAATGAGCGAGACCAAGTCTTATGTCTACCCCAACAGGGGTGTTTTTTTCCACCGGAGAGCTGTGGAGGACTACCCGAAGATTCACCATGGCCAGCATGCGCAATCTTGGCGTGGGGAAGAAGCTCATAGAGCAGCAGATTAATGAAGAACTTGGTTTCCTTGTAGAGGACATTAAATCCTTTGAAGGTGAGTTTGGAAAATTTAGGAGGTTAGGGCAGAACCAGCTGCACGGATATAAGATGGGGGACACCTGGCTTGCCAGTAGTGCATGTAAAAGGGATCTGTGGGTCTTAGCAGACTACAAGCTTAGCATGAGTCCACAGTGTGATGTAGCAGCAAAAAAGAAAAGGGGGGAAAAGCTAATGGTATTCTGTGCTGCATCAACAGAAGTATAGTGCCACAATCAGGAAAGTCTTAGTCCCACTCTATTCTGTCTTGGTCAGACCTATACTGGAGTCCTGTGTCCATTTCTGATCACCACAATTTAAGAAGGATATTGAAAACCTGGAACATGTGCAAAGGACGGCAATGAAGATGATAAAGGGTCTGGAAACCAAGGGTTATGGGGTAATTGGGTATGTTTGATCTGGTAAAGAGAAGATTAAGAGGAGATATGATTGTTGTTGTTTAGTCATTTAGTCGTGTCCGACTCTTCATGACCCCCTGGACCAGAGCATGCCAGGCACTCCTGTCTTCCACTGCCTCCCGCAGTTTGGTCAAACTCATGCTGGTAGCTTTGAGAACACTGTCCAACCATCTCGCCCTCTGTCGTCCCCTTCTCCTTGTGCCCTCCATCTTTCCCAGCATCAGGGTCTTTTCCAGGGAGTCTTCTCTTCTCATGAGGTGGCCAAAGTATTGGAGCCTCAGCTTCAGGATCTGTCCTTCCAGTGAGCACTCAGGCTGATTTCCTTCAGAATGGAGAGGTTTGTTCTTCTTGTAGTCCATGGGACTCTCAAGAGTCTCCTCCAGCACCATAATTCAAAAGCATCAATTCTTCGGCGATCAGCCCTCTTTATGGTCCAGATCTCACTTCCATACATCACTACTGGGAAAACCATAGCTTTTACTATATGGACCTTTGTCAGCAAGGTGATGCCTCTGCTTTTTAAAGATGCTGTCTAGATTTGGCCTGCTAAAGAGACGATTAAGAGGAGATATGATAGCCATCTTCAAATAAAGGCTGTCACATGGAAGATGGAACATGCTTGCTTATCCTGCTCCAGTGACTAGGACCCAATCAATGGCTTCAAGTTACAAGAAAGGAGATTCTGACTAAACATTAGGAAGAACTTTCTGACAGTAAGGACTGTTTGACAGTGGGACAGACAAGAGATGGTGGACACTCCTTCCTTGTGGGGATTTAAGCAGAGGTTGGATGGCCACCTGTCATGTATGATATAGTTGAGAATCCTTCCTTGGACCTTGGACTTGATGACCCTCAAGGTCCCTCCCAGCTCTACAATTCTATGATTCCAAGTCAGAGTGACTGCTCAAAATAGCCAACGTTGTGCGATCTTCTTGCAAACAAGTGAGGATAAATACTCAATGAACAGATTGTCCCAAGTCTCCAAGGCGTGGGTGTCCCTAGCGCACATGGGCATGAGCATTAACACACCAAGCTGTGCCCAGCTTACCATTTCACACCCTGCAGCTACTGATGGATATTTTGAACCACTGGCATTGATCCAAGACAGGAGGTGGTGATATTGGGGAAACTGTTGACATGCAGAGGGCCAGGAGGCCAGCTGGCTAGCCCCAGCTGGGCTGTCTCCTTCCAGTCTTCCCACTGCGAAGACCATCGGTCTCTGCTCCAACATAAATCAGCGACCCGGGCTTTCAAGGCAGGACACACTATCAGCAGAGCGAACTGCACACATAGAATAAGTGTGACGCTTGTGGAAGCATACTACAACTACAGATTTATTAATCATAAATCAGGACAAAGAAACATGTCATCTCTCTCTCTCATCTTCTCAGAGAGAGCCGGAAAATCAAAAGCTATACACAATGGAAGTTCCCAGCAAGCTGTGCTGGAATGTAAACAGACATGTGACATGCAACAGTTCCACACATCTGCTCCCTAAGGTGGAATGGAAATATTATCAAAAACTGGGTCATTTTGTGGGAAGGATCGTTGAACTAGTTGGGTTCTTTATCACTTCTAACTCTATAATTTCCCTGGTAATGGTACAGAAACACAGTTGCACTTATGTGCAGAGTGAGCAACTGGTTTTATAGGAAAACCATACTGGAGAAATTGTGGACCCCACAGTTATCACTCCCTCCCTCCATGAACTTTTCTTACCTATTGACTTCTATGATTCTGTGATTGACTTGGCAAGTGGCCCCTGTTCCACTTCCGAATCTCTAGCTACTGATCTTCATTTATTGTTGCGAACAATAAGGTTTCAACTCCTGGCTTCCACCAGGATTTGTCCCTGTTTTATTCTCGGTTTCATCCATTTAGGTGAACCTTTCGTTCTCAGAACCTTTAACACTGCCCCAACCAACATTACTTTCGCTCTGCTGTTTGGAGAGAGGTTCGACTACAAAGATCCAGTATTCACCACTCTGCTAAGACTCATAGACGAAGTGATGTGCCTTCTTGGATCTCCATTCTTGCATGTAAGAAAACTTTGTAGCGGCTACTTCATACACTTATGGGGTAATAAACTGGAAGGAATTCCAAACTAGATGTGCTGAGCTGAGGGTCCAGGATTTGTCTTCCCCATTCAATAGAAAGTAAAAATGATGGGTTTATTTATTACATGAAGGAAGAGTGAAATTTCCCCTGGGAGCTGTAGTTTGCTAAGGGAGCTGATCTCACAGTTACCTGCACCCTTAAAATGGTGTCACAGTGCCTTAAATACATGATGCAGATGTGACCATAGTCTAATACTCAGTTTCCCCCTGTTCTAAGTCCAATTTGCTAGCCACTATACCATGTTGGTTCTCTTTAGCATGTAAGATTCTCTTTAGCATGTAAGACACATTCACACAATTTTAGGTCCCATCTACATCATACATTTAAATCACTCCTGTGGCAGCTTTCAGTTTTTGTGTGAGAGAGATTAGATTTCCTCTCAACTGCTTCCTGGGTTACAAAGTTGGTTAATAGAAAATCCATGCAAAATCAGAATGCAACATGCATTCGCTTTGGCCTATAGATACCTGATCCAAGAGAGGGGAATCCAAGACTATTATAATCCCAGTCTGGGTTAATTCTCATTGTACTCCAGGGGGCTCTGACCTCTTTTCGTCACAAACAGCGCTGTTTCCATTCCGCTGCAGTTCAGTTCCCACCAAATACTATTTTATTAATCTCGCTGTCTACTGTTTAACACAACTGACATACACACACACACACAACTTCATTGCAGTCACAGACCAGCATATACAACTGACATAAATTTTCTCTGTGTGGTGTTAGTTACGAATTTAAGCTAATTGATGACATTTCCCCCTATACCATTCGTTTCAATGCAAAGGCCATTTATTTTGATGCTGAGGAAACACAATTTAAATCGAGCGGGGTTGCAGAGTGACCGTCATCAATTACATACCCTTTGCAGACTGAAAATAGCAACAACAGCAAAGACCAATTGGTATTCACTGGATTGATCTCCATTTCATGCGTGGGTTGGATAAGCAGACATCAACCATTTCTGCTTCTGTTTCAATTTTTATTGGAATTCTCCGACATCCCAACTCAGGGTCAATCCTTCTTCCTGAAGACTCTGGGGAGGGGTAAGACAGTCGCGGGAATACCTATTTCCTTGGACAATCCTTTCCCCAAGCACAACCCTGGTGAATGACTTTTGTCTACATTACTTTTCAAGGTAACTAACATTTATTTCACCTCCCTCCCCCTTAATTTCCTCCTGACTAGCTGTTTAATTTCTACCCCTTCCTTGGATTTCTTTTCAACGCTCACAAAATTCTACTGAAGAGGATCGAAGACGTCCGTATTATTATAAGGGAATACATCAAGACAAGCAAGCAAGACATCAACGCCAACAGCCTCAAAAGCTACACAGATGCATTGGTCTTCAAGCAACGAGAGGTATTTTGCTGATTCAGGTTTCAGGACCTCAGAAGTACCCTACTGCAGGGGTTGGGAATCTCAAACCCAGGGGCCAAATGCATCCTTCTGTCTGGCCCTTGGCACTCTCACCAGGCTACACCTCCTCCTAGGACCACCTCACAGTTTTCACCATTATGCACCATCTTTGAGTGGTTTTGCCTGGTTGGAAGATGGAACAGAGTCAGTGTACAAACTAGCCTACTGTACAAAGACAAGCAATACATTCATGGCACTGCCAGCTTTTGCCTCTGACCTCATCCACTACAGGCATGAGAGCCAGTGTGGCCTAGTGGTTAGAGCAGGCTTCCTTCCTCAAACTCGGCCCTTCAGATGTTTTTGGCCTACAACTCCCATGATCCCTAGCTAGCAGGACCAGTGGTCAGGGATGATGGGAATTGTAGTCTCCAAACATCTGGAGGGCCGAGTTTGAGGAAGCCTGGGTTAGAGCGTTGGGCTAGGAGCTGGGTGACCAGAGTTTGAATCCCCACTCAGCCATGAAGCTCACTGGGTGCCCTTGGGCCAGTCACTGCCTTTCAGCCTTGTTGTGGGGATTAAATGTGTATGCCACCCTGAGTTACCTGGAGGAAAGACGGGATAGAAATGTAACAAATAATGCAATATTAAATAGATAATGTGGCCCTCGAAAGGTTTCTCCAGAAATGAATGCAGCCTTCAGACTGAAGTCCCAACTTTGGGACTTCAAAGCGCCCAACCACCTGTCATCCTTGTCCCCGATCCCCACACCTGTTGGATTTGGCGTGAGGCTGGATCTAGACACATCAAAAAAACATTTCAGGAAAACGCATTGTAAACCTTAAAGTGGGAAACCATGTCGGCAAAAGACGGAACTCCACAGCGCCATCTAGTGTCACGGTGTTATAACACGCATAAAACACTTTTCCTTTACTAATTTAGCTGAGTCCTGAGAGGCTATGATCCAATTAAGAATTGGGCTCATTGAGCCAAAAAGGTCCCTCACCCCTGGCCTGTCTAGTCCAGCATCCTGGCCAACAAGATGAGTCTGTGTGTCACAAGTCAACAAGCAAGATGTGTTGCCCCTGTTTATGTTCTTCAGCAACTGGGTGCCAGAGGCATATATTTCCACCAATACCTGTGTCTTAAATAGAGTGAGAGTATTTTTGTCTTCAATTTCAATCATGTGTTCTACCACCTCCTCAGGATACGACTAAGCGAGAGAACCTTTTTAATGATGACAACCTCATCGCTTCCATCCTGGATCTTGTCATGGCTGGAACAGAGACCACGGCAACGACATTGCAATGGGCCATTCTGCTGATGATGAAGTACCCAAAGATTCAAAGTGAGTGGCCAGTTCATTCACAGTCTCCTCCTCCTGCGACTGCTTCTAGATGATAGGCAAAAGAAGCCCCATGGCTGAATAAGGCCCCAGGCTCATCTGGTCCAGCATCTGGTTTTCACAGCAACCAATCTGATGCCTCTGGGAAGCCCACAGCTAGAACCTAAGGGCAATAGCTCTCTCTGAACTAGGGAGGGAGGAGAAATTCAAGTCAGTATGCATTTAAAGCCTGAAACACTTCCTGAAACAATACACACAAGTCCCACTATCCAAACACAATGTGTCATCACGAAATTGTTTATTAGGCAAGCGTTTGCATAATGAGTCGATGATTTCCACTTATTCCTATGGGGAAATTTCTAATGTGTTTCTGACCAAGGAATTTTGACCCCAAAAGAATAAAAGAAAAACGGGAAAACCCGTGGATCAGAAAAAGCACAACAAATTAAGGTTTTTATGAAGGCTGCTTATTTGTTTACAGTGCTACACACAAGTCCAGCTGTTTGGATATCTGAATCTGTGGTGTGTACTAATTCCTCATGTTTGGATAAGTGAATTATCCAAGCCAGGAGTATCTGCAGGCGCAAGGAATTTAATTGCACCCTGCTCTTCGGTTTTGTTCCAGAAAAGGTTCAAGAGGAGATTGGGCGGGTTGTGAAACCAGGCCACTGGGCCACATACGATGACCGGAAAGACATGCCCTATACCAATGCAGTGATCCACGAGGTGCAGAGATTCATCACGCTCTTGCCGCATGTCCCACGCAGCACATCAGCTGACACGCATTTCAGGGGCTACTTTCTCCCAAAGGTACCTTCTCCAAAGGTGCATGCCTGATTTTGCATCCTGAGAATACTTCATTGCCCTTTAGCATTGTTCAGTTAACTCTAGTCAATTTTAACAGCTGAGCTGCTCTTGAGCGTGTCTTGTGTTCTGTTCTCCCTTCACACCTGCAGGTTCCTCACTTGATGGCAATGTAATGCCATGCTGACCCTGACATGTATGTGTGAATGAAACACATGCTTTCTTGTGGGTCCATTCACACATGCAGCTCATCAGGGGTTGAGACCATATAACACTGGTCCTGAAAGACTTACATTGGCTCCCAGTACGTTTCCGAGCATAATTCAAAGTGTTGGTGCTGACCTTTAAAGCCCTAAACAGCCTCTGTCCAGTATACCTGAAGGAGCATCTCCACCCCAATTGTTCAGCCTGGACACTGAGGTCCGGCACCGAGGGCCTTCTGGCGTTTCCCTCACTGCGAGAAGTGAGGTTATAGGGAACCAGGCAGAGGGTCTTCTCAGTAGTGGCGCACGCCCTGTGGAACGTGCTCCCATCAGATGTCAAGGAAATAAATAACTATCTGACTTTTAAAAGACATCTGAAGGCAACCCCTTTTTAGGGAAGTTTTTAATGTTTTATGTTTTATTCTGTTTAATATTCTGTTGGGAGCTGCCCAGAGTGGCTGGGGAAACCCAGCCAGATGGGTGATGTGTAAATATTTATTTATTTATTATTATTATTATTAAATGAAGGCAACATTCATGTGGGAGCTAGCCCTTGGTCAAGTAACGTTTCATAGAATCAGAGAACCGTAGAGTTGGGAGGGACGAGGGTTGTCTATGCAATTTCTGCAATGCAGAAATCTTTTGCCCAGTGTAAGGCTCGAACCCACGACATCGATATTAAGAGTCTCACGTTCTACTGACTGAGCTATCCCAAGTTGTCATCTGGTGCTGCTCCTAAGAAAGGCACTATAGGTGACTAGCAGAAGGCCTATGAAGGGGAAACTGCAGTCTGTCTTCTGTTTATCCGTTCTCTGCTGAGTGTGTTTGTGAACGTTTGTGTTTGCCTGCCCGTCTTTACATCCTCAAGCTGGAAGATTCAAGACAGATAAAAGGAAGTACATCTTCATGCAACATATAGTTAAACTATGAAACTCGCTTGCCCAGGAGGCAGGGATGGCCACCAACAAGTTTGTTAAGGGAGCTGGGAATAGTAGCTCGGGAGGAGAGGGACTACAGTTCCCAGGATTATTTCAGTGGAAGTGAGTGTGCTTTAAATGTATCGTGTGTGTGCAGCCTTGGTTTGTAAATTGCAAACTGGGTAAAGGTAAAGGTAAAGGTACCCCTGCCCGTACGGGCCAGTCTTGACAAACTCTGGGGTTGTGCGCCCATCTCACTCAAGAGGCCAGGGGCCAGCGCTGTCCGCAGACACTTCCGGGTCACGTGGCCAGCGTGACAAAGCTGCATCTGGCGAGCCAGCGCAGCACACAGAAACGCTGTTTACCTTCCCGCCAGTAAGCGGTCCCTATTTATCTACTTGCACTTTGATGTGCTTTCGAACTGCTAGGTTGGCAGGCGCTGGGACCGAGCAGCGGGAGCGCACCCCGCCGCAGGGATTCGAACCGCCGACCTTTCGATCGGCAAGCCCTAGGCGCTGAGGCTTTTACCCACAGCGCCACCCGCGTCCCTATGCAAACTGGGTAGGTTCCCTTTAAAAATGCAGCATGAACAAAACCCTTCAGGGATAAAGTATTTTCCATTGCCTTATTGCATCAGTGCAGGAGCAGTCCTGGTAAACGAGATAGCAATTTTCAGACTCTAAACCTGATCTTCTGTCACCCCTGCTTACAATTTCCACCACCTCCCCCCACCCCCATGCTGTCTGATCCAGGGAACAATGGTGATTCCTTCGCTCACTTCAGTGCTCCTGGATCGAAGCCACTGGGAGACCCCTCACGAGTTCAACCCTAACCACTTCCTTGACGCCGATGGGAAGTTTGTCAAGAAAGAAGCCTTCATGCCTTTCTCCTTAGGTATTTATTTTTCCCCCAAATACAGAGCCAGTGTGGTGTAGTGGTTAAGAGCGGTAGACTCGTAATCTGGGGAACCGGGTTCGCATCTCCGCTCCTCCACATGCAGCTGCTGGGTGACCTTGGGCCAGTCACACTTCTTTGAAGTCTCTCAGCCTCACTCACCTCACAGAGTGTTTGTTGTGGGGGAGGAAGGGAAAGGAGAATGTTAGCTACTTTGAGACTCCTTCGGGTAGTGATAAAGCAGGATATCAAATCCAAAAAAATAAAGGAAAAAAATTATTAAATTTCCACCGTAAACAAAGAAAAAAACAATAAATTTCGACATTCACACAACTTCTTTTCCACCACTCTGCTGAGCAAAGACTTCTCTCCCTCCCGCCAGCAGGTTTTCCTGTTCCAATCTGCGTCTCGCGGTTTCCTCATATTTTGTCAAGTCCACATTTTAAGACTTATTTCAATCCTGCTAGTCTCTTCAGACTTCTACAGTTATTATTTGTGTAGTCTATAAATTTACTCCAGTCTCTTTGGAATTTTGATTCCTCCTGATCTTGGATTCTCCAGGTCAGTTTTGCCAATTCCACGTAATCCACCCTTTTTGTCTCCCCCTCCTCCAACATTGGTAACTCCTGTAATTTCCACTTTGGGGCTAATAACATTCTGGCAGCGGTTGTTGCATACATAAATAGTCTTTGGTCCAACTTTGCAATTTCCTCTCCCATCGAGCCCAGCAAAAAGGCTTCTGGCTTTTTGGGAAAGGTGTATTTAAACATCTTTTCCAGTTTATTATAAATCCCTTCCCAAAATCATTTTGTTTTCTCGCATGTCCACCACATATGATAAAAGTCTCCATCCTTCTCTTTACATTTCCAGCATACCTTATTACTTCTCCTTGGGTACTTAAAGGGGTTCGTTCGTCTAAATCTGTTGAAAAATTATCAGCCTCCCCCTGTGCAGTGTTGTGATGGAGCAGGAGCTGCATCTTGAGAAATTCTCCCTTCTCTGCAGCTCTGCAGCCCCCTCTCATGGTCTGGACAAGTAACTCCCTTGCATTGGGAGCAAGGCGTGTGGTTATTGGCAAAGTATTTATACAGCCCTGTAGTGTGAACTCCAAGTGTGAACTGTTCGTATCTTTTATAATTCTTCCAGCAGCCTTGTAAGGCTGGCCAGCCCTTTAAACCCCATACAATGGTACCTCGGGTTAAGTACTTAATTCGTTCCGGAGGTCTGTTCTTAACCTGAAACTGTTCTTAATCTGAAGCACCACTTTAGCTAATGGGGCCTCCTGCTGCTGCCGCGCTGCTGGAGCACGATTTCTGTTCTCATCCTGAAGCAAAGTTCTTAACCTGAAGCACTATTTCTGGGTTAATGGAGTCTGTAACCTGAAGCGTATGTAACCCGAGGTACCACTGTATTGCAGATGAGGCCGAGGTGAGGGGTGACTGGATCTCTCTATTGCTAGCCAATGCCAATTTTGCATGTATATTCACAAAGGGTCTTCCTATCCTGTTTCCACACCATAATGAGATTTTGAAAACTGCATTGTAAATGTATTTTCCCCACAAAAATAGTCAGGCGTGCGTTTTACCCTAGATTTTTTTGTTTGTTTTTTGTCTTTTTTATTTTATTGACTTAAAACAAATTTATACAGACAGCAAAACAAAGAAGTCTTAACATTGCCTTCTACTGATAAGAAATAATAATAACTATTACAATAATGAAAATACTAAAAGTACATTTACTTCCGCTTTTAAACTTCTGTTCTGGTTACAATATAGTACTCTTCTATAAGAATCTATTATATCCTTTGCTGTCCCATATATTATTTCCCAAATTCAACCTAACCCTCCCCTCCTCCCCACTGCTTCCCTTCACCTGTGTGAGATCTTCCCATCATAATATATTTTTTCTAGTTGCTTTGATAAAATAGAGTAACTTGAAAGCTGTTAAATTATAATTACTTCTTTTGTCCTTACACGCTTAACAATTTGTTAAGCAATTGCTAAAATGATCTTTTTGTAGGCATTGTAATATACCCATTTTTGAACACATTTCTGCTTCTTTTTAATTGTGCCTTTTGGTACATTTTCTAAGCTACGGCACGTGATTCAGAAAAGTGCAAAGGGCAGGAGGGCTCTTTTCAAGGCCACCAGCCAACTCCCAATTCCTTTTTGGTTTTGCAGGGCGCCGAAATTGCATCGGCGAAAGCTTGGCCAAGATGGAACTTTTCCTGTTCTTCACGGGACTGCTGCAGAAATTCACTTTCCAGCCGCCACCAGGGCTTACGGAAACTGACTTGGACTTGACCGTTCCTAAGACGACCTTCACTTTGAGGCCGCAACCTCAGCTGACTTGCGCCATTCCCCAGGAGTGAAGAGAGGACATTGCGATGAGATAATCCACACACCATGAGGGGGAACTCAAGTAGGGCATTCCTTTTGGTGGAGCAGGAACTGATGGATCAGTACCTTAGCAAAGCTAGAGTTGCCATGGGGTGTATGCTTGAAAGGCAAATGCAACTGGTCCCAACAAACTTGACTTTTTCCATGCTTGTCATACTTTTAAATATATGCATAACAGCTTACGCATGTGGGAAAGCAAACATCCTATACTTGGACTTTCAGAAAGCTTTTGCTAAAAGGGTGAATTCGATATTGGAGATCATTACGGAAAGGATTGTGAAAATAAAATTATAGGTACCACCATGTCTTTATACAAACCTATAGTGTGCCCACACTTGGAATACTCTGTGGAATTAGGATTGTTGCACCTCAAAAAGGATATTGTAGAGCTGGGTAAAGGGCAGGAAAGCACAACCAGAATGATTAGAGAGTAGAGGAACTCCCCTATAGAGAAAGATGCATGATGTTTGGGGATTTTTAGTTTTGGGGGGAAAGGAGAGTATTCAAAAGATCTTAGGTTTTGTTTCCCTTAATCAATGCTGCTTCCCAGAGGCGGGATAATTAATAGCAGTACTCAACACTAAAACCCTTTCTCAGTTCCCAATTCAGAGACTCTGCTGCCTCCCTGCTGCTAGTCTAAGTCACAGCAAGCACTTTCCCACAGCCTTTTGTGCTAATAAATTTACACTTGGGGTTCTAAAATCCACAATTACTGAGTCCATTTTGTTCTCATATTTTGCCATCCCAGGACTATACTTCCTGCCTATTTTGGATCTAGAGTCACATTAAAATTTATTAATGGAAAATAGACTAAGGAGAGGTATTCCAGCCCCTTGGTTGCAGGTTCACAGCAGACTCAACAATACTGAAGATGCTTTGAAAAAACAAGGAACAAAGATCATGACGGTTATAAGAAGCCACTTGGAGAAGAAAGGTTTATCGTACTCCCAACGTCTTGTTTTCAGACCATGATCTATGGTTTCAGCCAGGGTAAACTTCTTTGGGTGGTAACCCAGATGCCTGTGTACCTTGTCTATTCAGAAAGTGTGGGTGATAATCAGATTCCTCATCTGTGGAAGCAAAAGAACTGGGACATAAGCACACAGCACGCTTACCCTAACCGAACCAGGGTGGCAATAGTGAAAATGAGTAGAAAAGGAACCCTTCTGGCAGGTGGCAAAATTCAAAAACTATATTACAGTGGTACCTCAGGTTACATACGCTTCAGGTTACAGACTCCGCTAACCCAGAAATAGTACCTTGGGTTAAGAACTTTGCTTCAGGATGAGGACAGAAATCGCGTGGCGGTAGTGGGAGGCCCCATTAGCTAAAGTGGTACCTCAGGTTAAGAACAGTTTCAGGTTAAGAACAGACCTCCAGAACGAATTAAGTTCTTAACCTGAGGTACCATTGTATATAAAAAAGAGGCTGGGTGGTTTTGTTGCTGCATGCCTGTGAAGTGTTTAATGAAGGGAAGAGGCACTTCACAGAGCGGTTTGCCATTAAAAAGTTATCCTGGGATGCCTACCACCTAAGCTGCTCACTCACCCACCTGACATTGTTTTCACACTGGAGTTAGCATGACGACAACCTTACATTTTTATGTATATAGGCAGATAAATAAATATGCTAGCTAAACAAAAATTTGACATTGGCATAGTTTGCATCTGTCGCGCCAAGTATCAGGTGAAGCCATGACAATGTCACAGTTCAAACTGCCAGCTTGCTTCAAAATGGCAGCCAGCATCCCAACATTGACAATACTTGCCACTCCCACCTCAGGAATCCTTGTGCCAAATTTGACAACGATCTCTTAAGAAGTATTGAAACGCATAGAGAACAAATAGACAAACTGTTCCCCAAAATATAGAGTAGATTATTATTATTATTATTATTATTATTATTATTATTATTATTATTACCATTATGAAAATTAATACACACAAAACCTCACAACATGCATTCTTGGCTGTCATTTTAACCACCACCCTTTCCCTAATTGGATGACCAACAGAGACATTCAACAGTCAGAAAAATACAATGGTTTATTGAGTTTGGAGACTCCAGTTTGTTCATGACACTATGGAGACTTTGTTCCTCTCCTTTGCAAAATACTAATGTGGGTAAAATATATGTTTAACCAGAAACAGGAGATGCTATCCAACCAAGTCACACTCAGAAAAGCCCCACACAAATCAGTGGACTTGTATAACTGAATTGATTTTAATGGGACTACGCCGGCCAGCATTGGATCCCACCCACAGCTTTACAAGATATTGAAATAATGTGGGCTTCTATTAATGCAGAGCACTTAATCAAAATCACAAACTAGCTGGGTTCATCTTACCAAGGATTAGAGGTAGTGTTCTTTTAAAAAGATGAATGGCAAAACCTTCCCAATCTTTGGAAGAGAGGAATAAAGGGAGAAAGAAAGGGAGAGGGGGACGCCCCATATGAAGAAGGCAAGCCATTTTTCAAATGGCGGTTAGCAAACAGTATAACTGGTTCCCATCAACATATGTCACACTGCCTTGGTCCCATTTCTAGTGCCAATTTCACATGACTGAAAATTCACCTTGGTTTTAAAACCACATGATGCATCTGTGTCAGCGATCATGGGTTCTGTGATCCCATTTTGCTCCTTGGCTAAGAGGCTAGGAGGAGGACAGCTAGCATCTCCATTTGATATGGCACCCAGACTACAATGTTCCGTCCTTCTTTATGAGAGACGGTGCTGGTTTGCAGCAAGCGTTTGAACTGCATTTCCTTGAAAGGCTCCTGAGATCAGCCCAAAGCTTTTGCAATGCACTCAATTCTTTACAGACCTCTGGGCAAGCTGCTGCTGAAACAAGCAATTGGGGAACACAGTGCTACTCTCATTCAGATGCTGTCTGATCATACTCAAGTGTCTAATTGTATTTTTCTAGATCAAACTGGGGGATCATTCAGGCACGTGTCTGCTGGATTTTGGAGCCACTCACACTGCCCCCCAGTTTTGGATGGCACAAATGTTTGAGGAAAACCAAACAAATCAGAATGAAAACCCAGCTGCCTGAAAGGTGCACTCGTTTTCATTGAAGGATATGTGGATTCATGAAGACACATTTGCCATCCCAGATATGGAGCCAATAATGTTCCATTAAGTCCTCCGTACCCTGTTAAAACAATGATGAAAAGACAACATCCCTTAACAAAAACTGGTCAGGTGATGGGAGCAAACTTTCTGCCTAAGACCCTAGTGCAAAAAGCAACTAAAATCTGAGTAAGGTTTTGCCTTTATTCATGGTTACATATCCAGCTTCTTAAGCCCAGAAGAACTAATTACTCCTATGGGGAAATGGGCCCCTGATACAGGACCAAAGCGAGGAGCAAAGCATCCTTTGAGTTAATTCGGCCTTTGATTTTCTTAGTGTTGGGTGTCTGATAGGGAATTTGTGCAATTAGGAAACCTGCAGCCATCTTACTCTGTCTAATGGTATGGCCCAAAGGTGTGCACAGCCCCTTTATTAATTTGTTTCAGTGAAAGAAGGAGTGCAAATGACTAGACAAACAAATAAGGACAGGGGAGAGGTAAGTAGGCAAAATGCTAACAAAATAACCACAACAAGAGTAGTCAAAAAGTCAAAACAGAAGATTTTTCCTGCCAAGTTTTTAATGTGTGACATTTTAATGTATTTTTAATCTTTGTTGGAAGCTGCCCAGAGTGGCTGGGGAAGCCCAACCAGATGGGCGGGGTACAAATAATATATTATTATCACTATTACTATTACTATTATTATTATTATTATTATTATTATTATTATTATTATGTCAAGCAGATTTGGAGGGCGGAGGGCAGAGGGCAGGGTGGCTCCTCTTCCTCCTTGCTTGCAAGCTGCAAAAGCAGCCCCTCACTCTCACAGATTTCTTTCCACAAAAGATGGAAAGTGGAGCTTGGACAGAGACAGAGCAATGAGACAAGAGATAGATGCAGAAAAAGGCTTCTATCAGTGGAGGAGGGAGAAGGAGTCCTTCTTTCTCCCTTACTGCAATTGCTGGAGCCAATCACCCCCCGAGGCAGATCCAGTCAGAAGCTGCACCTCAACTCTAGCCTTTTTATTCTGCCTGCATCTCTGTCTCTCTGCGTTCCTTGATATCCACTTTCTTGAAACTTTAGCGGGTGCCTGAGCACCCTCAGCACACCCCTTGAGAAGACCAGTAGTAAGGTCGCCATTGTTGCTAATCCAAAGCCTGAGTATACTTAGCAATGTCATTTGGAAAGCCCATATACAGTAGACATTTTGTCAGTTGGTAGAGCATGAGACTCTTAATCTCAGGGTCAAGCCCCACGGTGTGCAAAATATTCTTGCATTGCAAGGGGTTGGACTACATAACCCTCGTGGTCCCTTCCAACTCTACAATTCTATGATTTCAGAGGATTTTTTAAAAAGTATTATACCTGAAGGCAACTGTTTCACGGGCAGCGGTCCTTCTGGTTTACGTTCTTTTTTTCTAATAGCGATCTAATAAAAGAAATAGGAGACAATTTCTTTCAACTAAGTAGATTTATATTTGATCAAAATATGAAAAGCTGAAAAGAATGGTGCACATAAAAAAGCGCACTTAAGTATGAATACATTTTACAAAATTAGAATAGGAAGAATTAAACTAAAAACAGGGAGCCCAGGTTCCACAGTTTAACTATGAAAGAAGTACATTGACTATGAAGAAGTACATTCTTTTGTCTGTCCTGGATCTCCCAATATTCAGCTTCATTGAATACCCAGATGTTCCAGCATTATGAAAGAGGGAGAAAATCTTTTATCTACCCACTTTATCCGTGCAATGCATGAATTCCTTGGTCAGCAGGGAATTAGTGGCCATTGTAACAAAGAGTCAAGTTTTCAGAAAATTTGCCATTACCGAAAGCCGACAGATAGCCACTCACTTAAAGAACTTGGCCTGTGTTAAATAGCTCCTAGCTTTTGCGATTTCATCAACAAGTTTCTTTAAATCATCTCCTTCAAACAAGGGGAAAGCTGGATCCTGAGAAAAGAAATAAGAATTCAGGTCTTTGGATGGATGGAAATTTATCGGTAAAGAAAATAAAAAGTTTTCACGAAATGTAGAGAACTGAAGAGCAGAAAAATGAAGAAGTGAGAGAAACCAAACTGGACAGATCTGACTTGCTCTAATCTCATCTCACTTTTCATTGGCACAACTATGACCCAGAAAATTAGGGAATTTATATGTCTGTCTATCTGCAGATATGCCCTGTGCTTGCCTTGCCCTCTTAAACTGGTTCATCTATGTGTACAGGAAGCATACAAAAAGGTAGTTCCCCAGGTGTGGGCTGCTTAAATGGGCAAGGGATGGATCCGAGGGAAGCCTATCCCATTCTGTCGGTTCCGCTCCCTAACACAGCTCAAGTCCCTAGCCTGCATCCCCATTTGCCAAAGCAAGGTTCAGGCTAGGATCCAGTTCCTGATAGGTGGAATAAATAAATAAAAAGGTTAAGTGGAATAGAGATAGAGAAATGGCTGTTCCTGAAGAGGTATGGGAATGTTTATGATATTTATTTATCTTGTTTTTCTATTGCAACCAGGGAAAACTGTTTTAAGGGGGTATATGGCAGCATAGAGAATTCATAAAATATATAATAAAGGAGAAGGTAATGCTGAATTTGTCAGGAGGAAAGGGGAGACTTTGCTCATGTATGGTGATGGAAAAATCAGAAAGCAAAATGTTTTTGAAGTCTGGTGATAAAGTTGATTAAGGACACTTTCCCAGTTAAACCTTAAACCCAAACCATTGTAAAATTTACTGGATGCAGTAAAAATGGTTATTAGCCTGGATAAACACAAGGCAGTTTTATATGTAATTACAAATGCAAGAAACATATTTGCTATATTATGGAAGGGTATTTAAAAAAAACCTAGTAAAACAGAGTTGATTAAGAAAATATGGGGTCAATCTGAAATGGCTAAGCTTACAGCACTTGAACACATCAATAAAATAGGCATTGGCATTAGAGAGATGAGAACATGTGATTCAAAATATTTTTAAAAGGAGTTGACTATAAATGACTTGGAGTCATTTACAGGAGTCTATAAAGGTTAGGTTTTTTTAAGTGATTCCACTGGAATAGATTACTTGTGGCAGAGACAAACCACACATACAGGCGTCTCCCCACTTAAGTGTGAGCGAATTGCACACAACTGCGTACATGTGCGGTGCCGGGAAACAAATCATTCAGACCCAGAAATGGAGGGGGAAAGCTGGTGAGACCTCGTCGCTCACAGAAAGACCCTCCCTGGAGCCTGAAGAGGACATCAGTGAGGGCGGAGGAAGCTCCAAAGAAACCAGTCATATTCCCATGTCAATTTGTTTGTGGTTGGCAAAGCCAAAAGGGAAGCCTCTCCTTCCACAAATGACTCGCCATGTGAAACTGCTCAAAAAAGCAGAATGAGCTATGACTCTGGAGATTTTCTTTTTTGAATAACAGGGAGGAAAAAACCTGTTATTTGTTGATGGATGGGGGTACATATCAAGATTCCCATGCTTGCTGTTATGTACTGAAGTTCTCACCCTGGGCCAGCAGGGGGATACTGTAGATAGTTATGCAAATGAAGGATCAAAAGTGACGTTCAGTGATTGGATAGTTTGTATGCAAATGAAGGATCAAAAGTGACGTTCAGTGATTGGATAGTTTTAGAAAGTTGCTACAGTTACGTTGTTCTGGAGCTCTATATAAGCAGGCTGACTTAGCTCTTCTGTTCTGGCCTCTGAATAAACAAGAGCTGTTTGAAGAATCGCTGTGTCATCTGATATGTTCGCCCACAACTTAACACTTGCCTTAGCAGCTCAAAGGACTAGACAGACTTTCATGGTACTACATGGGATCCCATGTACTACATGTAGAACTTTCATGGTACTACATGGGATCCCATGTGCCGGGATCCGGTGTGCAAAATAAGGTACAGCATGAGATGCTACATCAACTCAACATACATCTTCGTCCTTAAAGCCTTCCGACAGTAGCCGGTGTGCTGCCATCTGTCCGTCCACATCCCCGTGGCACCGATGGTAGCGCCCACCCGTCTGGAAGGCCAGTTTCTTAAGAAAGTCATTAGCTGCTCTGTGGAAGAAAAGAGGGATGGGGGCGGAGAGAGTTCTTTGTACTATCTTTCAAATAGGTTTGGGTGTTATCATCACATCTCTTCTAAGAATGCCGTTTCAATGTGGGTGACATCACTGCTATGTTGCATCAGCTCTGCCCAGAGAAATAATTCACATTTGCTTGTAACTTCAAACCAAGTCCCTGGGACCATTAAGAGTAAGGTTCGTTCTTGGTTTTTGTTTATTAAGCACAAAACAAGTTGTTAAACATTTAAATGAATGCACTTTATTAAAATAATATTGGACCCCTCTGGTTTTCTATTTACCCATCTCTCACTGTTAGTGAGCATTCTAAGCATGTTCAGACTGCCTGAGTTTCTCCCTGACCCCATAAAGGTACACCTCTCTCTTTTTGCTAGTTCTGTGAACCTTGAATTGTCCCAAAGGCTGCTGATCCCTCCCTCTTGTGCATGGATGATGCAGTTTGGGGAAACTTTCGAAACCAGTGCAGCTCCAGTCCTAACCTTAGGGATCATGCAGTTTTAAGTGGGAGCTGAAGACCTCATGGAAATGGTGAACACTCTGTTCAGTTGCCAGTTTCATCCATGTTTTCCCTCATGTCAACCAAAAAAAAGATTAGAAAGCCAACTTTTTTCCCAGCAAAGCAAAACATACCTGTCTGAGCAATTAAACGAAATAGTGTGGATTATAATTGCTCGTTTCTTCAAAAGCATTTCAATTTCTTTCAGGACCAAACTGCAGCTGGTGTCTGGTTTTCCATCAGTCAGAATGTACAAAGCCTCAACGTCTGGAAGGCTGAAAGCTCTCTGAAAGAGCAGAATGGCATAACCTATATAATAATCAGGCTATGCAGAAGCACACTATGGTAAAATATAGTTCACCCCACAGGCAATCAGGGGGAATAATTGGCTCTTTCTAGCTGTCTATGCTTCGCAGCTTTGTTTGCACAATGCTAAACCTAACTCTTTGAATGGCTTAGTCCCTGCCCTTCCTCCAAGCTCAACAAGTCACAAACAAAATGGTGGACCCTCATTTGGAATTTTCTAGGAGGCGGAAACTTTCAGCAGAACAGATATGGAGCCACAGTAATAGCTGCATGCCAGCTAGAGGGCTTCAGTAGGGAGACACCCGCTCTCTGCCACAGGGACCCTGGTGCACACAGAAAGCTCTGCCTTGCTTAACAAACCCGTAAAGCCTTGAGAATGGATGTATTCCCATGAGCGTGAAATGTTGACAACCACTGCACAGCGTCATGGCATGTTTCGTTTGTGGCCTCCACAAGGCACTCCTGCCAAACGTCAACATCTTCGGCAAAGCTGATGAGACTGAACCTGATGAGAAAGAGGTGTGTCTGTCAAAACATTAAGCCAGCTAAGGCTGCCATATCAACTACGGAGCTGAGAAAAGCCCAGCTTTCAACATTCAACTGGCATGCAAAATCTGTAGGGCAAAAGAAAACATTTAGCTCCACCCACAAGCTTTTTGCCATGAAATGTGCCTCTTTGTATTATCTAAGCTGGTTGCCTAATGCCCAGGCAGGCGTTCCTGAGGCTGTAGTCAATTTTCTGCTAGAAACAAAACCACTGGGTTTGGTCTGGACATAAAGATGGAGGTTATCATTAAACATGGCTGATGACACCCAGATCTCTCTCTCCTTTTCATCCAACACAGGAGAAGCACCAGGGGCCTAGTCTACTTCTTCATCCAGTTTGTCGCAGGATCTTCCTCTGCCCTTTGTGTGGTGACTATTGTGTGGTGCTGGACCTTGCTATGGTTAACTGTTGGTTGCTGTATTCAGGGCCCAGTAGGAATTTGCCCAAGGGACATATTGGCTCTGTCCTTTGCTTTCACCTACCTCATAGCAATTGTTACAACTTTGGTGGTTAAGGCATTGGGTAAGTCTTTGGTGGAGGGGAGGTTGTAGCCTGCAGGTGTATCTCATTAAAGGGATCCAGGAGAAGCTGCTTCTGTCCAGAAGCCTAGGTGGGGCTAGGGCCATAGCACTCCTCAAGATGGCAACCCTGCAAGGGGTACCTATTTGATGTGTGTCATTAGGTTCTCTTTGCCTTGGGTTGACCCCAAACGGTAAACCTCAGTAGGCTGCCTAAAGCTCAAATGGTTTCCCAATGCCTTACCAAAGCTTTTCATATGTAATCAATAAAGCCGTGGCCTGATTTGACCTAAGCTACGTGTCCTATGTAATCACTGGCGTTGGTCCTGGGGGGTGGGGGCGCCTGAGTTACGCAATGATGCTTACTTCACTAAGGCTTGCACAAGAGTGTTAAAAGGATATTGCGCAAGATGCCTGCACTGATCAAAAACCGAAAAGAAGAAAAGGATTATTTATGCCGTGAAATTATAATCTCCTATGGGAACCTCCCACACGTTCTGGGTGGAGAATTGGAGATAACAATCCCTCCGAACTGAGTTACTGAAATTGAAACATGCCACCGTGCAGTAGCTGGTGGAAACAGGCATGGTTGTATCATTTGGGCTGCCAGAAACAAAATAAAAAAATTCCTTCCAGTAGCACCTTAGAGACCAACTAAGTTTGTTATTGATATGAGCTTTCTTCAGATACATCTTAGAAGGACCAAAACACAAGCCAGTCACTACATGTAATTAAATCAACATTTTATCCTTTCTGAGAAGAAACACTTGAGGAAAGCCATATGAGAGCATTTGAATATCCATAAAGGGGGTACTTTGGTGGGAAAGCAAGTTGATACCCCAAAGCAGGGTCCTCTCAATGACTCCTTTTTTCTAATCTTAAATTCGGTTCTCCACATTTCCGCAGCAATTTGCGGATTCTTTAAAAAAAAAAATCCTCATGAAAATTCTTCAGCATTTTAGTGCAAATTTCACCTTATAAACACATTTTTTGTATATAGTCTTGATTTATGCACATATTTTTGTAAGCAATTTCTCCTACTATAACGCATGCTATTTTCACAAATATATTCATTTTTGTGCACATTTTCCCCTAATATATGTATTTTGGTAAACAATGGATGGAGAACTGCATTGCAAAATTTGGATACGTGTGAATTTATAAGCATGGCTGTGTTTCGGTTTTCAAATTGTTTCGGAAAGTGCAAATTCGATAAGTTCGCCATTAAATCTGAACTGACTTGCGTTTCTCCCTCATCTTAAGGTCACCTCTGCACCTTCCTTACTTCACATTATTCCTCCTCAGCTGTTCCCAGATAAGGGAGGTGAGCTCTTTTGTGACCTCCTGCAAAGAACGGTCCATGGAACCAGACGTATCAATCAGGATGCAAACGTTTGCTTCCAAAACAACACCAAACAATCGACGACTACCTATTTTTTAAAAAAAGAAATAAAATGAGCAGGTAGGCTACACATTCAGATGGGGGGGGTGTTATTGCATTTGTTTTCGTGGTTATAATGTCACTGCTTCTGTCCCGATTTGTAAGGTTCCTTTCACTCCACAACACCCGTAGTTTTTGTAACGCAGTCAGGGGAATTGAAGGCCATTATGGGCTGGGCTGACATGTATTTTACAAAACACAAAACTCCACTGAGTGTGTTTGCACACAGATGATGTGGGGCTGGGTGGAACTGAACAGCTACAGGACAGTGAATCCCATCCCTAGTCACCACCATGTCTAGCTTGTTTCTCAGCTCAGTAATTAAACTCAAGTGGCCTTGCACTAGTTACCATCTTTAGGTCTTTATTCTCACTCACAGTTTTTTTAAAAATGACAGTGATGATATTAACTAATAATAAACTTCATGTGGAAGCCGACTTGCAAATAATTATCACCTCTCCTTTGTAATTTCTGTCTCAAAACTATTGCAATGGCAGAATGTTAGCTGTTCTCATGCAATGTCTTAAGAAAGGGGCAATGTTGGTCTTGTCTTTTGGTCAAACTCTGCTTCCTAAGAACACCCCTGGAATGTTAAGTGTGCTTTCTCCATGAATCCTTTGGCTGGCCACTCCATACTGGAAGAGTCAGCTCTAGGGGCTGGCTGCAAGACCAGCTGCTGCTGCTGCCGCCACACACAAAACAAAGCCTTCTCTCCGTTGGGTTTAGAGCAGAGATGTGTCCTTTAGGGCTAGTGGGTCAAGGAGATCAACAGTTGGAGGAGCCACAGTCAATGATAGGCAGAGGCAACTAATTCTAGTTTTGTTCCCATCCTCCTCCCTGCTGAATTCTACAACAGATAACCCTGAGATTACAGAGAAGAAAACTGAGGGCGGATCTACACTCGTCGTTTATAACATTAAAAATGTGCTATTAAAATGTGACACCAGAGGGCGCTGCAGAGCAGCGAGCCCCCGGCAAAGGAAAACTGCCATTGAACATTATAGAACATTATATTTTATAACGTTTAGAAGATCAATGTTGATCCAGCCTGAGAGGCAGTGCTGCCTCCTGGAGTGAATCAAGGTTGGCTGGGGAGGTAATATATACCCATCCAATTTTGTCAAAATATCTATTATCTTCTTTATAGAGGAAGAATACTGGGGGAATTGTAGAAGGCAATTTGTAGGTGAGACGGAGATAAAGTTTAGTACACTGAGTAGAGCTCTGGCTTTGAGCAGGACAACACTGAGTTCAAAATTTTGCTTAACCACAAACACCTTGGATTATCTTGAACCACTTAATTCTCTCTCAGCCTCAATCCATTATCTAGTGAAAGGAAACTTCCCTCCCAAGGCTGCGTGAATTAGCTTTGTATCCTAGGGCAATAGATATTATCAACACTGCAGCGACTTCTCCTTCTTAGAGGTAGTACACACCTGACAGAAGCCACTGGACTCTTCGAACATAGCACCGCAACACTCTCTCCATCTGCTCAATGTACACTTCCAGGTCCTTGGGCTGAATCTGCAGATGTTTGACAATACCCTAAAAACACAGTTTGCATTTTGTCACTACAGATGTGCAGATGTACAGTGGTACCTGCTTGCTGCCTGCTGCCCAGGACTCCCCTGTGTGAGTGCCTGAGGGCCCTGCTCTTGCCACTTACCATCTGGCCTGGGGCGGGGCCTGAAGCTTCACAAGGACTGCTTGCTGCCTTCTGCCCAGGAAGACTCCCCTGTGTGAGTGCCTGAGGGCCCTGCTCTTGCCACTTACCATCTGGCCTGGGGCGGGGCCTGAAGTCTCACAAGGATTGCTTGCTGCTTGCTGCCCAGGAAGACTCCCCTGTGTGAGTGCCTGAGGGCCCTGCTCTTGCCACTTACCATCTGGCCTGGGGCGGGGCCTGAAGCCTCACAAGGACTGCTTGCTGCTTGCTGCCTGCTGCCCAGGAAGACTCCCCTGTGTGAGTGCCTGAGGTCCCTGCTCTTGCCACTTACCACCTGGCCCAGGGGAGGTTGAATCCTGACAAGCCAGAAATACTGTTTTTGGGGGACAGGAGGCGGGCAGGTGTGGAGGATTCCCTGGTTCTGAATGGGGTAACTGTGCCCCTGAAGGACCAGGTGCGCAGCCTGAGAGTCATTTTGGACTCACAGCTGTCCATGGAGGCACAGGTCAAATCTGTGTCCAGGGCAGCTGTTTACCAGCTCCATCTGGTACGTAGGCTGAGACCCTATCTGCCTGCGGACTGTATCGCCAGAGTGGTGCATGCTCTGGTTATCTCCCGCTTGGACTACTGCAATGCGCTCTACGTGGGGCTACCTTTGAAGGTGACTCGGAAACTACAACTAATCCAGAATGCGGCAGCTAGACTGGTGACTGGGGGCGGCCGCCGAGACCATACAACACCGGTCTTGAAAGACCTACATTGGCTCCCAGTACGTTTCCGAGTACAATTCAAAGTGTTGGTGCTGACCTTTAAAGCCCTAAATGGCCTCGGTCCTGTATACCTGAAGGAGCGTCTCCACCCCCATCGTTCTGCCCAGATGCTGAGGTCCAGCGCCGAGGGCCTTCTGGCGGTTCCCTCATTGCGAGAAGCAAAGCTACAGGGAACCAGGCAGAGGGCCTTCTCGGTAGTGGCGCCCGCCCTGTGGAACACCCTTCCAGCAGATGTCAAAGCGATAAACAACTACCTGACATTCAGAAGACATCTTAAGGCAGCCCTGTTCAGGGAAGTTTTTAACGTGTGATATTTTAGTGCATTTTTGGTTTCTATGGAAGCCGCCCAGAGTGGCTGGGGAGGCCCAGCCAGATGGGCGGGGTATAAATAATAAATTATTATTATTATTATTATTATTATTATTATTATTATTATACCTCCGTTTACGAACTTAATTCATTCCGGAGGTCCGTTCTTAACCTGAAACTGTTCTTATCCTGAGGCGTGCTTTCGCTAATCGGGCCTCCCGCTGCTGCCATGCTGCCAGCGTGTGACTTCCACTCGCATCCCAGGACAAAGTTCACTACCTACTTCCGGGTTAGCAGAGCTTGTTACCCGAAGGGTTCGTAAGGAGGACAGTATGTAACCTAAGGTTCCACTGTAATGTTAAATTAAGGTCATGTCAGATATCTATAGGTTAGACAGGGTAGAAGTTCCTAGACTTGGGTGATCACGTTAAATAATTACCTGGGTGCATTTGGGGAAAGAGTGCAGGCAAACTTGAGGGAGGGTGTCTGGTGGTGGGAGTTTAGGGTCATAGGCCTGACCATGTTCTTAATTAACAGATTGGGTGAAAAAAATCTATTTTCAATTGTTTACTGGGCCATCTTGAAAATAATTCGAGAGCCAAGCTATACACAGGAATATTAATTGATAACTCTTCTTTTAAGTGCATAGGGATAAATAACACCTTTGTTTGGTCCCATGGCCAAGAGAAATAGGTCCCAAATCTTGCATATTGGCTCCTTCTACATCCCATACCCTCCAACATTTCACTGATGAAAATAGGGTCGTCTTAAGAAAAAGCGGGACATTATGGGATCAAATCAGAAACCGGAACAGCTTCTCTAAATCAGGGACGTCCCTGGAAAATAGGGACATTTTGCAGGGTCTGACATCCAAGTTCTTACTCCCATTTCCTTTCAATAGCTTTGCCAGGGTCACAATGGGGTCTCCCGTTTCTTGAAAAATTCAGCCACATCTTTGGAGCCAGAAAGAAGAAGGCTCAAGTATTAGATGAAAAATTTGTTTTTATATACAACAGCAGCTTATTCTATGTTTTCAAAAAGGCCAGTGTAAATTTGACTGGAGCACAGGAAACCACATTGAAAGATGTTGTCGTCAAAGCAGAAGTCTAGGTAACTGGCAGAAATAAGACATTTTTTTGTACCACAATGGGAGGGAAAGCCATAGGACTTACGTGGATCTCTACGCTCGGGAAGATGTCACAGTATTTTGCTGAGACTTGCTTGTGCAAAGATGCCACCATTTCCTTCTGATGCACACACTCAGGTCCAAAAACAAGGCTGGGCAAGTCTAACTTCAATTTCTTTATACTGAATCTGCTCAGCCACTTTTTGAGAGAAAGGAGGACAAAATAATAACTATGCTCAACCATCTTATTTATTCAGAAAGTTACTACCCCCTCCCCCCCCCCTCCACAAGGCATATGCAGCTTACAGATATAAATTGAAACATACAAACAACCATAATGCCAACCAATAAAACACAAATGTATCAAACTAAAGATGATATGTTTAGGATGCATATCAGTCAAAGACATACTGCCGCCCTAGGCTTCTTTGGGGAGAAGGGCAGGATATAAAATGAGTGAATGAATAAAATGAAGAACACTCAATGCTTCCACAGCAATTCATATCAAAGTGGTAAAATCAATAAAGAATCTAGTGGCGCTTTAAGTCCTGACAGAGCTATCTCTTTGGAAATTATGAATCATACCGCTTTACTGGAGCATATCTCTTCTTCAAATGGCAAAACAGGAACAGGAATCTGCTTCTTCACATTTTTCGTGTTTGAATATTTTTTATAAACTGCACCTAGGAAAAAAAGAAGCTGCAGTGTTCCACTCTGCTTCATGCCTAAAAAATATGGCATGCCATATGCTGGTGGAGGCATATATAACTTTCATTACAGTGGTACCTCTGGATGCGAACGGGATCCATTCCGGAGCCCCGTTCGCATCCTGAAGTGAACGTAACATGCGACTGCATGTCTGCGCATGCACGGGTCACATTTTGCTGCTTCCGCGCATGCATGTGATGTCATTTTAAGCATCTGCGCATGCGCGAGCAGTGAAACCTGGAAGTAACACACTCCGTTACTTATGGGTCGCTGCGGAGAGCAACCCAAAAATATTCACCCCGAAGCTACTTCAACCCGAGGTATGACTGTATCTACTTCCTACGTAATATAAGAGCTCTACCAGCGAGTGGCTCTGTGAGTTAAACCACAGAGCCTAGGACTTGCCGATCAGAAGGTCGGCAGTTCGAATCCCCATGACAGGGTGAGCTCCCGTTGTTCAGTCCCTGCTCCTGCCAACCTAGCAGTTTGAAAGCACGTCAAAGTGCAAGTAGATAAATAGGTACCGCTCTGACGGGAAGGTAAACGGCATTTCCGTGCACTGCTCTGGTTTGCCAGAAGCGGCTTAGTCATGCTGGCCACATGACCTGGAAGCTGTACGCCGGCTCCCTCGGCCAATAAAGCGAGATGAGCGCCGCAACCCCAGAGTTGGCCACAACTGGACCTAATGGTCAGAGGTCCCTTTACCCCTTTAGCTTTACCATATCACACCAAGGATCCATCCAGTGTCCCACTTCCCCAAATGGCCAGCCAGATGCTTCTTGAAAGCACTTAAGCATGAAGGCAACAACCTTCCCCCATGTCCCATGTCTGGAACAGAAATCAATGCAACTAACACAATTGGCTTTTGCTGTTGCTTTCAGTCCGCAAACAATATGACATTGATTGCATCCTCTGCACTGAAATGAATGGGGTGGAATAATGTAATGACTTGTGTAATTTACAAAATTAATTGCTAAATGGCTTAATTTTGCCACATCAGACAGCAAGAGAAATAATCTAGGTTTTGCCGGAAGACAAACTGCAGGGGAATGGAAACAGTGCTGCATGTGACAAATACACGATGGAATGGAAGATGATGTCTTCCATCATCCCAATTTGGCTCTACTAGAGGATTTGCTAGAGGTGAGTCAAGCATTCTTAGTTGAAAAGCTGCAGACTCAAAACTGGATGTTGAAATCACTGATAGGCTCCACCCCTAGTTTCACAGGAGTAGAACAAGGAGAGCCCATCTCGATGGGACTGACAGCTGCCTCTCTTTCAAGTCATCTGAGAATCACCACCACCACCAAAATTCCCTTTTAGTCATCTTGTAATGTTATTTCAGATTACTTTTAGGGGTGACAACAGTCACCAGGAAGAGCTGTTTGCCACCTCTCCCCCCTCCCACAGTTTTGTCCACCTCCCACCCTGAATAATAGCTGAAATTCTCCCCTCTGCTGCCATTCCACCACTTGCAAACAGGGCTCAGCCAAAGAATTTCCAGCGATAAATCTCATTTGAATTAAAGTCATAGCACTTTAGGTAAAGGGACCCCTGACCATTAGGTCCAGTCGTGACCAGCTCTGGAGTTGGGCACTCATCTCGCTTTATTGGCCGAGGGAGCCAGCGTACTGCTTCCGGGTCATGTGGCCAGCATGACTAAGCCGCTTCTGGCCAACCAGAGCAGTGCATGGAAAAGCTGTTTACCCCGCCGGAGCAGTACTTATTTATCTACTTGCACTTTGACCTGCTTTCAAACTGCTAGGTTGGCAGGAGCAGGGACCAAGCAACAGGAGCTCACCCCGTCGCAGGGATTTGAACTACCGACCTTCTGATTGGCAAGTCCTAGGCTCTGTGGTTTAACCCACAGAGCCACCCGCTAGCAAGGCCAGAGCTCAGGGATGATGGGAATTGTAGTCCAACAACATCTGGGGACCCACAGGTTGAGAACTGCTGCACTAACCCCTATTCTCACTCCTCCGACACCTGAAATGCCTCCCCCCTAACACACTCAATCACTATTGGAACAAGTCAGAGAAAAGGAGAAAATCTGCAGTGAAACTCCTCATTATCAAAGTTTTAAAACTCTGCTGGTTTAGTAAGAAAAGGACCGCACACCCTGGGGACACCCACCTACTTTTTTTCCTTTGTCAGCATAAAATAACAAGAGAGAAACCTCTGGACGCTTCTTTGACTTGAAGTTGTGTTTCTTTTTTCCGCTTGTCAGATAAATTTCCTTTGAAGGTACTGCAACACAAGGGCAAAAAATAATTATTATTATTCTATTGAACCTAAGAATGCAATGCTTATCAGAATATTTATTTATCATTATCATAATCTCTGGCAGGGTTTAAATCATGCGGCTATGGAGAGAGGGTCCCCCAAGCTACAGTGTTAGCAAACTATGGAGAAGGTCATGATTTGGCACCGAAGCCCCGCTCCCAAAGTTCAGACACTGCCCTGATTTGGCTGCTTTAAGCAGTGCTTTGTTCCTGGGGGGAAGCAGGAGTACGCATACCCCTAAACATTTTGTGAATCTAAGTTTGGCCTCATTGAGGGACAGTATTTCAAATATGAGTAGGAAAATGAGAGTACCCCTAAACATTTTTTTAAAAGAAAAAAAAGCACTGACTTTAAATATCAAGATTCCCTTTTTGGAAACAAAGATGAAAAGGGGAAATAGGCACGGCTTAGATGGATCCACAAAGGAATACTGCAGAAAACTTGCACTGTGGAACTTGTGGACAGTGTGAGATAAATACAGTGGTACCTCTGGTTGTGAACAGGATCCGTTCCGGAGCTCTGTTCGCAACCTGAAAGGAATGCAACCCGCGTCTGCGAATGTGTGGGTTGCGATTCGCCGCTTCTGCGCATGCGTGTGACATCATTTTTGCACGTCTGCACATGCACGAGCGGCGAAACCTGGAAGTAACCCTTTCCAGTACTTCTGGGTCGCCACGGGACGCAACCTGAAAAGATGTAACGTGAAGCGGACGTAACAAGAGGTATGACTGTATGTTATTAATATGAGGAACACTGTTGCTCTTCCTTTAGCCACAGTTATAACCTGCCTTTTCAGCCCTTTGTGAGACCCTCGACTCACAAACATCAGTCAAAGAAATATGCAGTCAAATGTTTTCTTTAACTGTTAACGACAGTAGGACCCCCAGTAATTATGAAACAGTTTTCCTAAACGCAGCAAGCCTTGAAACAATTTTTTAGCTTTCATTCCACCTGGGACAGCAGGGCCCATGACACTGGCTTCCACCTGCCTTCTTCCCCTACTTGAGCTGGTTACTAGGGCTTATGCACTGGATCCAGGATCACTGGGGAGGGGATCCTGGCTTTAGCTGAGTTGAGGGCAATCAGCCCCAGATCACCACAGGCTCTGTTGGGCCACAGAGTGAGATGGTCCTGAAAGCATCCTGGGCCTAAGTTATTCAGGGAATGGAATAGTGGGATAGACGCCTATGAGAGGTGATGGACTCTTCTTCCTTGGGAGGTTTTTAGGCAGAGCTTGGATGGCCATCTGTCATGGATGATCCAGCTGAGATTCCTGCATTGCACCAGGGTTGGACTAGATGACCCAGGGGGCACCTTCCAACAATCCTATGGTTCTAAGAATGGCCCAGTTGCAGATGGGAAGCCAGTGCAAATCTTTCAACACTGGTAGCTTGTGTTCCCAGCCTAGTTGCAGCATTCTGCACTACCTGAAGCTTCTGGACCAGACCCAAGGATAACCCCACATACAGCATATTGAAGTAATGCAGTCTTGAGGTTCTGAGCAAATCAATGACAGCAGTCAGATTAGCCGTATCCAGGAATGGCCATAGCTGATGTATTAGCCAAAACTGATTAAAGGCATTCCCAGACACAAGAGGTCAAGCAACAATGAAGGTTCAAGGAGTATCCCCAAAGTGCATACCTGCTCCTTCAGAATGAGTGCAACCCCACCTAAGGCAGATAATTTGCTTATTCCCTGGATCCGAGAGCCCCCGCCCACAAGGCCTCTGTCTTTGCAGTGTATTGTCCCTCATCCAGTCTATCACTGCATGCAGGCACTTGTCCTGGTCTTTCAAAGCTTATCTTGAATCAGATGTCATGGAGAAACAGAAATGGGTATCATCAGCATGCTGAACCATCCATCAGATGCATTAGCCGCCCAGAAAGGAAGAAGCCTCTTATTAAAAAATTGAGAGATTATTCAAGACTGCAGGTATGGATCTAGCAACCTGGAGAGTCTGCAGCTGCAGTTCCTTGTGACAGAAGAAGTCTGGGCATGCCTACATCTTGGGTTTACCCAACTCAGTCCTACTCAGAGTAGATCCATTGAAATTAATGAACCTAAGTTAGTCATGCCCATTAACCTGAATGGTACCACTCTTGAGTTGGACTAGAAACTGGATGCAAACCATACATTATCAAGAGCCAATTCTTCTCCAGACGCCTCACCCACTTCATCCAGCCTTAGTCAGCAGGCTTTGCTATTTCATCAAGCTGGTAGTAAACAAAGCTTGTGTCAACAAATATATCTATTTGTAATCATGCAAGCAACAGCAATTCAAATCCATGAGCTTAATTTACACCCACCTGGAGGAATTTCCGCTTTGGCACTTGGTGGACGCCATAGGAGAGCTTTCATCGTGCCATTTCTGGCCCCATCGGGCTGGTCTCTGAAGTTCTAAAAAGGTACAGTCAACATCTGAGAAAACCTTCTGCCACTTTGCCCCTGCCTACCAGCATGCTACGTGGCTCTTATTTTCAAAACTGCTTTTGGGATACCACAATGGCAACAATTATGCAATCAGATTGCTGAGTGGAGCGCCTGGACAGGTCACACCTGTGGTGAGAGAACTGCTCTGGTTGCCAGCCAGCTACCAGGTCATGTTCAAGGTCTTGTTGTTTGCTTGGTCCTGAGCATCTTGGGACCAGGCTACCTGAAAGACTGCCTGGCCCTGTATAGACCTGTATGATCTGCACTCAACCCTATCACAGAGCAGCAACGCCCCGCCCCCCGCCCCCAAACAGATATTTTCAGCTTGCGTCCCTGTATTGTAGAATCATAGAAGCCAACTCATAGGAACATGGTTAGTGGCACTGATGAAAGCAGTTTTCATCTTAAAATACCAAACAGTGTCATACCATTCTGGCAAGAGTAAGGGCCGTTGGCTTTGGAAATGGCAACCTCTGTGGTCTACTCTTCTTCTGTGGTTCTAGCATTGTTAGGTCTCCTTCAGGCATCAGCTGATTAGCCAAATGACTTCCTGAACGTTGCCTTAAGGATCCCACTAGTAAGGCACACTGAAAAACAGAAGGGATAGGAAAGGTTTAGACTTTCCCTGGAAAGCAAATGCAATGGGGGGGGAGGGAAGCCTTATCAGTTTCTATCAGGACTGAACACAAAAGGAAATAGCTAATGTATTGCCTTCAGATGGGTAAATTGGGGGGGGGGGGTCCCATTCCACAACACTTCGAGAAATACAACAGAGAAGCACACATACACATCCTCTTCTGGTGTGCTATATGCATTGATAAAAAAAAATATATTTCTTGTTCTCTCTTCTGATATGGTCTATGTATTATTATTATTTTGATCACTGTCTCTTTGTATTTGTATTGGAACATTGAACATAGATTGTTCTTGTTTCAATCTGGTTGTTAGCTGTCTTGTAGGGCCAAACCTGACAATGGAACGTAAGCTAGGAATTTAAAAAATCATCATCATCATCATCATCAACATTAGATGCTGTTCCCAAGCCATCAATTATCATCAACACAGTATGATGTTGTCGTTCCCAAGTCACCCATCATCATTGTCCATGAACCCAAGATGATGCAGTTCCTTTGTCATTGCAAATTTGGAAATTCACCTTTCCATTTCACGTTTTTTGGGTTTAACAATGGAATACCAGCCTACTCAGGCTGTCACCAAACTGATGGCCACCAATGTGGATAGATTTACAAGGGGATGAAACAGAGGCCACATCCACACCACACATTTAAAGCACTCTTATCCCAATTTAATAGCCATGCCTTCCCCCAAAGGATCTTGGGAAGTGTAGTTTGCTAAGGGTTATGAACATTGTTAGAAGACACCCCCCCATTACCACCCACCACCCAAATGTTACAGTTCCCTGAGAAGATTGCTAAACCACTCTGGGAACTGTAGTTCTGTGAGGGGAATAGAGGTCTTCTAACAACTCACAGTATCTTTAAGAAACCACAACTCCCAGGGTTCTCTGGGGGGGGGAGCCATGACTATTAAAGGGGTATATGCACCTGGTGAGGATATGGCCAAAATAATGGAAGATATTAATGGCTACTCATCATGACAACTATGTACTACCTTCAATATAGGAGGCAGTATGCCTCCAAGTCCCAGTTGAGGGAACACAAGTGGGAGAGGTCTATTGCATTCATGTTGTGCTTCCCATAGACATCTGGTTGGTCAATGTGGGTAACAGGATGCTGGACCAACTAGGGTTTGATGTGGTCCAGAATAGGTCTTCTTAAGTTCTTAAATGTGAAGCAGATCCTGTACGTGACTGAACAGATGCATCCCGTTCAACCTAACAAACACAGCACCCATTTCAGAAGAAGAATATCTGAACGTATACCTTGTGAGAATAGTTGACAGCTTTTTCCATTTCAGATAGGATAATGCTGATATCATCACTTTCATAGATGCCTAACAGGAGGAGAGAAAAGAAGAGCAAAAAGGCCAGCAGAAGGACATGTCCTTAAACTCCCTAGCACTTAATTTTTTTTAATAGATCAGTAAGCAACTGCAACACGGAGAAGCATATTGATCATTGATTGTCCCAGAACCGTTTCTGTTGAAACATTGTAGGGCTGAGTTGTTGTTGTTCGTTTCATTTCGATACCACCTTATATTTTTAAGAAAAAATAATCTCAAACAGCTTACAACCTACATTAAAACATCAATTAAAACAACCCAAAATAAAACTTTACTGAAGAAAGTTAAGTTAAGGCAACTAAAATATCATCTTAAAAAAAATCTCAAAATAAAACATGGCGAAAGGAAGTCAGATATAAAACAGCATAATTAGAAAGAGAATAAAATATTATCATATGCATAGGACATATCTGCTGCTGTTGCTGCCAATCCTGCCTATGGTGGTTCATGGCGGGCAGCGGCTGTGGAAGCTCAGGCTCAATGACCTGGGTCTGCACTAAGAGACAGCCAAGAGGGTCTCTTGCCTCTTCAGCAGACTCAGCTTTTGTAGCTGGAGCTGAATAAGGATGGGAGCGTGAGCAAGTAAAGGAAAAGGTTTTCTAAAAGTAAAAGGAGGTCCCAATAGGGTTGCAGAAGATTCCCAATTCAAGTTCAAAACCACGTGTACAGTTTGTGAGCAAGTGGAGAACCACAACAACCTGCCCTTCACCCTAAGGTCTTAAGGTGGGTCACAACAATTTAATTTACTCTACAGTAGTACCTCGGGTTAAGTACTTAATTTGTTCTGGAGGTCCGTTCTTAACCTGAAACTGTTCTTAACCTGAAGCACCACTTTAGCTAATGGGGCCTCCTGCTGCTGTCGCGCCACCGGAGCACGATTTCTGTTCTCATCCTGAAGCAAAGTTCTTAATCCGAGGTACTATTTCTAGGTTAGCGGAGTCTGTAACCTGAAGCGTATGTAACCTGAAACGTATGTAACCCGAGGTACCACTGTATCTGATAATATTTCTATATCGCTTACATTAAAAGTAATCTCACAGCAGTTTACAATATACATTGAATCAGTGTTACAGATAACTGGGCAGAAGGAACAGGGCTATCATTTCAGGAAAGCCCAAGTAAACAAGTTTTTACTAAATGCTGGGCTGGAAACACCCAACAGTCACTATCTTCTGAATAAAACTACACCATCTGTACTGCTGCAGGTTGCAGCTTTATCAGCAAGGTTTCCTCCATTGATCTTAGTGAAGGTAGGAGACCCTGAGAAATACACTGTGGGTCCCAGGGCTCCTTGGGCCGGGGATACATGCCATTTAAAACACAGCATTAAAAACAAATTGCAATCCTAAAAATGCATGTCACAAACAAACAAAACATCTGAACATCATATACCTGTTTCTCCAAACCAATGAAACCGACCATTGGCAGTCTGGGCGATTTCTTTACAAATTGCAGCCGTTTCATTCAGACTTGCATAGCGTGGCGGGATATCATCAAGGGAGAAACCGTCGACGCTGAACAGACAGACATGCAGCTTCAAGTCACAGCCGCCACAGACCTCAGCCAGGTAAGAACAGATGGCATGCTGGAAGGCAAGAATATAAGCCATCGGAATCACTTGGGAGTACTGCTTGATGATTCAACAATTTTAGCATTTGTATAGCGCTCGCAGTCATCACAGTCTGTAAGGCAAGGTCGGAGTCCTTTTCCAAACTGAGGGCTGCATTTCCTCATGTGCGACTTTCTGGAGGCTGGTTGCCGTGAGAGGCAAGGTGGGCAGAGCAGCCAGAGTGACTTTGTACAGTAGTCAACCTTCCAGCCAGGCAATAGCCAGTGGTTGACGCACACATCTCTCTACCCTGGCAAGTAAGAGTCATTGCACCACTCAAAGACACATTCCTGCCCGGCAAAAAAGTATTGAAGGAATGCACAGAGAAGGGGCAGCGAGGGGCGTGGCCTGAGAAGAATTGCATAGTCTGCATACAGAAGCCTGGAGGTTGCAACTGGCCCCTGGGCCAAACTTAACATAGAGCACACAGCACAAGCCGTGTGAGACAGAACCACCTTAGAGTCCAGGGGGCCATCTCACCCACAGCATTGTGGGTGCCCAAGCACCCACAGTCGCCTGGAGTTGGCTCCTGTGCTTAGAATGCATGTAGGAGAACACGTTTGAATACATGCAGGTGTCAAAGTCTCTCTGCAAGCGCAAAGCTAGCATGCAATAGTTCTGACAATCTAACAAGCAGTTCTGGGCAGATCGTAAGCTGGTTTGGGGATTTTACCCACCTTCTCTTGGTCAGGGACTCCAGTCGTAAGCAGGAAAATGCTTTGAGATGTATGCTTGTCTTTATCTTTAAAGTCTATCTCCACAGCTCTCCTAAGTGCTGTCATAAGATTTCTAGTGCCTTCACACTGAAGGGTCAGTACCCAGCTAGAAGAGGAGTTGAAGAATTATTTTATTTTATTTTTAAATGCCCAAGTATCATCAAAACACTAACCATGGCTTCCAAGCATTTTATGACTGCCATGCCGGCTCATGCTAACAATCCTAGGGCAAACTCCGGTAGGGATAAAAGAAAACATCGATTTCTGCTCTGGCCCACATTTGCCACATTGCTGCTTCCATTCAGCTGCAGTTCGGTTTCTGAGGGAAATGATGTTATATGTCGCAGATATTGACATAATTAGTTATGTAAGTAATTATGCAATTATTATGCAATTCCACACCATTCATTTCAGCACAAAGGAAACACAATGCAAATGGTGGGGGAAGTCATTGATTACGTATCGTTTGCAGAATACAAACCACAGAAGGAAATACCAATCATATTTGCTGCATTGGTTTCCCTTCCAGACATGGTAGAAATAAGCGTACATTGGCAATTTCTGCCCCCATTTGCATCAGAATTCTCCAACATACCTAGGCATGGGGAACCTGTGGCACTCCAGATGTTGTTAAACTGCAGATCCCATCAGCACCAGCCAGAATGATGCATGGTCAGGGATGATGGGAGCTGAAGCTAACTTGTGGGAGGCCACAAGTTCCCAAATCCTATCCTATAAACAGTTCCAGGCATAGCCTGAAAGCAGGGAAGTAGGAAGAGGGAGTAAAACCCACTTCCTGTTTTTGAGTGGTGGTAAGAGCAGACTTTTATGGGAGAGATGTGCAAACTGATTCCATTTCTGGGATAATCACATCTCGCCTAAATGAGTCCCTTCTCTAGTTTTATACGAGCTGTGTAAAAATAAGGAGCTCAGCTCATTCATGACTCCCATTGGTCCACAAACCCACTTCCGACCTCGGGAGGAGTTGGTGTTGCGGGCTTCACGCACCCAACACATGCGCGGAGGCTGGCTTCCAGCCCCTGCACGATCAGGGGAATCCTCGGGCCGCGTCATCCCCTGAGCACGGCCCCGGGATGCATCAGCAGGGCTCCCCCTGTTGGTGTTAAGCCTTCCTGGTCTTCAAGCAAACAGGCTGAAGCCGGATAGTCGGATAGGACCAATGCCTAAGCCAATACCGCTCTTTACCTGTAACCAATTTGGCCAATTTTAGCCCATTAACCTAAAATAATGTTGTCATGTCTCTTTATTCCTACTGGTGGGAGGCGGGAACTCGCCACGCAACTTTGTTGTTGTTTAGTCGTTTAGTCGTGTCTGACTCTTCGTGACCCCATGGACCAGAGCACGCCAGGCACTTCTGTCTTCCACTGCCTCCTGCAGTTTGATCAAACTCATGCTGGTAGCTTCAAGAACACCATCCAACCATCTCATCCTCTGTCGTCCCCTTCTCCTTGTGCCCTCCATCTTTCCCAACATCAGGGTCTTTTCCAGGGAGTCTTCTCTTCTCATGAGGTGGCCAAAGTATTGGAGCCTCAGCTTCACGATCTGTCCTTCCAGTGAGCACTCAGGGCTGATTTCCTTAAGAATGGAGAGGTTTGATCTTCTTGCAGTCCATGGGACTCTCAAGAGTCTCCTCCAGCACCATAGTACAAAACCATCAATTCTTCGGCGATCAGCCTTCTTTATGGTCCAGCTCTCACTTCCATACATCACTACTGGGAAAACCATAGCTTTTACTATACGGACCTTTGTTGGCAAGGTGATGTCTCTGCTTTTTAAGATGTTGTCTAAGTTTGCCATCGCCTTTCTCCCAAGGAGCAGGCGTCTTTTAATTTCGTGACTGCTGTCACTATCTGCAGTGATCATGGAGCCCAAGAAAGTAAAATCTCTTACTGCCTCCATTTCTTCCCCTTCTATTTGCCAGGAGGTGATGGGACCAGTGGCCATGATCTTCGTTTTTTTGATGTTGAGCTTCAGACCATATTTTGCGCTCTCCTCTTTCACCCTCAATAAAAGGTTCTTTAATTCCTCCTCACTTTCTGCCATCAAGGTTGTGTCATCTGCATATCTGAGGTTATTGATATTTCTTCCGGCTATCTTAATTCCGGCTTCGGATTCATCCAGCCTAGCCTTTCACATGATGAATTCTGCATATAAGTTAAATAAGCAGGGAGACAATATACAGCCTTGTCGTACACCTTTCCCAATTTTGAACCAATCAGTTGTTCCATATCCAGTTCTAACTGTAGCTTCTTGTCCCACATAGAGATTTCTTAGGAGACAGATGAGGTGATCAGGCACTCCCATTTCTTTAAGAACTTGCCATAGTTTGCTGTGGTCAACACTGTCAAAGGCTTTTGCATAGTCAATGAAGCAGAAGTAGATGTCTTTCTGGAACTCTCTAGCTTTCTCCATAATCCAGCGCATGTTTGCAATTTGGTCTCTGGTTCCTCTGCCTCTTTGAAATCCAGCTTGCACTTCTGGGAGTTCTCGGTCCACATACTGCTTGAGCCTTCCTTGTAGAATTTTAAGCATAACCTTGCTAGTGTGTGAAATGAGTGCAATTGTGCGGTAGTTGGAGCATTCTTTGGCACTGCCCTTCTTTGGGATGTAGACTGATCTTCTCCAATCCTCTGGCCACTGCTGAGTTTTCCAAACTTGCTGGCATATTGAGTGTAGCACCTTAACAGCATCATCTTTTACAATTTTAAATAGTTCAGCTGGAATACCATCACTTCCACTGGCCTTGTTATTTGCAGTGCTTTCTAAGGCCCATTTGACTTCACTCTCCAGGATGTCTGGCTCAAGGTCAGCAACCACACTACCTGGGGTGTAGGAGACATCCATATCTTTCTGGTATAATTCCTCTGTGTATTCTTGCCACCTCTTCTTGATGTCTTCTGCTTCTGTTAGGTCCTTACCACTTTTGTCCTTTATTATGGTAATCTTTGTACAAAATGTTCCTTTCATATTTCCGATTTTCTTGAACAGATCTCTGGTTCTTCCCATTCTGTTGTTTTCCTCTATTTCTTTGCATTGCTCGTTTAAGAAGGCCTTCTTGTCTCTCCTTGCTATTTTTTGGAAATCTGCATTCAATTTCCTGTATCTTTCACTATCTCCCTCGCATTTTGCTTGCCTTCTCGCCACGCAACTAGGTAATCTTAAATGCATGTGAAAATTGGATTGAACAGAGATCACTAACCTAAGGGTTTTGCCAGTGAGGCTTCCCTTAAAAAATGTTTTACTTACTTCCAGGCCCTTTGTAGGTTGTCTAGGTGTGAAGGAACCATTTCTGCCTGCCAGGCCTTAACGTCATTTCCAAAGCTGCAAGAAACACAGAACAAATAACTAAACGCTGTTTCACAGCATATCAGCCTGCAACAGAAGATGCTTGAGCGGTTCAGTTTCCAAAAACAGTGGCAATTCTACACCTATTGACCTGGGAGTAAGTTGCACTGCACTCAGTGAGATTTACTTCTGAGTAGGCATGTATAGGATTGCACTCTCGGACACTGAGCTGCAATGGGTGCTTTCTGCTATTCTGAGCCTAAACATTCAGAGGAATAAAAACATAAGAAGAGGCCTGCTGGATGAAGTCAATGGCCCAACTAGTCCAGGATCCTGTTCTCGCAGTTGCTAACCAGATGCTTTTGAGAATCCTGCAAGCAAAAACCAAGCCCAAGAGCACTTTCCACTCCAGCAACTGTTTTTATTCAGAAGCATTCCTGCCTTGAAGGCAAAGCAATAGCTAACATGGCTAGTAGCCCATTAATCAGAAGGTTAATTTAGCAAGGATGCCAAATGCTCATGGACAGACCTACCCCCAAGAAATGGTTGCAAGCATTGCATGGCAGTTACTTACGCTATGATATTGAAGAAATCCTTGCTCGACATCTGCTCCTCGAGTAAAAGTCGCAGGGAATGTTGGATATGAATGATGTACATGGCATTTGTTTTGGAGACATCAATAAGAATGACGATCCTGTATGAGAGACCACCAGCATCAGAGACACAACTTTTAGATCAACGTTTCCCCATTTTTATTGTCTAGAAATTTTGAAGGGAAACTACTGGTGTCAAAGGCTTGGGGGGGCGGGTCATAGCTCAGTAGTGCAATTTCTTGAAGATGGGAGTGGAACTGTGCTCAAGGAACATTCTAGGTCTACAAGTGTGTGAAGATCTGCTGGAGGGGAAAGGGTAGGGAGACCCTTAATGAAGACTAACTTTTCTGATCCCAAATAACTTTAGGCAATTTGTGCCCTGCTTCCAGTTGCCTTTAAAAAAGCTAAGGAGACAGAGCTTTTAAAAAAGCAGATCCTGAACATGCATACTCACCAAATGCATGGAAGCATCCATATTTCAAGATAGGGATTGGGAACCTGTGGCACTCCAGATGCTGTTGGACTACAATTCCCATAAGCCCTGGTTGCCATTCTATTGGCTATACTGGGACATTAGAGTGAAGGGCAGAGCAATAGATTTATTAATAATATCTGTTTTTCATTATTTCTTGTACACTGTCATGTGTAGGGTGGCGTGGAAATGTTCAGAGTACATCTCTCTCTCTCTCTCTCTCTCTCTCACACACACACACACACACACCACAGCAATTTAGGGCATCATTTTACAAAACTGGATGCGGATAAGCAAAACACTGATACCTCTTCTCACAAACAGTCCCCCAAATGCTTCTACTAGCTGTGGAGAGCCAGTCTACCCGCCTCTCATACATCCTCACCAGTCTGCCAAGCCGTTTCTGTAGATGCAATTCAAAACATAGTTGATGAGAACGATTACTTGCTCATTTCAGACAACTGCTTCAGCAACCGTTCCATTCTTTGAGTACGCTCTTGGTTGTATGGGGCACATACACCTTTTCCCCCTCCATTCTTAACTGCCTCAAATAAATTAAAAACTCCCAGAACCAAAAGATAGACTTCACGCCAAGCATGATGCCTTGATAATAACTGCTTCCCTTTTCTCTGGGTGCCTCTTCCTATAGCAGTCCTGGTGTGTCTTCTGGTTCTGTGGTCACTTCCTGACAACCTGCTTACTGAGAGTTCACAGGAACATAGGAAGCTGTCTTATACCAAGCCAGGCCATTGGTCAATCTTGCTCAGTATTGCCTCCATTGATTGGCAGCAGCTCTCCATGGTTTCACAAAGGAGACATTCCCAGTCCTGCCTGGAGATGTTGGGGAATGGATCCTGGACCTTCTGCATGCAAGGCATGTGATCTGCCGTTGAGTGTTACCCTTTGCTAGTGAGGAGAGTACTGAGCTAGATAGGCCAATGCAATATCAGGTAGCTCCCTACGTTCATCTTCAACCTGTGCACAAAGTTCACAGAGTGATTAGATGACAACAACTGTTTGTCAAGCCCTCATTCTGATTTGTTTGTGGGGAGGTTAGATGACATGTGCATCTTAGTCAAAACTGCACACAAAAAGAGCAGTTGGCTTAGATTAAACTGGAATGCCATTAACTCTGGCCGTGGGGATTCATGTCTAGGTCCTTCAGTCACCTGATAGTCATACAGTATGGGTGGATCAACGTGAATATTTTTAATCGTCCCATCATGCCATTCAAACTGGGTCATTGCTTTCTGAAACAAGGAGCGAGAGAGAGAGGCAGAGAGAGATAAAATTAATCATATATTCCGGTAACAAGTCTGACAACCAAATCATCATTCCGGTGACAGTTTGCTTCAGGGTGGGCAAAGAATGGTACCTGATGGATGCCAACAACCAACAGAGCATGGGTGGCTAACCTGTGACCCTCTACAGCTGTTGTTGGACTACAACGCCCTTCATCTCTGGGCTGTTGGCCATGTGGGGTACAGGGTGTTGGACCACATGGCCTCCAGATTCTAATCTAAAACTCTTTACTTACCTCATGTAATGTGGACGATACCATTTTCCGAAGGACGGGCACAAATTCTTCCACAGGGGAGAAAGCATTGGGTGCCAAAACTTGATAAAGGCTTAATTTCCTGGCTGTAGCAAACAAGGAACCAAAAGGTAAATGAAAGGCCTGTTCAGGTGGATCAAGCAGGCTTCATTTCACATGGAACCTTTTGGCCAGGGATGGGGAAATCTCTGGTCCTGAGGCCAAATGCTTCTCTATTTGCCATATGGAACTTCCCACAGCCCTCACAGGCCTTACTTCACAGCCTGAATATTTTTGCCTGGCTGGGATGTGTCACTGAACTCTAGTTGTGCCTCTTTCTTGCTTGGATGAAAAGGGGCAGGTGAGCGTATACTGAAATTAGTCTACTGTACAAAGGTAACATCTTCATCTGTTGTGCCATCTATCTTTATTTCCCCGTAACCGTGCCCCACTAATTAATCCACGTGGAAACAGACAGTGGCAACTAAAATCTCATCCCTGGGCTTCTCTCCAGGTCTTCTACTTAACATGGAATACAATCAGGCTAAAGCATTCATTAAACAACGTGTAGTAGACACAAAGTGCCAATTGGATCCACCAGGTACCTTGCCTCCTCTATGGCATATCTAACTAAAATCGAAGTCCCTAAACACCGTAGGGCTTTTACCCTGGCTCGATGTCATGCCCTTCCCTCAGTCGTTATTGAAGGCCGATATAGGAAGATTGACTACACAGAGAGACAATGCCCCTGTGACTCAGGACAAATCGAAAAGGTAGAGCATGTCCTTCTCTAGCGCCTGTATTACAGAGACATTTGTACTAGCCTGATTTCCCCATTACTTCATAAGCACCCAGGGCGAACAGGACAATTTTACATCTCCCTGCTGCTCTTGGATCCTGATCCTGATGCAATGTATAGTGTTGCTACACAGCAGCACTCGAGATTCGTAGGATGACCTGTGCCACAAATCAGCTTTAATTAACATATTAGAGTGCTCTGTAAATGATAGTTAAAGCCTTTATATATCAACCTTTTGTGCTCCTCCACACCAGCCCAATGTTCCTGACCTTTCTTTTGGATTCTTTTAGCTTCTTTTAAATTCCTATAGACTTTTACATTCACCTTGTGTTTTAATACCTTTTAGCTTTCTAAAGAGTTTTTTAGATTTTTAAATGCTGGTCTATGACTGTAATAAAGATTTGTTGTTGTTGTTGTGCCATCCATGTTTGCCTTTGGCTCCTCCCACCACTGGCAAATGGACCTCAGAACGTTGCCCAGAAGGGAATACGATTCTCAGGGTGAAGAAGGTTTCCCACACCCAACCCTTGCCCTTCCGGTCTACTTTACCTTTTAGTCCATTCGTTTTTAACCATTCAGCCGAGGTTTGGGCCAAAAAGCTTGGGATTTGTATTGCAAGAGGACACTCATGTTTTGGCGGCTTTGGCAGGGAGGTTTCAGAGGGAAGCTTCAAACACTCCATGGAACCCTAAATAAAGATATTTAAAATCTCATCTACAAAATCCTGCATTTCCATTTCGTCTCCTCCAAACGCCCAAAAGCTGGGAACATATTAATGGAACATTTAAAGAGGCATTCCAATCTAATCTCTTTCCTACATTGTTTTTCTATTGTTCACTCCCTAAGATCAAGGGTAGACAACACAGTGCCCTCCAGATATTGTAGAAATATAGTCCCAATAAAGAACCACACTCATTAAAAATACAGTATGTAGCATTGATCAAAACATCCACATTCAGAGGCAATATGCCTTTTGGTTATTGCAAGTTGCTGGACCACAACAGCAGAAAAGGGCTATTGTGTTTAGGTGTTCTGGGGGTGACAGGCTGGCTTCTGTAAGCCGATGGATGCTGACCTAGACATGCCTTTGGTCTGATCCTGCAGGGTTCTTATGTTCTTAGGCACTAGCATAATTTCCAAAGTTGCACCCCAGCATCTCTCATTGATAAAAAAAAAGATTAAGCCACAATACATACAGCAAACACATCAAGGCTTTTCTTTTTTATATGTAAAAAAAAGTGCAGACCACTTGTTCTCAACTGTGTGGAATATTTTTAAAAGGCACTAACAACCTCACCTCGGCCTCTCAAAATCCCAAACTGACACCTTCCACAAAACTTTGAAACAAAAGAACTTTTTTAAAGGGCTTTACAAATATAGGTAAAAGAAAGGTTTAGATTGTGAGGCTGAGGACAGAGACTGTCTTATCACTGACAATCGTAAGCCGCCATTCGTGAGACTTTTTTGGCTGAAGCGAGGATATGAGTGTTGTTTTTAAGATAATAAAATAAAAAGAGTAGAGAGCTCTAATTTGACTCAGGACTCATCAGAACTATTTACATAATGGTATCACTACAATACGTTTCTCTGTGGCTGAACACTAATTAGCTGTCCAGCAGCTTTTTTAGATCTACTGGTCTTTTTAAAATAAAACAGCCGATTAAATGAGATCAGGTACTTACTTGTTTCATTACGTTAAAAAGTGTGTCACCCATCCTCCCCTGGTAAATTTCATTTATGATGTTGAGCAGCTCCTTGGCCTTTTGGCGTTCAAGAAGGATCAGTTGAATATCAGTGCTGTCACAATTCTGATCACGCAACAGAATTAAAAATCCAATCAGATTTATTCTTCATTGCTGGCTTAGCAACCTTTTATTATTATTTATTTAAAGCATTTTTCTTTTCTTTTTTGTTGATAAAATCCCCTAGCAGTTAACAGACACAGGAAACTCTGACTAAGAGGTTAATTTTAAAATGGCAACATATAAAGTGACAAATGCTAAAACAGACGCTAAAATTCTGCAAGCAGCAGCAGCAGCTTCAAAATAAAGGTGGAGGAAAGAGTGAACCAAAAATGAATTACTGAAAGCCTGGCAGGCTTTAATGCTATGAATCCCCAATTATCTGGAAGAGGACCTCCTTCCTTATAGACAAACCCAGAGATTAAGATCAGTGGAAGAGATCCTCTTAGAGATTGGGTGTGGATGGTGGCTCATGAAGTAGCCTCAGACTCCACAAATTGTATTTAGTTATACATTAAAGGTAAAGGGACCCCTGACCATTAGGTCCAGTCGTGGCCAACTCTGGAGTTGCGGCGCTCATCTCGCTTTACTGGCCGAGGGAGCCGGTGTACAGCTTCCGTGTCATGTGGCCAGCATGACTAAGCTGCTTCTGGCGAACCAGAGCAGCGTACGGAAAAGCCGTTTACCTTCCCGCCAGAGTGGTACCTATTTATCTACTTGAACTTTGACGTGCTTTTGAACTGCTAGGTTGGCAGGAGCAGGGACTGAGCAATGGGAGCTCACCCCGTCTCAGGGATTCGAACTGCCGACCTTCTGATCAGCAAGTCCTAGGCTCAGTGGTTTAACCCACAGCGCCACCCATGTCCTCAGTTACACATTAACACTTATTTATATAGCACCATCAACGTACTTGTCTCAACCGCTTTTCAAGCTGTCCAAGTTGGTTGTCCTCACGGCCCCCACGGGAGCATCTGCTCACCTGGCACTCTGCACGGGTGGCCATTGCTGCACGACATGTCTGTGGTGGGTTCAGGGAATATGCCATGTTCCAGAGCAGGTGGGGAAGCTGATGGTCACCTGGCGTTGCCCGCCTCCAGCCATGTTGGGCTCTCAGGTAAGAGCAGGCAGTGCCCGCTTAGCCCATCAGAGGCAAGGGCTTGGGGGCTGCAACCCCATGCCTATTTAAGGGGATAGCCAGGTACAGGCCACCCTCTTGGCACTCTTGTGAGCTCATAAAGAAGTTTCCTGTCCACTTCTATAACCTTATGAGCAGGCTAGGCAATCACCAAGCGCTTTGCTAAGAACGTTTTAAAATAGTGCAGTTGTCCAAGTGAGGAGTGACCTACCTCTCTCTTTGAGGAGTAACAGTGATAATGGCCTCCCACATCTTCTGCTATGCTTCTTACCACACCCTGCATAGATCGCATCAAAGAAAATGGTTGAGCACAGAACTGCTGCATAAATCCCCATATTCACTAAACCTAGGGTTGCCATACGTCTGGACATAGCCGGTATCGGCCCTCTTATACAGTGTCCGGGCGGAAAGCACTGAAATGTCTGGGAAATGGCACCCCCCCAAAAGCTCAACTAACAGACAATGAGAAGGGGGGGGGTGTTTCTTTGTTGTTGCTTACCTAACTATGGCATCAAAAACAGCCCTGCACTTGTAGGCATAACCACATAACTAACATAATGCGTAGCTGGGTCCTTAGTGTGCTTCAGTAAGAATCAAGTAGTGAAATATTTTTACCAAGCACAAAGAAGGAACATAGAAAGTTGTCTTATACCGGATGAAATTTGCCACCTAGCTCAGTCTTGTCTCCAGGGTAGGGATGGGCAAATCTATGAAATTTTGCCCAAGAGACACATTTTTGCAAAGCAATTTCCCCTTATGCAATGGTTTTTTAACACAATATCCACCAATAAGTGCATTTTCCAGCACACTAGTATATGCATTTCTGTACACATTTCTTGGTTGAAGAAATTGCATTGAATGGTGCTTTGATTTGCATATTGCTGCTGTTGTAGCATACATAAAAAACGTCCTATCTTTCTTTGACACCAATTGGCCTACCATGCCCAGGAGAAAAGCCTCTGGTTTCTTATGAAAGGTACACTTAAGCACCTTCTTAATTTCATTATAGATCATTTCCCAGAAGACCTTATCCTTCCCTGATCCTTTTAAGTAGAAACAGACTGACCAGAGGCTGAACCTGAGACCGTCTTGACTCAAAGCATACGTGTTGCCCTAGAGCTATGCTACCCTCCCCAGACAAACTTACAGGAGGAACTTGATTGCTACAGTCATATGTGACAGTGTGGACCAACAGCTTTCTCCCCACGGTACATTCCTGGATATACTCAGACAATATTTCCGAGGCTTGATCTGGGCTGGTTTGGGAAGGGTGGGGGGAGGAAAAACACACACATGAATATCAAACACAGGATGGATCCCTACAAAAGGATGAAGAACCTGTGGCCCTCCAGATACAGATACTGCTACAATTCACATCATCACCCCTGAGAACATTGGCCATGTTGGCTGGGGCTCACGGAAGCTGCGTACACACTAAACCAGGCATCCCCAAACTCGGCCCTCCAGATATTTTGGGACTACAATTCCCATCATCCCTGACCACTGATCCTGTTAGCTGGGGATGATGGGAGTTGCAGATCCAAAACACCTGGAGGGCTGAGTTTCAGCATGCCTACACTAAAAATTTAAAGCTCCCCCGCAAAGGATTCTGGGACCTGTAATTTGAGTGCCTCTCTGTGGAGGAAGTAACTCTGTGAGGAATAAATGACAGTTCCCAAGATTCTTGGGGATGTGCAGATATATGCTGTAAAACAGGGGTCAGCAAACTTTTTCAGCAGGGGGCTGGTCCACTGTCCCTCAGACCTTGTGGGGAGCTAGACTATATTTTTGGGGGGGGGGTGTAAAAACATTCTACTCATGTAAAAACACCGGGCAGGCCCTACAAATAACCCAGAGATGCATTTTAAATAAAAGGACACATTCTCATGTAAAAACACGCTGATTCCTGGTCCGTCCGTGGGCCAGATTTAGAAGCGATTGGGCTGGATCTGGCCCCGGGCCTTAGTTTGCCTACCCATGCTATAAAAGGTAAAAAGGTACTTTTAAGCTTTAAGCGTATGGCATGTATGAATCCAGAGTCCATCAACAACTGGAGAACCACATTCTCTATCCCAGTCCTGCAATATTTGGGGCTTTTAGACTCAAGAAGAAGAAGAGAAGGAAGAGGAGAGTGGAAAAAGTGATAAAATTGTGCATGATGTGGGGACAGTGTAAAGAGAGACATGTTCCTCCCTTACTTATAGTAGAACTGAGTATAGGAATTTAAATAATACAGGTGAAAAAGCAAAGTGGTGCTAAGGAAATTGCCCCACCAGAGTAAGCATTTCTGCCTGATGGAATGATCTTCCCTCCCCACCCACCCCTGAAATGAATGCAACAAATTCATTCATTTCAATGGGTCTACTCTGAACAGGACTCACATTGGATACAGCCTAAAAGACAGTGTCTTGCCATGTATTCAGACAGATGACCTACCAGCTTCCTACCACAATCACCAGTGAATTCAGTTCTTTTACTGTAAGGGCTTTCTTCAATGCTTTGAGCAAATTGCAGCCGCCGCTGGGTTTGAGATTTAGCACCCATTGCCTTGCTTCATCTAAACTAAGGGGGAGAAAACAATCATTTGAAAGTGGAATCCATTGTACATCAATTAGATACTAGCAAAAGAGGTATGATAGGCAGGCAAGATGAAATAAACGGAAGGAAAGACTGTAGTACTGTCACAAACCAAATATTGGGACCTGTGGGTATAGGGCAGTATACAAATTTAATAAATAACAAGAACAACAATAATTGGGAGGCATCGCTGTGGAAAATAAACTGTGCTGGACTGTCAAGAGAAGAGGTTTTCCGTCTTCCTGGTGCCATTCCCCGCCCGCCCGCCCCCCCCCCCCCCCCAGATCTTGATGTTAGGTTTCTGTTATGCCACTGTGCAGTTCTTGGAGTCACAAGACTCTGTTGACATTCCAGACTGTTGGAAGTCTCACGAGAGACAGGAGACGGATGTCGATGTTACTGGTTTCCTGTTTCTCTATTCTGTTGTTTTCTGTCTCTCACAGAGAGCAGACGCATATTCTTTTCTGTCTTGCTTAGTTAGAAATAAAGTAGCAATGTAGCATATATTTCTGGCTCCTGCTGCTGCTGTCTGAGTACTCTGCGCAATGGAGAGCGTGCCTGAAGTCTCATTCAAAGGCTTAGGTTGTTAATCAATGTCGGAGGAGAGCCTGGATGGGTTCCGAAGATACGGGCGGAGGAGTAGCCATTACAGCTCGGTCGTACGGGGCTCTGACACTTATAAGGAGGAGCTGTTCCTGCTCTACCTGACTTCTTTGTTGAAACTGCCCTTCACCTTTGGGCTCGAGTATGGATGCATTTGCCTTATAGTCTTTCCGTCATATGTTGAGATGCTGTTGCCTTACATTATGTAAGTTGCCTTTTTTACTTGAATTCTGTATTTGTGTGTGAACCTTTGTGAACCACTGGCATATGAGGGGGGGCGGGGGGTTGCGTGGCACCGGGTACTATTTGGGGAAAGGGTGCCATCACGGCTGCCCTCCCAGGATGTGCGCCACATGCCGCACAACCTCGGGACATGTGCCATGCCCCCGCGGGCGACGCGCCACACCCCCAGAGTGCACATCATGCCCCCAGGACGTGCACCAGCCATGCCCAAGCCTGTTCTCCACTCTGGGGGCTGCAGCATGTTGCTCCACCACTGCTGTGAACGACCACCTCAGAGGCCTTTCTGGCTAAAAGGCAGCATAGAAATAAACTCTAATAATAACAGTGTTGGTCTTTGAAAGGCCTTTCAAATAGAAAGGACAAAACTCTTTCCCCCCCACCCCCAACATAAACTTATGGAATTTTCAGCCACAAAGAATGTTGCTGACCAATGGTCTGTACGGCTTGAAAGAAAAATTCGAAAAATTCATGGAAGTGATGTCTTCTCTAAAGCTGTCACCACAGTTAAGTGGAACCGTCATGTCATGTAGCTCAGTGGCAGAGGATATCTGCTTTGTGTGCAGAAGATTCCAGGTTCTTTTCCTTGCTAAAGATAATTGTTTAATTGTACACTGAAATGGAGAATGCCAGTATGCATGTTGCTAAAAGGGTTGGAAAATTTCACTGAAGGATACTTAGGTTGCTGATCCCTGGTTTAACCTTAGAACAGGCGGTTGAGGTATTCAATTGCAAATCTCCATTTTGAAAGGGAGTTGCCTTTACCTTTTGTTCCCAGGCACAGTGAGAGGAAAGATGTGATAATGAAGCCTCTCCAAGAGCTGCGTAGCCTTAGGCTGGATGCAGGCTAATGTAAGCTATGGGAGAGACAGAGCTTTGATTTTTGCTCTGATCGTAATTATGCTATCTAAGAAGAATCTATGTTTGGACAAGTATTTGCTCTATACAACTTTCTGGCTGTATCATTGGTGTTTTTGTACCTGTTTTGAAGAAGTTCTGGTTAGTAGAGCTTTGAATCATAATTATGGGTCTGGAGAACTTTTATTTCAAAAGGAGTCAGCTTTTATGCATCCAATTGCTTCATGCTGCATCATATTACTATTTGCAATATCCCTGGCAGTTAGTGGAGATAGCTTTAGAAGAGGATTAGACAAATGTATGGAGGGTAAAAGGCTATTAATGGCTATGAGCCACAATGTTCTCCCTCCACTGCTTTTGAATGCCAATTGCTGGGTATCATAAATGGGGAGAGTGTGCTGTTGTATGCAGGCTTCCTTTGGGTATCTGGTGTGAAATGCTAGACTAGATGGGCCTCTGGCAGGATCTAATAGGACTCTTTTTATGTTCCTACTAAAGGAACCCAGAGTGGCATACAGCACAATCATAAACCCATACAGTATAAGAAGAACAATTAGCAACCATTATCTGAAAAAAGCAATATATAATATAACCAAGACCAACACACACACATAAATACTTTAGAGCTAAGCAACTCACTTACACCTTCTCGTCGATAAATCTTGGCTTCTCCCAAAGTAATGAAATATTGGTACCAAATGAAAGGAAGTATAACTTCTTCATGTAAAGCAGCTGCTCATCTATTACAGACTTAAGAAGAAAACAAAAGGTGGCAATTAGCTGCTTGCCAAGCTATATAGCAAGCCTAAATCAAGCTCTACACTAAGCTGAGTGTTGGAGTTGTCTTATTTCTTTTCCTACATTCATATCCTGCCATCGTAGAACCCAAGAGAGCATCCATGTGGCTCTGAAATGGTCACCCACCCAGACACAGACCAAACAGACTTTCACATCTTCAGGCCATAGTGCCTTCCAGATGTTCCAGGTTACAAGTCCATCAACCCCAGCCAGCACTAGGGCCGATGGAATTTTTAAGCCAAAACATCTGGAGAGCACCAGGTTGGTGAAGACCATACCCTGGCACTAGCATATTTTGTTTATGACATCTCCATACACTGAAAATGAGTAAAACCTATGAACAGTGACCAATGCCAATCCCTTTTTCCTCTCCTCCCTCTGCTAGCTTTTTAGCTCTGCTTTAGTTTGCCCTTTTTGTATTTATGGTTGCATTTGATATAAAAAGAAAAAGTCAAGGAAAATGTTAGTACTTGAAACCAAAAAGATTATCAGGGATGCCCCCTGAAGAAGACTTTGAATTCTTAACTCCAACCCTTCTTCCCCACAGATCAGCTTGTCATGTTGTCATTTTCTAGTTGGGAAAATAAAAAAAATCAACCCCATCTTCGTGTTAAGCCTAAATGAAATTAATCTCTGTCTACTCCCAAACACAACAGCTACAGTTGCTGAACAGAATTTTGTATCTTAGAAGAAGCTGCCTGCTGCCTGACAACAAGAAACGAACTAATAAATATATCAACTGAAGACTGGAAATACTGAATGAGAAGCGACTGAAAATTAAACATACTGCATTCGAGAAGTTCGTTAACGGAGCCATACACAACTACAACCAGAAAATAAGAAAGATGCTAAATTTAAATTCATGTTAAATTTGTCTGATCATGATTGTGAAACTTTTTTTTTTTTTAATATAGGAGTTACCGGCATATAGATTGAGTTCACTCTCACCAAGAATTACTGTATTTTTCGTCCTATAGGGCGCACCGACCCATAGGGCGCACCTAGGTTTTTTTGGGGGGGGATAAAGAAAAAAAATTATTTCCCCCCCAGGCGCGGGGCTGGGGCGGGGGAAGCCCGAGCTTCCCCTGACCCCAGCCCCCAGAACAGGCTGCTATCCGCAAGCCTGGGGAGACTGACGGGAACTCCCGCCGGTCTCCCCAGGCTTGCGGATATCTGCCTGAAGCCTGGGGCATACTGCTCAGCGCTCCCCGGGTTTCGGGCTGCAGGCTGCTGTCTGCAAGCCTGGGGAGCCCGGCGCGACTTCCCGCCGGGCTCCCAAGGCTTGCGGATAGCTTCCTGAAGCCTGGAGAGCAAGAGGGGTCGGTGCGCACCGACCCCTCTCGCTCTCCAGGCTTCAGCGAAAGCCTGCATTCGCCCCATAGGACGCACACACATTTCCCCTTCATTTTTGGAGGGGAAAAGGTGCGTCCTATAGGGTGAAAAATACGATACCTCTCAAAAAATTCACCACTACCCATTTCAATTCCCAAGGGAAAGAAATTGCCAGAAAGGAAATGTGGTAGTTGGTTAAATAATTATATGCAACTGCAGCATATAAACATCACCTGTCCATCGATAGAGCAAGGTAGCTCACTATCTAAATCCAGTGAGGCATGATATAAAAAGGTCAATACTCAGAGCTATATCCAGTGTTTGTCCTACTTAAGTATATACCTTTCAAAATTAATTGTCATGACTAGTTTGGGTTGATTAATTTCAATGGTTATATAAAACTAAGTTCTCCTCATCCATTAGGATTAATGAATGTAAGTTAGTAATGTCCATTTATTTCAATGGGTCTACTAAAACTCATTTGAATGCAGTACGACTATATATTTCCCTACTCAGGCCTCAAAGATACAGGCTGATAGAAATGTGAAGGAAATTAGACGAAAAGGCCGTGACTTGCCCAAGGCTTCCTACAGAGCATCATAGCCAATCGAACTCACATTTCGCCAGCCCAAAATGCTACCCACAAGTACATCATCATCTCTGATATTAAGTTAGCGAGTGCTTCAATAACATTTACCAGAAGATCTCTTTGGAAATCCTGCAGTCTCGGTCCACAACTTACATCTGATGTGTCAATCAGAACTCCAACTTTATCCCCACGGATCATACCAAATATCTGGTAGGAGGAGAAAAAACAAAACAAAAGGAATGTTAAGGGGTGGCTCCCAGTGGTCCAGTGCCAGGAGTGAACCAACAGAGTGCAACCTGTTCCCAAAGGAAGGATGCTCCCATTGGGATAGTGCATTTTTGGGATCACATGGGTTGAGGGTTTACACACAAGGTATTCCCAAACACACATGTCTATTAGACCCCATGTTAGGAGGGTACTGTTTTGAAGGGAAATATAATAAGAATGGAAACCGTTAACAGTTTTTAGGAGAGAGGAAAATGCTCAAAAGACTTTGAGACTGCGAGAAGCCATGTTACAGGGAACCAGGCAGAGGGCCTTCTCGGTAGTGGCGCCTGCCCTGTGGAATGCCCTCCCACCAGATGTCAAAGAGAAAAACAACTACCAGACTTTTAGACAGCTGAAGGCAGCCCTTTTTAGGGAAACTTTTAATGTTTAATAGATTATTGTATTTTAATATTCCATTGGAAGTCATCCAGAGTGGGAAACCCAGCCAGATGGGCGGGGTATAAATAAATTATTATTATTATTATTATTATTATTATTATTATTATTATTCCAATGATGTACAAATGCCTCTAGTCAAGCAGGTGCAAAGTTGTCAAGATCCAGGCTGAAATCCCAAATCGCGCTCTTCTTTTGCTTTGCATTTCCTCTTGGCTGAAGCTGCAGAGACCAAAATGATCTACAGGAGCTGCTGCTGCTGCTCCTCCCTGCCCCTTGCTGGTCAAACTACAAATTTGCTAGTGCCACTTGCCACAACTTCATTTTTGTGATGCATAAACAGTGTCCTTTAGGTTAGGGGTATGGGACCTGTTCCCCATCAGATATTGCCGGTTCTTCTCTTCCTTCATCCATGACCATTGGCCATGTTGTCAGAGGCTGATGGGAGTTGGAGTCCAGCAAGGCCCGTGGTCATGGACGATGGGAGATAGAGATCAGCAATATCTGGAGAGCCACAAGACCCTCACTACAGCTTTAAGTGAACAAATTGTGCACAGTACCTTCCTGCTATCCTGCAGCAGCCACTCAATGCGTCTGTCATAGAGAGCAATAGTTCTGTGGTTGGGTGGGTGGGAAACAGAAGAAATGCAGTTAGTGCAATAAAAATTGTAAGATATTGCAATGGTGTTAAGAGATGAATTTCTGCCTTTCTTATTCTAAATTCAAGTGGGAGAACATAAGATAGGGTTACCAGACGTCCTCAGTTCTCAGGGACAGTCCCCGGCTTTGCAAATCTGTCCCCAGACAAATTCTGTCCCCGGAATGTCCCCAGATTTGCAAATCTGTCCCTGGGAAAGGTGGCAGCAGCAGCCTCAGCAGCCTGGAGCCAGCCTGGTAGCGCAGCTGGCTCTGGCTGGCTGCGGGCTGCTGACTGCCACTACCGCCGCCACTGCCGAAGGAGAACCAGGGATGTCTGGCAGTACAGATCTCCTGCCCCCTTTTATTTTGACTGATGGGGGAGGCTTGGGAGTTGTGGGCGGGAGGCTGTTGCCCAGGAGGGGCGCAAGGCACATGGTTTCTCTGCCAGGCATGGTGCAAATCCCTTCTTTCACACCCTGTGAAACATAAATGCACAGTTTTCTAAAAAGCTGGGCAACGGCACACTGTGCGCCCATGACTCCCATACACCCCCCAATCTCCTGCCCCCTTCCCCCTTTGTTTTGACAGATCAGGGGAGGCTTGGGAGCCGCAGGCGGGCAGCCATTGCCCAGTTTTTTTAAAACTCTGCGCATTTATGTTTCACAGGGTGCAAAAGGAGGGCTTTGCACCTTTATACAATATGCGTGTCTGCTTGGGCCCAGGGTCTTTTGCCTCACCATCCCCACTACTGACTCCCTGTTGCTACTCAGCTTCAAAAAAAAAAAAAGTGTCCCCGGATTCATTGAAAAAAATCTGGTAACCATAACAATAAGAGGTTGTAGCTTCTTCACTGGTGGCACTAGTGGAATGCCCTCCCTTGCTGAAATGTGAGAGGCTGTATCCATATTGGCGTTCCAACAGTTCCTGCACACACACAGAGGAAACATGGGAACGTGGGTAAGCTGCCCTGTATCAGGTCAGACCGCTGGGTCCATATAGCTCAGTATTGTCTATAATGACTAGCAGCAACTCTCCAGTGTTTCAGACAAGTCATCCCCAGCCCTTCCTGGAGAGGCTGGGGATTGAACCTGCAACCTTTCCCATGCAAGGCAGATGCTCTGTCACTGAGCTACAGCCCTTCCCCAGCTGCAATGCTTCCCCTGAACTTGAACTTCCTGACCTAATTTTTCAAATTGTATTTTAACCGTTTTAATAGTGACGCTTTCTAACTGGCTTGCCTTAGCGTATATTTTAGGTACAGGTGTTTTCAAATGCTCTGACTGGTTTGTTTTATTGTGCGATCTTATTCTATTTGGGTTTTATAAATTGATTCTGTACTTGTAAATCACCCAGGCTGTGTACACACTAAACCTTTAAAGCATGTTCAAAACACTTCCTTTCTCTCAAAGGAAACTGTGGTTTCTCCCTCACAGAGTTACAATTCCCAGCAAGCCGTAACAAACTACAGTGCCCAGAATTCTTTCCCAGAAACCTTCTTTTGTATGCACTGTTGAGATTTCATTTCCCTCCCACCTTTCCTGTTATCGGTGCCTTCTGTTTGGTTTCTTTAGCTGTCCATCTAGCCCAATATTGTCAATTGGCAACAGCTCTCACATTGTTTTCATTTGTGACACAAGACCAGAGGCCATATTATTAACTTTCTTTTTAAAATATCCCACAGTTGGCTGGCAAAAAAGCTGCTTAATTAATTAAAAACACCAGCCCTCCACAAAGGGGATCAGCAGTGTATGCACATGCATTTTAATTAATGGCTATTTGGAAATAAAGCATAATGAATAGAGAGGCAGAGGAGTCAGCTGCAAAAGCATGGCAGGTCATCTCGCTCAATTTACTCACTGAGGATAAATTTAATTCCACCTTGGCAGGGTCACTGTTTGAAAATAAAGATTTATTGACACCAAAAGAAAGATAGCGCTTAGTAAAATGTTTTAGAGATAAGGGCCGTTCTGATTTCCTCCTTGCAAATAATAATTTTACAACCATTTCAGCATTCTTTCATGAGCCCTACAAGGTTGTCAAGACTGGCTTGAGTTGGCAGGCTCTGATGGAGGAGGAGGAGGAGGAGGAGGAGGAGGAGGAAGAAGAAGAAGAAGGCTGAATTGTGAGAGCCTAAGGTAGGAGGACAGGGTTAATGCCCTTTCCACCTTGACTTCAGTCACTTCAGGGATGCTGGCTCTCCCCTCTGACCTTCCTGAGAAGTGGGAAGCCTCAGCGAAGGATCAGGAGGGCTCTGATCAGCCAGTGAGGGAGACCAAATAGGAGGCAGCAGTGAGTGATCAGGAGTCTGTGCAGGAGAGTGCAGTCTTGTCACCTAGAACTGCCACTGCAGATGAGAGCAGGCCTGCCCTCCCTAACACAGTGCACACTTACAATCCTGATATTTCCATAAGGCACGAAAGACTCACGAGTGAGTGCGCTATGCCTTGTCTGTAAAAGCTTGGCAGGAGGGTGGGAGAGATTTGTTGGGACATCTTCGATGCTTCTGCCCAGTTCTGAACTTCTTGCCCAGGTACTGAACTCCTGGATCATGACTCTCAAGCACTGTATCTGCTGCTGAGCCTGTACCATTACTTGCCTAAATAAATATCTATTTCTTACTTCCAGTTAAGAGCTTCTGTCTGCATGCGCTGGGCTCATTCACCAGAAACTCGTCTGAAAAGAGCTTTTTGTTTTATTCAATGCTAACTGCGGCCCTCAAAATTTATCATTACGACTTGTTAAAATTTAATTGTTTAAAAAACAGAACACTCTCCCTTCCTGCGGTTTCTAGCCACAGGAATTCAACAGCATACTACTTCTGATCATGGAGGAAGAGCCTAGGTATTGTGGCTAGAAGTCACTGATTTCTAATCCTCTTTTTAAAGCCATCCAAATTAAGACCATCACTGCCTCTGGTGGAAGCTCAGAGAACAACAACACGTTCCCCTTGCTCAGAGAAAGGTCTGTAAAGGGGAAGGAAACTGGATCAGACTCCTTGCCCATTTAATCTCGTGTTCTCTGCTCTGAATGGGCACCAGCTCTCTGGGTTCTCAGTCAGAGAATGCCTTTCCTGCTATCTGATTCTTTTATCTGGAAATGCCTGGGGATTGGAGCTGGGATCTTCTGCCAGGAGCAGATTTAGGGAAGAACTGTTGAGAATTTCCATTCCACCTTAAGGAGCAGACGTGTGGAACTGTTGCGTGTCACATGTCTGTTTACATTCCAGCACAGCTTGCTGGGAACTTCCGTTGTGTGTATTGCTTTTGTTTTTCCCCGGTCTCTCTGAGAAGACGAAGAGAGAGAGACGACATGTTTCCTTGTCCTGATTTATGATTAATAAATCTGTAGTTGTAGTATGCTTTCACAAGCCTCATGCCTATTCTGTGTGCACAGTTTGATCTGCTGATAGTGTGCCCTGGCTTTGAAGCCCGGGTTGCTGATTTACGTTGGAGCAGAGGCCGATGGGTCTTTGCAGTGGGATGGCTGGAAGGAGACAGCCCAGCTGGGGCTAGCCAGCTGGCTTTGCAGCCCTCTGCATGTTGACAATAACAACTGGTTTGGTTGCACTGGGCACAGAGCCTTGAGGTGCTGCAACAATGATTCAGAATGGAAGGCGAGAGGGGGAGGGGGCTGAATTTCAGCATTGCACATTGCATAGGTAAAATTTGAGGCCTCAAGGTCTGCCACTGCTTCTACATTCCAGTCGGAGGAGTTAGCACTATCCCAATATGGATGTTGCATGGTATGGAAGGTTATGTCGATTTCATCTCTCTGTTCCTCATTTTTCCTATCTTAAATTCAGTTCTCCACATTTTCTGCAGCAATTTGCATTTTTTAAAAAATACACTACACACAATATTGAGTTTTTATGTACATTTCCCCATAATGTTGTTTGATTGGAGAACCACATTGCAAAATCTGGATACATGTGAATCTCACAGAATGGCTGTGTTTAGGTTCTCATATTGTTTTGGAAAACATGGATTTGATTGATTTGGCTTTAGATGCAAACTGAACTGGATTTCTCTCCCATTCCTAGATTTGACCATAAACAGATGCAGACCAGAGAGGGGACACGTTTCTGGGGATACTTACTTACGCAACTCAGATTCAAAATAGTTAACAGACTCCTTAGTAAATTCAATACTCTCTGTTGGATCATCTGGATTTCTAAAAAGGAAACATCGAAAGATGAATGAAAAGAGCAGACATGACCAGCTTGGAACAACATGACCTCATACTTACACCACAATGCTGCCCTTCTTCATTAGATCGTTAAATGAGAGTTGCAAGGGTTTTAAACCATAGACTTGAATCCAGTCATCTGTGGACTTCAACCCAGCAAACAGCATTGCTGTATCCTTAAGTCTCTGTTGACCAAATGAGAAAAACGGGAGTCAAGAAAAAGCCACTCAGGGACAAAAAGCATGCACTTCAAGTTGTCAGAGCACATGGCTGTAGCAAGAATTTACTTTTGCACCACTTGTTTGTTACCCGGGTGAGGGATCACCTTTTAAATAAAAGCAAGGAAGCAAGAGAATGACAGCAAGCCCAACAGATCCAGCAGGAACCCAGTTTATTAAAGACTTCACTTATTGCCTAAAAACACTGATGGGCGGGAGCAGTCAGTCAAACTCCCACCCTTCCTCTCAAAGGAGCCCAAGGCAGGAAACAGTAAGTGATTGAAAAATAAAACAATTCCAATACAGATTGGGAAAGATCTCAATTTAAGAGAGTTGTTGGAAGAGCAAGGTTTTCAGTAGACACCAAAATGACAACAGAGATGGGACCTTTCTCATATTCCAGAAGAGGGTGTTTCAGTGGGTTGGTGCCACCACATGAAAGGCCCTGTTCCTATGTTATTTGCAACAGACCTCTACTGTTTCTACCATCCATGAAGAGCAGGAGATGAGTGCACATAATACAGATATTGACTTACCAATAAATCCTGTGTCTGGTTGATATTGGTAACCAATAGTCCTTCATCAGAGACTGCTGCAGAAACATTCCACAAAGATGGGCTTCCTTTTTGTAAAGTGGCATTTGATACTGAATTTACACTGGAGGGGGAAAGGATTCTTATCATGCGGCATTACAAAGCTAGTCATTTCCTTTCTTTTCAGACATTATACACATCCGGCAATGTAATTGCTAAAGCATTCCACTTTAAGTCAAAACCACTTTAATGCAGTAAAGTGGGGAAGCTGGGAAAATTTTCATGGGAGATCTTGCCTAGCCTCTTCGATGTATATTTAGTAAGCCTAAAGAGCTGTGCACAAGTATATGTGTTTCGGAGGGATAGGCACCCTAAAAAACTTTGATTTCAGATTTGACTAGTACTGCATTGATTCAAAATACACAATATGACTTGCCTTCATTCATTATGCTGCTAATAAATTTTATGAAATGATGTGTTTCTAAAAGCGGACAGTTTTCCATGGAGAAATATAGCAGTAGCAAGTTTTCCACGATATGCAACTGCTTTAATAGAGATGTAAACAGATAGTGTGTGCTCACCATGCGAGAACACTATTTCTCGTACATAACAGGCAAGTAGCAGATGGGTATTTTCACATGGTTTCTTCCTAGGAAAACTTGGGAAAGACTGTACTTTAAAAAGTGTGTGTGTTTATTTAATTTGTTTAATATATAAGCCATCCACCATTTAAAAAATACCATGGCAGTGTATTTAAACAGATATAACATTCAAAATATGAAGCTAAAAACGGTGAATACAGTCGTACCTTGGTTTAAGAACAGCTAAGTTTATGAACAACTTGAATTAAGAATGCTGCAAACACGGAAGTAGGTGTTTTGGTTTGTGAACTTTGCCTAGGAATAAGAACATGTTCCGCTTCCTGTTGAGCGTGTTCCATTTGTAAATTGAGTCCCCCTGTTCTGGGAAGCACGCCTTGGTTTAAGAACGCTTTGGTTCTTCTGGAACGGATTAAGTTCATAAACCAAGGTACCACTGTATGCATTAAATTCATATTTAATATCAACAGGAACAATATCCAACATTGCTACCCTGAAAAGGCCTGGTTGCACCTAGACTATTTCTGATGGAACAGACAAAAAAGCAGTCTATGAAACTGAGCAACAAATCAGGAAATATCTGGTTCAAATATCACCTCTCTGCTGCAAATTTACCAGGGAACCCTTTACACAACCTGCTATCTCTTAGCCCCATAGCTGCCATGGGCAACCCCCCCCCCCAGCCATGCTGCTGGCACAGAATTGGTGCCAGTATCAGCTGAAATTGTTGGAGGAACTGGACATGGAGAGATTTTATTATCATCCCGTTCATGAGATAAGCCAACAGGTGCAAGGTCAGCCAAGCCATTGCTGTGACAACGGCCCATTGCTGTCTATATCAGTGAGTATGGCATGTCAGATCATTAGTCAGTCTGTGAGTCTGAGCTATGGATGGACTCCCTGCCTTCCACCCACTGTGCAAAGTTCTTATACCAAACCCTTGGTGATGAAATGAGATAGATACAAAAGCAGCAGCTGAACCTAGGTGGAACCTTCCAACTGTAAAGAGTCTGCCCACCATATCCAACTTGTTCAAAAGCTACAAGTCGCTTACCCAACTTTTTCCAAGAACTGCACATTGTCCAGGAAACTTGCCACCTTCTTCTGCTTCGACATACTGTCGGATCTTTTATTTTTTTATTTTTTTAAAAGAAGAAAGAAAGAAAAGAGCGCCTTTGAAAAAAGTAGCACACTTTATTTTATTTTATTTTATTTGTATTGCCCTACAGTCCTTCTAGTACCCAGGGACGGAGGAAGCGGGGTGCAGTAGGAGCAGGCTGTCCCGGTGTCACCACTGGGGTGTGTGTGACAAAATGCCGAGCGGTACTCACCGTGGCACCTGCAGTGAGCCAGAGCCATGAGTCTCTCCTGGCAGAGATGTGGTGGCTTGCGCGCCTTCAGGCTCCACGCTGCCCAAATGCCCACTGCCTCCCCCCCCCAGCTGTAGGGTGGCTGAGTGGGAGGAGGCAGGCAGACACCGGAGGCCCCGCGGTGCGCCCTGCCCCTATGGGTGCGCCACCCATAGGGCACTCAAGTGGCTTCCTCCGCCGCTGCCAGTATCACAAAGCAGCAGCAATTGCATTCTAATATTGTAATATGTAGGAGTCTGCCCACCGTATCCAACTTGTTCAAAAGCTACAAGTCGCTTACCCCACTTTTTCCAAGAATTGTGCATTGTCCAAGAAACTTGCCACTTTCTTCCCCTTCGACATATTGTTGGATCTTCTATTTTGTATTTTTTAAAAGAAAAGAAAAGAAAGGGAATAGCTGCTTTGAAACAATTAGCGCACCATTTATTATTATTATCATTTGACCTACAGTCCTTTGAGTATCACAAAGCAGCAGCAACTGCATTTTAATATTGTAACATGTAGGGGACGGAACCTAATGCCCCTTCTTTTTAGCTTTCTCATTACAAGATTGGCATGCATTTTTGTTGCGTGGCTGAACTGGTCCTTCCCTTTTGCCATAACACTGAGAAATTAGTGCTTTTTAAAAATTATTTGAATATAGTCTCTGCCTCCTAGCGAGTTCTGTGCCATTTGAAAGCTTACATCTCTGGAAAAAAATTTGAGCCGCCATCTTCCTTTCAGCCACTTGGTAGATGCTAAGATTGCCTTTGCCCGTCCCTGAAGAGCTCAAGTTATACCATCCGTGAAAGAATGGCTGATAAGATTGCCCAAACAAGCAAGCCAACTCAGTGTTATGTGAGGGAGCAATTGATAGACCATTTTCATTAACACGTCAGCTGGACACCACTTATAGCTGAGTGGAATGAATGGGTCTGTTTTATTACTGAACAGAAACTTGATTTTGTAGGGCAGGAATGAGGAGCCTGGGGGCCAAATGTGGCTCATCATGCTCCTCTCTGTTTAGCCTTTGGGAATCACTCTAGTCTAGCCACATTCCCTGACATAGAATCATAGAATGTTAGAGTTGGAAGGGACACAAAGGTCATCTAGTCCAACCCCCTGAAATGCAGGAATATTTCGCCCAATGTGGGGATCAAACCCACAACCCTGAGATTAAACGAGTCTCATGGGCTATAAGCTCAGCACCCCCAGGATGCACCACTCCTTGAACGGAAAGGGCCTCCATCTTGCCTGGATGGAGGAGGGAGGGAGAAAGGGAGGTGCTACTGTGCAAAGATAAAAATTACATTTGTTGCTCTGCCCATTTTTGCCTTTGGCGCCACCCACAACTGGCATGTGGCCCTCAGAAGGGTGCCCAGAAGGAAATGTGGCTCTCAGACTGTATAGCAGGCTTCCTCAACCTCGGCCCTCCAGATGTTTTTGACCTACAACTCCCATGATCCTTAGCTAGCAGGACCAGTGGTCAGGGATGATGGGAATTGTAGTCTCAAAACATCTGGAGGGCCGAGGTTGAGGAAGCCTGCTGTAAAGGTTCTCCACCCCTGTTGTAATCAAAATCAAGGTAAAAAGCTTAAAAATTGGCTGTACAGAAGATGACCTGCTTTAGGAAGGTGTGGTGCAGTGGTTAGACAGTTGGTCTAGGACCTACAGTAGGTTAGAGCATGGTGCTGATAATACCAAGGTTGCAGGTTCGATCCCCTTAGGGATAGCTGCATATTCCTTCATTGCAAGGGGTTGGACTAGATGATCCTCAGAGTCCCTTTCAACTCTACAATTCTACAATTCTATTATTCTACAGTAGGGCAACCTACTGTGGAACCAGGTAAAACTTATAACTGCAAACAAAATGGGAGATGAATATCTAAATGACATAAAACGGAATAATATAAAATGGTATATTATAAAACACCAACATGTTTCTTCTTCAGTGGTCTCTGGCACCCGTCTGTACGGTATGTAGCAAACACACACACAAATGTAAATTCAGAATACTTCCATACCGATGAAAAAGACAGGTAAAATATATACATAAACCCAAATAATTTAGGGCTTGTTGATATAGTTCTGATCAGACCATGGAATAATCTGAAATGCAGCACTTGTAGATGTGGGTTGAAATGCATTAGTCGCTTTATAACACTTACAATATTTCACTTTGTTTCATTTGGACACCCAGAGTACATTTTGTCCAGAACCAGCCAAAGATGACACAGAATAATGAAGCTATTCGAGTTCTCCAGAACTCCTAATCAGGCCGAATTTTGACACTGATTATTTTTTTTTACTGAGAAGTGACAACTAAAAATTCACAGTCCTAAGTATTTGTCACACTTGACAGGAAGAAACTTAAAAAGCAAGTCATTTTAAGGTGTAAGCTGGTATCCCACTCCAAACAAGGTTTTTAAAATAGAAAACGTACCTGAGGTACATTTTTTACAGTTGTATTCTCAAAAATTAGTAAACATACAATAAAATGGAAAATGTGTATACTGCTTTTTTTTTTTTTACCTCAGTGGGAAATTATCAAAGCCATTCACATTATAAAACCTACAACAACATGCAGTAAATTTTAAAAAGTTCTACAATGCAGCAAAGTTTTTTTATGACAGATTTTCAGTGCATATGATGGATATATACTGTTTGAAAATCACACTAGATAAAACAAATCAGTTATAAGTATTCCCTCCACACCGGAGACACGGTGGATATCAGGAGCCCTGGGTAGTGACTGGAGAAAGGCACTTTGCACATACTCAGGGGCACAGTTTACTACTACCCTACACACGATGCTCTTCCAAAGCAGTTTTGGAGCTAAGCACATCCTCCCACAGGTCGGGACACCATTGCTTCTTCACATCCCAACCACCCTTCCTCTGCTAGGACCACTACAAAGCCGTGCAGCCTTGGGACTCACCAGCGATCGCTCACACTGCCATGCATCTTCCCCTGTGCAAGTAAAGCCAGGCTTTATCCAGGAGCAAACACTCCCCTGGCCTGAGCTGTGTTTTCGTTGCCAACGGCAACAGAAGCAACCATTCTCCATAGCGGATGGAGGGAGATGAAAGATCTGCATGAGAAACACGGCTGCGTCTCCAGAGGCACATGGCGAATTAATCTGCCGGAAAAGCAATTCATGTTTCTGTCTGGGGGCTTTTTATATACTTGGCCAAAAGAGAAAACCATGTGTAGGACCAAAAAAAGAGAGTATTTTGACACCTTTTAGAAGGAATGAGGAAGCTTTGGCCTTCCAGATGTGGCAGAACTACAACTCCCAGCAGCCTCAGCAAGCACGACCAATGGGCGAGGGGTGATGGGAGTTGCAGTTTGGCAACATCTGGAGGGCCAAAGGTTCCCCACAGCCGCATTAAAACAAGGGAGGCGAACCCTTGTCACTGTGCCATATCTCAGTGACGTGTGGGGCCACAAATGCGGGTTTTCGTCTTTGTACAAAAGCCTAGTTTCTACACATAAGACTCCCTTCTCTATCCTTCATCCAGGCAAGCATGAAGCCTGATCAGAGTTCAAGGATGCATTTCCACTGGGGAAAACCTTTCAGAGAAAGCATGAAGCAGAATCAGAGGGTGCGACACCTGAGATTTCTGAGGGCCGGATTGAGAGGATTGGAGCGCTACATTCAGCCCCTGGGCACGAGGTTCCCAATTCTTGCCTTTGTAACTGACAGGATTTTTTGCATCAGAATTTTGTCCGTTTTGGTAGATGCGCCGAGAACAGTAAATACATCTTCCCAGTGTGGTTCAGTGTGTCAGATTAAGACCTGAGAGACCAGGGTTCAAATCCCCACTCAGACATGAAGATCACTGGTTGACCTCAGGCCAGTCACTCAGCCTAACCTACCTCACAGGGTTGTTGTGGGGATAAAACGGGGAGAACGACGTACGCCACCTTAAGCTCCTGGGAGGAAATGCAATAAATACAAATAAAAAATGGGTTTTCGGTTGTCCCATTTGAAGTTAAAGGGGTACCACACCCCTCCCCAAGCATGTTGCTATACTTCCCTCTCGTGTAATGTGGGCTCCTGAGTTTCCTCTCTGAAGGAGGGACAATTTAACAAAAAAGGACATTTCCAAGCAAATTCTTACAGCGTAAACAGCTCATAAAAATCAGATTTCTCTCTCTGTTTGGCAAGTCATTCCTCATTGTTGCCTTCGCATCCACCCAGTCATGGGTATGTATTTCAAATGTATTTGCTGTTTTTTAACTGTTTTTAAATCGTTCAGGCCACTTTCAACTCTATCTTTATCTTGAGATGATTCTTTAAAAGGAGATAAATAAATAAAACCCCTGGCTATTCCGCTGCTTCAAGTCCTGGAAGACCTGCTAACCTGGAAGACCCTTGCTGGCCTTTTCTCACCTGGCCTGACCAGCTCCAGTTACGAAAATTGAGGCTGCTGAACAGATTTTCCAGGCTGGGGTATGTTGCCGTTGCCGTTACTGATATTACTTCGTGTCTTCATTTTTAGACCTTTTTATGTGGATTTATTCTTTAGTGTGGTTGTGTACTTTTCCAATGAGTTTTCTTTAGTTTATGACTCTTGTTATGCTTCTAATTGTGTATTTTTTTTCATGTTGTATGGCGCCTCAAGGATGGTTTTAACCAGTGCTTTTTCCCGGGAGGGGGGTGGTACGCATACCCCTAAACATTTTGTGAATCTACGTTTGGCCTCATTGAGGTGCAGTACAGTGGTACCCCGCAAGACGAATGCCTCGCTAAACGAAAAACGCGCAAGACGAAAGGGTTTTCTGATTTTTTAGCTGCTTCGCAAGACAAATTTTCCTATGGGCCTTTCTCGCAAAACGATTTTTTTTTTGAGTTTTTCCCCACAGGCTCCCTCTAAACTTCAGCGGAGCGGGGCGGGCTGGGAGGGAATCCCTTGGACCCCCGCCGGACTTCCCGCAGCTCTTTTGAAGTCCGGTGGGGGGAGAAGGGCTTTTATTCCCACCGCCAGCCTTCAGAACAGCCTTCTGAAGGCTGGCGGTGGGAAGAAAAGCCGTTCTCCCCCCGCCTGCCTACAGAAGAGGTTCGAGGAAAGAGGCAAAGGAGCGCTGCCCCTTCACCTCTGTCCCCGGAGCTTGCCATTCTCCCCCGGCCTGCCTTCAGAAGAGGTCCGGGGACAGACTGTCCCCAGACCTGGTCTGAAGGCGGTCTCCATAGGAACGCATTAATTGATTTTCAATGCATTCCTATGGGAAACCGTGCTTCGCAAGACAAAAAACTCGCAAGAAGAAAAAACTCGTGGAACGAATTAATTTCGTCTTGCGGGGCACCACTGTATTTCAATATGAGTAGGAAAATGAGAGTATCCCTAAACATTTTTTTACGGGGCGGGGGGGAGGCACTGGTTTTAACTATAGAAAGGTGGCATGCAAATAAAATGAGGTTTATGACAATGACATGCTGACAGTGTCTTCAGCACCAAGCAAAGTTTTAACCATCCTAGTTTTCAAATAATTCAAAGTTTCCCAGTTCTGTTTCTAAATCTGTTTTAACTTTTGTGGTGAGTTTTTGTTTTCTTGTCATATTTATGTCCTGTTTGCCTCTTTATTTGGTATTTAAATTGCTTTTACTTTATTTTAAGGCTGTCAGAACACTTTATGTTAGGAGGTTGTGCATACACACACACACACACAGTAAATAAATTATATGCAAGAAAAGGTTTCAGTTGTATACCACCCTAAAAATAAAATCAAAATCAAACCAGATTTCTTTAAGTAGACAATTTATTTTGATAAACTTGCTCAATAACAAAAATACAAGTGAAGAAAATTATGTTCATTTTATACAGTTTGTATTAACAATTTGTTTGGAAATTAAATTGGGGCGGGGGAGAGAAATGTCCTAACCAATTAGAAAATAATCCTTAACAGTTGGAAAAGGATATGGTTGCAGTGGAAAGGGGGAAGACCACCACGAAGACCTTGAGCCCAAACATTTATGATCTCTTGGAGTAGCAGAAACAGAACTAGCAACTCCAAGGCAGGAAAACCTATCTGAAAATGCCATTTCCTTCATCTTTTTGCTTTGGGATCCTTCACACAACTTTATATTTTTTTAACAGCAGGTCAAAACAGCAACTGAAATAACACACTGGAGAAAGGAGAGGGGTGTGAAAGTGAGCTTTAGCAGTGCACCGAAGTCATTAAAACAGAAATGCTTGGAAACAGATCCCTAAACTCTACAATTTTATCTCAGGCGTGACTCCAGTGACTGTAAATTTGAAAAATAAGGCCTAAGCTTCAAGATTCCCGTCTCCCCACCCTCAACCCTGAAAAGAAGGCTTTAAAATGGCAACAGGATAGTAAAAAAATGATATTGTAACAGACACAAATTCAGGTTTGGTTTTTTTCAGAGAAATCTCACAAAAGACTCCAAAAAAGCAGGGTGGGGAGGAAGAGCTGCTGCTGTGAAGTTTATTGGTCACAATGGAAATAGAGACAAGTTTACCATAAGCCTGTCAAAATGACTGTAGAATGAACTTCATTTCACCAGAACCAGGATGTTAAAAGCATTCGGAGTCATGTGAATAATTTGGGGCATTCACGAAATAGCAGCAAAGTAAGTGTGACTGGGCTAATACAAATAATTTGCTCTTAAAAGTAAAGCTGGCAGAATTTCAAAAGGCTTTATGTGAATGCTCACCCCACCAATGCAGATTTTGCTGGGCAAAAAAGTTGCACACGCTGAACTGAATTAAGGGACAGGCATTTATTTAAAAGCCTGTAACAGGTTTTCCCAAAAAAAGAGAAAAAAATCCTTGTGCAAATACAAGCGACAAATATTTCTTTGCAGATTTTAGCATGATGCTCTTAGGTATGGGGAAGGGGGAGACACAATGCTGACCCCCCCAAAAGTAACAGACAGAAGGTTGACAAACAATTGCACCATAAAACTGTGTTTTATATACAGCTTACAAGATATGGTCTTTCTGCTATAAATTAATACTGCATTCCATGTGATCTTATTAAAAGCAACTGCTGATCCTCTCTGTCCCTCCCATTCCTTTTTATAGTTAGAAGGATTATCCACCCCCCCCCAATGACTGAAATTAAAGTTAAACAAACATAACACACCAATTATTTATGCATTCTGCAGCTATATTGGTTTTCACAAATACCTGTAGACAGGCCAGGCTCCCGCTCACAATATACAGACTGGACACATTCCATGATCACAGAAGGTCATCGGCAGATGCTCTTCTTCTGAACTTTCCCAACCTGTTTTTAGTTAAGTCAGGAAAATGTCACCATGTGGTGATCTACAAGAAGGGGACAGTGGGCTGAGGTCATTCTTGCAAATATGCCCCCCATGTAAGCGGGCGCGGGGGTCTTCACTAGGGCTGGGTGATGTATCGATACACCGTCCAAAATCAGTTTGAAGTCCGCATCGTGGGAACAGTTTCATGATGTTCGACATGGTGATATATTGTGAATCACGATGTCTGGCTATGTTAAAAAAAAAATCACAATGTGGGAAAAACCGTGAAGTCGGTCATCACTGTTCTCATGATTCCTGCCACCCCTGTTGCTCTGTACTATAAAAAACAGTTGTAACAATATGTTAATGTTAAAAAAAACCATATCAGTTTTAGACCCCTAGATGCCTGGACATTATGCCATTTGCCTCTACATAGTTCCATCCTTATTTCAGACATATATGTCATATATATCGGTATATCATGATGTTTAGCTTGTGATATATCGTGATGCTGAAAAGCAGGCGTCGCTCTGCCCTAGTCTTGACGCTGCCCCTACTAAGGCTCCCATGATGCATTTTGGATACATGTGACCCATCTCCCAATACCCTTTGACCTCCTGTTTAGCAGAGAACACAAATCCATCAGCTTAGGTTGCTAATAAATGTTCTCAGGACAGTTTCAAACTCAAGTCAAGGCCAGTTTATATTAAACCCTTCCATTTAATAGTTTAAGGATGGGAGCTTGGGAGCATTCCTGGTTCTTCCAAACTAATAATAATAAATGGCCATTTAGTGAGCTTCCACGGTCTTCCTATTTCTCGACCAAGAGCTCTTAAGTAATGCCATTTGCACATGTTTCCAAATAGGGGAGATGGCGTTTAATTCAGCTTCCTAATGTAGAAAGGCAGGCTGAGCTTTGGATACGGGTGCAAGATCCCACGTCTGAAAGATGGTGCCAATGAAGACAGGTGATGGCGGTATGAATTTGGGGTGGGGTGGGGAGAGACACACTAAGAAAGAATAGAGGAAGGGCAGGGAGGGCTGCAAGAGATTTGGCCCAGCCATAATTCACTCTGCCTTCTAAGCAGGGATTGTGCGAGGTTAAATGCTCCAATTCCTGTTCTCAAAATAGCACCTGCAGCAAACAAGGTATGAAAAGAGGACCATACAGTTATTCAGATAATTGTAGGGTACTTATGTCATTAACTATGGCAAGACATAGAATGTAGTAAAAGGGCAAGAGTTTGCAGTTTTTGTTTTTTTAAAAAAAGCTCTGCTCCTGTGTCTTACAACAGCAGTCTGATATGTAGAAATTAAACTGGTGAAGGTTTCTAATATAATTTCATTTCCATGGCAGGAAAAGAGTTCATTAGCTGTATTTCTGGATGTCATGCTGCACAAGAGAAGAGGCAATAACAATACTGGCAGCCCTAGAAAGAACCCAGGCAGGTAACAAACCAGGGATAAAACTTCTAGGAAAATGCACCGCCTCCATATTATTCCATGGAACTATTTACAATAATCCTTTGGAGAAGGTGTCATTTTTACCCTTAATAGAACAGGTTATAGCTGCCAGGCCTTTTATCAGCTTGCTCATCCCTTTTAAGTACCAATTCATAAATGCGAACAAATTAACCCCATTAAACTATGAAGATCTCCTCAGAGCTCTGCATGGGATTTCGTGTTGCAATCCAGTTTTCTCCAACATTGCGCATTTTTAAAAGAACTTTCACATCCAAAACCAGCAAGCCCACATAGGGTGTCATTGTAGGAAAGCTGACAGAATTCAACAGCGCTCACAATTTCTTTTGTGAAGAACCCCTCAGCCAGCTGAGTGAACAGGTTAATTTTTTTAAAACAAATACTCCAGGCAATATATATATATATATCACAATCATCCATAAACTCTACAGAGAAAGGAATCTGATACATCCAAGTCAGCCTCTGGCAACAATACTGTGATGGGAAAGTTTGCATGATTGGAAGGTTGTTCTGAAAATCATACACGATTTTTCTACCAGAGAACCCTCGTTTTTACAGCAAATTTTGCATACACATTTGAAAATTGGTCAGGATCTTTCTCTTGAAGCCGGAAGCAATTCCCCTCAGTGCCTGATTGTAGCATGAGATGCTGCTGGCCTGGTAACCTTACATTTTCCCAATTCCCGATTCCTCATGGTCCCTTCCAACGCTACAATTCTATGACATCTTTGCAGTGATCAGTTGTACCCGTGAATAGAGAGCAACACCATGTGTTATGCTGAAAGTACAACAGCAGTGACTCCCTAAGCAACTTGCCTTAAAGGACCAGCAGCTAGCATTCAACACTATTTCAAAGGTTATCAACTTCTTCCAAAATAGTGTGGGGTTTCTTTTGTTCCAGCTCCGCTCAGTTGCCATCACTTAAGTGAGCAGGGCTGGCGCCTAGGGTCAAAACCATCAGGCATCTGCCAAAGCCCACATCCTGGCAAAGGGCCTGCTGATGAATGGAGCTACGAAAACCAGACCGCTGCTGCTGGGCCTGATGACATGAATTAAGGAGCTTTAATGGGGGCTGCTCATGCCCAGAATGGCAGGCAGGTGCTGCTGCTCAGAAACACTCTGGCAAAAGACTGTTGCTCAGATCTTCCGTTTTGGCTATTGCAGGTCGTTCTTCACTTCTGGTGGGCCCATAAGTGCTCTCTTGGCCGGAGAGCAGAGAAAACAGGAGCTGCCTCCATTACTGAAGGAGGTTGGCAATGGCAGACTCTCTTAAGAGACCAGGATGAGAGGGGAGACGATGCTACGAACTGCAAAGGCCCCCTGGATGTGGGCAAGCCCTACGTTAAGTGTCAGAACAAGGCAAAGCATGGGGACGTCAAGTGACCATATGGCTCTCTTTTTTGTACCAGTGGATTTAACTTAATACTCGCACATGAAAGAAGAGTATGTCCCTCTTTGTAGCTTTTACTGCCCAACCACCCGGTTCATGTTATGTAGCCAACTTGAGATGATATCTCATGGTAGATTTTCTGTGGAGAAATTCATATTAATAAGTGAAGCCAGAAAGAGCTGGCAAGGTGGAAAGAGGGTTGTGGAGGGGAGGAGAGAAACAGAGAGAGATGGAGAGAAATCAACCCACTTCAGTTGCCCATAATTTAAGTAGTGTAACTTCCCAATACTGGGATCGGACCTTTGCAAAGTATGACACAAACTTGCCTTCTATCCCCAATATACAAATAAATTACCATATAAAGAACAAAACCCTCTTAGCTTAACTTAGAATTGCACCTAGAAAGGTATGGAGTTGTTTGTACCTATAACAAAACATCTGTTAAAACCAAGGGCTGCTACAAAGAATGAGGTAAACTGAAGACTTTCCCAGCTATGCAGCCTTCAGAGAAATGGCTTTGTGTTGTTGTTTTTTCTATTTCACTTTCCCCCCTCTCCTATCGAGTTCTAGTTTTACACACCACAGTGTTTTGCTAGCAAAGCGCTCAAGAGCTCTCTTCCAGAAACATGTGTCTGCGTGTATATATATGTGTGTGTATATACACACACACACATATACACCCACAAACATATATATACATATTCTGTATACTGCATCAGCAATATATATATATATATATATATATTTATATAAATATAATGAAGAATTCCTAGCCACCCTGACGTTCCACGGTGTTTCTAGAGCTCACTGGGGTTGGCGAGAGAGATGGCAGGCAGACGTTTTCGTTGTAACAGATTTCCGAGAACATCTTTTGATCAATTGGCTTCAGGATGCAGTTAGTGTAATGTTGAGCTGTTGGTTGGTTGGTTTTTTTGGCGGCAAATGCTTCTTGCCTATCACAGAAGGAAGATGCTTATCTCCTAAAGAGAGTGAGGCCAGCCCCACTTCCAACTCCCTTGGCAAACCTCTGGTCGACCAAAGTTCATAAATACTTTTGAGATTTTTCAAAATTGTCAAGTTATCTAAAATGGGTCCAGTACAGTGATGTGGGGGTGGGGTGGGGCAATAACGCTGCTCAGTGTAGAAAAGAATTATTCCACTACACTAGTTTCTATCACAGTGCACACCTGACCGCATCCAGACGCTCAGGAGATGAGTCAAGGCTGTCTGTCTGTATTTGGTTGTGGGAAAGGCTCTCCGTTCAAAAACAAAAATTAATCCAAAGTGCATAGTGAGAACGCATCAGAGACCTCCTCGTTCCGGTAAGACTGCAGCAGCCCAACGCAGGCATCCTTCCGAGATAGCGACAGGCGTCCTACTCTCCTTCATGACCGAGTGAAGCAGTATCTAGACCTTTGTCAGCCAGGTAAACAGACTTTGCCAGCAAATAGAAGTCCCACTATTGTAAAGAAAATGGATAAAACAAACAGTACGTACGACGACCCAACCACTGTGTTGTTCGGCAGTTTATAAGGTTGGCCGCCCACTTCGTTGATATAAAATCCTATGGGAAATATTAGGGCCGCCATGCAGAATAGGATCACTGGAAGAAAATAAAAACAAAACAGGGATTAGTCCTTGGGGTGTGTGAGAGAGGGAGAGTCATGTTGATAGCTCATAGCATTAAACAACAACCACCAGGGATTGCAGGCCTTGGAAGTTTCATCCCACTACATCTCAAAAGGACAAGAAAGAGGATTGGGATTTAGAGGGATGTGGCATTCAAACCAACAGATCCTTACATGGATGTTGCTCTTTGTTCTCTGAGTATCTCCCAAGTTGCAAGGCACTACTTGTCTGCATATATACCTTTCTGTAACTTAAGAACCTCAGATTTCCTGCATCAGTAAAGGATTAAACTAGAGAACCTCACAGGTCTCTTCCAACCCTACAATTCTCTGGCAGAGGGACTTCCTTGGGTGCCTCACCAGCTGCCATGTGGCAAACGGCTACCAAGTAGAGAGCCTTCTCAGTGGTGGCACCTCAATTACAGAATGCCTCATGGAAAGCCTCTGTTGGTACCTGTATGCCCATCAGCGCTATGTTGGCAACCTCTGTACTACCCAATCATTCCCACCACCATCATTAGAGATCAGGCAAGGAATGGCTCGAGCGAAGGCCATTGTAACAGTATAATCCAGCAATAAATACCCTCCTTAAGGCCACTTACCCAACACCGTCCTGAGTTTTAGATGCCAGCTGAAGATTTTCTTATTAAACCAAGCTCAAAAAAACAAACAGTAAATCATGATACCTTCAGTTGCTCTCCATTTTAGATGGCTGGACTCTTAGTGTGATGTTCTGTCCCACAGTTTTATCAACAGGGGCTTTTTAAAGCATTTTCATGGATTCCTGATTTAACTGTAAGCGATCTTGGAAATGTTCAATGAAAGATGGGGTATTGATGTGTAAAAATGTGTAAGGAAGTTGAAGACAGCACGGTACACATTCAACGCAAAACACACATATGCCGTACCTCAAGGGGGGCAGTATGCTAACTGGAACGAATATTTTGTGGTCTCACCCTAGGCACAAGCTAGGAGACCGGTGGCTTCTCATGTCAAAGAAAGAACGCTATAGTAGCCATGGGACACCTACCTGAAACAGACAGTCTACCAATCCAGTCTTAATTCAGTTTATCAGGACTCCAGCTGAAAAACCACTAGAGGGAGCTTAAAGCTTTCTGTTAATTCGGCACCCAAATGAACACTGCTAAGAGAACAGGATAGGGGTGTGCGCTGACCAGGAGGTTTGGAAAACAGCCCACTTGGCTTCTGTTTGATTTGGCTCGGGTCAGAGGCACAGCACACTCTGGAATAAACAAGCCTTCAGCCTATTCTACTACCCTATCCCACTGCCTGTGTGGGTCCCAGATGTGAGGTAGGGAGGGGATACCTGCTCTTGGGAATTTCATGTTCCCAAGGGATCACACAGGATAAAATTCTAGGCTTGCTGACCCAGTGTAGATAACCTTCAACCTTGGCCAGGCTCTTCCTCCCAATACAGTTGCATCACTCCCCTCCCGCTGTAGAGCACAAAAGGAGCATTATGCCCATCGTATGGCTTATCAGAAGTGGACATGCACCTGGTCAGACCACCTACCCATCTAGCTTGGTACAACTGTCCATTCCAAATGGCAATAGCTCACCAGGGTCTCAGGTAGAGGTTTTTCCTCATCACTTGATACCTAAACCTTTTAACTGGGGGATACGAGAGACTGAGTAGAGGACCTTCTGTATGCAAAGTAGAGAATCAGAGTTGGCTGGCTCTACCATTGAACCAGAGTGCCTCCCAGAAGTCATGACGTTTCTGGCATGGCAACCATGGGGCAATAGGGAAAAGGAGCCCCTCTCTCAGCAAATAGAATTCAGAGAAAGGCCGACCCTGCACCTGAGCTCTGCACCACCATCAAGTACCCACTGACAGTACTGCCCTCTCCTCCAACATTTCTACTCCATTTCTGGTGTTCCTTTAGAAGGAGGTCTCAGCAAACTCAGGCTTGCAGAAGTATATTATTTAAGAAAAAAGGGTGAGTATGAACCCCCAAAACTCCACAATGCCGCATCCCCCCTTTTATCCATTTTTCTATTTACGCTAGCTCTCAGTGATACTGTATGCAGCTGCCCAGGGCATTCTGAGTCTGTCTTTTAGATAATGTAGTGTTTTTACTTGGGGATATTCAAAATCCTGCAGTAGATTAGGCTCAGACACTTGCAGAAAATTGGTTTCTGGTATAGGTGAAACTGTTGTTGACTAGAACAAAAAGCAGGGAATAAAGCAATCCTATTAAAACATGCATGTGCACTTACTCCGTTTTTCAAAACAGATCCTATCTGTTATAATTAGTTTGCGTAAAGAGATAAGCTTCCAATTACCCACCCCCAAACATGCGCAATAGTTTGGAGAAGGGTGCTTCATGGAAAGCAGTATTTCTGATCTTCCTGGGTGGGCAAATATTTGTGAAAGGAGATCAGTCCAGCTCAAATTTCCCAACCTGCACTGCTAGCCCACAGTGACTGATGGCTTGTGAATATGGGGTAAGTTCTAACTTGTGGAGTGAGAAATAGGTTTGATCAAAGACAGCTTGCATATGCTCAGTGGAGGCTGGTCCATAAGGACAAATGCCCAACCACCTTCAGTGTGCCCTCAAACAGCCCATTATTATTATTATTATTATTATTATTATTATTATTATTAATACCCCACCTTTTCCTTAATGGGACTCAAGTGGCTTACAGATAAAACAAGAACTGCTAAGCAACCAGTTCAAGAGGGGGCACAGGCTGTAAACTTCCTCCTCTTCTGTTTCAGCATTGCTCCTTGTAGAACTCAGCAGGGAGAAGGACAAGGGCAAAACCAGAAGTACCGTATTTTTCGCTCTATAACACGCACCTGACCATAACACGCACATCGTTTTTAGAGGAGGAAAACAAGGGAAAAAACATTCTGAATGAAACAGTGGATGTATCATTTTTGTGCTTCATGCTGTGGCCACAGACATGTGATCTGATGGTGAATTTGGGGTGACCCAATGCAAAAATCCTGAGAATCCCTGTGGATTCATGCTTTGTAACCACGTTTTTGCACCACTGCAGCCCCAGGCAACAGTGGGTGCGTGATTTTGGGGGGGCAGGCTGTAGCCATGGACATGCTATGCGATCTGATGGTGAATTTGGGGTGACCCAATGGAAAGATCCTGGGGATCCATGTGGATCCATGCTTTTTAACCACATTTTTGCACCATTGCAGCCCCAGGCAACAGTGGGTGCGTGATTTTTGGGGGGCAGGCTGTAGCCATGGACATGCTATGTGATCTGATGGTGAATTTGGGCTGACCCAATGCAAAGATCCTGAGGATCCATGTGGATCCATGCTTTGTAACCACATTTTAAGTGGGGAGGGAAGGAAAAACACAGAAGGGACAAGGAGCATGAGAGGGGTGTGCAGAGAAGCAGCTGGCTAAGAATGCAGGAGAGGGATATAACGGGAGGGAGGAAAGGAAGGCAAAAGTTTTCCCCCACTCACCCACCCAAGCCAGCCAGCTCGCGCTCTCTCTCTCTCTCTCTCTCTCCCTCCTGCATGTTTTCACGGAGAGGAATTACCGGTAGAAGGAAAGACGCTCTGCTTTCCCCTCTGCTTGCCTGGAGGGGAGGGGCTTTCCCTGCTCTTTGTTCCATTTGAGCAAACACAGCAAGGAAACAGAGAAGGGTGGGCAGTAAGACCCTGAGGCAGAATGCAGGAAAGCAGCTGCTTCCTCTTTTCAGGTTTCCCTTCTCCGAGACGCACGATTTGATTTTTGCCTGATTTTTTTTGCCTCCACTCGCGCCATTCGGCTCCAGGGACCACACATTCGCTCAATAACACGCACAGACATTTCCCCTTCCTTTTTAGGAGAAAAAATCTGCATGTTATAGAGGGAAAAATACGGTAATTGGCTCTGCTTATCACTGGCACTGACTCCACCTACCACTGGCCTCCCTGCCTTATGCCCCACCAGCTCCAACAGTCACCAGCCACCAGTGCAAGTACTGTGTAACTCAGCAGCCATTGCTATTAATCTGCATTTATACTTAACAGGTGCCACTTAAAAAAAAAAAGTTGACAGATGAGCCTGACTTGTAGACAGTTAAAACTAAGTGAATATTGCAAGCAAGGACTGCGAGTCATTTTGGATCCTGTGTGGACAGTGAGTTTCATGTTCAGCAGCATTCAATGAAGTAGCCAATATTTGGTTTACGGGGCTTGAAGAAGGAGCTGCACTAGAGCCGGGGAAATCTGCTTCTGCTTTGGATATGAAGGAGTTTGATGAGGGAAACAGCGCCATCTCTGCCTCAAGACCTTTTGATCTGAACAGCAGGGGCTTGCAGACTTCCCTTGTATACCTTCATGGGCTGCACAAAGCTGTACCTAAAGGCTGGCTGTTTAATGTATTGAATTCATTGCCACAAGATGTTGTGGTTGATCATGGGCTCAGGTGGCTCTGAAAAGAGAGTGGACAAATTCTGAACTATTGCCTGGTGGAATGCTCCTTTTCACTTTGTTCCACTCAGCCAGCCATGCCCTCCACTGTTAGCGTGCTGACCTTTGACAGAGGAACCCAAATTAGGCTTAGCAGTAGGGACGAAACTAGTATACTGCAGACTAGTTGTGTATGAGAGAAAAGAGCCTTACCCCTCACCCCCCAAACTCAGAATGTATCCTACCTAGACCTCCTTGGGGGGAATATAAAATCTAATAAACCCTTCCTTCTTTCAGGTCACAGAAACCAATGGCAGATGCTATAGGTTTGCCATTGGCCTTTTCTATGCTGGAGGAGGAGTCAGTACGTGCAGGTTTCTTGCAAACAGGGAAGGGAGGGTCCACATGGGGTTTCAGGTTATGAGGAAGGTGTTCGGAAGCATCTCAGACACAGGTGCTCCCCTCTGCTGACTTCCCAAAAGACAAGGTGACTCCGAGAGGTTTGGCCTGCGGCCAGATCTACTCCAGAGCCCAGAAGGCAAACTTACTTCCAGTGAATGCTATCCAGCGTGCGTATTTAGTTGCTTCTCTTCGCCAGTGGGAAGCCACTAGCAAGCCACATGTGACAGTCAGTGAAATGATTCCCATGATGATGAAAAACAAGGTGGTGACCCACTCAGGAGGCAACCGTGGAGGAATACAGGTCCTGTCACGTCCATGAATGGTTTGACACTGTCGCACAAGGCCAACTGTGAGAGCACCTGAAACGACACACACGACAAGACAAGAACCCATTAACCGGTGTGCCTTTTACTCTCTCTGCCCGTCCTCACCTGCTTCCTCAAAACAAGGAGTTAGGAGCAGCCCTGGCTTGTCACACCAAAAGTCAATCCTGTCTCCCCCTACAATGGCCACCCAGGTATTTCTGGGGGGGAATTAAGCTAACAGCTCTTCTGGCCATTGTTGCGACCTGGCAGCTGACATTGTGTGGCACATGGCCTCTGAACCAAAAGACTAGTAGCCATTTTGTAGAAAGTTTATATCAGTGGCTCCCAACGTTTCCCCCTCCATGGACCATCTGAAAATTCCTGAGCACCTCAGTGGGCCACTTGATAATTTTTCTGTCCACTGTAGCAATTGTACTGTGCTGTGCTAGATGCTGTATGATTTTCAGTCTCACTTTATTGCTTCATTTGCATTTTAGTGTATTGCAATTTGAATTCCACAGAATGCAGTGAATACAATGTAATAAATAAAAAGAATTAAAAATACAGTTTAAAATCACTATGAACATTTAATGTGATGGTTGTGCCATTTCCCATCCTCAACTTGAATAAAGCTTGCAGATAGCAAGAGTGACCCAAGACAGAGAAAAAAAAGAATCAGTGCATCTAGACAGCATGGTTAGCCCAGGAAACTGATGCATTGCAAAGCAGAGGACGTTTTCTTCTCAGCTCCAACTTGCTGCCCACTCACCTTCGGGCATGAAGTTAAAAGGTTTAACACTGAAGGGGAGAAAAAAAAGCCTTGTGATCTGTGTGGTTTAATGACTCCTCCCTTAAGACTAACTATAACACAATTGGATTAAAAGCACCTGCAGGCAGAGTCATTGTCTGTTTGCGGGAAATGCACACAGGCAAACACAACAGTCACTGTTCAGATGTCACAGTTACAGTGTTAAGGAATTCTCTTGAGAATGGGCTCAGCCAAGTCTGTAACAGAGGCCACCAAATTGCAAATGCATCAACACGGACAATCCTCACGCTCATCTGCTTGTTCACCACAGGGCAGATGTTGCCTCCCTGCAACCAAAGCTAGCAGTTTGGAATTGTTGTCAGATTCCACATATCCCTGCCCTTTTTTGCCACTAGCATCTCTAACAACAACTTGTCCACAGTAGGAATTTGGGTATGGCTGGCTATAAACTGCAATGCAAGGTCTATAGGCTGGCAGCCTGGGGTCTCCTGTTCTAGACACCACCTGCAGGTAGAAAATTAGTGGAATTTTCCAAGCTGTGCATTTTCCATTCAAACCAGAAGCTTTCCAAAAAGAGCTGCACAGATTGTGGGCAAATGAAAAGGTCAGTTGACACAGCTCTAAATGCCTCACATAACAGCAAAGGCTACTCTTGATTGTTACAAATGTCCTAATGATTTGCCACAGTGCACAGCCTTCATTTTCCGGAAAATTAGGCCAAAGATAATAGAATAAGGCTGTGCAATTAATACGCCTCGCTTGGCGCTGGGAGATCTATTTCAATTTAGCCGCCTTCACGAAAGGAGCAGGCCAGCGTGACACGACTGCATGTGTTTACAGCACAGAATTCAGGTGCTTCTTGTTAGCTAGAAGAGCAAAGCGTTCTCGTTTGAACAAATCTCACTTAGTGTACTCCAGATGCAAATGGTTTAACAAGTTGAAACCAATTACCTTGCAAATCCTACTTAGCTCCTGTGCACCCACAGGTATGAGCATTCTCACTATTTCCGGCCCTATTTTCTGCGGTGTGAGAAGTTTCAGTATTCAATAAAATGGTTTGGGGTTATCGTCCCAGATGAGGAATGAGCATGTTCTGTTGGGGCTACCAATGGTTGCTAGCCATGACAGCTATGTCGGTTGCTGGGTATCACCAGTTGCTGGAAACTATGGCAGGGGCTGCATGGAGGGAAGTGTTCTTGTGCTTGAATCCCGCCTACTGGTTTCCCACTGGCATTTGGTTGGCCACTGTGAGAACAGGGTACTGAACCAAAAAGGCTACTGGCCTGATCCACCGGGACTTTTCTTATGTTTTTGGCCTGGGGAATGGCAATATTGCCAACCAGGGGCCTGGGCAAGAAATAGGTAGAGGGAGGGGAAAAGGGGGAAATGACCCTGGGTGGGTCTGGGAGGGGGAATGCATGAGGTTGTGGGCCAGGGTTAGAGTAGGTTTAGATTGGGTGGAATCAGTTTTGCCAAGTTCTTATTTTGTAGGAAAGGGACAGATCCTCTCTACCCACTTTCTCAGTATGACACATATTTTACAAGTCCCACTTGCAGGGAAAGAGTGTCCGTCTCCCTCTGGACACTGCTGGATTTCAACTTGACCGCCTGAATACTGGGGTTGATGGGAAATGGGGCTCCCCCATCCCTCCCTTATTGTGTGTCTTCATCCCCACCCACCGCCATGACTTGAAATGAACTAAGAAATGTCGGACACTTTAATCTTTTCTCAGAGGGAAGATGCTCCAATTGCCTGATCCTTTGAATCACTTTTCCAGATCCACAAGATCCTTTTTGAATTCTGAACCCACCTACATACGCTATATAATCTCCGCTGAGCACAGGCATTATGTTGCGTGTATCTGAGCACGTCTCGTTCCAATATAGTTTTATCAAACTGAATAAAAACCATCAACAGCTACACTCCCCTCCTCAGAAGAGATCAAAAGAAGCCAGTAAACCTGCTTTTGTAAGACACGAATTTGGACTTCTTTGGCAATCCAAGACAGGAGATCTGGAGGGGTCTGGAACTGCTGGGTCACAGCTGCTGTGCAGGATTACTCGGGGGGGGGGGTCTGCTTTATAGGGAAACCTGCAAATGTCATATACACCCCAAGCTACAGCCTATGCAAGGAAACTAAAAACAACATACCTGTAATTGCTATTAAATTAATGCAAATGTTACCAACTAGCTTTATAACAACAATAATAATAATAAATTTTCAGGGTTTATGGGAAGAATGAACAAAAAGAATCCCCTCAAAGGGAATAATGCCTGCAAACCACTTGTGACAAATTATTTCCCTGTCATTTGAAGAGAAAGAGGCCCATTCACTGCCCTGCCATAGATCTCTGTATGGGAAACTGAATCCCAACCATTCTTGTAAAAGGTAGGGTAGTGACAACTCAACCTCTGTTTCAAGACAACGATTCTCAAAAGACAACATTGTCCGGGCTACGGTATAAATGAGCAACTGCGTGAGAGGGCAGCCTTTCCTTCCTAGAAAGAGCTGGATGAATTCACAGCAGAAAACAACAACAGTGTTCTCTGTTTTCCATTTAACTCTGCAAAGAACGGAGGTTGGTGGAATCTCTTCCATAGGGAGCATCAAAAGGACGGCTTGTTTACTTCCACTCAGTTAAACATGTGGAGACCTAAGCAGCCAGCAGAGTCTCCATAGACCCTATGCTGGCCAGCAGGAATGTTATTGCAGGTGAGAATTTGCAGGGAGGAATGAACCTAGCTTAACTTTAAAGGCTCAGGCTGTAGCAACAGACAAGCCACCCATCGTCACCTAAAACTGGTAGTATCTAATGTCCACCACCCAGGTGCCAGGAGGAAGACGTGGAAGTAAATGGCAAAAGAAGTTGTGACTACTGAACATCCTCAAATGGGCAGCTGCTGAGCCAAAGTAAACTCTCTCTTTTGGGTTAAAGCCAACACTTCTCTTATTGCCCCTCAATTCATAATGTAACTATTATTAATTAAGTTCTCCCTGAATTATTTGCACGCACAGACCTTCCTTGCAAACATCAATGCACATTTCCAGGAACATGATTTGAGGGGGTATCTGGGATAACAACTCATTAACCTGTTTCAACTCCTATTTTTTTACACAGTTGGAGGACTGACTCAGCAACTAAATCAAACGGGTGTGGTAAGGTCAACGATCTCTGCTAAGACCAGGATCTCTTTGAAATATCCCTTTCACACAGTGGTAACACTGTGTTATTTTGGTGGATTTCAGAATTCCATAAAAACAAAAAAAAGCACCTGTGTGTGATGCTGGGGCTCACTAGAAGGCTAAGAGAATCGAAGGGAAAGTCAGCTAGACAACAGAGGATAATCTTAGCAGACAGGGTGGGGCATAAGACAGAATGACTGTATTAACCATGTGAACACCACCGAGTTAAGAGATGTGCATAATGCCAGGACTCCTCAAACACATCTGTCATTGGCACCACATCATTTTAAAAGACTGAAAGAGATTAAAGACAATCTTTCAGGAGCCCAATGGAAAAGATTGACCAAGAATATTCTAGATCAGGCATCCCCAAACTCGGCCCTCCAGATGTTTTGGGGCTACAATTCCCATCATCCCTGACCACTGGTCCTGTTAGCTAGGGATGATGGGAGTTGTAGTCCCAAAACATCTGGAGGGCCGAGTTTGGGGATGCCTGTTCTAGATGATCCCAAGACTCCGAGAGATGTTGACAAGAGGACAGTGAAAGTCATCCCCCTCCCTTCTTGATGGAGGCAGTCGGAGATGAACTCTTGATTGTAAGAATGAGCCAAGGGAGTCAGCGAATATCACTTCCCACAGCCCAGCATTTCTAAATTTCTTGTGAATAGGGATTATCGGGTCTGCATAACAGCTTTAGAGGGCCATCAATGCTTTTCTTCACGTCTTAGAACTCTGATTACCATATTTTTTGCACCATAACACTCACTTTTTTCCTCCTAAAAAGTAAGGGGAAATGTCTGTGCGTGTTATGGAGGGAATGCCTATGGGTGGCATGCCTACGGATTTTCCTCCTCTAAAAACTACGTGCGTGTTATGGTCGGGTGCGTGTTGTAGAGCGAAAAATACGGTAAGACACATTGCTGGACCCGTTAACATTGGAGACTATTTCAAAGAGATAATTATTTGGACTGCAGATTTAGGCCAAAACTTAGAAAGGAGAAGTGGAGCTAGAGGGAAGGTGTCCATAACTTAGCAAAGGCAATAAAAACCTGGGCTATTCAATTGATCAGCAGAGATAATTTCACAGAGGTGGAATATACCTTTGACAGCTGAAGCTACTTTGGATTCCACCTGATCATCAACATGCCAGCCAACGCTGGTTTCCTAGGCAACAAAAAAAAAAAGGAAGTACCTACAATAAAAAGGAAGGAAAAACACAGACAGTGGCACCTGCCTCTTCTCCCACTTCTTAACACCTTTGAATTATTCAGACGGGCTCAGGGCTGAGAGCACAGCATTAACAGTGCCACCCCTCCTACCCCCCCCCCAAAGGCAGAACAAAAATCGTGATGAATAATTTGTAATGCAGCAGCATCTGAAGACACCCTTAGCCCTTGTTCTGAAGAGTATACAAATAGGAAAGAGGGAAGGGAACTTCAGGGGGTCCAAGAATGCTAGGAGGCAAAGGTGAACGCATAAAACAGCTCCCTTGGAGGGGGGGAAGGGATATAGTTCAGTGGTGAAGCACCTGCAGGTTCAACTCGCAACATCTCCAGGTAGGGCTGGGGAGAAGAGTCGTCTGGAACCCTGGAGCGCTGCTGCCAGTCAGTGTGGCCAATACTGATGTAGATGGGCCCTAAACAAGAGTCATTCATCAAGTAAGAGTCATTCTTACAGTTGGTGGTAACGTGGGTGGCGCTGTGGTCTAAACCACTGAGCCTGTTGTGCCTGCTGATCAGAAGGTCGGCGGTTCGAATCCCCACAACGGGGTGAGCTCTCGTTGCTCTGTCCCAGCTCCTGCCAACCTAGCAGTTAGAAAGCATGCCAGTGCAAGTAGATAAATAGGTACCACTGCAGTGGGAAGGTAAATGGCGTTTCCGTGTGCTCTGGCACTCATCATGGTCCTCCGTGCATCAGTAGTGTTTAGTCATGCTGGCCACATGACCCGGAAAACTGTGGACAAAGACCGTCTCCCTCGGCCTGAAAGTGAGATGAGCACCACAACCCCATAGTTACCTTTGACTGGACTTAGCCGTCCAGGGGTCCTTTACCTTACTTATTGACTCCATACATATACAGTTCAAGCTGGCTGCCAATTAGTTTCTGGGCCCAATTCAAAGTGCTGGTGCTGACCTATAAAGCCTTACATGGCTCAGGACCTCACTACCTTAAGGACGGACTTACAAACCGACTCAAACCCTGCACTTGCCATCTGAGGCCCTTCTCCATGTCCTCGCTCCCCAAGAGGTTTGGAGGGTGGCAACATGAGAACAGGCTTTTACTGTGGTGGCTCCCCAACTGTCAGAGACCAGGCTGAGGAGCAGAACTCTGATGAGGAACGATGGGAGCCTACCCCTCCCCCTGCTCATGGCCAGGATCCTGAAACTCCACAGGAGCAGTGGAGTAGTGTGGATTTGGAACAATGGTTTGCGGAGGGGCACAGTTCACAAGACAACAGTTGGGCAGAACTGGGAGGTGAAGAGCAAGAAGAAGAATGGGAAGAGAGTGAGCTAGCAGACTCTCTCTCACTGGAAGATGTGCAGCCTCTCAGTCCCAAGGCTAGGAGATTAGCTAAGGTAACTGCGCAAAAGGCTCAATGGTTGAGAGATCAGGTGGCTAGGAGACGAGAGGGCGGAAGTGACTAGAGGGAAGTGGGCGGAACCTTAATTGGGAGCACCTGCACTCTGAGAAGGGGTGCTTGTTCTTTTGCTGTGTTCATTAAACAGTTCTGTTACTGGTAAGAGACTGCTTTCTCTTTATACTGCTTATCTATGGCCAAGGGAGGAGGAAGCAGAGTCCCCAAAGCCGACTGTGGAATGCTCTCCCCGGAGAAGTTCACCCAGCGCCATCGATATACGACTTTAGGCACCAGGCAAAGCCATTGTTCTTTACCCAGGCCTTTGGCCATTAAATAATCTACGGCCTATTAAATGTGGGCGGGGGACTGTTATTATGATTATTTTATTATTATGCTGTGTATTATGTTTTTTATTATGCTCCGTCTATTGTGTTCTGAATGTTGTACACCAGCCTGAGATCTTTGGATAAAGGGTGGTACAGTGGTACCTCGGGTTACAGACGCTTCAATTTACAGACTCCGCTAACCCAGAAATAGTACCTTGGGTTAAGAACTTTGCTTCAGGATGAGAACAGAAATCACTGTGGTGATGGTCCGGCAGCAGCGGGAGGCGCCATTAGCTAAAGTGGTACCTCAGGTTAAGAACAGACATCCAGAATGAATTAAGTTCTTAACCCAAGGTACCACAGTACATAAATAAAATAAATGAATACATATGTCCTATGGAGCCATACCAAGAGTCACAGGAAGCTGCCTTTTACTTAGGGGAATATCTGCAGTATTTAAATCACCATGATACCAATTTAACAGCCAGGGCTTCCCCCAAGGAATCCTGGGAAGTGTTAAGGGCGCTGAGAGTTGTTAGGAAACCCCTACTTCCTCTCCCAGGGCAATAGTTCCCTGAGTGATTTAATCAATCCATCCCTCTTCCCAGGGAACTCTGGGATGCTTTGCTCTTAGTACCCAGTGGACCAACCTAGAGTAGACCTGTTGAAATTAATGGATCTGAGTAAACGTTAGCTGGCTACAACCCAATATCTTGGATGCATGGTTTGCCCAATCTCCAAAAAGCAGGTGCCTTAGAGCCTGAAGAGGTTTATGGCAAAGGCACCAGAAAATGATCAACAGGTTGCCGGATCTCCCCTGCAAGGAAAGGTGGCAGTGTCTGGGGATTTTCAGTTGAGGTAGGGGAAGAGGAACTAAAGGCTAGACTTTATAAAATACTTCATAATACTGGAAATTGCAAGCATCCAATGAGAATCAATGAAAGGCAGCAGGTTCAAGAGAGACAAAGTCAAAGACAGTTTATGTGTATTAACCAAAAGGTCACTGCAAGTTCTTCCAGTAACACACAATTACATACAGCAGTTAAAGTTCAGTAGAATGTCAACAGCATTACATCAGTTAGTCTCCAGCAGCCACTTTCACCAACTTATCTGAAAGATTCTCAGCAGTTTTGGGGATTACTGCTGTCCTGCAAGTTACAAATCTATCTACAGCCACAAAAAAAGAGGCAGTACGGTGCAATGGTTAGGATGCTGGTCGAGATCCACACATCCACTGGGTGATATTGAACCAATTCCTAGCTCTCAGCCTAACCTGCCTCACAGAGTTGTCAAATACGGATGCTAAAGATCCAGTTTTAAATCCTCCTCCACTAATTTGGAAAAGAGGATTTCTAGGAGGTGGCTTTTGAACACAACATTGGAGGGAAAAGCATTTCAGATCTTCTACACCAGTTGTGAAGAAGATTTGGCTCTCCACTTGTCACTGGACTACAACTCCCACCAGCCCCAGCAGGCATGGCCAAAGGCCAGGGATGATGGGAGTTTCAGTTCAGCAACTTCTAGAGCACCAAATGTTCCCCCACACCTGCACTGCATCCAAAGGATGCAACTAACCTCTGCCTTATTCTAGTGCCTAGGAAAGACTGGGCAGCTTTGTCCCTCGGCTTGATTTAAGAGGTGAACCGCTGCCTAAAGATGCTTCAGAAGATGTTTGTGAGAGAATAAATCCTTTGATTTAAAAACAAATAGGCAATAAGGTACAACTGTTCCCGGCCTGCACCCTTTCAAACTGCTAAGTGGAGCTCTCATGATGGAATGCTGTAAAGAAAAACCAATTATTATTCATAGATACTTAGAATGTCAGGGAGGCTATGAAAGAAACATTCTCCTTGACGTATGAGTTTTCCATGTACAAGTCGTACCTTAAAAGTCGAATGGAATCTGTTCCAGAAGTCCGTTCGACTTCCAAAACATTTGGAAGTGCGGCTTCTGATTGTCTGCAGGAAGATCCTGCAGCCAATCAGAAGCCACACCAGATGTTCGGCTTCCGAAAATCGTTCGTAAACCGGAAAACAAACTTCCAGGTTTTGAATGTTGGGGAGCCAATTTGTTCAGGAGCCAAGGCGTCCAAGATTCAAGGTACAACTGTATAGGGAATGTATGAGATTCGCGCATTGCATGGGGTTGGACTAGATGATCCTCAGAGTCCCTTCCAACTCTACAATTCTATGATTCTATGTTTTCTCTAGGTACAGAGAGTAAGTGCCATGCATCCATTCATAAGAGACCCCCCATGCCCCCCCATCCATCTGAAGTGGCACAGGCCAGATACAAGCTGATGTCCTCACCTGTTTGAGATAACTAAGCCTCATACACATTTATCTTAGTTAACTTTCTCAATACTGCTTCACTTTACTCAATATTGCTTTATCTTACAACATATCTCCTCCCCCCCCCTTTTTTAAAAAGCACCATGAACAGGCATGTGGGAAACAGTTGGCAATAAAAATGATGTGTGACAAGGGAAATATGGACTCCATTCAAAACACACACACACACAGTCTGAAAATGTAATAATATTGTCTGAGTAACCATTAGATTACATTTAGATCGGATGCTTTAAAAAGCCCTCCACATTAATAATACTAAGGAGGAAATGTATATCCATATCCGGAGTCAGAGAGGTGCGGGTATTCCCTATATCTGTACCTTACTAGTATTGCTCTGAATACAGCCAATTTCTGTTGAGACTTCTTAAGATGTAATTTGAGAATGTATATTCAGAACACAGCGTGATAGATGGAGGCTTTATTTCAAATGGGCTTCGGGCAGGTTGTTCTGTTTACAGATTAAGAGGCAAGCATATTCAGACTTTTGTGTCCTGAACTCATAAATCTTACCTCCACAACCTTCAGCTCTTGCCAGACATGGTGTAAAGCACATTATCACTTGCTTAAGAGGAAAATCAAGGCACAGAATGCACCGGTCAGAGACTGACTTATTATTCCATCAATGAGGAGAACATTTCTAATGTATCTGAACACTCTTTGGCCTTTCCCCCTCTTTAACTAGCAGCTATTTACTGAGGATGCATCAAGGAACATCACATTTGGAAGTTAATAGTATCTCAGAATGGGAAATCACACTCCTTTAGCACTTGCACCGTAAAAGCATGTCAGTCTCTAGAGATGCTCTGACATGGAAATATCACAGCCATTACAGACTGTGCCTTTCCAGAGATCCACAAATGCAGGCAAAAAAGCATAGGAGGCCATAGACAAGGAGCACTGTTGGGAAGAGTGTCTCAATGTGGCCACACACGCAGGCCAGCTCCAGCCCAATTGCCCTGTTCCGATCGGCAGTGTGTGGGAGGTGTGAAGGAATAATCTTCATGCATTTGGCCAAATGGTCTTAAGGGACAGGCCCACTATTCAGCTGAATGCATAAAGACTCCTCCACCAGATCTTCCTTTTCAACGCACAAAGCTCACCGCTGGCAGAGACCCTGGAAACAGGACAGTTCAGCAAACACCTGAACAGAGCTATTATTTGCGCAATAACCACTGTGTGCATTACTAAATTAGTGTGGTCCTGCAACTCTGCTCACAAAAAGAGTTGACCGCTGTTGTCATGTGTGAGCTCCTGGAGAGAAGAGAACACCAAAACTTCCTCCAGGAACACAGTCCACAATGCAAACCGCCCTACAACTGCTATTAGTTGCACCAGCTGCCAATTAGATACCAGGCTAGGTATATGGTGTACAAAACCCTACGCAGCTTGGGACCAGGATACCTCCAAGATCAGCTCACTGCTTGCATGCCCAAGCGATCATTGTATTCTACAGGAGAGGGCATCCTGCAGGTACCATCATATCAGGAGGTCCATTCTTCATGCTCTTGGAAACACCGGCCCTTTGGATCATCCTCCCATTGCATATCAGACAGATGCCTTCTCTATTGCGTTTTGGCACCTGCTAAAGACATTCCACTTTCAACAAACCTTCTAAAATCTTTATCCCGGTTGGTATCTGTCTGCAAACTGAATTGATTTTACATATGCAATTGTTTTATGTACTGTACTTTCCCATCTATAAGACACCCCCCATGTATAAGAACCCCCCATTTTGGGGGGGTCAGTTTTAAGAAAATAAGGGGAGATGGCCCAAAGTCGTTGAGCTTCTCCCCCCATGCAGCTGCGGGCAGGAAACACTCGCTAGATCGTTTTCCACGTGCAGTGGCATAGGGGGAAGTTGCGCTCCCGCCAGCCAGCCGGTTGGCTGGAGCACAACTTCCCCCAACGCCGCTGCGTGCGGGAAATGAGCTAGCGAGTGTTTCCCCCGTGCAGCGGCATCGGGGGAAGCCAGCCAGCCGGTTGACTGGAGTGCAATTTCCCCCAATGCCGCTGCGCATGGGAAATGATCTAGGGAGTGTTTCCCGCACGCAGCGGCATCAGGGGAAGCCAGCCAGCTGGCTGGCAGCGCGCAGCTTCTCCCCCGCACACAGCTGTGTGCAGGAAACACTCCCTATATCGTTTCCCACTGCGGCAGCATCAGGGGAAGTTGCACTCCCGCCAACCGGCTGGCTGGCGGGCACACCACTTCTACCCCTCCCCCCATGCCACTACCCGTGTATTGGACGACCTCAGTTTTTTGACACAATTTTTTAGTCAAAAAACCTTGTCTAGTACATGGAAAAATATGGTATATTATACTGTAAATTACTTTGGGGTGCCTTGTGAGAAGCGATTCACAAATAAAATAAATAAATCAAACTTTAAAAAAAAAATATTTAAAGGCAATCTGGCACATTGATCTTTCAAGTTACAAGAGGAGGGAAAAAATGGCCACCTGGGCTTTAACAAAATGACATTTAAAGCTACTCCAGCCCCTCTACCACTTAGGGGCATCTAGCACATTTCTCCAAACGTTTGCCTCTAGACAAGATAGAACTGGCAGGCACTGAAAAAAGTCACTCTCGGGCAGCACTCTGGAAAGCATAAAGACGACTTTGTTGAGCTCTTGCATACCGAAGTGTAGCATTTGGACACATGCCGAAGGGTATTCTTGCCTAGCACAAAGTTTAATTAAGTGCCTGTCCGGCAGCTAATATACTGAACTGAGCTAGAAATGATTTACACACACACACACACACACACACACACACACACACACATACACATACACCAGCACTGTGGCAAATCACAACTGCCACTGAAATCCGGAACGTTGGGTTTTCGTAATGGCAAGAGGCTGCAAGGGGGAGAACACACAGCGAGAAAGGGAGAGAAAGAGAAAGATGTCAAGTAACTTTAAAGACACCGTTGACGTAGGCCAGTAACCCGCCTGCTGCATGAACCAACAGTGTGTTCTCCAAGCTCTACCTTTCCAGTTAAACGAGTTCTGGCCCTCGCTCTGGGGCATCGGAGCCAGAAGCTACAATGACCACACAGCTGTTCTGCTCCTGCGTAAGGCAGCTATATTTAGCTTCACGCAGATATGTAAAGTGATCCCCGTCATGCACAAGCTCCCAAATTACAGAAAACCCACATCTCACAAAGTGGGAGGTACCTGCCCTGGGGGCTGGGGGCACGGATGGGTGAGGAGCAAGCTTGCCCCTAAACCCCATGCAAACGGATTCTCGCTTTGTCACCAACATTGACAGGAGAGCATTTTTCAGCTGCTTAGCCATCAGTTACTGAGGACACTACTAAAAATGATTTGTCCATTTCCCTCTTTTCCTCCCACCTTGGTTTTGTCCCGACATACTTCTCACTGGTCTTTGCTGGTTTCTCTGTTCTCGTCTTCATTTAAAGTTTGTGTGTGTTCAGACATTTCCACTGACTTGATGCTCTGCAATTGTTTTTTCTTCTTTCTAGCTCTTCCCTGAACATTTTTCCTCTACAGCTACCAATGTCCAAAGGACACCTAACTAATTCCCTTGCCCCCCTCCAGCTGCTCCTCATGTGAATGCCCTTTCATCCGATATTCTAGTCTTCCCCTGTGTTTATATTTACAGTGCAATTCTACACTCAGACACCACCCGCGTTGTGTTCAAAGAGGCTTACTCATAGGTAAGGAGTATCATATTACAGCTTTAAGCAGTCACCTTGACATATCTCCAACTCGATCCCTTTCCTCCAAAAACTGGCCAGCCTATACCTCTCCTTTTGAGTTGCTCCATGTTGAAAAACATCTAACAATTTCACATGGTGGTAGTAGCAGTAGCATTTATTAAAGTTTTATACTGCTGTTCATCCAATGATCATAAGGCAGTTTACAATATAAAAACCTCAAAAAATAAATATCATAATAACAAGAACAATGAGCCTTCTTCCAACAATTAGCTTCACAAAATAGCCCAGAGTTTCAGGATACCTCAAAGTGTATTGTACCAAAGCAGGGTACAAATTGGTATCTTCCAGTGAATACTGTTCTGCAGGGATTGAGACTATTTAACACAGGGATCTGCTATAGACACACATCAGAACACTGGGTTGGTTGTTTTTCAAACCAGGCACCCAACACACTCTTCTTGCTCAGACTTTATGGTGTTTATTACAGTCATGGACAGTATACATGCATGCAAGTACTCATAAGTCTGAAAGTCACCTTCAGTTAGGCTACCAAGGAGAACCCCAGACACGAACACTAGGCAGTGCTCTGTGCAACTCAGAAAGATGCTATGTTAGTTGTCCCAGCAAGGGGAGACCATCGACATGATTCCATTTTTAATACACACGTACACAAATATACAGGCAGGGTCTCAAGATTCACAGTTGCTCAGAGCTCTTTCATCAGAACAGGAACTCTGTGGAACAAGGACACAGGCTTCCTGACCAACACAAGTGGGTCAAAAGTTGTATCATTTGAACCAAGTTTGCAAGGCTTCTCTGAAGGCTTGCCCTCTTCAAAATGCACGTGCCAGGTGGCTAGTAACAGCAAGCAACAGCACAGAAAAGACACAGGGCCCTCTCTGCCCCTATAAGCACAAGAAGCACCAGTCCACCCCCTGCCTATGCAGTTGGAAAATGGATGGGGAACCTCAGGCCGAGGGGCCAAACAAGACTCCTCAGGTCTTTCTATCTGCCTCTTGTGGGTCTCCTCAGAGACCACAAGTCAAGAGCGGGTGTCAGGAGCAGGTCAGCAATAATGCATCCCTTGGGCTGAGAAAGGTACCCCAACGCTGCCTCAGAACAAAAACCCTGCTCTGTGTATTCTGCCCATCTTACATTTGGCAAAACAAGCACAAGAGACAGAGCCTTTTCGGTCATGGCACCCAGACCCTGAAATGCCCTTTTGGAGGAGGACTGACTGCCGGGCTTCCCATCTGCTTGGCTTCTGGCAAGCTGTGAAAACCTGGCTGTTTCAGCAGTCAACATCACTTATACTCAACTGACTGACATACTTATCAGGTTCTGGGTGGTTCCATATTTTGTGGCTTTCTTTATCACCCTGTTCCTTTTAAACTGTTTTATGACAGGATCCAAAAGGCAAGCTAGAAATGTCATCTGAGTCTCCCACAGGTAGTAATGAGAGAATTAGAAACAAAGTCACATCTACACATGTAAAGCAGATTTAAAGCACATGCCTTCCCCTCAAAGAATCTCAGGAACTGTAATTTAAGAGTGCTAGAAATTGTAGCTCTGTGGGGGTTGAAACTACAGTTCCCACCGTTCTTTGGGGAAGCCATGTGCTTTAGATATATGGTGTGGATGTGACCCAAGACAGGATCCACTCTCAAAATAAGAGAGCCAAGAAAGAAAAATATTAAAAACATAAAAGCAAGGCAATATTGAATAAGAACATCTAGACTCTACACTTTTGTGGGAACTAGCTCCTGCATCCCGTTTTAAAAATAAGTGGGTCAGAAAGTAGTCAATTTACAAAACCCAAAGAAAACCTTGGCCTTCTCCCCCTTTTTCTGACTGGGTCTCCTTGCACACATAACACCTCAACAAGATCCAGTTTCGGTCAAGGAAAGTTCCTATAAATCCTTTCTGTGCAAAATGCGGACAGATTTTGAGCCAACATTAATAAAACTGCCTAAAGAGAACCAATTAACCTGAATGGGAGAAAGGAAACCCTGGAAATTTAAAGAGATGTGTGTGAAGAACTTCGAACAAAATGCAAGATTCAGTGTTTTCACACTTTGTAACTGGGACTCCATTTCTATTCCAGAAACTTGCTAAGTTGGACTATTCTTGAGAAAGCCAAAAATAAAAATAAAAAATAACCCACCCATGAGTACTTAACTACAGATCACAGATTTATTTTGGAATGAAAGCAAGGCTATAGATTGAAAAGAATTGGCATACCAAAATGTAAGGGATACATTGCCCCAATTTTTAAAGAAACTGTTAATGGCATTGTGAGCAGTAGTGGAATTTTACTGAACACAATCCTTGGCCCCAGTATAGCCCTTCTGTAGCTCTGTTCCACTTGATCTGCTTGTAAACTTAGACTTTCATAATGTTATAAAAACATCTGTTGCCAATCTTGCTGCTGAGTGCTGGATTTTTTTTTCTTGTTTGATGTGCATTTTAATTTTAACAGTCCAACAAACTACTGTAAACAACTCTTTGTCACCAAGAATCACTAAAACGCCTGATAAGCCATGCAAAAAAATTGCCAGCAAAGACCATCCAGGGAGAGGTAAATAAACTGGGGCGTTAGTAGCGCTACAATAGCTAGCCTGCATTTGGTGCTAACACGTTATATTTGGACACAACAAAGAATGGATGGAGAACCTGTCCCCTTCCAGATGTTGCTTGACTCCCATTCCAAATGAGCACCAGTCACCATTGTCAGGGATGATGGGAACTGTAGTTCAACATCTGGAGGACCACAGGTCTTCCACCCCTGCAGTGAAGATATGGCAATGCACAGGGAAAGGAAAAGCTTTTCACATGGGAGACAATCTCAAGATGGTCCTCTGTCGGAGTCTGACACACCCAGACCTGAACAGTGGTGATGCCAAACCAACACGATTTTTGAGAACAACATCTGAAAAGTGTTTCAAAAGGGGGGGGGGGGAGACTGTTGGAGGATGACAGAGAGGCGAACTAAATGCACACCTTGAAGGAGAATCCAGTGCATGTAGGCACATTAAGACACTTGAGAAGGCAAACAAGGTATGCAAGAACAGGAGCTGCAAGAACTGAAATATAACTGGGAGATTTTGCAGTGCAATCGACAGCCAGCGTGGCACAGCCATTAAGAGTTTGGAATATATACATTTTAAATAAAGATTTTGGAAATGGGGGGGGGGCACATTTCTCACAACATCTTTAATTTAGGTAAATACAGTCAGGAAGCTTGCTAGCCAGGCCAGCCGAGTGGCCAGTTTACCAGGTCAGTGGCCCACGGCCACCTATCTTGTACATCTTCTCAGGGAAGCAGGAACCTGTAACCTTCCAGATGTTAGACTACAATTATCATCATCCCTGACTGTGCTGGCTGGGGCTGGTGAGAGCTGAAATCCAACAACATCTGGAAGGCTTCAAGCTCCTCATCTCTGACATATCTGGGCAGGGATTGGTAGCCAGCTGTCTTGGAAAATGAAGCAACATACTATGGCTGTTAAAAGTGCTAAACTGTTCAAGTTCCCTTTCTTAGACGATGTCCACTGCATTTCCTTGGCCACAGGAAAGGGCAGAAGGCTCTGCCAGATGCATCCTTTTTTGCATCTGGAGCTAGAAAGGGTTCACAAAGGAAAACAGCAATACCAGCAAGCCTGGGTAGACGGTGCAGGGAGAACAGGACTAAAAGCAATGCCCCACTCTCAACACTTCTGCTTCTGTTTTTTTGTGGAATGAAGAACTGTCAAGAAACTGACATGGTAGCATGCTGCAAAACGTAGTTTCAACGATAAAATGTACTGAAGTCTGGTAGCGTCTGCAGTCCTGAAAATGCCTTTTGAAATGGATACGAAAGGCAAACTTCTAGCTCTTGTTGCAATAGGCAAGAAAAGGCCCATTAGCGCTGCCCACATTTCCAGAAGGATGAGGTCCTGTATGCTTCTGCTGTATCACAGGGCTCCACTGTCGTCTTGCTACTTCTGGCACCACACGTGCCAATGACGCAGGCACCACTCCATCTGCACATAATTTTCACAGGCATTGCTCTGCAGAACACCCCAAGTGTATTCTGCTCATTCCACCCACTGCCGCCGATAGCAAGCACTCTATGGGAATCTGTGAATGATATTTCAGCAGCCTTCTTCATATGGGAGTTGGAAAGGGCTTTGCCAAACTGCTGTAAAGCCTAGATTCTTCTTGCTGTCATACGCAGGGCAAAGCTGGGGGGAAACAAGAGGCAGGCAAAGATTGCATAATGTTTCCTTGCTTGTGAAGGGGACGGAAGCAATGCACTGGCCTGCTTCAGATGTAAAAAGCCCCTCCAACAAACCATGATATGTTAAAGCATCAACAAACATTAACAGTGATAGGTTTGTGTACACTCAACTCTCTCACTCCACCTCTTGTACACCTGGCCGTAGAGACCTTCTGGTTTCTTAAACGGCACTTTCCTCCGGTGTCTGAACCAGGAAATCATGGTTTAAGAACTCCCTACAAATCAAGATTGTAAAACCAGGACCTGATCCTGATTTGAAGATTACATTTTAACAACAGTTTCCTTGTCTGGGCTTCAAGGAAAATGTGGTTTAGAAACTAGTAAGTTTCCTCTGCGGGGAAGGACTTCAGAAGGAAAAGAAGGGAGCAAGCACTATAGCTCACGGGTCTTTTATGCTCCAACAAACCACGGAGTAACTCTGTGATGTCTGAACCAGGCAACTACCTCCACCACAGGCTTTAGCCCATCATTAGTCTGGGCAAATTCTCATGGATGTACTCCTTTCAACACATCACAAGATTGTGGAGAAGTCCAGGCTTTTGGCTTCTCACACACTTTGGCTGTCTTCTGCTATCCCAGGCGCAGTTCCTCTTGAACCTTCCAGTTTTGCTTGCCATAGCCTCTCTCCTTGGTAATGAGTTGCACTGGGGCCATGGATGTCATCAGCAGCTTGACAACATGTTTTAATCATGTCTGAACTCTCATCTTCAGGACTGTTCTGCATTCCACTCTGTTGAGAACTACCTGAAAATAGAAAGCAGCATTATTGAAAATGTTTTCCTAATTATCACCAAAATACACTGTCCACCCCAAACCAACAAAATCTAGGTGGGAGGCCATGATGAAGCTGGTAGCCATACAGTAAGGGGAGAAACCTGAACTAGGACTGGGGGAACACTACAGCAGTCCAGCCTTGAGTTTGGGACTGGAGGACCCAGGCTCAAATACCCAACTCAGCCATGAAGCTATTTGGGTAATGTGGGCCAGTCACTACCTCTCAGAGTTCTTGCGAGGTTAAAATCTGGAAGTGGAAATAGAACCATGACTGTTCAAAGTGGCAAGATATTGATCTAAATGCATTGTGCAGATGGGGCCCAGGCACACCAGTGACCTTGCCTCATAGCCTCTTGTAAAGGTGCTGAACAAGAGGACAGACATTAAGGAACACAGTCGTACCTTGGAAGTTGAATGGAATCTGTTCTGGAGTCTGTTTGACTTCCAAAACATTCGGAAACCAAAGCATGGCTTCTGATTGGCTGAAGGAAGCTCCTGCAGCCAATTGGAAGATGCAGAAGCCACGCTGGATGTTCGGGTTCCAAAGAACGTTCGCAAACAGGAACACTCCCTTCTGGGTTTGTGGCATTTGGGATCAAAAATGTCAAGATACCAAGGCATTTGGGATCCAGAGTACAACTGTATACATAATGGAGCCCATAGGTGGAACTCTCCAAAGATAGCAACTATCCATTCTCAGGGGCCATAGCTCAGTAGTAGAGCAATGCTTTGAATACAAAATGTCCCAGATTTCACCCCAGCATCTCCTACCAGGTAGCAGATGATGGGAAAGGCTATCAGTACTGAATGTGATAAATCAATGGCCTGCTAGAATGAGGAAATCTGAAAGTGGTTCTGCATGAACAACCTCACTGTACAGAACCAGTATAAACCCAACATCTGTGAATGTTAAGTCTCAAGTCAACTGAAATATCTAAGGTGGAAAAGATGGGCAAATAGTAAACGGCAGACTATCCCAAGCTGCTGGTTTCTCAGAAGTTGTTGGACTACAACTCCCATCATTCCCAACCATTAGCCATGCTGACAGGGCCTGATGGGGGTTGTAGTCCAAAACATATAGAAGGCACCTCGTTCAGAAAGGTTGTAAGGAAGAATGAAACGAACTTACCAGTGGCTGACAGCTCCAATGCAGGCATGCGTTGTGGTTGACGTGTGGCCGACTTCTCAGAGAAGGGGATGCAGGAGTTGGGAAGCTCTCCAGAAAAGGGTGAAAGATGGAGCTCCTGCTGCATCTTCATATGATGCTTTATTTATGGTACAGCAACTCTCATTCTGCACTGTGAAGCCTGCCCAATTTCAGGGACATTATCCAGAAAAGAATAGAATGCTAGTAACTCTGACCCAGTTATACAGCCAAGAATCGGAAGTAAATGCCCCTCTAATTTCTGAACTCAGAATAAAATCATGCAGATTGAATAAAGTATGCCAATAAAGCAACTCCATTCCAGCTTTCAATTTTAACATATCAAAATAATACAAATATTAAAAAATAAACCTGTCGCACAACTTCTCTGTGTGCATTCTCCAACACAACTAGGAAATGCAACCAAAGAGTAGACTAAATTATGAAGAGCAGCATCTATCATCAACCTCTGTGGCTCAGTTGTCAGATTGAATTTTATGGGATAAATATAAGCTGCCGCTAGCAGATTTAGCCTTTTTGCCCTGTTTATAGACTATGAGTACACCTTCACCTTATCTGACATAAATGAAAGATAGCCATGCACCTCTATGGGGAAAATGACCATACTTCTGTAGAAAACCCAAACTACTACCTTGCACTTTATGGTAAGGCTAAAACAATCTACTGAGTGGAACCAGCTGGAGGAAGAATTCATTGCATTGTTGAGCACAGAAACCCATCAGCTTCCTTATCACGTGTCCTTGCAAAATTTGAAATCGCTACTAGCATATCTACCCAGGCCTTCCTCCAGGAAGCTCAGAGCAGGTTCTTCTGTCCCTCTTTGTGTACACAACCACTCTGCTAGGCAGGTGCCTTCTCTTTTTTACAATGAAATTGTTTATTATCATTATCATCATCATCATCACCACCACCATCATCTCCATACCACTTTATATATTAAATAACAAATCTCAAAGCAGTTTACAACACATTAAAACGTCAAATAAAACAATCCAGAAAAAAACCCTAGTTCAAGCTTCAAGGAAAATATTTCAGATCCTTCTCCATGTGGTATTTTGCTTTCCCCAATTACCAACCTGGCAGCCAGAGATCTCCACATGGTCGCAACTGGACCCATGTCGGTCACAAAATGTGCCTGGAGCCTGGTTAATTTCTAACACGAGGTATGGACTGGGATGGTAGAGGGAGAAATGAACTGAAGGATGATAGAGAAGCTGTAGAGAGGGACTGATGTTCTGCCCCTTCAACACTGAACTGAAGATGAAAAAATGCTAAAAAGAGGTGGGGGTGGAGCAAGCAGAGATTCTCAGGCAGCCAAATCTATTCCACAAATTCTTCGAAATATAACCATCACAGCTGACTGTTAGTCTTTGGCAATATGTAACTTCTACAGAATATCTTCCATACCATCAGCCATCCCTTTGAACAGACTACACACCCTTGTAAGTGCACAGATAACACTTGACAGCTACTCATCTTTAGAACTATCAAAATTCAAGTTGCACTTTGACCTTGAGTCAAGAATTTTGTTCAGATGGAGGATTTCTTCCAATGAACCTTGGGCAACATTCAACAGGACGCATGCATAGCTCAAACAGTTCATGAAAATGTTGACATGCATGTGGCAAGAGTTCCTGAGTTCCTGAGTTAAAATATGAATGGGATCCTCTTCCCTTGTTATTTCATTCATTTGTATTCAAGCTTTCGATCACTATGGCCATTTTTCTCTGCCTTAGATTATCATAGCCCAACTCTTCAAATACAACACTTACACAGTAGGGATTAAGCCCCAGTCATTGCAATAGAAGTCAGAATTGTGTGCAACCTTTGCCTCAAAGCACTGAAGCTCAGTTGGCCAGCTAGTGCAAACCACAGCAGAAGAAAAGAACTACATCTAGCTGCTTTTGTTACAAGACCGTCAAAGGGAAAGAAATTAAAAAGGGAGGAAAACTTGAACAGTTCCTCTGCTACCTATTTTAAAGAAGAAAAGTAGGCCAAGTTGAAAAGTGTGACCCACAGTTCTTCCTAACTCTGGCAGAAATGCAAGTCAATGTTTTATATAATCCTATTCATGTGCAAGTACTGACTCCAAGGGAAACTGCTTTTAATAAGCCAGGAGTCATTAACAGATCACATTTTTCCAATGAGGTTTACTTGGCAATTGGATGAAGTGTGGCTTCTTTTAAGCTAATTACGTAGTAACAACAAACAACTTGTATAGGTTTACGCCACCTTTTTTATATTCTGGGAACAAATGCATAGACTGGGAAACACAGAAAGAGAGAGAAACGGGTCTATGTCTTGACCACTAAAATTCCCCTCCAAGTCCTTTTCATTCCTAAACATCTAAGCCAAGATTCTTTGGTTCACTCATCAGGTTGATGCTCATCAATTCTGCATCAGACTACATATGATTTGCAGAAAAATCTGAAAGTCTCTGCCCAGTGGTAAGCAGTCTTGGTGGCTTAGACAAGAATAATAATTTTAAAAATCATCTTTCTTGGAAGCAATCTTTCCAATCGTTTCAATCTAGTACAATTATTGGGTTTATATGCTCGGCTGTGTTGACCCCTCAACAAGGAATTGACAATGGTACTTTCTGGACACCTTCCAGTAAGAAGAAGAGTGACCACTTGGGTTGGGAGAGGGAAGAACCATACAGTGAGTCACATATAATGCCCATGCCTAGGTCCAAACTAGGCATTAATTGCATGGAGGAAATTAATACACAAGCTTTAATTTTATGAAAATTGCAGTCCCGGGAAAAACTGAGCATGCTTGGGGGACGTGTGTGTGTGTGTGTGTGTGTGTGTGTGTGTGTGTGTGTGTAACAGAAGCTGACCTCTACCTCTCCTTCCTGCCACAGACCTGACAAAAATAATCTCTCTGAAGCTACTACATATATTTCAAGGGAAACCTCCGAGGACATAAAGTGGAAGCTTCTCTTGAAATGCAAACAGTCGCTCCAAGGAGATGGGTTTTTTGTCCAGATTCCTAGTCACGAGGCTACTCAGACTTCCTCTTGGCTGCTATTTACATTTCAAGATACAGTAATATGTTCATGAGTTTGGTCCTTAATATAGATGCAAAATCAATTCCCTATCAACAAGGGGGTGGGGTATAACTGAACTACACCTTAGTTGTGGCCAGGCTTAACATACCTATCACTGGCAGTAAAGTATAGGATAGGTGGGTGGGTGGGATTATGCACCTTCAGATTCCTAGGTGCTAGTCTCAAATTTTTAATCCACTGGACAACCAGGCACCTCTGCAGACCTGGCAATATGGAGGAGAAGGCTGTTAAAACCCACAATTAGATCTTGTTTCCAGGCTTAGAAACACCGACATTCCATTTGATTTATCAAATATTATGAGTGAGCATATGGGATTAGGAGATGGCCACCCTATTTAAAAGGGGGGGCATTCATACCCACCGGGAAGGACTGAATCCATACTAAAGCAATAAAATCTCTCAACAGTATTGCAATAAAATTAGTCTGCAATTTTCTGCATTTATGAGAATCAGCCAACGCCAAAGGCTACATATGATTTGCTTTCCTTTATTCCAATACTTTTGATGTATGTAATGATGACAGAAAAAGGAGAGAAACAGTACTTAAATTGCTACTTTTCAGGCACTTACTTTATTATATGAAAATTGCCTAAATGTTTCAACTATGCATCCTCCTCGGAGACACCAAAACAATAATTTTATTTTAGTGGGCATTAAAATGCAAGCATCATGCTAGAACATTTTATTACTAAATCTGGGTGCCTCCCCCACCCCACCAGCTGAATCAAAGCTCTCAATCAAAAGTTAAAATATATTATTGTATAAACAGCTTTTTAAAACAGGAGAATATACAAATTAAACCTTCTATCTCAAAATGAAAAAGAGGAACTCGGTCACCTCCTATAGAGGTTTGGCAAAATCTATGACCTCAGAAGACATGTGCTGCAGCCGGTATGCCAAGAAATTAAGTGCAAGTTTTATTTTGAGCTTTCAACACAAATCAAAGGACCATCCCGTTATCTTCCTTACATCTCCAGGCCTTCTATGTAGGCCAAAGAGAACTCAGGAAAAATACAAACCATTTTACCTACGACAATGTAATACCCAGAAAATTTTACATTTCTTCAGCTCAAAGAAGAGCTACAAAGCAAACACCACTGAAGAAGGTTTTGTGCACTATATAAAGCACATCAGGGTGAGCTGTGTTATAGACTTTGCAGATCATGCCAGCAAATAAGAGTTCTGAGAGCCTTCACTGTAATGCCACTCACCAGTATATGTTACCAGCGCATTACAGAACATTTTGAAGTGCGTAATGACAAATGCTTAATTTCAAAGGCATATTAGTTTAGAAGAACCAAGCAAAATTAAGTTTTTATGCCAAATATTAACCCTAACCTGATTATCAGGCAACAGCTATATTAAATGTTTTATTCAGCTGCTCTTGTTTCAGATGGAGGAACCAATATCATCAACTTAATGTCTTCTCTTTATTACTCCTATTTATTTGGCAATACCACGTAAATGTGGAAGACAGATTTCATTAGAGCCAAGGGTGAGGCAGAAACCATCTAGCTGACTGTAAAGCGTTTAATAAATCTGCTGTGAGGATGTCAACCATGCACTCGGCTGGGGAAGAGATCACACAACTGGACTACAACTGTTACCTCCTTATGGCTATAAGAAGCATTTGTCCCGCAGAACTAGACAAATTAACAGGGAGGATTCGGAACAGACGAGATCAGAGATTCACTGAGGACTGGAATAAATTTACAGAATATATTAAACATATATGTGACGAACAGTTAATGTTTGTAAGTTTTCAAGAAAGTTTGTGAGAAGTAACGGTAGAAATATTGTATAAACAATATGATAAGCTAAAAAATGATATAGTGCAATATTAAATTGTGAAATGTGAGGAAATGTGATATTACGGAGAATTGTCAGACATGCTGATGGAAGTCCAAAAGAAGAAATTGGTGAGAATTGGATGTTAAATTTTGTATAAATTTATGCTAGAAAATTAATAAAAAATTATTTACAAAAAAAAAGAAGAAGAAGCATTTGTCCCAGTCTCTGATCTGCATGAGCTTGAAAAAGAAGTGACTGAACCTTTCTGGATCTGCTGATAACTCTGAAGAGGAAAGGATGAAACTGGTCGCCAGCTGGTGCTCAAATATTGTAGTTTAATTTAGTAAAGATTGCCCAATGCGTACAGACCAAGGTCTTCCTCAAGGGCAAAGACTCTTCAGGGAAAAGGTGGGATAAAAATATAATAAATGATTGATTTTAATAAACATGATTCCTGGTTTGGGCAAAACGGGAAGCTATCATCTCATTGGCAACATAGGAGGAGTAAATCTGAAGCAAATGCAGCTCATTCATAATAAACCACGACTTTCTGTTATTTATTTATTTAATAAAATTTGCATGCTGTTTGATTGCAAGGAAACCTGCATTGAAGATGTTTACAAAAAGAATAAAAAAGATATGTAAAAACAGTTAAGAACAACTATTTCACAAGAATAGACCACAAAGGTCATCCAGTCCAATCTCCTGCAATGCAGGAATGTTTTACCCAAGGTGGGGCCCGAACCCATATCCCTGAGATTAAGAGTCTCATGCTCTACCAACGGAGTTATCCACAGTTAAAACATTCAATAACCTAAAAAGCAATAACCTAAAAACAGATTAAAGCACACGGCAACATTCCAGATTTCTGGGTAGGCTTATCTAAACAAAAATATTTTTAGCAGGTGCTAAAAAGTTGCTAAGGGCTTTATATGCTAATAGTGACACACTGAACTTGGACCAGTAGACAACTGAGAAGCAGTACAGATCTCGGAGCACAGGGGTTATATGCTGACAAGGTCTCACTCCTATCAGCAATCATGCTGCAGGATTCTGCACTAACTGCAGCTTCCAGATCAAGCTCAAGGGGAGCCCCATATAAAGTTCATTGCAGTAATTGACTCTTGAAATAACTAATGCATGATGCGCTGTGGCCAGGCTTTCCCATTTAATGCAGCCAATGCTGAAGTAAATACCACAAATGTAGATTTTTCATTCTGTTCCTTACTACATTCCATTTATAGACTTAAGGAGTTTGAGAATATCCCCAGTTGTAATGCTGTAAGTAAGGAAACACAACTGCTGTTTTGCACCTACTTGTAAAGGGCAAATGTGCAAAATGCAAGGTGCAATGCTGAGGAAAGGCCATAGCTCAGCTGCAGAGCATCTTCTTCACATGCAAAAGGTCCCAAGTTCAATCCCAAGCATCTCTGGGAAATGCTTCCTGTCTGAAGCCCTAGAGCAGGGGTCAGTAATTTTTTTCAGCAGGGGGCTGGTCCACTGTCCCTCAGACCTTGTGGGGGGCTGGACTATATTCTGGAAAGAAAAAAAATGAACGAATTCCTGTGCCCCACAAACACCCCAGAGATGCATTTTAAATAAAAGGACACATTCTACTCATGTAAAAACACGCTGGTTCCTGGACCATCCGTGGGCCAGATTTAGAAGGCGATTGCAGAACTATGCAGAACTGGCAAAAATGACAGAAAGACTAAGAGAAACAGGCAACAGAGATTTTGAAAAAGATTGGGAACCATTAAAATTATATTTGCAGAAACAAAGAAAGGCAGTAGACTTGATGGCAGGATTTAAATAAACATTCACATTATTCGCATCAGAAAATGTTTGGAAGATAGTGAAATAAGATGATGTATTTAATTTTATTTCTATGTTTTCAAGGTTTGATGTTATGTTATTAATAACTTTTCTGTTGAGAGATAGCAAAGCGGGTGAAAACAGAAACAAACCAGAAACACAAGTTGGGGGAAGTCTGGGAGGGGAGGGAGGGAGGAATATACAGCAAATGTTAAGAATTTGAGATGTATGTAATGAACGAAAATGAAAAATGAATACAAATTATTTTAAAAAGGCAATTGGGCCACATCCGGCCCCCGGGCCTTAGTTTGCCTACCCATGCCCTAGAGATCTGCTACCAGTCAGTGTGGCCAATACTGAGCGAAATGGTCCAATGGTCTAACTCAGAGGAAGGCAACTTTTTTATGTAATAGACCTGTTTTAAATATCCAGCACAGCAACCTATCCCCAGACCGTATTCTTTGATTAACGGCTTGATAAACTACCAACCGTCCATATGGAAAATGCTCTAGGAAAGCTGGAAGATGCCAGTGTGAGTAAACTAGTTTGGCAGTTAAAATACATCATTAAAATTCATAACTTATTACTGTCACAGTATCTCAGCTTACAGGGCTGTTTAAATGAGAAGAGGAGCAAGGTCACTTGCAAAAAAAAATATATTACATTTCACAGTTGCACAGCCAACTGAAGTTTACTATTTAACAGTAGCTGCACACAAGTCAACACGACGGCATGCCTGAAATATCAATTGCAGCCAATATGGCCATATGTGAAAATATGTATCAGTCTAAGTGGTTGTGAGCGTTCCTCATTTTGCTGAGTTACCCGCAGGGATTTAGCATCTAAATTTCACGACAGGTATAACGCAGTTACTTTCTGTGTTGCGCGCTGACACTGAACAGATGTTCCCAAGGCAGCTGCTTGACTACTGCTTGAAATATAATTGAAGGCACAGGCATTCATTATGAGATTTCATAAACACACAAGCTCCCCTTCTGATACATTGAAAAGCGGTTTGCTTTGGGGCGGGGACAGGCAATTAGAACTCACAAGCGTTTCCAGTTCCCAGCAATCAAGTTACAGCTTTAAAATGTCAAAACATCTCTTCTGCACAACTTCCCTCTGCCCTAAATAAAGGCACCTACAGATGGGGAAGCTATGGCCCTCCAGATGTTGTTGGAATACAACTTCCCAGTGTTGGAAACTGGGAAAGAAAAGCTAGGAGCTAAACAGCTTCTGGGACCTGGGTAGGGGGCACCAAAAGAGAATGTCTAGTTGCCACTGGGGGGGGGGGAGAGGTTGGCAACACTTTTTATTTATTATTTTGATAAGCAGAACTAATACGCAATTCACCTAAGTGACACATTGTTAAAATCACATTTTTAGCAGAAACTGTTAATACATGTTTTATTTGGTGTTTACAATAAAAATATTGGTACCATACTTCAGTTTTCAAAACACGCTACTCTTTATTGTTAAGCTCCTTAACGTATTGTCTATCCTTAACATACACTTTGAAGGACAGATCGTGAAGCTGAGGCTCCAATACTTTGGCCACCTCATGAGAAGAGAAGACTCCCTGGAAAAGACCCTGATGTTGGGAAAGATGGAGGGCACAAGGAGAAGGGGACGACAGAGGACAAGATGGTTGGACAGTGTTCTTGAAGCTACCAACATGAGTTTGACCAAACTGCGGGAGGCAGTGGAAGACAGGAGTGCCTGGTGTGCCCTGGTCCATGGGGTCACGAAGAGTCGGACACGACTAAACAACAACAACAACATACACTTTGAGGCTTCAAAGCACATACATTTCAGTAATCCTTGAGTGTCAGCCGGGTGCAAAAAATGACACCCAGACTTTTTGAGGTGCTTGCAAATAGAGAATCTTTAAGTACAAAATGTGCCTGGTACCCTGCTAATTTTGAACCCTGCAACTCCCATTGACTGCCCACTGGCTAGTGTCAATAGAAATTGGAGTCCAACATCTGGGGAGCCAAAGGTTCCCAATTCTATTATTTATATCATGGTGGTCCAACACAACTTAAGTGAAGCTCACAGGTAGAGCACATTCTTCGATTTAATTCCTGGTAAGGTTCAAAAGATCTCCAGGAAAAAGTGCTGAGAAAGGAACCCCCTTTGCATTCAGTGGAGCTTAGTTCAAAGATAAATGCACATCAGATTGCAGCCTAAATACTTTCATATAGTTCAGAAATAACAAAGAAACTAGATCTAGCGTTCCATGAGCTATCTTTTCCATAGCGGCAGTTTGCATTATTTAAGCTACTTGTCTCATTCCCTGCAGTTTTGCTGAGCTTCAGAAGCAACATACTTCTTTAAAGTAAGCTGAAAGCCTAGTCAAAAGCAAGGCCTTGCCCATTTTGTCAGTCTGCACTGAGGCAAACTCCCCTCAGATTAAAAGGAAATGTAATCTGATGACGCAGGGAGCATGTCTGAGGACCCCTGTTCATGCTCCAATCTGTGGCCCTTCAGGTGCTTTTGGACTCCTGCCCATCAGCCCCTGCCTGCATTGCCAATTGTCTGGGATTGTCTGAGATTGTGGGAGCATCTGGTAGACCACAGACTCCCCATCCTTTGTTTACAGGATCCAAAAGACCTAAAAGTTTCAATCCACTGTTTTTAATTGCTGTTCTTACTGCGTTTTTTTAATTCAGAGTTTGTGTTGCTTATCTACCCAACTGGGAACCAACTGGTAGAAGAGGCGCATGCAAATACAAATACAATTTGTTAACAGAATATTAAAACCACACATTTTACGCCCAGACGCAACAGTATTTACCACTGGAACAAAGACACACTTTAAAATCTTTACTGTGCCACTTTAGCAGAAACATACCAGATGTCCACTCAGTATCAAAGCAATAGTATGAAGTGTTCTTTTCATACGCTGCGGTGTCTTCTGCTGTTAAGACTATTAATTTGCTCTCTCTTTAGGACTGAAAGAGGGAAATAGCAAACTAAACCAAAGTTCACCAAAATGCCAACTAAACAGTACAGAGCTTGAGAAAAATCAGTGGAAACTTAAGATTTGCTAAGGTTACAAAGGATATTTAGCACCTTTGCAACACGTTTTTAAAACACAACAGAGCAAGGTTCGTGAAGTGCAGCCAAAGCATCAAATTAATTGATATTTAATGACTAGCAGAGAAGTACAGTACAAATAAGGGAGAATGTTTAACCTGAAAAACTTGCTTTCTTTTACAATGTCTATTGAGCAGACCCTCCTCTGGCTGATGGGGGGGGATAACCCGTGGTGCTCCAAATGCTGTTGGACCAGAACTTCCATAAACTGTAATCATTGGTCATGCCAGCAGATGATGGGAGTTGGGATTCCAAGAACATTTGGAAGACCATAGGTTCCTCATCCCTGATCTGACTAACAGCAGCCAGAAGGAGTAGAGAGAGGACTCAGGTGAACATCAGCCTCCCAGGACCATGAACAGATTCCGTTACTCCCAAGAAAAATCAGTTAAAGAACAGGCTAATCTCTCTCTTCTTGGGAATTCTCTCTGGGCAGCAGAACAACAATATTCACAAACAACTTGAACATGCTTCTTGGATACACTTCATGGGAACAGTCATTGTGAAGGCCCCACAAACACATTTGTTTGTAGTTACAGGTAGGTAGCCGTGTTGGTCTGCCATAGTCAAAACCGGAAAAAAAAATTCCTTCCAGTAGCACCTTAGAGACCAACTAAGTTTTTTATTGGTATGAGCTTTTGTGTGTGCATGCATGGGGGAAAAATTATTCTGTTTCGACATTTGGTTGTGTTATTGTGGACCACTTTGAAGAGCCATTAATGGCAGCTGAAAAGGGATGTACATTTGTTTCATCTAAATAAAGAACAGGGATCTCAGGGAATTCCCCAGATAGGGCCACTTTTCGGGTGCCCTCAATTTCACTGGAAATAGCCCAATTTCAGGTTGCTATGAAATTAAATCATGCTGCTGTTTGCATGCGTTCTATCCAATGGCTGAACAGTGCCCAGTGGAAATGTATACGTCAAAAGCAGCGTGCGACCATTGTTACACAGAAACAGAACAAGATACCTGACTTTTGCAGGCTCCACAAAAAATTACCCAACCAGTGATTTATTTATTTATTTGCCAAGAAAAACAATGGCTGGTTATTTAGGACAGTCATGTCAAATAATGATACAAACGCTACCAAGTTTTTATCTACCGCATCCTTGCAAGCAAGAAAAGGAGTAGAAAGCAACTGCTGTTGCCACAGGGAGGCCTCAAAGAAAGCGGAAAAACTATATACTATTGAAATGTAACTAAATGAAAATATTTAAATAAACAATCACGTCTACAGCAAAGTCTGCTGGCATTAAACTTCAGGAAAAACATGAAGGCCAATAACATTACATTAGCACACAATGTAAGAGACATCCTTGATGCATTTTAAAAAATGCAATCCAGCTCCTGCAGAGAGTGAATTATTATGCCTGCGGCCATACATGCTCCAGTCCCCAATGACTGCCTCACCGCTAACCATCTTGCTTTGCAATGCCCATCCTCCGAAGGTAAGGAGACCCAAATCCTTGAATTTACTCTGATAAAGATGGAATGGTCTCTGTGCTTTCACAGCACTTTTGAGGACCGGAAGGTCACTGTATGTTGTGGTCGGTTTATTTAGGCCCTGATGGAACTGACAAATCGCATGATGAAAATATGAAAATGATAACAAAGATTTGGAGGACAGGGGGCGATGTAACTTGAACAACAAACACACAATAAGATTGCAACCGTCTACTTTAGAGACTCACTGTCTTCTAAAGAATGTGTGAAGCATAACCCTACACTGAAATTTTGCAGTTCCAAAGCAGAGATCAGAAGAAAACGTAAACAAAGGGAGGAAAAATAACAGCTATATTGCCCAAATTTACTAAATGGTTACAGTAGTTCCCGGCTTCTCTCATCTCCATTTCCCAGTGCCTTTTCCCATTGATCAAATATAAGATTCTAAGCTGATCAGAGTAAATTTGTAAATCATCCTATACACAACAATGAGTTGTCGTCCGTCTTTGTCAGGAGGCTACTTCTGGCTTCCAAAGAACACACAATCATTGGAAGGCCTTCCACTTTCCCACAAGCCCAACCCTTAAAAGAAACTGACTAATGGGGGGGGGTGCTTAACACTTTCATTAGCTGATTGTTGGAATTAAAAAACCTTTTCTCAGCACTTCCCAAGATTCACAAACATCAGCACGCCAAGGAAATAGTGCTACTTGCTATCATAAAACTAAGACTGTCAGAAATAAGACAAAAGGAGGATAAAATGTCCCAGAGGACTACAGTAAGCTTCTGGTATCAGGTAGACTTAACTGCATGTCAACGCGGTGAACTCCATGGCATTAATTAAATCTATTCTGGTTGTTGTACCCTCTAGCACTGCAATTTGCGTCCTTATTTCAGGAAGTTCACCCACACACAAAAAGGTTAGCATTTACAGTTGCATCAGAAAAACTAAACACCAGCACCAATGAAACCTATGCTGACATCCCAATATAGCCTCAAGTGGCTGCTACTCATTATCACATTTACAAAGCAAATAGTGATCCAATTCAGATTCATCAAGCTGAAAGGGGGGGGGGATCAATTCCTTCAGCAATATATCTCACCATAACAATGTATCTGCTTTAGTACAATTAAGAGATGGCAGACTAGCCCTTATTTCTTCAGGGTCAAATATGCAAGTACATGTCTAAAGATGACCCAGATGTTGTCTGACCACAGCTGAGATAGTTTTTGGTATCCAACACACATGCACACACACACAACCTTTATTTCAGGTTCAACTTCTCTTTCTCTAGTAATGCATTTCCCTCGTCTATTCCCCTCTGACTTTCACTCCCTATCAGGGCAATATAATAATAAAAAAAAAAGGTTTCAAGAACTCTAAGCTCTCCAAACCCAGGTTTACTCAAGCCAGAGTACCTCTTTTTAGGTAGAAGTAGTCAATGCAATGCCCTCCATACATTGTTGGGACTACAATTCCAATCATCTCAGGCCATTGGCCACTTTTACTGTGGCAGATGGGAGTTATAGTCCAACAACATTGCCTATCTCTGTGCTTGTGCAGTCTCTGTCCAATTTTCTTCCCACACACCATACTCCAAAAATTTCAGGGCAGCCCAGCTGAATTTCAGGAAAGAACATTTTTCGGGGGATGCATAGTGAAGGAAACTTCTGTTGCCCAAGCAGTTTCCATTCACACAAACTCTGGATCCAAACCACTACTTTCAGCCCTGTTCGCACTTGCCACATCAAGGAACAGCTTGGACTGACTGCCCTTTATGGATAAAGGAAGAATTGTTCCCCCACCCAGAGTGATGCTAGTTTGCAAATTTCATTCCCCTGATCCTTTAAAAATGATATTATCTGTGCAAGCCTAGTGTGCCATCATACGCAAGGAGCATACACCAATTTTTGAAGGACTAAATAGCAAGCCTAAACAGAATTTATACTCACATAATTCGCCAGTGTCATCTGCCTTTCATCGCTTATCTGATGCGCAGCCCTTCCAAGCTGTTAGGATAATTGTTTTCCTACTTTTCTGTAAATTATCACAGATGCCATGCTAGGATTGCACATTCGTTTCTCAAACACATTATGAGGCAGAACCTCCCATTAACAACAAACAGTGGAACATTATATTTATTTTCAGTAAACTCACATTCTACACAATAACTGATTTTCAGCTGCAGCTGAATGCAGTCTAGATGTTGAATAACTGGAGAGGGCTAGTGTCATGATGGACCTATCTTCAGACAGAGGATTAGACTTGATAACCTCTGGGCCTTGCTAACTGACTTGCAGCCAAAGTCCTCAAAGCCACAGGGATGCAGTAGAAACTGTAACAATGAAATTGCTCCATCCTTCACCCATACATTCTCATTCTCATGAAACCCCTCCCTCATATATTTGCCCACTCCATCAGTGGTTTCCCCAACAGGATTTACTGCATCTCCTACCCTTCTAAGGAAATGGCTTGATGACTCTGTGTAGTAAGGGGTGAGGAGTTATTCTCTGTTCCCAAATACAAGAAGAGCTATGCTGGATCTGGCTAAAGGTTCAGCTAGTCCAATATCATTTGCTGCCAGATGCCTCTGGAAACCCAATAAGCAAGGCATAAAGGTAACAGACCGCTTCTAAAGTTGACTCCAGTACTCTGTATTCTCTGGCATACTGCCTCTGGACCTGGAAGTTCTATTTAACCACTGCAGCACCACTGATTCCCTCGACTTCCCAGCTAAAAGCCTCCAATCTCAGATTTTATTTGGTAGTGTTTCATTCCTCCTTTCCAAGGGGATGATGAAAGGACTTAACAAAATCACCAACAGGCAAGACAGCAAGCAGCAATTTTCTATGAAGAATCACCCTAGGCAAAGGTTATGTTTCTGAGAGCAAGATCTGGCCAGGTGGACACCTTCTCCCCCTCCGCCTGCCCCAGTATTTCGCCTCCTGCTTTTCCTCTGCTTCCAAAACACAAACAAGCCAAATGCCCATCGAGTCCAGCACGTTGGTTCCCACCGTGGCCAACTGCTTGGGGAGCTGGAGTCCCCCGTCACGACCCTTGCCCCCAACCCCGAACTCCTCCGGTCCCCAAACACAGGAACAGTGTCGGGTCACGGTGAATGTCTAGATGCCCCGATTTCCACAACAACCGACCTCGTGGGGAGAGCTGGATCCAGCCCCCCCCCCGCTTCTTCCCAATGCACTTCGCCGCCCCCCCTTCTTCTTCCAAAACACAAACAGACCGCGCAGCGCGCAGCACCTCGGTCCCTGCAGCAGCCAGCCGCTTAGGAGCCTTGGGTCCGACCCCACTTAGCCCTCCGGCTCCCTGCAGAGCCGGCCACCCCTCGCCACAGCGGCTGCAGCGTTTGTCCCTCCAGGCTGCCACCCCGCTGCCCCGAGCAGACCCGATCCGACCCCCTCCTGCCCTCCCACCGCCTCCCGCCAGCCGTCCTGCCCGGTCCTTCCGTGCTTTGACCCACCCGCGGACTCGCCGGTGTTGATCCAGTCCGGGTTCGCCAGGCTGGCGATAGCGAAGATGTCGGCGGCCAGAAAGAGGCATCCTGAGATGATGGTCAGTTTGTCCATGTCCTCCGGCTCCGGCCTCGGCCCGGCTTCCCAAGAGCGGGGCCCGGGCCGGGGGCTCCTCACAGCCGCGGCTCCATGGCTCGGCTCGCCTTCCGGCTCCGCAGCAGACGCGCTCGCCGTCACCCCGCCGCCGCCGCCCTCAGGGAGCCGCTGCCACAGGAGCGGGCTCGGGCCCCCCCCGCGTCCCGACTCGGGACGGCGCCGGAAGCAAAACCCGAGCAGCCGCCGCGCAACCCGGAAGCGAAAGCTCACGCCCTCGTCCTCATCTCTCCCCGCGCCTTTCACACTTTGTCCCAGACGGGGCGGGGCCTGCTAAGGAGACGGCGGCGGCGGCAGCAAGATCATTGGGCGGGGCTTAGAGCGGAGAGGGCAGGCTTCAAGGGCGGGGCTTCCTACAGGGTGAAGGGGCGGGGTTGCAGAGATGTAATACTGCGCGAGCACGTGAGGGGCGGTGCTAAAGGACGGGGCGGGGCTGAGGCTCGCTTAGGGGCGGGGCTCGGCGACGGGAGAAGCGTTGGGGAAGGGGGCGGGGCTAGTTCATTTAAATAAATAAATATATTTATTTTTACTGAGGGGAATTTAACTGAGAAAAGAGGAAAGGAAAGTTGCGCTATTATTATACGACTAATTACGTACTAAGGATTTTTATGGGTGCTGGAGCAAGACTTTAGGAGAGCCACGTTCAAATCCCCATTCGCTACCTGTCCTACCTCACAGGGCTGTTGTGAGGATAGAACGGGGGGAGGGGTATGAGTCCCTTGCCAGCTGCCACCTGAGCTTCCTGGACTCTCCTGGGCAAGGCCGGGCACCTAATACAGTCTGAAATGGTGCAGCCATATATTTTCCACCTCAGAACAATACATAAGATCAAGAGCGTGTGTAATGAATTTGCTAACTACATTTTACTGCTCTTTTACAAGTAGCCACAAATCTAAATCTGAACCACTTGCTACCAAGGGTGTAGGATGCTTGGCCAATGATTGGTATTCTAGACTGCCAAGTCTAGCAACTCCAAAGCCACAGAGTTGTATGGATTCTAAAAATATACTTAGCCATAGCAACACCCCTTCCTTTCAATGGCCATCTAGAAATACACACCCATAACACTGGTGCATGGAAACCTAATTGCCATGTGACATTTAAGCTGCAGACTGTCTATCCAGTTTATTTTTAGACCCTTCTGCACAAATTGCAAGATATAAAAGTGCCATAATCAAGCTGCAGTCCTGCACAGAATTACCTGGAAGTAAGTGCAGTGGAACATAGGACAGAACAACACATTAGCAAACAGGAAGGAGAGGTACTCACACAGGACGATCAGTAAAAGGGGTACTCAACCTGTCCAAAGTTATTCTTGTCCACCCCATTCCAGCTCAAGTCACTTTCAGAGCCAGGCTTTGGAAAGTACCATGGGGGGAAACCCTTGCTCAGTAGCAGAAGACAGGTGTTAGTAGCTGAATACCCACGGGTCAGTTCTTGGCATCTTCATTTTTTAATCTAGTAGCAAGTGATATGTCCTCTGCTAAAGGCCCTAAGTATTGTTGCTACTTAGGCTGTGTACACACATTTTATTCTAGAATCTATGGAGGCTGGTCCAGCATACACACCTTTGTAGCACATTTCCCTGCACAAATGATTCTAGGCACTATAGTCTACCTGTCAGAGCTGCAATCTCAGAAGCCAGAACAGCAAGAGGGATCGCTGCACAATGAAAGCAGCAATCCCTCTTGCTGTTCTGGCTTCTGGGATAGCTGCGCAGCCTGCATTCGCTCCATAAGACGCACACACATTTCCCCTTACTTTTTAGGAGGGAAAAAGTGAGTCTTATAGAACAAAAAATACGGTATATGCAGCCTGAGTACTTGATTTTTCTACGTAGTCCACACACAATCTATGATTATGATTTTTTGTTTTTCTATTGCATTCTTTTTGCTCCTGAAAAGCACATATTGACTAACTGGCTTCATTCCAAAATAAAAGCTCATTTTGGATTGCTTCTGCATCCAAGTTCTTCATGCAGTGCATAGTAAAACTTGTCGGGATCCAAGCCATGAGTCAGAGCCTCCAGCTCAGCTCTTAGTCCAGAAGAATTTGGCCACCCTCCAGGTGCCCGGCTTGAATCCTTAAGACCTCCTGCCAGCGTCTGCCGGCAAGATCAAAGGAGGTCTCTTCGGCGATTCTCCTCAACGTGAAGAGAACACACCACCACTCCTCCCCCACTCCTCTCCCAGGGAGGGGGAAAGAGCCAGACAGAAATATATCTACATGTCTTTATTCCTGTCTTTCACCAGTACAGAGAAAACATGTCTGCACACTCTGCTTCCCCACTGCAGAGAGAGAATAAAACTCCTCCCATGTACTTCCAGTACAGGGTCATGTGCTGCTCTGAGGTAACATCCGGCTCTCAGAGCACTTTACAGACAGTCCCAGTTTCCCACGGGACAATCCAATAACATCAGTTTCCTGTTTACCATTCCAGCCACCTGGTGCTTGCTTCTGCATTGCTCCTTTTTCGTAACATCCTCCCCCAAAAGAATCAATGCGTGTTGCAGCAAGCAAAGCATGATCCAGAGAAGAAAACAAACAGTTGTTATACACATAACACTCCCCTGTTGTTTCAGTTCCACCCTTGGAACTCCCCGCCACTGGTTTCCCCAGTGTACCTCTCTGGTTGTCTGGTTTCCAAGGAATGAGTGCATCTGCATTACCTTGGCTAGCAACTCTCTGTTGTGTCTTTGTCTCTGACTTAGACACAGCTCCAACCTGTCCTCGGTTGTTTACAACAGCAACACATGCAACAGCTAAGTTAGCAAACTCTTTTGAGTACCTCTTGGGTGGTTGACCCTTTGTAACTCTCTCAGACCTACGTATGAGGTGCTGATCCTCTCTGCTCACTGGTCCAGTCTCAGGACTCTTTGGAGAACCAGTTCCAATGGTAAACAGTGGTTCATCCTTCAGTTGTGAAGGCCTATCTATTGTGTGAGATTTCCTCTCAATGACTGTGACAACTGAGCTCTCCGAGCTATCAGTGTCATCACTTTCTGTACAGCTGAAATCAGTGAAATCATCATCATCTGAATCATCCTCAGTGGGAAATGTGTGTACTATCACTCTCTCCTGTTCAGGAGCACTCTCTAGAAATTTTGTGAGAATCACCTGACCAGATTCAGACAAAATTACTCTGTAGAGACCCTTTTCATACCCCACAAAAATGCCTCTGGCATTCTTTACTCCACCTGGAGCTTCTGTTCTCACATGAGACCCAAAAACCTTGAAATGGGCAACAGAAGGTTTTCTGTGGAACAGTTTCTCAAAAGGAGAACTTCCCAACTCTTTTGAAACCTTTCTCACTTTCGTATAACAGTACGACATCAGAGACTCGGCCCAGTACTCATGTGGCAGATGTGAACTTAGCAATTGCGCTTCCATCCCCTTTTGCAATTCTCTGTTCACCCCTACACAGACACCCCTGTTCCACGCTTCCGCTGAAACAGAAACCTTGTGTCTTATTCCCTTCTTCTGCAGGAACCTCTGGAAATCCTGTAAAAGAAAAATCTGCTTCTCATCTGTGAATAGACAATCAATGTTAGCATCATGCATACTCTTAACTTTGTCACAAAACTCCTGAAACCTCTCTAAGGCTTCCTTTGGCTTTCTCAACACATAAACCCAGACATAGTTAGAGAAATGATCCACACACACAAGATAATATCTTGCATTGCCTCTAGATGGTTCTAGAGGACCAATCACATCAGCATACACCCGCTGAAATGCTCTGTTGACCCCGGTCTTCTTCTTGCTCACACCTGCAAGAGAAACTAGGTTAGACACAGATGAATTACATTCCATGTAATCACTGTGTGCAAAAGTCAACAAATAAAGTCCATCCTTCTCCCTGGCTGAAAGAAATAACTCTCCATCTTTGTAGATCTTGCAGCTCTCAGCATCATAGGACAGTTTCAGTCCTTTCTTTGCAATCTGCGAAACACTCAGCAGATTGAACTTCAATTCAGGAACCAAGTAAACATTGTTTATTGTCAAGTCCAGACTCTTAAGATAGACAGTCCCCACGCCGGCCGCTTCTAGCTCCTGACCGTTGGCCTGTCTCACAGCGAAGCTTTGCTTCTTAAACGATGAAAAGAGTTCTCTGTGTGGGGACATATGAAACGTGCAGCCCGTGTCAATTATAAACGCGTTCCCAACATCTGGCGTGGTTCCTTTCGCCATCAAAGGCTTTGCAGGTTCCACCATAGGCTTGGTACGACCTTTGCCTGACGCCTCAGGCTTTGCTGAGCGGCCCTTCGCTCCTTTTGGCTGACGTGGCTTCTTACAGTTCCGCTGAAGATGCCCAGCCTGTCCGCAATTGTAACTCTGGACAACATTCAAAGCTACAGCTTCCTTTCCAGTAGCCTCATCGGTGGGGGAATTAGAACTCCGTTCCTCCCTCCCCCTGTCCTTTACTTCCAGTGCAGCATGCCGGCTGTGTTCTTCTAGAACCACGGCACTCAGGGGCACTCCCCCCTTCTTGGCATCCATGCTGAATCCAAGGGTCAGCTTTACACTCAACCCAAGCCAGCTTTCGCTTTTCAAGCCAGTAAACCTCCAAAAGTCTCTCGGCTTGTTTACTGCTTTCCTGGCAGGCAAGCCTTTGGGCTGTTTTCAAAAACCTTTGCACAGCTGCGCAGATACACTTTCGATTTCCCAGGCTCTTTTTAGGCCACTCAGTAACTGGCAGACGTTGCCTAGCAACCTGCTCAGGACGGAACTCCTTATCTAAACCACAGGAATTCCTGGTATGCAAGCTTGCCTTCAGAGCTTGTTTTTTCAAACGCAGCTCTTGTGAACCAGAAAATAAGCCTTTCTGCGTTCATTTTTCTCTACCTCAAAAAGCAGCATACCTTCTCCGTTGCCTTGAAACACACTCTTCTCGGTGTCGAGCTGTCTGTTTCAGCTTCTGGCTGCAGGCAGACGCTTTCTTTATCTCCTTAGGTGCAGAGGATGGCAACGATTCATCGACCTCTCACCTCTCATGCAGATTCTCATAGATCAGATATCCATCGGATGCTACCAGTTGTCGGGATCCAAGCCATGAGTCAGAGCCTCCAGCTCAGCTCTTAGTCCAGAAGAATTTGGCCACCCTCCAGGTGCCCGGCTTGAATCCTTAAGACCTCCTGCCAGCGTCTGCCGGCAAGATCAAAGGAGGTCTCTTCGGCGATTCTCCTCAACGTGAAGAGAACACACCACCACTCCTCCCCCACTCCTCTCCCAGGGAGGGGGAAAGAGCCAGACAGAAATATATCTACATGTCTTTATTCCTGTCTTTCACCAGTACAGAGAAAACATGTCTGCACACTCTGCTTCCCCACTGCAGAGAGAGAATAAAACTCCTCCCATGTACTTCCAGTACAGGGTCATGTGCTGCTCTGAGGTAACATCCGGCTCTCAGAGCACTTTACAGACAGTCCCAGTTTCCCACGGGACAATCCAATAACATCAGTTTCCTGTTTACCATTCCAGCCACCTGGTGCTTGCTTCTGCATTGCTCCTTTTTCGTAACAAAACTATGGACCTTGCTCTCTCAGAAGGCAGTGATGGCCACCAACTTATATGACTTTAAAAGAGGATTGGACAAATTCATGGAGGAGAGGGCTATTGATGGCTACTATTCATGCTGACTATGCTCCACCTCCACAGGTGTTTCCGAATGCCAGTTGCTGGGAACCACAGGAGAGGAGAGTTCTTGTGTGCTCAGATCCTGCTTGTGGATTTCCTGCAGGCATTTAGTTGGCCACTATGAGAACAGGATGCTGGACTAGATGGGTCTTTCGCCTGACCCCGCTTGCTCTTCTTATGTTCTTATGTTCATTGGAGATTCCAAGAATCTTGGAATTCCACAGTACTAGTATTCTAAACTGTTACTAGGCATCAATGTCAACTTGCCTACCGTAGTGTTCTCCCTTCACATGACACTGTAGGCTGGTGGTCTCTTCCCAAAAGGCTTTCCAGAGGCATTTCTCTGAACGTCTTTGGCTACACAGAGAATCCACGGAGGCTTTGTCAACATGGACCACCAGAGGTTTTCTGGTAGAAGAGGTTCATCTTATGAAAGAAGGCCATCTATGCGACAAACGTCATATGAAAGAGAGAGGTCATCTGACAGAATAAGTTCAACTGCCAGAAGGAGATCATCTGCCAGAAGACGGTTGTCCGACATAAGAGCTTCATTTGACAGAAGAAGGTCATCCGCCAGAAGAGCATCTGTCAGACGACCATCCTTCAGACGATCATCCTTCAGACGACCATCCATCAGACGACCATCCTTCAGAAGACCATCTCTCAGACGGCCGTCTGTCAGAAGACCATCTGTCAAATGGTCATCCATCAGAAGGCCATCTGTCAAAAAAAAATTGTCTTTCAAAAGTGCGACATATTTCCCACCAGGTAATCAGGACACTGGAATTTGTTTAAGGTTCCTCTAAACATCTGTATACACAAAGCGCATTTAAAACACATGACCTCCCACAAAGAAATGTGGGAACTGCAGTTTGTTAACTATGCTGGACAATTTAGTTCTGTAAAAAGTAAACCATAGTTCCCAATATTCTTTGGGGGGAGCCATGTGCCACATTGTCCTATACAGTACTCTTGGCTCCATGAATTATGGGTTTGCATCTCAACACAGGCCCTACCTGGGATCCTGTGTCCAGTTCTGGACACCATGGTTTAAGAAGGATATTGACAAGCTGCAACATGTGCAGAGGAGGGCAACCAAGATGATTAAGGGTCGGGAATGGGTGAGGGAGTTGGGTATGTTTAGCCTGGGGAAAAGAAGTGATAGGAAAGCCATCTTCAAATATCTGTAGGGCTATCACATGGAAGGTGAAGTAAGCTTGTTTGCTGCTGCTCCAGAGGTTAGGAGCTGAACCAATGTATTCAAATCTAAAGATAGGAGATTCCAACTAAACATTAGGAATAACATTGTGACAGTAAGAGCTGTGGGTCAATGGAATGGATAACCTTGGAGGTGGTGGACGCTCCTTCATTGGAGGTTTTTAAACAGTGGTTGGGTGGCCATCTGCCAGGGATTCTTTAGCTGTGACTCCTGCATTGCAGGTGGTTGAACTGGACAATCAATCCTTGGGATCCCTTCCAGCTCCGTAGTTCCATGAGCACTCCTTGTTTTATTTTCAGGATTCCTAAATGAACCTCTCAGATGTTGATAGACAGGTATTGTGGCCAGGATCCAAAGAACTGTGCAACTAATTCCAATATGCCCAATGGGGCTTTTGGGGCTCACATTTCTCCAACAGCAGTCTCCAATGCTTCCTGGGGAAAGTCTTTTGAAAGCTAGCATGTCTCACACAGTTCTTTGGGTCCTAACCCTTGGAAATAAATACATCTGGAATGAAATTGATTTGCTGTATAACTCTGAGCTTAAGTTTTGGGAGCTGGGTCTTGAAGCCCATTAAGCTGAGGAGAATTGTATGCTTGGAGAAGGTGCACAGAGCAACCTTTGGTCCTTCAGGTGTTGCAGAGTAGAACTCTCATCCTCCCTGTCCCATTGGTCATGCTTTCTGGTACTGGTGCAAGTTGTGGTTCAGCAACATCTGGAGGGCCAAATGTTCTCCCGCACCTGGCTGAGAGGGTTAGACCACATGAGCTTTGCAACATGTCCAAATTCTCTTCCTTAGCAGATGAAGAAGAAACCTCATCAACAGACTCTGATGATTATTACAGCTGGGACACAGGTGAGTGTGGCAAATTCAATACAGGCAAAAGAAAGGATTTCTTCACACAGTGCAAGATTAATTGCTGGAATTCACTGTCACCAGATGTTGGGGTGCTCAATAGTTTCAATAGTTTAAAATGGGAATTAGACAAATTAATGGAGGATAGAGTTATCCGCACCTGTTAGGCAGGATGCTCAAAAGTAGTTGACCATAGGAACATTGGAAGCTGCCGTATACCGAATGAGGCCAATGGTCCATCTATCACAGTTTTGTTAGCACTGATGGTTCTCATGGTTTCAGGGAGGGAATATTTCCTAGCACTACCTGGAGATGCCAGGGACTGAAACAAAGATCTTCTGCATGCAATACAGATGCTACACTCCTGAGCACCCTATGTTTTGGACTGGTTGGACGCAGAGGAATGGTGGGAGGAACCAACTGGAGAACCACCAAAGAAAGAAGTCTCAGAGGCTGGGGAGTGGTGATGGAACAACAATGAGTGGTCAGAGGGAGAAAAGGGAGAAGACTGCGAGGAGGTGATATTGAAAGCTGAACAGGCAACAGGGTTTAGTGAGCTGGGAGAGCCTGTGGCTGAGAGAAGTTCAGAGACAGTAGCTAAAGCAGAAGGGTGGAGGAGGGAGACCAAGATGCAGCGATTAGTCAGGTTGGTGAAGAGTCATGGGTATCTCCCCTTTCTGTTGCAACCAGCTCCCCTCCCCTCCACCCCCATTTCCCATAATCAGAAGAGGGTTGAAACAGGTGGAGCAGTGATAGGCTGCATGCAAACACAGTGTCTGATTGCTTGGGGAAAAGCCCTGGGGAGGAGGGGTTTTAGATGACTGTGGGGATGCAGAGACTTTCAGTATCAGCCACTGATTCATGGGGTAAGGCCTACTGGAGATGAACTGCTGTGTTTATTTGGCCTGGCACTCAGCCAAGAGTTAACTCCAAATTTGAGCAGTGTGATTTACTGCAGGCTCACTTTTTGACACCCTAGTGGGGGGAGGGAGGCTGTTGCTAGCATGCCCCCTCCCTGTAAGCTTCCCAGATGTAAGGTTACCATATTTCAAAAAGTGAAAACCCGGACACAAAGGTTGTTGGGCTTTATTAATGAAATTTGCCAAAATCCACACTTCTGACATGGATTGCAATACATTCAGATTTTCCCGGACATTTAAGCAATTTCCACCCAGACGCTGTTTACAAGGGCTGAATACCGGCTATGTCTGGGAAATTCCAAAAAGTATGACAGCCCTACCAAAGGCATCTGTTCGAGCATTGTGGAAAACTGGAGACTGGACTCAGTGGATCTTCCGTCTGATCCAACAGGGATTTTGTTCTTGGGTGTCACCAGATTCAAAGAGCTACAGCAGTGACTAGAGGCTCTGCCAGGCAACCAGTTTATTCAGCATTCATTCTGATTTGCTTGCATGAAACTTATACAGTGGTTAGACCAGGCTTCCTCAACCTCGGCCCTCCAGGTGTTTTGAGATTACAATTCCCATCATCCCTGACCACTGGTCCTGCTAGTTAGGGATCATGGGAGTTGTAGGCCAAAAACATATGGTGGGCTGAGGTTGAGGAAGCCTGGGTTAGACTATAGACCCCTCCAGAATGATTGGGGGGGTGTTGGTGGGAGGAGAGTTGGGAGCGCATTGCACAACATGTCATTGACTAAATCACTAGTATTTAATCATTGAAATGTTGCATTGCTCAGGGTTTTACGCTGGACCATCTATCCACCAGGACGCGTGGATAGCAAGTTCGAAAGCACGTCAAAGTGCAAGTAGATAAATAGGTATCGCTCTGGCAGGAAGGTAAACGGCATTTCTGTGCACTGTCTGGTTCGCCAGAAGCAGCTTAGTCATGCTGGCCACATAAGCCAGAAGCTGTACACCGGCTCCCTTGGCCAGTAAAGCGAGATGAGCGCCACAACCCCAGAGTCGTCCACGACTGGACCTAATGGTCAAGGGTCCCTTTACCTTTACCTATCCACCATTCTGTTTTATTAGTTGTCCTTTAATGTTTCCCCAGGGTTACCACTTGGAGGGGCACATATGAACCAAAGTGCAACAAAAGCCGGGGGGGGCCCACTCCAGAACATCTTTTTTAAAAAAAATAATTTTTATTAACCGGCCAATCACATCAAATCAAATCACATCACATAAATTCCGAATTACAAAGCCGAATTTTAAATTTTGTTGAGGGAACCCATATTTCAAGATCCGAAGGGGGATTCTGATCATCTTCTTGCTACTGCGTTAATGTCCAAATCAGGTCCAAACAAAGTTCATAATTCTCTCCAGACTTATCTTGCTGTTTCCACATCACATCTTGTTCATATATTTTCTCTTTTTTCTTTATGATCTCTTCTGATAGTCTCCTTAAGCCGATAAACACCAATAATAATCCTGTGTGAATTTTTCCATTCTTCCAGTCCTCAAATCGAGATGGTTTCCATATATCATCGCCTTCATAGATAACAGCGCTCTTTCCATCATTAATTACAGAACTGTCGTTCTTAAGTCCCACTGAGGAGTTTCATCCACAATATAAAAACAGCTCTACTTCTCTATTTCTCCTCTCAGACTTAAGTCCTCCGACAGAACTTCTCAATATGGCGACGGTATTTTTAACTGCGTCATTCCAAAGCCCTTATACATTCCATGCTCTTCTTAAAACATGCTCTGGTTCAAAAGTTTATCTCCACACAGCCTTAAATCCACAGCTTAAGTCCTTAAAACAACATTTCTGACTTGTGGGGGGGGGATTCTTGTTTAATCACATAAAGGAAAGAAAGGAAGGTTTTTCCCCCCTCCCGCATCAGTCCCTTTGCCATACCGAGTCTTGGCGTATCTTCTCATGATCTATACTTGTTCCTCCGACTCGTCTTGTTTTATCAGAGATCTCTTCTGTTAGCAGTCTTTACTCCCCCTTCTTCCTTGAAATATGTGCATTAGCTTCATCCAAATTATTTCTTTTGAAGTTCTTGCAGCTAGTGGCGCGGATCAGAGACGGCGTCCAGGAGTGCCGAAATCCCACAGGAGGGCATTGTGCCTAGTGCCCCCATCCCCACAAATTCGGGGGTGGTATAGGGCACAGCAGGCAAGGGCAGTCCCCCACCATAATCCTGGGGGGCTAGGGAGGCTATTTACTCCCATCACAGCCTCCAATTTACCTCGTGTGGGTCGGAGAGATGTTATTGTCAGCCATCTTCTGATGCGCCCCTAGTGGTCCCTCCACTCCAGAACATTTTTGGTATGAAAAGTCACAGGACTTCAGCAAGAAGCTAGGGGGCATGCACTAACAAAGCAGTATGTCCGCCCAGAAGCTTTTGCAGGCGCAAACAATAGTGGATTGCTTTCTTTCTCATTTAGATGAAGATACCAGTTCAGATATGAGTGGATCTGAACATACTTTAAGTGCCACTGTGAAGACAAATATCCAAATGGGAGAGCAGGGATTAGGCTTAATCCTCATTCAGAACGGGCCCTACATCCAGATCTCAAGCCTGGTTGAGAAAAGTGCAGCAGTAAGAGATGGGAAACTCCAACCAGGTAAGCAGGTGGAAACAACCTCAAACCTGGGGGGTGCATGGCTGGTATGTAGTAGGAACAGAAAGAGCTTTTAAAGCAGGAAAGGAAAACCTCTCTCTTGGAACTCCCTCTCTTCCACTGCTTGTTGCATTAGACCCAAATTAGTCATAAGCATTAATTTCAACAAGTCTATACTGAGTGGGACCAGCACCACACATCAATGAGATGTAGGCAGTGTTTTATTTTATTGAAATGAAAAAATGGTGACGGTACTCACCATGATGTTGTTACACTTAATATGGTGGAGGTGGGAAGATGCTGGTACTGAGTACCCTTGAGTACCTCCATGGGCAGGCACTGGGTGTAGGAACTACCAGGTTAAACAAGCCAAGAGTGCATTCTGCAAACAACTTCCCCCAAACTAATAGCTTTCCTTTCCTTCCAGGTGACATCCTGATTAAAATTGGGCATGCTAATGTCCTAGGGTGGACACTACGAGAGCTAAGGCAGCTTCTGCACACCACCCTCATTGGGACCGTTCTGCAGATCCAAGTTTACAGGGAATTTATGAAATTACCAGTCCGATGGGAAACCGCCATCGACAGCATTCCTGAAAGAAAGGGAGCCAAGCTAGGAGAGTAAGAAACCATGTTTCTAGTTCACTGTTTGGGTAAAGGTCATGAGAGTGCTGGGGGGAAGGGGAGGGTTGGAAATCTAAAGGTAACATTATTTGACCACGTCAACTTCCCGAAATGTGTTGTATCTCAGTGGAAGTGCATACACTTTGCATGCAGAAAACTCCAGGTTCAATCCCTGGGCTCTCTCTTCCAAGGGGTATAAAGACCCCATCAGAAACTCTGAAGAGCCACTGCCTGTCAATGTTGAGCAGGGAGGGATTAGGAACCTCAGGCCCTGGGGAGAAATGTGGCCCTTCAGGCTTCTCTATCTGGCCCTTGGGACTCTTCCCAGACCACCTGAGCACTGGTTGTGCTTCACATCCTAAATCTTTTTGCATGGCTGGCAGGTGCCTTTGAACTCTGCTAATACCTCTTGCTTGCCTGGATGGAAGATCGAGAAGGGTATGTGCACAGAGAACCTAGACAACTATGTGAAGGTGGAATCTACATGTGTTGCTCCACCCATTTATGGAATGCTCTCCCCAGTGAGGCTCACCTGGTGCCTTCATTATATAGTTTAGGGGCCAGGCAAAAACATTCCTTTTCAACCAGGCCTTTGGCTGATTAATATCCTGCAGACTTTTAAATGTGTATATGGGAAGGGGGGTATTATTTGGCTGTTTTGATTTACTTATTTACTTGTAAATCCTGTTTTCACCCTGTATTTTATACCCTGAGATCTTATGATGAAGGGCAGTATTATTAACAAACAACAACAACAACAACAACAACAACAACAACAACAATAGCAGCAGCACCTCGGGCCCTGCTCCATCAGTAGCATGCAGCCCCCAGGTGTTTGGTTGCCCAGAAGGGAAGGTGGTCATCTGGCTCAAAAAAGGTCCCAAACCCCCACTTTGGAACAGCTAAAAATGAGCCAGTAGTTAAATGATGTAAGGGAAGCAGCAGCATTGCTCCCTTGCTCAGTTGTGAAAGTTTCATCTGGTAATTAGCAAAAGAAATTGGAAAACACATACCACACAATGGAGTGGTGTTTTGTAAAAAATAATATTCAGGATCACATGGAGCAACAGTTATTCTATAAACTGGGATAACTCCGTTCAGTGAAACGAACAGAGTACCCAGTAGCATTTAGCAGAAGCTTCTTGTTCTTGCTCTTCCTCCCCCTCATTCCAGGACTTGAGGAAATAAGGGATAGAAGCATAGCTGTCAACGTTTCCCTTTTTTAAAGGGAAATTCCCTTATTCTGAATAGGATTCCTCGCAAGAAAAGGGAAAAGTCGACAGCTATGGATAGAAGAAAGGGGTGTTCTAACCCAAGCTGTTAGGATGAGAAAGAGGGGCCAGTGGTCATAGGAGCTACCGGAAGGATGAGCTGTAGTGTTTCATCTGATGGCTGTCACCAATGCAAGTCTTCTTTGCAGCCACCCACACCCTATAAAATTAACCAGTAAAGAGGTCTCCACCACAACAGTTTGACATCAAAATCCACCTAAGCACTGTTTGCAGACCTTGAAGTAACAGAGCACTAGCTTTTCCCAAGCACATAATTTATATTTAATAGGCTGCTCTAGCCTAGTGACTTAATGCATACAATTATTATACACAATTTCCCCCATCTCCAAGGAGCTTGTAATGTTACGTTACAAAAGAGGTGGAGGAAACACAGCACGGAAGCCAGAAGTGCAGGGAGTAGAGGGTCAGCTGCTTTATTTTAAAAATACAGGAGGGTGTTGATAGTAGGCTATGTTGATTGGTAATATGATAGCAATAATCTAGGCCAAACAGGAAACGTATAGCAACAGGGGAAGCTGACATATACTGAGGCATGCCTCTGGTCTATCTATACAAAAGGTGGGGAACCTTTTCTGGCCAGTGGGATAAATCCTTATCTCCCACCCCCCAGCAGGCCATCCAATCAACTGACATCACAATGACATCAGGTAATGCTGCACTTTGAAGCTCCAATTGTTGGGACTTCAAAGTGCATCACAGGGGTTATCTGAAAGCTCTTTTGCAAGCAGAACCCCAGAAGAGGGAAGAGGTTTCCAATGAAACTACTGTTTAATTGAACCTGGGACTGTTCCGTTTGCAAAGCTATCTTCTGTCACTGAATTGCAACCCCTTCCCAAGTTACTAAATGCCACAAGTGGCCAAAGCACTTCTTTAAGATCTGCCCTCTATGAATCAAATAGAAGCAATCCGTACAACATTACTGCTTTCCAAGACTCTCTGTGTTGTGTTCATTTCAGGACGTCAACTTACACCAGTGAAGAAGCTTGGTCGAGCAGCGAAGACTCTGAAGATTATGATTGCGGCTGTCATGTTAGTGACGACGAGGAGCTTATTGGTGGAGGCCATGTCGTCAGCTTCGGTAGTGATGAGATCTATACTACAACCGAAGTCACTGAGGTTCCTGTTAACAGAACTGTACATGCCGATGCTTTTCCTAATGTCAAAGCTGTACCATCACTTTCTTTTGAAACTTCTAAGCAACCCAAGTGGATCTCTAAAGACTGGCACATCTTTGAAAGGAAAACCTACACATTTACCGTGGGCTCAGACATTGGTAACGACATTATCATTCATAAAGATTTTGAAGATGAAAGTGATGCTGACATTTCAAGTTTGTATTTAACGTCCTCATCGCCATATTGGACTATGCTAAAAGGTGTTGCGCCGCCATCATTGTCATCTTCCTCCTCTACTGTGTCAGATGCATTTTGGCTTGAAAACTTTTCTCAAGAAGTTGAATGAGGCAACTGGATCCAGTTTTGCACCGCCAGGAACTGGGTTTCTGAAACTGGATCCAGTTATAAGCTGGATTTTCACTCATACAACCTCTCCGCCAACTGATGGGTTTCATCTGTTTGGCGAGCAGGAAACTTGGGTATTTGAAAGAAGCGATGCTCCCTCTTTCGAGGGAGAGAATAATCTCAACAGTGGGGAAATAACTACAGTCAATTTTCATATAGACATGTCTCTGGAAGTCTAGCAGCCAAGCTATATAGCACAACTGCAAGAGCAGAACTTGGCCATCTTCTGCTTGTGAAGGTAAGAAACAGTATTACTGTATTTTTCGCTCTATAACACCTGACCATAACACGCACATCGTTTTTAGAGGAGGAAAACAAGGGAAAAAACATTCTGAATGAAACAGTGGATGTATCATTTTTGTGCTCCATGCTGTGGCCACAGACATGTGATCTGATGGTGAATTTGGGGTGACCCAATGCAAAAATCCTGAGAATCCCTGTGGATTCATGCTTTGTAACCACGTTTTTGCACCACTGCAGCCCCAGGCAACAGTGGGTGCGTGATTTTTTTGGTGCCGGCTGTAGCCATGGACATGCTATGTGATCTGATGGTGAATTTGGGGTGACCCAATGCAAAGATCCTGAGGATCCATGTGGATCCATGCTTTTTAACCACATTTTTGCACCATTGCAGCCCCAGGCAACAGTGGGTGCGTGATTTTTGGGGGGCAGGCTGTAGCCATGGACATGCTATGTGCTCTGATGGTGAATTTGGGGTGACCCAATGCAAAGATCCTGAGGATCCATGTGGATCCATGCTTTGTAACCACATTTTAAATGGGGAGGGAAGGAAAAACACAGAAGGGACAAAGCGCACGAGAGGGGTGTGCAGAGAAGCAGCTGGCTAAGAATGCAGGAGAGGGTCACAACACGAGGGAGGAAAGGTAGGCAAAAGTCCCCCCCCCACCCAAGCCAGCCAGCTCTCTCTCTCTCTCTCTCTCTCTCTCTCTCTCTCTCTCTCCCACCTGCATGTTTTCTGGCTGGAGCACGGAGAGGAATTAGAAGGAAGGACGCTCTGCTTTCCCCTCTGCTTGTCTGGAGGGGAGGGGCTTTCCCTGCTCTTTGTTCCGTTTGAGCAAACACAGCAACGAAACAGAGGAGGGTGGGCAGTAAGACCCTGAGGCAGAATACAGGAAAGCAGCCGCTTCCTCTTTTCAGGTTTCCCTTCTCCGAGACGCGATTTGATTTTTGCCTGATTTTTGCCTCCACTCGTGCCAGTCGGCTCCAGGGACCACACATTCGCTCAATAACACACACAGACATTTCCCCTTCCTTTTTTAGGAGAAAAAAATATGCGTGTTATAGAGAGAAAAATACGGTACTTCAAAATGAATTATGCCAGACTCAAAATTAATCTAACCCTTGCCACTTTTTAGCTCAACCATTAGCAAAGATTAGGGAATTCTGTTCTTAGCATTTTACTGCAACACACACAACCCACACACATTTGGAATTAAAGAAAATAAGGTAAAGTTTGGGGACAAGAACTTGCTGAGCTAAAAATTGGAACTGGAATACAAGAAGGGGAGGTGTGGGGAAGTCAAGGAAATTGGTCATTGACAGTAAGAAATGTAAATTTTATGTGTTTTTAAGTGTTTTTTTGTTTTTTCTTTATTTTTTGAAAATTTCAATAAATATTTATATATAAAAAAAGGAAACTCATTATCTGTATGCAGGAATGGGTTCCCTGCACCCCACAATTCTGGTCCATGTAGCCCGATGGTATGACATGCACCAAACAATGTACAATCCTCAAGCTTGTCAACGGCCCCTTGGATTATCGTAACAACCAAAGTTTCCCCAGTCGTGCCAAATTGATCCACGCCTACTTTATTTCTGACCCCTCCTTTAATTACTTATATCCTACCTTTTAAAGGGGGAAAGAAAACCATCCCAGCCCCGCTTTTTAATGCTTTATACAGTTCAATAAATTTGGTGTCAACACCAAGGAAGAATTTGGAATGTTGTGAATCCCCTCCATCACCATATACATATATGGTGTACATATACACCCCATTTCAACTAGCTCTTTGTGTTCCTAAAGCAGCTTAAGTGTGCACGATTAATTAAGTTTACTTTAATTAATACAGTTACATACCCCATTGTTTTAAAATGCTTTAAGCATTTGAACTTTAGAAGAATTAAAGGCATTCAACAATTCTCTTGAGATTTTGACTCTCACAAGGCCATCCAATGAACCCCTTGGCTGTGGTGAGGTTTTAACCTGGGCTTCCTCGATCCAAAACCAATTCACCAGCCACAAGACCAAACTGGTTCAGAACAAAAAAGCAGATACTCAGGGTTGTGCTCAACCTACACAATTCCATATTAAACACCAGATGCTGCTGTAGGAGCAATAAAAAATGCTTTAAGTGCATAACAATACAGAAGACACAAAGATACTGGGAATCCTGTTAAGAGGATGAGCTCTGCACTTTATTTGGTGTAAGTGTACTGAAAGTAACCTACAGCTCCAAAGCATTAGGAACTCATAAATAATACAGGACGATAATGACAGTCAACACAACTGTCTTAGAACAGAGTCCATTTTGAGGCTGTGCCTCGTGTTCAACTTCTTACAACTCATCCACAAAAGGGGTGTTTGCCAAATCCCCACTAGCTGCCATTGACTTCTTCCCACTAACAAACTTCTTTGCGGCCTGAAAAATAAAGCAGAAAAATAGCAGAGGACAAAATGTTAGGCGGTTGAGGCAGCATCTGCTTTGGAATCAGCAAACAGAATCACTGTCTTTGATGAGTGGCTGTTTTTGAGCTTTAAAGGAACTGCTGGGTTAGAATTTAGCTTGCAGCGGGTGTAGGAAGAGCCATTTGTGGGGCAGAAAGCCAGTGTTGGTCTTCATTTAATATATTTCTATTCTGCATTCTACCAAATCCAGGTCTCTGTGGGAGCTGGCAAAAGACAAAAATGAGAAGCAAACCCAGACAGAGGACTGCAACCCAAAGGCAAAGGGTAACACCAGCCAAGTGCCATCAGAAGTGGGGGGGGGGGGGGAAGGAAACATTTAGGGTCAACACTTCACAGATACAGCTCTGATGGGCATTCCAGAGACTGGGAGTCACCGGAGCAAAGTCCTGTCACTCAGAATTAGGGTTATGAGGACTGCTGGCCAACTCAAGAAGCAGGTCATCTATTTTGTCAGCGCTACAGATAACAGGAAGAGGGGAAACCGTTCTAAATACAAAGCTGCTGATTATGTTGTAATCTACAGACACCTTACTTACATTCACAATGTCAGCAGTGGCCACAGAATCAATCTTTTCGGCCGCAGCACTTGGTGATGTGTATACCCCAGATGCCAGGGCCTGAGAGCCAATTTCATCAAGGAAGCCTTCTGAAGACTCCACAGACATCAAGTAAGCCGCCTTCAGCTGGTTTCTGTCAAGAATATTGAGGAAAATGAGCATAGCAGTCTGCTTAGGATTCTGTAAATATGATGGCAGACAATCGGCAGGAAAAGGATAACGTGGAGTGCATTTATTTACATTGTCTTACTTGCATTTGCAATGCACTTTGTATTTCTGACATAGTTACAGGATGCCTATTACTTTAAAACAGTCCGTGAGACTGTGGAAATCACAAGGCATTCTTGAAGGCAGGCATGAGAGAAAATCCAGCTTCATGGGAGGAAAAACAACCCTCAGTTAAAGCGGCCAAAAAAAGTCTTGTAATCATGTATTTTATGAAATCATGTAAAACCTAACAATTTATTAGATTTCCATAGTTTAAGAGTAAAGTAGATTTTCTGTACATTTTAGTATTCCATTGCTGCTCTTCTTTTTTTAAAAAAAGTAGTCCAATAATGTATATTTTACATAAGAAACAGCCATTTGCCAATTCAGAGTATTTGTCCACCTTATCAATATTGCTTACTCTGACTAGCAGCTGGCAGTTCTCTAGAATCTTAGGCTGCCCAAACCTTTTAACTGGGTGACAAGCAGGGTTTGAACCTGGGATCTTCTGCATGCAAAGCATGTGCTCAACAACTGAGCTACGCCGCCTTCTCTGAATGCCTCAACCCTATCTCATTTGTCCTAGATGAGAGGTACGTTTCTTATTTAGATATAAAAACGAGAGCTTTTACTTTACTTAAAAATACAACTGATTAAAATGTACATCAACAATTCCCGAATATCAGGAATGTGTGCAGGGGCAGAAAGAGGGATAATATACGATTTTGGGCTGTGAACAGGTCACAAGAATAGCTCTGGTAAGCTAACTTACTTGGCTCTTGTGACTTCCGCATCAGTGACTCCACCCTGGGCAACTGCCTTCACTTGGTTCAAAGCAGCTTTGATTACCTTGATTCAAAAACATGAAAATATGTTGCTGCTAGCTACAAAAGTCAGAATTCAACCCCTGCCCCCACTTTATTTACATATACCTAGAATTTGTATTAGACATATGCAGCCAGAGCTGTCCCTTGAGAGGTGTGTAGGGCTGAGGGAGGATCACTCTGTGTGGTCTTCACATTATTTGTAAACAGGGAAAATCTGAGCTAGATCAGGCCTTCTGCATCTGCAATGTGCACTGGGGGGAAATATCCAATTGGAGTGAATGCAAGTCCCATCCCCTGAGCAAGCTGCAGGGGCATGGATGGGTGGATTGAAAGTGGGTGGGTGAGAAAGAATAGCAGGCCTCTGGGGCTTCTTTTCACCTGCTACTAGATCCCTTTCTTTTAACTGGAGACGCCAAGGACTGAATCTGGGTTCTTCCACTATGGTCTTTTCCAGAGCCAGATTACTTTGTTTGCCCACTTACAATCATATGAATTAAGGAGATTTTTTAAAAGAAGCTAATCCACAAGAGGTTTCATAAAGACATCTCTCATAAAGTACATCTATCCCTCTGACCAGAGCAACTTAAGGACACATTTTCTACTTTCAGCACATCCTTCCTGAAATCAAAACACCCCTTGCAGTGTCAGGAATACACACATTTGTCATAAAACCCTACCAATTGTTAAATAAATCCTTATCAGAACTTGCAGACTGAACGTGCTTCCAATTAACTTGGTCTGAGAAAACCAACTGGTGACTTACCTCCCCAGCAGCTGAAGCTTGGGATACAGTGTAAACGCCAAAGAGTCCGGAATCAGAGTAATTCACATTAAATGCTGCTGCCTGCGAAAGAAATTTGATTTCAGTTAGCATATTCCAACAAGCTCTTTTCTTCATGCAGAAATATTTTTTGGCATTTTAAAGTAGTCCATGTTTAGAAAGGGTGAAATTCAAAATAGGAAACAGAGTTAGGAAATAGGCCTAGGAAATAGGGTTATCATTAGTTTATTATTGATTGTTCATATTTTAGTTAATGTATGTAATTGTGCATAAATTTAAAACAATCAGAAGCCATAATCTCAAATGAAAAATTCTCCTTGTATGAGAGAAGTGGAAAATGCCACTTCTTAGTGGGCATTTGCCATATGTAGCTTTTGTAATTATTTGTACAGTAGTATCTTGGGTTCTCAAACTTAATCCGTTCCAGGAGTCTGTTTGACTCCACAAACCATTCGAAAACCAAGGTGTGGCTTCCAACTGGCTGCAGGAGCTTCCTGCACTCAAGCAGAAGCCGCGCCGGATGTTTGGCTTCCAAAAAACGTTTGCAAACCGGAACACTTACTTCCAGGTTTGCGGCGTTTGGGAGCTGATTTGTTCGGGAGCCAAGCCGTTCGAGTACCAAGGTACCACTGTACTGCAAATTTACTTGTATTACTTAAGAAAATAAATCCATAGATTCATTTAATCAAAGGCACTTTATAAAATTGCACTGAACACTGCAGCTCTGGTAGAAATCTTTGGCAAAAACCACTAGGAGCTTCTATCACATGACCCCTTATAGAAATTCCATTCATTCCAAAGGGACGTCTGCCGCACGTCTGTTGTCATCGTTGCTGATAAGAACGTAAATCATTTATATACCACTTATATGCTAAAATTACATCTAACTGGGTTTAACAACTATACAATCAAGTATGAAATCCATAATTAAAAAAACCACACAATTACAATTCCATTGGGACATTAAATCACCCTTAATTAAAACTAAAAAGATACAAGCAAGTTAAAAACTATAATCCAGTAAGAGAATAAGTCTAAGTCCAAGGGAATGCTTGGCTAAACAGTTGTGTCTTCAGCAGTTGGCAGAATGCCAATACTGATGCAGCCGCTCGTATTTCAGTAGGAGTGGCATTCCACACCACCAATGAAAAAGCCACCCCACCCCCATGTTACCACAAGCCAATAATCATCAGGCTGTGGCAAAACTAACCAGGTTCCATTAGTGGATTGTAGCATCCTTACAAGGCACTGGAGATAAAAAGAATGGTTTTCAGGTAACTGGGTCCAGAGTTATTTAGGACACTGTATCTAAGCAGCAGAGCCTTAAAACTGGCTTGGTAGCTATTAGCCAGCCAGTGCATGCTTTTCCCAAATAATCATTTCCCAAAATATAAACGGGTACAGGTTTTATCCAGTGCTAGTCCTGCACAGAGTAGATCCATCCACTGAAATTACTGAACATAACTAACTTAGGTTCATTAATGTCAACAGTTCTACTCTGAGTAGGACTTACAATGGATACAACCCTACACTTCTCTGCTCTTTTTTTGCTCACATTAAAACCACAGGTGCAAGCCTACATACTTACATCAAAAGGTAGGGCAGTTGCCTTTGCAACACCTTGGATGAGCTTACTGGTAACGCTACTTCCTCTCTTAATGAGAGGCCCTGCCCCAAGAACATGCTGAAGGACACTAAAGGCGTTTGCTTCTGCACTTCCTACAGCAGCTCCTTCAGCAACTACGGCAGCATGGACAAGGCTATGGCCGTTCAGCTCTCGGATTTCACCTTAGTGAGAGGCAAAAAGAGGCATTATATGCTCATCAAAGCATAACACATCACCAATCCCTGCAATAATAGCATTTTCTCTGTCAAATTGTCTACAGAGAAGCCTTCCCAAACCCACCATGAAACTGGTAGCGTTATCAAGCCACCTCCTAAGAAACTACAAAGTTCCCTAGAATGCAGTTTGAAAACTAACACAATCAAAACACAAATTCGGAGAGAAGCCAAAGTGACTTTCAGATAGGCAGTTAATGCTGCTGCCACGAGGTATGCTAGAGAGAGAGCTTAGAATTTTACTAGATCTTCAAGGCCCAAGTCACCGACAGACACATTATGGCTACTGAATTATGAAACTGAATTTTCAAGGTGATCAAGTAGACAAGAAAGTTCATGTTCTTCTGTACCCTGAAAAACTACAGCAGCCTTAGAATTTGGCCCTTGCCCAGTAGGCAGCAAGTCAAAGTGCACAGGCCAAAGTGGTGCGATGGCTAATGTTGGTCTTAAGACAAGGGCAGCCTGGGTCCACATCTTGCTCAGCCAATGGAATCCACTGAAAGGTAAGTCACATGCTCTCACCCTGCAGAATTGTTGTGAGGAGAACTAGGAACAGCACTTTGGGAGAACATCTGTTTTGCAGGGGGAAGGTCCCAGATTCATTTCCTGACATCTCCAGTTACATCAGCAAGCGTCTGGAAAGGCCTCTCCCTACTCAAGACTCTGGATGATCACTGCCAGCAAGAGCAGATGGTAAAGGCCTAGATCAGCTTTTCCCAACTGTTTTGGACTACAATCCCCATCAGCCACAGCCAGTGCGGTTAATGATCAGGGATGATGGGAGTTTGGAGAGCACCATATTGATTGGGGAAGGATGGCCTTGATGGCAAAATAGCCCCAGCCTGGAGTCCTAGGAAGCTGCCTTATACCGAATCAGACCACTGGGACCATCCAGCTTAGTATTGTCTATTCTGATGGAAGTAGCTCTCCAGGGGTTCAGGAAAGGTTCTCTCCAGATGTTCTACCATTCATCCCCCAAAGAAAAGATGCTGCTTTGTGCTGAATAAGACCATTGAGCCATCTAGCTCAGTACTGTCTGCACTGAATGGCAGTGGCTCTCCAGTGTTTCATACAGGACATTCCCAGCTGTACTTGGAGATACTAGGGATTGAACCTGTGACCTTCTGCATGCAAAGCAGATGTTCTAGCATTGAGCATTGGCCCCTATGTTCCTGTGAAGCATAGTTGGAGGAAGGGTGTGATAAAAACGTAGCGAACTGTAATATGCCTATTGGGACCAGTAATCTACAAGCCATATAACATGTGCTGGAATTCTCTGGTCTTTGTGAAAGGTTGTCCCTGGATGTGGAGTAAGGCAACAATGCAGTGGCTGGGGCAGGGGTACAGTAGGTTTGAAGGCTAAATGATGGCCCCACAGCAAGATGTCAGAAGGTAGGATGGACTCACCCCATCAATCTAATTCAGCAGCACTGCTATAGAATTATCAAGAAATATGCAGGTACCAAAAAAGAGAGCGCGCATTTACCTCCACGATACTTGGCCTTCTCACCAGCTGAGCCAGACCCGCTGCGGATGTTTAGGAAATGCTCTCCAATCTGCTTCAGGTCAGAATGGCTGACACCTGAAAGGCAGTGTTAGCATCAGAAGAACAACCCAGAGGTTTGCGGCAAAGGGTGTTTTTGTCTTTTAAAAGACCACAGTACAACCACAAGACACAGATCTTGCCTTACATACCGAGCCCCACCAGAGCCATTCTGCCACTTGTGAAGTTGTTCTGTACGAACTGGTGCAGCTGTGATGAAAAGGAGGATGTGCGTGTTAGTATTTCTGCCACATACGGTAACTAAAGTAAGAACTTAAAGAGTCATTCTGAATCACACCAAAAGGTCTATCGAGTCAAGCAGCCTGCTTTTACAGTGGCCAACCAGATGCTTCCGAGAAGCTCATAAGCAAGACATGGTAATCACAGAATCATAGAATTGTAGAGCTGGAAGTGACCCCAAGGATCATCTAATCCAACCCTCTGCAAATGGCCCTCTACCCAGGGCCATTTTAAAAAATTTACCTTATATAAGTTGTTTGCCTGGACTATGACTGTGCTTCACTTCCAAAAAAGCACATGGAGAAGCCTTAGCGTTTGGGGCATTTCAGAACAGAACTGGTTTAAGTGACACCAGTTTTAAACATCTTCACAAATATTTTGATTAACTGCAACAGCTTGTGGAAACGTGTTAAAATGCAACATGATGCTTTATAACTGCAATCCCATACACTTACTCTAGGGGAAGTCCCCAGTGAATTCACTGGGGCTTCTCAGTTGGTATGCATAGGATTACACTGTTGAAAAACCAACCAAAACTAAGTAATACACTCAGATAGGGGAGGAAATTCTTCTCCAAACCACTACAGTGGAACCTTGTGTTACGTATCGTCCTCCTTGCAAACGCTGGGGATTATGAGCTCCGCTAACCTGGAAGTAGATGCTCCCGGTTGCGAACTTTGCCCCGGAATGCAAGCGGAAGTTGCATGGTAGCAGCAACAGGAGGAGCCATTAGCAAAAGCACGCCTTGGGTTATGAACTGTTTAGTCTTAAGAATGGACCTCCAGAACGAATTAAGTTCGTAACCAGAGGTACCACTGTACTCAGAAAAGATGGCACTTTCCTTACAAATAAAAAACTTTCAAGGTAAATTTAAGCTGTTCTTTTACTACTGCTTCTGTGAAGAGAGACATCTCCAGAACCCAAAGTTTCATTCAAGCAGGCAAAGGATGGCTTGCATAAACCAGGATCAAACCCTGGTTTTCACTTATGGTTTGCTGAGCAAGTATAAATCATAGGACAGGGAACCTCTGGCCCTTCAAATGTTGCCAGACTACAACTCCCATCATCCCTAACCATAAGCTGTGCTGACTGGGGCTGATGAGAAGTGGAAGCAAAACAGCAACAGGAGGGCAGGGAAGAGATGAACATTGATGTATTTAGTGCCAAGTTTCTCTTCATCTACAATAATTAAGTATAATAAGTGCTGTTTAAATTCTTACTTGTTCCGAAGTAATCTTCCCAATAACATAATCTGGACAGTACAGGGAGTTGGCAAGGGCATTCCGATAAGCCGCTGCATGCAAGTTTTCAAGAACACCTATGCATAAGACAATGGAAGGTTTGTTTACTTATTGTAGGGAATCATTTGTACCAAAGCTGTGCTCTGCAGAAATGTGTTTTTCATCGATTGTGTGGAGCTTCCCCTTCAGTACTAAAGTGAAGCCCCTGTTCATGCAGAATATGCAAATCAAATCCACCCTGGGGAAACAAACTGTCACTTAGCTCTGTCTAAACAACCTGCAAAATAGTTTGCTGGACCATGGATGTTGGATAAGGATCAAAAAGGTAGTTTTAGGCATATCCAAGGTCCTAGTGTGGGTCCACTGAGATTTAAATCACACATACCTTTGTCCACTAAAAAACAGCCCTACATTTGTTTTTGTTTTTTTAATGCTGCTCCTTAAATTCTGCTTGGCACAGAATAGTGTTTTCCAAGAAAGAACTCCACAGCCCCCTTTATCACTGCAAATGTCAGCAATAAAAGATTAAGGAATCATTAATTTAAAGCCGTATCAGTTGTTGAGGGCACACAAATTTAAGTTGGAGAAGTGGTGTTTACAGACCTCTCTCTAGCACAATCCTGGAAAGACAACTGTGATATCCACCCATAGGCAGGGGAAAACTTGTTTCATACTTGTACAATCTTAAAAAGAAATACTCCTCGTAGCCCCCAGCAGATTAGGAACACTCACCAACTTGAGGGTTCTGAAAGGCAATTGCCTTGTCAATTCTTAAACGGGGGTTGGCCTCAGCCACTTCCCAGCGCCTGAATTCTGGGGCCGTTGTGACATTTAATAAATACTCCAAAACGGTATCGCTGAATAAAGGAAGAACAACATATATCAAGAAAGGATCAAACAACTGAGGCTCCAAAATATTAGAGAGCAGATCAAGGGCAAGCTGATGTTAAAATATAAAAATTCAAAGGTAAGGGGGTTAACACGAATTTCAATGGCATTCCTTCTGAGAATATAAGACCGGACTCAAAAGTTACCTAGTCTCTACATGGCACCTTACGGAAAACACACACGGCTCCTGGACCAAGAAGCTTACAATCAAAATACTGACGGTGGGCAGGGGGAGAGAGAGACAGGGAGTTAGGTAACAAACAAGAGCAGAATTAATAGATGTGTTTTCTTCCTGACAATTCTTTTAGGAACCGACCCACAGAAAAACATGTGCCATGTTATTTATAGCTCAGAATAAAGTCAAACTGTATTTCAAGGGCAGGAACAAAAAATTACTTATGCAATGATGTTCTGTTGCATTATCAATGGGAATGCTTACAGAATGCGTTGAAAACTGATTTGCTACACATCTAGAGGCTTACATATAGTCACGCAGGCATTCAACGGAATAAACCATGTTCTCTCTGGTAGATGTCACACTAAAAAAAAGAAAAAGTACATTTTTCAAAAGTTGATATGAGGTTACTAGTTCCTTCTGTTTATAATCCTATTGTGGGCTTGCTTACACTTAAATGTTTTGCTATTAACGTTTTCTATCTTAAACCACAATTAATACCCATATGCAGATTTAGTACACATGTATACTGCCTATTGTAAGAGTCCCTTTGAATAGTTATCTTTCAACCATATAATAAACTACTAATTATGCAATGCTAAAATTCTTCTGACTGAGAAACATGAAACAAGACATAAGAGTTGTAAGAGAGTAGACCCAATGAAATTAATGAACGCAAATTACCCATGTTGATTAATTTCAATTGGTTTACTCCAAGCAGGGTCAGCACCGGATACAAGCCATGTGATTCTGATTCACAAGAGTTTGCGATAACACAAGATAAAAGCTGCTGCTACTACTGCCCCCTCCAGTTGCCGCCATGAGGACTCGCAGGCCACCACTGATTGTGCCGCCACCGCCAGGCCTTGCAGATTGTCACCACTACGGCTGACACATACCACCATCATGGCCAGCTGCTTCTGCCTCCTAGCAGGTCTGCTGGCAGTCCCACATTATTTGTATTCACTGACTCATCGCCATACTTTGGATTGTCCTGAATATCATCATTTGGTAGGCAAGCCCAAAACCAAAAGTCCCACTGGGATTCATTTTGGCTTGCCTGCTGATGAAACTGAGTGTGTGATGATTGATAAGATTGTCATTTATCTGTTTTAGGCCCCTAAGCAGTAGCAGTTGCCTGGACATTGTCCTGTTCACCTCTGTATAGTTTCTTCCTTATTTTAGACATTGTGGTAGATTGCAATGTTTAGCTGCTGATAACATTGCAGTGTTTAACTGGTGATTTATTGCGATGTTGAAAACCAGATATCGCCTATCGCCTGATAACTTGGCCCTCCAAGTATTTTTGGGACTACAATTCCCATTATCCCTGACCACTGATCCTGTTAGCTAGGGGTGATGGGAGCTGTAGTCCCAAAACAGCTGGAGGGCCAAGTTTGGCCATCACTGGCCTAGCCCTTACACACATTGTGATTCACACGATATTGCCAGCTCAAATATTATGAAACAATTATCACGATGTGAACTTCAAAGCGGTTTTAGACAATATATCAATATATTGCCCAGCTCTACCTGCAACCCAGCTTCAGGTGCAGTAAAAGAGACGGAACACTGGAAGTTACCTTATACCATTGGTCTATTTAGCTCAGTATTGTTTACAAAGTCTGGCAAAATCTCCAAGATTTTTTACTAGACTTTTTCCAAGCCCTTCCTCGAGATGCCGGGAACTGAGCCAAAAACATTCTGCATGCAAAGCCTGTGTTGTCCCGCTGAGACACAGCCACTCCTGACTTCTCACTCTAAGCGAGAATCATGCCCCAAGCAAAGTCATATGTTTCTAGAGATCTGACTCCTTTCCCCTGGGTTTATATGAGCATATATGAAAAATACAGGACTCTCTTTCACTGTCATTACACTTCCCTTCTGCGCTGATATCACCACTGTTGAACCATGTGCTACGGTTCTACATACCAACATGCTTGAGGAAGCACATATAAAACAAAATAATTAAACTCCAGGATGAAACTGGGAGTCATTTTTGAAAGAACTATTGCAGGGGGAAGTGCAATTAAAATTGGATAGTGGAGATGTTTAAGTGAAGCCTGCCTTGAGATTAAAACATGAAAAATCACTTTTTAAAAACCCACCCACCCTTATTTTTCAGTACTTCTGCCTTGGGCTATTCAAAGTCATCCAACTATGAACTGTCATAATCAGAGGAGTCCCATTTCCACGTAATTATTCAAAACACAGTTGAGCATTAAACAATTACAAACCTTAGGCTACCACCAACAGCTTCAATACCACGGGTGATTTTGAAGGCAGAAGCTCCTTTTGTAGTCTGTAGAAAAACCAACATTACACTTTCAACTGCAGGCATCAAAACAAAACTTCAGTCATATCTAGCCCATATGTTTTAACTTGGCCACTGGGTATTTTAACTAAATACACACAGCTAATGCTTGCATCACTAAACTGTTCAGGTATAATGAATAAGCCAGAGCATGTTAAGTCAGTGTTATGCTGCAAGATAAACACCCTATGGAAATTCAGAAGGCTTATATACTTAATCCTTATGCTGGAGCCAGGCAAAACTGAAAGTAGCAAGACTGCACCTCCTTTTCTTCCACCCGGATAACAAGTGATAGAATATGGTGGTTTTAAAACAGAATCAGACAAAATCATGGAGGATAAGGGTATCAACAGCTGCTAGCCATGATGACTATGTCCAACCTTCACGGTTGCTGGGAATCACAAGTGAGGAGAGTGCTCTTGCATTCTGTTCTTGCTTGGAGGCTTTGAAGAGGGATCTGGCTGGCCACCATGACAAGATGCTAGAATAGATGGCCAATGGCTTGATCCAGCAGGGATCTCTGCAATTCATAACAGTTAGGGGTGCAGGACTAGGGCAAAGGAGCAGGTAAGCCAGCCTAGACCTTTGTGCTGCTGCGCATATCACATGTCAAGTGGGAGGTGGTGGCTGCTGCTAATCAGCTGGCCAGCCTCCACTTTGCTCAGGGGACCCAGGAGCAGCTGTGCTAGAGCATGTTAATAGCCTGCTAGTGCTCCGGTAAAGAGCCTCCCCATTAATAAAGGGAGGTCTTCCTCAAAGCCAGCTAAACCTTTGGAATAATTGGAGATAAGGAGAACACATTTTTTGTGCTTGCAGGTCCTTTTAAGTTTCAGGTCCTTAGATATATCTGCCAGCAGGGCCTCCTTAAGGGAAGAAATCATTCCTTTAGAAAATGAAGATATTTACTGGGATACATTTGCAGGGTATGCTGAGATTCAGAAAGGCTAATTTGCTGTTCCTTAAAACAAGAAAGCAGTCTTACATTGTTCTCCAAGGGCCTCTGGTGGTCATGGAAAGTGGTGCAGCCCCAAACTTTCAAATAAACTGATGCTGCTCCAGCTGAAGAGGAAGTAACAGCAAAGGGACTCAAGCAGCTGGTCCAAGCTCTTGGCACCTTGCACTTTCAGGTGCAGAAGAGGAGGCAGCACTGCTGGTTCCCCAAGCCTTGTGCCAGTAGCTGGCATGGACCACTATGGCCACCTCCTTGACTTCTTGTGACACCATGCTGAGTGCCCAAGAGGGGCTCTGCGATAGAAGCGTTCAGGGCTGGAGGCAATGGGACACTCAGTGATGGTAGAGGTATGCCACCCACCAGAGGCCCCTTGGTAAGGTATTCAGGGCAGGGTGGCTGAGAAACCTATTTCTGCTGCATTGCAATCTGCTTTGGGCATAGTCTGGGAAGGAGCCAATTTAGAAAAACAGCTTGAAGCCAGCTCTGTCTTTGCCTGAAGATGTCATAGCATCAGAGAAGAGGAAATAGCAGAAAATGAGGAATGGGAAGGAGATTTTTTTTTTTTTAGGGTGAGTGAGGAAAGGGCAAAAAAGGCTAGAGAAGGAGCAAAATAAAAAGAAAATAAGAGTAGACCAAAAGCCCTTCTAGTCCAGCATCCAGTTTCCTACAATGGCCAACCAGAGTCTCATGAGAAACAAAAAATCAAGGCATGAGTACAGCATCCCTCTCATTGTTGTTCAGAGACATTCTAATTCTAGGAGGCAGTACACAGGGATGAAGATCAACAGCCATTGATAGCCTTATCCTCAATGAATTTGTCCACTTGCCTTTTAAAGCCAACTAACTGAAAAGCCTGGCTGGATTAGTTGAAAGGCCCACTTAGTCCAGCATCCTGTTCTCACAGTGGCCAACCTCTGTGAGGCCTAAAAGTAAGATCAGTGCAGAAGCAACAACAAATGGCCCATAAGGCAGAAGTGATAGGAGAGGATATACATTTGATTGGGTGGAGGCAGGGGAAAAAAAAGAGGGATATCTGAGAGAGCGCAATATAATGATACTCAAAAGCACATGGTCACTGCCTGGGCAAATGTCAACCCATCATGTAGATGCTACACACAGGCCAGCCTGAGAATGGTTTTACTTGAATTTGTATTGACACCATTTTTTTCTCCTATGAAAATAACAAAAAGTATTCTCCTCTGTGGTTTTTAACACAGTAGCAAAAACGTTTGTTTTTCCAGAATTTCAAAAGTACTCCACTCACCTCCCCACCCTTTCCAGCCTCCCAATTTCACTTTTAGGATACCAACACTAAATAAGCTGAATATAACACTTTGCTTCCTTAATCTAAAGTCAAAGAAGTTGAAGAAGAAACCCACCAGGTTAGATGCAAGGCGGAGCAGGTGTGCAGTTCCCAAATTGGTGGTGGTCTCATACCTGCTGCCTGCTTTGATGAAGACACCAATCCTTGAAACTGGAGAATAATTTTCCAGAGAAGCAATCATCAAGCCATTTGGTAGTTTTGCAATCTGCATTTATAAGAGGACACATCAGTCTACGTGAAATCACACTGCTCCACTATGTGCTGCTCTAATTAGAAGATATCAAAATGCAAAATAACTTCCTCTTCAGACTAACCTCAAGATCCTGGGGGTGTAGCAGTACTTTTGACCGCTCTGCTCCTCCAGGGGCTTCAACTTTAGGCGCAGTCTTGAGAGAATAAAATCTCCTCTAATAAGAGAGAACAATGGTAAGCTAGATCCATACACATTTCAACCAATTAAATTTGAAAGATAAGCAATGTGGTGTAGTGGTTAGTGTGTTGGACTATGACCTATAAGACCAGGGTTCAAACTCATCCATGCTGTTCACTGGGTGACCTTTGGCCTAACACTGCCTCTCACCCTAAACTACCTCACAGGATTGTTGTGAGGATAAAACTGGGTAAGAAGAGAAATATGTATGGCTCCTTAAGTTCCCTGAAGGTCGGCAGTTCGAATCTGCACAACGGGGTGCGCTCCTATTGCTCTGATCCAGAAACCTGTCTGTGGACAAAGGGCAGCTCCTTCGACCTGAAAAGTGAGATGAGCGGCGCAACCCATAGTCGCCTTTGACTAGACTTGACCGTCCAGGGGTCCTTTACCTTTTTACTTTACCCTGATGCTCAGTTAGAAACGCTGATGTGAATTTTAATCTGCTTTTAGCTTCTTGTTCTTGCAATTTCTCCTGAATTTTCTGGTTTCCTCTTTTTGTAAAGCACTTGGATATGTTGCCGTTGTTTACAATAAGCGATGCGTGATTTTTTTACGAAATAAATAAATAGCTTAGCCGTTCTCCCTAGAGACTAATTTGTGGCGGGGGGGGCGGGGTTTCCGTGCGCGAATTTCTTTCCTTCGTTTTCAACGGTCATTTCTCCCCCTGCCGGAGCGAACAGCATTCTGTCCTGCGTACGTCTAAAGGGGAAACGCCGACTGACCGCTTCAGATGGTGCTGGGGCTCCAGGTGCAGGCCGACCTCGAGGCTCCTGCAGCGACCTTCAGCCTCCCGGCAGAAGAGGGGTCTGTCACCACCCTCTTCCCTCCCTAAAGCGGCTGCTGAGAAGGAGGAGCGGCGCCCGGACATGGATGAGGAGCCGGCCTTCCCTTTCCCCTCCTTCCCCGGTCGAAGGCCCGAGTCAAGGTCGCTCCCTTGAAGCGGGAGCCGCGCTTCCTCCATCGGGCCTTACCCAGCCCAGGCGCCTGTCTTGCTCCGGACTCCCGCCCCTTCACCGCCGCCGCCTCCAAGGCGCTGCTACTCACCGAGAGGCACCGCGCTGCCGCCGGAATGGGCTTCATGGTCTTCGACCGCCACAGAGCCCTCCGGAGCCTCCCCGGGGAAGAAATCCAAGATGGCCGCCCAGGAAGCGGAAGGCTCTTCCGGTCCACGCCGCACTGCCACTCTTTCCGCGCCGCCCGAACCATAGAGAAAGCGGAGCCTTTCTATAATCTCGCCCAGCGCCGGCGACTAGGGAAACGCCCCCGCCCCGTAGAGGTAGGGGAACGCTGTTCCAGCATGAAAACTAGGAGAGGCAAGCGGCTAGAGCGTCCCCGGCCAGTCCATCAAGGGGATAATCGTTCACCGCTGAGAATCATCATACACGTCCGGTTCTCATTTGCAGTTGGTAGAATCCTGGATGGCAAAGGACGAAAACAGAACCTGAGGACTAGGAACTCTGCTGTGCGCTGTTAGATCGCGGGTTGACCCTCCAGCCACCTAAGTTGTAACTCACGAGCGTTTCGTAAATTTGATTTTCTCTCTCCTCCCCCCGCATTTGAAGAAGAAAGGACATCTGTTGTTGTTGTTGTTTAGTTGTTTAGTCGTGTCCGACTCTTCGTGACCCCCTGGACCAGAGCACGCCAGGCACTCCTGTCTTCCACTGTCTCCCGCAGTTTGGTCAGACTCATGTTTGTAGCTTCGAGAACACTATCCAACCTTCTCGTCCTCTGTCGTCCCCTTCTCCTTGTGCCCTCCATCTTTCCCAACATCAGGGTCTTTTCCAGGGAGTCTTCTCTTCTCATGAGGTGGCCAAAGTATTGGAGCCTCAGCTTCAGGATCTGTCCTTCCAGTGAGCACTCAGGGCTGATTTCCTTCAGAATGGAGAGGTTTGATCTTCTTGCAGTCCATGGGACTCTCAAGAGTCTCCTCCAACACCATAATTCAAAAGCATCAATTCTTCGGCGATCAGCCTTCTTTATGGTCCAGCTCTCACTTCCATACATCACTACTGGGAAAACCATGGCTTTAACTATACGGACCTTTGTCCGTAGGACATCTAACCTTATTTCTGATAAATCTTCACATTGCTTTAATTCTCAAGGATCGGGAGCGAAAGCTGCAGCTGTTCTAAAGCATGCTCTATTCATTTCTCTTGTTCTCTCTGTAAAGGTGATTTGCGGTACTACCATCCAGAAACTGCCACCCACTTGTCAAGGAACAACCAGGAGCACACATTTAAGCGCCTTTGCAGCCAGGTCTTGTACGTGCCCCACTGCAGTTTGGGGGAAGCAAGTTAAATTATGACCCTTGCAGGAGGAGTGGGGGTTCACCCCATGCATTTAAAGCACATGACTTCCCCCAAAGAATCCTGGGAACTGTGTTTTCCGCTTAAGGTAAAGGTAAAGGGACCCCTGACCATTAGGTCCAGTCGTGGCCGACTCTGGGGTTGCGGCGCTCATCTCGCTTTATTGGCCAAGGGAGCCAGCGTACAGCTTCTGGGTCATGTGGCCAGCATGACTAAGCCACTTCTGGCGAACCAGAGCAGTGCATGGAAATGCCGTTTACCTTCCCGCTGGAGCAGTACCTATTTATCTACTTGCACATGACGTGCTTTCGAACTGATAGGTTAGCAGGAGCAGGGACCGAGCAACGGGAGCTCACCCCGTCACGGGGATTTGAACCGCCAACCTTCTGATCGGCAAGCCCTAGGCTCTGTGGTTTAACCCACAGCGCCACCCGCGTCTACAATTCTCGGAATCCTTAACAAAGTACGTAAAGTTCCCAGGATTCTTTGGGGGGGGGAAGCTTGATGAGAGCACTTGTCCTGGGAGGGCTGAAAGCATCATAAGACAGTGACTTTAAACCCAGGATGATCTACAAGTCACCCATCAACAGTAGGTTGCCTCTTTCTCTTGCACACAGTTTATTTATATTTCAGAATTCATTCCCTGCTTTTCTTCTCTTAAATAGTTTTCATTAAATTTTCCATTTTTATCTTCATCACAATACATTCCCTGCTTTCCTTAAGTTCATGAAGTACAGTAAAGCAAAATGACGGAAAAACACACAAACCCAGTTGGAATGACCGAAGTCTGATTTGCACAACAGGACCCAAAGCATGGACTAAACAGCTGAGCATAAAAACAGGGAGGCTGGACATTAATCCACAGCTTAAGTCTGACAGAGTCAAAAGGTTTTACGATCTGCCTTTAGCTTAAGAGTGCAAGAGTCAAGGGAACCCACCTGGGAAGAGAGTTTCACAGCCTGGAATGCCTAATAAAAAAAGCCTTTGGGTTGTATGCACTGTTGGACCTACTCAGAGTTGACTCTTTGAAATTAAGACATGATTAACTTAGCTCTATTAATATCAACAGGTCAGCTATAAGTAAAGGTTAGCTATGGACAACCCATCGAAATCAATAGGCATGACTAACCTTCACAACTAACAACAAGGTCTTGGTCACCACTGTTGCCTTATTCAGATCACCACACCTTTACAACACCTGTGCTGCTGACTCTCAAACTTTGGGACTTTTGAAATATATACAATAAAAATAATAATCAATTTGAGTCATGCAACTCCAGTTGGGTCTAGTAGACCCAAAAAGCTTAAGCAATGTGGACTAAAGTCGCTTCTGGGGCCCCTCGAGGATTAGGGGCCCTGAAGCTTAAGTTTCATTTTTTTCACAGTAGATCCATACATAGCAGGGTTTGCACCTGTCCTGTATAATACAGAATTGTCCCGTATTGCAGTGTAAAATGCTATGTTCTCTAATGATACAGTTTTGTCCTTTATTTCAGGTCCTCTCTGTCTGTCTGTCTGTCTGTCTGTCTGTCTCTCTGCCAAGTTAGGGATCCTCTCCAAACGCATGTGTTTGAAAGGGTGTGTGAATAATAATATTAATTATTATTATTATTATTATTATTATTATTATTATTATTATTATTAATTATGTACCCCGCCCATCTGGCTGGGCTTCCCCAGCCACCACTCTGGGCGACTTCCAACAATGGAAGTCATGCATAAGCTCTGGGCATGGGTCTAGCCAGGATTTTTGTTGGGGGGGACACACCTCAGTTTGCTATGTATTTTTATTGAACTTTATTGATTTAATGGGTTGCAGCTGCCCCTCCCTGCCCCCCTTGGCTACGCTCGGGGCTCTGGGTAGCCAAGTGCAGACAGATTTACAAATTCAGGTATTTGTGTGTGTGACAAATTCCAGAGGGCCACCCCGTTAGGTTGCAACAGATTGCAGTTTATTTGCTTTGAAGTCACTTCAGCTTCCCCCAACCGGTCCTGTATTTTGCCAGATCGAAGCCGGCAACCCTCCGAGGACCTTCCTGGGGGTTCCCCGCTCAGAGGTCCCGGACCAGCTCCGTCGGGAGCAGCAGGCGTCTCGTCCGCCAGGGGGTGCTGGGCGCCGCCGCCTCTCGGGCGGCGAGACGGGGCGGGTGGGGGCGCCTGGCAGCGGGCGGCTCTCAGTCGAGGGGCACCGGGCGCCGTCGCTTCTGCTCTCCGCAGTCCCCACCATGAGCCACGCCGTGCCACCTCCCGTTTTCCTGGCGGCCGGAGAAGTTGAGAAGCATTTCCCCGCCGCTAGCCGGCTCGTCCCCGCCCTGGCCACGGCCCTGGCCAACTTCTCCAGCGGCGCCGAGGGAGGCGTCGTGCAGCCGGTGCGCACCGTGGTGCCGATCCAGAAGTACAGCGGGTGAGGATCGGGGATCGGGATGGGGATTTCCTGCTAGGTATATCCCCAGATAATGTGGGAGGTTTTTTTGGGGGGGGGTCGGTTTGTAGGGATGTCCCCCCGCCCGCCATGACTTATGCAATAAAGATAATGGATGGGTTTCAAACATAGGTGCTAACTCCTTGGGGCTCTGGGTGCCCCAGCACCCACAAAATTCCCCATAAGCGGCCGGGCACCCACATATTTCGGTACAGCGTGCCTGGCACCCACGACCCAGGGTATCCCCGGTCGCGGGAGCTGGCACTCCTGGATTCAAGTTACTGCTACTCAGAGTAGACCCATTGGATCTAATGGACCCCACTTATTCACGCTTATTAACTGGTCCGCTCTGAGTACTAGCTGAATGCAATCCAACTAAGGCTTACATAAGAGGAGACCCGGTGGAATTCGTTCCAAGAATTTCAGCCGCGGGTCAGCTCCCAGCACGACTAAAGCTGGTTGACGTTTGCTACGGATGTTCGTTAAGCGAACGAAATTAACCTGGAGAAACTGGGATCTTTTTGTGCCCGCAGCACTCCGTGGGCTTCCCTGGAAGTAAATCCATGGGATCTGGTTATAAATTGGATCCAGACATAGTCTGCTATCCTAAACCCACTTTACCTGGGAATGAGCTCCCTATGCATTCAATAAAGCTTCCTTTTGAGTTGTTGTTGTTGTTTAGTCGTTCAGTTGTGTCCGACTCTTTGTGACCCCATGGACCTTGAGTAGACATGGTTAAAAATTGTGGTGTTAGTCATGCTTTGAGTAGATGTGTTGACATTCATGGGGCAACTTAGCAATTAAAAAAGACAAACAACGAAGAAGAAATAACTATTCTCACACACACGCAATTTACAAGTTTTAAACCATATATATTTAAAATTGGCACAGGTTAATGTTCAGTAAACTAAATACAACAAAATAAGGAATCCAGTTGGGCGTCTTCAAGCATAGTCATATAATTGTTGGGTTTTATTTTGCTGAATTTCATAATGTGTACATAATAAAAGCAATTGCTGTTTTCGCTGCACAGGGAAGAAAGGGAGTGAGCAGTGCTGAGTTGTGCTCTCAGCAGTTACTAATTCTAAGTTCAAGTGATTTCATGGGGTCCGCTCTAAGCACGACTAATGCCTGCATCCAGTTTTGTGAATGAACATGCATAGAATTGTGCTGTCTGTCTTGCACCCATTGCAAAGGGTCACTTTTGCTTTTTAGAAATTTTTTACCTACAGTCATCAAAGGCTGTACTTTCCCCATTTTGTTCCCTTTTGGACCCTAGAGTCCATGAACGCACATTTGAGTGCATGCCTGCACATGTGATTCCAGCATTGGGGACTAGATGACCCTTTGGATATGTTCCAACTCTACAATTCTATGCCTCTGTGTGCTCTCTGAAGTAAGCCCTGTTGAGTTCAATGGGGCTTACTCCTAGGAAAGTGGGCATAGGATTGTAGATGGGCAGATAATTCTTGGAAGGGGACCTGGGAAGCTTCATTAACTGCAAGCCCCGAAACGACAAAACCCTACAACACAGCTATAAAACTTTGGCACCAGTTTGGAGTGAATTGGACAACGTTGGATTTCTGGGTGTTAACTTCGAACCGCAGCTTGATGTATCAATTACTCAGTTGGGGACGTGGCACGCTACAAAACGCAGGGTTTGTGCTACAAAGCGGCTGCAAAACTTTGGCACCTGTATGGAGGGGACCCAAAATTTCAAGGTTCGTAATTAATGAAGCCAGCCTAGGAAGCATCAGCAGCCTGCTGGCCAAGTTGGAAGATGTAGGAACATTTTTTTTGGTAATCTTTCAAGGTGGTGTAATTGAGCCCTTCTCTGGGAAACTGTTTGGCTTAGGATCCTGCAGATCTGTGGTTGACCCAGTTCTGCCGCACACCCCATAATGCCCATTTTTGGGACTCTCCGTGCCAGCTTCTTGACTGCCTGTGCTTTTGACATTAATCAGGGTGTTATGGTTGCACTCTGAGTCTTTAGGGTGTCCCCAAAATCTTTGTTGTGCCCAGATGCTGCTGTCATGAATGCTCACTGTGCTGATGGCACACAGGTTTCTGGTTTGATTGACTCTGTACAGTTCCAAACTGTTGTTCTTTCCAAGTAGAATTCAGTTACCCAAGCATTTTGCACATAAAAATGAGCTAACCAAATTGTGAGCTGTTGATAATGACGTCAGGAGCCTTGTGGTCTGCTAGAACATGAGAACAGATTTATTGAGGCAACTTTGTGTGTATGTTTGTGTGTTCACACACCCACAGCAGACCTACCAACCTGCTTTGCTGAACCTTAAACAAATTGTTGCAAAAGCTTAGCCTGCAATTTTAGAAGACTTCTTTTGTGGGGGGAAAGAGAAAACAAGTTCCTGAATGCTTGCATCTGTGGCGATTTGCTTGAGGTTTGCCACCCTGAGTTTCTTTGGGAGGAATTCACAGAATGCTGTGTGAGATAGTAAGTCTGCAGGCTTGAGTTTGCTAGCTTGATGCAACTGGCTGATGCGATCAGCCTACAATACTTTCTATGGAAGTGCTGTCAGTTGATTGGCTGTCATCGGTTTAAAAGGGAAACCTGTGAACAACACAAGAAACGCTGACACCAAACTCTACATACATTAAACATAATAGAAACACCGCCACCCGACCCCACCCCCATCCATCTTCCCTCTCTCCACCCCCCCTTTCTTTTTTCTTTCTTTTTTCTTCTCCCCCTAATGCCTCAACAAATGAAACGGATTTGTAAAAATGTTACATGGAAGAAGAAGAAAAAATACGAGGCACTACACTTCTGTAAAACAAGAAAATCCTTAATAAAAAATATTTTAAAAAAGGAAAACCTGTCCAGCAGTAAGGGGGTGGTGTAGAAGAGTGTGGCCAGAGAAAGAGAGATAGAAAGGTCTTCCTATTTGCCTTAAGGTGCAGCCAGGTACTCTGTTTGACTGTATGAACTGCTCTTGTAGTATAGCCTGTAGATTATGGTATATATTTGTATATTTTTGCTCACAATAAATATACTGCACTGCACTGAAGAACCTGGAACTCTGAGCGTTTCTGTTAAAGCGCCGCAGAGAATTCGCGACAAGGCAGGGTAAAAATTCAGTAAAGAAATGAACATAGAAGTAATCCCCAAGGTCTTTCGCTGACTCCTGCCTTGGGCTGCCTATAAAACAGGGGTAGGAAACCTCTGGTCCTCCCTGTGCAGGCATTGGCTTGGCAGTGTGTGTCAATGAAGGCATTGGCAGGGGAAAACTGTTAGCCCCTGGAGCTGCTGGCACCATGAAAATAAGCTTCCTAGGACTCCTCCCGGATGGGCGCCACTAAAAGCAGATGGCCACACTGGCCAGCACTTATGAAAGAGCCCTCGAATTTTCTTCCAACTCTGGTGGCTTAAATTATTCATTACACTTTCTTTAAAGTTTTAGATTAACTTGCTAGCTTAGTTGCTGAGGGAAGAGACCACACTTGAATGATCATCGCGCCACCTCTGTCTTCTGCTTGTAAGCTTTTTAGGGATCATGCCTGCCTACAGCGAGAAAGACGACGCTTTGACAACCAAGCTGGTGACCTTTTATGAGCACATGACGGATCCTGCAGTTCCTTCCCATCAAGCAACAGTGCTCCTGTTTGAGCCAAGCAACGGCACTCTCAAAGCTGTAAGTCTCCCAAGGCAACAGTGAGCATAATTTGAACCGCTTTAGCCCCACCAACCTCAGGCTGCCCTAAACCACCTGACCGCCTGCCTGCCTTTTTCCTCGCACTCAGTCCAGGTGGCGGCCCCGGCTGTCAGCTTTCTCTTCCACCTCCCTAATCTCAGAGTTGTGCTTGCAGAACCCACCAGGTAGGAGATGGGGACAAAACTAGGGGATAGACAGGCTCCGCCTGTCATTATCTCTGGCGCCACCTACTGTTGGACTCCTTGCCTCCCTCCCAATCAGTCCCACAGGGCCCTAGCCACCACTGCCTGGTACATGTAGGGTGGAGAAGAGCTTGGCCCCCATCTCTATCAATGTGTGAGGGGCATTCCCTTGGAGGAGGGATTGGCTGTCAATCCAATCTGGGAATTGTAGCTCTCTGCAGGGAACAGGGATCTCCTAATACCTCTCAGCTTAACAAGCCACACTTCCCAGGATCCTTTGGGAGGAAGCCATGACTGTTTAAAGTGGCATGATACAACTTTAAGGTGTTGCATGGATGGGCCTTGTACGCCTGAGGAAAAGCATTTTGTATTTAATCTTGCATCTTGCCGTTTTTCTTTTCGTTCTGTTTGATGTTCTCCTTTGGAAAGGTCATGGATGGTAGCGTCATAACAGCCAAACGGACGGCGGCCGTTTCTGCAATAGCCACCAAGGTGGGTGCTTTTTATTAAGTGGGACGAAGAAAGGGATTGTGGTTTGGGGAATACGGCAGCGCTGTCTTTACCATATGCGCTGTCGGGATGCAAAAATCCACCCAACGCCCCCAAATTTAGTTTAGCCCCCAAATTAACTTTTATTATACTTATGTCAGACACCACACTTACGCCTTATCTCTTGTTTACGAAAGAAGGGAGAAAAAAGAAACAAACTTCTTTATTTGCTCATTTATTTACAATATACTTATACTTAAGTATACAACACCACCACAGTTAAAAATTATAAGTATTGTTTAGGCGGAATGCGGGTGGCGTTGTGGGTTAAACCACAGAGCCTAGGACTTGCCAATCAGAAGATCGGTGGTTCGAATCCCCGCGACGGAGTGAGCTCCCGTTGCTGGGTCCCTGCTCCTGCCAACCTAGCAGTTCAAAAGCACGTCAAAGTGCAAGTAGATAAATAGGTACCGCTCCGGCGGGAAGGTAAACAGCGTTTCCGTGCGCTGCTCTGGTTCGCCAGAAGCAGCTTAGTCATGCTGGCCACATGACCCGGAAGCTGTACGCCGGCTCCCTCGGCCAATAAAGCGAGTTGAGCGCTGCAAGCCCAGAGTCGGTCACGACTGGACCTAATGGTCAGGGGTCCCTTTACCTTTATTGTTTAGGCACCTAACATAATATTTTGATATAAGAGTTAATTTCAAGAGTTAATGTCAAGAGCTGTCGTTGAGTCTGACAAGCACCCCTGTTGTGAATGACAAGCGCCTTTAATGAAACGGTAGGTATGCATTTTGGTAATACCTAGGTATATATGTATTTTGTTTTTCTAGCTTGATCAAAATTATTTATTATTTCATAACAGGCAGATAGTTAAGAGCTTAGGTGGGTTCAGCAATGGGCACCTGGCGCCCCCCAGAATTCAGCACCCGGGTGTCTCGCACCCCTTGCACCCCCGGGTAAAGACGGCCCTGGAAAATGGCATGGTGGGCCAAATTGGAAAGGCTGGGTGTTGATCAGCAGGCTGGGTGTTCCCTAACCCAATAAAAGGCCATGAACTTTAGGCTTGACAAAAGTTGTTAATATGAAAGGTGCCATATGAACGAGTTTTTTCATCTTCCCCTGTTGGATATATTTTCAGTTCTTAATGCCGGTGGATTCTGAAGTGCTGTGTATCCTAGGAGCTGGTGTTCAAGCCTACAGCCACTATGAGATTTTCACAGAGATGTTCTCGTTTAAGGAGGTAGGAAGTTCAATTAAACCAACTGATTTTTATTTATTTTTTAACAAATTTACCACTCAGCAATAGCCTCTGCCTTAGGTATTTCTAGCATGCACAGAGTACCTGTTGGTTTGTCAGGCACCTTTTGGTCCCTCCCCCCTTAATCTCTTAATCAGGGGTGGGCATACTTCAAGATTGTGGGGTCTGCTTTGTTTCTTAGGACCCTGAAATTCACCAGCTGGAGCCAAGTGTAAATCATGGCATAGAGTTCAGGAAGAAGATATCTCTGAGGGCATCTCAGCCTCTCAGGGATTTGCTCCTCCCGCCCCCAGTTTTGCAAAGAAAGAATAAGACATTTTAGCAGAGGCTGCAGCACTGATAAAATCGAACCAATTATCAAGGGTTCTTAGGTATACTACAATATTGTATAAGTTTCTCTTTCAACAGTCTAGCTTGCAGAGTTAATTACTATTTTCTTCTTTCACTTCTACTCATCTTGCGGAGAAAATCAGATAGAGAACGAAGTCAGCATCAGCATTACAGGGATCAAAAAATAAATCGTTGCCAGCAAATTGACTTCCATGATTTCCATGTTTTTCAAAACTGCTGAAGATGTAGCCTGGGGATTTGTTTTCCGTTCCAGAAATGAACTCTGTTGTTTTTGATGGGATCAGGGACCCTGTGCCAGGTTAGTGCCTGGTGGGGGTGGCAAGGCCTGGCCTGGTGCTACAAGGGAGGAGAGAGTAAGGAAAGGTTGGAATTACTTTGTAGACATTCTGGCCTGGCTTCCTTAGAGTGTGTGCACAGATTGTTGACTCCTGCTTGACTGGCCAGGCCCACTTGAGATTATAGCAATTACAAGAATACCATTCAGCTGCAGAGGCAATAATAAAATTCAGCTGTGGAGGCAAGAGACCACCCACCTTTCTTCTCACCCCTTAGAGCAAAAAAATAGACATCTAAGAAGCCTTGGGTTGGCTGGTTTGAAGTCTGAGTGGACATATGAGAGCCATATTCAAACATCTCAAGGGCTGGCACATGGAAGATGGAGCAAGCTTGTTTTCTGCTGCTCCAGAGGTTAGGATCTGAACCAATGGATTCAAGTGACAAGAAAGGAGAGTCTAACTAAATATTAGGAAAAACTCTCTGACAGTAAGAGCTGTTTGATAGTGGAAAGGACTACAGTCGTACCTTGGAAGCCGAATGGAATCCGTTCCAGAAGTCCATTCAACTTCCAAAACGTTTGGAAACCAAGGTGCAGCTTCCGATTGGCTGCAGGAAGTTCCTGCAGCCAATCAGAAGCCGTGGAAGCCACGCCGGACATTTGGGTTCCAAAAGAACATTCACAAACCAGAACACTCACTTCCAGGTTTGTGGCTTTCGGGAGCCAAAACGTTCGACTCCCAAGGCGTTTGTCAACCAAGGTAAGACTGTACCTGGGAAGAAGGACTCTCCTTCACTGGAGGTTTTCAAACAGGGGTTGGATGGCCATCTGTCAGGGGTGATTCCTGCACTGCAAGGGATTGGACTAGATGACCCTTGGGGTACCTTCCAGTTTCCTTCCAATTCTATGCTTCTATGATCCCAGGGATATAAAATACCCTGTTACAACACTTGAAGCCACTGTCCATCTTCTGATTGCATGTTGCTGCTTCTTTTGCCTGGTCCTGGAGTCCTGGACCTCACTGCCATTGCATGGGGCCAAGCATGGCCGAGGAATGCATTAGGGACTGGCAAATTAATTTTATGCATTTTCTTGTGTTTGCACTCTCCTGGAAAAGTGTCCACAGATCCCCCGTCCACGTTGTAGGACTTCCTTGAGGCCAAGATTTTATGCCGCTCCATTTCCCTTGTAGGTGAAGATCTGGAATCGGACCAAGGAGAAGGCAGAGAAGTTTGCTCACTCAGTTCATGGGCCAGTCCAAGTCTGCTCTTCTGCTCAGGAGGCTGTCACTGGGGCGGACGTGATCGTAACAGTCACAATGGCAACAAAGCCAATTTTGCATGGAGAATGGGTGAAGCCTGGAGCCCATATCAATGGTAATGTACGCTTTGTGCATGGACTTCTCTCTCTCTGGATACTTAAAGGGGTGCTTGACTTTGTTGGAACCAGGGAGCATGATGTGGTCCAAATACTAGGGGGGGATGGGACCTGTTTTCTGGTGTTCCAAAACAGCTCCTTAAAGTGACAAGGGAGGGTTTTTTGGCTAAACGTTAGGAAGAACTTCCAAATAATTTGAGCTGTTCAACACAGAAGCAGGCTCCTTTGGAAGTGATGGACTCTCCTTCACTGAAGGATTTAAAGCAAGGGGTCAGGATCCTTGATTCCCCCTCCCTGGTCAACATCTCAGCTGGGAAAGCCACTCACTTGTCCATCTCCTGATATCACCATGATGGAGGAGGGGGAAATTGATGGCCGTTGGCCATGATGGCTATACTCTGCCTCCATGGTCAGAGGTAGCAATGCTTTTGCATACCATTTGCTGGCAACCACAGGAAGGGGAGAGAGCTGTGTCTTCAGGTCCTGCTTTGGGACTTTCCCTCAGGCATCTGATTGGCCACCATGAGATCAGGAGGCTGGACTAGATGGGCCATCGACCTGATCCACCAGACTCTTAGCTACATATGCTCTTATCAGCTGGTCAGCGGTGACAACAAGCCCTTCTTCCCAAGAAACAGTGGGAAGCAGTAGCATAAGTAGAGTAATGAGACTGTTGTCCTAACCTTGAGCAGAAGGATCTAGGTGTGGTGCAAGATTGGCCGTCAATATTCAACAAAAGTATTAGCACTGCTCCCAGAAATAGGCTTAGTTGGAAAAGGGAAAAAGAAAAGCACCTTGCTTTAATTAGCTTTAGCTAAAGCATTTTGCAAAGGATTAGCTAATCCAGATTAACTGGTTTTAAAGAGGGGGTGCTAATCTGTTTACAATATCGATGCAAGGCACACTAACATTGTACTGCAATCTGTTAAAATTGGTAGGATTCGCTTCTACACAATGTAGAAAACATAAAAACATTCCTGAGGCTCACCTGTATTCCACATTCATGAATTACTCAGTACAGTGGTACCTCGGGTTACATACGCGTCAGGTTACAGACTCCGCTAACCCAGAAATAGTACCTCGGGTTAAGAACTTTGCTTCAGGATGAGAACAGGAATTGTGCTCCGGTGACGTGGCAGCAGCGGGAGGCCCCATTAGCTAAAGTGGTGCTTCAGGTTAAGAACAGTTTCAGGTTAAGAACGGACCTCCAGAACGAATTAAGTACTTAACCCGAGGTACCACTGTACAGAATTTCATGATAGACACATTAATTTGAATATAATATTGGGGAGCCCTAGGTAAGAACCACCCCACCCTGCCCTATCAATCACAAGACACAGCGTGCACATCCCATTTGAACAGCAATGCCCATTAACTTTGAGGGGCAGCCCCCTCAAATATATTATTGGGGGGGAGGGACCTCGGTCTCTAGGAGTTGGCTCCTCCTTCCATTGTGAGTTCTCTGAGTGGGGACCAATCACATCTCTTTTCAGGGTTTGGCTCTATTCTCTGATGAATACCTTCACAGCAGATGAAGAACCGGCCGGTTCTTTCTTGGAAAATTTCTTTGAACTCTGGTTTATTCTCATTTTACTTCCTGAAATGACCTCCCAGGGTTAAAAGGTCCCTGCAGATGTCTCCCTTCTTTACATTAGACCCATTGAGATTAATGAACTTCAGTTAATTGTGTGTATTAATTTCTTCTCTGATTAGAATCTAGTCGCATCATATCGCCCACTCCACTTCTGTCCTGCGTTGTCTGCAAAGGACATAAAAAGGGATTCATGGAAGCGAATGGGAGGTGCAATTCGAGATTTCATCACTGTCTGACCGATTTCCACCCACCCCTTCATAATCAATGCTTTGTGTGATGGATTCTTCATATTGTGTAGAGGCACACCACGAAGGGTCAGGGGACAATTGGTGTCCTCATTCACCACCGCAACACATAAACAAAGCGCTGCTTCTCCTTGCGTCACCACACTTCTCAGGGAGCTCATTCCTAATGGTTGAGCAGGTTTTCAGAAAAATATGTGAGTCTTTCTCTGTTTGTATAGCCACTTTCTGTCACATTTTTTATAACCTCTTAAAAGAAGGCTGATGGTGGCTCATTCTCCTTAATTATAGGTTTTGGATGAAAACAAAAAACAACAGCCCTACAGCAAAATCTCTCCTAAAATTTCAAGTGATGCAATCAAATATTGTCACATGTGTCAGGGCTTTCAACTAGATGATGGGTTGAAAGTGCACCACATTGGTACATTAAAACAAAACAAAAAACTTTGCCAAATAGCTAAGCCTGCCCTGATCCAGTAGTGTAGGATTCTATCACCTCTTGTGAGGATTCTGACTAACATCATGCCAGTTGTCTGAAGGAAGAACTGTATGGCAGGATCTTATCTGCTTCTGGGGAAGGACTGCTCCTTATTTATTTTATTTTTTATTTTTGCTGCGAGCTGATGGGAGTTCTTTTTATTGGAATTAATTTTGGTCAATTTCATTTACGACTCATTTGCAACAAGACACCCTGAAGCAGTTCACAAACATATGTAAAACAGTCATATGTTCTTTATGGAGGGCAAGACAGCCAGAAACACCAGTGGCATCAGCTGTTAAGTTGAAGATCTGTTAAGCAGAAGAATGTGTGAATTTGCTTTTTCCTCCCCCCCCCCTTCCCCCATTTCCCTTTAGAGCTATGTCTTCATAAGGCGCCCTGGAAGACTGGGTGGGATCTAAATGCTAGGGGTATTCTTACTGCAGAAGTGTCCCCCTCCACACGGCATATGGCTCAAAATCTGTGGGTCAGGGATTGCACATGAGGAGTCTGGCTTCCTCGTTGTGAGGAGAAGACTTGGGGCTGGGAGATCTTGTGCTACCAAGTAGACCCTGCCTCCATTTTGGTATGCTTGCCACTTCCGCTCTTGGGTGAACTTGAAGTGGCTGGAGCTGGGGAGCATAAAACCATAGAATTATAGAGTTGGAAGAGACCAGGTGAACATGAAATTTATTACCCCCAGAGACCAGCTTGAGAAACACAAATGGAACTACAATCCCAATAGCAAAACAAACATTTAAAACAATATACAATAATAGATTTTAAGTTTAAAAGTGCGATAGGCATATAAACACATAAAAACTTTAAAATAGACTACCTTAGAGAAATGACCCAAAGTCGCCCGTGGGTCCAGGTTTGGGACTTTTCTTAACAAACTAGATTGAATCGGGGGATGGTCTGAGCCTACAGATCTGTGCGCAGAATCTGGCAACAATCCGGGTCATCTTGTGGTCTTTGTCTAACAGGAGAAGATCCAATGTTTGCTTTACTGGGAGGTCAGCAAGCCTCACCAGCAGGGGGTCAATTGTTTCTCTACGTGCCTCATCATAAAAGGGACATCTAAAAAATATGTGTTCAGGGATTCCTATATCCCCCCAATGGACAGGCGCAAATTCTCTGGTCATATGGGACTTTTTAAAAGGATCCTTCCAAGACTGGCGAGGGCAGAGCCGAGCTTCTGGCAAGTGTAAAAGGCCTTCTTGCATTTTTGGATACAAGAAAAAAGAGATATGCTGCTGGTGCAGCTATATATCTCTTGATTTCTACAATTTTGTAGTTGGGGCACCTTAAGCAGTCCTGTTGTCTCTCGGTCGGAAGAGACCATAAGGCTCATCGAGTCCAACCCTCTGCAATGCAGGAAACTTTTGACCATGACTCTGAGATTAAGAATCATAGAATCATAGAGTTGGAAGAGACCACAAGGGCCATTGAGTCCAACCCCCTGCCAAGCAGGAAACACCATCAGAGCACTCCTGACATATGGTTGTCAAGCCTCTGCTTAAAGACCTCCAAAGAAGGAGACTCCACCACACTCCTTGGCAGCAAATTCCACTGTCAAACAGCTCTTACTGTCAGGAAGTTCTTCCTAATGTTTAGGTGGAGACTCAGGCTTTACCAACTGAGCTATCCCAGTTTAGGATGAATGGAGCCAGTCTGAGCAAACTGTTTCCATCTTCGCAGGCAGGATTTTATGTGGGAAGTGGTCTCGGAGGTGGGGCCAGTCTAGGTTCATAGGTTTCATTGAGAATTGTAGGTGAACCTGTGACAAAATTAAGGGTTTCTGGCATATGGTATATGAAGAGTTAAATAAAATATTTAAATAAACTTTTGTAAAAAGAAAAAAGGAAGAAGCTTTTTTATTGGGTATACTAGATTCAGATATCATTAGGGAAAACAGGAAAATAATTCCTATATGCAACAGTGGCAGCGAGAACCCTAATTGTAAAAAAAATTGGAAAAATGAGACAGCACCAACAAAAAAAAGAATGGGAAGAAAAATCATTTGATTACACTGAGATGGCTAGAATGGCAGATGCAATTAGGGGTCAATCTAAACAAAAATTTCAAAAAGAATGGCAAAAATACAGAGATTATCTTAAAAAGCAGTGCTCTCAAATTAATATCTGGACTTGTTTTGATTAAGTTTTGCAAAACAAATTATGGTATAAAAGCTTAAAATGGAAAGAAAAGGGGTGGGGGGATGAAGTGAGAAGGAAACAGTTTACTAAATATGAAAGCAGCCCCCCGTTGAGGACGAAGGAAGTCAACTAGAAGAAAAGAAGAACTGAAATATGGTTACATATTCATTATTTTTTTCGTATTGGTTTTGTATTTTATTTTTAAGTTTTCTTTTTTAATGTTATGTGTGTTTGTGTTGCAAAAGAAAAGAAATGTGAAATGAAAAAAAAAGAGAGAATCGTAGGTCTGTGAGAACAGGGATCTCCTAATGACCCTTAATAAACTACAGCACCCAGGGTTCTTTGGGGGAAGCCATCTCTCTTTAAAGTGGTATGATACTGCTTTCCGTATATGGTGTAGATGTGGCTACTGTAAATGATACAAGAGCATGAACGAAGCCCATGGTTCAGCCTGGAGTCATTCAGCACCCTTTGCGTGTTAAGCATTAATATCGCTCCTGCTCTGCAAGAGTCATTTAAAGGCAATTGTCAATTGTGAACAAATTGTACCCATAAGTTTGGGGTGATTGTCTTAACCCTTTTCATCTTGGGAGATAAATCTCCAATTTGTTTGATTCTGACTTTTAGCCATTGGAGCAAGCAGGCCTGACTGGCGGGAGCTGGACGACGATGCGATGAGGAACTCTGTGTTGTACGTCGATTCGAGAGAGGCTGCTATCCGTGAATCGGGAGACGTCATTTTATCGGGGGTAAGCAAGCAGGGGCGGGGGGTGGAGAGTTGGGTGTCTCCTTCTTTTACCAATAAACTTTGAGTGAAGTTCCTGACACCTTTGCCCAAGGTAGCCCCAAGTACTTTTGGAGATTTCTGTGGGGATGACCCCAAGTTTGAAGGGAAATTTTGGCAAAGGACCCTCTGAAGGACTCCTATATTTTGTGGGGCGCTGGCCACAGGTTTACCTCACCGTTCCATCAAATTAAATTTCCCACAATCCCCCTGTGTAGCATTGTTACTTCCATTGGAGCTGCCATTTTAATTTCCCACAATCCCCAGGAGTGACTCTACACCAGGGGGATTGTGGGGAAGTTAAAATGGTGGTTTACACAGACTGAGCCATTCAGGGTAGGTATCTGGACCCTCAGTCTCTGCTAGCTGTCTGAGTGTGCCAGGTGCTGGTGCCAGGCCTGGTTTTCTGTGGGGACTGAAATCTGAAGAACCCTTAAGAACCTGTAACTGTGTTTAAAGGCAGGGCCAGAGCTCAGCGTGGGGAGACCCCGAAACTCTTCCCCCACTCCACCCCACAGGATTTCCTGCAAAATCTCAGCTTCCCCGAAGTCTTTCGATACCTTCCACTTGTGGTGCTGTTTTGGCTCTGAAAGCCATGCCGCGCTCAGTCTGAACCTCAGAAAAAGGTGGCACCGGAAGATGACAAAAGCTCTGTGTTTGTTTGCAGGCAGAGATTTTTGCAGAGCTGGGTGAGGTGGTGCTGGAAACAAAACCAGCTTTGCGTGAGGAAACCACTGTGTTCAAGTCCCTGGGTAAGAATGGCCGCTTGCTGTGCATGAATAAGAGTGCAAGACAACGCTTTATTATTTATCCCCCCTCCTTGCGTGAGAATGCTGGCGATTATCTTCAAACTGACAACGGATTCCCCCCATTTAACAAAGGCAGACATGCCTCTTTCCCTCCTTGAAGACACAAGACAGAAGCGATTAGAATCAACAGGGAAGCGAGGATGAATGAATGTATTGTTCGTCTTTGTACGCTACTTGAGCTCTATTCCCACCCCACCCCCCAAGACTTAAGAACTTAACAAGAGTCTGGAGACTCAAGTTAGGGAAACCCTGATCTATTCCAACCCTCTGCAGTGCAGGAACGTTTCGTCCAATGTGGGGCTCAAACCCCCTAGCCTGAGATTAAGAGACTCGTGCTCTACCTACTGAGCTATCCCCTTTCTATTGCCTTTTGGAACTCTGCAGGACCAGCTTTAGAGCTGTGACCCAAAGAGGAAGTAGTTCCCTTCGAAGTGAGTTCTTAAATGAATGAAAGTACTTCTGGAACAGCCTCAGTGTTATATAATAGTTGTGCGTGTGCCTTTCTTCCCTGAGAACAGCTGGCAGTCTAGATGGACTTCGTGCCTGTAGGGTGTGGAGCTGGCAACCCTTTGATCAGTGAGCAGGGCCATGCTGCCTTTGTTCTGGCTCCACGGAGGGCAACTTCCTGAAAATGGGACATGGGTTGGTTGCAATTGTTGGTCAGCAGGCCAATTAATTAGGTGAGGGTCTTTGGGGTCTTGTCATCTTTTTTGCCACTCTGGAGTAATTGAGGCTGCTTACACACTGTACAGGGACGCGGGTGGTGCTGTGGGTTAAACCACAGAGCCTAGGACTTGCCGATCAGAAGGTTGGCGGTTCGAATCCCCACGACGGGGTGAGCTCCCGTTGCCCATCCCTGCTCCTGCCCACCTATCAGTTTGAAAGCACATCAAAGTGCAAGTAGATAAATAGGTACCGCTCCAGCGGGAAGGTAAATGGTGTTTCTGTGCGCTGCTCTGGTTCTCCAGAAGCGGCTTAGTCATGCTGGCCACATGACCCGGAAGCTGTATCCCGGCTCCCTCGGCCAATAAAGCGAGATGAGCGCCGCAACCCCAGAGTTGGTCACGACTGGACCTAATGGTCAGGGGTCCCTTTACCTTTTTACACTTGTTGTTTTTTAGTTGTTTAGTCGTGTCTGACTCTTTGTGACCCCATGGACCAGAGCACGCCAGGCACTCATGTCTTCCACTGCCTCCCGCAGTTTGGTCAGACTCATGTTTGTGGCTTCGAGAACACTGTCCAACCATCTCTTTTTACACACTGTACACTTAAAGCAGGGTTTCCCAAATCTGGTTCTCCAGCTGTTGTTGGACTACAACTCCCATAATCCCTAGCTAGCAGGACCAGTGGTCGGTCCCCTCCCTCCCCCAAAACAGCTGGAGACCCGAGTTTGGGAAACCCTGACTTAAAGCACATGGCTTCCTCCCTGGGAGCTACAGTTCCTAGCCCTCTTAACAAACTACAGTTCCCAGGATTCTTTGGGGGAAGTTATGTGCTTCAAATGCATGGTGGCACTGGTGGAAGTTGGCGTCCAACATCTCGAGGGCAGCATACTAGGGAAGGATGGTGTAGATAGTATTAGAGTCTTGGGTCTTACAGCTGTTGCTAAATTACAACTCCCATCAGCCCCAGCAAGCATGGTCAATGGTCAGGATGGTGGGAGTTCAACATCTGGAGGATTAATGGTTCCCCACACCTGTATCAGATGGACCAATTTATGTGCAAATTTGCTTAATATGCAGACTCTTTGGGGTATTGTGGAATGTAGTAGAAGTGACAGATTTTTAAATACTTGTATATGATCTGATCATTCTTTTCTTCCAGAAAATACTGTGGGGTTCCCCTCATCCTTGTTGACTGTGATGTCAATTGTTGTTTATTTTAGGAATGGCGATTGAAGACACAGTCCCGGCGAAAATGATATTTGATTCCTGGTCGGCTGGCAGCTAAAATGAAGATCTTCCAATAATCCAAGCACTAAAACAATATTGAGAATGAAGTAGCATTTAGGGTTGTATTCCCACTTTTAGCAGGAGCTGTTTTTTAAAAAATAAAAATGATAACATTACAATCTTATGCCCACTTACAATGGGAGAAAATCTCATTGAATTTGGGGGTGCTTTCTTTTGAATCAATATGCATAGGATTGCAGTATAACTTTTTATTTTTTTATAGTCTTTCTGTTGTGGACAAAGTAGTTAAAATAGAAGAATAGAATAAACCAAACTTTTGTGACATGCATAACCGATATGTTTTTCTGTCCACTTTGGTTTTGATTTACACTATTCAATTCTGTCTTGTACTCACTGTGAGGTAAACAGGCACAGGGTTCATCCCCCCCCCAAAAAAATATTTAGAAGGTTACATAATTTCTTGCTGCAAAGCATTAGGCTGAAAATTATTATCAATAATAATAATAGGCTCCAACCACATTTTCGAGTCCCATTTGGCAGCTTAATTTCATACCTTCTCAAGGATGAGAAATAGTTCAAGAGGCTCATCTATGATTAAGTTTGCCGCAGTTGTAAAATAATAACTGGAATTTGCATTTCTCTCCTACCTTCCCTGCCTTTTGTTGACACTGAGTGGATCAAGGAGGATTGCAAAAAATCATAATCGTGATGTGGGTCAAATCCTTTTGAGCGCTATTTGCTGAAAAAATAGAGTAACAGAACACTACATTTTGTATTGCTTTTATGTGTACTGACTTTCTCCTCTTACATTTTATTTTCTTTTTTAATTGAAGTGAGTGTGTTGGTTGAAAATCTCTGGTAATGGGTATCTACTGAATTTTGCTACAAGATAAAATGGTTATTTGCATTTTGATCAGATTTATTCCAAACGTATCAGCATTTGGTGTTTTCACAAGAAGTGGAGAGGGCGTACATGCCACGGTTTTCAAGATAATTCATGGTGTTTAAGAAGTGGCTAGAGAGAGGTCGCCCTCCCCTCAGAATACTAGACCCCAGGGTCATCCAATTAAACTAATTGGCAGGATATTCAGGACAAACAAAAAACCCTTCTTTGCAGAACAGTTAATTTATATGTGGCATTCACTGCCACAGGTTGCAAGGATGACCTCTGGCACATATGGCTTTGAGAGGAGGGAGGACCATTTTCATGGAAGTCTTATCAGTAGGCCTTAGCGTCTCCCTCTGCAGGGCACTTGTTTTGTTCTAAAATTTCAGACCCAGTTTGACTTTTATTTCCCATGTGTGCATGGAGTGTCTTTTAGCCAACCTGATCTTTACAGCCTTACTAACAGCCTGAAGAAGCCAACTGATCTCAAACAGCAATGTTATGCTGATGCAGATATGCTCTAATGGCTAGTGGGCAGTGGTAGCTGCTGAAGGATGCCGGATGCCAACTAGGGGCTCAAGCATATGGCTGGGTGGCAAGAGAGTGGTTATCCCTGACAGTGATGGGGGATCTGGTGCCTGTCAGATGTTGCTGGACTCCAACGCCAATCAGTCAAGCCAGCATGGGTAATGGTCAGGGGTGAAGCAAATTGTTGTTTGGCAACAACTGGAAGACAATGGGCTCCCAGTCGTGGAGTTCACTTTATCAACCGGAAGGGCCTAATCTCTGACCAATCAATGGATACAAGCAAATAAATGAAGTCAAGGTCTAAATCAGTGATGGCCAAACTTGGCCCTCCAGCTGTTTTGGGACTACAACTCCCATCATCCCTAGCTAACAGGACCAGTGGTCAGGGATGATGGGAATTGTAGTCCCAAAACAGCTGGAGGGCCAAGTTTGGCCATCACTGGAAATGAACACAATATATTTCTGACATGTAGGTCTGTAGGAATTTGAAAACTTTGCAAAAAGAAAAAGAAAAGGTCTATGCCTGGCAGCCAATAGAATGTACACCAACCCCCCCCCAAAAAAAACTCCTTATGTACTTCACAACATCACAATGCAAACACAGTATGTAATATCACTAAATTGTAACATACTGGCGATGCAGACTAAATTTATCTCTCAAATACTAATTACCCTGCAGCAATGAACAAAGGCACATTATTCAAAATACATCTCTGGTAACTGTCTTTCATCATCTGGACTTCAAATTTGTTTCTTTGCATTTGATTCCATTCCAAAGACCTTGACTTTATTCATTCGTTTGTACACTTCATCAAGTCTAAGGCTGATCACCTTGACTTCCTCCTCTTGGGGCTTCTGGGCTACAGCCAACTTGCAGAAGACCTGCAGTTCAGGTGCAGAGCATATGCTCGGCATGTAGAAGGCTCCATATTAAGTTCTTGGCTCACCTGGCTACTATATCTGAGTCAACAGAGCTGGGAGAAGCTTCTGCCAGAGTCCAGGGGTCCAATTACCAGAGTCCTGGCCCAGATACCTTTTGTGACAGCTGTCTTAAGCTATTGTTTCAAGAGGCTATAGGGGCCTGAGAACTCATCCCCAAGGCTCCCTGCCTCTATGTCCCTCTGTAATTTTATACTTGCTGAAGAAGGCAGTCTGGCCTTCATCTCTGCAATGCTTTGCTTTCCGAGGTTGTCTGTTGTGATCCCAGGGTCTGACTCTCCATCTTTGGGGAGACCCTGTTAAGTGAAGAGACTTCTCTCATCAGAGGCGGTGCCAGCCTTCCAGCCTGAGGTACAGCTCTACTTATGAGGCTACTTGTTGCTGAAGCAACATTTGAGCCTCGCTGCTCTGAGTCTCCAGCTTGAATTCCTCATGGAGCTGTCCAAGGTGCTATCTGCAACCTGAACTTCCATGCTCTCTTGCGCTATATACACACTATAAATTTAAAGCACCTGTCTTCCTCCCAAAGAATCATGAGAACTGTTGTTTGCTAAGAGTCCTGGGAATTGTAACTGAGGAGCAAACTTCAACTCCCAGGATTCTGGAAGGGGAAGCCAGGCACTTTCAATGCATTACATGTGTGGTAGGGATGTGTCTTTGTTTTCCTTTGTCTTACCTTTTTTTGCATCACCAGAAACAAGTATCTGTTTGTTTGCTTCTGCTTTGCATTGCTGGAAGCTGGACTCTGCCCTGCTTTGCCTTTTCTGCTTACCCATACCTGGAACATTTACAGTGGGTGCTCGGGTTACGAACATGATCTGTGTGGGATGCACGTTCGCAACCTGCAGCGTTCGCAACCCTTGTCTGTGCACGCGCGGGTTGCAAATCGGCGCTTCTGAGCATGCGCAAAGCACGATTTAGCGCTTCTGCGCATGCACAACTGCCGAAACCCAGAAGTAACCCGTTATGGTACTTCCGAGTTTCGGCAGTCCGCAACCCGAAAAAACGCAACCTGAAGCGGCTGTAACCTGAGGTATGACTGTACTGTGATCTCACACCTGTTAGGATATTTCTGTTACGAAAAAGGAGCAATGCAGCAGCGAGCTCCAGATGGCTGGAAAGCCAAACAGGATGTTGCTGCTTGGGACTGTACCGTGGGAACAAAGGAACAGTCTATTCACTGTACTGAGCACCGGATGTTAGCTCAGAGTGTCATCTGACCTGTACTGGAAGTACAGGGGAGGAGTTTTCTCTCTCTGCTGTTGGTGTTAAGAGAGTGCAGACACGTTTCTCTGTACTGCTGGAAAGACAGAAATAAAGGCATGTAAATACATTTCTGTCTGTCTCCTTCCCCTCCCTGGGGATGGCAGGGGAGGAGTGGTGTGTTCTTCTCACGTTAGAGGAGGATCGCCGATTGAGATCTCGCCTGATCTTGCCGGGAGTCGCAGACGGGGAGGTCAACAAGGAACTCAAGCCGGGTGCCTGGAGAGTGGCCAATTCCTCTGACTAGGCTTGATTCCTACAATTTCTGCTTCTGAAGACATTACTTGGACCAGAACATCAATCCTTTGCCACTCACATTCAGTGCTTGAATTAAACGGGGGCAGTGGGGGCCTATGTTCAGCGGTGAAGCAAGCCGATCAGGCACCATGGGTGGTGGGCGTGCCCTGTGCCGGGCGGCGGGGCCTCCAAGGAGTCTGCCTGCTTCCTCCCACTCAGCTGCCCTACAGCTGAGGGGGAGGTGGCGGGCGAACCGTTTGGGGCAGTGCAGAGCCTGCGGGTGCTCAAGCCACCACGTCACTCCCAGGAGAGATGCGTGGCTCAGGCATGCTGCAGGCCCTGCTGTGAGTGCCGCCTGCCATTTTGTCACCCCCTCAGTGTTGACACCCGGGGCAGCCTGCCCCCCCTCCCCCCTTCCTCTGTCCCTGTGTTTTTGGAAGTTATGACTAAAATTAAGAAGTGTTACGGAGGGGGTCTGTGGATTTCATTAAGCCTCCCCCCTCCAATAATCAGAGCAACACCCGAGACCTCTGAATGTTGATAGCATTGGAGTAAACAGACCAAATGACTTGGTATAAGGCAGCTTTGTAACTTCCAATTTTATTTGCCTGATATAAATCAGCGGTGGTTTCACCATCTTAAATATACTGCATGAGAACAAAGGCTGGTTATTACAGTGGCTGTCACATGGAATGACATCTCATTTTCATGTACTGGGAAGATATATGCTTGCTTTGTTTTAAAATGGGCTTCCCTGTGGAAGCTGTGCGCACTTGCTCAAAGAAGCAAATAACCTGAAACCTGCCAGCACACATCAATCAACCTACCTTTACCCTCTCTGTGTTGACTGAAATTATTTTAGCGGCTGCATGGATGGTGTCATTTCAAAGTTTCATCACTAGGATTTGGAGAATACTTAGATCTGCATGTTAACAAACACATTCACATTAGAATAGTCTGCATGGGAATGTGAGGACCCACCTGCACTAGACATTTAAAACAGTATCATACCACTTGAAACCGTCATGGCTTCCCCCAAAGAATTATGGGAAGTCTAATCTGTTAACAGCTGTTAGAAGACCCCCCTTCCTCTCACAGAGCTACAATTCCCTGATTTCCCTTGGAATAAAGATTGAGTGTTAAACCACTCTGGAACTTGGACCACAAGCATTCCTCTTCTCCCAGGCCTTTGGCTAATTAAACAATCTACAACCTTTTGTTTTTGTTTGTTATTATGCAATGTAGCTTTGTGTTTTTGTGTTGTAAACCACCCTCTGGTCCTCGGATGAAGGGCAGCATAGAAATTTAATAAATAATAATATTAGCAATAATAATATGGGGTTCATTTGCATGTATGACCTCCTGCTCCTGTCTCTTCATGCAACGCTTTTCCATATAAAGATCACATGTAGAAACCTTAATTGCTATTATGATCACAGTAGTGGCAGTACTCTGCCCCCTTGTAGGAACCAGTCCTATGCATGTATCTGAGCCACTAAAACAATCACCATGCAGTTGAACCTGTTAAGTTGCACCATGGCTTCAAAAAGCTCAAATCCCCTGCTGTCTAGAATCTAAACACATTGAATGAGGAAGCTGTGTCCCTTCAAACTGTTGCTGGACTGCAACTCACTGGCCATGCTGAAGGGAGTTTGAGTCCAACAGATGAATGGTTACTGGTTCCTCACCCCTGATCTAACACCCTGCAGGGCGCAGTACCATTGCAACAGCTGCACCCTGCAGCGGTTTTGGTGGAGCTATTGCAACGCAGGAACTTCATGGTTTATAACTGCGTATCCCCAGCCTTGCCTGGGTTTGCCAGAGCCTGCATTCTTCTGTCAACTGCATGAAGAATTTTCTTCCTTGGGCCTAGCTGCATCTGAATGCTCCGCAGGTCTTCATCCGAGCAAAGCACGAGGGCCTCTAAATCAATGTTTTCCCTCATCAAGATGGGAAGGAATTCGTTCAGGTTCTGGGACGCCAAAAACACCTCCAGGGGGGTGGTCTCCACTTTCTCATCATCCCACCTGATTTCCTCTTCGATCCAAGATTCTTCCGGATTGTTCTCCGCATCTGCGTCACCACCATCATCTTCAGGCTCTTTGAACTGAAGCAACTCATCGGGCATTTTGAAGTTGATGCCTTCTTTCTCAAGCATCATTGCGTCAAAGTTTTTGCCCATGGTGGGCAAGTTGTTTTTAAATACAATGTTGCCAAGACCCGGCCGGTGGAAGATGGACCTTTGGCCCAGCTCGTTGTCATCTTCAGAAATGCCGTTTTTTCTTTGGAAGTCCTTGGTCAGGTCTTCCTCGTCTTCTTCATTGAACACATCCATCACGGTGGTTCGTCCGGCTGGGGTACCTCCCTCTTGAGGATTTGCTTCTTGACCATCGAGATTCTCCTCTTTCTTTTTCATCCTTCGCGTGAAGGTGTCTTTCATCTTTTGGGGCAGCGTGCCCAGTGAAGTGGATGCAAAGAAACTGGAGACTTTCGTCCTCGTGGCTGTGCCCCTCTTCGAATGCATGGATCCTTTGCTGAAATTCCTGGCCATTTCGTGTTGATGTTTCTCCTGACGCAGTTCGCATTCCTGGATTTGCCTTTCTGCATTGCGCCGAGCCTGGGTCTTGAGCTGAGAGACTCTCTTGGGATTCTTGAGGTTCTGCTCAGTAGCGGCAGCGTCGAGGATCCGGACGCATTCGTATTGGTTCCTGCTGGCAGCCACGTCCAGAGGAGAACGCATGTCATTATCCAGGGCAAAGATATTGGCGCCAAAATTGATTAAGAATGTTATGCAATGGACGTGGCCATTCGCGGCAGCGTGGTGGAGGGGAGTGTTCCCCCAAATGTCACACTTATCTGGGTTACCTCTGGAAAGAAACAAAACATGAAGGACTCAGACAATTGAACTCAGCTCTGGAGTTTTCCAAAGGCAACATAATAAGGTAGAATGGATGGTACTACTTCAAACTATAGCTGGGAGCACCATTTTTTAATTCTTCCCTGCAAGGCGAAAACTAGTTCACTAAGGAGACAGCTTCTAGGCCAGCACATTCCTAGCTGAGCTACTTTTCTAAGTGTGGGGAATTTTTGCCACTTTATTCCCATTTTATTTTGTTGCAGAGCTGAAATTCCCAGAGTTTCCTGGGAAGAGGGCTGGTTAAACCATTCCGGTCATTGCTTGGGAACAGCCTGGAAATATTTTGAAATAAAACTTTAACTATCTAGTTCAACTCTACAATCAGCGGGTTCAACTCTACAATCACTGAGGGTTGTGTGGTTGTCATTGACTTGTGACAAGGCCTTTTTGGTGGTGGTTCCCTGTTTGTGGAATGCCCACCCTGGTGAGATGAGTGTGTCTCCCTCACTACTGACTTTCAGGAGGAAGTGAAAAGCATTCCTGTTTGCCCAGGCATTTGACGGCTGAAGATGATTGATCCTGGGAACCCTGAGATCACAGGGTGACCAAATGTTTTTAACACTTTTTAGAATGTTTTAACTGTAACTCTTTCAGCTGTTTTTAGAATGCTTGTTTTTAAAGTAGTTTTGCTGTGGATGTGTTTGCTCCTTGAAGAGGAAGGGCAAGCTATACATTCAATTAATGATGATGATGATGTTGATGATGTTACATGAAGGGGAGGGGGGATTTGCTTTTTACAGCCTTTTGCATACAGTTACAGTTACATTTGCAGCTGAGCACCCCACTCATTACAATCTCTGTCTCCCCGACTTTGGCAATATGGGCAGGTTTCCCTCTCTGAATATAAATTGTTGAGACTTACATTCGGTGGCTCCCGACAAGCTGTCTGTATCCATGGCAGCCTCTTGTAAATTCAGTAAGAGGAAGCACATCCTGGCTCTATATACTTAACTTTAATGCTTTGCTATTGAATTCTGATAGAACTCATCTATTTCCCCCAAGGCCTTTGTTCTCCCAGCTGTATTTGCTCTTGAGAAGTTTTTCAAACATTTGCACAGAAGGCATTACTTGTCTTCAACTGGAGCTGAATATACACCACATATTCAGAGCGTATCCCATACCCCTCAACTGTCCCGATAAAATCAGAACGTCCTGTTTTGCGGTGCCACAGCAAAAGTAGTTTCTTTCCCAAATAGGTTTTATCTTAATAGCAAACACAATAAATAAAGAGTTCACTTGTAATACATCAGTGCTTCAGTGCTCATTTCTTCTCTTTCCAAAATAGATTTTATCTTGAACAATTGCAAACACAGTAATAGAGAGTGATTCCATGTTCGGACGTCATTCCGGTAATCCAATGTTTTGTTGCTAAAGAGCTTAGTCATCAAAACTTGTAGTAAATAATATACAATATGTAATATGTATATTACATATGTAGTAAATAATACACAATATGTAAACGACTTAAAGCAGGGGTATATCTATCCCCACCGGCATGTTTCCATCGGGAGGAGCATAAAAAGAAGATGATGTTCTTCAGTTTGTTAAAGGAGGTTTCACAAACTAAAGGACATCATCCTCTTTCTATTTTGGGAAAGAAACTACTATTGCCATTTTTATGGATGTTTATTGTTTGTTTACATATAGTTGCCTTGGTGATACTATCTTGTGTCAATTGCCATAGTCATTGTATCACCATCCTGTTCATTGTTTTATTGTAAATACTCAGGCAGGCAGGCAGGCAGGCAGGCAGACAGCATCAGTAAATACTGTTTGTCCCAAAGCTTCAGCTCTCTGCCTATCCTCAGCCTGGCTCAAAATGATCCCCTGTGCTTTACACACACACACCGGTCTGAAACATCCTCTGCTTGGATGCAGGGGAAGATCTCCCCCTTGTCAGGAATTTTCCAGTCATTCAAAAGGCAGCTATTGATAGCAATCTGACAATCTTCTGGACAAAGGAGTCACGTGCAGCTATTTGGGTAAACTCCTGTCCAACTGCTTTAGCAGACTTTAGCCCAGACCCCAATCTTGCAATCATACAATTACAGAGTCACCGAACTGGAATGAACACTCAATGCCATCACGTCTACCTTCCCTAGCTCACCACAGGGGATTGCATCCTGCCAGGTTCTGCTCAGTGCAACCCGCTTATATTAATGGGCCTCGGTTGGTCATTCTCATTCATTTTGATGGGTTTCTCTGAGTAGAATTTAGTGGGATGCCACCTATAATTGGGGGTCAGGCAACATAGGTATACTAGTTTAACTGTCCTTCCTTCTTATGGGGTGGTGTTATTGATTTGTTTTGCTTTTGTTCTCGATTTTATAATGCATTTTGTGTTTATGTTCTGGAACCATAGTGTGCAAGTTATGTGCTAATTTGAGTGTTATTTGCTTCCAAAAAACCCACACCCCACCTGCAAATAATATGGAAATGGTTGCTAAACTTGTGCAGGTATTCCACTATAGTTTCGGAAGTGCCTTTTATGTTGTGTTTGTGCTCAAATATAATGAATACAAGCTTTTTGTGCTCAAATGTAATGTGGAATTAACACTTAGGGAACGTTCGTGAAAGTGTCATGTGGATGCTGCCTAAGCAACTCAGGACAAAGTACATCGTTATTACAGTACAATAAAATACAATTCAAGAAACAGAAGCAATAAAAATGCAATTGCAAATCACCTAGCGCAGAGAACTGTAGTCGCTACAGCAGGCAGAAAAATGATTAAGTGCTCCACCAAAACTCTCAACAACGTTCAAGTGCTCTGTAGAGGAAAGCAGTTTGGGAATTGCTGAACTAAATCGTTTTAAGAGGACTGATCTTGTGTAAGGCATCAGAGACACAGTCACACTTAACTGGGAAGAAAGTTTCATAGAACTCAGTGGGATTAACTTCTGAGTAGATTTATACTGGATCATGTTGAAAGCTACAGATATCACAACCCACGGTTTGGATCTTGCCTCTGCCAGGAACTCACTAGGCAAGCCACTCTCTGAGCAATATGGGTGACAATAATACTGCCTAACAGGGCTGTTGTAAGGATTGCAGCTAGATAATGCATGTGAAGCATGTGAACAATTGGCTTTGATTGCTTTGTATGCAGACATAGGGCTACTATGAGTTTACCCATAACTGGGTTAAGCTAAACAGTTAAAATCTCATTTTACACCTATTGATGTCAGTGAAATTAAGGGCCTGTCTGTGCAAATAGGTTTCCCTGCAGACCGGGTCACAGTGATTCAATGTTCTCCAACATAAGCCGCAGGGCATCTGTTGTCTTATACCAAAGGGTTTTATATAAAATCCAGACCAGGCAAAAACTTTTATTGAGTTTGTCTCTTAGATAATTTAATGTGATCAGTCACAAGTCAGGAAGATGACCCATTTTATAAATGATAGTTTCGCTCGTTGAGATTTAGGATTTGCCTTTGTGATGGAGAACAAAGAATTTAGGCTTTGGGGGTGCCAGATTCCCCATAATTCCTGGATTTAGTAAGTGTTAGAATTTAATCAAGCCCCCCAGAATCCCCAGCTCCAGCTGGGATTCAATTGCCGGAACAGCCAGTTCAGCATGAAAATGGCCACTAAGTATGAGTCACTAATTTAACAAAAGCAAGGTGATAAGACATTAAGAAAGAGGGAGTGTGCGTCAGATGGCTCTAGGGAGAGTAATAGCTGGTTTCTGCTGGCATCCAAGACTGTGGCCATGGAAGAAGCAAAACCTTCTTGGCGTGTTAATGCTGTGAGCCCCTCCATCATAGGCTCAGGTTGTGTGTGTGTGTGTGTGTGTGTGTGTATGTATGGTAAAGGGACCCATGACCATTAGGTCCAGTCATGGCCGACTCTGGGGTTGCGGCGCTCATCTTGCTTTATTGGCTGAGGGAGCCGGCGTACAGCTTCCAGGTCATGTGGCCAGCATGACTAAGCCGCTTCTGGCAAACCAGAGCAGCGCACGGAAATGCCGTTTACCTTCCCGCCGGAGCGGTACCTATTTATCTACTTGCACTTTTTACGTGCTTTTGAACTGCTAGGTTGGAAGGAGCAGGGACCGAGCAACGGGAGCTCACCCCGTCGCGGGGATTTGAACTGCCAACCTTCTGATCGGCAAGTCCTAGGCTCTGTGGTTTAACCCACAGCGCCACTCACTTCCCTATATATGTATATGCAAATAAACCATACATCCTAAAGACAGCACAGTCTCCACTGTGCCTCATTTCCAAAAGGAAACATGAGCCGTAGGTGAGCGCCTGGAGCCCCTGGAATCTTGCGCTGCTCAGAGATTGGGGTGGCATGCAACATTATTTTGATAATCTATCTCACTGCTGTCTACACTAAGGGCTCATCCAGACTTCCTTTTGTGCCACTTTTCTTAGGCTTTAAAGTTCCATGTCTGAGCAGTGGCTTTTTTTGTTTTTGTCCTGGGGTTTTCCCCTGGGAAACCCGCCTTTTACCATTGAATCGGAGCAAATGCAACTGGGCTTTTGCTCTGATTCAGGGGCAAAAGATGTGTTTTCCTGGGGAAAGCACTGTGACCAAAACAAAAAACAAAACCACTCCAACATGCAGCTTTAAAGCACAGAGTTGTGCCTGGAACGTGCTGTGCAAAAGGAAGTCTGGATGAGCGCTGAGTTACAGTGGCTCTTCAGGTTTTGAGGGAGTCTCTCCCAGCCGTACCTGGAGATGACGGGGACTGAACCTGGGACCTTCTGCATGCAAAGTAGATGCTCTGCCACTTGGCGATGGCCTTTCCTCAAAATGTCATTTTGCACTGAAGAGTGGATTCCAATTCCTGCTGCTCTCCAATGGACCACTTGACATTTACTAACCACGTCATGATCTTTCCACCTGTTGCAGTCATTATAATGCACTGTGTTAGACGCTACATGGTTTTTAACTGCATTTTAACAGGCTCACCATGGACCACCTGAATGACATTTGCAGACCACTGGTGGTCCATAGACCACAGTTTGGGAATCCCTGGCATAGGGGAACATTTCATCATGTGACATCCCACCCAACCCAGGTCAGTTCAAAGTAGTACAGTGGTACCTCGGGTTACATACGCTTCAGGTTACAGACTCTGCTAACCCAGAAATACTGCTTCAGGTTAAGAACTTTGCTTCAGGATAAGAACAGAAATCGTGCTCTGGCGGTGCGGCAGCAGCAGGAGGCCCCATTAGCTAAAGTGGTGCTTCAGGTTAAGAACAGTTTCAGGTTAAGAACAGACCTCCAGAATGAATTAAGTACTTAACCCGAGGTACTACTGTATAGCCCAAGCAGGCTATATAGATTGACCACCTCGGTAATGACAAGCCTTGGTTCTTTTTTCATTAGTGGAGTCTGTGGAGTGATAATTCCTTTTACTAGGCTGTAAATTTAGGATAAGCAATTGTACTGTTTAAAGGTTGCTTTTATTGGCAATAAAACATAGCATATGAAAGAGCAAGCCACACCCAAAAGCCAGGAACTAAGAAATGCTTTATCTTCCTATACTTGAAGTTTGCCTTCTCTTCTAATTCTCTAAACCAGCAGTGAGGAATTGAGGGTCACATTCTGTTCTGAACAACTTTCTGGGGCCAACATGCCACTGAGCTTTTACTGATAAGCATAACAGGAGTTGGACTTCCTGGGATTTGTATTCTGCTCCTAATGTCATCTGCTTAGGAACTCTGCTGGGAAGGAGACAAGTTCCCTCCCCGTATAAAAAAGAGAGGAATTGAATCTATTAGAAGCTTATTTTTTATCTGACCCTGATGCTGTAATGTTTTCCTGCAAGTATACCTGCTTTCCATTGGAGAATTTGGAGTTCTCTTTTTCTGAGACTCTCCAGTGATCACTGATTGTATGTGCATGAATTTTAAAATGCACAACAGCACTGACAGGTGGGTTCAGAGGCAAAAAGCAGGTGGATCTACACATGTGAGGGCATACCATACATTTAAAGCACATTCAACACACAAGATTCTTCCCCCCAAAAATATTGGGAACTGAATTTTGTCAGAGGGGCTGGGAACTGGAGCTCTGTGAGAGCAAAACTACAGTTCTTGTTATTCTCTCCCCCCCCCCCGGAGGAGGGATCCTGTGCTTTAAATGTGCACCTGATGTCCTTTAAATGGATCTGCCGTTGCTTTTGCATTGTGAGCTGTATTGCGGATGAGCAAGAGTCATATTTCTAACCAGGCAAGCAAGAGGCACTGTTACAATTCAAGGGCACATTCCAGCCCAACAAAATTACGTCAGGAGGACGCAGAGCAGGACAAGTGAAGCTGGTGGTTGGGTGGGGAAGTTGTGGCCTGAGGACCGTCCCAAGTGCTGGACAGAGGGGTACATTTGTCCTCAGTGGGCTGTCAAATTTCAGTGACACCCTGTGCAATTTTGTGCCTCCCACCTCTCGTGCTCTGTTCTACACTGCACTGTTGTGACACCCCCTGCAGCTGAACCAGTCACACTACCCTAAAAGTGCCTCTGTTGCCTCCTAGGCCTGAGCCTCCCTCGCTTTATGCATTATTTCAGCATAGCTCATATCAGTCTTTTATTCTACACAGACGCTCACACCCCAGTACTACGGTCCTCAGTCAATATCCTTATTGGATTTGAAATTGTTTTATACATGTAACTTTTTAATCTGTTTTTGTATGTGTACCTGTTTCATATATGCAATTGTTTCATACACGTTTTTATTGGGTTGTGAAATCGCATTGAGATGCCTCATAGGGGGCAATTCATAAGTGAAATAAATAACAATGCATTTTACGAGTATTATAAAAACTGGGGCTAACACATAAAAAGGAGGCTGGTGGGTTCCTTTCTTTGTGATGCAGCAATAAAACTGCTAGCACATTTGCAAAGCTAAGCAGGGTCTGGTATGGTTTCAAATGGGATGGGAGACCATGTGTTGAGATTCCTGCATTGCTGGGGGTTGGACTACATGACCCTTGGGGTCCACGCCAACTGATACAATCATTTCCTCCTTGTTGATACTTATCCTCCTCATTGGGCCCTCTGAACAATTCAACATGTGTCCAAAAATCCACATTCATCTCCCCCGTTCACTCAGCCCTTCATTGTGGAAGTTCAAGAGAGCAGTTCAACGCACTGACGCAGATTCCAACCCAAGCAGATTGAAAGAGATGAATACAAGCTGCAAAGCAGTGGTTGAGGTACCTTTGTGTGAATCTAATTAGAAGAAGATTGCTTCTTAACTGGATTTCGATCACCTACATCTTCCACAAACGCATGTCAGTGCTAAAGGCATTATTGCAGGTATTCTCTCTCTCTCTCTCTCTCTCTCTCTCTATATATATATATATATATAAAACAAGCCTGGTTCAATTCTGTTCAATCCATTTCCAAGTCTACAAGCAATTTTGAGTCTACAGAAATTATTGTCTTCCTTGTTCTGAATTCTTTGGGCTGGAAACCTCTGAGTTAAACAGGTTTCCTTGTTGGGAGAATTCCTTCCAATGTTCAGAAAGAAGGCTCACCACATACACCCCACTTTCTCCTAGCCATGGTTCTGGTGTGGTCCAGGTTAGCTCAGTTGGTTAGAACTTGGTGCTGATAACGGCAAGGTCACAGGTTTGATCCCCAGATGGTTGCAGATTCCTGCATTGCAGGGGATTGGACTAGATGAGCCATAGGGTCCTTTCCAACTCTATGATTCTAGGAACCTGACCTTTAAAGCCATAAACGGCCTCGGTCCAGTATATCTGAAGGAGCGACTCCACCCCCATCGTTCTACCTGGACACTGAGGTCCAGCACCGAGGGCCTTCTGGCGGTTCCCTCACTGCGAGAAGCCATGTTACAGGGAACCAGGCAGAGGGCCTTCTCGCTAGTGGCACCCACCCTGTGGAACGCCCTCCCATCAGATGTCAAAGAGAACAACAACTACCAGGCTTTTAGAAGACATCTGAAGGCAGCCCTGTTTAGGGAAGCTTTTAATGTTTGATGCATTGCTGTATTTTAATATTTTGTTGAAAGCTGCCCAGAGTGGCTGGGGAAGCCCAGCCAGATGGGCGAGGTATAAATAATATTTTTTTTTAATTATTATTTCTGAGTCAGATCATGGGACCATCTAGCAGAGTTTTGTCTACATAGACTGTGCGCAGGGTTCTCCAGGGTTCCAGGTAGGGTTCAACTGGTGTCAGAGACATGGCTGGCAGAGAGGAGTCTGCAGAGGGGGAGGAAGAGGCAGAGGAAAACAGGAACTTGATTCTTTCACACAATGAAAGTGAGAGAAGCCCTCTGGAATGCTGCCTGTAAGTTTTCGCAGCAGCCCAGAGATGCAAGAGCAGGAGGCAGGTGGTAGGAGGGGGTTGGATTCAGTTCCGGAGGAGGAGGAATAGGCTGCACCTGAGTCTCTAAGAAGTAGGAGGCGGAGCAAGCGATTAGAACAAAGGAAGACCAGCAGGAACCAGCAGGAAGTGGATGAGGACCATGACATATATCTGGCCTTGGGAGGAGCCAGAAGCCAGTCGAGTCAACTGACTCCGACAGTGAAGAATGAGCTGTGGGATCTCGGACCGCTGAAAGCCTGTTATTGCTAAATATTCCTCAATTAGTAAAACTGCCAGCGTTCCATGTCTTGTGTGACAGATGTGCTAAACCTGACAACTGGAGAACTGCACCAGAGACCTTCTGGATGCAACGCAGATGCATTACCACTGAGCTATGGCCCTTTCTTCTAACCTTCTTCAGTATTTCTGCATGCACCCTGGCTCTACAAAATGATGTCTTCTTTCCTCAAGGGTCAGGAGGGTTAGACATGTGTTGAGTGCCCACACCCCAGCAGGAAGTCCGCCGAGAACCTGGGACCTGCTCTGGTTATTGTGGAGTTGGAAAAGGTTCAGGGAAAAAGGGCAACCAAAATGATCAAGGGGTGGAGCGAATCCCTCTACAAGCAAAGCTCACAGCGTTTGGGGCTTTTAAGCTTAGAGAAAAGGGGAATAAGAGGTGATCTGAAGGAAGCTTATAAAATTATGCATGACACGGGAGAAAGTCAATGGAGAAAAGTTTTTTCTCTCTATCTCCTAACCCCAGACTTCAAGGACATCTCATGAAGCTGAACATTGGAAGATTCAGGACAGATGAAAAGAAGTCCTTATTCACACAGTGACAAGTTAAACACAGAATTCAAACCCACAGGAGGCCCATGATGGCCACCAACTTGGATTACCGTATTTTTCGCTCTATAAGACGCACCAGACCATAAGATGCACCTAGTTTTTGGAGGAGGAAAACAAGAAAAAAAATATTCTGAATCTCAGAAGCCAGAACAGCAAGAGGGATCGCTGCGCAGTGAAAGCAGCAATCCCTTTTGCTGTTCTGGCTTCTGGGATAGCTGCGCAGCCTGCATTCGCTCCATAAGACGCACACACATTTCCCCATACTTTTTAGGAGAGAAAAAGTGAGTCTTATAGAGCAAAAAATACGGTACTTTATAAGAGAATTAGAGAAATTAATGGAGTATACAAATACCAGTGACCACTAGTCATGATGGCTATGGTCTGCTTCCACGATCAGAAATAGTAATGCCTTTGAATACCAGCAAATGGAAACCACCGAAGGAGGGAGTGTTATTGACATCTGGTTGGCCACTGTGAGAACAGGATGCTGGACTAGATGGGTCATTGGCCTTACCCAGCAGGTTTTACTTAGGTTGCTGCTGTTATTATTTAATAAATTTATATCCTACCCTTCCTTTCAAAGGAACCCACAGTGGCAAACATGTAAATGATGAAAGAATACAATTAAACACTTCTAAAGACAGTTTACCTTCTAAAAGGATCACCAGCTCTCAGAACTGTTTATTCCAAGGTTGCCAAGAATCTTTCATCCATCAAATGCCTGGGTAAACAGGATTTTTTTTTAAAAAAAGAAATTCCCCCTAGAAGTGCTTAATGAGGGAGACAGACACACCTCAGTAGAGAGGGCATTCCGCAGATGAGGAACCACCATTAAAAAGGCTCCGCCATGGCTTCCATCACCAAGCAGGTAGCCCAAACTGACAGCAGCACCAACAGTCACTTTTATGCCTTAAACACAAAGCAAAAAGTTGTATCTAACTAGGTTCGACTCCCACTAGAATCACTGAAATCAATGCCCATTAATTTCAATAGGTCTGCTCTGTGTAGGACTAGCATGGGATACAACTTCTGGGTGGGGTTTCTTATATAGATTTTCCTTCCTCATCTCCTGAAATCTGAGCAGCTCTAAAACAAAGAACCTATTGCATGTCATCCCATGTCTCTTCCCCCCCCCCTCCCTGCAGGTTTTGGGATTTAAAACAAACAAACAAACCACACACATTGTGGCATCTATCAAAGCCTGCTGAATTTACCCTCTTCGGCAGATTATTTCCATAGCCTCCAGGTTGCCATGGTAAGCCACCAGCAAGGTCGGTGTCATCCCATCCGCGTCTGAGGTGTTCAGGTCTTTTCTGGTGGCTTCTCTGAGTAGGTCCAGATTGCCGTCGGCAGCTGCCTGGTGGTACCGGGTGGACATCTTCCCCGCTGGTAGGATCTGTCTGAGGCAGAATCTCCCTCACACAGTGTAGCCGTTGGATTCAATGGCTGAATGCTTCCGGAAACACAGCTAGTTAATTAATAGCCGCAGGCAGCAGGGCGGCAAGATAAAAAAAGGAGGAAGCAAAGGTCACTCCTGTTTGCACCGTTCTTGAAAATGTCATCTCCTCAGTCATAACCTTGAGGGACGTTCACTGTAATTCTCACAATGCCCAAATGCCTGTGCAGAGTAAGGGCACCCCATCCAACTCCATTTTCTTCAGCATTTGACAAGGGGAAAACAGGCCTATTTCTGTTATAAATGAAGGCCTCTCCTAACAAAGGAAGCTGCCTTATACTGAGGCTACGTACATCCACACAGCATATTTAAAGCGGCATTATACCACTTTAAATGCTCACGGCTTCCCCCAAAGTTGTGAGGAGACTCCTGCTCCCCTCCCAGAGTTACAGTTCTCTGAGTGGTTCAACAGTACAGTGGTACCTCAGGTTAAGAACTTAATTCATTCTGGAAGGCCATTCTTAACCTGAAACTGTTCTTAACCTGAAGCACCACTTTAGCTATTGGGGCCTCCCGCTGCCGCCGTGCCACTGCTGCGTGATTTCTGTTCTCATCCTGAAGCAAAGTTCTTAACCCAAGGTACTATTTCTGGGTTAGCGGAGTCTGTAACCTGAAGCATCTGTAACCCAAGGTACCACTGTATACCTGTCAACTGTTCTGGGGAAAAACGGGACATCCCGTTTTCAAACACAAGATTGTGTCGGCCATTTTGGGTGCTGTGATCTCCCCCAAAGTTGAGGGGAATTTCCATTCAAATGGTTGTGTGTACCACATCATGTGATTAATTATACAGGGTGAGGCTTACCTGCTACCCCCCCCCCCCCAATATTTTATTCAGGTTGGCACCCTTGGCTAGGAGGACTGTGTTGCAACATCTTGTGTTACAACTGAATATATCGAGTGACCAGCAGTAGGGCGGGGGGTTTATATCAGTTTTTTGGCCTGTTATAAGAAAACCAGCCAGAAGAAGAAGAGGAAGAAGAGGAGGAGGAGACTTAATGCCTAATGAGTCACACTGTCGGTTCTGTCAAGCAGTTTGGAAAAGATCCAATGAGACTCACTGCAAATTTGCAAATTCCCTCTCGGGAGGACTTTATTAGCCCTTCCATTCTAGACCCTTGCAAAGCTCTTAAAGAATGAGCTTCATTTGAGTGGGAGTCTTTCTTCTTCCTCTTTTTGTAAGTGTTGAATCAACATTGAATGGTGTTTTGAGCTAGCAGAACGATTCTTTCCCATTTCATCCTCAGAAAATATATTCCAAGGCCCAAATGATTTCGCTCTGAAATCGGGAAATGAAGCCTCTGTGTGTGGGACTGATTAGGAGGAACTTGACAGTTGTTTGAAAGGATGCTTTTAAACTTCTTATAGTTGTTTGATACCTTATCCTTGTAGTGCAAGCAAGTTTCCTGAAAGGAAGTACATTTCAGTGTGTTGTGGGTCTTACTCCCTTGTAAGCACTAAGCACTGCAGCCTTGGGGTGGGGTGGGGAGTTGGGGGAGAGGTCTGGGATTGTTTTATATAAAAAGGTTTGTATCAAAACAATTTAGAGCTGCTGAGAGCACCATCCTACAAAAACAGAGACACAAATATATTTTTTCTTCATTGTGTTGAGCCAAGCACTCCTGATTTCTCTGTTTACCTGGGAGAGTTCATTTTCTTATCCCTGCTCTATATAAATTATTGCCCCTATTTATAGCTTTTGGAAATGGCTTGTTAAAATTTTGTTAATTTGGCCTACTGGGTGTAGTTAGGTCTACAAGGCAGAGCTTTCCCACCACTGCTGTATTTTATTCAATAATTTTATTTATTTGTAGACATATGTATATACCACCATCTCATCAAGAAATTGTGTGGTACAGTATTTAACAATATATGTAACATAAAGCATTAAACAGCAGTAATAATACAGGACAAAATAATCATTAACATAACTGGCTGAACAATAATAGTTTAAACCAGTGGTTTTTCAACCAGTGTGCGGGGCACCCTCATAGCTGTCAACCGTTCCTTATTTGGCGGGAAAGTCCCTTATCCCAGCGCTGTGTCCCGCTGCTGTCCCTTATTGATGATGTCCCTTAAATTTCCCAGGTTTCAAAGGAAGCAGCTCCTCTCCCTCCCTCCCTGCCGGCCAGGGAGGAGGGAGGCTCCAACTGTGTTGCTTGGCTGCGTTGCTCACCCAATAAGGAGTCTAAGAATGACTGGGGGGGGGGGAGCTTGCATGCCTTGTGCTGATCAAATCGGCTGCGTTGCCTGGGGACTCGCCTTTGCTCAGTGCTTCCCAGCGGAGAGCTGACAGTGGTTTTCCTTGCTGCATCCCCTTTGCCAGGTTGTTGTGATGTGAGAACCACCGCTTGAGGCTTCATTTGGCTGCTGGCTGGGCTTTCTGCCTTTGGCTCGGAGGGGCTCAGAAGTTGAACATACCTGTGCTTGGAAAATCCCTTATTTTGACTGCTGGTCCCTTATTTTCGAGGCTGCTGGTCCCTTATTTTCAAATCTGTAAGTTGACAGCTATGGGCACCCTGAGGTACCTTGAATACTGGTCAGGGGTGCCTTGGGCAACATTGGCCTCTGTCCCTCATTCCTTCCCTCCCTCCTCTGATGCCCTCTTGCATTTTCTGCCTCCCAAAGGCTTGTATGGCTATTTGTTGCAGCAGCCCCAGCTACAAGCTTCACAGGTGAATGGTGCCTCTGGGATTGCCCAGGGGGCACAGGTAGAGGAAAAGGAGTGGGGGCGGGAGCGCACCGCCCCCGGCAGCGCGATCCCGGTGGGGTGCCATCGCGGCTGCTATCCTCACCCACACTGGGTGCCACGCCCCCACAGGCAGGCCCAGACCGGGGGCGGGGGAGCATATGGGCCACTTGGCCCGGGCCTCTGATTCCAAAGGGGGCCTCGGTCAGCATATTCACAATCGCAGGGCCCTGCGATTCAGCACAACCACAGCATTTATTTGAAAGAGAAAAGCATGAAACCCCTATGTGTCGTATCTGAACCTTAATGAGAGTTTTTAAGCAGTAGATACACGAGTCAAAGTTTAATTTCTCACCCCAGTTAAGTTATACCTTCTATCCTTGTTGTTCGAGTAGATGCATTTGCTGGGGTGAATGCAGATACGGTTCAAGCCTTGAAATAAAATTATTTGTCAGCATAACTTTTGTGAGAATTATTTATATACTTATTTATAAGACTTCAGTTATCCCCAGGGTAAAAAAAGGGGGGCCCCACATTATCTACCTGGGCCGGGCCTCTGCCTGGCTCTGCAAGGCCCTGCCCACAGGCGGCGCACCACGCCCCTGCGAGTGGCGCGCCACGCCTCCGGTATGCGCGCCAATCCCGCCCCGCCTGCTCTCCGCCACTCCCACCCCCCAGTGCCAGAGCATGAAGCTCCGCCACTGCCAGGGGGTGATGGTTGCCAGGAGCTTAGTTGGCCTCTGAATAAGCAGGCAAGCAGGCAAGGGAGCCCAGCCAGGCAGTCTGCCAGTCCTTGCTGTAGTCCCATGCCCCTGAGGCCATAGCTGTCAAGTGTCCCTTATTTGAAGGGACAGTCCCTTATTCCAGTGCCATGTCCCGCTGCTGTCCCTTATTGATGGATGTCCCTCAAATGATGTCCCTTAAATTTCAAAGGAAGCAGCTCCTCTCCCTCCCTCCCTGCCGGCCAGGGAGGAGGGAGGCTCCAACTGTGTTGCTTGGCTGTGTTGCTCACCCAATAAGAAGTCTAAGAATGACGGGGGGTGGAGCTTGCATGCCTCATGTGTGGCTAGTTAATGCAAGCTGATGAGGTTTTTGAATGCTGGACGCCATTTTGTTGCACGTGCTGCTGCAAACGTTGCAGTGCAAAGCCAGGCTGGGGAGCCATCTTAAGCTGAGGCTGAAAAGGCCTTGTGGTGCATGTGATTCAGATTCTATTCAGTTGAACTTCTGGTTACTAAGTTGGTTGGACAGTGTTCTCGAAGCTACCAGCATGAGTTTGACCAGACTGCAGGAAGACAGGAAGACTGGAGTGCCTGGAACAGGTGAGGCTGCAGGTCCCTTATTTTGGCTGCTGGTCCCTTATTTTCAAATCTGTAAGTTGACAGCTATGCCTGAGGCAGGGGGCAGCTCAGAGACCAGGGGCAGCAGCAGCGGCTGCCCGGAGGACTCCCAAGGAGAGGGGAGAGGAGGCTGAAGGAACACTCCACAAGGGAGTGAAGGGAGTAGGCAGGGAGTGTATTAACAGATGGAAGGCAACGCCCGGAGAGAAGGAGGAGGAATGCATCTGGAGCAAACAAGATATGCAGGCTTGGCTGATAAGCGAAAGGTGTGCACTGGCGAAATGTTTTAGCAACACCCAAATTGGGCAAATTGGGGAATATGATATGATGAGTTACTGGTGGGGGGTGGTCGGGCGGTGCTGCAGGGGTATAAATATTGCTTGCTTACGTGTATTAGGGGCCGCCAGCCTTTGGAAGCAATTCCGCTGGTTGCCTCTGCGCAGATCACAATAAACTTTTTTCTCTGAAGGAACTGAATCCCTGGTGCCTTTTTTTGGCTCCTCTACGTCCTGGGTAAGCGGGCAAATGGATCCCAAGTAATTAAGGCTTCAGGAGGGTGTTCAAGAAAGGGTGAGGGGCTGCCAGCTCTGCATGCAAAGGGCTGACATAACTGGGCTTCTGAGCCGCACAGGAGTGCCGCAGAAAGAATGCCGTTGTTCAAGGGAGCCGTGGACTCAAAAAGGTTGAAAACCTCTGGTTTAAACAATTGCATAGGCCTGTCAACATGAAAAGGTATTTGAGAAACACCTGAAAGTCAAAAGCGAGGGTGCCTGTTGCATCTCTGCTGGAAGAATGCTCCATAACATGGGACTAGCTGCTCCAAATGCCCAACTTTTAGTTGAGGCTAGACCCTTCAAGTGTCCCTATTCCCCAGGAACATTCCTGGATTTACAGAAGCCGTCCTGGTTTCTGATTTGATCCTGGAATGTCCCGCTTTTCCTTAGGACGTCCCTATTTTCATCAGAGAAATGTTGGAGAATATGGAGTTATGCAACTCCCGAGCCAAGGAAATCTGAAGACATCTGAAGGCAGTCCTGTACAGGGAAGTTTTTGAATGTTGCATGTTTTATTATGTTTTCATATATGTTGGAAGCCGCCCACAGTGGCTGGGGCAACCCAGTCAGATGAGCAGTGAATAATAATAATAATAATAATAATAATAATAATAATAATGGACATCCCTAGTTTCATCGGAGAAATGTTGGCGGGTAAGAACTCTTGGTTGAATTGATAGCATTTTGTGTACTCGTTAATTGCTACTAGGCTCTTAACAAGCCAGACGCTTCTGATGCTTTTGAAGTGACAAAACAGGCTCTGCTCCCTGAGAGTTTATGGCACTCTCAGGCGGCCAACTTCGCTGCCCTTTCATCCCGAAACAAAAATGCAGATTGTGTAATTGGAAACAGTTCCCTGGGAGAACCAGAGCCACTTGCTGCGATTTGCTTGTTAGAGCTGCTGGCGGCATCGAGATCAAAGCTCTGGTGCGGACAAAGCAGCAGACAGCTCAAAAAACAGAAAGCAACTTGAGGCTCCATGAGAAGAGATGGTTGGCAGAGAAATCTTGGTAACTGCCTGCAGCCCTCATCTGGCCATGCTTTTTCCTGCTACTACACCTTTTTACGTAACGTAGAAAAAAAGCACCTTTTCTTCCCTGTACAGGACTGCCTTCAGATGTCTTCAGATTTCCTTGGCTCGGGAGTTGCATAACTTCTGGCTCATGTCTGTTCTAAGAACACAGATAACAGCCCTGCTTTGCTCTCTCCCTGGAGTGTTTTTGCCTGGCTGGAAAGTGCCCTTGAACTCCTCAAAATGCCTCTTGCTTGCCTGGAAGGGAGAGATAAAAGAGATGTGTTTGTGGATAGAACTAGACAAAGGGGAAATTTGTGTTCTCTGCTCCTCCCACTTTAGCCTCTGGCCCCACCCACCACTGACCTGTGGCCCTTGGGACATTAGGTAAAGGTAAAGGGACCCCTGACCATTGGGTCCAGTCGTGACCGACTCTGGGGTTGCGGCGCTCATCTCGCTTTATTGGCCGAGGGAGCCGGCGTACAGTTTCCGGGTCATGTGGCCAGCATGACTAAGCCGCTTCTGGTGAACCAGAGCAGCGCATGGAAACGCCGTTTACCTTCCCGCCGGAGCGGTACCTATTTATCTACTTGCACTTTGACGTGCTTTCAAACTGCTAGGTTGGCAGGAGCTGAGACCGAGCAACGGGAGCTCACCCCGTCGCGGGGATTCGAACCTCCAACCTTCTGATTGGCAAGTCCTAGGCTCTGTGGTTTAACCCACAGCACCATTGCCCAGGCATTAATGCGGCTCTCAGGCTGCGAAAGGTCTCCCATCCTGGTGTAATGCTATGTATCGGGTGATGTGGTGTTACCGTTTGCCCTAAAATGTTGGTGAGTTCTCATGCGGACTTTTTGGGTGTGTGTGTTGTTGTTTTTTAAAAAATTCCAGACTGATGTGGAAATGTGGAGAACCGAACTCAAGGGTGGAAAAACGAGAAACTGAAAGAAACCGAAAACGACAGATTCTCGTATGAGAACCAGTGTGGTGTAACAAAGGCCATGTTCACACCATTCGTTTAAAGCACTATGATGCCACTTTAAACAATCATGGCTTCCCCCCAATAATTCTGGGAGAAGGAGTTTGTGATGGATGCTGAGAGCGGTTAGGAGACCCCTGTTCCCCTCACAGAGCCACAGTTTCCAGAGTGGTTTGACAAGCAATCCCTCTTCACAGGGAACTTGGGGAATTATAGCTCTGGGAGGGAAATAGGGAGTCTTTAGGGAAGAAATTAGCCTTTCTGTGTAGGGGTATGTGGATGGATGGTTGTATATAAAAGCATGCAGCCACATTCAGAACTCTGAAGTGGGTAGCAAATAAAGTACTTTGTTATACTATAAATCACTCAGAAAGACCGGCTTATATCTCCCTTGTTGAATTGCACATTGTCGACTATGCCGTTGAGTGGAAGTATTCAGTTGGCTGATGAGTAACTCTGCTCAATTCTCCAGAAAATAAATGTGTGGAAACTTACTGCACATTTATTTATTTAGCCCCTGAAAATGACTTCTTGACAAACTGCTTGCATTCCAAAAATAAAAAGGGCATTGCAGTTTGTTGTTTTTGTTTTTTTTTTATGGCCAATCAGTTTATTTTTTTTTTTATAATATTTTTATTGAACAATTTTTTATATAACAGAAACAAAACATACATGAACAAACATTCAACAATAATAAAACATAAAACAAGTACCATTTCATAACCCAATTTCTAAACCTTACTTCCTCGACCTCCTCTTACTTCCCGTTTCTGTATTCCAAATTCTTACAGTTATTCAGCGAAATCTTACCTTATTTTATTATAAATTTATGCTAATCACCCTTATTCTCTTTGTCATAACCATTACTGATAGTAACCATTTGTTTTAATCCAACATCATTCTAACTGTCTCCAATTTTATAATATTTCTTTAAATAGTCCTTGAACTTTTTCCATTCTTCTTCCGCCGCTTCTCTTCCCTGGTCTCGGATTCTGCTCGTCATCTCTGCCAAACTCATATAGTCCATCACCTTCATCTGCCATTCTTCCAGTGTGGGTAGATCCTGTGTCTTCCAGTACTTTGCAATAAGTATTCTAGCTGCTGTTGTAGCATACATAAAAAAAGTTGTATCTGTCTTTAACACCCCCTGGCCGACAATACCCAAGAGAAAGGCCTCTGGTTTCTTGGGGAAAGTATATTTAAATACCTTTTTCAGTTCGTTATAAATCATTTCCCAGAATGCCTTAATCTTCGGGCACGTCCACCAGAGGTGAAAGAATGTACCTTCCTTTTCTTTACATTTCCAACATTTATTATCAGGCAAGTGATAGATCTTTGCAAGCTTGACTGGGGTTATGTACCACCTATAAATCATTTTCATTATATTTTCTCTTAAGGCGTTACACGCCGTAAACTTCAACCCGGTGGTCCACAACTTTTCCCAATCAGCAAACATGATGTTATGACCAATGTCCTGAGCCCATTTAATCATACTTGATTTTACCATTTCATCTTGTGTATTCCATTTCAGCAGCAGATCATACATTTTTGACAAATTCTTAGTACTGGGTTCTAACAGTTCAGTCTCTAATTTTGATTTTTCCACCTGGAAGCCTATTTTTCTGTCTAGTTTAAACACTTCATTTATTTGGTGATAATGTAACCAATCTCTCACCTTCCCTTTTAATTTTTCAAAACTCTGCAATCTCAGTTTGTCCCCTTCCTTTTCCAAGATTTCCCAATATCTTGGCCATTTCGACTCCATATTTAGCTTTTTAACTGCCTTAGCTTCCATTGGTGATAACCATCTTGGAGTCTTATTTTCCAGCAAGTCCTTATATTTAACCCAGACATTCAGCAGTGCTTTTCTGACAATATGGTTTTTGAAACTTTTATGCGCTTTAACCTTGTCATACCACAAATATGCATGCCACCCAAAAATATTGTTAAATCCTTCCAGATCCAAAATGTCTGTGTTTTCAAGAAGCAGCCATTCTTTTAGCCAGCAGAAAGCTGCCGCTTCATAGTACAATTTAAAGTCTGGCAGGGCAAACCCCCCTCTTTCCTTTGAATCCGTTAATATCTTAAATTTTATTCTGGGCTTCTTGCCCTGCCAGACAAATTTAGATATATCTTTCTGCCACTTCTTGAAACAGTCCATTTTATCCATTATTTGTAATGTTTGAAACAAAAACAACATTCTTGGCAAAACATTCATTTTTATAACTGCAATTCGACCTAACAAGGAAAGCTTCAAGTTTGACCATATTTCTAGATCTTTTTTCACTTCTGTCCAAGTTTTTTCATAATTGTCTTTAAATAAATTCACATTCTTAGCTGTCATATTCACACCCAAATATTTCACTTTTTTAGCCACAGTCAACCCCGTCTCATTCTGAAACCTTTCTTTTTCAATCTGTGTTAGATTTTTCTCCAATACCTTAGTCTTTAACTTATTCAATTTAAATCCTGCCAATTGACCAAACTCTTGGATTATTTCCAAAACTCTTTTCGTGCTAGCTTCTGGCTCCTGTAATGTAAGTACCAGGTCATCTGCAAATGCTCTCAATTTGTATTGTTTGACTCCGACCTGAATGCCTTTAACCAACTGGTCCCTCCTGATCATATTAAGCAAAACCTCAAGGACCGATATAAAAAGTAATGGGGAAATAGGGCACCCCTGTCGTGTCCCTTTTTCAATCTTAAACTCTTCTGTTACAACATTATTTACAATTAATTTTGCTTTCTGTTCAGAATATATTGCACCTATACCATTTTCAAACCCTTGGCCTACCCCCATCCCCCGGAGGTTCTTCAACATAAAACTCCAAGAAATGTTGTCAAAGGCTTTCTCGGCATCCACAAATATCAAAACAGCCTTAGTGTTTATATTCACTTCCAACTTCTCCAAAATGTCAATTATATTCCTTACATTGTCCGACAAATGCCTTTTCGGGAGAAAGCCCGCTTGGTCCCCATGAATCTCCTCCATCAAAACTCTTTTCAGTCTCTTTGCTAAAACATCAGCAAAGATTTTGTAATCCACATTTAGTAAGGAGATGGGTCGGTAGTTCTTAAGTTGGGTCTTTTCAGTCTCTGTCTTTGGTATAAGTGTAATGTAGGCCTCTCTCCACGTATCGGGTGCCCTTTTCCCCTTCATGATCTCATTACAGACTTCCTTCAAAGGTTGTATAAGTCCTTCCTTCAAAACTTTGTAATATTTGGAAGTCAGTCCATCTGGTCCAGGTGATTTGCCCAACGTCATGTTTTGAATGGCATCTTCTATTTCCTGTATTGATATCTCCTGATTCAAAATTGTCTTGCTTTCCTGCGAAATCTTTTTCAGCCCATTTTTCTCGAGGAATTGTTGTATATCTGTTTCATTCTGCGGCCCTTGTGTATACAATTGTCTAAAGTAGTTCTGAAAACAATTCCTAATTTCTACTGGGTTGCATATGTTCTTTCCTTCCACTTCTAAGTTTGTTACCGTGTTGAGTTTTTGTCTCTTCTTTATTTGCCAAGCCAATAACTTACCACATTTGTCTGCAGATTCAAAAGACTTCTGTCTCATTTGTTTAATTTTCCATTCTATTTCTTGATTCATCAGTTCCATATATTGTGTTTGGTACAATTTAATTTCTCTTAGAATCTCTTGCGATTTTGGCTTCAATCTTAATTTCCTTTCCCCTTCTTTTATCTTATCCAGAATTTTCTCCTTCCTCTCATTTTGCTTTCTTCTCTTTAATGTATTTTGTTGTATCAAAAACCCTCTCATCACGGCTTTGCTTGCGTCCCATACTATTCTTTTTTCTACTTTAGTCCTTAGATTAATTTCAAAATAATCTTTCAGGGTTTTTTGGGCCTTTTTACAGATCTCCTCGTCTCTAAATAAGGTGTCATTCATTCTCCATCTGAAAGAGCCAGTTGTTGTTTGCTTCATCACCATCTTTACTGCATTATGGTCGGAGAGAGTTTTTGGGCAGATTTCCACTTTCTTTATATTCGACGCCATACCGCTAGTCACCCAAATTTGGTCGATCCTAGTCCATGTCATTTTGGCTTCAGAAAAGAAGGTTCCCTCTCTCTCTAGTGGGTGTTTTGTTCTCCAAATGTCAATCAAATCCATATTGTCAGTCATTTCAAAAAAGGTTTTTGGTAGTCTTCCATCTTTTGTGACTACCTGTCTTTGTGCTTTGTCCATATTTGTTGAAACTACTCCATTCATGTCTCCCATCATAATCAGTTTATAGTCCATATAGTCCGTTAAAGTCTCATGCAACTTCTTAAAGAATTCTGTTTTCCCTTCATTTGGTGCATACACCCCCACTATCAGAAATTTTTCTCCTTGAAATTGAATTTCAATTGCCAAATATCTTCCTTGGTCATCTTTAAAGATTTGTTTCGGCTGCAAATTTTCCTTTACGTAGATCACCACTCCTCTCTTTTTTACTTTATCTGAAGATATAAATTCTTGTCCCAGTCTCTTATTTGTTAACAATTTTCTATGTGCTCTTGTCACATGGGTCTCTTGTAAACAAATCAAGTCCAAATGATCTTTCTTTAAAGCATGAAATATATTTTTTCTTTTTCGGGGGTTGTTTAGACCATTACAATTCCAAGTTAGAAGTTGCAAAGCCATGATGGGGTTATTTAATTCCTCCTACAGCTCCCAATTGTTGTTCGTCCTTTGTCGGTGGTTCTGTGTCTTTGTCTAATCTTGAAGGATGTCCTTCTCCTGGATGGGTCTCTTTCTGTAGGTCTTCTTCGTGTTCTCCCAAGAACTTGTCTTTATCACTCACTGTTTTTATTCTTCTTTTCTTGCCTTTGTATTTAAAAGACAAGCCTTGGGGAAACTCCCACCTGAATAGTATGTAGTTCCTCTTCAGTAGTGTCACCAGATCCTTATAAGGACCTCTTGCATCCAAGATACTTTTAGGGATGTCTTTAAAAATCTCAATATAAGAGTCCTCAATCCGAAGGGTTGTTTGATAATGCAGGTTCAATATTTTATCCCTCTCTTCTTTGGATCTTAGAGTTATCAAGCAGTCTCTGGGTCTATTCTTCTTCTGCCTTGTTCCCAACCTAAATGCACTCTCAATTTTGAGCTCTTCTTCTTTCAAATCTTGCTTCCAAAAGTCAGAAAACTCTTTTGTCAAATAATCCACCAAGTTATCTCCTTCTTTTTCCGGCACAAGTCTAATCCTTAGGTTTTTCTCCTTGCGTTGCATATCCTGCATAGAAAGTGTCAGTTCATACTCATCCAATTTCCTGTACACCGGTGGAAGTTTCCCTTCAACAGCAGTAGCAATTTCCTTAGCTTCTTCGGCTATCTTTCGCGTTGTAGATGAATCTTCCAATAGTTTCCCAATTGCTTCTGCATTGGAGTTCACTTTATTTCCAAGGTCAGTTATACTTTTTGTATTCAGATCAATTTTCCCAGAGATTTCTTCAATTTTCTTATTTGTTTCAGCACCTTGCTTCTTTAATTCCTCTAAAGAATCACTTATTTTTCCCAAGGCCTTTGTAAACGCATCTTCTGAAGACATTGTTTTCACTCTTGCCTTTGTTGCAGCTGCAGTTCCCGGGGCCCCTGATACAGAGGCCCTTCTTTGCATAGAAGAGTCCACTTTGTATTGTCTATCAGATCTCAAAGTTGTTTCTTGTGGATCTTCTTTCTGTTTACCATCTGCCATAACAAAGTCTTTCGTTCAAGGTCATTCCCACACTCTTAAACTGTCAACAATAAAAAGTTCTCAGGTTTTAAATTCCACTTAGTTCCTGAAGCTGACCAAATCCTCTAGAGGGCGCAAAATCAGTTTCTGAACTTTAAATTGTTCCCACACTTCCAAAAAGCAAAAGCCCTCCAAGTCCCTTACTTTGTCAAAGATCCAAATTAAAAGTGTCCTGCAGATGACTTACTATGTAACCAAATACGATGTTTCAAGTTGAGAGTAACCAAAGTCTATATGTCAGTTACTTTCTAACCTTATTTGTAGCAACCGTCCTTAGCCGGTGTCTTTCCTCCGGCAGTCCGACCCCCAGGTAGATAAGCAGCGGTAATCAGTTCAATCTCCTTTAAATTAGGCAGGAAATCCCTTTAAAGCCTTCTTCCCCCCCTCCCCTGCCTTTTGGGGGGGAGTTCTTTGCTTGGTGTTGGGTTTCTTAGCTCATAAAAGCTCCTGTCAAAAGTTACAGCTTCACTGTCCTTCGCTTTAATCTTGCTGCAGGACGGTAAGCAGACTTCCTTTTTAGTACTTATCCGTCTCGGTGCCCAAATTCATTAATTTTGACGTCCAATTTATAATGCAAACTCAATCCTACTCACGGAAAGTTGCTCTCTTTTAGTCCAAAATCTTCGGAAGAAGTCAGCGCTCTCCGCTGATGGCGACGCGGCTTCGCTTCGCAGGCTGGGTGAAAGCGACTCTCAGCACCGCTCCACGCACCCCTCCGCTGATCTATAGCCTTTAAAAAGGCTATTTCACAACGTCGGGGGGGGGCAAAGGTGCCCGCCGAGTCTCCGGTTCACAGGCTACGCGCCTGTGACTTTTAAGGGTCTTTGCTCCGCCGTGAGCAACAAGACCCGAACCCGCGAAGCAGATCTCTCCCGGAGCTCCGGGAGAAATCCGCCATTCAGCGCTGGCGCTAACCCGGAAGTCCTCAAAAAAAAAAAGGGCATTGCAGTTTGAGTCTGCATTACCCTGCAGAGTAAATCCAATTGAAAACAGAATGTGTGTGTATACCAGGGTGGCCATATTCCCCAAAGTGAGCTGGTGGATACTCCATGTTATTTTGCTTTGGGGAGTCTGCGCAGGAACAAGGCCAGCCCACATATGAGGCAAGGTGAGGCTGTGACTGCCTCAGGCAGCAGGATTCACAGGGGCAGCAGATCCCGATGCAGATCTTTATTCCCCCTTGCTCCCAAAGTAGATCCTCACTCACCCCTTCTTCCCTGGCAGGGTGGCATTTTGTGGATCACCTCAGGTGCCAAAATGTATTGGGCCAGCCTTGTAGGAATCAACAAGACTGTACAGGGTTGCTGTTTTTAACAGTCGGGGGCGAGGGAGAGTTGATGACCTACTATCAGATTCCGGTTGCACAGTTGAAGCTGAGTTGGAGCTCCTGCCCAACAAAGCTATTTCCCCCAAAGATTGGACCTGTTAGGATAAAAAAAAAGTGAAGGGGAAATGCACTGGGAAGTGTGGCACGACACTTTTGCCGCAATGTCATTTAACCTCCCTGCAAACAGTTCAGCATGAATGCTCGTTAAATAGTTGACACCCGGTTTGGGATGAATGCGCCTTAAACAGGCCAGCTTGAAGTGCCCTGGAAATAATTGCATGCCCGCCAACATTTCTCCAATGAAAATAGGGATGCTCTATTCCATAATAATAATTTCCCTATTTATTCCTCCCCCCCCCCACCATCTGACTGGGTTGCCCCAGCCACTGTGGGTGGCTTGCAACATATATAAACACATAATAAGACAGGAAAATTGGCTTCCAGGTGGAAAAATCAAAACTGGAGACAGAATTACTAGAATCCAAAACTAAGAACTTGTCAAAAATGTATAACTTGCTGTTGGAATGGAATACACAGGATGAAATAGTTAAATCAGCTATGATCAAGTGGGCACAATATATTGGTCATAACATTATGTTTGAGGACTGGGAACGGTTGTGGACCACCGGTATGAAATTTACGGCATGTAATGCCTTGAAAGAAAATATTATGAAAATGATTTATAGGTGGTACATGACTCCAGTCAAGCTCGCAAAAATTTACCACTTGTCTGATAATAAGTGTTGGAAATGTAAAGAGACTGAAGGTACATTCTTTCACCTTTGGTGGACATGCCCAAGGATTAAGGCTTTCTGGGAAATGATTTATAATGAAATGAAAAAGGTATTTAAATATACCTTCCTGAAGAAACCAGAGGCCTTTCTCCTGGGTATGGTCGGCCAATTGGTGCCAAAGAAGGACAGAACATTTTTTATGTATGCTACAACAGCAGCAAGAATACTCATCGCAAAGTATTGGAAGACACAAGATCTACCCACCGTGGAAGAATGGCAGATGAAAGTGATAGACTATATGGGATTGGCAGAAATGACCGGCAGAATTCGAGACCAGGGAAAAGAGACGGCGGAAGAAGATTGGAAGAAATTTAAGGACTATCTTAAGAAACATTGCAAAATTATTGAAGGTTAGAACGATGTTGATTCAGAAATTAAGGGGTTAAAAGCTGTAATGATTATGTGACTAAGAAAAGAAAGGCTAAAAATTATATAAAAATTAGGGAAAGGATTTGCTGAATTGACTTAATTAGAGAATGGAATACAGAAAGGGGAGGTATGAGGAGGTCGGGAAAGTAAGTTTTATGAATATAAGGGATGGAAATTATACTTGTTTTGTATGTGTTCTGTTTGGATTGTATGTGTTTTTGTTTTTTATTGTTCTGTTTTTTTTCTGTTTTATATAAATCTTTAAACCTTAATAAATATATTATAAAATATATATATATATATAAACACATAATAAAACATTAAACATTTTAAAACTTCCCTATACAGAGATACCTTTAGACAGCTTGGGGGTCAGATAAGGCCATACCCCCTTCCCCAACATTGATGAAAATAGGGACATCCTACCATACCCTCCAACATTTATCCGATGGGAAAAGGGAATAAGGATAAGGAAAAGTGGATCATTCCAGGATCGAATCAGAAACTTCGAAAGCTTCTGTAAATCCGGGCCTGTCCCTGTAAAACAGGGACATTTGGAGGGTCTGTAATTGCATTAAACAGAGCGGGACTTGTACCTTTTCAAGGAATAGGGATGAGGGGTCCATATAACTCAGTGAAATGTGGGCTGAGGTTCTATACTTGCTTACATGCGTGCAAGGCCCATTGAGTTGCATGGGGTTTTTGAGTTGCATGCAAAGAATTGTGCCATTCCTTACAGATGTCACCTGTAAGTTGATAGAGCCGTTTCCATCCTCTGTTCATAAGAGAGTCTATGTACTGGTCCAGTAAACGCTTCCGCTGCGCCACCAGCAACAGTTCTCTTTGCAGAGCATTAATTAAGTCCAGTGCAGAGATTCTTGTTGCAGTACAAGCTTCAAAGTCTCAGCAGCAAAGAAATAACGACACAGGGAAGCCTGTCTTTCCAAAGACAGGTTTATTGCAGAAAGATAACAGAAACACCTCCGGAGCTTTCAGACATTTTTGCTTCACGCCCCACAGGCAGAGAAAACAAACACTCTTTATATACTGAGCAACTTAACAACTTAACGAGCTTGACTACTTAAAGTCACATGACATTGCTAACTTGCCAGCGTCTTAGGTTTCACACCTTAACAGTGGTCACACTTAAGATGTAAAAAAATAATAATTACTAATTTATAAGAGATCACATTTCACATTCCTCTGTGTTTTGATGTTTTCCTATTACATTAAGGCCCCACCCTTTCGTCCCTGAGGAGCCCAGGAGTGCCTTCACTTACATTTTGTATTTCAGCATAGCAGATTTTGCCACAGATCACTTGAATGAACCAAATTAGTTCATTTTGTAAAGGGACAAACGTGAACTGAAATTAGTTCCTTTTTGGACATCTTAAACTCGTTCCTTTTTAAAATTAACTTTCCGTGCTCTGACATGCACAAAAGCGCAATCACAATCCAGAACTGGTCTAGGCAACCTTTGACCAGACCTGTTTGAGACTCTACCAATTTAGGAAGTTTAAAAACAACAACAGGGAGTATTGCAACCTTCATTATGCTTGCCCCAGGCATCTGCTTAATGAAGGGTACAACTGAAAGTTATATTCTGCAAAACTGAAGGGGGGGGGACTTTGTTAATGGATAAGCAAATACTGAAAGCCTCCATTCTGAGCAACCACAGTTTAGAGACCTCTTTCTCTCTCTCTCATCATACAGTCTCCTAATCCTCCCTTCTGTCTCTTAAAATGAAAAGCTACAGGCAAGCCACAAATTGGGAGACTAATTAAGAACTTGAAGGAAGAATCACTGTGTGTGCCTAATCTCGGAACTGGAGAAAAGTATAAGCAATTTAATAAACTATCTGGACTGATTTAAGCACTCAGCACTGTATTCCATAGTTGTTCTGCTTCCTGGCATTCAAGCAGGACTGGAAATAGATGCAAAGGAGCAGCTTTTACTGGAAGAATTGAGCTAGAAGACTGTGCTCACAAATCCGGTCTGGCAAGTGAGAAACGGAAGGTATTTTTTGCTGAGGGCTGCTGTGCCAGAGTCACAATGCAAAGGAAGTAAATTTGATGTTAACGAAGCGGTTATTTCAGTAGAGAGACCCTCAAGTCTTCTTTGTGGATGGTGTGCTACTCTTTGAGTTTTTGTAGATTATCGTCCCAGTCCAGGGAAGCTTAAGGGTTTGACACACAGTGACCTGACCCATGTCACCCAGGGAGCTTCAGGGATGAGATCTGAACCCTGCTCTCATAGGTCCTAGGTAGGCAAACTAAGGCCCGGGGGCCAGATCTGGCTCAATATCCTTCTAAATCCAGCCTGCGGACTGTTAAGTTGTGGGTGAACATATCAGACGACACAGCGATTCTTCAAACAGCTCTTGTTTATTCACAGAACTGAACTGAAGGGGTCAGCCAGCCTGCTTATATAGAGCTCCACTAGAACGCAACAGTAACCATTTTCTATAACTATCCAATCACTGAATGTCACTTTCGATCCCTTATTTGCATATGTGGACCTGAACTATCTACAGTATCCCCCTGCTGGCCCAGGGTGAGAACTTCAGTACATAACACAGACGATCTGGGAACCAGCGTGTTTTCACATGAGTAAAATGCATCTCTGGGTTATTTGTGGGGCCTGCCTGGTGTTTTTACATGAGTAGAATGTGTGCTTTTGTTTAAAATGCATCTCTGAGTTATTTGTGGGGCATAGGAATTCGTTCATTTTCCCCAAAAAAACATAGTCCGCCCCCCCACAAGGTCTGAGGGACAGTGGACCGGCCCACTGCTGAAAATGTCTGCTGACCCCTCCAACACACTAACCAATACACTATGTAGGGGAGACAGTGTGAACCACCTGGCTCAATTGCATGAATGCAAAAATCCAGTTTTGAAAAATGTAAGAGGTGGCCACGGTGGGGGGGAGTGTAGACAGGGAGGCAGAATTTAACCCTTTCCAACTGTGTCATGGTCCTGAAGAAAATGGCCCACCACTTGCTGCTATTGTCTGACTGGCAGCACCTACCTGGAGATGCCATGGACTGAACCTAGGACCTTCTGCATGCAAAGCAGATGCTGTTATCACTGAGCTGCAACCCTTCCCCAAACAACAGAATATATATATATATATATATATATATATATATATATATATATATATATATATAAAATGCAAAGTAGATACCCATGGTAGGGACTCATACATCCAGCTAGGACAGTCCATCAGAAGAGAAATGTCTCCAGTTGTTTCTGGAAAGTATAGATAATGAACACCTGTCATAACTCGACAGGTGTGCTGTTCCACAGAACAGGGGCAGCCACATTGAAATGAATACATTGCTAGAGTGTATATTTTCTTCTGTTCCCAGGATGAGTCAAACATCCCATCTCAGTGTCTCCAAATTCTCTTGCTGTCTAATTTAATAGTCTGTAGCAGGAATGGGGAGACTGTGGTTTCTCTAGATGTTGTTTGGCTGATGGGCGCTGGAGTCCAAAAAGATTTGGAGGGAGGAACAGAGCTTCCCCAACCCTGGCCTTTTTTTTGCAGACTGAAAACACAAGATTCTCGAATGACTGAAATATATTATTATTTATTACAGTACTGCAAATGAAGGCAACGTGCTGTTTTTATTTCACCAACAGATATCTCTGGGCATCAGCTGAGAAGTCTCACTAAGATCAAATAGTGGCTTTTTCTAGCACCCCATGGAAATCAATATGTCATTTCTTGACTTTATACTCTTGTCCTGTTATTCAACCTCTCAGATACCTTTCCTCCGGCTAACCCTTGACTCAAGGCATGCTAAAATCAATGAATGTGCTTGATGACACCCAAGGAAGATCACAAAAAACAAGGCTGCCCTTGTGGTTTTCTACTAGTTATATTTTATTGTTATATTTGTTCACTATTCCAGCAGAAGGGGATTTCAGAAAACTTGTTTTGTTTTATGTCATTTTACTACCGATGTCCCATGCATGTGGAAAGGAGATTACTTGCATAAAGCTAAGCTAATGTAGAAAGATTTATTATTTATTATTATTATTTGAATATTTACCGGGAGGGAATTGAAAATATGGTCCAGGGCATTGAAACTCCATGAATGCTTTTTTGAACGTCATTTTTATTTGATTTTACAAATAAAAGTTTATAATAATCCAAATGCATATCTATATATAGATAGAGATTACCCCTTCCATGGGTCCTATTGTCAACATTTACAACTGCATATTATTCCATATTCTGTATTTTGCATCCAACCACATCACCCATAGTATTTGTTACATTACAAGTGAGATTAAAATCCTGCTAATGTTTTCATCGGCTTGTAGTGGTCTCTTAAATAGATTATGAATTTTCCCCATTCTTTTTAAAAAGTTTTTGTCCTCTTGGTTCCTGAGCTTGCCAGTCACCTTTGCCATTTTGGCACAGTCCATCAGCTTAGCTTGCCATTCCTTTCTGGTAGGGACAGGGGTGGTGGAAAGGGGGGTGGTGGGGGTGGTACGCCCCGGGTGTCACCACTGAGGGGGGTGACAAAATGCCAGACGGCACTCACCGTGGGGCCTGCAGCGTCCCTGAGCCACACATCTTTCCTGGGAGAGCCACGGTGGCTTATGCGTGCAGGCTCTGCGCTGCTCCAAACAGTCCGCCCTCTGCCTCCCCCCAGCTGTAGGGCGGTTGAATGGGAGGAGGCAGGCAGACTCCTTGGAGGCCCCACAGAGCGCCCTGCCCCGGCTGGCCCCGCCCCATGAGTGGCTGGCCCCGCCCCTGGGCGCAAGGCATGCGTGCCACCCCAGGCGCCCAATTGGCTTGCTCTGCTGCTGGGTAGGGACTCTTTCTTCTTTCCAGTAACCCCATGAAGGCTAACAGAATCTCAAGGTGCATACAGTGGTACTGTGGGTTACAGACGCTTCAGGTTACAGACTCCACTAACCCAGAAATAGTACCTCGGGTTAAGAACTTTGCTTCAGGATGAGAACAGAAATGGCGCAGCAGCAGCGTGGCGGCAGCAGGAGGCCCCATTAGCTAAAGTGGTACCTCAGGTTAAGAACAGTTTCAGGTTAAGAACGGACCTCTGGAATGAATTAAGTTCTTAATCCAAGGTACCGCTGTACTTTGATGAGGGCATGAAATAGCAATTTGCTTGGTATTTCATAAGCAGTTTCAAAAGAAGTCAACTTTCTTCACATCCCTAGCCAGGGGTAAGCGCTATTGAGTTCAATAGTGCTTATTACTAGGAAACCACACACAGGTTGATTGCAGTTATGCTGGTCCTAATAAATTGTGTATTTTGCAATGGCCTGTTGCGCTTTCCTCGCTCTCTCTCTGCCTGTCTGCATGAGTGTGATATACGAAGCACGATTTTGATGAGAGCTCCTGCAGTTCAAAATCTATCACTGGATCTAGCCAGCCTTGTGTTGCAATCAGTCTGCTGCCTGGAAGGCAAAATCCCTTTCAAATGCTTGCTGAGCCACAGCACGTCAGTCTCAGTTCTGTAGACCGAAATGTATCGATTTATGCAGAGGAAACCATTTTTCCTTCACAGGACATATATGGGCTTGCTCTCCATCACTTTATCTAGTTTGGCTTCAAGTTCCTGATTGTGTGAATCATCGGAAGGTGCTTTAGAGCAGGGCAGACTGTTTATCCATCAAGCTCAGCATGGTCTGTTCTGTTAGTGGTTCTTTAGACCTGCAAGCAGTGGTGGCTGGTGTCCATTGGGATGGAATAATAATAATAATAATAATAATAATAATAATAATAATAATAATAATAATAATAATAAATAAATAAATAGTAATAATGGGTAAGAAAAATATTAAATTTTTATTTATACCCCACCCCGGTTCAGAAAACCAGGCACAGGGTGGCTAGCAACAAATTTAAAACACTTAATTGATACAACAAAAAACCAGCATAAAATACAGTATAAAACGCGATTAACAATAAATTCAGAATTCAAAAATCAATTTATGGGGAAAATCCACCCAATAAACATTAGATAATCACCAGGGCTAACTGGCTAAATTAGTCGTATTTGGGCCAGCAAGGAGGCCAGGGGAGAATTAGTTGTGGGATCTCAGAGCGGGTAATCTTCATAAAAAGGGGAGGGGGACGGAAGGAAGGAAGGGGAATAAAAGATCAGGCTAAGTTCAAATTGAAAGCCAAGCGGAATAGCTCTGTCTTAGAGGCCCTGCGGAAGGAAGTTAAATCCTGCAGGGCCCTGGTCTCATGGGACAGAGCATTCCACCAGGTCAGAGCCATCACTGAGAAGGCCCTGGCCTGGTGGAGGATAATCTGACTTCCTTAGGGCCTGGGACCTCTAAACTATGATTATTCATTGACCTTAAGGTCCTCTGTGGGGCATACCAGGAGAGGCAGCCCCGTAAATACGAGGGCCCTAAGCAGAAGGCAAGGAGACTAACAGCATGTGAAGCCACAGCCAATGATGGGCAATGGTTGTCTGTAACAGCTGGGATAGCTCAGTTGGCAGAGCATGAGAGTCTCAGTCTCAGGGCTGTGAGTTTGAGCTCCTCATTGGGCAAAAAGATTCCTGCATTGCAGGGGGTTGAACTAGATGACCCTTGACTTAAAATTTACAGCATGCTGTGAGCTGAAGGAGAACTATATGAAAATGATGTATCAGTGGTATTTAACACCTATAAAATTAGCAAAGCTGTATAGAACTGCTTCTAATGTATGTTGGAAATGTAAGGAGAAGGAAGGCACATTATACCAGATGTGCTGGACATGCAAGATAATAAAGGCATTCTGGGAGATGATATATCATGAGTTGAAAAAAAATGTTTAAAATAACATTTGTGAAGAAACCGGAGCCTTTTTTATTAGGAATTTTAGGTGCAGAGATACCAAAAGAGCAGAAATGACTATTTATGTATGCAGTGACAGCAGTGTGGATACTACCAGCCCAGAGATGGAAAGAAGATAAAGTCCTGACCAGAGATGAATGGCTGATGAAGGTGATGGACTATGCTGAAATGGCAAAAATGACTGGGAAAATCAGAAACCAGGAAGAGAGGAACTTTATGGGAAGTTTATAGGAACTTAATGGGAAAAATTCACAATGTACTTAAGAGAACACTGTAAACAACTAAAAACTTTGACAGGATTTGAGTAACGCTTGTAATGTACTAGAAACCAAGGTAAAAATGGATTATTTAGGAAAAATAGAGAAAATATGTGAAGCAGTGGAAAAAGATTGAAAATGGTAACCACGGAAGGGTGGAGGGGAGTCTAAGGATTCAGGGAATCCTAAATGAGGATGAGGATGTTTAACGTTTGAATTTAAATGTGCAATGTAAAACATAAAAATGGGCATGAATTTTCAGATTTTTTTAAAATTGCAAACAGAGGTGTAAATGGTGCTGAAGCCTTAGGTCACAAGGGATTCACTTTTGCCGCTTACCCCCAGGACCGAGGAGAGAACAAACGCACCAGGGAAGTTCCTCTTCAGAGAAAAAAAAAGTTTTATTGAGATCTGTGCACAGAGGTGGCCAGTGGGATCGTTCCCAAAAGACTGGCCCATAGATACAAATAAGCAAGCATCTTTATACCTGAGAGCCTGCCCATCTCTTCCCACCTCTTCAAATTCTCCAATCAGCTGGCAAGATTGTGCTTATCACCTAATATGGCATATGGCTATCTGGCTAGCTAAGGCCCCCCCCCCATGTTTGTGTTTTATTCAACTTTGCATTACTCAAGCAGAAAGCATAAAAAACGGGAAACATGTCTGGCCTCTGATAGCAACAGCAGTTGCGGTTTCAGTCACTGTCTCCTTTGCAACTGCGCCCGACTGCGGTTTCTGTCAACTGCCTCCCTCGCACCACTAAAAATAAGTTTAGGCACAGATAATATTGAGTTTAACCCTTCCTTCTCCCTTCAGTGCAAACTAGAGATGGCAAAAAATAGAAACCAAGGACTCAGCTATACAGCTGCAAATATAGCATTTTAAGTGTGTTCTAAGTGCATTATACAAATGGGACACTAGATGGTGCTGATGAGCTAATGGCAAATTCCATATATATTTTAAAACGGGTGTTTTTTAAAAAAGGATTTTCACAGCGTTTTTAGTATCTGTGTAGATTCAGCCCAAAATTCATAGATTTATCCTAAAGACTCAATGAGGCTGAAAAAAATGGCTGCATCCAGCGCTCACCCTACTCAAAGTAGACACCTTGAAACCAATGGACGTATTCACTTAGGTTCATCAATTTCAGCATGTCTGCCCTGAGCAGAATGTAATCAGAGTAGCACAGTGGGGCTTGTCAGCACCTTGGCGCAATTCTGTGCTGCAAAATTCCCTTTTCCTGTCTTACCTGACTCTCTCACTAATCACCCAGCTCCCTTCTCCCATATATAGAAGTCCCTTTGAACCAGACAAGCATTTCATCTTGAGAAGGGGTGTGGGTGGAATGCCTGATGCTCTGCTACCTTCCTTGCACTTGTGATTAGGCACTTGAATTCTCTGTCTTCTGTCGCGGGACTTTTATTCCCAGGTCTGCGGTTTGATGATGAAGTCTTTTCTCTTTGCATAATTCAGAAGATCAGTCACTTTTGGTTTGGCTTTTGATGTTCCCCTGCAGGCTGAGCAGGGCTTCTTTTCCAAAGATAACACCGTTTCTGATAACCCTTTTAATGCGCATGTACACACATGCACTCCCATGGGTCATGTAGCTATTATGCAGCCTCAAAATCCAAGAAAATGCAGTGGTTTGGTGCAGGCAATAATAAAGTATGCTTCCTCCAAGGAACTCAGGGTGGTGTATCCTTGTCTCCCTTTTTTGTCTTCACAACTATCCTGAGAGATGTTAGTTTAGTGTTTCCAAACTGCCTTTGGACTACAATTCCCATCATCCATGACCACTGGACCTGCTAGCTAGGGATGATGGGAGTTGTAGTCCAAAAACTGCTGGGGACCCAAGTTTGGGAAACACTGGTTTAGAGAAAAGGTGAGTGAGGGACAAACTGATATGTGTTTATAAAATTATGGCAGGCTCTCCAAGTGTCCTTATTTTCCAGGGACATCCCTGATTTAGAGAAGCTGTTCCGGTTTATGATTTGATCCCAGAATGTCCCACTTTTCTTTACAATGTCCCTACTTTCATTGGAGAAATGTTGGAGGGTATGAAGTTATCCAACCCCCAAGCCGTCTGAAGGTATGGGGAGGTTTTTAAAAAAATGTTTAATGTTTTATTATGTTTTTATATATGTTGGAAGCTGCCCAGAGTGGCTGGGGCAAGCTAGTAAAATGTGTAGGGTATAAATAGTAAAATTGCCATTATGTAATGGGACATCCCTATTTTCGTGGGAGAAATGTCGGAGGGTATGTTATGGGTGGCATGGAGAAAGGTTTTGTCCCTTTCTCATAACTCTAGAATTTTTGGGCAGCAAAAGAAGCTGAATATGGAAATATTTGTGAAAGCTTGGAGGAAGGGGGCAGCCTCATTTGCCTCTTAGAGTCAGTGCTGTCAAATCACATCTGTATCAGCCCTAATGCTGTGGCTATAGGCTTGCCCCAGTAATCCCATTCCCTCTATGCAACAAATAAAGATGTGATCCGCCAGGATCCACTAAAGAAGCAGTGGTTCAAATCTGAGCAAATAAAGAGTGATTCACAGCAAACAGAAACCTAACTCCCTCAGCTTAGCTGAGACCTCAAAGATTCTTAGCTCGGTGGCAGCCACCAGCTCAATTTGAAACCAAAATGCTGCTGCTAAAATGTTGTTTTGGTTCTTGCAGAGAAGACATTCTGGCTTTGCAGGAGAAGATTTGACCTTCCTTGTGGTGTAACTGAATTTCTCAGGGATTCTGTCTTTCTGGTGTATCAGAGCAGTGAATCTCAGGGGAGCAGAAGCGTCGGTCTGTGACAACCAAACCAACAAAGAATATTGGGGCACCTTAAAGAACCACGTTATCAGAACCACCATGGTTAACTGCACAGGGTCACTCTCACCTGGTGAATTGAACATACAGAGAAGTGCAGGATGCAACTACTGGGGCCATTTATCTGAGCTTTGACCTTTAATTTATCACAAATATTTGTATACCACAATTTCATAACATCAAAGCAGACTACAGCTGTGATAAGACAATGGAAAAGACATAAAGATGAAAATAGATCACCAGCTGATTATAGAAATGTCACAGACTCACTGCCACCCCTTAATTTCATGGCCTTATGGCCTAACATTTTACAACTTTTAATCTGTCTCTCTACTTTTTGCAGGGTGTCAATCTTGCAATTCCATTGACAGATGCAAAAGACCCCTCTGCCTGTACATGCCTGTTCAACCACTGTCATATTTTCCCATTCCTGCAACCCAGTGACAAGAAGTCTATAATGAAACGGCTGTTCCATTTGCTTGTTAGGGCAGAGGATTAGGGTTGTTATAATGGGCTAATGGTCTTAGCACTGGCATTATCTGCCCTTTCCTCTATAAGCCATTTAAACTGGCGTACCTGGATTTAAGGCAATTTATTTTTCACAGGCAAGTCAACAGCACCACACTGGACTGCAATCAAGTACTTAGGCTTAATCGGTTTTTGGAACAAGCTGTATGGGAAGATAGGAGAAGAAAGCTCCCTAGATTCTGTCAGGAATCAATCAATAGCTTTTAACGGCTCGTTGTCATTTTCTAAGTGGAAGTTGTTAAGTTTTTGTTGTTGAAAAATCTGTTGGGGGAAATTGGAGTTGGATTCAGAGTTTTTATAGGCAAGCTAAGGAACAGAGCTTTTATACTATCGGTGCACCATTGGCACACATAAGAGGTTGGGAAAACATTGTCTGTTGATCAAATCTTTGGCTCTCTTGCATCACAAGAACCCTATTGCACCAGGCCAATAGCCCATGTAGTCCAGCATCCTTTTCTCACAATGACCGATCAGATACCCATGGGAAGTCCACAAGGAAGTCCTAAATGCAACAACACTCCACCTGCCTCACATTGCCAGCAACTGGCATTTAGAGACATATTGCCTCTCATAGCGGAAGTAGGACATAGCCATTGTGGCTCATGGCCATTGATACGCAGTATTATCTGATGAATAGCCAAGAAAGACATTGTAAAAGGGGTTCCGAATGGAGAAAATTCTGGTGCATATCCTATGCAGGAAACCTTTGGTATAAAAGAGTGTCTTCCTAAGAGCTGTTCAACAGTGGAACCATCTCCCTCAGGAGGTTGTGGACTCTCCTTTCTTGGAGGTTTTTAACCCGTTGAAGGGTTTGTAAGTAAAGCATTTTAAAGTTACTAAAGGTGTGGTCTTTTTCTCTGCTAAGGGAAGTGGGTAGCTTTGGAAGAAACTTAGAAGGGGATATTTTAAAGGTCTGACAGTCTATATTTCCATGCTTTGCTGCATGTTTTGTTATTCTAAATCTCTGCTGGGGCTCTCTCACTGACGTTTACTCCCCCCCCAAAAAATACGGGTGCCGGCTCCTGGGGACGGAAGTACTCCCCCCCAAAAAAGTTTTTAAGCACTGTCCCCTCAACATCGTTTGGGACTCAAGTCACAGCAAGACAAGATGTGAGACCACACCTTGGTTGGCACATACATAACATTCCTGGATATGCCAATGTTTACTGCCCAGATCTCAGGTGTCCTTCTGTATCCCTCAAAGCTGTTTCATTGTATGGCTGATGCATTCTGCCAAATATTTTGCAATTGAGTTTAGCACTGCAGGTGCTGGATGCTTAATCTCTGTGCGTTTCATGAAGGTTAGCATTGCGTTGACTGTGAAAGAAATTGTCCGTCGCAGCTTGCAAAGGCAGAGGTACGCCAGACATGATGGAAATAGCACAGAGATCTCAGACCTCATTTTCAGGAGCAAGAGCTGGATGAACCCTGACGGATATTATTTGTGATCTGTTGGCAGGCCACGATAAAAGAAAGGTGGTTGCGTTTGCAATAGCGGCTCCCAAAAATTCCTGTGATTTTCTAAAGACTTCCACCATGGACTGCAAAGAGGACCATCCACAATATAGTATATTGATGTTGTTATTAATTTCAGTTTCTCTTGACAGTTATCACTGCCATATATTATTAGCGTGATTATTAGTGATATGTTTTGTCCCAGCTTCCCTCGTGGTTTTCTTTGCAGGAATTTAGATTTCCTACCCATTTGTGATTGTAGGTGCTTGTTCTATGCGCATGCCTTGTTAGGGCCATTATGTCACAGATAAGTATAATCGCTCAATTCACCACAGTTGCATTTGAAGAAAAGCGTTGGCTTTGGGAGTTTTCGATGAAAGTGTCTCTAAAATTAATCGCAGGCTGCAAGAATGAAAATGTTCAAAGTGCCCTTTTGCTCTTTTGTTTTGTTTTTTAGCAGCTGCGTTGTATATATATGGAAGTGAAAGGAATTTGTTTTTTAAATGATTGTTATTCCAGTCAGGTCTGCAAAGAGATTTTCACAATTCTGCAGGAAATGGAAGATCTGGGTTCGCCTATTTTAACAGGGTCCAGAAAGGATGAGCTCATCTAGGTCTTTCCCCAAAGATCTTTAGACTTAACAGCCATCATGACTGGAGATCAGATGCTTAAGTGGTTCCAGTCTGGTGTGTAGGAAGAGAAGCTGATCAGTATAACTGCCTAAGACTGGGATGAGGTATCCTGTGACAGTAAATTGGCCGAGGGACTGACAAAAATTTATTTATTCATCACATTTATGTCTCACCTTCCATCTACAGTGGTACCTCGGGTTACATATGCTTCAGGTTACATACGCTTCAGGTTACAGACTCTGCTAACCCAGAAATAGTGCTTCAGATTAAGAACTTTGCTTCAGGATGAGAACAGAAATCGTGTGGCGGCAGCAGGAGGCCCCATTAGCTAAAGTGGTGCTTCAGGTTAAGAACAGTTTCAGGTTAAGAACGGACCTCCGGAACGAATTAAGTACTTAACCCAAGGTAGCACAGTATTTGTTCAAGGTGGAACTCGGTGTTCTCCATCTCCTCATTTATTTCATTTTCTCTTCATTTCATTTCGCTTCACTTCACTTTTAGTTTGTATACCGCCTTTTAAATATCACAATACCCAAGGCTTTTACAAGCTGAAGAAACAACAGAGATCACACACACCTTACAACAATCGGATGCAATACAAAAATGTCATAATAAAAAACACACGTAACTTTAAAATAAACAGCTTCTGTCAAATAAAGTACTGCTCAATAATCCACGAGAATATAATAGTACACTGAAAAAATAAATATCAGCAAATAATAAACAGAAATTCACTCTTAACAATTACAATAAATAATTTCTAAAATATGATCGATAAAAATAGCAGCAAGTCACAGTGCATAAAACAACACAATGCAAATTGAGAAGCAAAGATGTTTTACAGCTTATAAAATTATTTTTAAAAAAATTTCCCTGAACTCTTCTTCTCTCTTCCCAGCTGCTTCTGACTGCTCTTCTCCCTGTCATGGTCTGGGAAATGCTACTGGAGGTGGAAGAAGCCATTGCCTGGCGGCCAGCACAATGCCTCTCTTCCCATCGCCTTCCCCTTACCTTCATCGCTCTGTCCACTTTTTCCTCTGACCCTGCCCACCACGGGCATATGACCTTTGGAAGTTTGTCCATAAACGAATGTGGTCATCAGTCTGAAAAAGGTTTGCCATTCCTACTACAACTTATAAACTTATCTCCCTCTTGGACTACTGCAATGCACTCTACGTGGAGCTACCTTTGAAGGTGACCCGGAAACTACAACTAATCCAGAATGCGGCAGCTAGACTGGTGACTGGGAGTGGCCTCCAGGACCATATAACACCGGTCCTGAAAGACCTACACTAGCTCCCAATACGTTTCCGAGCACAATTCAAAGTGTTGGTGCTGACCTTTAAAGCCCTAAACGGCCTCGGCCCAATATACCTGAAGGAGCGTCTCCACCCCCATCGTTTAGCCCAGACACTGAGGTCCAGCGCCGAGGTGAGAAGTGAGATTACAGGGAACCAGGCAGAGGGCCTTTTCGGTAGTGGCACCTGCCCTGTGGAATGCCCTCCCATCAGATGTCAAGGAAATAAATAACTACCTGACGTTTAGAAGACATCCGAAGGCAGCCCTGCTTAGGGAAGTTTTTAATGACTGATGTTTGAATGTATTTTTAATCTTTTGTTGGACGCCACCCAGAGTGGCTGGGGAGACCCAGACGGATGGGTGAGGGTATAAATAAATTATTATTATTATTATTATTAATTATCTTGTGGTGCTTACACGCAGAGAGAGAAAGGGAGAGAGAATATGCATTGCAATTTGTTTACTTTTCTATTCCTTCTAGGGAGGGAGAGATGAGAAATGCTTTTGGTTTCACTGATCTTCTCACAATAACCCTGATATCAAAAAGGCTGCTGCATTTCATCCCAGAAACATTTCTGCGGCAGCCTGCCATCCGCTGAACCAAGGATGTTTTGTGTTTCTTCCCCCGCTCCCTTCAATCTTTTAATAAAGAACCAAAGTTTAAAACACTTGAAAAAATAAAAAAGAACCTTCACAGAGAGTGCTGTGGGAATTAAATGAATGCTTTTATGAAGGCAGTGGATTAAAATAAACCCAATCTGTCTAGAAAAGGTTTAAATTAATATGTATGCATTGGCTCAGAACCAAAGACATGGCAAGTTCCTATATTCTTGGAAATTTAAGCTGCTCACACAATCCACACTGAATACTCTTTATTCAAGACTTTTCAAGGACACGGTTCAAATGAGCTGAAATACCTCCAGCACATCACGCCAAGCTTGAAGTGAAACCAAACAAAATTAAATTGTTGCGTAGCAGGTTCAAGTTGCATCATTCAATTGGTCAAAACACCAATACAGGTAAACTCATATACTTAGCGTTAAAGAATATATAACAGGGTTCTCTAAATACAGTGTTAATGCCGTTTACCTTCCCGCCGGAGCTGTACCTATTTATCTACTTGCACCTTGACGTGCTTTCAAACTGCTAGGTTGGCAGGAGCAGGGACTGAACAACGGGAGCTCACCCCGTCGCGGGGATTAGAACTGCCGATCTTCTGATCGGCAAGTCCTAGGCTCTGTGGTTTAGACCAGAGCGCCACCCGCATCCAGTCAATCCTAGTAGACCTGTTCAAATTAATGGGCATGCCTAGCCTAACTTAGGTTCATCCCAGTGGTTTCACTCTAATTTCAGCCCCCTACTTGAAACCCTGGAGAGCTGCTGACCATAGGCACCAACTCTAAGAGACCCAGACCACTTTGCCCACCAAATTGACAGTTCCAAGCTTCCCCAGCCTCCTCCTCCACTGTGTGAAAGAACAGGTAAGATGCCCAATAGCCCAACCAGCTCCCCTTCTCCTGGGGCGCCTCCCCTCCCCTCCGATGGCCTTGGCCCTGCTCAGCACCTTTAACAAACTACAGTTCCCAGAATTCTTTGGGGGGAAGCCATGACTGTTTAAAGTGGTATATGCTGCTTTAGATCTATAGCACAGATGGAACCTAGGTCAGACGCCACCTCCACACTGGAGGGCAGAAAGCTAGGTTAGGGGTTTGTGCGGCTGGAGCACACTACAAGACGCACAGAGATCGTTCCTCCCACAGTCCTCTCCCTTCACTCCTCAGAATCTGCTGTCTGAGACAGCTACCTCACTTTACCTTATGGTAGCGCCGGCTCTGATCCCAATTCCACACAGATCAAAAGTATAGATTTGGTGTGTATGTTGTATGGCGGTGTTATTGTAACCCACCCTGGCACCTTATGATGGCTAAGAAATCCTACAATAAATAAATTAAAAAACAGAAGCATATCTATGTTGTCCAATAGCTTTCTAATCCCTTTCTTGCCTTTCAGAACCATAGATGATAGGCACTAAAGTATCTGCTTCCCATCCAGGTTTCTTTGGTTGTTCATTTTGTTTTGTCTTCCTCCTCATCAGACTTTGTTCAAACTCTGGCCATGTAATTCCAGATGACCATATGGAACTAAGGTCAACCTACCAAGGATGTAGCTCATGGCACTCAAGCCAGAAGCTTTGGGAAAGCACAGGAGAACAAACACCATCTCTTTGAGGATGTGGGTTTGAATTCCACCACTGTAGGAAGCCACTGTTCAGGGGAAGGGCTGCATCTTACCAGATTCAATCTCTGACATCGCCAGCAAGGGCTGGGAAAGTCCCCTGCCTGAAATGCTGAAGAGCTACTTCTAGTCTGTGGTGACCAGACCTAGGAAATGTAGTCCCTTCCAGATGTTGGCAAACTTGGGAGACCAGGGTTCAAATCCCCACTCAGCCATAAAGCTGACTAGGCAACAGTGAGCCAGTCAGTGCCTCTCGGTCTAACCAACCTCACAGGGTTGTTGTGAGGATTAAATTCAGAGTGGGGAGAACCATGTACACCACCTCAAAGATAATAATAATAATAATAATAATAATAATAATAATAATAATATGCCACCCATCTGGCTGGGCTGCCCCAACCACTCTGGTCAGCTTCCAACAAATTATAAAACCACAGCAAAACATCAAGCAGATGTCTTCTAGAAGTCAGGTAGCTGTTTATTTCCTTGACATCTGATGGGAGGGTGTTCCACTACTGAGAAGGCCTTCTGCCTGGTTCCCTGGAACCTCACTTCTCGCAATGAGGGAACCACCAGAAGGCTCTTGGAGCTGGACCTCAGTGTCTGGGCTGAACGATGGAGGTGGATACGCTCCTTCAGGTATACAAAAGCAATGAAACAAACCAACCAAATGAATGAATGAAATCCCTGATCCTTGTCAGCTCCTTGCTGTGGCTGATGAGAGTTGCAGTCCAACAACATTTGGAGAGCGCCATGTTGGCTACTCCTGCTGCAGACCCTACTGAGCTAGATGCATAAGGTGAATGTTCCTCTCTTCTTCCTATCAGCGGACTATCACCAGTCCCTGCGGCTAACTGGACTAAGAATGGGAGCAAGGCCGCAATATTCTCATCCCTACCTGGCTGAAACAGAGACCAAATGCAGCAGAGGCTGCCCAGACTCGCTGGGCTGTCCCCGTGCGCTTTTGACCCGGTTCTGGGTCACCTCCTCCCCGGCATCCGCAGGCCGGACCGAGATGACAAGGCGCCTGCGGAAGTTCTGCCCGAGCAAGATGTAGATGAAAGGGTTCAGGCAGCTGTTGGCGTAGCCCAGGCTGATGGCCACATTGTAGGCATAGTAGAAAGCGAGGGTGGGCTGGGGCACGGCCAGCTGGACCAACTGCAGGACGTGGAAAGGGGCCCAGCAGACAAAGAAGGCCAGGCAGATGGCAATGGCTACCCGAGTCACCTTCTTGGTGCGGAGCCTGGTGCACCTCTGCCCGGTCAGGGCTTGCGAGGAGCTTGCCATCCTCAGCAGGATCCTTCTGTAGGCCACGGTGATGAGGGCGAAAGGGATGGCGAAAGCCAGGAAGAACTGGTACAGGGTGTACCAGTAGACGTCCCGCTGAGGGTCCGGCAGGCAGATCCCACAGCCCAGCAAGCCTCCGCCCAAGGGAATGAGCCTTGCGTACATCCACACGGGAGTGATGCTGAGGAAGGAAAGAGCCCAAAGGATACAGATGGCCGAGATGGCTACAGGGGGCTTCCGGAAGCGTGTGGAAGTGAAGGGGTACACCGTGGCCAGGTAGCGGTCGATGGACATGGCGGTTAGGATGTAGGTGCTGGTGAACTGGCTGTTGGCGTCCAAGGCGGTGATGATGGTGCACATGGTTTCTCCAAAGTGCCAAGCGCCGTTGCCCAGCAGCTGGTGGATGAGGAACGGCATGCCCAAGAGAAAGAGCAAGTCCACCATGGATAGGTTGATGATGAAGATGTCCGGGACGCTGCTGGTGGGGCTGGGTTTCTTGAAGACGGCGCAGATCACCATGCTGTTGCCGATGATGCCCAGCAAGCAGATGATGCCAAACAGGGTGGGCATGATGAAGGTAGAGTAGCTTGCAGGGCTGAGGTCGCCTTCCAATGGGGGAGCGGGGAAGGAGAGGAAAGACAGAATAACTTCAAATGATGCTCACATGGCTGTCCACAAAGGATAAGGCTATCAATGGAGGCTAACCCTTCACTGTTAGAGGCTGACTACTAGTTGCTGGGGAAGCACAAGCGAGGAGAGGGCTGGTGCACTCAGGTCCTGTTTGCCGGTTGCCCACAAGTCCCTGGTTGGCCACTGGGACAACAGCAAGCTGTTCAAGATGGGCCATTAGCTTGATCTAGCAGTCTCTTCTTACATTGTAGCATTATTTATTAATTTTATATCCCACCCTTCTTCCCAAAGGAGCCCAGAATGGCAAGCATGTCAATAATAAAACAATACAGCTGCATGCTTCTAGAGATAGTGAAAACCTTCTTTTTAAAATAATGATAATCAACCTATTCCTCTTTTTTTAAGGCAAAACATTCATTTTTATTACTGAAATTTTGTCCAGCAATGACAATTTTAACTTGTCTCATCTTGACATATCTTTTTAAATTTCAACCCATGTTTTGACATAATTATTTTGGAACAATGTACTGTTCATATTTGTCATAATAATACCCAAGTACTTAACTTTAACAGTATTTAATAGATAGTGATTCAAGCAACGGGTGTCAGCTTACATCACAATCTTATATTAAGTTTATATTGAGCTTATCTGGTGCACAGAGGCCATTTCAGTTGTTGAAGAGGATTATAAGACCATGTCCACCCTGGGCACCTTTGGGAATCCTACAAATTCTTCATGAAGTTCACCATGTCCTCCCTGTGGATTATTATTGATAATCAACCTTTTCCTTCAAAACAATGTCAAGGTTGTCCAGAACAGCATCTTTCAGACCATAGAAGGTCTGAGTGAACAGGGATGTTTCAAAATTACAACTGAAAGCTGTTAATGAGAGAGACAGATGCACCTCACCTGGGAGGGCATTCCACAAATGGAATGTCAAGGGTCAGCAACACCTGGGCACACACACCCCGCCCACAGTGGCAGCCCACCAATAGGGCCTCCCCTGCTGATCTCAGGGCTCAAGGTGGTTGACACAAAGGGAGATGCTCTTGCGGTATCAAACAGCTTATGACATACATTTTTTGTGGACTGGGGTCCACTTGGTCAGATGCACAAAGTGTTATCCTCTAGCTTCATTCTGCCTTGTCCTCTCTATGAACTAAGGGCTATTGCAGGGATGGAGGGGTGGATGTCCTGGACTCCAACTTCTGTCCTCAGCCATACTATCAGCCATACTGCTTGGGGCTGATGGGAGCTGGAGTCCAATGACATGTGAAGGATTACAGGTTTTCCACCCCTGGTTTACAACATGCTCCCAGCAAAACAATGTTTTAAAAAGTTGATAAGCACCTTATTGCAGGGAATTTCTTATTTTTGGTCAATAAAATGAAAAAGTATCCAATGTCCCATAAGCCCTCCAGATGTTTTTCTGACTCTGATGTCCATCAGCCCCAGCCAGCACAGACAGGGAGGATGGGGGTGATATCCTGGCAACATCTGGAGGGCTGCAGGTTCCCCACCCCTGCTAATATCACCTGCCTCCTCTATCAAGCTTTTCTTTGAACATGTCTGGTTTGCAGAGCCCACTGCACTCATTTGCAGTTACACTAATCTTGCAAAATGTGACTGGAGAGAAGCATCAGAAGGACTCAGAAGGGTCTATATGTGCTTTTTCCATGGAAAAGGCTTTGGAATAGACACATAGCACATCCTCCTTGCCTCTTATTTACCAAAGCATTTGGAAGAAAACAGCACCATTTATGTTTGTTACAGCAGGAGAAAGAGCATTTCTCATGGACATATCAGACCATAACAGTGGTATAAATGCATGCAGAAGCCTCCAAATTAAAAGAGCTTTGCACACCTAACTCTACATGTTCCTATGCCACATAGTTCCAGAGCTGTGGCTGCCTATATAAATACATACAATAGTTCCTGCACATAGACACACATAATGTTTAATGTGCAGCTATCACCTGCCCCAATTCCTTTTGCAATAAATCTAATGCACACAGATGTTGGTGGGTCTGGCATGGAAAGAGATTCAGATGAGAATCCATATAAAGTTCCCATCAAAAAGAATCCCTTCCTCTTGTCTCAAAATACTACGGCTCCCTCCCCTGACTTACCATTGTGGGAAAAGTTTTGTCCTGTCTTGGAGATATTTGGAGCGCTGTCATTCATGCTCACGGTGTGATTCACGTGGAAATCCATCCTTCAGGGAAGGGAGACTGGATCCCATCAGCGGTCGGAAGATGCCATGCTTTCATTGCTGTTTCATACGGAAGAATGACAGGAGGGAGGCTGGATCCCCAGGAGTGCCTGTAAAACCAACAATTCTCCAAGCGATTCCTTTTGTGCAGCTGGAAGCAGCAGTTTCCCTTGCGGAGTGGATGCGTTCTAAAGCGACTGCAAAGGCAGGGAGCGGTGGCGAAAGCAGACTTTGCCTGCTCTCTGCTCCACCCTCAGGACAAAACTGACACCAGAGTAGAAAGAAACAGAGTCTAGAATATCGTCACCTTTGCAGCATGCAGATGAAAAGGGGGATCCTGGAAGTAGGAGAAATTTGCAGGTTCATTCCCTCTCCCATGGCATTTCAAGCTACATTTACATAGTGACGTTGGCATCAGAGAGGTGGGGAGATGTCTTCGACCAACCTGTATGGCTTTTTCTTGGTTTCCCACCCTTGCAGCTAGGTTTGGAAACCAAGCCTGATGAGGAACGGTTGAGAGAGATGAGCATGTTTTCGCCTGGAGAAGAGAAGACTGAGAGGTGATAAAATAGCCATCTTCAAATATCTGAAGGGCTGTCTCATGGAAGCTGGAGCAAGCTTGTTTTCTGCTGCTCCAGAGGGGAGGACCTGAAACAATGACTTCAAATAACATTGAAGGAGATTCCGATGAAATGTTAGGAAGAACCTTCTGACCGTGAGAGCTGTTTGACAGTGGAACAGACTGCCTTGGAGCGTGGTGGTTTTTAAAGAGAGGTTGGATGGTCATCTGTCAGGGATTCCTTAGCTGCGATTTCTGCATTGCAGGGGGTTGGACTAGATGACCCTTGGAGATCCCTTCCAGCCCTACAATTCTATTATTCTAGCCTCCGGAACACCTATTCATTCTCATCTGTGCATGTACGATTATCTGCACATGTGCAATGCCATTTGAAATCTCCCTTTAAGCATGAAGGAAACATGGGTTAAATTTTCTAGTTGGCTGGTTTGAGAGAGAAAAATCACTCTTCCTGGTGAGGTAATGGGTCATTAAGGTAACAAAGGAAGAGGCTCGGTGGCAGAAGACGCAGGGGTGACCCATCCCTCAACTTACTGGTAGATAGAAAGACGAAAGTTAGAGCTGTGTGTGTGCAAGCTAGAAGCTAGGGGAAGAAGCAGGCTGAAGCCTGTGATGGACAGACATGCCTGATTTCTGCTCATATCCAAGGCTGTGACTATGGGAGAAGCAAGACTCTTCGTGGGCTCAGGTTGTACATATGTGTAAATAAACCATATATCATGAAGACACCACAGTCTCCGCTGCCTCTCATTCCAAAGGAAACACAAACCTTGAACTCCTGGAATCTTGCACCATTCAGAGGTTGGGGTGGTGTGTGACGATATTACTTCTTCTTTGGCGATCACTCGTAGTCGAATAAGATTGCTTTCCATGAACACAGTTTTAACAGTGAATCCGTAAGTGGCTGTGGAGGCCAATTCTAGATCCACACATCCTTCCACAGCGGGGACATAGGTTTCCAAGTGGGAGTTGATCACGGTGAGGGTTTGCCAAGCATGCCTTCCTCTTAGCACGTTTCGTCCTGAGCTCAAGTGTCTTCAAAGCCCAAGACACCTTTGGTAAAGACTGGTCTCCAATTGGAGCGCTCGCAGGCCAGTGTTTCCCAATTGTTGGTGTTCATACTACATTTTTAAAGATTTGCTTTGAGAGAGTCTTTGAACCTCTTTTGTTGAGCACCAGCATTACGCTTTCCATTTTTAAGTTGGGAATAGAGTAGTTGCTTTGGAAGATCCGCATCCGCACAACATGACCAGTCCAACGAAGTTGATGTTGAAGAATCATGGCTTCGACACCGTATTAAATATGGAGTCTTGCCTGCCACACTTCAAACATGGATCAGGGGTCACCAACAGGATGCCTGCCGGTGGTGCATGGACCCAGAGAGGCTTCCCCTTGCACCCCACAGCAGGGTCCCCTGCACTGTTTGAAAGAAGGCTTGGGAGTGTGGTTGGTTGCTGTATGTTGTGTGTTGGAGAAGGGGCTGCAGCTGAGTGGCAGAGCATCTGTTTTGCGTGCTGAAGGTCCCAGGTTCAATCCCTGGCATCTCCAGGTAGAGCTGGGAGAGAAGCTCCTTTCCTGAAATCCTGGAGAACTTGCTGCCAGTCAATGCTGAGCTAGACGGACCCATGACTTGACTGAGTGTAAAGAAGTTTCCCTTGTTCCTATGTGATGCTGCCGGTTTCCAAATGTGCCCATGGGCTCAGGAAAATGTATTGATCCCTGCTAAGGACATTAATTATTGGGACACAGGTGGCGCTGTGGGTTAAACCACAGAGCCTAGTGCTTGCCGATCAGAAGGTCGGCGGTTCGAATCCCCACGACGGGATGAGCTCCCGTTGCTCAGTCCTAGTTCCTGCCAACCTAGCAGTTCGAAAGCATGTCAAAATGCAAGTAGATAAATAGGTACTACTCCAGCGGGAAGGTAAACTGCGTTTCCGTGTGCTGCTCTGGTTCGCCAGAAGTGGCTTAGTCATGCTGGCCACATGACCCGGAAGCTGTACGCCGGCTCCCTCGGCCAATAAAGCGAGATGAGAACTGCAACCCCAGAGTTGGTTACGGCTGGACCTAATGGTCAGGGGTCCCTTTACCTTTACCTTTAAGGACATTAATTGGGGGAGAGTTCTGTTGAACTCCATGGGGCTTCCTTGTATAGGATAGGGTGGGCATTGGCAGTTTTTATTTATTCAAGTGCAAGCTCTGTCACCCCAAAGACAAGCACTATCTTCAGTCGTCTCTAAGTGCCCATCTATATTGAGCTTTGGTCAGGCCAAAATGTACTTGAATTTCATCAAGTAGCTAATGGAACAATTGATAGATGGCTGATTAGCGCTAGTCACCAACTAATCTCTTAGCTCTTATGATGACTGCAGTATCAATCTTTTGAGATGTTGACTGCTGGTTTTGTAATTAGAAATGTTTCCCATTTCTTGCCAATGAGGAAGCCTGTTTGTAATTTATTTTAAAGACTTTTAGGGCAATAAATAAATAAATGTATGAAACCCTCCCAAGGCAGCTTATCTATATACAAAAAGCGAGACATAAAAACAAAATATCCCATTCTGTTATTTAAAACAGCAGTCTAAATGGCGGTTCACAATGTAGCAAGCAACAAACACGCAAACTCATTTGACACAATCTAGAAGAAAGGAAAAAAATTAAAATATGTACAGCAGCAATAGCAACTGTTGAAGCTCAACATCTCAGCATTTCAAAGCCCATTCCCTAATACTCTGTTGCATTGTGTATTTGCAGAGACTTTCTTGTTAAATGCATTCACTCCTGAGTCCAGAAAGCAACAAATACTGCTTTGCATATTAAACAAAATGCTTGATAATTATCTTGATACCAGTTGAAGGAAAAACAAAACAGTCAGATAATGCAGGGAGGGAGGAGAAAGCAAGCACTAGCCCCCACTGACTCCTTTCATCTTAAGGCATTTCCTTGCCTGCAAGCCTCCCGAGGTGCTTTTTAAAATAAGAAGAGGCTGTTTCAAAAGCACAGACCCTTCTTTGCCCTTCAAATCTTTAAGAGTTGGTTTATTTTGTTGTTCAGAGAATAACCCTCTCCACGGGAATTTATACCATTAGAATTAACATATGGATGGAAAAGGGAAGAGGGAAAACAGATTCTCCCTCCCTATTTGCTTGCAAAATTACAAAGCAACTCAAGTCCTGGTTAATTTAGTTCCTTGACAAAGGGGGAAAGCAATTAGGCTTTATCAATATTTCCATTACACGTTCCCGAGTCTGTTTCCTCAGGCAGACTTTTATTTCTTTCCTTCTCTCTCTCTGTTTAGTGCAGGGATGGGGAACATTTGGTCCTCCAGATGTGGCTGAGCTGCCACTCCCAACAGCTCAGCAACCAGGACCAAGGATGCAATTCAGCTACATATGGAAGGCCAAAGGTTCTCCACTCCTGATTCAGGGCTTCAAAGTACAGCCACTGAAAAGCAGCCAGCTGCTCTAAAGCGGGATGTTGGAAGTCTTATCTCTGGCCTCAGTTGTACAGTGTAGTTGAGAGGGAACCTGAGGGTCCACTTATACCAAAGACAGAGACTGAAAAGACCCAACTTAAGAACTACCGACCCATCTCGCTATTAAATGTGGATTACAAAATCTTTGCTGATATTTTAGCAAAGAGATTGAAAAGAGTTTTGATGGAGGAGATTCATGGGGACCAAGCGGGCTTTCTCCCGAAAAGGCATTTGTCGGATAACGTAAGGAATATAATTGACATTTTGGAGAAGTTGGAAGTGAATATAAACACTAAGGCTGTTTTGATATTTGTGGACGCCGAGAAAGCCTTTGACAATATATCTTGGAGTTTTATGGTGAAGAACCTCCGGGGGATGGGGGTAGGCCAAGGGTTTGAAAATGGTATAGGTGCAATATATTCTGAACAGAAAGCAAAATTAATTGTAAATAATGTGGTCACAGAAGAGTTCAAGATTGAAAAGGGGACACGTCAGGGGTGCCCCATCTCTCCACTACTTTTTATATCGGTCCTGGAGGTTCTGCTTAATATGATCAGGAGGGACCAGTTGGTTAAAGGGGTTCAGGTCGGAGTTAAACAATATAAATTGAGAGCATTTGCAGATGACCTAGTACTTACATTACAAGAGCCAGAAGCTAGCACGAAAAGAGTTTTGGAAATAATTCAAGAGTTTGGTCAAGTGGCAGGATTTAAATTGAATAAGTTAAAGACCAAGGTTTTGGAGAAAAATTTAACACAGTTTGAAAAAGAAAGGTTTCAGAATGAGACAGGGTTGACTGTGGTTAAAAAAGTGAAATATTTGGGAATAAACATGACAGCTAAGAATGTGAATCTATTTAAAGATAATTATGAAAAAACTTGGACAGAAGTGAAAAAAGATTTGGAGATTTGGTCAAATCTGAAGCTTTCCTTGTTAGGTCGTATTGCAGTTATAAAAATGAATGTATTGCCGAGAATGTTGTTTCTGTTCCAAGCATTACAAATAATGGATAAGACGGATTGTTTCAAGAAGTGGCAAAAAGACATATCTAAGTTTGTCTGGCAGGGCAAGAAGCCCAGAATTAAATTTAAGATACTAACGGACTCAAAGGAAAGAGGGGGGTTTGCCCTGCCAGACTTTAAACTGTACTATGAAGCGGCAGCTTTCTGCTGGCTAAGAGAATGGCTACTTCTTGAAAATACAGACGTTTTGGATTTGGAAGGTTTTAATAATATTTTTGGGTGGCATGCATATCTGTGGTATGACAAGGTTAAAGCACATAAAGGTTTCAAAAACCATATTGTCAGAAAAGCACTATTAAATGTCTGGATTAGATATAAAGATTTGCTGGAAAGTAAAACACCAAGGTGGTTGTCGCCAATGGAAGCTAAGGCAGTTAAAAAGTTAAATATGGAGTCTAAATGGCCAAGATACTGGGAAATTTTGGAAAAGGAAGGGGACAGACTGAGATTGCAGAGTTTTGAGAAATTAAAAGGGAAGGTGAGGGATTGGTTGCATTATCATCAAATAAATGAAGTGTTTAAAATGGACAGTAAAATTGGCTTCCAGGTGGAAAAATCAAAATTGGAGACTGAACTGTTAGAACCAAGTACTAGAAATTTGTCAAAAATGTATAACTTGCTGCTGAAATGGAACACACAAGATGAAACGGTCAAATCAAGTATGATTAAATGGGCTCAGGACATTGGGCATAACATCTTGTTTGCTGATTGGGAAAAGTTGTGGACCACCGGGATGAAATTTACGGCATGTAATGCCTTAAGAGAAAATATTATGAAAATGATCTATAGGTGGTACATAACCCCAGTCAAGCTTGCAAAGATTTACCATTTGCCTGATAATAAATGTTGGAAATGTAAAGAAAAGGAAGGTACATTCTTTCACCTTTGGTGGACGTGCCCGAAGATTAAGGCATTCTGGGAAATGATCTATAATGAACTGAAAAAGGTATTTAAATATACCTTCTCTAAGAAACCAGAGGCCTTTCTCTTGGGTATTGTCGGCCAAGGGGTATTAAAGACGGATATAACCTTTTTTATGTATGCTACAACAGCAGCTAGAATACTTATTGCGAAGTACTGGAAGACACAAGATTTACCCACTCTGGAAGAATGGCAGATGAAGGTGATTGACTACATGGGCTTGGCAGAAATGACGAGCAGAATCCGAAACCAGGGAAGAGAAGCAGCGGAAGAAGAATGGAAAAAGTTTAAGGACTATTTAAAGAAATATTATAAAATTAATGAAAGTTAGAATGATGTTGGACCTGAAAGTAAATGGTTACTATTAGTAACGGTTAAGACAAGGAGAACAAGGAAGATTAAATTAAAATTAAATCAAAATAAGGGAAGATTTGCTGAATAATTGATTAGAATCTGGAAGACAGAAAAGGGAGGCATGAGGAAGTCGGGGAAGAAAGGCATAAGAAAATAAGATATGAAATTGTACTTGTTTTTTGTTTTGTTTTTGTTTTTTGTTTGTTTATATATTTGTTGTGTTTATTGTAATGTCAAGTTATGTTTTTGTGGTTATAAAAATTTTTCAATAAAAATATTATAAAAAAAAAAAGAGAGAGGGAACCTGAGGGTCATCTAGTCCAACCCCCTGCAACCCAGGAAATCTGCCCACAGCATGTCATGCTACTGTAACTGTGTTTTATAAGTTGCTGCTTTTTTAGGTTACAGCTGCCCCAGGAGGGCTTTTTTTTACCTTGAAAAGTGGTCTCAACATATTTTTAATGAAGCAATATATCTGATCTGTTTGTTGCTGCTATGAAATTGGATTTTTTTAAGCATGCTGTGTGTGTGAGCACGCATGGCTCTGGCTTTGTAATTTAAGTTACTTGCATGATTGTTTACAAATTGATTTTAGCCTGCCAACCCAGTGGAGGCTGGTCCATAAGGGCAAATGGGGCAGTGCCCTACCAACCTCAGGCAGCCCCCACCTGCCTGTCTACTGACAGCTGGTCTAGTGGGCAACCTTTGCTGTCAGCACCCCCCTCCTTGCCCTTGTAGAACTGAGCAGGAATGAGGATGTGGGAATAACTAGAATGAGTTGGCCCTGACTGTCATTGGCTCCTGCGGTGCCTAGTGTTGGCTTCCTTGCCACCTGCCCTAACAGTCCCAAAGGGTACAAGCCACCATGGTGCTGACCACTTTGGTTTTGCCTTTGGGAAAGGAAAAGCATGCAGACTGTTAAACAAACAGAAGGCGAAAGACAAGATAAACCCTGCAAGAGACTCTGCCTAGGGATAATCTGCCACCCCTGTGGAAGGCTGGTTTGGTTTATTATACGGAACTCACTGTGGTCTAAACCACAGAGCCTAGGGCTTGCTGATCAGAAGGTCGGCGGTTCAAATCCCCGTGACGGGGTGAGCTCCTGTTGCTCGGTCCCTGCTCCTGCCAACCTAGCAGTTCGAAAGCACGTCAAAGTGCAAGTAGATAAATAGGTGGGAAGGTAAACAGCGTTTCCATGCACTGCACTCGTTCGCCAGAAGTGGCTTAGTCATGCTGGCCACATGATCTGGAAAAACTGTCTGCGGACAAATGTCGGCTCCCTCAGCCAGTAAAGCGAGATGAGCACCACAACCCCAGAGTCGTTCACGACTGGTCTTAACTGTCAGGGGTCCTTTACCTTTTTAGCAACCAAGATGGAGAATACATCTCAAGCAAGGGAGCACAATTCTGCTTTCTACATTTGAAGAAATGTAAGGAAGGGGGGTTGTTCTCCAATGCCATTAATTTCCAGTCCAGGGGTAATTTGAAGAACATATAAAAACACAAAAGCTGTCCTATGCTAGATCAGGCTACTGGGACATTGGTACTGTTTGGATTGGCAGCTTTGCTACGTCCCAGTTAAGAGGCTTTTTGCAGTCCACCTGGACTTTTTAAATTGGATTGGTGAGCATCTGCACGCAAAAGCTAAAGGCTATGCTCTTGTCACTAAGCCATGGAACCTCCCAAGGCCTCTTTTGGGGACAGAAGCAGTTCCAGTGGGATCAGCATTCCTCCTGGGGTTCCTAACAAGGCAGCTAGGAGCAAGCATCCTGTGCTTTATGTAACGCTGCTGCTTTTTAACGGAGGACTCTAGCTCACCTTTTCAACCAGGGAAGGCAGCCAGAGCAGCCAATTAGTGGCAAACTCTTTCACTATCCTTCAGCAAATGTGTTTAGATCAATGCAAGGGAAATAGAGGGGCCTTAAATATTATGTATCAATTTAGTATGCTCCAGAGTTCGAAACTCCAGGGAGCCATCCATCAAAGGTGTTATAGAGACTCCATTTCAGTAGGATTTCAGAAGCAACAGTGCAAAGTCTATGAAAGGGATAGAATCACAAGAGTTGGAAGGGACCATGAGGGTCATCTAGTCCAATCCTCTGCAATGCAGGAATTTTTTGGCCTAGATGGGGCTTGAACCCACGACCCGGAGATTAAGAATCTCATGCTCTACAAACTTGAGCTATCCCAGGTGCACAGTGGCAGAGCTTTGTGAGCTGGTACCCACAGATCTCGTTATTTAGTGGAGGGCTGACCCACCCAACTGCTCTGAAAGTCACTGGACACTTCTGCCCTAAGGGAGAACTGCACTGGCATACAAGTCACCTGACACCTTAGGGACACCTTCTCAAAAATGTCAGAGGTCCTTTAGCTGTGATCCCTGCATTGCAAAGGGTTGGACCATTTGACCCTCAGGGTCCCTTCCAACTCTACAATTAAATACTTCTAAATACGACCCCATCCATATATTCAGTATAAACGAATGCATGGATGTGCTCTTCTGCACTGCCACCCCCATCTGAAACATGATCAGTAGCTAAATGAGACAGTGCATTCTCAGTAGCAGCACCAAGGCAATGGATTCTCTTTTGATGAAGGTTCATTATTGGTTCAAGCCATGTCTGGCTGCCTACTGGCAGGTTTCAAACTCTCATTGTCCCCACCTTTGTCTCAAAAGACATCCAGAGTCTGTGCAACTCCCACTGTCTAAGAAACATGATGCCGCTACTTCTGTTGCCCTATGGACTGGGTGGTTTTTTGTCACGACCATAATTGCAAATAAGCTGTGGCAGTGGCAAGTGCCATTGGGTCCTTGGTAGAAGAGGTCTGGGTTATACCAAACACAGAGATCAAATATGGGTTTTAGCTGGTTATTAAGGGTCTCTTTCTCATATATGTACACACTCACATTCACCGGTGGTGCAAATGGATCCAAAAATACAAAGGCAAACAGAGACAAGTTGGATAAACAAGTAGCTGTTTAGTGACAAAGTATGTCTTACAATGGCATTACCAGTTAGGCAAGACAGCAAAAGTGTTGCTATTATTAAAAAAAAATGTTTGAGCAGGCATGAAAACACCTGGTCTGAAATACATTAATTTTGAAACACTCACATAAATTAAGGCACAATGCGTAACTGTCAGGTATTCTGCTAAGCCCCAAACCTCTGGAAAACATGAGAAAGACCAAACTAGAAGCATATCACTTCCGAATAATTTAAAACACAACAAAAGTGCTCAAGCTATTAAAAAACAAAACCCACACTCATAGAGATACACCCTTTAACTACTTGTTTTCCACCTCTATCTTTGACAAGGTACTAGCTCAATTATCACAATGAGTGTTGTAAGATTTTTTTAAAAGCTTGAATGTCTTTTTCCACATTCAAAAAAGTACTATTACCAGCACTGTTGAATTTTACTTCCTGTTTGTTAGAAGGGTTTCATGCTCCAAGTTGAACAAGCTGTAAGACCAGCAGTACTCCCTTCTCACACAAAATATCCACTGACCTACATGGGAGATAAACATGGAAGAAGAGAATGGGACCCTGTTCTATAGTGGCTGAGTTGTCCAGCACATGACAACACATTTAATGATGGTTCAGTCATTATAATGACAACCGGAAGGAAAACTGGTCTCTGGGTCCCAGAAACAATAAACCATTCTGACAGGTAAACATTTCAAGAATGTAACAGTTCTTTCAAAACTCTACATTTTTTAAGTGCTACTGAAGGATGCAATTCCAAGTACCAATCCAATTTATTCACTGTTCTTATCACGACTATCCCAGAAACCAAAACTTGAGCATTCTGACAGGCAAGTAGTCATGAAAATGTAACAATTCCTTCAAAAATCTGCATTTTTTAAAAAGTGCTGCTCTTGAAAGTGTTTGGAAGCACCAGTCAAATTTATTCAGTCTTCTTATTAGCATCATCTTGGTCTAAGGCAGGAGGGTTGCTGGGCAGAAACCTGCTTCCATTAGCTATTTCTTTCTTTGACAGACTGCTGGGGGAGAGAGAAGAGGGGGGAAAACAACACTTCAGATTTCTGATTTCATGGCTCACACAAATCCAAGTACCACAGGTTAGCATGCCTATTATTCAGAATTTCCAGAACAATTCTCATTATTGTCTCTCCTTATTCTCAATTATTGTCTCTCCCACTGATCTTCAAAACGCTTCGCGAGAGGGATGACAATGCCATTTTAGCAGTATCATTTTGAAAAGTAGTTCCAACTTTAGGTATGATTCCCTATTTGTGTGGAATGATTGCCTAAGGCTTCATAAGCAGCGGCATCCTTGTCAAGAGAGATGGCTCTGTAGCAATGACCATGACAGCAGAATGTATGTCCTTAGTAGGCTAAAGGCAAAGCACAAAGTAGAAACAGATTAATAAGGAGCACTGGGGTACATCTGACATGTAATTCAGTTCATGAGTTCTGGTGCTTAACGCTGGTCAAACCAAAGGTTCAGATCTTGACATGGCAGCTGCACTGAGTATTGCAACTGGTGACATACATATGTAGTTTTTTACTGTGCAATTAAAGCAGTGTACGGTCTCAGCCCAGTATATCTGAAGGAGCATCTCCATCCCCACTGTTCAGCCCAGACACTGAGGTCCAGCTCTGAAGGCCTTCTGGCGGTTCACTCACTGCGAGAAATGAGGTTACAGGGAACCAGGCAGAGGGCCTTCTCGGTAGTGGCGCCTGCCCTGTGGAACACCCTTCCATCAGATGTCAAGGAAATAAACAACTATCTGACTTCTAGAAGACATCTGAAGGCAGCCCTGTTTAGAGAACTTTTTAATGTTTGGTGTTTCATCATGTTTTTAATATTCTGTTGGGAGCCACCCAGAGTGGCTGGGGTGGGCGGAGTATAATTTCTTTATTTTTACTATTACTATTATTACTATTCTGTTCTCTCTGCAGCAAGAGCAAATGTGATCCTAAACAGCTTAGCAGTAACAAAAGCAGGCTGATGGTGGCACTATAATGTAACCCCTTACATAGTGCTTCTTTGTTAGATGTGTACTGAGTGCAAGATTGCAATCCCATTTTTAAAAAGATACAGCATGCAACCTTGTCTAAAGGCTCTCTTACCAAGCCTTCAGAACCTCTGACTAGGCCCTTACAGAAGTTACTATCTCCTTACAATCATTCTGACTCACTTTTGACTACATCCTTAGTTATGTGAAAGAACAGAAGGCTAAATACTGTTCTGTGGACTTAACTGAAGCAAGGTAGGAGACCCATCACTCTTTCCTGCTCTTGTTCCCCAGCAGAAGGCACTGAGGGACATACTGCCTCTGAATGCTACAGCGCATCCCGATAGCCCTATCCTCTATGAATATGTCTAAACCTCTTTTCAATTCCATTCAAGCTTCCAGCTGAGCTTTAGTAGCATGGAACAGCCTGCAGTGTGCTTTATGTTCATGCTCATGCTGTTACGTGCGTGCGCATTAGTTACACACACTTAAGAGATTTCACTTCTAGAGACCTAGGATGGAGGGGCTGAAGCCTGCAGACTAATGTCTTTGAAAAGGCACCCCAAGAGGGAAAATACAGATAATGATTTATCAGGGGTCTGTACCTGGGGCATTTCTGGAAAACAGGGACAGCTGGAGTATACGTATGATTAGAGCAAGATGGGAATGACTATATGGAGAAAGATTACCATATTTTTCGCTCTATAAGGCGCACCAGACCACAAGACGCACGTAGTTTTTGGAGGAGGAAAACAAGAAAAAAAATATTCTGAATCTCAGAAGCCAGAACAGCAAGAGGGATCGCTGCGCAGTGAAAGCAGCAATCCCTCTTGCTGTTCTGGTTTCTGGGATAGCTGCGCAGCCTGCATTCGCTCCATAAGACGCACACACATTTCCCCTTTTTAGGAGGGAAAAAGTGAGTCTTATAGAGCAAAAAATACGGTATGTCAGACCATTGCTTCATTGAATGCAATACTGTCTATTCAAACCAATAGTGACTACTCAGGGTCTTTTAGAGGTGTGTCAAAGCACTGTTGCCTGAGATTGCTTAAGAGCAGGTACTTTTTCTGAGCATTTTTGTTCAACTGGAACTCTGTACATGCCTGGGAATTGTTTAGTTTGGCTCTGCTGTGAGCATGATGCTGTTACAAGGAATCAGAGGAAGCAGTGGTAGCTGAAGTAACTTATAGCAGGGGAAGCTCCAGAGGTCCCCACCAAATAGCATGACTATAGTAACTGGTCTACAGGGAGATTCCTTGCAACAGTGGATGTGAGGAATGATGATGTGCGCAAGCTAACCATTCCCCAGTATCTCTACCATATCGAATGCAATCAGATGCCTTTAATTAGCATTAATAAGCAATAATTAATTGTGCTTGCTCAAACCTCGCTCCTTGTATTTGAGTCCCCCCCCCCCCCCCCGGTGCATTCAGGTATCCACGGCTGTTTGTCTAGCTCCCTATTGCTCACTTACATGCCACGCAGGAGTTTTTTTCAGCTATCTCCATATCATTAATAGAAACTATTTCAACTTATGGTCCAGGCAATGTTAGTTTGGGTAACCTGTGTAATTTATAACAATGAACCAGCTTGCTATTCTATCTTTCTGAACCAGGGCTTCAAGCTGCAAAGCCTGCTTGATTGCTGTCCGCCATTTTATGAAAATGAGCATTATATTCACATAGATTGGCATTTGTTGTTCCATGCCAATTTCCCCAAATAAACAAGGCAACAGTGGCATTGCTAAGGTAATTGTGTCTACTGCAATGGCATCTATGGAGCAGTTTTCTCCAGGAAAGATCTCCCAAGGGTTGCTTTAGTGAACATGCATGCCAGGTACAGATTCACACACAAGCAGGTCTGTAATAGCATTAGTTACGTATATATGGGCAGGGTGCGCAACGTACAAATGACACACACAAAAGGTAAGATGGGGGCCATGGGAGAGCTAATTTACACTTCCTCCATACATAATGAGTTTAACTTAAACACCCCCAGGACAGGGCCGGCCCAGTCATGAGGCAAGGTGAGGCAACCGCCCACAGGAAAGTCTGTCTGAATGACTTCTAAAATAAATGCCTCCCGCCCTAACAAAATTATAATTGCTATTACAGTACAGTATATCAGAAACACAATTCCTCGTGATAGGGTCTGTGGACACTTACTCTGGAGTGGGCCAGTAGCTGAGCAGAGTAGTAAGAGACATGTAACAAACACTGAGCACTCCAGACACCGCCAGTGATAGCATGCCCAATCCCCCAAGCACACACAGCAGGGTGAGTCCTCCCAACGAGATTACAAAACCTGCAAAGGACAAAAAGCAGTTTGTTCTCTCTCTCTCTCTCTCTTTTTCTTTTTAAAGTTGAATAACAAACATGACTAATCAAAAATTTAAGACTATTACAAAATCAAGACCGCAACTGAACGAAATCATAAACAAAAATTCCAGTAGGCTTCTATGTGCATACAATTTCCCCATAATGCAGAGTTACAGTATTTAAATTCAGAAAAAGAGAAAACAAAAATCAGAAAAAGAGAAAACAAATACAGAGGGATTTTCTTTTTATTGTAAAATATATTTCTAAGTGATAAAGCTTCACCAGTCCTTCACAAACAAGTTTCTATGTTTATTTCCTTTAGCTGATTCTCAGTTTACATGTACGTTTCTCTATTAGGGCTATCTGCCAAATCCTTTTGCACCAAGCTGTTAAATTAACTCCTTTAAGATCCTTCTAAAAAGTGGAAGTAGTCATATGTGCAGTTATCAGGTTAAGTATCCTATCGGGGGTTATCTCTCAAGTCCACATTATCATCTGAAACTAAATTTTGTAGAGCAAGCTCTGGGGTCTTTATTAAGAAGATTGTTGAGTAATTTTATCCATTTCATTGAAAGTTTGATCCCAGAACACTGATACCTCCACACATGTCCATCACATATATTTATATCTATGTTTATATGTGGAGGTATCAGTTCCACATGTTCTACAAGAGTAGCCCATAACATAATGCCCAACTGCTCATCTAGTAAACTGGGATGACTTCTTTTTTGACTGCTGGAGAGGGGCCTCTTACCAGGTCTAAAGCAGTATCAGAGGTCCTATGTCTTGACTACCAGCTGCACCTTTCATTCGGGAAGGAGGTAATTTATTATCTCTGAATGGGGGGGGGGTAATTTAAAAAGCCAGCACATGTAGCTCCTCTTCTTATGTAGCACAGGTACGTTGCTGTCCTCACATATCCTTATGGGAGGGAAGTTTGCCAGTACCATGTGTACCCAGCTACAGAAGAACCTGTTTTTGGTACCTTGTTCACCTAACCTGACACAGAAAATGCTACAAGCCACAATGGCTATGTTCTACCCCCACTGCTGGAGACAGTATGCCTCTGAATACCAGATTCTGTGAATTGCAGGTGGGGAGCGTGCTGCTGCATTCAGGTTCAGCTTGCAGGCTTCCCATGGGTGCCCAGTTGGTCACGGTGAGAACAGAGTGGTGGACCAGATGGCTACAAGGTCTGATCCAGCCAGATGGTTCTTATGTTTCCACGTGTTCTGTGGACCGTGAGCTGGCTGACCCTATCTTAAATACTACAGAGGAAGAAATTCATATAGAAACACTTACCTCTGAGGATAAGAATAAGCCAAGGTTCCAGAAGCATCTTGGCAATATAATGATCTTCCCCAGAGATAAGATTCTATGCTTCAGTAAGAAGATTTTAAACATGACACAGTGTTCAAGTCAGTACTTCCAAGATATATACATTTCATGTGGGAAGGGATTTTCCAAAACACAAATATGCAGGCATGTTGAAGTATGTTTGACAGTGGATCAGAATCCTCAGAAAGGTGGTGAACTCTCCTTCATGGGAGATTTTTAAACAAGAAGTTAGATAGCTATCTGCCAGGGATTCTTTAGCTGTGTGATTCCTGTGTTACAGAGGGTTGGACTAGATGACTCGGGGTCCCTTCCAACTCTACAATTATATGTTTAGGGAAGTTTTTAATGTTTAATGCTGTATTGTGTTTTTAATATTCAGTTGGGAGCCGCCCAGAGTGGCTGGGGAAACCCAGCCAGATGGGCAGCGTATAAATAATAATAATCTGCCATTGGCTTCTCTAGCTGGCAGAAGCCACCCAGAGTTTCAGACGGGGACATTTTCAGCCCTACCTGAAGACTGAAACACACTTTCTGCATGCAAAGCATGTGGTCTAACACTGAGCCATAACTAGTCCCTGGGTGGAATTCCACTAGCGTACAATATAAAACAACAACAAAACAGAATACCTTCCATGACAATCACTCCAATGCAGGCAATTACAGTTGTGGCAACAACAAAAACCAGAAAGAATGCAACTGGAATTGCAGACGCTGCAATGAAGACCAACATTGACAGGGCAACGAAAGGATGGTCATCTAAGTACTGGCCAACTCGAGAGTTCATAAAAGCAACAACCTGCAACATAAAGTGAAAAAAGAATATTTAAATATCCTAAGCAAATTAACAAACAAACAACTCTGGGAAGTGAAGTTACTTCAAGAAGAAATCACTTACTTAGCAATATTATTAGACAAATCTTCTCATGCTATGAATATTACCGTATTTTTCTGTGTATAAGACTAGGGTGTTTTTTTTTTACAAAAAAATAGTTTTAAAATTGGGGCTCATCTTATACACGGGTAGTGCTAAGGGGTGTTTTCTTAATTTGGAGTCCCCCAAAATAGGGGGCGTCTTATACATGGGGGCATCTTATACATGGGAAAATACGGTAGTCTGTCTAGAACAGCCTTGCCCAATCTGGTGCCCTCCCCAAATTCCCAGCTAGCTCAGTAATGCTAGATGGGGCTGATGGGAATTGTAGTCCAAAACATGTGGAAGCCAACAAATTAAGGTAGGCTGGTGTAAAATGCTTTTCCTACATGCCTTATTTAACAGCTGAAAGCTTGACAAGTTCTATCCTGCATGCAACTGAAGACATTCTCCTTTGATGTGTGTCAGTGCAGAAAGGTGGCTATTGTTCTGTGTTTTGTTTTTTGTAAAAAGCTGGTGAGGGTTGTGCAAACACAGGAGCTAAAACTAGAACTGGAGATTTAATTTGCAGGTTTCTTCTGAAGGTGAAAACAGGAAAGAGGAGTAGTTCAGAGGTCAGCGTTCTCACTCTACAGCAGCAGCAGGTTTTAATAATGCATTAGGCCTATCCTATTAAGTATGACACTGGTCACCCCCAGAACCTGCATCTTGCATCAACCACAAAGAGGTGGGGAACCCATTAAAAAGAAGATATTATGTGGCAAATCCATTTAGAACAAGGTTCTTGACCGATTTTGTGAAGGTGAAACCTTGTTTATATAGGAGAATTGAAGTCGCAATGTTTCTTAAGAGCAAAGGCTAGTGGAGGCTTCTGAGCTACAGAACACAGGCAAAAATAATGTTATCAGACTAAAAGCTGGTGGAGAGCCCTTTCTGTTGTCTTCTGTACCATGTATACCAGGGTGCCCTCCACAACACTATTCCATTCCACTTTGCCTCCACAGAGTTTTTGGCTTGCTTTTCTTCAACTAATTATCAGCATCCCATGCATACCAAGCATGCTTAGTTCTCACAGTGCTGTTGCCCAACCCAACCCCATTATGATATCTGTACTACTGGAATCCTTGGGCGGGGTCGGCGTGGCTTTCCCAAAATAGTTTCACGGGCCAAATGGCAAGACTTGGTGAGCCAAGTTTGGCCCACAGGCCAGAGGTTCCCAATCCGTGTACTTATCCAACACTCTAGCCACTATACCAACTGGCTCAAAATCACTTTTTAAAAATCTGCAGTGCAATTGTAATTGAGACAACCCCCAAAGACAAGAAAAAGTATTATAATAGAATGAGAAAATTCATAACTCACATGTGGGTTGCTATGAACAGTTTCCATGACTGAGTGCCACCCTTTCTGGAGTTCTTTCATCTCTTTAGACATGATGCCGCTTTTAGGTCAAATACTGAATTGTGCTAATAAGAAATCAGTGCATTTTTAAGCACCAAATCTTAAGAAAGAAAGAGAGGAAATTAATTATTATTTTTCTAATTATACTATTTTCATACCAAGTGCCTAATATTTGCTAGCACTCAGAAACATTTTCTGATAGGCAGGTCAATGGAAACATTACAAAGGTTGTGGAACATCTTGGGTTAAACTTATGTGGGCACATATTTTGAGCTCAAAGTGGAAAGTGAAGTACACCGGGTATTGTTGACTATTTGTTGTTGCTGCATTGTTTGGCGTTTCAAATAAATAAAGGTAAAGGTAAAGGGACCCCTGACCGTTAAGTCCAGTCGCGGACGACTCTAGGGTTGCAGCGCTCATCTCGCTTTACTGGCTGAGGGAGCTTGTGTTTTGTCTGCAGACAGCTTCCGGGTCATGTGGCCGGCATGACTAAGCCGCTTCTGGCGAAACCAGAGCAGTGCACAGAAACACCATTTACCTTCCTGCCGGAGCGGTGCCTATTTATCTACTTGCACTTCGACGTGCTTTCGAACTGCTAGGTTGGCAGGAGCTGGAACCGAGCAATGGGAGCTCACGCCGTTGTGGGGATTCAAACCGCCAACCTTCTGATCGGCAAGCCCTAGGCTCTGTGGTTTAGACCACAGTGCCGCGTGCGTCCCTTCAAATAAATAGTTATACACCAAAAAAACTCCTAACTATAAAGGTAGGTTTTAATCTGAAAATACTGTATTTAAACTAAACCTTGGAATAAGAGGAGGAGCATAAAGCTTAAATATAGCTGGTCCTCTTAATTCATAACAATTCTTCCTTTATTTGGTAATAAATACACCTATAAACATATACCATCCATGGAACAATAATTTGTGATCAATAGTCAGTCCTGTTTTATTTGTATGAAGGGCTGTCATGTAGGAGTTTTCAGTGTGTCATCTTCCAGATTGACCAAACAAAGCAAAAGGGAGGAGAGAATGGAGAGGCACGGGAAATCCACCCTTAGCATAATAAGAGTAGTAATAATGTACAATATGTTTAATCAGAAGTAAGTCTCATTTTGGCACCAATCATACTTCTGGCTCCAGCACTGAAAAGGTCATTTTCTTTGTAACGCTATGATGCACCTCCCACTAGGGAAGGCACCTGAGGAAGAGCCTCAACAAAAGATCTTATTTATTACATATACAGTGGTACCTCAGTTTAAGAACAGCCCTGTTTATGAACTATTCGGTATGCGAACTCTGCAAAACCAGAAGTAGTGTTCCGGTTAGCGAACTTTACCTCGGTCTAAGAAGGGAAGCTGAACGATGGAAGGGCACCAGCAGCAGGATACTTCATTAGGGAAAGCGCACCTCGGTTTAAGAATGGCTTTGGTTTAAGAATGGACTTCTGGAACGGATTAAGTTCGTAAACCAAGGTACCACTGTATTTAAATGCAACTTAACACTAAGGCAGTCTCTAAGCAGTTCACAAAACACAATATGCGGTTATAACAAACAAGTGGAACTGAAGAAGTATCATACAATGCAATTTAAAAAATAACATCCCCCAAAGTGAAACTATAGTAGCATAGTTTTCAAAACAACTTAAACTATCTCTCTTCAGCCTCTTTCTTGCCAAAGCACATCCTGACTCAGCCTGAATACACATAATACATGTAAAGCACATTTAAAGCATATGACTTCCTCCAGGAACTGCAGTTTACCCATCACAGAACTAGAATTCTCAGCACCCTTAACAAACCACACCTTCCAGGATTATTGGGGGAGACAACATGTGCTTTAAATGTATGGCATGTACACAGCCCCACACAATACAACACTGACTCAAATAACACATCACACTCAAATTCTGTCCTGCATGTACACAAATCAAACAATACCTATTACTATTTATTAAATTTCTATATTGTCCTTTACCTGAGGATCGCAGGACAATTTACAACATAAAAACACAAAAAATATAATATAGTAACAAACAAAAACAGTACCCCCCCCCGTGCTTGCTATGGCGTGAGTCAGATTTTAGCTGGAGCCGACAATACACACAATTCATTTTCAGCGTTGTAATTCTGTTTTTTAAAAAGCGCCTAAACATTCTGTTAGTGCACCTGTAACCTAGGTTTACGGGGCCATACGGCAAATAGTTTTTATATCTGTTTCTAACACTGGGCCTGGCTCATCCATTCTACTTGCACCCCTCTTTTCTGCTTGCAATCATTTCAGTATCTCCCTCTCTGTCCCCAAACTACTATCACCAGTTGCTCCTTTCACTCTTTCAAAAATGCACCACGACAACTTCAGGAGACGCTTAACAACACCTTAAGTTTGAGGAAAGGAATCCGGAAAGAGGTACTCCTTCAGGTATTTGCATGCCAAGCCCTGTTGAGGGCTTTAAAGGTTAAGTCCTAGCATGGCAAACTTCTCATATCAAAAGTTACTGGGTGAGTTGCCCCAAGCAAATTACACTTTGCTGAAATCTGGTCCATCTGTTGTGTCCATTCACTCTGCAGTAAGCCTCTCCAAGGCTGTATTTGTTTTGCTGGGTAGTAATAAAGTATAGTAAACTACAAAAAATTTAAAATAAACAAATGCAGCCATACTTTTCTGATAATAAGCCATCACAGGTTAAAGTATCCTGTGCAGTTGGGGGGGGGGGGGCAGGCTGCACACTACACAAAGCTCTGGTGACACATTCACCTAAATCCCTAGTCTTCAACAGGTGGGTCGGGACCCACGAGTGGATCACGGCCTGATCCAAGGTGGGTCGCAAGCACGAGCACTTCCACCATGCGAACATATGGCAAAAGATTACCAAATGGGTCCCCGTGGCCAAATGCACGTTCGGGTTAAAGGGGGTGGGGTGGGGGGTGTCCTGGATCCGAAAAGGTTGAAGACCAGGAACCTAAAAATGTGGTGAAAAAGGCGCACAGAGATTTAAGCTGAGGAAGGTTAAGAGCCGACATCTGAAAAGTTAAACGACCTAAAATGTTTAAAAGGGCAACAAAATCGGGGCTCAACAAGGGCGGGCGAGAAAGGACAAGTTGCAGCATATGATGAGCATCCCGCTCCCATCCGATGGTCAGGGTGAAATATTGGGGGGGGGGAGAGAAACCACGCTGCCCTGTTGAATCTCCGCCTGCTCGCTTTCCCACACACGCAGAGCACGGAGTTGGGTGGGTGCGATATTCGGGAGAGCTGCCCCTGTTGAATCTGTGCTCCAAGGCCATGAAGTCCCGAGAGCCCCTTTCTCGTCTGCCACCCCACACTAGAACTGACCCGATGGGGTGGGAGTTAGGAGAAGGCCTCGCTTTCTTTCCTCCACCGAGGTTGAGGCCTCCGGAGGCCAGCAAGCGGCCTTACGACTTCCCTTCCCGGCCCTCCTACCTCAGCCCGGCTCGAGCGCCGCAGCGGCCCTCCCGCCTCATTCTCTCTCCCGCCGGCGTCGCTCCTCGCGCGGATGAGCCGCCGCGCCCTGAGGAGGCCGGGCCCGCCTCTCTCGTCAGGGCCTACAAAGAAGCAGCAGCAGCGCCCAGCGAAGGGGAGCGGGCGGTCCTCGTGCCCGCCTCGCCCGCCTCCTCACACTGCCGGGCCGAGCGAGCGCCAAGCTCCCCTTCTCTCGCCCTTGTCCACGGGCGCTTCCTTCCCGCCGCCTCGAGGCAACCGATAAAATATACCACACACAACTCACACCCCCCCAGTCGGTATTCTAGCAAGGTGCTTTTCTGTGAGGGGGAAAAATGTATATATAGAGGGAGGGATATGCGTAACCTTTTTTATATATAAACGTGCGCGCGCGCGCGTAGAAATGGTAAATTTATTTTTAACGGCAGTTTGTAAGGCCGCAGGGCAGAGCACCGTTAATATACGGTACTTTTTGAAAGCCAACGGAAGCCGGTGAAACGCCTCACGCGTTTTAAGGAAATTACTGTACTTAGCAAAGGCGGATTCCATCGTTAAGTCCCCGTCTAAAACAGGAATCACTGGCAAGCAACCCGATTCGTAAGAGACCAGTGTGCACGTGCACGTGTGCATATAGATATATATTCCACAAGTATATCTGTATATTTGAACATTTTGCATGCCTCTACAATCGGCTGTAAGCGGTTTGCAAAGGTACAAATAACAAAAATCAAAACGGCAAAATCTTACTTCAGTTAAAGTGGGATAAAAAGAAAAAGGATTCAGTAGGCTTTCGAAGTGCGTGTGTATATACGTGTGTATGCACACATGTATATATCCATACCCTTTATATACACATACAGTAAATTGTGATAGAATATGCACATTAGGTTGGCCGTTTACATGTCGCGCCCAAAGAGGAAGTGCATCAACAAAAATGGAATAGATTTGCAAAAAAAATGCATATTCTAATTTATATGTATTTAATAATCATGAAAATTTAAATAGAAATACAACACATTTTACTCTAATGGAGAAGGCTGTGCCCAGGTGAGTCTGCCCAGGTGTGGCTGCTCAGTCTCTTGTCAGGATGCTAGCTTTGGACCATGGGCAACATCAAGGGACCCCAGGCTCTACAGTGGTACCTCGGGTTACATACGCTTCAGGTTACAGACTCCGCTAACCCAGAAATATTACCTCAGATTAAGAACTTCGCTTCAGGATGAGAACAGAAATTGTGCTCTGGCGGCGCGGCGGCAGCAGGATGCCCCATTAGCTAAAGTGGTGCTTGACGTTAAGAACAGTTTCAGGTTAAGAACAGATCTCCAGAACGAATTAAGTTCTTAACCCGCGGTACCACTGTACTTAGATAGGGCTTTTAAATATTTAAACCAGATTTGGACTCAGTTTTGACCTTCAAAGAGAGGGTACCTTCAAATCAGAATGTCCTTCAAATAGAGGACAAACCAGCTAAAAGCATTTAGAAGCAATCACATACCCCCACAGTTATGACTTCCATGGTTGTCATGGGCAGTATCTCTCAGCCATCAAATGTCTGGGCAAACAGGAATGTTTTTAAAATTCTTCCTGAAAACTAGCAATGAGGAAAACAGGCACACCTCACCAAGGAGGGAATCACAGCCAAGAATGCCCTGTCATTCATCAATGCCAACTGAGCAGCAGACAGAGGTGGTGGCACTGACAACCTCCCCTGCCAATTAATTGTAGAACCCAAGATGACTGATAATTGGTGGAGTCACATCTTTCAGGTACTTGGGTCAAAAGCCATTTAGGGCTAGTTTTATAAGCTAGGACTGTTGACACCTTGAACTGGGCTTGGTAACACAGTGCCAGCCAATGCAGAACTATCAGGACTGGTGACACATGGTTGCATCAAGCTGTCCTACTTATCAGCTAAGCAGCAGTAGTCTGCATTAGCAGAATTTGCACAACTAAATATTTCCCCATCCTGAAGTGTTAAGATTCCCTGCCATCCTGTTGATTCAACTCTCCTCTCAGCTCTACATTGAGTTGATAATTCATCCTACCACATCAATGGGACTTTCAGTTGTAACTGTCCTTCACAAATAGCAGCTGAAAGAGATCAGGACTAGAAAAAGCTGCTGTTCCAGCCAACTGGGTAGATGGGGGGGGGGGTGAGCTGGAAGAGAAGGGAAGGGAGAGAGGAGTCATTCTACGTTGCCTAGTGACAATAATGCTGTCACCTTGGCTACCCAGACTGAGAAGTGAGACTGTTATAGAAGTTCTTTTTGAGGTTCAAGCAGCCACCAGGCACAGAGGCAGGTAACTAGGGCAGCAACAGGTAGAAGTATACCCACTCCCCATTCCCTAATCCTTTAATTTGCACTCAGTAAGGGTGTTGGGAAGGGCAGAACAGTCCAGGGTCCACTTTGCTTTCTCATAATCACTCTGGGATTGCATGAATGTCCAGCTCCCTTCTCTCAAAGTGTGTGAACTTGCCCTGTTTCCAACTATTCCACAAAAGGTGTGTGTGGGGGGGGGGGAGAGTTGGGATCAGATTTGATAGGAGAAGTAAAACATTCAGCAGGAAGGAGAAGTGGCAAGAAGTTGGAAGAGGAAAAGGAGCTTGGAGAGAAAGCGAGCAGGTTTTTATTATTATTTTAAAAAATAACAAGCCAAGAACAGAGATGACAAAATGGCATAGAGTGAGAAGTACAGATCAGGTGGACATTCAGAGTTCTGGTGGTGTTAAAAGTGACAAGTGGTAAAAAATTTGAGCAGGGGAGGACTGAAGGACTCTCTGGAACTTCTGCCAAGAAAAATCAGCACCAGGATAAATCATTACTAGGATAGAAGGCATAGATTTGGCAAGCTTAGATAGAACAAAGATGGAAGATTCATTTATTTCCAGCTGATGGCTTGAAAGGATGTTGGGAAAATATACTTAGAATAACAGCCCCATAGGTTTTTGAATTGAATATGAATCCTGAAACGATTCCCTAATCTCCGTGTTTCTAGGTGCTTAGAGAAAAGCGTTAGCTAATAATTTATTGTAGGAAAGATACACATCTCACAAGTACTTTTGAAGCAATCCAAAAGCAGCTGGAGCCAAATACACGTTCATAATGAATCCAGGAGAAGCTGCCAAGATTACAAGGGTAAGTGTATGTGATTTGACTGTGTTTGGACCTTGGGATGAAGACAGTAAGCTGAAAGAGATCTGAAAATCTTGTGTGAAGGCCCTCCTTTTCTTGTTAGGAGTACTTAATTATTCTTGCTACTGAATTCAGAATTCAGATGCTTTGTGGGATTAAATATTGATGAGAGTTCCCTCCTTTTGCGAAGTATGCTGCTGTCAGGTGTAATAAGCTGGAAAGTGTTAGTTTAGGGAATAGGCTTAACCAGTGTACATGTCTGGAAGAAACAGCTTCAAAAGGATTAGTTTTTAGTAGCATCTGTCTCTGCATATTGATTAGCTCCTGCTTAAACACTTTGGCTTGTCTAGCTTTTAAATGAAAGCATGGGACTGAAGCAAGAGGAACTAAGAGTTGGGTACCAGAGGTTGGTAAAAGACCTTTCTCTTCCTGAGACCCTGGAATGCTGCTGCCAATCCTAGAATCACAGAGGTGGAAGGAACCTCAGTGGCTATCTAGCCCAACCATTGCTAATGGAGGTAGCCATCCAGACTCTACCTAATGAAGGAGAGTCCACCCCTTGCTAGGCAGTGTACTCCACTTCTGGGCAGGTTGTATACTGTCAAGAAGTTCTTCCTAAGGGTAGACAGTACTGGGCAAAATATAAGACGTTTCCCATGTGCATATGGATTGCACTGTTTTAGATTTCCTATGCACATCCTTAATAACAGTAGTAATAATAGTTCTCCCCATTGGAAACTAGCACATCAGGGCATGGATCCAGGGAGTGGTCTGAATGGACCTGATGCTGCTGCCTTCTTGGATTTCAGACCATCCATTCATATGGTTTCTCTTTAAGCTGGTTTTATATTTTTGGGTTGCTTTTTCGTGTTTTTATCATTGTGATGTTGGTGCTGTAAACTGAACTGGTAGCACAGCTGGTGTAGAGTGGTTTAGAAACTGAATGAATAAATTTCTTAAATGTAACGTGCCTTGAGTTCCATGATGGATGAAAGATGGAATATATAAATCACATTGGTTTCTTGTTGTAGCCTTTCCCAACTTCCAGATGCTTGAAACTATGATCAGCTGCAGCCAACATGGCCGTTGGACTGATGGGAACTGTAGTCCAATAATAATAATAATAATAATAATAATAATAATAATAATAATAATACTTTATTATTTATACCCCATCCATCTGGCTGGTTTCCCCAGCCACTCTGAGCAGCTTCCAACAAAACATTAAAATACAATAGTCCTTCAGATATTAAAAGCTTCCCTAAACAGGGTTCCCTTCATATTGAACTTGTGGTGGTGACTTGGTAAATTTGATGAGCAGTAGAATCAACACAGGAAAGAAGAAAATACTTCTTCACAGAGCACATAATTAATTTGTGGATAATTAACAGCCCCAGGATGTGTGGATGGCTGCTGATTAGATGGATTTAAAATGGGATTAGACAAGTTTATGGAGAACTGTCAGTGGCTGTAATAATTAAACAGAACCTCTATATTCTAAGGAAGCTTCATCAGAGGCAGTGTATCTTGAAATGTCAGTTGCTACAGAAAAGCAGCTAAGGAAGGCAGTTGCATTCATGCCCAGCTTGAGAGCTTCCAGGAAGATGGGCCTTTGGTCTGATCCCTCAGGAGTCATCCCCCCCTCCCATGCAAAGAGCTTCCTTTTTACAAATGTGTGAATAAACATTCAATTATAAGAGCCCACTTCTGCACTCTGAAGTGATAGAGCCGGGATGGTTGTTTATAACCTTGGTAAGAATTTTACCTGAGTGTGTGTGAAGAAGAAGACAATCGTACACAGAGCTTTTTTAGAATACCAATTAGTACTGTTCAAATTGAAAATTATGAGCCCCATAAGCAGCTTGTCTTTTGTGTTTAATTATTTCCACCGTTCAATTTTGATATATACATAATTCAGGATTTCACAGATGTTTTGATACAACTCCTAGGCAGCCGTGCAAAAAAGGCTTATGCCTGCATCTGGACAGTGGAGACTGGTCCATTAGGGCAAATGGAACATTGCCCTGCCAACCTCCATCTGCCCTCAGCTAGCTTCCACCTGCCTGCCTTTTTTCTTAAAATCACTCCAGAAGGTGGCTCTGACTGTCAGCCTCCTTGCCCTTCGTCTCAGTGTTGCTCTTGTAGAATTCAGAAGGGAGGAGAGTAGAGACAAAACCAGAATTAGTTGGCTCTATCTATCATTAGCTGTAGCTCAACCAGCCTCCTACATTTGACCTCTATGACTTCTGCTCTACCAACTTCAATGGCCATCAACCTCCACTTATTTCAGTCGAGGAAATTGCCGGCTAGCACAACTGCTATTTTCCTTCTCCACCCCACTCCATTTCCAAAAGAGCAGTCCTGACTGTTGGCTCCCCCCTCTGTAGTCTCAGCATTGCCCCCTGTAGAACTCGGGAAGGAGGAGGATGGAGGGCAAAACTAGAATTTGTTCACTCTGTCATTGGGTCTTGCTGAGCCTATCATTCGCCCTGGCTTCACCTACTTACTATTGGGTTCCCTGCCTTCTGCTTATCAATCCCAATGGTCCCCATCCACAACTGTATCCAGATGGGCTTTGTATATCTGTCTAGTCCTAGAGGCTTTCTTAACACATTACTTTTTTCCTTTTTATTGATTCCTAGGAACAAAATGATTCCATCTATAATATGAGCCATGCCAAACAAATACCAGAGTTGCCACCTTTGCCAGGTTTGGCTGCAGAAGACCCCTCTGAACTGTATCAGGTATGTATACTTCTTATACTGCCCACTGGGTTACATCTATTAAAGGATCATCAGGCACTGCTTATGGGAGATGAGTGGTACTCTGGGAAGGCAGGTTCTTTGTGTTGTGAGTCAGGGTTCCAGATCCTACAGAAGAAATATTCTTAATAAAGCATGGTTTCGTTGTTCTTCATAAAGCACGGCTACAAGTGATTGGTTCCAAATGAAATGTGCTTTATGAGGATGTGCATCAAACAGTTACATTTCACAAGAAATAACAGAATAGTTCTGCATTGTGAATAACGTCGTATGTACAGTTGTGGTGGGAGTGCACTGGAGCCAGAGTAACATCAATCCAGATAGCAGATGAACTACTGGGACTAGGAATGCTTCTTCTAATAAGCATGGCTGAGTCATAGTAAAAAGAGGAAGGGAAGAAGTTTCTCTTGGATGCCTCTTTGCAATGGTTTTGTGTGTGCCTGCCTGACTTGTGGGCTAAAGTCTGGGGAAGCATAGATAAGCCATTCCACAGTGGGGCATTGTGATTTTGCTGGCTGCCCTCTGACCTGTCTTACAAACTTTGGCCATAGTATATAATAACTGATGTGTATTTGTAGAATCCACTGGCCTAATAATGTGTGAGCTGTACGCAATCAGTCTGTTAGCAGGCTGTGCATTGGGTTTGTTACATGCAGTATTGGGTACAGAGGAGCTTGGGCAAAGTGCATACAGTGGGCCCCCTCCTTCCCACTCTCAACATTGCCCTTTCACTGGTCTGTGATACTGGAAGTGTCCAATGGAAGCTAGTCCTGTAGGGCAGATGAGGCACTGCCCCACCAAGCTCAATATGTTCTCAGCCAACCCCCTCCTGCCAACACTGGATTTAAGGCAGCACAGGTGGTTCCCTCCACAGGGTGCTGAACCTGTTACGATATGGATGCAATGCAGCTGCAAACTGCTAGCTTGAAAACATCACATGATGGAATGTTGGGACTGTTCCCTGGGAAACAGAGGGACAGTCAATTCACAGGGCAATGCACCGGAATTAGCTCAGAGTGTAATATGAGCTCTTCCTCTTGCTCTTGTACAGGAAGTACAGGAGGTGTTTGTCTCTCGACTGCTGGAGTTTGAAGAGAGCAGTCATGTTTTCTGTAATGCTACAAAGACAGAAATAAAAGCATGTAAAAACGTTTCTGTCTATCTCCTTTTCCCTGCCGGGAGAGCAGGAGGGAGGGGTGTGTTGTTCCCACGCTGAGAAGAATCGCCTATCGAGACCTAGCCTGGATCTTGCTGGGGAATGCAGCCAGGGAGGTCAACAGGAGACCAAGCCGGGTGCCTGGGAGCGTTGCCAGTTACTCCTGATATAGGCTTGATTTCCGGCAGAACCAAGGGGGCGCAAAATAACAAAAACAATAATAAACATATATTTATATGGTTACGTACTGAGAAGACCTGAAAAAGAACTGTACCAAAAGGAATTATTGTGAAAATAAGAAATATTTAGGGGGTGTTAAGTATATTTGTTTAACTGTACATTGAAATGGAAAATAACTCTGTATATGTCTGTATGTGTACTGCTAAAAACATAGCATGGTTTGGAAAGTTCCACTGAGCTAAAACAAAAGCTCTCAGAGAGCTTGACAGGTGCTGATGAACTGAGAATGTATCTTTGATAGCTCCCATAAGGTGTTTAAGCTGGATCACATGAGATATTCATGTGTCCATTTTGGGGGTGTGACTTAGGTGTTTGTTCTGAGTCACTGGAGAAGAAAGGATGTGCAAATGGTTCTCTCTAGGAACTCAGCCTCAAGTTAATGGAGACTGTGTTGGAGAGACAGAGCTTTGATTTCAGCTCTGAATGAAGTTATTTCATATTTCTATGATGTTCTATCTGTGCAGGGATCAGCACATGACATTATGTGATTATTTGGATGTAACATTATTTGTTTCATGTTTGTTTTGAAGCAATTTCTGTTAGTAAAGCTTTTGAACCATATTTTTGGACTGGACAATTTTTATTTCAGTTTTTATTTATTCTATTGCTTCTGAGTGTGCAATATTAATAACCACAATAGGGGGCACCAAATTTTGTCCTTGCTCAGGTTGCCATATTACCTAAGTCCGTCCCTGCACCTGCCTACCTTTTTATTTACAACTAGTCCAGCGAGTAGCACTGATTGTCAGTCTCATTGTCTCAGTGGTGCTCTTGTACAATTCAGCAGGGAAGATAATAGGGGCAAAACCAGAAATAGTTGGCTTCATCTACCGTTGACTCTAGCTCAATCAGCCATTTGATATGGCACCCCCTTCCCGACTTCTGCTCTACCCAGTCCCAATGAGCACCAGCCTCCATTGTCATTACCTTACATCAGTTAAAGAAATTGCCGGCTAGCATAACAGAATATAAACTGTTATTTTTCCTCCCCATCCCACTCCATTTCAGATGATCCAAAATAGCAGCTTTTACCCTTCTCTGATGCAAAGAGCATCCTGGACTTTGGCAGCTCCCTTTAAAGAGCAGCGTCATTTCCGGAGCCCCAGCAACTCCATTGCCAATAATTACACCCTCACTGCACAGAACTTGAAGATGAAAGATCTGCGTAAGATAGTTTCACCTTTAAAGGCAAGAAAGCCAGCTGGGACCACAAGACATTCTCCACGTATCCTATGTGTTTGTGTCTCTTCTCCTTGTGTTTCTTGTCAAATGCTTGTTTATCTTCCTGTCTTTTTGTCTGACAAGGCTGCTCTATATGTGTTGGCCCAGCTTTTGTTCTCCCCTCAAGCTTACAGTTGTTGTTGTTGTTGTTGTCATTATTATTATTATTAAATTAAATTTTTATATCACCCTTCATTTGAAGATCCCAGGGCGATTCACAACAGAAAAATATAAAATGAAAATCCAAAATACATACAAAAACTGATAACCTACCTCCCACAAACACATTTAAAAAGCCATAGAATGTTAATCAGCTGAACACCTGGTTGAAGAGAAACATTTTTGCCTGGTGCCTAATGATATGTAATGAGGGTTCCAGGCAAGCTTCTCTGTGAAGAGCATTCCACAAACACTGTCAAAGGCTGCCTATGCACCATATACTGTATTTAAACCATATCCCCTCCTCAAAGAATTCTGGGAACTGTAGTTTACCCCTCACAGAGCTACAGTTCCCAGCACTCTTAAGCTACTGTTCCCAGGATGATTTGGGGTGGAGAATGTGCTTTAACTACACGTTAAATGTATGGTGTGTATGCAGCAAAACTCTACTGCAGTAGATGACACCACCACTTCTGCTTTGAAAAAAAGTATGGCCACAGGGCACTGCACTCTGCTGTGTTGCTATTCCACTACAGCACGTGCTAGCAGTGCTTTGCACACCCAGCTATTGGGGTGCCATCAGGGAGAAGTCTATGTCTAAGCATTCCCTTAGCAAAGTGCTCCAATGTGTTTGGGGAACACTGGTGCACTCAGATCCTTCTTACAGGCTTCCCATAAGCATCTGGTTGGCCACTGTGAGAACAAGATGCTGGACTTGATGGGCCATTGGCCTGATCCAGTGCAGCTCTTCTTATGTTTCCATGCCCCTTCCCATCTTGCTGAGCCTTCGGCTGTGGGGTTTTCTTGGCTTCAGTAGCCAAGCACCTATGAGTAAGCAATTTAAGTTTCCCAAAGTACCCCAGTCATTCTGGGAAATTTAAAACTGCAGCTCAGACTTTTGAGTCAGGGAACCCAGGCTGTTTTATGCCCTGTTATGATCCAGGCAGGTGTCCAAGGGTGCTGGGTACTGATTGGCCTGGGTGGTGTGGTGGGTAACAGAAATAAAAGGGACATCTTCCTTCTCTTACCAATGACTGCTGATATCCTGTGACTCTTCTAGCAATCGCAAGGTCTGCAAACATTCTTTGACATGAAAGCAATATGGATATTGCTGTCAGCCAAACAGCTTGTTATGCTGGGAGTCTCATGCTTATTTCCCCCATTATTTTAAAAATAAAAACACTAAATGCATCTGTGCTATCTGTCCAGTGAGAGAAAGAAGTGAACGACAGCAAGGGCTACTTGCATTTGACCTGGAAAGTTCCAGTGATTGAGGCTTTTTACCCCTTTCCTCTATGCCATTTTCTTCACCTAAATTGCGCCCTCTCCCCAGCTGCTATTTCCTAGTGGTGTGGGGAATTGCAGGTATAATAGAAGCTCCTGTATTTCCCTGCTGAGCAAGTAGTACCTTTCTGTGTGGCGTGAAACCTGCTGACCATCTTTAGCTGCTTTTAGCACACAAACACCCGTCTCATTTTAGTGGATGCGTGTCCATTAGGGTGAATGGGGCACTTCTCCACCAGCCTCAGACTACTATCAGCCCCACCCCCCCGCCTGCCTGCCTTCTTACTTAAAACTAATCTAGGGAATGGCTCTTACTGATATCAGCTCTGGCACCACCTACTGGTGGCCACCTTGCCTTCCACCCTACTAATCCCAAGGGGTACCAGCCACTACTGGGCTGATATCAGAACAAGGTTAGGAAGGGGAGCATATGAGCTTGCTTCACTCCCCTGTGTGCCTCTTTTGTTATAAAAAACAGACTCACCTGCCTGCTTCATAAGCAAATGGTTAGTCCTGTGTTTAATAAACAGACACATGCATAATTTGGCTCTGTTTTGTATATTTCCAGTTTGGTTCCCTTTTCCTTATGTATATATGTCTGTTCTGTTCCCTTTTCCTTATGTATATATGTCTGTTCTGTTCCCCACTAAGCAATTTTTAAAAAGCCACATTAAAATTAGCAGATTAAAATTTTATGTATTTTGAACTGTTCTAGCATTTCCTGCAATGTAAGTACAAAAAGAAGTACAAAAGTTGGTAACTTCAGTTCAAATCAACACATAAGTTTGGGAGATGCAGATCGGGTAGAATTTGAAAAGCTCAAGAGTCCCCAAATCTGGACTAGTCTTTTCCTTTTTTGACTAGTGTTTTTTCCCCTTGACCAAGTCATATAGCTCCAAAAGAATTTGCTCCCTCTGAGAAGAAGAAAAAACTTTCATCAGGAAATGTTGCTGATGACTATGACAGGTATTGTATAGTTTATAAGCTGTGCATTTATCTGACGGATACTTAGGGACTTGGGTGATAGTTGTTGTTCCATAAGCTTTCAAGCGACTCCTTGCCTTAAGCTACCCTGATGCTTTCCAGGTACAGGGAAAGAGATGATCTTATCACTAGTACTGAATGAAGATTCAGCTGCCAGTGAGCATAGCTGCCAAGCATCCCTTTTTTTGCAGGACATTCCCTTATTCCAGCACCATTTCCCGCTGCTTCCCGCTGTTATTCCAGATTGTTAGATATCCCGTAGACTGTCCCCAGGACAGGTGAGGCTGCTGATCCCTTATTTTCAAATCTGAAAGTTGACAGCTATGCCAGTGAGGGAGGAGAGGCGGATTTAGGGGAGCACAAGCGGTTTGGTTGCACTGGGTGCAGAGCCTCAGAGGCACTGCAACTATGATGTAGAATGGAAGGTGAAAAACGGGGACGGAGGCATGTGCCAAACTTTAGCACTGCACAGAGCACTGTTGAAATTTGAGACCCCAAAGTCCACCACTGAGGGGAGGCTGGGGGAGGATCCTCTTTGTTTGGCAGCAAAATGACTTTGCCGGGCTGACTTCCTGGATTGTTTCTGCCATTCACACTGAGGAAGAGGATCATCAGAACAACTGAGCAGTATGTGTGCATGGTCCTTGCTCCCAGAATACCATGATAAGCCAGAAACCTTGGTGCTCTCATGATGGGTTAACTTGGCTCATGTATGATGTTCACATATTTCTTCCAGTTCCTTCTCTCACCCAGGTAACACATACCAGAAAGTAGCTCTTTATCTCAGGCAGCTAAGAGCACTCAGCAATGAAAAACCGAGGAGCAAGGGAAGAAAATAATTCCGGACTGCATAGACGCTGCAACTTTAAAGCACATTCAAAGCACATTCTTTCCCTCAAAGAATTCTGGGCACTCCAGTTTACCCATCAGAGCAACAATTTCCAGCAACCCTTAACCAACTACAGTGCCCCGAATTCTTTGACATGGATAATGTGCTTCAAATGTCCTTTATAGATATAATGGTTCCTCCTAAAGTGCTCAGATCTTGACCAGCCCGCTGACCGGTCTAGCATCTCAGAACAAATCTAACAAATGGGGAGCAAAGGGCTCTCCACAGGACAGAATATTTCCAGCACCGAGCTAAATGTAGAGTAGAGATTGTGACAGAGGCTTCCCACAGAGCAAAAGATCTGGACTTGTAGGTTGCACAGGGTGGTCAACTAAGTTTTCTCAGAGTGGGCTCATTAAAATTAATGGGCCAAATGTAGCCATGTTCATTAATTTCAGTGGGTCTGCTCTGAGAAAAATGTAGTTAAATATTACCCATAGACCTTACACAGGGTTGGTTCAGGCCCCATAAGACTACATTTGAAAACAGGGAAAATCCTTCTCCCCTCTATTGTTCCTTATGGGTTCTTTTGTTTGCTAGCTTTTAAATTATTTTCAAGCACACAGATTTATGCACACAGGCAGCAGCAGATAGCTGCACACACCCATGTTTGGGCACTTGCTTACAATATTATCATTCAGTCTATCAAAGTGTTCACTTTTGAAATACATCAAAGGCTATCATTAAGACTTGCAAGTTCCAAGCAGTAATTATCTCTTCATTACTTGCTGGTTGGTTGTTGCATAGGCCTAATTTCATCTGGGGAAAGTGGCTCACATTCCGCATATAGTGGCAAGATAATGTTTTATATTTGAGCTGTTTGGGGCCATTTTCCAACTGCTGTCATACGAGACTCTAATGTTGGCTTCTCCATGCTTTTCACAGCCACACAGCAATTCAGTGTTTCTGTCTTATGTGCTGCAGTGTCCTTCCACTCCCTTTTAATCCAATACCTGTATGATAGGGATAGGGAGTCTCAGGCTTGGGAACCTTCCTGGACTCTATGGCCCTTGGGACTCCCTCCAGGTCATTCCTCCGCCAAGCCACACCCTTTATTCCCAGGCCATACCCCCTCAATAGCTCTGCTTTGCGTGAGTGTTATTTGCCTTCCTGAAATGCATCCTTGAGCTCAATGTCTCTTTCTGGATGGAGGATAGAGAGGGGTGCATGAGTCTGTAAGGATACTTGCCAACTTATATTTCTTGTTCCATCCACTTTTGCCTCTAGTCTCACCCACCACTGGCATGTGGCCCCCAGAAGGTTGCACAGAAGGGAATGTGGCCCTTGTGCTGTGAAATTCTCCCTGCCCATGATCATGGCTGATTAATATTCTTCAGTATTTTAAATGTGTTTGTAGAAGGGGAGGAAGTTATTATTTTGTTGTTTTTGTTTTAACTATTTATATGTGTTTTTTTATCTTTTGATGAAGGGCAGTTTATTACTATTATTATTATTATTATTAGTAGTAGTAGTAGTAGTAGTAGTAATACTGGCTGTCCAGAATTTCAAACAGAATTTTCTCCCAGCCATGCAGTTAACCTGATATCCTTTGTGGATAGGTGGAAGACATAACTCATTATCTCTTAAACTGTTCCTTAGATAGAGATGCAAGAGGTCACTTTCTGAAACCTTTGTTCACACAAGCAAGTAGGCACACCCCAGCAGAAATGGTTCGGTTTCTTTTGAGTGACAATAATAGCTTCGTAACACACAAAGTGGCCCTCTATGCACTGACCGCAATAAAAATAAGGAAAAAAATGAGTTAGATAAAATTGCTGTACATTGTTGTGGTGATTTGGAGGTTTAATCTGAAATCGAGCTGGATTTGAGTTTGTTGGTGTCTCTGGTAACTTCTACATTATCCAATTAAAAATTGGATTTTTAAAAGAAAAAAAATACTAGAATTGGAGCTGTCAGAGGTGCACAATGGAAATTGTGTTTTAATGCTCAGGAACTTGGCAAAGCCTTTTTTAATTTTATGGATGTTTGTTCTGTATTATAATATTCATACTATTGTCAAAAGTAAGTTTGTCACTGCCTTTGGCTAGAACAATAAACTTATAAACTTGAGAACAATGGTATCCTTTGCATGCAGAACATGTACACTGTCACTAATCTATGACTTTGGATATCCAAATCCCAAACCCACTTAATCCTTTAACCATTTAATATTTTATTTTGCCTGGTTTCAGTTTTTATAGGAGTTCCTTTTTGCATTAAATAAAATAATGTGAGCAGAAAGGAAAGCTTAAATACATCTCCCCACCCCTCTCATTTTCCTGATGTATTATGTTACTTTTTAATTGCATTTTGCACAAAAGTTGTGCAACATGAGAGTTTCTGTTGAGTTAATTTTGCTGATAGAGTCTATGTAGAAAAGCTCTGTATATGCCAACTTGAGATTAAATATATAAATAAATAACATACAAGTATTTCTATCTATTTAGAATTTGTTCTAGCTGAATTTGTTTCCCGAACAATATGCTTTTGGTCATCAGCCTCTGGTATCCTCCAGATGTTTTGGACTACAACTTCTATCATCCCTGAGTATTGGCCAAGCTAGCTGGGGCTGATGAGAGTAGTAGTTCAAAGCAACTGGAGGGCACCAGGCTGGGTGAGGCCAGGCTAAGGGGACTATAAGAAAGCTTGAGACATATTGAACATTTGGGGATGCTAAATGTATAGTAGGGATTGGGGTTGTCCAAAATGTCATTTCTGGTTACTTAGCCAACTCAGCTGGCGGCTTTTAATTCCAGGGTGATGGCAATAGAGGAAGCACACAGTTTTGATTTGCTACTGACACCAGATAAGCAGAAATCTAAAACAGGAGTTATCTGTTATTCTGACAACCAGCCTCTAACTCCAGAAGAGCAGCTTGTTGTGATGCTCAGGCATGAGGAGGAAATAAGTAAAGGAAAAACTCTACCCACAGAGAGTGATCTGCAGGTAAGTGAGCTGTTTCCTGAAACACAGGGAAACACAGGTCCCCTCCAGATGACTAGTTTATCCAGAATTCATCCTGCTTTTATCTGCAGCTTTTTATTTACAGTGGTACCTTGGGTTACATACGCTTCAGGTTACAGACTCCACTAACCCAGAAATAGTACTTCGGGTTAAGAACTTTGCTTCAGGATAAGAACAGAAATCGTGCTCCGGCGGCGTGGCGGCAGCGGAAGGCCCCATTAGCTAAAGTGGTGCTTCAGGTTAAGAACAGTTTCAGGTAAAGAACGGACCTCCGGAACGAATTAAGTACTTAACCCGAGGTACCACTGTACTTCCTTCTTTGAAGCAAAATGGACCAATGTGAACCTGAACAGGAACTAAACCCGAATTAAAATCTGCAGGTTTCCAGTTATAACAGAAAATTGGGGGCAATATGGTAAGCAAACAGTAGGCAGGAGATACTCAGGGCTGAGATGTTGGGCAGTCATCAGATTGGGACAGAAGCCAAGCCAGGAGTTACAGTGAAGCAGAAGAAAGACACCAGGAATATCTACCGTTGCCCAGGGAAAGTTTCATGCCAAACATGAAGCCTTTTCAGCCTCTCTGGTCAGAGAGAGCCAGAAGCCAGCCTAAGTGGTGTGCAGGTGTGCAGAACCTTTGGCCCTCCAGATGTTGCTGATCCTATTTTCCCTGTTTTACTCAATGCAATAAATCTGTACATATATATGTATTTACTTTCTAGCGATACTGTTACTACATCCATAAAGGCATCCGGAAAGATATGCTGGCACCGCAGAACAAAGAAGTGATGGATAGCATTTTAAAGCATATCCCAAGTCATTTTCTCGCCAACCCAATGCTGGAGACGTTACTGAAAGAATTAACCGAAGAGATTCAGAATGATTATCATATTTGGCTCATGAAAGACATTGGTAAGAGAAAAGTGTGGTTTGGCATGGGCAGTGTTTCTTGAATTTTTATTGTCACAAGGTCTGCAAGTTGAAAACCGGAATTCTGCAACCTGGTTTCTAGGACTGGTCCTGTCTTTAGGTAGATTGTGGAAGCTGCCTAGGTGGCGTGAGTGTGAGTATAAAATAACAAACTGTAATCACATTTGATTTATTAGACACAAAGTCTCTAGCATAATCAGAACTACAACTCTCAGCACCTTTAAAAACTACAGTTCCTAGGATTCTTTGTATGGCCTAGTGTGCCTTCTGCACGTGCTGCATACACTTAACCATTGCTTCCAAACTGCATCCAGACGGAGTTTCCTTCTTCTTCCCATGCTTTGTGTGGTTTTACCCTAGTTGATTACATCTTGATGGATCCAGAGGAGAGGAAGAGACTCTTTATATACAACATTCCATTGCCTTTTCCTCGAAGAGTGATTCGTGCACCAGTTCCATGGCACACAATCTACCAAGAAGTGAGAAGCTGGAACGAAGGTCACCTCTTCACAGTGAATCCTATGATGCTTACTTTGCAACGCCTCTGGTTCTCAGAGTAAGTCGCCTGGCTTATAAATATCCCCTCACTTCTTTTTAAGTAATAAGTTTCTATTTGCTTTCTATGCAAACTCTTAGCTGGCCATAGATTGATGAGATTGTGTGGAGTACAGTATCTTTTTGCTCACAATCAACTTATATTACTGAACAATATTGGCTACGGAGCCAACTACTCTTCTGAAATATACTTGGAGTCGAGGCCAATCAGGTCGCTGGTTCACTTCACCTGGAGCTGGATTGGGTGCTCCTGCGGACCAATCAGACTGCTGCATTCTGGATCCTATTGTTCTAGGATTCAGCTCAGTACACAACACCTTCCCTCAGCTGTGAGTATAGATCAGTCCAGAAAGATTTCTGGTGGCTTACAGGAGCAATCCCAGAGGACCCCTTGTGCTGTATACAGTAGGAAATTGCATTCAGTGCTATGCTGCTTCTAGTACAAGGGCTGTTGCTCAATGGCAGAGCATCTGTTTTGCATGAAGTAGGTATCCCAGGTTCAATTCCAACATTTCCAGGTATGACTGGGAGACACACCTGCCTGAAACCCTGGAGAGCTGCTTGCAGCCATAGTAGATAATACTGATCTTGATGGACCAGTGGTCTTAGTTAGCATCAGGCAACTTTCAGTATCCCTAAAGGAGGGACTGTAGCTCATTTGCAGAGCAACTGGCTTGCTTGGAGAAGGTCCCAGGTAGGGCTGGAGAGCTGCCCCCAGTCAATGTAGACAGTACTGAGCTAAACAGACCAGTGAACTGACTTGTTATAAGGTAGCTTCCTATATTCCGTAGACCGGGCAGGTATGATTGCATTTAATCCTTATTCTACATCCTTATGTCAAGTTCATCACAGCCATGCATTTTTTCCCCTTCCCTCCCTTAGGTTTTGTAACCTGAGGTTTGTTCGTACCCAGGAAATCCTCGAGGGTGATTTGCCACTCCTGCCCAGCGAGTTTGAAGACTTGGTCCGAAAACATTGTCAAGAAGCTCATGATATTCTTGAGAACAGGTCAGAGTGCTTTTGGAAAACCTATGACTTTCTAGCTGGTGTTGCACTACAGCTCCCAAAATCCCTGATTGTTGACCATGCTGGCTAGGGGTTAATAGGAGTTGGAGTCCAGCAACAGCTGGAGAGCCAGAAGTTCCCCACTTCTGCTTTATGTGAATGATGAGTATGACATTGCTTTATTCATAGAAATGACCCAAAGCAACCTGCTGTTAAAAAGATAAGAGTAACTTCTATTGTTCTGCCCACTTTTTCTTAAGTTCACAGAGATGTGTGTGGACAGAATAACTGTGTGATGTTCTAAAACCTCGCTTTTAAAGCCATTCATTTCTGTCTTTGATCATGAATTAATGCTACTGGCAATCAAGCAAGGGGGGAAAACTTTTTTGGGCTTGACAGACCCAATTGTTCTTCCCACCCCACACAGTGTTTGCAAAGCGCATCGTGCATCACTTCTCAAGTGCCCAACAACCAGCTGCTCCTTGGGCACTTGGCCAGTGCTCTGCAAGGGGATTTTCCAAGCCCCCTTGGGCCAAGCTCTGTCTTTACCTGACCATCTGACATCAGGGTTAGGGCATGTGGGCATGACTTGCCCGAGTCGTGGGCCAAATGGAGGAGCTTGGTGGGGAAAGAAGCATCCACCAAGCTTGTGCCCTCCAAATATTTTGGACTATGTCTCCCATCATCTGCAGTCCAAAACATATGGAGGGCACCAGGTTGGTGAAGGCTGTTTTACAATCTTGACATATGCTGATAGGATAACTTACACATTACAGGTGGATTCCAACATGTGCAGAACTGTTCATTGAACAGAAGCAAAACTGGCTGCATCTTGCTCCCCAGAATGACTTTGACTCGTCTCAACTGATAGAAGAATATTTTGCTTCAGTAGCTGTCCTCATGTCTTTACAGCTACGGGAGATGGTCATTAATTCATTAGCGGATCTCCTTTCCTTCTTTAGGATACATAAGGTATGCAGGGTTGACCGTGTCACCTGGACTTTCAGTGCTTTGTAGACATTCATACAGCTTGATCTTATATTATGCATTTATTGTAGTTGTACAGTCATACCTTGGAAGTCGAACAGAATCCATTCCGGAAGTCCATTTGACTTCCAAAACATTCGGAAACCAAAGCACGGCTTCTGATTGGCTGTAGGAAGCTCCTGCAGCCATTTGGAAGCTGTGGAAACTGTGCCAGAATTTCAGCTTCCAGAAATCATTAAAAAAGCGGAACATTCACTGCCGGGGTTCAATTGTTTGGGAGCTGATTTGTCCGCGAGTCAAGGCGTTTGAGATCCAAGGTACGACTGTATTGCATTATAAGATTTTAAAATAAACTGACAACTCATAAACATCAAATTGCTGTACAATAAAATAGCTGGAATATCATACAGCTAAAAAACCATAAAATAGAGAAGAAGTGACCAACACTGAATCAAATTAATTCTCTAAAAATACTTGGTGAAAACAAAAGCATTTTCAGCAGGTGATGAAATAACAGAATGATTAAAAAAGAGCAAATGCTGCTATTCCATCTGATGGTAGTCAAGGTGTCATAATGAAGTATCAACTGGAAACATAGATGACAGATAAAAAGTATAGAAGACCTCAAGTAAAAGTCCATCCCCAGAAATCCCTCACCTCCAGTCAAATGAAACCCTGATTAAAAACAACAAATTACATTTAAAACCCTAATTAAGTGTATGTTTGGGAGAGGGGATAGGGAAGAAGATAATACACCTCCTTCTCCCCCAGCCAACCACACAGCAGAGAGCAGTACTGAACCCTCCACACACCAGCTGGTGAGCTGAGAGTTTAGTTCTGCTTAATTGGGCTGTGTGCATGTTCCCCTGTTTGTAACAGGTTGGTTAAACCAAATTTCAGTACAGGGCTGTTTGAAAGCCCTCTTGCAAAGAGCCTTAGGTTGCTCTCAGTAGAGGCTTCCTGCCTTTCCTTCTAACCTCGCCTCCCCACCCCCCATCACCTATATTGACAGCCCTGGATTGGCTGGTCTGGTTCTGTTTGGATTGACCCAATTTGCTTCAATTTTTAGGCTTGGCCAGACTCCATTGGACAGTCCTAGTATTTTCGTTCTATTGCTGTTGGATGAATAATAATATACAATACTGCCAAATATGGTTAACTTTCGTCTAGTTTGAAAAGGTTCAGTCCTTCATCTTGATTCAGAATGGGATCTGATGGTATCCAAATATATCCTTCTCTGGAAGGATGGGTTTTCATATTGGGTGATAATATCTTCAGAGGTGTCTGCATGTATAGAGAACAGATGGATAGGCAGACAGACAGACAGACAGAAAGACAGACAGACAACTTTCCAAATATATAGCAGAAGAAGATTCTCTAGATGTAACATGCTTTCATTCTCTGTCTTGAGGATGGAAATGACTTTGGAGAAACTTATCATGAAATGCAATTCTTCATACCACAAATGTTGGTCATCAAACTGGAAGTGCAGGAGCCCGATATTATATTTGAGCCAGATGTGGAAGCTTGTTGGGATTTACTGTATCACTGCTTCATGGAGGTTCTGAAAAATTCTGAGGGTCTTCCAAAGGTATGTAAAAGTAAAATTAAGTAAAATCAAAATCATGTCCATGTTTGCTCAGAAGTAAGCTATATTATGTTCAGTAGGACTTTCTCCCAGGTAAAGGTATGGTACATAGGATTACAGACTTCAGCTGCAATCTCATGCAAATCCTAATTGAAAACAGTGGCGTAGGTGCATGTAATGCTAAGCCATGCTTTAATTTGACCATTTGAATTTGGCCCAGCACCTTAGCCATGGTTTTTTTATTCATGAACAAACCACGCTCATAAGCCATGGTTGGTTAATGTTTACTATAGCTCAGTACTATAGTTTACTACAGCTAAGCATTATGTGTGAACCACAGGCTTTTGGGAACTGACTGCTAATAATGAAAGGCTGGGTGCTGTGCTGCTTTTATTGTAATTATTTGTATGTTTTAAACAGTTTTTATATATGTATACTGTTTTAATTCTACCAATGTTTGTTTTTAAATGATGGTTTTTTCTATGGTTTTTCTATGGTTTTTAGCAATTCTTGTTTTTATCTGTAAGTCACCTTGAGTCCCGTCAGAGAAAACGGCTGGGTATAACTAAATATATAACAACAACAACAACAACAACAACAACAACAACAACAACAACAACAACAACAACTGTATCTTAGTTTCTAGAATGCTTTCATATGATTGTGCTATTGTTTAATCATTTACAATAGCATACCAAATGAATTCTAGGATATTATAGGAGCCAAAAATCTATAGTGTAATTCCCCAAATTTTAGGCAGGGTAAAATAGCTCACTTTTAAAAACCAACAGCAATAGCAACCTGTAAGTCAAGAAACAAACATTTTCTCTATGATGCATTCATACAATGTTTATCCCTTTCTGCTCACTATGGTTCCTGCTTCCTCTTTCTAGGTACAAGTTAAACTGTTCCCAGAATTAAAAGGGGATGACCTAATTCTTCGTACTGTCCAAGCAGATGAATCATTGGTTTCAGAATATGTGAACAAAACTGCTGAGATATTTAATCACAATCTTGTTGGTCCGCGAAAGTAAGCATATGCTGGTAGTTTTCTCGATCAAATAGTTGAAAACCTGCTCCTTGATTTTGGGAACCCAAATCTGGCCTAAATATCTTAAGAAGCATCCAAATGCATATTGAGCAGGGAAAAACCTGAACAACTTTCCAAAATGTATAGTAGATTTCTCAGACATTATGTTCTTTCATTTTTTGTCTCAACAATGGAAATGACTTGGGAGAAAATTATCATGAAATATAGTTATTCATACTGCAAATACTGGTCTGAAGGCACAGGAGGTCACCATTTTGCTGAAGCAAATCAGATCTGGGTCTGGTCAATGCCTGAATGTGTGACTGCCTGGGAACCACATTTATGCCACTTTGAATTCCATGATGGCATAAAAGTACATTAAAAAACATATATTCATTACCATTGATCCTGTTCTGGAGAATTTATGTTTCTTTTATCTTTCCCCCCCCTTGTGTTTAAGATACTTAAGCGTGTACGAGAAGTACAGCGATCTCTTGAATAACAATGCAGAAAATGACGTGACTGAGTTTTTAAGCAAAAGACATGATCTGGATGATTTTGTGGAGGTAATGACTTATAGCATAACTAAAAGCTAAATTACAAATGTAAGCCAGTGCAATTTCTTTATCCTGGAGAGCTTTTCATTTGAAGGGCATGACTCTGCAAGGGGGTCAACCTGCACTTCTGGATCAGCACTTTCAAGCAAGATCAGGGGTGCAGAAAGCCAGGCCTGTGGGGAAAGGCACAACCTTGCTTATGGCTTTTGAGCACAAGCAACACCATGGGGTTTCTTTGCAATGGACTGAATGAGTGTACTAAGGGACCTGAGAAAGGTATCTCTGAGATGCATAGATAGTGCAATAGACACTTAATGTCCTTGTGTTGGAGAGGATGTCCCATTATACAGACAAATCAACATATGCAGTGGGAGTGTCCTACACAAACACTATGCAATAGAATGAAAGATCAAATTTACCCTCATCTCTCTCCCCTCTCTCTCTCCTCTCTCCTTTTCCCCAACCACATAATGCATATGATAACAGTGCCTCGTACTGAATGTAAATGAATTGTGAAAAAGACTCTATAAATTGAAAGTGAAGACACTGTATGTACTTTTCTTTGTTTGTTTGTTACACAAGAAAATCATTAATAAAAACTAATAGAAAGAAAGAAAGAAAGAAAGAAAGAAAGAAAGAAAGAAAAGAAACACATTTGTAGACTGCTCTTTTCTCTTTTTCAACATGTCCGAAATAGCCTAAGATAATGTGATTGTTGTTACTGTTGTTGTCACCATATAACCATGGCAATGTCTTCCATATGCAGAAGATTGATGGTTTGACGAAACTGAAAAAAGAAATTGCGTCTCTGCACGTCACAGTCCCTCTGGCCTTGTTCTGCCTTGACGCATTAAAGCTGAATGAGGATCTTTGCTGTCGGACTCAGAAGCTGAAAGACAGGCTGATTGAGTTCCAAGTGGAAGAAAACAGGGAGGTAAACCAGAGGTATGTGCAAATAAATGGGACATGACCATGATGGGGGGGGTCTGTTCATTTTGGTTTCTCCCCCCCCCCTTTTAAGTTCAGTTCTCCACATTGCCACAACAGATTGTGGATCCTTCTTATATTTTTTAAGAAGTCCTTATGATAATGAACCAGCATTTTAGTACCGACTTCACTTAATATACACATTTTAATGCATCTCTCTCTCTTTCTCCTGCAAGAAATTCTGGCTGATGTAACGCAGTTTTGTATGTCACTTTGCCTAACACATTTGTTTGTTTGTTTGTTTATGCAAATATTTATATACCACTATATCATAAAAAAATTCATTCATTGTGATAGATGTTTAACAACATGTCCCTCTTCTGTTTCCATCTGTAGCATTTGCAACCAGTACAGCATAATTGCAGACAAAGTCAGTGATGTGCCTATGACCACTGAGGAGCTGGTTGATACCACGGCCTATTTGAAAAAATCCAGTGACGTCACTGTCTTTAAGTTGCGTCGTGAAATCAGGGAAGCTATCTACAGACTGGAATTCCTGATGGACTACGCTGATCTTCCTTGTACGTTTTTGAAAAGGAAAATACAACAAAGAAAGAGTCCAAGCTAAGGGCTGGTCTTAGGACTGTCACCCAGCTAAACAAATCTTAGTTGATTAATTGCATGAGCTTTAATTGATCCTTTATTTGTTTTTAAGTGATACATACACCTATGAACACGAGAAAGGAGGATGTCTATTCTAATAGGGTGCTTTCAATCTGCCATTTAATGAGAGCCAGTGTGGTGTAATGTAGAGTGTTGGTCTAGGACCTGGAAGACCAGAGTTCAATTTTCCACTTCAGCCAGGAAGTTTACTGGGTGACCTTGGGCCAGTACCTCACAATGCTGTTGTTATGATTAATTGAGGAGGGGGAGAATCATATACGCCACCTCGAACTCCTTAAAGAGGAAGGTGGGATAGAAATGCAATAAATAAAAAACAAATACTTGCATTAAAAACCAGAGCTTGGTCAAAGATTTTGTTAGCTTTCAACTTAAGTTTATTTGAGTTAGCTTTTTGGTGCAGCAGCATCACAAAATGACATACGAAGGAGTGCAAGAATGGCCACAACAGAACAGATGTGTAGATTAATTTAAGGTATAACGTTTTCCTAGGTGATGATATAAAACTGAACAGTACTGTTTTGCATTGGCCGGATGAGATTGAGGTCATCTTTGAAACCGCAAGGAATCAGCTGATGAACAGACGGGATCATGTGGAGCTCTGTCTCATCAAAAGGTAAGTTACTAACTTAGGAGGAGGTGGCCTCAGAAACTGCCGCCTCCCATTTGAACCTTCCCAAGCCATTAAGATGGGCCTTGGTTCGCCCTACCATTGGGAAAAGGGAGCCAAGTAGATTACTACAATGCGTTATACATAGGGCTGCCTTTGAAGACAGTTCAGAAGCTTCAGCTGATGCAGAATTCGGCAGCCAGGTTGCTTACCCTTTGCTTTGCAGAGTTAAGTTAAAGGTCCATTGTTTATTTATGCAATCTAGGCATTTTATATCCCACTTTTCTTTAACAGACTAACAAAACCTCCAAGTGACTTAATTCTTCACTTCACTTACTGATTTTTTTTGGGGGGGGTTGTTTTTGTTTTTAATTGAGGAGCAAGCTATAAGATGAGTGAATGCTTTGCTGTCTTTGCTTACAACCAGGTGCTCTGAATTTGAGGCTATCCTAGAAAATTATAACAAAGAAGTCGAAAGCTTCCGAAAGAAAGATGTCATGACCATGGAAGAAATGAAGAACAACGTTGAAAAGTTTAATGAGTTGTCTAAGAATTTGGACGCTGCTCTTTCAGAATATGAAGTTAGTCTCTCCGTAGCTTTAAATTTGCAAATGCTTCCTTAGCATAATCCTAACCATACCTGCTCCATAGTAGGTCCTACTGAATTCAGTGGGGCTTACTGCCAGATAAGCGAGGTTAGGATTGCAGCCTTTATTTATTTTAAAGTGCCAGCCTGTGCATGTCTATGCAGAAGTGAGCTCCTCTGGTTTGCATCCAACTATTCACAGTAGACCCATTAAAATAATTGGATCTAAACTAGTCATGCCTATTGATTTCAATGGCTCTACTATTCTGAATATGTCTGATAATGAGTGCGATTATGCAGCCTAAGGTATTGAGAATGGTTGACCAGTGGTCTTTTCTGGAACGCAATTGTGTTCACAGCACCCAGCTTTGAATAGTTTTATTATTTACAGTAGTAATGTTTATCATTGCTAAAAAGTTTGTGACACTTCACAAAGTGCAAGAGGGCAGGTCTCTGTCCTGAGGAGCTCACACTTCAACCCAAGTGAAGCAACAGAGGGAGGGGAACTTAAGAAGAACCTGCTAGATTAGGCCAATGGTCCATCTAGTCCAGCATCTTAGTCACGCAGCAGCTACCCAGATGCCCATGGGAAAAGCCCCCCCTTGCAGGACATGAGTGCAAGAGCACTCCCCCCACCTGTGATCCCCAGTGGCTAGTATTCAGAAGCATTACTGCCTCTGGCTGAGGAGGCAAAGCATAACTATTGTGGCTAGTAGCCACTGATAGCCTTCTCCTTCACGAATTTGTCCAATCCTTTAAAATCACCCAAGTTGGTAGCCATCACTGCCTCCTGTGGGACTGAGTCTCATAGTTTATGCACTGCATGAAGATGTGCTTTCTTTTATCTCTCTTGAATCTTCCAACATTCGGCTGCATTGGATATCCCTGAGTTCTAGTGTTCTTCTGCATGCACAGACCATGTTGCAGCAAATTTTGATAAGGAAATGATGTGGGGAGACTTAGATCTGAATTTCCCCCTTCTCTAAAGAAATTGTTTTAGCTCTCTTTGTAATGCTGGATTGAAAACACACATACACCAAGAGCTCTGCACCAAATCATTAAAATAATGTGTGTGTGTGTATGTGTGTGTTACAGGCGATTAATAAGGAAGAGGAGCTACTGGAACGAGAGAAAAGCCAGTTTCCACTGCTGCAGACTATCATCACAAACAAAATACCTTTTGAACAGCTTTGGGTGACTGCTTACAACTTCCATACGAAGTCTGAGGAATGGATGAATGGTGAGGTTTTTCATGCACGAAGATAAGTTGCTTGCAACTGAGTTGTGTGTCTTAAAAAAATTATGTTTACTGATCTTTACGAGAGAAAATAAAATGTGTGCTCCCTTCCCAGAAAGCAGAAGATTTAACAACAACAACAACAACAACAACAACAACAACAACATCTGAAGGCACTTCTAAAATGAAATTGCCCTCACCCAGATATTCATTTGTTAGAAAGTAATCTCCCATTTTCTTTTCTCTGCAGCTATGTGTACAGCACCTGTCTTGAGGCAGAATATCTCTGAGCCTGAGATATTCTTGCATGGGCATGTATTATTTAAGGCAGTGCTTTTGGTATTTAACTAGGAGTTACTGATTTTGGCTTTGGTTTTGTTACAGTGCCTTCAATACCTGCCAGTAAATCTTTGCAGAGAAAACTTGGGTTTTGAGATTTACAAAATGCTTGTTTGCTTTTTCACATGCAGGACCTCTCTTGCAGCTGAATGCTGAGGAAATCAGTGAAGATGTTGCCACCATGTGGCGGACAATGTACAAACTGACAAAGACCTTAGTAGATCAACCTGGACCAAAGCGTTTAGCGGAGAATGTGAAATTTAAGATCGACAAGTTCAAGCAACATCTTCCTGTCCTCTCTATTGCCTGCAATCGAGGGATGAAGGATAGGCATTGGGAACAGGTAGCGATGGGGAAGTCTGTTGATTATGGTTTCTCTCTGTTTCTCATATTCCCAGTCCTGGGTTCAGTACTGCACATTTGCACATCAGTTTGCATATGAAGTCCTTGTGAAAATTGATCAGCATTTTAGTGTGAATTTCTTATGTCACTCTCATAAGAAGTTATTTTTTTTAAAAAAAAAATTAAGCCCCCTTCAAATGCCCGAAATGGCATGGACATGATTGAGCGGAGGGAATGTGTCATTGTTATCATTGATGTCACACACATTAGCCAACTGTAGTGTAGACCTTAACAGGGGTCATGAAGACATCTTAAGGCAGCCCTGTTCAGGGAAGTTTTTAATATGTAACGCTGTATTGTTTTTAACACTGATTGGGAGCCGCCCAGAGTGGCTGGGGAAACTCAGCCAGATGGGCGGGGTATAAATAATAAATTATTATTATTATTATTATATGATGCATTCTACAGGACAGGGCTGGTGACACGAAAGGTTCCATTTTGTGTTGATATCAAATAAGCCTCATCAAGTCGGGGGTCTATTGCTTTGGGATTTTTTATGGGAAACAATTAGCTAAGCAAATGAAATCTGTAAACCCTAGAAAAGGACATTGTAATATACAACACACACGTTGTTGTCCTTTTCACTGCAATTATGATTTAGGTTTAGTTACAGATATGGAGCGTAATGTTTCATGTAAGCATTTCAGTAATTCTTACAACAGGCCCATAAGATGGACCAGTATTGCCATGCCTGTACAAAGCCCTTTTCTGTGTTTTGTCCATTTTTTCCCCAGATAAGTGAAATAGTTGGATATGAGATAAGACCTGATGAAACTACATCACTCATGAACATGTTGGAATATGGTCTATCAAAATACATTGATAAGTAAGAAAATAACACCCAGATCTTTTAATCTGGTTAATATTCGTTGCATGCATTAACAACATTAGAGTTTGATTTCTAGTTGATATTTCCTGAAACTGTTTAAAGCCTTGCAATTTTGCTCACTGCCCCAGTTATTTTTTTGTGGAATATTAGGAAACTCTTTAGAATCGAATCAGAACTTTTCAGTAAAAAATGTATGTGGGGAGACATCTTGTCTTGCTCCAGAACAATGAGGAGCTAAGTTCATGGAATTCTTGTGCCCATTGTGCTCCCACATGTGTGCATCTGTGCTAAAAAAATGCACTCAAAGCCTAACAGCATAGTTCTGTTGTATGTTTACTTAGAAATGAGCCCCACTGTGTCATTAGTAAGTGTGTTTGGGATTGTAGCTTAAGGGTACAATCCTATGCACTCTTGCTTGGGAGTAAGTCCTGTTGAACTGGGCCTCATGTGTAGGGTTGCTTACTATTTGCATCTTTAAAAAAACCCCATACACTTGAAATGCAGAAATGCATATAATGTCATGCATAGTTTGCCCATTAACCCCCTATTTCAAGCAGGAGCCAAGTGTGGGAAGGTGTAGGTCAGGCAAAGAAAGAGAAAACTTTTCCTAGCACCAGAAGCTTCCATTCTTTTTTCTTGGGAGTGAGCAGTGAGGTAGTCAAGTTTGCTGATGATACTGGTTTTCAACCAGTGTGCCATGGCACCCTGGGGTGCCTTGAATGATGGTCAGGGGTGCAGCAGGCAACACTGGCCTCTGTCCCTCTTTCCTTCCCTCCCGCCTCTGATGGACTCTTGGGTCTTTGCCTCCCAAAGGCTTGAATGGCTGTTTGTTGTAGGAGCCCTGGCTGCAAGCTCCCCAGGCGAATGGTGCCTCTGGGGCTGGCCAGGGAGTGCTTCCCAGGCCCCTGTGGGGCAGTGCGAGGAGGCACCTCTCTTTGGAGCAAGTGAGAGTGGAGCTCAGAGAACAGGGGCAACAGCTGCGGCTACCCAGAGGACTCCGAAGGAGAGGGGAGAAGAGGAAGGCTGAGGGGAGGGTGTTTGAAAAGGGGTGAGGGCCTGCCAGCTCTGCAGGCAAGTGGTGACATAACTGGGCCCCTGAGCCCCACAGGGGTGCCACAGAAAGAATGTAGTTGGCCAAGAGAGCTGTGGACCCAAAAAGATTGAAAACCTCCAATTTAAAGTACTATTTCCCTATTTTTTTTCCTTGAGCTGAGGGTCAGGACCATGGAGAGCTCTCTGTGGTGAAAGCTTCTCCAGATAACAGCCTTCTCTGGACACACCTCCATTTGCTGTGGACTCACTGTAATTCCAGTGCTTGGTTTTTAATCCATCTTCATACAACATGATCCAAAATACATTTGCATCCTTTGCTTTGTTATAAAACTCTGCTGTTCTGTTGGTTTCTCAAACCAGTTTCATACTCTGACAATTAAAATCCCTCCAGACTTCAACTCCCAATCAGCCTACTTGGCCACTGGTCACTGATGGTGGGGGGGCTGTTCGGGGTCAATTTCGTCCAGGGGGTCCGGCACACTTCTCTTGCGCAGCTCTGGTCTTCCCCCCGGGACCTTTGACTCAGCAGAGCGTAAAACACAGCGGAAGTAGAAGCTTGAACGTTCTTCGTGCGAAGGCAATAACTCAGGCTGACACTTAGCAGTCTCCTTATCTTTAAAGTCTTTATTCCTTAGCAAAACACAATAGCTATAAATCTCCTGCCTGGCGAGAGTTCGCCCATGTTGCTCCTTTCTCCATGGAGCTAAACACGCAGACTAAAAGAACACAGAGAAACCACTCCCTTTCCGTGTTCTATGCCCGCCCTCAGAATGTGAGGCGTCATCACTCAGAACTCTTAACCCTGTAAGTTCTGAGCCTCTCCTAACACCCCCTCTCGAATCACATTCTGAGAGGACTTCTGAGTGTTCAACACTTTCCCCATTGCCTTCCGCCCCTTCCTGGCATCGTTGTTAGGCACCTGTTGAACCTCACGAACCTCAGGTTCGCACTGTGCGAAACCAACCCACGCATTTGTGACCTGAAACCTCTCAGGTGGAATTCCCTTTGTAGCCCGCGATGACCGCCTGGGCACAAACTGGGGTGCTCCTTTTGACCCACTGGGGCCAGCATGTGCGTCTTCCTCATCAGAAGACTCCCCCTCTGACTTGACACGTCTGTGAGCTTTCTCCATTATGCGCACAGGAGATGAGGGCTCACTCTTGGACACTCCCTTAACAACCTGTGGAAACGCCCTACTCTGTTCAGGGACCTGGTCTCCACCAGCAGGTTCAGGCTCTGGCTCTCTTTCCTCCTCAGCGTCAGACAGACAATCTGAGTGAACGTCAGAGCGCACTTTGCGCCTTGCCCAACCATCCTGCTCAAAGAACTCAGCCTGTTTACTGATCAGAAGCTTGGTCTGATCACCTTCTGGGTATGCGAATCTCCACCCTTTTGTCGCAGGCTCATATCCACAGAAGATCATTTCCTGGTACTTTGGACCACCCTCTTGCTGCAACCATTTTGGTACAGGCACCATGGCTCTACTACCAAAAGTGCGAAAGAAATGCACAAGCGGCTTCTGCTGATGAAGCAGGAAATACGGGGTATCACCTACCACTGCATTGTAGCACCTGTTCATCGAGAAATTGGCCGTTTTTACCGCCTCCCCCCAAAAACTGTGAGGCAAACCAGAGTCATCCAGTAGGATCTCGGATGCTCGAACCAGAGCTTTACTCCTAAGCTCTGCCACGCCACTCTCCTGAGGAGAAGTCACCTTGTGACGTATCCCCCTCTGGCGAAAGAAACCCTTTAGAGCAGACCCAGTGACCTCTGAACCTCGGTCACATTTGAACCCTTGCACCTTGGTGGAGAACCTCAGTTCCACCTCTGCAACCCAATCTTTGATCAGTTGCGCTGCTTCCTCCTTAGCTTTCAGAGAAAAAGCCCAGGAGTTCCTAGTAAAATCATCTGTCAGCACCATCAGCCACTTGGCCTTGCCCAGACTTGGCTGAGGCATAGGCCCAAACAGGTCTGCGTGCACAAGCTCAAAAGGCTTTGTGGTCACTCTCTCCACCCTGGGATGGCTAAATCCCTTGTTTCTGGCTTTCCTGCAAGCCTTGCAATTCAAAGGTTTACCACATTCTTTTACCTTGCAACCTTTGGTGCACTCTGATAACATCTGGACGTCCTCACAGGACCCATGTGACATCCTCTTGTGCCACACGCAAGCACACGACACATGAGTGTGGTCAGTGGCTTTCCCAGCATTCCCCTCACCCTCGAGAGGTGATTCCAGAACAAAGAGGTTGTTCTGATTTTTCTCAACACGTACCAGTTGCTCTCCACCTCTGGAAATTGTGCAAACATTGTTTTCAAAACTCACAGAATATCCCTCCTGTAAAAGGCACGGTACAGATAGCAGGCAATGTTTTATCTCAGGGAGAACATAAACCTTCAATTCAGCCTGTAAAAAAGAGACAAACATATTAGAAACATGGGTTACACGTCCCTGTGAACCTGTAGCAAATTTAACTGTTCTCTCAGTTGAAACAGCCTTGCAGTTCCACATTTGTCCATCAGGTGGCGCTGTGACCAAATGGGCATTCGCAGCCGAGTCCACAACCCAACGTAGCACTCTCCCCCCTCCGGAGTTGTCCTTCTTTGTTGCCTTTGCAACTGACTTCCTGCTGCCCCCGACCTTGGAGCTCTCGTTGCAGGTGTTGTTGTTGTCCAAAACCGCCATAGACGCAGACAGTTGATAAACGATTTCTTCCCCTTCCGGCCGACCCTGGGACTTTCCACGCTGGCCTCTTCTCCCGGGCTGGTTCCCATGGGAAATGTCCTTGGGACTTTCCTGCCCTTTGTCTCGCTGTGGACAGCTTCGGCGCAGGTGCTCCGGAGAACCGCAAACAAAACAGCAACGAATGGAAAACTTTTCAAACTTGCCTTTGGACGTCGGTGCCCCCCCACTCTTGCCAGCAGCACTCCTCGAGGCTTTTCTGCTGTTGGGAAAATGGCTTTTGGCTTCTGCTGTGGTTTCTCTGCAAACCCCCTCCAGCTCCTGCCAAACAGCCTGGGCACTCTCAAGACCCTTGGAATGGCCTTTCTGGCCTGCACCCCCAAACTTGGGTGCACAGCCTCCAGAGGAACAGCTAGCCACTGCTTTCCTCTTCCCAGCTTCCAGCAGCTTTCCAGCACACGGCTGCCAGTCTCTCTGGCGTGTCAAAGCATCGCAGCAGCTTTCAGACACGGCTTCAGCCCACTTTGGGCTTCCAGGGCGTCCCACAGCCCCTCCTTGACTCTCTGGGCGTTCCCCAGCTTCTGTGCAGCTCTTGGCCCCCTCTGGGCGTCCCTCAGGCTGGCGTCTAGCCCCCCCTGGTCTGGCTCCCACTCTCTTCAGTGCCTGCCAACCGACCCAGGGCTCCTTCCCGTCTGCCTCTTCAAAAGGGACTGCACGCGATTCATGGCTGTCTGCCATCTCTCCCCGGGGGCCCAGCTTACTTACAGGTACCTCCCGGTCCGGCAGATCCTTCCCAGCGAGCTCCCTTCGCTCCAGCTGGCTCCAGCTACTCCTTAGCTGGCCTTTGGCTGCTGGCCTCTGCCTCTTTGCCTGCAGTTTCACTTCCCAGCGTCTCATCGGCTGGCCTCCGGCTGCAGCCTCCTCACACGCACGAACGTTGCTTATCTTTATTGCTGACCCCCATAACCTGTTCGGGGTCAATTTCATCCAGGGGGTCCGGCACACTTCTCTTGCGCAGCTCTGGTCTTCCCCCCGGGACCTTTGACTCAGCAGAGCGTAAAACACAGCGGAAGTAGAAGCTTGAACGTTCTTCGTGCGAAGGCAATAACTCAGGCTGACACTTAGCAGTCTCCTTATCTTTAAAGTCTTTATTCCTTAGCAAAACACAATAGCTATAAATCTCCTGCCTGGCGAGAGTTCGCCCATGTTGCTCCTTTCTCCATGGAGCTAAACACGCAGACTAAAAGAACACAGAGAAACCACTCCCTTTCCGTGTTCTATGCCCGCCCTCAGAATGTGAGGCGTCATCACTCAGAACTCTTAACCCTGTAAGTTCTGAGCCTCTCCTAACAGGGGCGTGTAGTTCAGTGACATCTAGAAGAGCAAAGGTTCCCCACCCAGGCTTTAGATAATTGCAGCTTTGACTGAGTAAACCAACTCACATCTTTGCTTTATTTCCCATTTTCATTTAGACTAGAGCCTATTGGAGCAGCAGCTAGCAAGGAGTACTCCCTAGAGAAAAACATGGAGAAAATGAAATCGGAATGGGCAAATATCTGTTTCACGTTTGTAAAATACAGGGACACAGTGAGTACATTTTCTGCGATCAAGCAACTGTGCTTGGGACAATAGTTATTTTCTCAGTTATGTTACTTTACTGAGGATCAGTGGGTTTGTTTCTGGTTGAACGTCAGCTGCCCAGAGCTGCTGGAATCTGTGTGTTGCTGCTCCAGTGGTGAACCAGTGAACTGGAGGTGGCAGCTTCCTTAGACTACACCCACCCAAGCTGGCCACCGGGTCTTCATGGGCAAGAGGGAATCTAAAAGGGCTTCCTTTTCCAGCTGAGCCTTGACTGAACCACAAGGTCTTCCTGATCGCTGGCATGTACCTGTATTCTTTGGCCCTGGCACCTGGCTTGTTCTTCAGTCCTGCTTCTTGGTTTGTCCTCCAGTCCTGGCTTGCTCTTTAGTCCCTGGCTTGTCCTTCAGTCCTGCATTACTAATTAGTTCTGACCATTGGCCTGGCTCACAGCTGGCTCCTCAATCACCTGAGGCTGCTGCCCATTGACAGTCTGACCGTAGTGCCTGTGGGAGCAAGATATGCCCCAGGATGGTGTTTTGGTTGGTTGGTTGGTTTGTGATAACCACTTCCATGTATACAGGAGGCTACTATTTGTATGCCTATTACTGTTTGTATTGACTGGAGATTCTCTATGCCAGCACCATGCATTCCTGTAATATATGGTACATAGGGAAAGAGCAGGTTACCCACATGTGATGACACAAAAATTGTAAACCTGGCAGCAAGAGTCATATGGGGAAGAATAGAATTGCGTGTATAATCATTCCATCTATTTCTGATGTTCAGGCTGTAGGTGTGATTGCTTATATAGTCATAAGAACATTGGAAAAACCTGCTGGGTCAGGCCAATGGCCTACCAAGGCAGTATCCTGTTCTCAAAGGGGCCAACCAGATGCCCCAATGGGAAGCCCAAAACCAGGACCTCAACAGCGTTCACTGGTGATTCCCAGCAACTGGTATTCAAGCTAGGAGTAGAAAAGAAGGAGCGGAGTGCTTCAAGGTGTGTCCAGGAACGACATATTGCTACAGGCCCTACTTGTGTATAACACAGTGATAATGGGGTTTTAAATAAGTTACCTCAACTAAGTGTGGCTTCTTTGCAGGACACCAGCATTCTGTCTGCAATCGATGACATCCAGCTCCTGCTGGATGATCACATTGTCAAGACCCAGACAATGTGTGGTTCTCCGTTCATCAAACCGATAGAGGGTGAATGCCGGGTAAGGAGAAACAGGGTTGTCTGTGTTTCTGTGCGCCTCCATGCAATGCATTAGCATAAGAACATCCCCATGACGTATTTGGATGGGGTGAGCAGCTTGCTTATTGGGAAGATGGGACACAGGAATCTGCATTCTACACTACATCTAAAGCCAGGGTGGAGAATCTGTGGCCCTCCAAATGTTGCTGAAGTACAACTCCCATCAGCCCCAGCCAACATGGCTAGTGGTCAGGGATGATGGGAGTTTTGGCTCAGCGACATCGGATATAATAGATCACACTGGTGAACTGTATAACACACCCCTGTTCCTGCTGCAATATACCTGTATACCACTCTGTGCTTTTTAAAAACATTATCCCAAACAAGGCTAGCCATCAGATCTCTTAGCAGAAAGCACAAATCTGTAACATTCTCTGTTATGCAGTCAGCACATTTAGAAAGCCTGTTAGTTGGTTTGTCAGGCTGGGAGTAAACCCCATTGAATTAAGTAGGACTTACTTCAGAATAGACAGGGTTAAGATTGCAGCTTGAGGTATTCAGAGAAGACCAGCTGAAAATAATGAGTATAATTTTAACAGGTCTATTTTGAGTAAAACTTAGCTGACTACAACTCTGCAACTGTACTCTGGTACCTGCATTACAAAACCTGTCTGTAGCGGCTTGACATTTATGAAATCCACACAATTTTGAGTATTGTTTTTGGTGATTTTCCCTGCTGTTTAGTGTGATTTATGTGCTTGGTTGAATTTGAAGCCTCCCAATGTGACTTACTGATGAAAGGAGGAGCAAAAAATAATGGATTGTCAAAGGGCTGCTCCAACCAAGAGTCCAAAGGGCTTTTCCTATTAATATTTGATCATGGGCTGAAGCATTACCTTTAACTCTGACAGCTTGTTAGTGCTTCCTCGCCCTTAACACAAGATCTCTCTCTTTCATTCTCCAGAATTGCTTTGTTCCTATCTTTCCAGCTGAGCTTCACCCTGTGTGTGAACAGGATAGGTAGTCTGCAAAATACAAATCTGGCACTGCAACTTATGAAAGGCTTTGACAACTTCCAAACAGTAGTTCTGGGGATTGGTTTACTGGAGAGATAAATTGGAATCTTATATCTCTATAAAAAAATTGCAAATATAGAAAAAAATGGGCTTATGTTTAAACTGACCACTTTAGCAAGGACACATTCTCAAATGTCATTGCTGAGGGTCCACTTTATAAACCTTTTTTAGGGAGGGTGGTGGTTCTTTTATAGAAAAAAAGCTATTTCCAAATGATATTTGAAAAACAAGTTGGAGAAGCACTGTTAATCAGTTTTGGGAGGGGAGGATTGTTACAACACCGCACAATTTTGTAGGTACACTGATACAACAGGAGAGATGAAAGGAGGGAGGGGGAATGAAGCCTGTTATTTAATGTTGCCTCAAGTCTGCTGAGTGAGAATTAAAAATAGTGCCTTGAAGACCTTTACATTGATCTCTTTACAGAGGTGGGAGGAGAAGCTTGTTCTGATGCAGGAAATATTAGACAATTGGTTAAAATGCCAGGCAACGTGGCTTTATCTGGAACCCATATTCAGCTCTGAGGACATTATTGCTCAAATGCCAGAGGAGGGGAGGAAGTTTGGAATAGTGGACATGTACTGGAAGGACATCATGGTGCAAGCAGTAAGTAGACAGTTGCACTTGGGATTCTGCACACACAAAAATTGTATAGGCGGAAGGGACCCACAGTGTCATCTAGTCCAACCCCCTACAGTGTGAACATATCACATGGGGGTGGGGTTCATGCATAGAGCATTTCACTTTCCCTGTAAAAGAAATATTGCAATAGTTTTGAGCCAGGTTGTTGCTCACCAACAGTGGTTGGTCTTTAGCAGACAAAATGGTTGGGGGTTCTTACACAGCATACCATACCTGTTTGGTACAGTGGCAGCTGTGTGATGTAGCAGAGTTCTAGTGTTGCATAGACACTGCATTCACATCCCCTGCTCAGCTGCAAAGTTTACTCTCGAGTCACTTCTGCTCAGTCTAATCTGTCTCACAGTGTAGTTTAAGTGAGCCTTGGCAAGGCTATCAACATGGCAGGCAGTCTTCTCCCTCCCAAGGTGAGTGTCCTGTTTTGAACTGACAGAGCCCACAAACATCCTGAGAGATATGTGGTCCAGCCAGTGGTAGCAGGAACCAGGTTCAAAGAGAACCGTTCAGTAAGATACCTGCAGGCAAACACAGGAAGTCAGTATGGGCCCAAAATGCAAGAGAATCGAGATGGTCAACTACAAATCTTGTAGAACCATGGGCAAATTGCTAGGTGTGCTAAACTTGTTCTGATGGAGTCCTAGCTGCAAATGATGCTTTGTATCAAGGATGAGGAGCCTGTGGGGGCTCAGCTTCTTTACTATTGTATGCTTTTTTAAAAAAAATAGGTGAAAGACACCAGAGTCCTGATTGCCACTGAGCAACCAAAGATGTTGGACAGACTTCAAGAAGCAAATATGCTTTTGGAAGACATCCAGAAGGGTCTGAATACTTACTTGGAAAAGAAAAGGTTATTTTTCCCAAGGTGGGCTCATTAACAAGTTTCAATTTAAAGCAAATCGATTCTCATTAAGAAATTAGATTTGTGGATACACATGGCACATTGACTACACAGGAAGCATTGAGTTCAGAGGCCTGGGACTCTTAGAAACAAGAAACTGGACTGAGGCTATGGCTATTAAATGAAGAGGCTTATTTCAGGGAGCTTTCCTTGCTCACTGTTGCAAACAGGCTGGTGTTCTCCTTCCAGAATTATTTCTTGAGTCCTGAAGTAGACTAGTCTATGCTTAGGCCAGAGTATTCTGGAATGGTGGTCTGGATGAAGGAATGGATCTGCCATAGACATTACACTGAGCAGTCAAATTAACCAGATTTAAACAACCAGAGCCCTACTGGATCCGTCCAAAGGCCTATCTAGTCCAGCATCCTAATTTCCACAGCGGCCAACCTGATGCCTCTTGGGAAGCCTGCAAGGAAACCACAGGGATAATACTGTCTTCAGCTGTTGTTCTCCAGCAACTGGTTTTCAGAGGCCTGGTCCCTCTGATCATGGACATAACATACACCCACCATGGCCAGTAGCAACTGATTGCCTTATTATCCTCTATGAATTTGAATAATTCCCCCTTTAAAACTAAGTTGTGGCCATTGCCACATCTTGTTGCAGCAAACTCCATAGCTTAGCTGTGTGCTGCATGATGGGATACTTCCTTTCCTCTGTCACATATCTCTGACCAGTGAGCTACACTGAATGATCCTGGGTTCTAGTATTAGGGAGGGAAGAAAACTCCTCTCTACACACTTTCTATATGACATACATAATTTTTAAAGCCTTGGTCATTCCTGCCTTACTTTCCTTTTCCTCCCACTTGTACAAAACCCTCTCAAACATGGTTACATTTCCTCCTGAGTAGTGGTGCTGTGATAAATTTGGCCAGATAAAGACCGTAGGGGGCAAACAGCGCTCATAAAAATCAAGAGGCGATGCAGAAATCTCCTCTGGCTTTTGAGTTGTAGTAAGATGCTACCTACACATTTGCTAAGCTTATCGCCACACAAGAGATAAACTTCTTTGTTCTGGCCCTTAAGACTTACCCCAGGCCACACACCCTCTTCCCAGCTCCAGCTCTAATTAGCCTTCTTCCCACTCTCCTTGAGTATTTTTGTCTGGCTGCAAAGTATTATTGAACTCTGAGAATGCCTCTTGCCTAGATGGAAGACAGAGATGGGTCTATGAGAGTGTGTAGAAACTATCCTTTTGCACTAAGGTAACATTTGCATGAGTTGTTTTGCCTCACCCACCATTGGCACATCCCCGTCCCCCAAGGTTGCCTAGAAGAGAATGCAGCCCTTTGGTTGAAAAAAAGCTCCACACCTCTGACCTACCAGCTGAGATTCTTTTAACTGAAGGAGCAGACATGGGAGCTGGGACTCCCTGTATTTGGCCTAGATGCTATTCTGCTGAGCGGTGGTCCCTCCCCATTTAGGTCAGGGGTCAATGAAGTGATGACCACCAAACTGTGTGACTTCTGTGTCATGAGAATTAATGCGTGGATGTTAAAAACAACAACCCTATTTTGAACAGATTCTTCTTCCTTTCTAATGACGAGTTGCTGGAGATTTTGTCCGAAACCAAAGATCCTCTCCGAGTGCAGCCACACTTGAAAAAGTGCTTTGAGGGAATCGCAAAACTAGACTTTACGGAGAACATGGAGATTATAGGCATGATCAGCTCAGAGAAGGAAATTGTACCTTTTATCAAGACAATCTACCCAGCACAAGCCAAAGTAACCTTTGCATAGAATTTTCTTGTTTTTCTGTTTGATAGCTTGGCCATAGCAATGTGCTTATTGGGGAATAAGCTCAATGGAAGATGCCAGTTTTTAGATGAAAAAGTGAAGAGCATTGAAAAGTAGTCCTTTTGTCCACCATCAATTATCTTTATCTTGGAGCAGGGCAAACCAGGACTAGGAATGGGAAAGAAACTCTATTCAGTTTGCATTTTAAAGTGAACCTACATAATTAATACTTTCTGAAACAATAAGCAAACTGAATCATAGCCACCCTTCTAAATTAGCATTTATCTGAATTTTGCTGTGCAGTTCTTCAACCAAGTAATCTGTACAATGTGCAAAGAAATGCATATATTAGTGGGTGGAAACACATTTTATTAGGGTGACTTGTTTGTGGAAATGTGTGTGTTGGGCAAAATTCCATTGAAGGATGTTTTTGTTAGGAGAAATTCTCATTAAAATGCTTAACAGATTTTAATGACAACTTAAACAAAAATGAATTTGCCAACTGACGTGAAATGTGGAGAACTGAAGACAAGGAAAATGGGAAACTGAGAGAAACCAAAATCAATTCACCCATTCCTAGGCAGAGTTGAAGCTGCCCATGCGAGTGCAGTAGGAAGCTGTATTCCAGGAGAGGCTCAGGGGAGACTCCTCACCCTTCCTGGTCATCTGCTGTGTCCCAGTGCACACCTGGTCCTTCTCTGGCTATTCCCTCCTCCCAAGTATCCCTAGTGGCAAACCAGGCAAGGGCTGTTCCGGTGGTGCTGGACTTCTTTCTGGGACTAATGCCATCTCTGCTGCAGGGGGGTGAAAACTGGAGGTGAAAGGGGAGAGCCTGGGACCAAAGTGTCCAAGCTTGGTGTGTGGGACCTTGGGGGAGATGAGTAAGATGTATTTGGTGCTCAGTACCTCAGGCTGATAGATTGTGATAGCAGGCTCTGGAGGTCTCTGCATAGTCCCACTCCTCTTCCTCAGATGATGTCCCTCCAGGCTGGGCTCTGACCTGTACAACATAAAATATGTCACATATATATTGCCTAGTAGCATAGATTCCTTTTCATTGAGGGCATTTCCAATTAAAATCTTATTAACAATGAATGTATGAGTTACTGCACAGAACCTGTTGTGTGCCAGCCCTTTGAAACGAACCACATATATGATTCCTCTGCAGGGTTTGGACTTTCTCATTGTGAAAGTTCTCATTCAATCATGGTATGGTTTTGGGTTCATAGAGCCTTCATTTTCACATTTATCTTTTTTCCTAAGGGCATGGTTGAGAAGTGGCTGTCACAAGTAGAAAACATGATGCTGTCCAGTATCAGAAAAGTCATAGAAAGGGGCATCGGAGGATATGATCAGGTAATAAGCAATGATTTGCAGTGACACAGTTGTACTTAAGGTATCTTAAGTCCCATGAACTTGATTGAACTGAAATTCAGGTTTACAGTGGTACCTTGGGTTAAGAACCACGCGATTTCTGTTCTCATTCTGAAGCAAAGTTCTTAACCCGAGGTACTATTTCTGGGTTAGAGTCTGTAACCTGAAGCGTCTGTAACCTGGAGTGTCTGTAACCCGAGGTGCCACTGTAGTAGTTTAAGTGGTCCATTGATAAGAAGCAGTGGTGCCAACTTGAATAAAATATTGGGGTGGGGGGCAGGTAAGCCTCACCCCATATCAGAGTTGAACTCATGGCCTTTTCCCATTAAATTGTATTCCTGGAAGCTTTCGTCATTTCAGCAGCTTACTTTGGGAGTGTGTGTGTCTGTTCATTCAATCTTCAGAGATTGAGAGCCAGAAACTCCCTGATCTACTGCAAATCACCTAAAGATCTATAAGGAAACTAGCTTCTTTCCATCCTAATTTAAAGTATAGTTAGTGGAGGCAAAAAGAGAGTGCATCATAAGAAGCGATTTGCATAAAATCTGCCCGTGCTGATTTATATGTATAGGTTCAAATTTGAAAATAATTACTATAAGTTGCATAGAAATATGTCTCAGCACAGTGTGGTGTTTTCAACCTGCTGTCTGGGTACTAATTGTGCACGGGCAGCTTCAAGGTTCTCCCTTCTTATAGCTCTTTATCCTTAATCTAGACGTCGGACTGGATACCCTGTTTTCCATAAAGTAGAGCACATGGCTACCCTCTATGGCAGTGGTTCCCAATTAGGGGTCCAGGGATCCCTGGGGGTCTGTGGAACACACCCAGGGGGTCCAAGGCACCATCTTCTGCCAGGAACTCACTTATCTTTTTAATTGTACAGTGAAAGCCGCAATGATGATCCATTGATTACCCAGCCTCTGCTTGCTTGCTGGCAAGGGGAAACTTGTGAAAGAGTTGCTGGATGGCAAGTGAGCTGGGATTGGGCAAAAAAAAATCTCTGACACAGTTTCTTTGGGCTCTTGTGATTGGAGGGAGCAGAGAGAGCGAGAGCACAAATGACTTACTCCCTGGGGCAGGTTCACATGCTTATCATTAAAAAATGTAAGCGATCCCTTCCCCAATACTTTATCAAGCTCTGACCAAGCCTTCACCTATGTCTTGAAGATGCAAGATCCCCCAGTTATGCTGCAAGTTTTGTTTAGATGTACCATCACAGATTACAAGTAAGGAATCACATGTTTGAATACTCTCTCAAATAAAAAAAACCCCTTCTGCATATAGAACACCTGCGAGTTAGGGACACAATTGCTTTCAGTTGTAGTGGAGCAATGGAGACAAGTTTTCCTACTGTCTGGGGATAGGAAATTTGTGGTAATATCACAAATTTTATGGTCTGGTTTTTTTAGTATACCAAAATCCTTTGCTTATGAGGGTTCTCCCCACATTTTCTTCAAAAAAATGCTTTGCACAGGTAACTACTATGGAGTTATAAAAAATTTCAAAAAGTAGGTGATCCTCAGTAATTAGCTAATTGGGAAACACTGCTCTATGGAGTCAGGACTTTCCCTTTATTCATATTATAATGTTAATTGTTTATGTTGGTGTGTTTTTACATGTGCATGTTTAAATTTGTTGAATGTCACCTAGAGACTGCTGGTATTATTCAAGCAGCAAATAAAACGAAACAAATATCACATTGTAGATCAGGGAAGTTTTGGAAAACATTTCATCCTCCCATTTAGAACCATAGTTTTCCCTTTATATTAAAATCTCAGAGCCCTCGTTGGCCATGGCAGTCTAATGTTATTTGCTTTGTTTTTAAAGGTTCCCCGGAATAAGTGGGTGCTGCAGTGGCCAGGACAAGTAGTTATCTGTGTATCATCCATCTTCTGGACAAAAGAAGTATCAGAAGCCATACAAGGAAAAACTCTACCTGTAAGATTTGGGGGAGGGGCTTGCTGTAACACTAGTTCATTAATTTCAATGGGTCTGCTCAGAGGAGGACATAGTTGGAGACAACCCTTTATATATTGTTCAAATACTTTATTGGGCAGAGAGAGATTAAGTTGTATTGCATTGATCTGGAAGCAGCTCTGGAAGCCTTTACCTACTGAAGAGTAGGTTAAAATTATTTAAATGATAAATAATCAGGGACAATCCCCTTAGCGGTTGGGCAAACACTGCAACATGGTGCCTCAAGTCCTACCTGTTGGTAATAATAACCTCCTTTTTCCCCCTGCAGGCATTTTTGGAGAAAAGCAACAAACAGATTGGAGAAATTGTTGAACTGGTCAGAGGGAAGCTGTCAGGCGGGGCCCGGCTCACCCTGGGAGCCCTCACGGTCATTGATGTGCATGGTAAATGGCAAGGCCGGGAAGTAGGAGAACAGCAGGATACATAAGAAATTGAAATGCCCCTTCCAGTGAAAGTCACGAGATGGAAAGGGAGCTAGGGTTAGAAATGGAATGAGTATTTGAAAAATGGAAGGGGGTCTCAAAAATGCAAGCACACACACCCCGCCCCCACTTCTCAGATGAAGTTGCCTTCAACTGAATAATCAGCCCATTGATACCCCTAGCTTAGCACTATCTATAATGACTATCAGTGGCTTTTTCAGGTTTTCAGACAGGAGTTGAAGCTCAATGTTTGGCTTAAGTGTACTGGTCCATTTGACAAAATATCTTTGTTCCTGCAGCACGGGATGTTGTTGCAAAACTGTCTGAAGACAAAATTTCAGATCTGAATGATTTCCAGTGGATTTCTCAGCTGAGATATTACTGGGAAGAGGGAGAAGTGATGGTCCGAATGATTACAACTGAAGCCAGATATGGCTATGAGTACCTGGGCAACTCCCTTCGTTTGGTGATAACGCCGTTGACTGACCGATGCTATAGGTAACACTCCTCCCCACTTTTTTAATGTTTGTGTTTTTTGTTCACGAATCATGCTCAGAACTGGAATGTCAGCAGGATATAGGTTAGGAGTGGTGAACCTGTGCCCCTCCAGATGTTATGGGACTCCAGTTCCCCTTATTGCCATCCAGCATGGCTAATGGTCAGGTATGAAGGGATGTGGAGTCCAGCAACATCTGGAAGACAAAGCATTGGCTACCTTGGCTTACACATATGATGTAATGGTTATATGGGGTTGCTTGTGCGTAAGTTGCCGCCACTCTTGGCGAGGTTGCCTGGTTAAACCTTTTCCTGGCTGGACAGCCCTTCACTTCGTGGCTTTTTCAGTCGCTAGCAGTATCCGTCAGTGGGCGTTTCTTGAACCTCTTCCAGCATAAAAGTTCTTTGACGCCAAGTCTCTGCCTACTCTCCCTGCGCGGAAGTCTTCTGCGCAGGGTGGGTGTGGGCAGCGGAGGACCCGTGCTCTCCCCGCTGGTCTCTGGCGAGGAGTCCTGGAGCCCCCTCTCCGATGCCCCCATCTGCCCCCCTTTCTCCCTGGTGTCACGCTGATTTCCTTCCCCAGCCGATGAGTCCCCTCTCTCCCTGCTGGGCCCTTCTCCAGCATCGCTTGGGAGCCTTGCCTCCACTCCTGGCTCTGATGTCAGTTCCCTGACATATGAAGTCCCAAGTGATTGATTAGATAGATAGATTACACTTTCCTAAAAATACAGCAAGATGGAACACAGCATATAAAATTACCGTATCATCAGTAAAAACATCAGTAAACAGTAGCTTGTGTTTTTAAAAAAGAGTCACATTGCAAAGGCCTGTGTGAATAACACTATTTTTAGAAAGCGTCTAAAAGAAGGCAGGAATAATTATGGTCAAACCTCTACTGGCAGGGAGTTTCACAGGGCAGGACCTTCCACTCTAAAAGTTTGATCCCAAATAAATGCCACTTGAACCTCAGGACCGTAGGATCCAGTGCTAGAGGTTTTTAAAAAGCAAGGCTACCTACGTAAGAAACTAGAGAGCTGTGCCCAGTTCTTGGCTGAATGTTCCATTAATCCATCCAGCCATTGTCATATCCTAAAACATGCGTGGTATTTGGGTTGGGGCAGGGCAAATGTCATGGGGAGATTCTTGCCCCTCTCAGCAACTGCATGCAAGCTCATAGATTTGCATACTTCCCTTTTCTGAAAACACTGGGTGTTCCAAAAAATATAATATTTCATTGAGAAATGAACAATGTTTGAACTTGTTCTGTTTAACTTTGGTCATTTGACTATACTGAGAGGGTGAGAATATTAAAATTCTTATGACTTGCTCAAGGAATAAAGCAAAAATAAATAAACCCACCCACACGTTGAAGGGCCAGTGTCTTAGCATTGTGTGACTTGGCAGACAATCACCAAAGTCTATGGAGAATGAGGATGTCCTAATTTGTACCTAGTGCATGTGTGTGCATAGATCCAGATTCTAACTCCCAGCAGCTCGAGCTTCCAGCAGGGGTAATCATCAGGGAGGATGGGAGTTCTACTCTAGCAGTATTAGGACGGCCACAGATTTCATCACCCTGGTATCCTATTTTTTTAAAGATATATACTGTGCTAATTCCCCTCTATTCTTTTTCTTAGAACATTAATGGGAGCTTTGAAACTAAACCTGGGAGGTGCTCCAGAAGGACCTGCGGGAACTGGCAAAACTGAAACCACCAAAGATTTAGCAAAAGCACTGGCTAAGCAGGTAACAAAATAATCTTTTTGCTGATATCTATGTTTTTCCCCCTCCATCCCTCCCTCTCTTTCTCTCTAAAAGTAAGTTTGAGGAATCATCTTTGTTTGCTGAAGCTGTGAATCAAAAGTTCATGAATACCTGAAGAAGAAATAGGACAGGTCTTGTATTTGTTCCTATTAATTCATATGCACACCCCTCAAGTCTCTGTGGTGAATATATAACACCCCCCACATACGTGTCCTGGAAAGAATGGGCCATCCTATTTTTTCACATGAGATTGTGGCAGCCATTTTGTGTGTCGTGCTCTTGCCTCATGCTCTCGCCACAGAAAAAATGCTTTCTCAGGGCTGCGATCTTGCCCGGCACCCAAAAATGTGCCACAGGTTCCTCACCCCTAATGTAGAGAACCCGCAGTTTGCTATTGCATAATCATGTTTTGTTTGTAGTGTGCTTTCCATTTTTCTTTGTAAATTGCTAGAGTTGTAGCTCAGCTTGCCAACTTCTGTAGCGGGGCTCTTGTGCCTTTAACAGCCACATGATACACTGAAATTAATCATGCAAAATGTCGTGCAGTGCTGGCAAAACCTTCACCTGCTGAATTCCTGCGCATTGCACAATTGTTACAGATGCAGGAGCCACTCCTGGAAGAAAATTAAGTGGTTGGCAATGTTATTATTGTTAAGTAAAAATTTGCAGCAACTTTGAACAATATATTATGTCATTTGTTTCAGTGTGTTGTCTTCAATTGCTCTGACGGTCTCGATTACAAAGCCATGGGGAAATTCTTTAAAGGACTGGCACAGGCTGGAGCTTGGGCCTGCTTTGATGAGTTCAACAGAATTGAGGTAATGACTTCCTCTATTTCCGGTGCTTAGACTATGAGTGATGTCACTTCTGTAACCAAAACAGTACCACCCTTATATGGGGGAGATATAAACAGGCTTGGAGAATCCCAAGGTTTACTGAAATACTTTAAAAAGAGAGAGAGAAAAAGCCTAAGGGGGAGGGGAAATATCTGAAATAGCCCAGGCCTGTTCAGTAGCCACAGAATGCTGCCTGACTATTATGGGAGATGGAATGGAAAGAAGTATTGAAGAGGACATGGATGGCTGATTGAAACAATGAAACCCTGGAGATCTATTGCTAGTCAACGCTGAGCCATCAATCGTCAGTATGAGGCATTTCTCTGTAAAATTTCTGTCTATAGCCGGTTCTCATTGATTTATCACACTATTTCAGCCCAGCCCTAACACAGTGTTTCTCAAACTTGAGTCTCCAGCTGTAGTTGGACTATAACTGCCATCATCTCTGACCACTGGTCCTGCTAGCTAGGGATGATGGGAGTTCTGGTCCAACAAAGAGTTGGGGACGCAAGTTTGATAAACACTGGCCCAACACATTGTTCAGGTCACATTTAGCGGTCCCTTTACATTGGTTTGAAATGCATGTTTTAAATCTGAAGTATTATTTTCTTTATTTTGTTGTTAGGTTGAAGTTCTCTCTGTAGTGGCACAGCAGATCCTCAGTATTCAGCAGGCTATTATTCGAAAGCTGAGAACATTTATCTTTGAAGGCACGGAGATTTCACTTAATCCAACCTGTGCAGTATTCATCACTATGAATCCTGGATATGCTGGACGGGCAGAACTTCCTGATAACTTGAAGGTGAATTGTTATACACTGGGAAAGCGAAACACCCGTGGGTTGCTGGGCAAGACCAGAAGACTATAACCTGGAACAGGCAGTGAACAAAAAATAGGTAGTCTGGATGAGGAAACAGTATGAGGGAGACGGTAACTGACATAAAAGCACAATTCAAAGGAAAGTTTAAGAATTAGGTTTCAGAACCTGGGATAGCTCCCAGGGATCATAGGTGTTGCTCTGACAAAAGCATGTGAAGGGTATAGAAAGGGGCTGCACCTTTTGACACATGACTCTACCTGGCCCCACCCCAAATGTCCATGTGCAGAGGCTTTCCTAAGTTCTGGAACTTTATGCAGTCAAAGTTCCAGAAGGGAAGCCTCCACATATAGAGATCTGCATGCCTGCCTCTGTTCAGAACTGTCACATTCTGTGCATAAATCCATTTAAACCATATTCCTCCTCTACTGCTAGACAGTTCCTGGCAATCCTAGTTCTTATTCCTTAGCTAATTGCTTCTGAAGTCATAGGCTCACAAGTAACTATCACTGAAGCACAACATCCTTGGACAACAACCTTACCTATTGCTTTTTGTTTTGCCAGTACATTGCATATTGATTATTTATTTCTCCCCGCTTTCTGTTCTTCAGGCTTTATTCCGTACTGTAGCCATGATGGTTCCAGATTATGCTTTGATTGGTGAAATTTCACTTTATTCAATGGGATTCCTTGACTCCCGAAGGTACGTTAGTCGGTTTTCAGGTATTATACAGAAAACTTTCACTTGGGTCTGTGTGGAAGGTATATGAGCAACAGAAGTCCTCTTGGAGTCTTGCCATATATGTCTTTTCTCATAAACACTTTCCTATATTTCCTATATTTTATTTCTCAGATTATTATTATTATTATTATTATTATTATTAATATTAATATTTGTATACTGCCCTATACCTGTAAATCTCAGGGCAGTTCACAACATAAAATTACAGTATAAAAAGAGGTGGCTCCACCACCCCCAACATGCCCCACTGCTGCCAGGCTGGGAGTTTAGATTGTCCTACCCACCCAGTGCTCTGCTTTTTTCCAGGGGGTACTCAAGGGTACCAGCACCTCCTTTTTTCTTGTTAAAAAGTGTGGCATGTACTGTAACAACTTCATGATGAGTACCGGCACCTATTTTTCTAGAAAAGAAACACTACCCACCAATAGCATCCCCTAAGTAAGAGGAAAAACCTGTCATTTGATTTGTCACTTAATCTTTTATAAACTTACTTCGTGATATCTGTTTTAATTATTCATCTATTTATACATCATGTAGACATTTTATCCTCTTTTCTCCATTGTGTTTGCTGTCCATAAATTGTAACATGTCGTATAATCTTTCACAGTCTTGCCCAGAAGATTGTTGCTACCTATCGTCTTTGCTCTGAACAGTTATCATCGCAGCATCATTACGACTATGGGATGCGTGCTGTAAAATCGGTCCTGACAGCAGCAGGAAACTTAAAACTGAAGTACCCAGATGAAAATGAAAGTGTCTTGCTGCTCAGGGCTCTACTGGACGTTAACTTAGCTAAATTCTTGGCACAAGATGTCCCTCTGTTTCAGGTAGGAAAATCAGTGAAGTCATTTAGATACTGATAACATGAACTGTTGCTGCATGATGTTGATTACAGTGTTATGATTAACTAAGAAGAAAGATTATTTTCATTTGCTTAGAACAGCTTAAATCATGTTTGTGTACAACCAGAAGTTCCTGCTCTTAAATTGCATATTATTTTTTCTTCTTCTTTCATTTCACAGGGAATCATATCTGATTTATTTCCTGGAGTGATTCTACCTCGACCAGATTATGATCTCTTCATCCAGGCACTGAATAACAATATCGCAAAAATTAATCTTCAACCAGTTCCATGGTTTATTGGGAAAATTATTCAGGTTTCTTTAGTTTGAATATTTGCACACTGGAAATGTACATGTAGGCCAGATCCTTAACCCCTCCCTCAATTGCAGGCCAACTTTGGCGGGTGGAGCCACTAATCTGTCTTTGTTACTGAGCCAACTTAGGCTTTATTGATTTCCCTTTTTAAGTTTCTTGACTTAAGGCTAGACCTTTCATATTTGCACAGTTCCTATGAAACAATGCTGAGTGTGTCTCAAAGTGCTTTGAGGATTTATTTATTATTGAATATATTCATGTCTTCACACTTCTGTGGATTTCTGATGCCCTTATAAGGCAGAAAACCATCTACACAATGTATTTTTGACAACCCTTATTTCATTGGCACAGATTTATGAAATGATGATGGTTCGTCATGGCTATATGATTGTCGGGGAGCCGATGGGAGGAAAAACCTACGCCTACAAAGTGCTTGCTATGGCCCTTGGGGATCTGAGCCAAGGTACATATCAAATTTAATTCTGCCCAATGCCTTCTTAATTTAAAAAAGAACTTTAACTTCATCTTCTCTTTCCCCAGTCTGGTGCCCTCCAGATGTTTTAGACTGCAGCTAGTTATTACCTGCCAATTAGCTATCAGGCTAAATTCATGGTGCTGGTACAAAGCCCCCTTACAGCTTGGGACCAAACTACTTAAAAGATTACATCACCCATTATGTATCCAACCAATCACTGTGCTCTATAGAAGATGGCCTCCAGCAGACACCATCTCATTAGGAGGTCCATTCTATAAGATATAGAATCTAGGTCTTCAGTGTTGTAGTGGCCAACGTTTGGAACTCCCCCACCATGTACAGATGTCACCTATCTATTATCTTTTGACACCTTCCCATTTCAAGAAGGCTTTTTAAATTGAGATACTCATCCCAGTCTGTATCTGTGCTGGATGAGAAGTTATTTTTCTGTGCACAAAATTATTTTTAATTTTTAAAAATATGAAATCTTTGTTACGAAAAAGGAGCAATGCAGCAGCGAGCTCCAGGTGGCTGGAAAGCCAAACAGGATGTTGATGTTTTGGGACTGTTCCGTGGGAACAAAGGAACAGTCTATTCACACCACTGAGCACCGGATGTTAGCTCAGAGTGTCACCTGACCTGTACTGGAAGTACATGGGAGGAGTTTTTTCTCTCTCTCTGCTGTTGGTGTTAAGAGAGTGCAGACATGTTTTCTCTGTACTGCTGGAAGGACAGAAATAAAGGCATGTAAATACATTTCTGTCTGTCTCTTCCCCTCCCTGGGGATGGCAGGGGAGGAGTGGTGTGTTCTTCTCACGTTAGAGGAGGATCCCCGATTGAGATCTCGCCTGGTCTTGCCGGGAGTCGCAGACGGGGAGGTCAACAAGGAACTCAAGCCGGGTGCCTGGAGAGTGGCAAATTCCTCTGGCTAAGGCTTGATTCCAACAATCTTTTCATATAGGTTTTTATTTCTGATGTTTTAATTGTTAAATTGCTTTGAGACATTTCACAGGAAGCAATTCACAAATGAAAGGAAATAAATAAGCACCTATCTGCTGCATCCTGTATAGCAAGGCTGATCTTGAAAGAGAAAGCTTACATCTTGAGCACTTTCTTTCTCAATTGCCTGTTGCTGGAGAACAGAGGAAGGTTATGGGTACAAAAATGGAAAATTGCTAATGCTGTTGTTTCCACTCTACACAACAGAGAATTTCAATTGTCTGGAAGACAGATTGAAGGTTGCATTGGCAGAAACATGTCTTACTTTGATCCAAACCTCCTCCAAAAACTAGGTGCGTCTTGTGGTCTGGTGCACCTTATAGAGCGAAAAATACGGTAATATACACCAAGAGTGTAACATCTACTTTTGGCCTGAGTAATAGCTTTGTAATAGCAAGGCTTTTTAGGCACCAATTTCTGCCAGTGAGTTTGCCTTCTAACTAGCCAGAGATGAGAATTGACAAATCTGTCCATTTTAGATTCTCCCAATTTCTCACTTTTCTAATCTTTTGTTTAGTTCTCCACATTTCACCTCAGTTTGCAAATATTTATTGTTAAAAGTCGCCATGAAAATCCATCACCATTTAGTGTGAATGTCTCTTAATAGACACATTTTGCCTGATACACATTTTTGCAGAGCACTTCCCCCTGATCCAGCATATGCATTTTTGTACACACTACTTGGCTGCAGAGCTGCATTGCAAAATTCAGAGAATTTCAAATGTTTTTCAGAAAGTACAAATTAGGCAGATTCACCTTTAAATGAGAATTGAATTCCTCCCATGTCACTAACCTAAGATACTTTTTTTGTCTCAGACCCTTCAACAGAAGAATCTGCAGTTGAATATAGAATTATTAATCCAAAAGCTATTACCATGGGACAGTTGTATGGGTGTTTTGACCCTGTGAGCCACGAATGGACAGATGGCGTTCTTGCAACCACCTTCAGAGAACAAGCCAGCTCTACAACAGAGGACAGGAAGTGGATTGTCTTTGATGGTCCTGTTGATGCTGTTTGGATAGAGAACATGAACACTGTGTTAGATGATAACAAGAAAGTAAGTGCCATGGCTGTAATGATAGAGTTTGTAATTTAGAGATTTATTCCCTTAGTATTAAGAAGGTAATTTGAGGACTTGCTCTAAGGTTGCATGATTCAAACAGTTCCAAAGGCCTAGAGCAGTGGTGACCAAATTTGGCCCTCCAGCTGCTTTTGGACTACAACTTCCATCATCCCTAGCTAACAAGACCAGTGGTCAGGGATGATGGGAATTGTAGTCCTAAAACAGCTGGAGGGCCAAGTTTGGCCACCACTGGCCTAGAGGCTGCTGCACATGTTTAAAGAATAAAGTTGTTGCAAGCTATTCTTCCTTCCTCTAGTTTGTGGATTCAGAATCATTACACTGTAAGAAGTGTAGAATGAGGACTGCACTGGAAGCAATTTTCTAGATGTATCACTAGACACATATGGTAATAAGAAGCTCTGGGAACCACACCCAGTAGTTGATTGCAACTGGTTCATTTATTATTGTAGTTATTTTTAAATAACCTGCATTATTTGCTTTACGATAACCACTAACTCCATATATCTGGAATTAAGCCCCATTGAACTGAGTAGACATGGTTAAGATTGTGCTGTTATCAAAAGCAAAGCATATCTGTAGAAGTGGGGAAGCAGAGAGTCTCTGTAGCTCTTTCTGCCTATATACATAAATATGTAAGCATGTCATCATACTGTAATTTGCATGACCACAAATATGCAGCTGTGGGAACTGCAGCACGATGTGTGAGCATTCCAGGCAAGCCCTGCTGCTGCCCACCTCACTCTGACGCTCAGTGGGTTTGGCAAGGTTAAGGGATAGGAAAGGGGTTTGGTGAGGGGTAAAGGGAGTGGGGTTGGCCTGGTGTAAAGGAAGCAGGCAGGAGATTGGCAAGCATGTGGGGGGTCTGGTAGGTGTAGGCAGCTTTGGCAACTGAAGCAATCAGAGGCAACAATCCCTAGTATAGAATAACACTGTTCTAATGCAATATGGCAATGATTTAAATTCATTCATTGCTTTTTATGAGAGTCTCAAAGCAAATTTCAAGGGAAAGTGTTTACATCACAGCGCCTGTCTTAATTATTTTAGATTACAGTCAGGGAAATATTTAATACTAGATAGTTTGCTATATGCTTCTAATACACAAATAGCTCTTTGAATCATGGCCTTCTGGGTTTCCAATTAAATATCTAAGCTGTGTGCATTAATTTCTACAGGTCTACTCTTAGTAGGACTAGCATTGGCTACTACCCACTGTCTTTTTAATATCTCTGTGTATTTGTGTGCGTGTGCACACACACATGCACATGCATGCAGACATTAAACTATGATTAATATAAAATGGAAGAAGAAGTTTCCAGTGCAGCCATACTGGAAGAGGAGAGAGGGAATTGCCCTTCTTATGCTAAATCATGGTTAAACATTACACGCAAACCTTTCATTATCTTTTGCTCTCAAGCATGGAAGTATGAGAAGAAGCAAACGAATGATGTTCATCCTCTTACAGAATGTCACTGTTGTTCATGTGCGTGTCTGTAAAATGACTGAAACTCTGCGTGACACATGCCTCAATAGTGCAAGTTGTCCTGTCACAATCCCTACCATACACATGACTGAACCATGGTTACATGATGTTTTCATTCTAGCTGTGCCTAATGAGTGGTGAAATAATTCAGATGAGTGCAAAGATGAGCTTAATGTTCGAGCCAGAAGATCTGGAACAAGCATCTCCAGCTACTGTCAGCAGGTAACTTTTGCAAGCAAAGCCGATAGCAGCTTTATGTGCCTCTCTATATTGTTACAGGATTGGTGCATACATACGTACATACATACATACATAATTTTATCTGTATGCTCTTTGTGGAGTTAATGGCCCTAGGCAATTCTCTTGGACATCTTAGTAACATAGGACGCTGCCTTGTCATGAGTCAGACCATTGGTCCACCTTGCTCAATATTGTCGATGTTGTCAGCAATTCTCCGTTCATTTTCTGTATTTAAGATAGATGCTCTGCGACTGGGATGCAGTCCTTCCCCATTTTTACATGACCTGTTTGTCAGATTCAAGAGTTTGCCATAGAAACAACCAGTCGGTAATGTTTCTAGAAGGAAGCCCCATGTGGCTGGAGGCCAGGGCATCCAAGATGTAGGAGAGCATCAGGCCCAGAGGCCAGTCTTGCCTGCTCTCTTCTGGAGGAGCTAGGAAGACACAAAACAGCTGGCTTTCTCTCCATGCTGAGTCCAAAGCTATGGCTTTGAAAGGAAGCCTAAAGGGGAAGAAGCAATATCTGTTGGAGTGCTAATGCTGTGAGGCCTTTCATTGTAATGCCCAGCCTGTCTGTATGTGAAAATAAAGCCTTATATCACAAAGATCCAATGACATTCCTTCCAAAGAAACGAAACTTGGAGTCTTTGTTGGCATTCCTGAAATCTCTTACACCATTCAGAGAGATTGAGCTGTATGGAACAGTGTGTGAGAGAGAGGCAGGAGGGGAGGGAGAGCAGGAGAGAAGTTCGATTAGGGAAAACCACATAGGGAGAGGGGTCAAATACCATGATGCTGGAGAAAGAGACCCATGTTCAGGGAGAGAGAGACCTGACCTTACAGGCTTCCTTCATGACGTTGCAAAAAGGTCCAGAGTTGGTCCCCTTTCAGTGTCAGAGAGGGGAAAAATAGATGTCTATTTCTGCCTAGGGATGACGGTGGGGAGAGGGAATTGATCCAGCTACAGTAAATCTGTTATGTTTGTAAGGTGCCACAAGAATCCTAGCAATTGCCCAGTGTCATCTGAAGGCTGAGTCAACTTTCATAAGTCTTAACCCCCTCATTGCAAGCAAAATTGTGCAACAAAACTGTTAATTCTTCCAGGTGTGGTATGATCTACATGGAACCTCACCAGTTAGGCTGGAAGCCTCTGAAGGATTCTTATATGAACACATTGCCTCCAAACTTGAACAGCGAACACAGAGAACTGGTTTGTGGGCCTATAATTTAATAATAAAAATAAAATAATAACAACAACAACAACAACAACAACAACAACAACAATAATAATAATGTGGGGCTTTCATCAGAAGTTTGGGGCCTGGGCCACTTAGGATCTTAAACACTAATGTGAGCACCTTGAATTGGGCTTAGAAATGAACTAGCAACTAGTGCAGCTGGAATTATTTGAAATCTAAACAGGATCTAAACATTGGTTTGGCTGCTGGATTTTGGACCGTTTGAAGATTCTGAGTCATCTTCAAGGACAACCCCTTGAAGAGCCCCTTGAAGATGTAGAGCACATTGGAATAATCTAATCTGGAAGTTAGAAACTGACAAGTGTCTCATACAGGAGAACAACTGCAGTGGGCAGGAAGGCAATAAGGGGGGGGGATGAGTTGTTGCTGTGGCCGCATAGCTAGAAAACTGCTCTGTGCTGTTTGCAGTGTAGGCGGAGTGGTAAGTGCTCTCGTTTTGCCTCTTATGTGACAACTGAGCAGAGTTTGTTTTCACCTTGGGAGAAACATGTTGGTGATAGAGCCATTTAATAATGTAACCATTTTGGAACCAATGGTCCTGCCATCTTGGCACTACCACCAAGAAGGGCCTATCTCTTGTAAGCTTGCCCTAAGACATGTATGGTCATGTAATAGCTCTCATTTATGTCTCATATCCAAGATCCCTGGTAATTGTCACTCTATTAGCATGGCACCAAAAGAAGGGGAAATGCACCCCCCCAAGGCATAGATTTGCACAAAATTCCCATATGCTAATTAAAATGCATAGGTACAAATTTAGACATAAGTACTATAATTTTTTTAAAGAATGCAATACACCCCACTATGGTGTCCAAGTGCCCTTTGTGCATGCTCATCCAGGTGCTACCTGTCGATGGACAAACCTGTTCTTTTAAGGGTTATTTAAACTGAAATCGAACTTGTACTGGACAGCTCTTCAGATAGGGGACTGTCCTTTGTATAATAGGATGCATGACCAACCTACTCTCTATCCAATGTTTATGCAAATGTATACCATCAATAACCAACCCAGTGGAGTGGAGCTGTAACACTAGTTCCCAGGATGGGGCGGGGGGCACAAGGCAGCGTGGAGATCTGGGTGGTGCAGGTGCAGCAGCGCAGTCCCTCCAGCACTCCTAACATTCCTCTTGCACTGCACCAGTCTCCCCACCATCTCCCTCTCTCCCTCCTGGTAAATGGCAGAGATACCACTGCAGAGGAGCTAGTGTTACAGCTGTGCCCCTCCAGGAGAACCACTTCTAGATCCTTAGGAACAGCAGTAATTGAGGGTCCCATGGTCACCCTAGCTTTGTGATGGTAGTCTTACCACCTGTACTGGAAGAGCTGGCCATGTACTAGGCAGCGTGAGGGAACTGCCTCAGGCAGAAAGTCCTGGAGAGTGAGGAGCAGCAGCAGCAAAGTTTGTGCTTGGTAAGGATGCTGTGAGCTTCATTTTCCCACTTGCCCACCCCCACCTTGCTGTGCCATTTTGCCTGTCATGCACCTCCCAAGTGAGCCTGCTACCCTCAGATGCTGTGGAGAATGCTGCCCCATTGTAAGACTCAGCTGCCAGTTCAATTGGCTGCTGCTGTACATGTAATGGGATTGAAGAGGCACTGTTTGTCTTTGCTTTTTGCTTGAGGCAGCAAAATGTATTGGTCCTGCTCTGCATATTGACTGTTAGCAAACTGTTCCTATTGGTAATAATGTAACTTCTGCTGCATTTGAAAGCCATTTACCCTTTTCCAACTTCCAGGTTGACGACTTGTTCATGTGGCTAGTTCAGCCTTGTTTGGAATTTATTCGCCATCATTGCAGGGTCATGGTTCAGACATCACCCATCCATCTCACTCATTCCATGATGACACTGTATACTGCTTTGCTCGGTAAGGATCCTGTGAGCTTCAACTTCCCGCTCTCCCACCCCCACCTTGTTGCGTCATAAGATTGTGGGAACAATTGTGTTAGTTCTCCCAACTAATTTGTGCCCCAGAAAGATCTGGAAATATCACTGAGGAAGCCCATGTTGAGCTGGGTCCAGGTTAAACTGCAGAACACACTGGTATGTGTGTGCAAAGGAATGAACTGAAGAAAAAACTGTAGTAAAGCACATGTGCTGCAGTTCTGGAATTTTTTGTTTCAAAATTATTCTAGTTCAGGAAGAGTGGGATGTAGAAATGCTCAGGCACAAACCAGAATAACAGCTGTACAGTGGTACCTCGGGTTAAGTACTTAATCCGTTCCGGAGGTCTGTTCTTAACCTGAAACTCTTCTTAACCTGAAGCACCACTTTAGCTAATGGGGCCTCCTGCTGCTGCCACGCCACTGGAGCACGATTTCTGTTCTCATCCTGAAGCAAAGTTCTTAACCCGAGATAATATTTCTGGGTTAGCGGAGTCTGTAACCTGAAGCGTATGTAACCTGAAGCATATGTAACCTGAGGTACCACTGTACATAGCTTTGGCACTTTCTTAATGGGAAGCAATGCACAAATCTAACAAACCTATACAATGAAAAGCTGTAGTAGGTGAAGTCATCTGGCCTCCCTAGGCTAAGCATTTCTCTTGACCTGTCACCTCTTTTCATATGAAACGCATCTTGCATTGAAATCCATAAGGGTATCTTTGTATACAGTACAACCTACGTTTATTTCAACTCCAGATTCTCAATATAGTGCATCTAACAAAATGATTTGTAAAGTCCACATTCACTTTGACCTTGTCATACCACAGATATCCATGCCATCCAAACCTTAAATCATGACTTTCTAGTCTAAAATCCTCCTATTTCTTAGGATCACCCACTCCTTCATCCACACTAAGCAACATGCTGCAAAGTACATTTTCAAATCAGGCAGTTCCAATCTCTTGCAGTACTTTCATTTTAACTCATGGTTTTTTACATTGCCATAAAACTTCGATAAATCTTTTTTGCCATTCTTTAAACGGTAAATCAGTTGCAATAGGTATTGTTTGAAATAAAAACATCATTCTAGGTAAAACATTAATTTTTATTACTGAAATTTTGGCCAGCAGTGACAATTTGTCTGCAAACAGATTGGCCTCGCTTGCAGGTTTTGCCTTCCCCATAGCAATAGTCACAACTTTGGCAGAGAAAGGCATTGCGTGGAATCCTTTAAGTCTAACATCAAGGGGGGGTGCAGTGGTGCATCAACCCCACCACAGAACAGTGCAATAAGAGAGCACCCCTTAGAGGGGTCTAGTTGGAAGTCTCTGTCCAAAAGCCAAGGTGTATGGCAGATGGGCCACAGAGCTTTCTTCAGTGGCTTGGGAGAGTCGGCCGTGTAGACCTGTGTCTTGGGGAGGACACATTAACCCTAGGATTGACTCTATCATGTGCCAGCCGTCCACCAGCCCTCCAGTGCCTTAGCCAAATCCAACCTACACCTGGAATCAATAAAGTTGTGGCCTAATTTAAAATCCCAGAACATTTTCCTGTCCAGTTTGTTCACCTAATAACTTCTCCTTTCTCCCTGTTGACTCACATCAGCTGAAAGGCCCTCTGTGCACCAGATCTGCTCAATATAAACTTAATATAGGATTGTGGTGTAAGCTGACACCCCTTGCTTTAATCAGTATCTGAGCAAACAAACAGCAAAGGAGTGGGAGCTGAATGTGTTGGCAGCAGGAGTGCCAACTTGAATAAAATATGGGGGGGGGCAGGAAAGGCCTGCCCTGGTTATAGAACACATGACGTGGTACACACACACCATTTGAAGTTGTTGACTATGCCTTCTAAGAACAATCTTCATCTGCTCTTTTTAAAAAATAGATGAAATAAGGAATTCCGGCGAAGACGATTCCGAGACCATGTCCAGCCAGCAGATCACCCTGTGGCTGCAGGGACTTTTCCTGTTCGCCTTGGTGTGGACCATCGGGGGCACCATCAACGCTGAGGGAAGGAAAAAATTCGACCATTATTACCGGGAAGTTTTGATGGGGATGGACGACAACCACCCACGTCCCAAAAGCGTAAAGCTGACGAAGAACAACATTTTTCCAGATAGAGGTCTGTTTAAACACATACGCTTATGCAAATTTAAATAATTGGCTTTGTTTATGAATCATTAAGCATCATATCTCCAGTATGGGCATTGAATTGTTTTGTAACAGGTCCCAGAGATTAAGAAAGGAGCTGATCATCCTGAACACGATGGATGGGGAATCCCCAGCTCCCATAAGCCCCAAGTAGAATGACCTGGGATTATTTATGCTGTTATTTAATTTATATCCCACCCTTCAACCTGAACAATCCCAGAGTTGTATGCAGCAATTCATAAAATTGTGTATGTTGATACAAAGGTCATAAATCCAACACTATAAATAAAAATATGATGATGATGATGATGATGATGATGATGATGATGATGATGATAATAAGATGATGATGAGAGTTCATATTCAACAATATCTGTAACGTCATAGGAACTCTCTGGTAGCCTTAGAGCAGGGGTTGGCAAGGCTTACCAGCCATTGGCTGGATCTCTCCCGCAAAGATCATTGGCTGGACTGGCGCAGCGCGGCACCAGAAATCGCTTCTGCGCATGCCCAGATGCCAGAAATCGTGCCTGCGCAGACGCGATTTCCTGTGCCGTTGGCAAGTCCCCATGCTGCGCTGGTTTAGCGCAGCGCACGAGAGACCTGCCGAGTGGGCGGCTTGGTTTGGGGGCGGTTCGTCGGCCAGTAAAATGGTCTTTGTGGGCTGGATCTGGCCCATGGGCCACACGTTGCCAACCAGTGCCTTAGAGTAACTGAAAGAGAACTGAAATTGACAGAGCCTTCCATCCCTGCCTCTGAGTGCAGTTTTTCCACCTAGGAATTTGTTTTCAGTATCAGAACCCAGGTCACAGAAAATCCATTCCTGGTCTTCCCTAAAGTTTTCTTTACTTTTTCTTTACTTTTGCAGTGTAATTTGAAAGTGGTGTGTTGAATGGGGAGTTGCTGCTATTGGTACACAACTGGAGGACAGAAATTATTGGTGGGCTACTGCTGTAGCTGCTCTTCTGTACCAAAATCATGATTTGGCAGCATTTGGGTTGTTTCTGTTTGGTTAGAAGGTATATGTAGAAACATATCCAAATTTTGCTGTCTGAAATAATACCCAAAGTCAGCCTTGCTGCCTTAAACTGAGCTTTCCTGATCGCCTTTTCCCCTCAACCAGGGACCGTGTATGACTTTTACTTCCACAAGATAGCCAGTGGACAGTGGAATAATTGGACAGAGTACATTACAAAAGAAGAGCAAACCATCCCTGCTGGAGTAAAGGTAAACCATTTGCATTTATTGCCTCATAATTGCTCAGGCTGACCTTATCTGATTGGCCAAATTAACAAGTCCTGACCATTACTTTCAAGGGGTCTACTCTGAGTAAAACTAAGTTGGATAGAACCATTTATTATTATGGGTTGTATGCAGAAAGTCCCATGTTCAATCCTCAGCTGAGGTTGCTTTTTAATCACTTATCTCCTTTGTATCTCCTTTCTAACATCATTGCACACTGCTTAGAAACTACAGTGTTAAGAGGTGTGTGAATAGTTGAAATAATGAAACCTCCGTTCTTTAATTAAAAAAGAAGAGGGAGAGGTGATTTTTGATGGCTTTGTTAATAATTGCCTGTGGCTTTGTTTATTATTTTTAATAAAGCTGAATGGGACAGTTTTGATTTTGGATTTTTGTGTCCCGATTTAGAAACACTGCTTAAAGAACAAGATTTCCCCCAGTCCCAAATCAATGAATGTAAGAGCTTGTTCTCAACGTTCAATCACACTTTCTGGAATGACCAAGAAAAACAGTGAAGTTTTAGCAGGTGTAGGGCTGGGACTATGATGATGGGGAAAGCCTTAATGGGCTAATTATTATTGTGCATCACAAGGCCTGCAAGGGCAGAATGGGATGACCTCACATCATTGTGACATCAGGTGAAAGCCTTGATGGGCTGATTATTATTGTGATCATTATATTTATTTATATCCTGCCTTTTTCGCTGACACGGACTCAAGGCAACTTACAGATAAAATAGGAACAGTGAATATATAGGAAGAATATCATTGGAAAGCAATTAAACATGTACAGAACTAGGACTATATATAAATATAAATTATGTTTGAAATACTGCATATATTAATATAATGCAGTTTGAAGCAGCTGGATGCGTATTAACTGACCCCTTTTGGAAGAAATCATTGAATAAAATATCATGTAAACTTTTACTTGTAGAATTCTTTAAAAACAGAACATAAGTCTCAAAGGTACACCCCAACTATTCATACAATGTATTGTGGTGTACAGCACAGGCTCAGCATCTTAGATAATATGAAATTATCCAAACAAAGGCCTTTCTCCTCCCACAGCATCCATTTTCTCTGGAGCTGTTTCCTCTGTAACTCAAAGGGTCATTTACACATCCTTACTTCCACACAGTTTGAGACAAAAGACTAAAGGCAACTTCAGAATGGAGATTTGCAACCAAATACCTTTTTCACCTGATCTAAGGTTACAACACTGACATGTTAGCTAGCAGAAAACAAAAACTAGCTAATTATCAACTCAGCAGGAGCTCAGAGTCTTTTAGAAAACTACTGTGAAAAAACCCCAATGCTAGCATCACATATTTAGCCATTTTCCATTTAAAACGTTCATTAATATACATACATTTTCCATTTCTGTATGAATTAAACCAGTTATACTTAACATTAAAAACATACGGATAATTACAATAGCCCTTTCATTAAAAGCATTCAGTTCCCAAAATCCTAATAATGGAGAGGGCGTAGGTTTGGTCCACCCCCTCCCTCAGCAGCATCTCCACTTTGATTTGATTAAATTCTTGTCTGCTATTTTCCCAACCCTCAAGTTGAGCTCAAAGCAATTCACAACAATAGCAAATATAAACAACACTCAGTAATACATTGTTATACCTGTTGTCTTCCCAGTAAATGAATAGTCACCGCTCACTCCTATGGAGCAAAGCACAAGCTCTGCCCTAAGAAGACAGGTTTGCAAAACCTGCAGCCCACCCCAACGGTGGCTGGAAACTCTGCATTGATAGAAATCCTACAGCCTGTGCATGCATATGTAGGTACACATGAATGCATAGCAGGAAGGCTAAACAGTAGGTGGAGCCAGAGCCAATGAAAGGCAGAGCCAACTAATTCTAGTTTTGTCCCCATCCTATTCCCTGCTGAGTTATACAGGGGCAACACTTAGACTAAGGAACAAGCACAAAGCTGACAGTATTGTAAGTTAGAAGGCAGGCAATTGGCGGCTAGCTGAGAACAGAGTAAGGTTGGTGGGGCAGTGCCCCATTTACCCTAATGGACCAGCTTCCATTGCATGCCTGGTGTGCAGTGTACAGGACCCTTGCAATGTACAGGTCATAAATACATTATCTCTTTTTCTCATGCACACACTCCCTTCTTGCAGTGATGCAAATTTTTCTACTTTCAAATGTGCAAGATGTGTTTTTTACACCTAACCATCTCTTCACGACAGGTCTCCGAGCTTATAATTCCAACCATGGAAACGGCCAGGCAGAGTTTTTTCCTGAAAACCTATGTGGAGCATGAAATCCCATTGCTCTTCGTGGGAACCACTGGTACAGGGAAATCAGCGATCACCAACAGCTTTCTGATTAATCTCCCAAAGACAAAGTACACTCCCAACTTCATCAATTTCTCTGCCAGAACTACAGCCAACCAGACCCAGGACATTATTATGTCAAAATTGGACAGGAGAAGAAAGGGACTTTTTGGTCCTCCAGCTGGGAAAAAGGCTATTGTATTTGTAGGTAAGATCACATCTTAAACATTTTTCTTGCTACACATTACAGTTTTGAAGCATGCTGTTACGACAGCAGCTGTACCTCCTTTCGCAGAAATAAGCTGTCAGGGACCCCAATCCAGGTAGGTAGGGAGGGAGAAAGACCAGGGGGTGGGGGAAGAGCTGGGTGTTATCAACTTTTCAACATTGTGATGTATCACCACCCTAACAAAATGATGTTGAAAAGCAGAGGGAAGAACAAGGTGCATTAAGCCTGGCCCCGCAAGGTGCTGGGGTGAAACTGTCGGAATTCAAGCCAAGAGTCAGAGCCTCCAGCTCTTAGGAATTTGGCCACCCTCCAGGTGCCCGGCTTGAATCCTTGACCTCCCCTGCCAGCGTCTGCCGGCAAGATCAAAGGAGGTCTCTTCGGCGATCCTTTTCAAACGTGAAAAGAACACACCACTCCTCCCCCAGGGAGGGGGAAAGAGACAGACAGAAATATATCTACATGTCTTTATTCCTGTCTTTCAGCAGTACAGAGAAAACATGTCTGCACACTCTGCTTCCCAACTGCAGAGAGAGAATAAACTCCACCCATGTACTTCCAGTACAGGGTCATGTGCTGCTCTGAGGTAACATCTGGCTCTCAGAGCACTTTACAAACTGTGCCTGGTTCCCACGGTACAATCCAATATCACCCACATCCTGTTTACCATTCCAGCCACCTGGTGCTTGCTTCTGCATTGCTCCTTTTTCGTAACATCCTCCCCCAAAAGAATCAATGCGTGTTGCAGCAAGCAAAGCATGATCCAGAGAAGAAAACAAACAGTTGTTATACACATAACACTCCCCTGTTGTTTCAGTTCCACCCTTGGAACTCCCCGCCACTGGTTTCCCCAGTGTACCTCTCTGGTTGTCTGGTTTCCAAGGAATGAGTGCATCTGCATTACCTTGGCTAGCAACTCTCTGTTGTGTCTTTGTCTCTGACTTAGACACAGCTCCAACCTGTCCTCGGTTGTTTACAACAGCAACACATGCAACAGCTAAGTTAGCAAACTCTTTTGAGTACCTCTTGGGTGGTTGACCCTTTGTAACTCTCTCAGACCTACGTGTGAGGTGCTGATCCTCTCTGCTCACTGGTCCAGTCTCAGGACTCTTTGGAGAACTAGTTCCAATGGTAAACAGTGGTTCATCCTTCAGTTGTGAAGGCCTATCTATTGTGTGAGACTTCCTCTCAATGACTGTGACAACTGAGCTCTCCGAGCTATCAGTGTCATCACTTTCTGTACAGCTGAAATCAGTGAAATCATCATCATCTGAATCGTCCTCAGTGGGAAATGTGTGTACTATCACTCTCTCCTGTTCAGGAGCACTCTCTAGAAATTTTGTGAGAATCACCTGACCAGATTCAGACAAAATTACTCTGTAGAGACCCTTTTCATACCCCACAAAAATGCCTCTGGCATTCTTTACTCCACCTGGAGCTTCTGTTCTCACATGAGACCCAAAAACCTTGAAATGGGCAACAGAAGGTTTTCTGTGGAACAGTTTCTCAAAAGGAGAACTTCCCAACTCTTTTGAAACCTTTCTCACTTTCGTATAACAGTACGACATTAGAGACTCGGCCCAGTACTCATGTGGCAGATGTGAACTAAGCAATTGCGCTTCCATCCCCTTTTGCAATTCTCTGTTCACCCGTACACAGACACCCCTGTTCCACGCTTCCGCTGAAACAGAAACCTTGTGTCTTATTCCCTTCTTCTGCAGGAACCTTTGGAAATCCTGTAAAAGAAAAATCTGCTTCTCATCTGTGAATAGACAATCAATGTTAGCATCATGCATACTCTTAACTTTGTCACAAAACTCCTGAAACCTCTCCAAGGCTTCCTGTGGCTTTCTCAACACATAAACCCAGACATAGTTAGAGAAATGATCCACACACACAAGATAATATCTTGCATTGCCTCTAGATGGTTCTAGAGGACCAATCACATCAGCATACACCCGCTGAAATGCTCTGTTGACTCCGGTCTTCTTCTTGCTCACACCTGCAAGAGAAACTAGGTTAGACACAGATGAATTACATTCCATGTAATCACTTTGTGCAAAAGTCAACAAATAAAGTCCATCCTTCTGTTTGGCAGAAAGATATAACTCTCCATCTTTGTAGATCTCGCAGCTCTCAGCATCGTAGGACAGTTTCAGTCCTCTCTTTGCAATCTGCGAAACACTCAGCAGATTGAACTTCAATTCAGGAACCAAGTAAACATTGTTTATTGTCAAGTCCAGACTCTTAAGATAGACAGTCCCCACGCCGGCCGCTTCTAGCTCCTGACCATTGGCCTGTGTCACAGTGAAGCTTTGCTTCTTAAACGTTGAAAAGAGTTCTCTGTGTGGGGACATAGAACTGTCGCTGCAGTGTCAATAATAAACGCGTTCCCAACATCTGGCGTGGTTCCTTTCGCCATCAAAGCCTTTGCAGGTTCCACCATAGGCTTGGTACGACCTTTGCCTGACGCCTCAGGCTTTGCTGAGCGGCCCTTCGCTCCTTTTGGCTGACGTGGCTTCTTACAGTTCCGCTGAAGATGCCCAGCCTGTCCGCAATTGTAACACTGGACAGCGTTCAAAGCTACAGCCTCCTTTCCAGTAGCCTCATCGGTGGGGGAATTAGAACTCCGTTCCTCCCTCCCCCTGTCCTTTACTTCCAGTGCAGCATGCCGGCTGTGTTCATCTAGAACCACGGCACTCAGGGGCACTCCCCCCTTCTTGGCATCCATGCTGAATCCAAGGGTCAGCTTTACACTCAATCTCAAGCCAGCTTTCACTTTTCAAGCCAGTAAAACTCCAAAAGTCTTTGTTTACTGCTTCACTGGCAGGCAAAACTTTTGGGCTGTTTTTTCAAAACCCTTGCACAGCTGCGCAGATACACTTTCGATTTCCCAGGCTCTTTTTAGCCATTCTTTAACTGGCAGACGTTGCCTAGCAACCTGCTCAGGACGGAACTCCTTATCTCACCACAGGAATTCCTGGTATGCAAGTTTGCTCTTTCAGAGCTGTTGTTTTTCAAACGCAGCTATTGTGAACCAGAAATTAAACCTTTCTGCGTTCACTTTTCTCTCTTGCCCAAAATGCAGCATACCTTTTCTGGGGCTCCGTTGCCTTGAAACACACTCCTCTCGGTGTCCAGCTGTCTGTTCTGTTCAGCTTTCTGGCTGCAGGCAGACGCTTTTCTTTATCTCCTTAGGTGCAGAGGATGGCAACGATTCATCGACCTCTCACCTCTCATGCAGATTCTGATAGATCAGATAACCATCGGTCTGCTACCAGTTGTCGGAATTCAAGCCAAGAGTCAGAGCCTCCAGCTCTTAGGAATTTGGCCACCCTCCAGGTGCCCGGCTTGAATCCTTGACCTCCCCTGCCAGCGTCTGCCGGCAAGATCAAAGGAGGTCTCTTCGGCGATCCTTTTCAAACGTGAAGGAGAACACACCACTCCTCCCCCAGGGAGGGGGAAAGAGACAGACAGAAATATATCTACATGTCTTTATTCCTGTCTTTCAGCAGTACAGAGAAAACATGTCTGCACACTCTGCTTCCCAACTGCAGAGAGAGAATAAACTCCACCCATGTACTTCCAGTACAGGGTCATGTGCTGCTCTGAGGTAACATCCGGCTCTCAGAGCACTTTACAAACTGTGCCTGGTTCCCACGGTACAATCCAATATCACCCACATCCTGTTTACCATTCCAGCCACCTGGTGCTTGCTTCTGCATTGCTCCTTTTTCGTAACAGAAACAGCCTCAGCTCCCTCGTTTGGAGAGGCAGCGGTTTCACCCTGGTGCCTCATAGGGCTGTGGCAGCCTCAACACCGAACCTCAGCAAACTGGAGAGGGGGGGAAGTATGTCCTTGCCAGCACCCATTCTGCGCAGTAGGCTTTGGCGCAGGGAGGGGCGGAAAAGGTTGGGGGTGACGCGATCTTTATCATGGGGGAGGTACAAAGACCGACCATTCCCAGATTCTGCTAGCGATTGAGCCAGACATGAACTTACGACGCTCTTCACTGTAAATGGGTCTCACCAAGAATAAAGCCTGGAAAAGACAGGTCGGAGTCTTGTCTGTTTACTCTCGAGCAACCACACCATCATCTGATAGGCTGGGGTTGATGCAGCTTGTTTTCCCTTGGGGTGCTGGGTGCTGGCAACAAAGGGAGTCCCTTCACTGCCAGTGCCCAGCGCATCAAGTGAGAAAGAAGCTCCATCGGCTCTGGTGCCTCACAACTCATTTCTCCCTCGGTTTGAGGGCCAGAGTGCAATGGCACCTTCATCCGGTGGTATATCACAGGTGTAACCACTGCCACTCCTGAGTGCAACATACTGCCAGGTGAAGGTGCCATCGTGCTCTTTCTCTTTTCAACTGTGTTGTTTATCTTTATTACCTTTCTATTACAGAATATATTACTTATCTATAAGTTATATATTCTGTAATATATAACAGGCAGCCCTGTTCAGGGAAGTTTTTAATGTGTGATATTTTAGTGTATTTTTGGTTTCTATGGAAGCCGCCCAGAGTGGCTGGGGAAACCCAGCCAGATGGGCGGGGTACAAATAAATTATTATTATTATTATTATTATTATTATTATTATTATTATTATTATTATCTGTTTTTAACTTTGTGAAGTTTATTCGAAATGTATCAAGGGTTTAATTTGAGAACAATGTTTTTCCAAATAGTCTTTTACACATTCCCACTCTTTAAAAAACTTTTGGTTTGGCTGATGCCTAATTGCCACTGTCGTTTTTACCAATTCCAAATACTCACACAATTTGTTTTGCCATTCTGCCTTTGTTGGTATCGTATCCCCTTTCCAATTCCTAGCAATAAACATTCTTGCTGTGGTTGTAGCATACAAATAAAAGTTTAATCTAGAAAAGGCTCTGTTCCTTTCTCTAGAGAACATAAGAAGAGCCCTCCTGGACCAGGCCAACAGCCTGTCTTGTCCAGCATCCCGGCTACCCTGATACCTCTGGGAAGCCTGCAAGTAGAATCTGAGCACAAGAGCACTCCTCTGCTCCTGGTGTTGGTGTTCAGAAGCATTGCTGCCCCTGACCATTGAGGCTGATAGCCTCATCCTTATCCTCGCCCTTTCTTTGCTTTCTTGTGTTGATGGGTAGAGGGAGAGGGGTAGAGAGAGTTCTTTTTTGTCTTCGGAAAATAATATTCAATCAATATTCTTCCTAGATGACTTAAATATGCCTGCCAAGGAAGTGTATGGAGCCCAGCCTCCCATAGAACTCCTTAGGCAATGGATTGATCACGGCCACTGGTACGACAAGAAGGATACCTCAAGGCTTGATATTGTTGATGTTCTGTTCCTTTCAGCAATGGGGCCTCCTGGAGGTGGAAGGAATGATATTACAGGTATGATGTCAGATTAAATGCAATAGGACAGCCTTTTATCCTTTTCTGCAGTCACACAGTCAATCAATCAGTAGCTGAACTGGGTTCCACACAGTCACAAAAACAAATTAACCAAAAAAGCCTCAAAAACAAAAACTCAAAATAAATAGCAAAAACAAAAGCGCCAAACTTAATCTGTTCTGGAAGTCAGTTTGACTTCTGAAATGTTCAAAAACCAAGGCGCAGCTTCTGATTGGTGCAGGCGCCCCGGAAACAATAGCCAACAACCACATCGGACGTTCGGCTTCTGAAAAGCGTTTGAAAATCAGAACACTTACTTCTGGGTTTTCGGCGTTTGGGAACCAAGGCGTTTGAGTACCAAGGCGTTTGAGAACCAAGGTACCACTGTATCTGCCTGGGGTCATCAGAAGGAATGGCAAAGCCGCATTGAGACTTACTGTGTCTTCCCTTGTGTCTTACAGGACGTTTCACAAGGCACTTGAACATTATTTCCATCAGTGCCTTTGATGATGAAATTTTAACAAAGATCTTTGCTTCCATCGTTGACTGGCACTTCAGCAAAGGGTTTGAGGCCACTTTTCTGAGGTAAATGGACCGTAAGGAATGTACTTCTCTTCAAGAGAGCACATTTTGTGGTATTTATATGCGCAGAAGCTGCCCCAGGTCGTTGTACCCTTTAAAAAAAGTACAGTTCTCTTTTTCTCTTGTAGAAAAGACTGCACAAGACTCTCTGTTTAGAGTTTAAACATAACACATTACTTTACTTGGTATACTAAAACATACAGTGATTTTTTTCCTTAAAAATTGTTTAGGGGTACTCTCATTTTGACTCAAGAAAAATCACCATTTTATAGTTCAGATTGGGAAAAATAAATACAGCAAATACAACAAAACTGACCAATCACCATGCTAGATTCCAACTCCTACTCCACACATTAAACACTTGCTTCCATCTGAGACTCAGGAAACACACCATGACAGGAAATGAGGCCGCCATCGGGGGTAGCAGCGGAACTGACAATTCACCATGCTAGAGAAGAAACTTTTTTTAAAAAAAAATATATTAGTTTCTTCTCCTGTTAGATTCAAAAAATGTTTAGGGGTATGCGTACCCCTGCGTTCCCCCATAAAAAGGCACTGAAAACACACACATACGTATGAGAAACTGGCAGATTTATGAGATTTTAAAGACTTACTCTAAGGCACATAGCAGTCTAAAACACACTCCTTATGCTCTCACAGTAAAACTCACTCTCTACACCTGATAACACACCTGGCAGCAGAAACTGCCTGCTGTGGTGACATCCTAGGATTCCATAGCACATTAATTCTTTCCATAACATTTTGGATGCACCACTCCCACTCATTTCTCCTAACAACATCTAGCTGCTATCTACCACTGCCACTGCTCTTGCTATATAATCCTGTACTGTTGTGTGTTTGCTATCTGAAGTGACACTTGATTTAGGATCAGGAGGTTGATAAAGAATCTCCATGATTAGCAAAATAGGAAGCTGTCATTGGTCCATCTAACTTAGTTCTGTCTGTACTGACTGGCAGCAGCTCTCCAGGTTTTCAGGTGTTGGAGATGCGAGGGACTAATGTGTAAAGCCATGTGCTTTGCCACTGAATTATGAATGGGGATGGGGGAGAAATAATGAGCAGTGTCCAATTAAACCATTGTCTCAGCACAAGGATTTCTGCTTGTACAATGGAACTTCCCCTAAACATGTTCCACCAACCCTTTGGAGCAGATTTGGGGAGGGTTAGGGATAGATGCGTGGGCGGAGGACTTTTGTTGTGCAAAAGGAAATCCTTTGCACTTTCCCAGTCTTAACAGTGCAGTTCTCTGGCCAGGTTATGTATGCAAAATGCATATACTAAGATAATCCATTGTGATGGGATGATGAGCTGCTTGTGCGTAAAATCCTAATCCCTCAGAGTTTGGCTAAGTCCCCAAACCTCTGTCTGTGATGGAGCTCCTTAAACATGACTCCATCAATCGCTCGTTGAATCGGACAGTGGGCGTTTACGGAACTTCTTCCAGCATAAAAGCTCCTTAACGGAAACGCGTCTTCTGGACTCTCGGCGTGACAGTTTCCGCCGAGGAGTGGGTGTCCCTACAGGAGGTCCTGAAATCTCCCCGCTGCTCCCGCTTGAAGTGTCTCTGAGCCCTCCCTCTGACTCACTTTCCCTTGGAACTCCACTTCTCCCCCTGCTGGTCCCCTCCTCCGCTGAATGGTCTCTCTCACCCTCCATGAGCCCTTTCACCTCCTTAGTCTCAGATGGCAGTTCCCTGACATCCACCTCCCCTCCAGGGCCCCCTTCACCCCCTTCCCTCCCCTCCTCTGCGGGAGGCGAGGGAGCAAAACCCCTGAAGGAACCTCCCTCATCTTCCGAAGTTTCGAACACTTCCCTCCACCTTTTGCTGTCTCCGGTTTCCAAGTACTCCTCCTCATCGGAGTCTGTTCCTCCTTCCAACTCCGATTCCCTGAATCCCTCCAGTTCCTCCTCATCGTCGGTGGTGCCAAAGTACTCCCTCCGAAACCTCGCTACTGGCTGAGGTTTCCTGGGGAACCTTTGGTGAAACGTTTCGATCAAGATCTCGTCACGGACCTCCTCTGCCTTCACCCAGGTGTTTTCCGACTCCGGTTCCCCTTCCCACGCGACCAAATACTCCACCTGATTACCCTTCCACCTGGAGTCGATGATTTCCGCCACATGGTTGCGGCTTTCCCTTTCTTCTATGGCTGGCCCCCGTGTGGATACCCCTTCACCTTCCCCCCTGTATGGTGACAGTAATGACCTGTGGAATACTGGGTGCAGTTTCATGTGGTTCGGTAACCGGAGTCTGAACGCCACTGGGTTGACCTGTTGGATGACCTCAAATGGTCCCAATCTTTTGGGTCTCAATTTCTTGCAACCCCCCTTGAACGGCAACCCTTGGGTTGATAGCCAGACCCGACTCCCCACCCTAATTGTTTCACCTTCCCTTCTGCTCTTGTCTGCCTGCCTCTTATATTCTTCCTTGGCCCTTTCTAAGTTGAGTTGGAGTTGACGATGGATCGCTTCCATTTCTTCTACAAAAAGTTCCGCGGCCGGAACACTCCATCTTTCCCCTCCTTCCCCTGGAAACGCCCTGGGGTGGCACCCATAATTAGCCAAAAAGGGGCTCATCCCGGTGGACACATTCTCAGCATTATTGTAAGCAACTTCCGCTAGTGCCAACTTTTCGACCCAATCGTTCTCTCTGTCATTGACATAACACCTCAGGTATTGTTGGAGAATACCGTTTGCTCTCTCCGCCTGCCCATTGGTCTCAGGGTGCCTGGCAGTCGAAAAGTTGACCTCTACGTGCAATAAGCTCATAAGTTTCCTCCAGAATCTGGACGTGAACTGTTTCCCTCTGTCGGAAACCACCCTCAAGGGGGCGCCATGCAGTCTGAAAATATGTTCTACAAACAATTTCGCTGTTTCTTCCGCCGTGACTGCATGTGAGCAAGCTACAAAGTGACCCATCTTAGTTAACAGGTCTACTACGACTAGTATGGCGGTTTTCCCCTGGGATTTGGGCAGATCAGTCATAAAATCTATCGACACCGCCTCCCACGGTCGTTCTGGTGTGGGTAACGGTTCTAATAACCCCGCTGGTGCCCGCCTTTCTCCTTTGGCTCTCTGGCATTGGTCACACCTTCTCACATACTCCCGTACATCCTCCCTCGCCTTGGGCCACCAAAACTCCCTGGTCACCAACCACATGGTCTTGTGTTGCCCAAAATGCCCCGCTGTGGGATTGTCGTGCAGCTGTTTGAGTACTCTCCCCCTCAATTCCCCTTCGGGTATATATAGCGCCCCTCTGTAATACAATGCCCCGTTTCTTTCTTCAAAACCCCTGGGGTCTCCTCCCTCTCTCCTTAGACCTCTGAGCTTGTCCTGGGCGTACTCATCATTTACCGTTCCCTCTACCAGTTCTCTTTGCCCCACCCAGGCCGCACCACACACCCAGTGGTCCTCTGGGATAATATGTCTCTCTTCCGGCGCTCCCTCCCCCTCCAAATATTCAGGTTTGCGAGAGAGAGCGTCCGCTCTGATGTTTTCTGGACCTGGCACATAGCAAATTTCAAAATGGAATCTGGAGAACTCCTGGGCCCATCTCACTTGTCGTTGGTTGAGCACCCGTGCCGTTCTCCAATACTCCAAATTCTTGTGGTCCGTACACACTTGCACCTTATGTTGTGCGCCAATTAGTAAGTGTCTCCATCTCCGGAACGCTTCGTGAATGGCGAGTAGTTCTCGGTCATATACCGTGTAGTTCCTCTCGGATTTGTTCAGCTTACGCGAAAAGAAGGCACACGGTCTCCATTCCGACTTATTGCTCCCTGGCTGAAGCAGCACCGCCCCCACCGCCCGGTCTGAGGCATCAGTTTCCACTCTCATGGGTTTTTGTAAATCCACATGCAGGAGCTGTTCTTCCGAAGCGAATGCCCTTTTCAATTCCTCAAAAGCATGCTCCGCCTCCGCCGTCCAAACGAATTTCTTCTTGCTGCTTAGACAGTCCGTGATGGGAGCCGTTAAGTGGGCAAAGTTCTTGATGAATTTACGGTAAAAGTTCCCAAACCCTAAGAACCTTTGCACATCTTTTTTCGTTTTCGGTGTCTTCCATTCCAGCACCGCCTGGACCTTCCCTGGATCCATGGCTAATCCCTTGTCTGATAAGCGGTACCCCAGGAATTCCACCTCCTTGGTGTGGAACTGACACTTCTCCAATTTCACCCACAACTGGTTTGCTTGCAGCTGGCTCAGCACTTCCCTGACATCCTTTACATGCTGCTCCTCATTCTCTGAATATATCAGCACGTCATCGAGGAAGGCCACGCAATTCTTATAGAGCAAAGGTCCCAGTACGTGGTTCATGAGCGATTGAAAACAGGCGGAGCCTGATTGTAATCCGAATGGCATAACGAGATATTCAAACGCCCCCAAAGGGGTGAACATGGTGGTTTTCCATTCATCCCCCTTCTTTATTCGTATCAGGTTGTATGCTCCTCTCAGGTCCAGTTTCGTGAATATCTTTCCCTTCCTCACCCTGGTCAAAATGTCATCAATCCTGGGCATGGGGAAAGTCACTGGTTCTGACACGGCATTTAGGGCCCGGTAGTCCACGACCAATCTCGGTTTATCCGTGTTTTTTTTGTCCACAAAAAACACTGGGCTCCCCCCCACCGCTCTGGACTCTCTGATGAAGCCCCTCTTCAGGTTTTTATCAATAAACTCCCTTAACTCCTGCATTTCCCTGTCTGACATGGCGTACAGCTTGCCCACGGGGAGCTGGGCCCCAGGGACCAGATTAATTTGGCAGTCAAAGTCTCTGTGCGGTGGTAATTTATCTGCTTCCCTTTCACTGAAGACCTTGCTCAGGTCAGCGTATTGTTTGGGCACCTTCCCTTTGTCCGCCACTTCCGTCCCTGCTAGAGAGGCTTTTGCCCCTTCTGGCACCTTTCCCTCTCTGCAGTGTTCCAGACAATGTGCTGACCCAAAGGAGACCACTCTCTGATGCCAGCCCACTAGCGGGTCATGCAACGCTAGCCAGCTCATTCCCAAAATGACTGGAGCCCCTCCCAGGGTGGCTACATTGAACGCTATCCTCTCAGTGTGCCTGGCCACCCTCATAACCATTGGGACGGTTTGTAGGCTGACTTCTCCTCCCAGCAGCTCCCTCCCATCGATCGTGGTGACCTGCAGGGGGTTGCTTAAAGGGAGTGTCTGTATCTGGTGTTCAGCTGCAAACTCCTTGCTCATAAAATTACAGGAGCTGCCTGAGTCCAGCAGCGCCTTAGTCTTTAGTGGGTATCCGTTTGCCAGCTCTAGCAACACCTCTATTACTAGGGCTGGTCTTGGAGGTTCCGGAGTGGGCACTTTTACTGCTCCTTGGCCTGTCTGCAGTGCCCTGACAGAGGCAGACAGGCGTTGGCTTTTACTGGCTCCTGGACTTCCTCCTCCTTCCCCCCAACAGCTCCAGCCATCCCTTGCCATTCCTTTCTTTGCGGGCAGACTCTGGCAAAGTGACCTGGCTGCTGGCAGAGATAACATTTCTTGGCGCTCTTTCCCTCCTTCTTCCTCCCTTCACTGGGATTTGAAACTGCGCGCGCGCGCGCTGTTCCAACTTCCATCGGCTCTCCTGGCGGGAAACTTGGTTCTGGAATCTCTGGAATGCGGAAATCCCTCCAACGCTCTCCTTTCCCCTCCCGCTTCTCCAAGGCTCTTGCCTCCTGGCGTGCTCCAATGGTCAGCGCTGATTTGGTCAGCTGGTCCATAGACTCCGCCCTGGGCGCCCGGGAAAGTTCATCTTTCACCGCCGAAGAAAGCCCCTCTTCAAAGAGCATTTGAATGGGTTCCGCCGAAAGGTCCCACCCCAATCTATGTATCAACATTGTAAACTCAGTCCAGTACTCACGAACCGATCGGCTCCCCTGTTTGCACGCCATCAATTGTCTGCGCACCAGCCCCTGTTCAATCTCGCTGGAAAACATCAAATCCATGGCGCGAAAAAACTTCCTCGCGTCCTTCAGCATTTCACTATTCCCTGCCATCAGGGGTCTGACCCAGTCTCTCGCCCCCCCTTCGAGATGGCCAATCACAAACGCCACTCTCGATGCCTCGTCGGGAAAGTCATTAAACTGCAGTTCAAGAGCATACTGCATCTCTGTCCTAAAGGCTTGGTAGTTCCTGGGGTCCCCCCCAAACTTCTGCACCATTCCTGGCATCTTTCTTGCTAGTGTAGCGCCTTTTGCCTTTTCTGCATCCTGCGCCCTCCTTTCTTCTAGCCTCGCCGTTTGCATTGCTAGCTGGAGTTCCAACACTCTGTACCTTTCTTCCAGGCTTGGACCCTCTCCAGCTCCTGCTGCTCCTCCGGCTCCGGCTGGGTTACTCATGATGCCTCTCTGCACAAGCTGCTTTCAGGGACTGTCCGATTGCTGTGATGGGATGATGAGCTGCTTGTGCGTAAAATCCTAATCCCTCAGAGTTTGGCTAAGTCCCCAAACCTCTGTCTGTGATGGAGCTCCTTAAACATGACTCCATCAATCGCTCGTTGAATCGGACAGTGGGCGTTTACGGAACTTCTTCCAGCATAAAAGCTCCTTAACGGAAACGCGTCTTCTGGACTCTCGGCGTGACAGTTTCCGCCGAGGAGTGGGTGTCCCTACAGGAGGTCCTGAAATCTCCCTGCTGCTCCCGCTTGAAGTGTCTCTGAGCCCTCCCTCCGACTCACTTTCCCTTGGAACTCCACTTCTCCCCCTGCTGGTCCCCTCCTCCGCTGAATGGTCTCTCTCACCCTCCATGAGCCCTTTCACCTCCTTAGTCTCAGATGGCAGTTCCCTGACATCCATGCACAAAAATGCATATATTTCTGACAGTAACATGAAATGAATTATATTGGGGGAAATTGCTTGCAAAAATGGATATCTTAGGCAAAAACATCCAAAAGTGTGTATGTTAGGAGAAATTAGCACTAAATGCTAATGATTTGGGGGGGGGGGTTGCAAATTGGTGTGGAAATTTGTAGAACTGAACATAAAATTGGGAAAATGAGAATCCGAAATTAATGGATTTGCTCATCCCTAGTGATGTCTGCAACTCTTCACCATGGCAGAGTGGGAGAAGAGAACCTAGGGGCAGGGGGCATGGTGGAAAGAAAGCTCAGGGTTACATTTAACTTTTTTGCTCCTTTTCAAAGGCTTGGCAAAATGATGGTTCATGCTACCATGAACATTTATAAGATGGCTGTGGAAAACTTCCTTCCGACTCCTTCAAAATCTCACTATGTCTTCAACCTGCGCGATTTCTCCCGGGTCATCAGAGGAGTGTTGCTCTGCCCACATACCCATTTGCAGGTGTGAAAGCTACGCTAGCTTTTATTTCATCACCGGGGGCACCATCATCACCATAAAACTTAGCATTTATAATTGCACTTTAGGTTTCCAAGTTCTTTGTATCCATTGCCACATTGGAATGATTACAACAACACAACTCTGTAGATTAGGTAAATATTGAATATTGAAGATGGAGGAGTGCAGAGCTGAGGCTGAGCAATTGTGGCCTACTAGAAGCCACCAAGGTTTGTGGCAGAGGCGACTTTTGACCTAGAGATTTCCTGATCAATATCTTAACCAGTATGGGCTGCATCTAGGTATTAGTCCTACTCAGAGTAGACTCGTTGAAATGAATGAACATGACTAACTTAGGCCCATGAATTTCATTGAGTCTGCTTTGAGTAAAATTTAGTTGGATGCAACCCTGTGCACACAGTTGCACCTCACAATGGACCACACTGCTGCTGAATCTCCAGAAATAACTTCTCTCTGTAATTCCCATCTCAAAGGTGATTTATCTGCATGGAGAAGCATCAGAGCTTTTCTTCTGCAAAGGCTTGAGCTGGTTCAGTCTAAAGTTCTTTATATTGTTACCAGCTGTAACATGGGATTCCAGAAGTCTTAGCCCTCAACCTGTGCCTGTGCTCTTTGGAGAATTGAAGACGTGGTAGAGGTTGTTGTAGCTTTAAGAAATTCACATATTTACACCTGAATTTAGGTTAAGGGAGTACAGATCTTACAGCTTGATCATCTCAAGAGGGGCTTGTTCTCCACAGCAATGCATTACTGGAGCCCAAGGCATCTCTCCCAGCCTCCCTTCAGCCAGCCTGCCAAAAGATAGATCTCTGTCTTTGTTCTCTCCCTTCTTTTCAGTACAGCTTGCTAAAGTTACTCTCTCACACACATACACATCCCATCACTTTGGGAACCTCTGTCTGCACAGGCCCAAGATTCCTTTTAGATGGCCATCAACACCCTTTGTCATGTTAACGCCTCTATCCGAGGTCAGGCACTGGCCTGCAATCTTCCCTTCGGTACTCCAAATAATAATTTAAAAATCCTACTGTTTATTAATTTCTAGGGTTTAGGGGGATCCCACCCCCAAACCCATAACAATATTTACTGATTAAATTCCTGTTGGTTGGCTTCCACCTCCCAGTGGTCAAGAAGTATCAAGATCCATGTGTGTGTGACTATGTTCATATCTGCTTCAAAACCAGGCATGGATTGACGTTCCTCCTTTCTTTTGATAGGATGGGGAGAAACTGATCAGGCTTTGGATTCATGAAGTTTATCGGGTCTTCTATGACCGCTTAATAGATGACGAAGACAGGAAGGTGTTTTTTAACATGGTGAAAGAAACAACCTCTGATTGCTTCAAGCAGAGTGTTGATAAGGTATGTTCATCTTCAAGCAGTCAGAGCTGTTTGAATAAAGAGAGAAAAAGAGGATATATTTACGGCAACTGTTATTTTGGTTGCATTGGGCTGAGGACCTCCCCACCCCCACCCCATTTTCGCATGGTGCAAAAGTGGCAGAGGGATTTCAGCAATTTTCTGGAATCGGGAAATTTCAAGGATGGAACTCAAGTTACATTCACATCTTATTCTCTGGCTTCTATTTGAGTGGTCAGTCGTAGCAGCTGCCATTTATCTTTGCCCAGAATTTTTCTTGGGTTGTTGCTACATCACAATTGATTGATTGATTGATCAATCAATCAATCTATTGATGAATACATAAACAAACAAACAAACAAACAAACAAACACTACAACTGATAAATTATGGGTGGTATGCTATGTTAGTCCTACTCAGAGTAGAACCATAGAAGTTAAGCAACATGACTACGTAGAACTCGGTTGGATAACACCCTATAGGTTTTAGTTTTATGGGGGGGAAGGCAAGCAAGGGGAACGTGATGGAAGCATGTAAATTGTGCTCGGTATGAAGAAAGTTGATAAAGAAACATTTCTTCCCCTCTTGTAATATCAGAATTTGGGACCATCCAAGCTGAAAAGTGGGAGATTCAGGACAGATAAAGTGCATAGTTGTAACAGGACCCCCCCCCCATCATTCAGTTTGTACAAACTTCGCACACACTCACACTCACACACTACATACGCTACGCTTCTGTTATAAATTCATAGAAAATCAACCATACATCGGATTTGCACTGTTCCACTTTTATTTTACTCCATGAAGGAAGGACTACAAAATGGGGAAGGTTTGATACAGGCCAGCCATAATCCCTTGAACATCCCAGCACATCCACAGGAGCCCTGCCCAGTTGCTATGCCAACCCTGATGGTCCTAGACAGAAGACAATCAAGATCACAAAGAACTTCCATATGGGAGTGGATTCAGCAGGGACTGGAACAAAGGACAATGATCAGATCTTCCCTCAGGGGGCAGGAAACTGCGACTACCTTTTGTCTTCTGAAAATGACTCATGGGGAGGGGGAGAAGGGAATCAGCCAGGTGACAGGACACTCAGGTTACCACCACAACTCCTCCCTCAACCCCTCCTTTCTGTAATGTATGCATGATGTTTCTGGGGGTGGGCTTGACCTACAGGATGGGAATTTCAAAAGTTTTTATAAGGTCTTGCACACCATTTTTCTGTGTCTTACCTCTCACCTGCAAGTGAGGGGAGCACCCTGTTGCAACAGTCAATAAAGGCCAAGCCTACAGGCTGCTGATTTGCTCCAATTTACTCTGGTTGGTGTCTTTACTTTTTGTCCAAGGGAGCCCTCGGATTTTTCCGGTAACATAGTTAAACTATGGTGTTGGCTATGACAAGATGAAATGATGGCTGCCTACTTGGATGGCTTTAAAAGGGAATTAGACAAATTCACAGAGGATAAGGTTATTAGTGACTACTAGTCATGGTAGTTATATCACGTGTAGTTCCAGAGACAGTATGGTTCTACATGTCAGTTGCTGGAGCTCATGAGTGGGAGACAGCTGTTGTGCTCATACCTCTTTGAGAGCTTTCCAAGACGTATGGCCATATTGGGAGTGGGTTACTGGACTAGATGTGCTTTTGATTCAACCCAGCAGGGTACTACTTATGTTCTTAGTGTGTCTTCCCACATCCGTTATTTCAGAGTGGTGGTGGGCAGATGGAGTCCAAACTGCTTATGTATTCCTCACTGTCTTCCATAGGTATTAAGCCACTTGTCTCCAACTGGAAAGATCCATGACGATAACATCCGGAGCCTCTTCTTTGGAGACTACTTTAAGCCACAAAGTGATGCAAAGATCTATGATGAAATAACAGACTTAAACAAGCTGACGTCTGTTATGGAATACTACTTGGAGGAGTTCAACCAGATCAGCAAGGCGCCCATGTCTCTGGTTATGTTTAAATTTGCCATTGAGCATATCTCAAGGATATGCAGAGTACTGAAGCAGGATAACGGCCACTTGCTGCTGGTGGGCATTGGTGGAAGTGGCCGGCAGAGCGCCACCAAGCTGGGCACCTTTATGAATTCGTATGAACTCTTCATGATCGAAATCACGAAGTTCTACACCACAAATGACTGGAGAGAGGATATCAAGAAGGTCATGTTGCAGTCAGGGGTGGCCAACAAAAACACTGTGTTCTTATTCTGTGATAACCAAATAAAGGACGAGTCCTTTGTGGAGGACATTAACATGCTGTTGAACACGGGAGATGTGCCTAACATCTTTGCAGCAGATGAGAAGGCTGACATTGTTGAAAAAATGCAGGGTGCGGCAAGGACCGAAGGCAAGAGAATTGAAGCCACCCCTCTGGCCATGTACAACTTTTTTACTGAACGCTTGAAGAAAAACTTGCACATAGTTTTAGGTACAGATAAAAAAATAAGTTACTTTCTTATTCTGATTCCTTCTAACATTTGACTGGGCTTGTAAGACAGAGTTGTTCCGCCTGGCCCTTGGCTTGGAGCCAATTTGATTCCCTCCCTCTCTTTTTTCTTCCCTTCTCCTGCGATGAGGCTACATTTTAATATTTTAATATTTCAATATTTTAATGTTGTATTTTAATTTTGTTTTTAAGTTGTAATCATTCAACTTGTTTTTATTATTGCTTGTAAGCTGCTCTGAGCCCAGCCTTGGCTGGGGAGGGCGGGGTATAAATAAAAAATTATCATCATTATTATTATTATTATTATTATTATTGTCTGAGAAAAAATGATTATGTCCATTGCAGCAATGAGTCCAATTGGAGATGCTTTCCGGAACCGCTTGCGAATGTTCCCTTCGCTGATCAACTGCTGCACTATCGATTGGTTCCAAAGATGGCCCACGGATGCTTTGGAAATGGTTGCCAACAAATTCTTAGAGGATGTGAAGTTGGAAGATGAAATCAGAAAATCGTATGTCATGGGATGCTTTGCAAACTGCCCCCATCCCACTCCCTCTCTAATATAACAAATCTAAATCTAATATAACAAATCTAAATTGTCACAATTTCTAGAAGGCATGGGCATGTAACTCTGTTGCAGCCAAAATCAACAAAAGGTCTTGAGGCACCTTAGATGCTAACAAATTTATCCCAGCCCAGTCTTTCGTGGACTTGATTAGGAATGAGGGAGAAATTTGATTCAGATCACATTTAAAGGCAAATCTACCAAAAGTCACACTTTCTGAAATAATACATGAATGGAAAGAACATCTTTCAAAATTCACATTTCTCTGAAACTGCTACCTTGTGGGCCAAGTAATGTGTACAAAGATGCATTTCCTAGGGGAAAATATGCCTACAAATGCATATATTCATTAAAATGAAATGCAAAGATGCAATCGGGTGAGATTGCTTTCTAAAAATGGAAGTATTAGGAAAAATTGCATACAAAAATCTGTATATTAGAAATTCACACTGAAATAGTGATGAATTTCCAGGGGGATTTTTTATAAAATGGAAACTGAAGTGGAAATGTGAAAAACTGAACTTAAGATTAGGAAAAAATGAGAAACTTGAGATAAACTGAAATTGATACATTAAATCATCCCTAGTCTTAAGTCTACTTCAGAGATGGTTCTCCAGATATTGTTGAAGTACTACCCTCATCATCCCTGTTTACTGACTTTGCTGGCTGGGACAAGCTTTGGTGCTTGCATTGCCACTTTTGATGCCTTCATAATGACCTAACTGAACTTAGTTTGGCCTGACATGATCTATAGTTAATACTGATCAGGGCTGATTTCTAAGAAAGGTATTAAATAGCATTGTAGGCCATAGATATGTAAAACAGTTTTTGAAATTATTGCAGAATGATGTTGACTATTGTCCATCACCACAAAGCTTTCTGATATGGTTAATTAGCATGTCACAAAATCAGCTCTTGGTATGTCCTCAAATAACTCTCATATCTTGAGCCAAAGTTTTACCAGAAAAATTATGTGGCTCTTATACAATGTTCATGGACCACACAAAATTTAACTCATTGTTTGTATTAGCTACCTATTAACATGCGTTTTCCCTGTAGGGTTGTGTCCATGTGTAAGTATTTCCAAGAAAATGTGAGAGAACTCTCAGTCAGTTATTACAGCACTCTTCGAAGACACAATTACGTAACACCAACATCCTATCTGGAGTTGATTCTGACCTTTAAGGCATTATTAAATAGTAAAAGGCATGAAGTGGATATGATGAGAAATCGCTATCTTGTGGGCCTTCAGAAGCTTGATTTTGCAGCTTCACAAGTAAGTGTGGACTGGAACAGGTAGATTATATGGAAACTTGTAACTGTTTTCATTATCTGCAGTATCCATTGCAAGCTCAGTATTATTAATAGGGCTGTTCAAAGACAATGGCTGTATACGCACCATATATTTAAAGCACATGACCTCCTCCTAAGAATCCTGGGAACTGTATCTTACAGAGCTACAATTCCCAGCACCCTTAGCAAACTACAGTTCCTGATTAGTTAGAAAGCAAAATCACTGGCAGATTCTGGTACCTGATTGCACACTAAAATGCTGGCGCATTTTTGTCATGATTTTTTTCCCTGTATCTGAAATTGATTATGAAAAGTGATGAACTGAAGATTGGAATAGTAAGGAATTAATATCTTGATTATGCCCTCTCCCTTGGTCGTCCTCTTTAGGTTGCAGTGATGCAAAAGGAGCTGACTGCTCTTCAACCGGAATTGATTCAGACCTCCACTGAAACGGAGAAAATGATGATCCACATAGAAAAAGAAACCGTTGAGGTGGATGCCAAGAAGGAGCTTGTGGCTGCAGATGAAAAGGAAGCCAATGAAGCTGCAGCTATTGCCCAGGGTATTAAGGTAATTGTGCTGTGCAGCCCAGTGCTCCCTCCCCATCAGAGCTCATCTTTCCAACAGTGCAGGGTAATAATTGAGAAATCCAAACTAAGAAAGGTGTAAAGAGCTAGCAGCAACGTGTTGCTTCTGCCCTATTTATCGTTTCCCTGGAGGAATGTATGCAATGCTAGTCCTCTGTGCTGGTCCAGGGGGGAGGTTAGCGTGGGGCGAAGTCCAGGACCTGAGTCGAGGGTCGGCAGACAGTCTTCCACGGGCGAAGCGGGGTCCACAGCGAGGAGCCGGGCAAGGACAGGAACTCTGGGGGAACCGGAATGGGTGCTGGCCGAAACAGCTCTTCAACGACGTTGCTCCCGCAACCTGGGACCGGGCTGACTGGCCTTTATCTTCTCTGAGGCCAGGGGCGGTCCCAGCCCCCAGGAGACCCGCCTCTCCTGGCCTTAAGGCGAGCACTCCTCCTGGGAGAAACCGGTTCCCTTCGCCTCTCTGCCCTGAGCCTCTGCAGTTCAGGAGAGGCTGAAGGGTTACTGGACCCATAGGGAGACTCACCTGTAGGCACTGAGTCCTCAACCACCTCTGGAGCCAGAGTGGATTCACCTGGTGCCTGCTCCTGAGGATCCGGCACAGGTGCAGACACTTCAGAATCAAGGCCCTGCCCCAGTTCAGCCGGCCCTGGAGGCGGGGACTCCTGTGCAAGCTGGGATTCCTCCGGTTCAGCCTCTGAATCGGATTCCCAGGCCACCACATCCTCAGAGTAGGCTCATTGAAATTAATGAACCCAAGTTAGTTCTGTCCTTTAATTTCAGTGAATCTGCTCTGAGTAGGACTAGCATTGACTCCAGTCCTAAGGCTTCGATCCTGTACCTCAAATGTGGGAATGTTTATCAGCCCAAGGGCCACATTCGCTTCTGGGCAACCTTCTGAGGGCTACATGCCTGCGATGGGCAGAGCCAGAGGCAGAAGTGGATAGGGCGGCAAATGCAAATTTTACCTTTTGCACAGTTGACTAGTGTCTTCATAGCCACACACCATCCAGACAAGCAAGTGGCATTGACAGAGTTCATGGACACAGACCAGTCAAACAAAAACAGTTGGGGGACAAAGTGAGGGGGGTGTTGCCAGAGGAGAGCTCTGAGGGCTAGACAGAGAGGAATAGAGGGTTCTCCATCCTTTGCTATGCCAACTTACCTGAGAGTAAGCCCCACTGAACTCAAAAAGACTTGCTGCTGAATAAATATGCACAGGGCTGCACTGTCAGCACATGATGTGCCCTTCCATGGTTGGTTTTTAACTAAAGAGCAGTCACTTAAGAGGGGATGGTCACACTGGGAACATTATGCTGCTGAGAGGGGATTCTCTTGCCCCCACCACAGTTCTGATCTGCCTGTCCAGGACTGCTACTTACCCCAGAGCAGGGAGAAACTATTTCTCCCAAATACACATATGGTAAAAGTAATGTTGGGCTAAAAATGCCCCCCTTTTGTGGGGTCACAAGAAAGTGAGTGTGATGCAGTTAGAGTGCTAGGCCAGGGGAGGGCAGGGTTCAAATCCCCACAGAGTTATAAAACTCACTGGGTGACCATGTGCCCATTGCACCAGGGAGTGCAATTGACAGGTGGGGCACTGCCAGCGAGAGGGCGCTCGATCAGTTTCAATCAAGGCATACCCAGTGGCAGCACCTGCAATAAGAAAGAAAAGGGCTGTTCATGCAAAGTTGTTGTTTCACTGGACTGTGCAGTGGCATCCTGTGACAATGTGGTGGGAATATATTTGATGTGATGACATATTTGTTTTTAAAAAAGTCCAGTAGCACCATAGAGACCAACTAAGTTTGATGTGATTACAGGAAGAGTGCGAGGGGGACCTGGCGGAGGCAATGCCAGCCCTGGAAGCTGCCCTTTCGGCTCTTGATACCCTGAACCCTGCAGATATCTCCCTTGTCAAGTCCATGCAGAATCCACCAGGACCTGTCAAGCTAGTCATGGAGAGCATTTGTGTTATGAAAGGAATAAAGCCAGAAAGAAAGCCTGATCCAAGTGGAAGCGGTAAAACACACACACACGCACACACACACGCGCGCACACACACACCACAAACATTTATTGGGAGGGGTTGTCATGTGCTGTTTGCTGAAATTGAACATTGCCATCATATCACTTTATATTATATTAAGACATTCACCCAGTAGAGTTTAGTCCATTAGGGCAAGTGCTGCCCTGCCCTACAAAGCTAAGCCTGTCTTTAGCCAGCCCTACCTTTGAAGGTGACCCAAAAACTACAACTAATGCAGTAGCTAGACTGGTGACTGGGAGTGGCTGCCGAGACCACATAACACCAGTCCTGAAAGACCTACATTGGCTCCCAGTACATTTGCGAGCACAGCTCAATGTGTTGGTGCTGACCTTTAAAACCCTCAACGGCCTTGGCCCAGTATACCTGAAGGAGCGTCTCCACCCCCATCGTTCAGCCCGGACACTGAGGTCCAGCTCCGAGGGCCTTCTGGCGGTTCCCTCACTGTGAGAAATGAGGTTACAGGGAAGCAGGCAGAGGGCCTTCTCGGTAGTGGCGACTGTCCTGTGGAACGCCTTCCCATCAGATGTCAAGGAAATAAACAACAATCTGACTTTTAGGAGACATCTGAAGGCAGCCCTGTACAGGGAAGTTTTTAATGTCTGATGTTTCATTGTATTTTAAATATTTTGTTGGAAGCTGCCCAGAGTGGCTGGGGAAACCCAGCCAGATGGGCGGGGTATAAATAAATTATTATTATTATTATTATTATTATTATTATTATTATTATTATTATTATTACTCCTGCTCCTCCTTAGTCCCAGTGTTGCTGTTATAGAACTCAGTAGGAAGGAGGGTGAAGACAAAGCCAGAATGAGTTGATTCTGCCTATCATTGGCTCTAACTCCTCCTGCTTTCTGTCCTTAAAGTCTAATAGGCCTCAGCCTCCACTGCATTTAATGCAATAAAATGGACCATAGATACCAGTGTTATGGGAAGTGAGTCATTATACCACCTTCTCCATTTGTTTTGGCTTAAGAATTACCTGGATGCTCAAAAAACTATTTCAGGGGAAAGAACAGGGAGGTTGAAAATCTTCCAGATTTGTTAAATGAGATATTCGTATTTTGAAAACATTTTAATATGTATGTATTTATGTGAAATTTCAGGTAAAATGATAGAAGACTACTGGGGAAGTTCCAAGAAGGTTCTAGGGGATCTGAAATTCCTCGAAGGCTTGAAGACTTACGACAAAGATAATATCCCATCAGCTGTAATGAAGAGAATTAGAGAGAAGTTCATCAACCATCCAGACTTTCAGCCAGCTGTAATAAAAAATGTATCATCTGCCTGCGAAGGCTTGTGTAAATGGGTGAGAGCCATGGAAGTGTACGACCGTGTTGCAAAGGTGGTAGCCCCGAAACGTGAACGACTCAGGGAGGCTGAAGGTTTGCTCGCTGTACAGATGCAGAAGCTCAATACGAAGCGAGCAGAACTCAAGAAGGTGATTGACCGCCTCCAGGACCTGAATGATGAATTTGAAGAAATGAACAACCGGAAGAAAGAACTCGAGAACAACATTGAAATATGCTCTCAGAAGCTGGACAGGGCTGAAAAGCTGATCAGTGGCTTGGGAGGCGAGAAGGATAGGTGGACGGAAGCAGCACGCCTGCTAGGAATTCGCTACACTGACCTCACTGGGGATGTCTTGTTATCTTCAGGGACGGTGGCTTATCTGGGAGCCTTTACCGTTGATTACCGTACAGAATGTCAGAAGAAATGGCTGGCTTTGTGCAAGGAGGAGAAAGTCCCATGCTCTACGGATTTCAGCCTGAGTAACACTTTAGGGGACCCAGTCAAGATCCGTGCCTGGCAGATTGCCGGCTTGCCAATTGATTCCTTTTCAATTGACAACGGCATCATTGTTTCCAACTCAAGACGGTGGGCTTTAATGATTGATCCTCAAGGGCAAGCCAACAAGTGGGTCAAAAATATGGAAAAGGGCAATAAGCTTTCCGTGATCAAGTTGTCTGACACCAACTATGTAAGGACTTTGGAGAACGCCATCCAGTTTGGAACCCCAGTCTTGCTTGAAAATATTGGCGAGGAATTGGACGCGTTCTTGGAGCCGGTGCTGCTAAAGGCAACTTTCAAACAGCAAGGTGTGGAGTACATGAGACTGGGAGAGAACATTATTGAGTACTCAAGGGATTTCAAGTTTTACATAACCACACGCTTAAGGAATCCTCATTATCTTCCTGAAATTGCTGTGAAAGTTTGTCTGCTCAATTTTATGATCACCCCTCTAGGGCTTCAGGACCAGCTTCTTGGGATTGTGGCTGCAAAGGAAAAGCCTGAGCTGGAAGAGAAGAAGAACAAGCTGATTGTAGAAAGTGCAGCAAACAAGAAACAGCTGAAGGAGATTGAAGACAAAATCCTGGAAGTTCTTTCCAAGTCGGAAGGAAATATCTTAGAAGATGAAACAGCCATTAAAATCCTCTCTTCTTCCAAAGAGTTGTCTGAAGAAATATCTGAAAAGCAGGAAATTGCCACTATTACTGAAATGGAAATAGATGCCACCCGAATGGGGTACAAGCCAGTGGCCGTTCATTCAGCAACAGTCTTCTTTTGCATTTCTGATCTGGCTAACATTGAACCAATGTATCAATATTCCCTGATATGGTTTATTAACCTCTATGTCCAGTCTCTTGCCAATAGCAGGAAAAGCGATGTTTTGGAAGAAAGGATTGAATTCATAATTGACCATTTCACAATCAGCATCTACAACAACGTCTGCCGATCCCTGTTTGAGAAGGACAAGCTTCTTTTCTCCCTACTTCTGACTATAGGGATCATGAAAGGGAGAGATGAGATTGATGATGAGGTCTGGCGTTTCCTTCTGACGGGTGGGGTTGCGCTCGAGAACCCGTATGCGAATCCTGCCCCAGAGTGGTTGTCTGACAAATCGTGGGCCGAAATTGTGCGTGCCTCAGGGCTGAAAAACTTGCGTGGGCTTTTGGATCATGTGGAGTCCAATGTCACGGAATGGAAACTGATTTATGATTCTGCCAAACCTCATGAAGAAGAGTTTCCCGGTGAATGGAATCTGGTCACGGGTCTTGACCGCATGGTTATCCTCCGATGCCTGAGACCAGATAAAATCATCCCGGCCACCCAACTATTCATCTCAGACAACATGGGGAAGATATATATCGAACCCCCAACATTTGATCTTGTTGGAAGTTACCATGATTCCAACTGCTGCGCACCTCTGATTTTTGTCCTGTCGCCAGGTGCTGATCCCATGGCAGGTGAGGTTTCTTAAATAACCCAACATGAAATCCTCCTTTCATGATACTGCCTTTTTGTTGAACAAAGCTATAATTTCACCTTTCACTACCCACACCCTGAGCAGCTGCTCAAACTCTGACCCAGAGGAGGAGTGCACAGCCAGATTTCTAAAAAAAATGGCAGTGCAAGCAGATGAGGTGCTGGACCCAGACCTGGGTCCCCAGTTCTGAACTTGAGCCAGAGATTCCATGGTCAGAGGCAGTAATGCTTCTCAATGCCAGTTGCTGGAAACCACAGGAGGCAAGAGTGCTGTTGTGTTCAAGTCCTACTTGCGAGTTGCCCATAGCCATCTGCTTGACCATTATGAGAACAGGATGCTGGACTAGATGGGCCATTGGCTGATCCAGCAGGCTCTTATTATGCTCTTATGAGACCCTCAAACTAGGATCCCCAGAGGCAGCATCTCCTGGGCCAGATTCATCTGTAGGTCCAACCTTCCCCTCTGCCCCAGGGCCTGTTTTCCAGCACACAAAATGCACCCAGAGGGAACTCAGTGGGGAAAGACCACAGCTCATGGTACCCTTTTCATGGAGAGGGTCCCAGGTTCAGATGCTGGCATCACCAGATAAGGCTAGGAGAGAACTGTTGCCAGTCCGTGTGGGCACTACTGGGCTAGATGAACCCATGTTCTGACTCTGTATAAAGTAGCTTCCTACTGACATTCCTTAATTTTTCTATATGTTGGGTGCAGAGGTCTTTGCAACAGCAGCTTGCCAGAAGTCCTCCAAAAAGCACTTGTAATTCCCAATCACCACCTTTTTTTAAAAATTATTATTATTATTATTATTATTATTATTTGTATCCCTCCCATCTGACTGGGTGGCACTATTGGCAGCATCCAACATATATAAAAAACATAAGCGCATATACAGGGCTGCCATCAGATGTCTTCTAAAGGTTACAGTTACTTTAACTGAGAAGATACCATTTGGGTTTCTTGAATAGCGTTCCTGACACTAAAACCCTGCGCATTTATTAAAACGATTTGTATTTAAATATTTGACGCTAGGCTTGTTGAAGTTTGCTGATGATCTTGGCATGGAAAGCATCCAGACTATTTCACTTGGCCAGGGCCAAGGCCCAATAGCAGCAAAGATGATTAATCAGGCTATCGTGGACGGGACTTGGGTTGTGCTGCAGAACTGCCATCTCGCAACCAGCTGGATGCCTGCTTTGGAAAAAATCTGTGAAGAGGTTATAGTACCTGAGAATACTCATACCAAGTTCAGGCAAGAATTCAATATCTATTATTCAGTCTACATGGATGCTGTAGAAATCTCATTTCCTGGGCTCCAGACATCCTCTTTTGCTGGTCAGGAAAGTGGTGCAATGAAAGTTCTGATCCCCTGGGGTTCTGGGATCACAGAGGACATGGCAGCAGGCTTTTTAAAAGAAGGTAATATTAGAAAAATATCTCTTCCCACTGAGGCCATGTCAGATAATATCACAGTGAGCAGGGTCATGCAGGTAAGATCAGGCTCAGTAGCATGTGCCTCGATTTAGCAGTATCAAGTTCAGGGCCAAGGTCACATCTATATGTTAGTACAGTGGTACCTCGGGTTACAAACACCTTGGGTTACAAACACTTTGGGTTACAGACTCCGCTAACCCGGAAGTAGTACCTCGGGTTAAGTACTTTACCTCAGGATAAGAACAGAAATCGTGTGGCGGCAGTGGGAGGCCCCATTAGCTAAAGTGGTACCTCAAGTTAAGAACGGTTTCAGGTTAAGAATGGACCTCCGGAACAAATTAAGTTCTTAACCCGAGGTACCACTGTATATAAAGCCCTTAACAGCTTGTCACTAGTTTACTTGTGAGATCGCCTTAACCCATGTATGCTACGCAACTGCTTTGATCTGTGGAACTGGCACTGTTACAAGTGCCACATAATACTTGTTCCGCATTTGTAAGAAATTGATATTTTCAGTTGGAACTCCCAAGCAGGTACCTTCACTGTACTCTTTTTGGTGCCTGTTAAAAACACATCCATAAATATAGAATCTTGACTTACATTTTAATCTGCTTTCCCTCCCTGCCCCCATCGTTGATTTTATTTATTTTTGGATGTTTTCAATAGTTGTTTCTTTTTTCTTTTTTTAAGATGATTTTATTTTTATGATTTTATGATTTTACTTTTTCTGTAAACTGCTTTGAGGTTTTCTTGCAATCGAGTGGTATATAGATCTTGTGAAATAAATAAAAAGTAATATACGCCCAGATTTAGGCAAGCCCTATCAGGACCACGGGAAGGTCCTGTGACCTCCAGTGGCTGCAGTCTTCCCTTTGTTGTGCTTAATGGGTGGATGTTGTCTCAGCAAAGAGGTTAAGGTTGGCAAACCCTGTCCCGCAATTAGCCCTGCCTTTGCAGAGGAGCTGGCTGTGTTCTTTAAAGGGCTATTGTTCAGTTCCATAACTGCTGACTTCTACAAGACTGAAGAAGCTAAATGCTACCGGGGACTCATCCTAAGGGTTTGAGGGAGGTAGGAGAACTACATCTTCTGGCTGGAAAGGCATGGAAGGAGGTGCTGAAAGGTCCCCTCCTTGCCTGCTTCTCCTCTTCATCAGAGTCTTCCTCAGGGCAGGGTGGGGGCCCAGATTTGGGGATCATTACATTTTTTAGAACTTTTTCTATCGGAAGCAGTGGTTTGTGCAGAGTCAACACAAACGTTTTCCTGTAACTGCCCCTCTGCAGTTTTTACTTTTTCACTGACACTACTACATGTCTTGGTGGTGACCATTGTACTCCTGGTTGCAAAGAGGGGCTTGAGGTGGGGTTTGTGTTGGTGCTTTGTAACAGTGTTAGTCTCCCTTTCTCTTGCACATAAGAGCTTTCTATGTAGCAGGATCCCCCCTTTAAAAAAACTTAAAAAACACAAAGGTGTATTCATCTGAGCTCCTGTCTTGAGTCTGATGTGGTACGGTCCAGACACAGCTTGACCACCTCAACGAGAACCAGGCCTCTAACACATTTGTTACAAAGGCACACACAAGATACTTAACCGTTATTCAAATGTGCGAAAATTAGCTTGTGTATCTTCACCAGGGGTAGCCAAGGTGGTACCATCCAGATGTTGTAGACCACAATTCCCACCAGCCCCAACCAGCATAATAGTTTTATTTTTTATACCCCTACCATCTGGCTGAGTTTTCCCAGCCACTCTGGGTGGCTTTCAGCACATATTAAAACATAATAAAATGTAAAACATTAAAAATTTCCTGATACAGGGCTGGCGCGTGGCCAGTAGTCAGGGTTGTTAGTTGTCTAAAAACATCTGGAGGGTGCACACACTGGCAACCCCTGATCTACACATAGACAGCATCCACACCATGTAACCAAATTTATTTCTGCTCCCAACTTCATTAGATTGTGGCTGACCAGTTATCCATCCGAAAAGTTTCCTGTCAGCATTCTCCAGAATGGAATAAAAATGACCAACGAGCCACCTAAAGGGGTGAGAGCAAATCTCCTTCGATCCTACCTCAACGACCCAGTTTCTGACCCCATGTTCTTTAACAGTTGCGAAAAGAAAGAAATTTGGCAAAAGCTGCTGTTTGGCCTCTGCTTCTTCCATGCTCTTGTGCAAGAAAGAAGAAACTTTGGTCCATTAGGTAAGAAGTTGTGTGCTTTATTGTTTTCAAAAACAATTTTGTTTTTTTGTGGTAGATGGCTCTGGGGAGGTGGGAACAGAAAGTCAAGCCAGAGGAGGTTTGCATATGGTCTTCGTCTGCATCCGTCTTTCTCCTTTCCACCCAAGACTAGGTAGATGGTAGGTGGTTCTGTGGCCAGCAGAGGCTGGAGCAGGCTCTGAGATGGTGTCTGTCCAATTCTTTGTCCAGGATGAAAGCAGTATAAATGGTTCCTATCTGCCCCCCTCCCCACTTTATCCTCACAACAACATTGTGAGTAGATAAATCTGAAAGAGTGTGACTCAGTCATTCACTGAGTGTTGTTCCTCAGTAGGGATGGGGGAGAAATCCAACTCAGTTCGCCTTTAAAGGCAAATCTACCTTATTCACAGCCATCCTTCAGAATTCACGTTTCTCTAAATTTTGCGGTTTTCCCCGCCAAGTTGTATTTACAAAAGTTCACATACTGAGGTAAACGGTGTGCAGAATTTCATATGTACATGAAAATTACGTATGAATATGCATTACGTTCAGGGAAGTGGCTTTGGGGGGGATGTACGTATGTATTAGGCAAAATTGCACACAAAAATGTGTATATTAGAAATTTGCACTAAAATGCCAGCGAGTTTTTGTGAGAACTTAACAACAACAACCTCAAACTTGTATAGAAATGTGAAGAACTGCATTTAAGATTGGAAATATTAGAAACCTAAAGTGACAGATTCACCCATCCCTATTCCTGAGTGAGGAATTTAAAGAGGATCTCCCTAATCTACTGCTCTGTCCACAACACCACACTGATGCTATCATCTTATATGTGCTGCAACTCTAAACTAAGGAAAAGCACAGCATGGATTAAATAGGCACTGGCAACCGCTTTTGACCCCATGTCACTAATGGTACAACCATTGCACCAATCATTGTGTCAGTCTGTGATCCAGATCCCACAGTTCAGTTTTGCATCAGTACATAGCTCTTTCTACGATTAAGCTGGGGCGTAGTTTTACTGAAGATTTCCTCATGTATGTCACTACTGCCCACTGGGCCATTTTTGCTGCCAAAGGCACCCCAAATAACAAAGGTAAACATTTTTATGTGGTTACAAACTTGGATCTATTGCTCAGATTTCCTAGGTGGCCTATAGAGAACTTCTGTTCAAATTAGCCAGGGGCACTTGTGCCTTTTCTGTGTCCATCAGAATGTAGCTGTTCAGTTTTGAGCTCAGCAATTTTCAAATGACAGCTGAGGGGCACATAAATAATATTTAACATTAGCAGCTCAGATTAATGTAAGACCTGGAACACATCGTTGCACTATAAGGGAAGTTAATTAAAGATAAATATCTCCCTCTTAGATACAATATTGAGACAAATGCCTGGGCTTCACTATAGTATTGTTTCAGCTTAGTCTATTAGCATTGAATGGCATTTTATTGTTTGCCATCAGCAGAACAAAGCTTGCTGTATTGCAGACTCACTTTCCCCCCACTCTGACCTGGACAGGTTGGAACATTCCTTATGAATTCAATGAATCTGATCTGAGAATCAGTATGCGGCAGATTCAGATGTTTCTGAATGAATATGAAGAAACCCCATTTGAAGCTCTCACATATCTTACAGGTACGGACATTATGGCTACATTCAGACATAATGCTGGTTTAGCATCATGAAAATGAGCTTAGCGTGATTTAGCTAAACTATGGTTGATCATTACAAACGTGAGCGTATTACAAAAGTGAGCTAAAAGCATGGCTTATCATTTATGAAAATGAGCCCCCAAGGCTTGCATACATCCCTTCCCCATTCCTCAGTGTGGCCATAGCAAAACAGCTGGAAAAGAGGAGAGGAGAGAGAGGAGCATGCAAGTCATACTCCAGCTCATGTGACTTTATACAAAGTCAGTTCATTGGTCCATCTAGCTCAGTATCGTCTGCTCTGACTGGCTGATACCTTCCTTTGTCACAGGCAAGGATTTCTCCCAGCCTTACCAGGATATGACGGCGATTGAATCTGGAATCTTGCCCAAAACCATGGTTTCCTGTTACATCTGGGAAACAGTCTAATAGCCGCCACCCTCCACCATACCACCCAAAGTATATGGGGATCCATGACAGGAGTCCAATTCTGACAAAACTCCATCGTCCCTAGTAATGCAAGGCTAGCTAACATATGGCTGTTTATGAAAGATGTCCCACCTGTAGGTTCCAATTTCCCCCTGAGTATGTGGGCTCCAGTCACCTTGTGAGCAGAGTCTTATTGGTCTCCTGTTTTTAACAGAAGGAATCTCTGCACGCTGCATAAACATCTTACCATTTTCATTCTAATGTGTTGTTTCTATTCCTAGGCGAATGTAACTATGGTGGGAGGGTAACGGATGACAAGGACAGGCGTCTCCTGCTCTCTCTTCTTTCAATTGTGTATTGCAAAGACGTAGAAGTCCTGGAAAACTACCAGCTTTCCCCAGGGGGGGAATATTTTGTACCATCCTTTGGGACATACCAGGTAAGAGAGCAAAAGGTGTGGATGAAGTACTTTTTCACACAGCGCCTAGTAAAACAATGGAATTCTCTCTCCCCACCCCCCACCCCAGAAATAATGATGGCCATCTACCTGGATGGCTTTAAAAGTGGATTAGGCAGATTCGTGGAAAAGAAGGCTATCAATGGCTTCTAGCCACAATGGCCATTTTCTCCTTCCACTATCAGGGACAGTAAATGCCGCTGAATACCAGTTGCTGGGAATCACAAGTTGTGCTCAGGTCCTGTCTGCGGGCTTCCCAGAGGCATCTGTTTGGCCACTGCAAGAACAGGATGCTGGTCTAGATGGGTCTTTAGCCTGGTTGTGCAGGGATTTTCTTATGCTTTTCTAAAATGTGGGCATCACAGTCTGTACCAATTGGGGGCAGTGTGAACAATACCACCTCCTTATCTAGCAAACCTGCTTGCTGGTGATGATTCTTAAAATACACATATTGTTATATATTTCTTTACAGTCCTACATAGACTACTTGAGAAGTCTGCCAATTATAACCCACCCCGGAGTATTTGGGCTACACGAGAATGCAGATATCACAAAGGATAACCAAGAGACCAACCTGCTTTTCAATAGTGTCTTGCTGACTTTGCCCCGACAAGCAGGTGGCGGTGGGAAATCTCCACAGGTAACCAAATGACACTGTGGCTTCATTTAGTGCTTCAAGCCCTAAATGACTTAGGCCCCAAATACCTAAAAAACCACCTCCATCCTGACAGTCCCTTTTGGATGTTAATGTTGGCAGAAGGGGCCCATCTGGTTATTTGGCTCCCTTCAGGGGTGTTGGGAGAGGGCATTCTTTGTGGCATCCCCTAAGCTGTGAAATTCCACCCCTTTAGAGGTGTGTCTAGCAGCTTCATTATGTAATTTCTATCATATGCTGAAGATGCACCTATTTACCCTGACCGTTGACACCTGACATACATCCATCCATCGCTCTTACTACGATGTATTTATTTAGTGCCGTGCTAAGCAGGGTGGTGCTGTGGGTTAAACCACAGAGCCTAGGACTTGCTGATCAGAAGGTCGGCAGTTCGAATCCCCGCGACGGGGTGAGCTCCCGTTGCTCGGTCCCTGCTCCTGCCAACCTAGCAGTTCAAAAGCACGTCAAAGTGCAAGTAGATAGATAGGTACCGCTCCGGCGGGAAGGTAAACGGCATTTCCGTGCGCTGCTCTGGTTCGCCAGAAGCGGTTTAGTCATGCTGGCCATGTGACCTGGAAGCTGTACGCCGACTCCCTCAGCCAATAAAGTGACATGAGCACTGCAACCCCAGAGTCGGCCACGACTGGACCTTATGGTCAGGGGTCCCTTTACCTTTACCTTTTAAGCACAACTAAAAGCATAATAAGCTCAAAAGGGCCAATGAGTTTGAAAAATTACGTATTTGAAGAATAACATACAAAAAGATGGCAGGTTATTAAAGAGCTACAAAAAATGCTATTTTCAAGTGTATTCCATTTCAAAAATGTCCAATTTCCTGATTTTAGGAAACGGTAGAGGAACTGGCACAGGACGTCCTGTCCAAGTTACCACAAGACTTTGACCTAGAATATGTGATGGAAATGTACCCAGTACTTTACAGGGAGTCCATGAACACGGTTCTTAGGCAAGAACTTATCAGGTTCAACAGGTAGGATTCTGGGTCTCTCCATCTTCTTCTTCTCCACCCTGCAATATTAATAGAAATAGTGATGGAGCAGCCACAGGCCTGAAAGCTCCGAGTATATTTTATGTTAGCATAATGGACATCAAGTGAAATCACAGATATTTGGCCACCTGCTATTCCATATACAGAAGGTGATGGGACTTGCAGTTGACTGTGGCAGGACAGTGTCCCCTACTGCACCTGAGGGCATGCAGGCCTCTACTGCACAAAAGAGTTCTACCCTCCAAAATGTTGCTCTCACTCCTATCACCTGCCAATCCACTCTGCCTAATAATAGGACTGTCCCTCTTTCCTCATTTAACAGCATGCTTAAGGTCATGTGGAAGCCTCCAGTTAACCATAGATTTCCATTTCATCTCACCGGGGAGCCTATGGTTAAAAGATTCAGGACAGATTCAGAACCATTTCTTCTCCCTCTAGGCTTACAGAGGTTGTACGCAGCAGCCTTGTCAACCTACTTAAAGCCATCAAAGGCCAGGTGCTGATGTCTTCAGAACTCGAGGATGTCTTCAACAGCATGCTTGTAGGCAAAGTGCCTCCTATGTGGGCAGCCAAATCCTACCCATCCTTGAAACCTATGGGGAGTTATGTGTCTGACCTTCTCATGAGGCTGGTCTTCTTTCAGGTATGCTTTAGCTCTCATGGTTCAATGTTGTTGTCAAGATCATTTACACATGAGTAGAGATGGAGGAAGAATTCAATCTGGTTTGCATTTAAACACAGACTTCCCTAATTTGTGCTTTTCAAAGCAATATGTGAACCAAAACACAGCTAGCCTTCAAATTTTGCACTTTTCTGAAGGTTGCAATGAGGATGTCCCATCATGTGTACAAAAGTGCATGCATTATGGTAAAGAGTGCATAGAAGTGCATATATTAGTGAATATAACAAACCAAAATGCATTCATTATATTAGGGAAAATTGCTTGCAAGTATGTGTATATTAGGAGAAATTGGCACTATAATGCTAATGAATTTTCATGAGCACTTTTAAAAAAAGCTCTGCAAAATGATGTGGAAATGTGGAGGGTTGGACTTAAGACTAGAAAAATGAGATACTGAGAGTGATTTTACATTGTTTATTTTGTTCTGAGCTTTTAAATTTTGGAATTTGGTGTTTTTGTCTTGATACTGGTCATTGACTGTCATAAAACGACTTGATTTGACTTGAGAAAGCAAAAGAGATCAAAATGGGCAGAGTCATAACAATCCTGTGCAGGGCCTCCTCGGTGGTTGCTCCCAGACTTTGGGACTCCCTCCCTAGAGAAGTTAGATTGGCTCCCTTCTTGCTGTCCTTCCACAGGCAGGTGAACAGCTTTTTGTTCCAATGTGCTTTTGGTAAATGACTGCTATTATTATTATTATTATTATTATTATTATTATTATTATTATTATTTATACCCCGCCCATCTGGCTGGGTTTTCCCAGCCTCTCTGGGCAGCTTCCAACAAAGATTAAAAATACATTAAAAATGAGAGAGCCAGTGCCATGCTGTTTTTACTGTAATTATGTGTATGGGTTTAAAAGATTTTTGTGTGTGTTCATGTGTGTTTTACTGTTTGCTTGTATTTAATGATTGTTTTTCTGTTTTTTTAGTGGTTTGTTGACATTTCTTGGGATGGTTTAAGTATATGGAACTGGTTTGGGGAACTCAGTATTCCCTCAGGATGCAATTTTTTGCTTCAAAAGTTTATATATGGCTTAACTCGGTAGTATCTAAGCAGTGTAAATGGAGGCAGGAAGTAGAAAGCTAGCTAGGTGGTTAAGAAAGAGCCACAGATTAGAAGAACTGTTGCAGGAATAGAGGTTAAAAAAAGCTCTCGCTGTTAAGAGATCTTGGGTTGCAGCGAATGCTAGTCCTGCTCCAGAGTAGACCTATTGAATGTGAAGTGTGAATGTGAATATGAAGTCCATTAACTTCAGTGGGTCTGCTCTTGAGTAGGACTAGTTGGTGACAACCCTTAATTATTAGATAAGCTTCAAAGAGAGACAGCAGTTGCCAACAATAAATTAATTAATAAAAGCCCCAGAAATAGATATGTACACCAAAAAAGTGTGTTAAATTTAAATATTTTAAATTATATTTATATATGCTTAAGGATCATGCTGGTGTTTTCAGCTAAGTGTGGTGTCAATTTCTTATCCTAATATTTATAAATTCGGACGTAAACCTTTACAGATTTGCATTTGTTTAATGGTGGAGACTGATGGTTTGAGATTCCATTACCCCAAGCTCTTGGCCTTCAAGACTTTACGGCTGACCATATGCAGTTGTTGTTTTTTTTAATCCCACATAATAACTATTTGCTTTGCCGATTCATGTTAAACCCAGGAGTGGATCAATCACGGACCTCCAATTGTGTTTTGGATTTCCGGTTTCTACTTTACTCAGTCCTTCTTGACAGGAGTTTCACAGAACTATGCCAGGAAATACACCATCCCAATAGATCACATTGGATTTGAATTTGAGGTAAGTAAAACAATTTCATTCCATGTTTAAGAGTTCCTGTATACTATGCAAAATGAAACTTGGTAACCTAGGATTGTATCCAACGAAATCCTACTGAGAGTAAACCCATTGGAATTAATGGACCTACGTTAGTCATGCCCATTAATTTCAGAAGGTGTACACTGAGAAAAATTGTCTTCCTTCCATCGCCCTCAGCCAATCCATCTGTAGAGATCAGAGTTAGGCTACTGAAGATTGGGACGTTTGCATGAACTGGAATCTAGGGAACAATAAAGCATATCTGCTAGTGGTATAGTTAGGTAATTTTAGAGTTCATGGACTTGCTCCCACCCATCTCTTCTTAAATACCAGTGCATATTATATCACTTACTTCAAAAAGTCCATCCTACTGCATTGGGGGGGGGGCGCTGCCCATTCTGTTACATGGAGCCCTGGGCACACACACTCGCTCTGATGGTACCACTGATCTCCATTGTAAAACACTGAGGCTGGTAAAAAAAGTCTTCCTTCCTTCCTTCCTTCCTTCCTTCCTTCCTTCCTTCCTTCCACAAAACATGGATTTATGAAGCTGCATCCTCCAGAGTCCATTCAGAACATTCAAAGGCCAGAAACAACAGAGGCCATTTTCCTACTTAATTGATCCCTTAGTGTTAGAAGATAATAGTAAAATATTAAATAATTGATGGCATGTTGTTAGAGAAAGGGGGGAAAAGGAGCTGTGGGATTTACCCTTACCCTGTCTCAGAAAATGTCTTTGGGGAGCTGTGCAGAGAGTACAGATTCAAAAGTAATAAGTCTGGAGAGCATTATGAACTAAAGTGTAACGAGCATTTAGAAATATGAGGACCAGTGTTGGGATCTAGCTTTTGCAAGCATTTGTAGATATTTCTCTTCCATTCTTTATGTTTAAGAAGCCCGTAGTGAGCTAGTCGGATGGGGAAGAAAGCATGATGGGCAGTCCTTGTAGATACTTGGGGAGTTTCTGGGTAGATTGAGTCACAGAGGATTGGGTGTGATGTTTCAGCACGTCCTGCTTCAGTGCTTCAGATCCGCAGGAGACATTCCTTGCCACAGCTAGCAACTAGCACTGGATAGAACCTTCCTTCTGCAAGACCTAGGCCATGTTCTAATACACCATCTCTTCCTTCCTTCCCCCACCCAATTTAGGTGATGACACAGGAGCACAGTATGACTCAGTTGCCTGAAGATGGAGCCTACGTGAAAGGGCTTTATCTGGAAGGGGCCCGCTGGGACAGGGAGACCATGCGGATTGGAGAGTCTTTTCCCAAAATCCTCTACGACTCCCTGCCCATCATTTGGCTGAAACCTGGCGAGAGCTCCAAATTTTTGCACGAAGGGATTTACCTGTGCCCCGTCTACAAAACCAGTGCCAGGAGAGGCACCTTGTCTACCACTGGCCACTCCACCAATTACGTGCTGTCCATTGAGCTCCCTTCCGATTTGCCCCAGAAGCACTGGATCAATAGGGGCGTCGCTGCGCTTTGCCAGCTTGACGACTAAATGGTTGGTGTCATATGCCTGTGCTTTCTGATAAAAAAGCACGGCTGCAACTATTGCCCCTTTGAAAAGAAAGAAGTCTCGGGCTACAACCATTGCCCCATTGAAAATAAAGAAAACTTAAGGTTTGAGCAACTTGTTTTATTGCACATTCATCCTGATTTGTTTCCAGGGAGGTTAGACAGCAGCTGCATCTACACCATACATTTATGTTTGCATGCATGTATTTCATAAAGTTTATATGCTGCTTGATTCTAAAAACAACACCAACCCTCAAAGGGGTTTAAAAAAAGAATACAACAATAAAATTATTAGTAAAAACAATTTAAAACATTCAGAAAATTGAAACCAGCAGTGAACTAAAAACACATCAGTATTTCAGATAGAGAAGTAGGCTTGTCTTAACAAGAATGCTTTAAGTAGGTACCAAAAAGAGTGCACTGAAGCTGCCAGCAGGATATCAATGGCAGGGAGTTCCAAAGTGTAGGGGCCACCACATTAAAAGATCAGTTTCCTACAGATGCAGAGTATCTGTGCCAGTTCCACAGATCAAAGCAGTCCGAGAGGGCCTGTATGGGGTAAGACAATCTCACAGACAAATATGTAGTTTGTTAAGGATCCTGGGAATTGTAGTGCTGTGAGAGGTAAACTGCAGTTCTCTAGGTCCTTTGGAGGAAGCCATGTGCTTTAAATGTATGCTGTGCATGTGAGCGATGTTGCTTCAAGCCAGCATTATCCCACACTTTCCAGTGCACTTTCTCATCTCTTATTGTAAAAAGAGCATTCTTTTTTGGGGGGGAGTGGGTTTGTTGTGCAAGGCCTCCCAATCACCTTCGACTGCACAACCAGGATTTGCTGGGATGTGGTTGAATCTCACCCAAGACTAGCGATGGTCTGGAGGTCCTCTTTGCTTTGCTCTCAGTTTGCTTTCTCTCTTGGGTCAAGCCATTTTGTACTGAGGCTTGAGAAGTGGGCCTTTCCTTTCCCCTGTTCTAACAGCAAACTGTTTGCTCTCAGGGTGACTCAGGCGTGTGTTCCCAGAAAGAGGAAGCAAAAGGCACCACTGCCAGATCTCTCACTGAACTCTTTGCCTTGCCATTTCATTCAACTTCGCTTCTGGCTTTCCCCAATTCCTACCATGGCTTTCATTTTCAGGTCAGGGTCATGGGTTTGAGCCCCTGCATTGCAGGATGTTGAACTAGATGACCCTTTATTCCCTTCTAGCTCTTTGATCCAGTGACTTCATAATCCATCCATTCCTATGTAACGTCTTCCTTGCCCTCTGCCTTCCCCTCTCTGCCCCAGATGTTAATCTTGTGGTTTTAGGCGCCATCTGCACCATACATTTAAAGCAGTATCATACCTATTTACACAGTCATGACTTCCCCCTCTAAAATCCTGGGCACTGGAGTTACTAAGGGTGCTAAGAGTGGTTAGTTCCTCTTCCTAGGGAACTCTGGGGCTTGCAGCTCTGTGAGGGGAACACAGATTTTGGGCATCACAAAGTTTATTTAAGTCTGCCACCTTTAATTTTTATTTATTTATTTATTTATTTATTTATTGCTCCCCTCCCCCTTTATGTTGCTGTTTGATTAGGTTGTGTGTGTGTGTGCGCGCGCACACACACACACACACACACACACACACACACACACTTCTTTTCATTTATTTAGTATGGGACCGACACCCACAGCAGCATAGAAAGCAGTAGGATAGATAAGGAACAACTTCAAAGGGGAAAAGCTATTATTGTAGTCAGTTGGACAGGAAGAAATGACTGGATTGGATGTAGAAGAAAGAAGAGGATGAGTCAAATATGACACATAGGCTGCATGTCTGAATAATTGTATCTCGAGCAGCAAGGAAGACATGCAGAAGGATGGAAAGACACATGGCAGAGCATCTGCTTCCAGGGAAATTGTCTTGTGCCAAGGTTGAAAAACTTGGAACGTGGCCTGCTTGGTTTGCCAGTTCTATAGGAAGGCTGCCTTTGACCAGGTTAGAGTATATCTCTGCCTAACGAAGTAACCTACTCTGAAAGGCAGCAGCTCCCCAAACAGGGGCTCTCTCTTATCACCTACTGCTGGAGATTGACCCTGGGAACCTTCTGCATGCAAAGCTATGGTGAGCGATGGTGTTCCCCAAATATCAGAGGACATATGGACTTGCCTGAAAACAAAGGCTGACGGATTTGATGGATAAGGCAATCAATGGCTGCTAGCCATGATGGCTTTGTTCTGCTCCACACTGCCAGAGGCAGTCTGCCACTCAGTGCCAGCTGCTGGGAACCACAAGTGGGGAGGCTGCTGTTGTGCCAATAGCCTATTGTGCACAGATAAACTATGGAAGACACTGCATTGTCAACCATTCGGTTTCATTGGCTGATTCCTTGTCTCTAGTATTATGAGGGGGAAGAAAGGTTTGTCCGTGTCCATTTTCTCCTCATGATGCATATTTGTATCCACTTCTATTATGTCCTTGCTTTTTTGCTGAGCTAAAAAGCCCCTAGTGCTGTAACCTTTACTCATGGGGGAAAACATCAACAAGGGAGACAGTCCACTTGAAGTGTGTGTGGGGGTGCGAGGCACAAAGCAGACAGTGTGGGGAAACCAGCCTTGCCCCTCCAAGGAGGGGGGGAAGCCTGCAGCAGCAGCTCCTCTTTTTAGGTATGCACTTTCTGCTGGGCTGTATCTTCCAGCCTTCTCCTGTGGAAGCTTTAATTAACTCTGTGAAACTGTTTTCTGCTTATGCAGTCTTTTCTCAAAGAAGCGCAAAATGCTTTGAAAGGGGATCGTAGGTGTAATAACTTCAAGTTTTCAAAGGGCAGCAATTTCAAGACGCCCTGATCAAATTTCAAAAGCTGAAAAGGTGGATATTGTTGGGGCTCGGTTTTGTTGTTGCTCTTTTTTAAAACCAAGTTGCATTTTCCCAGGAGTCAGCTGGTTTGGATGCTGTTTAATTCATGAATGTTGAAGAGAGACCCTTTTCTGATTGCCTGGGGCCATCTAGTGAGCGGCTTGCAGAACTGGGTGTTCTACCCCTGAGCTTTTGCCATAACCAGATAGTAATATTGACTCAGCTAATTAGGCCACGCAATAACTCATTGCACCAGCTCACTTGCCTTATTTATATACTTTGGATATTCAAGCTTTTAGTTCCTTTATGCCCAGAATTCAAAAGATGGATATTCAAAAAACCCTCTGCACAGCTGTCTGTGGTTAATGGACAACATATATCTCAAGCAGTGAATGGGCTGGACACATTTTAGAGGATGTGTGCAATGACTGAAGCTACACATTCTGGGGAAGAGTAACTCAGGCCTCCTATAATGACATTTCCACAAATACCACACAAGAAACAATTCAGCCTTAACAGAGATAAAAGAAGAGGATTTTGCATTTCTACCATGTAGAATTCTCTGATGGGATAAAAGTTGTGCTTTCAAGTCATTTGCAAGAAAAAGGTTTCTTACTTGAGTCATACCCTGTTGACACAAGTTGCTACCAAGAACACAAAACACTTGAAGAAGTGTTCATAAGCTGCTGTTCACCACATCACCCCATTCAAATGAAACAGCTCAGGCTGACCTGTGTTATTCTTATGGCAGCCAGCGACACCACTATCCTGCTAACCTTAGGTGGATCATTCCATGCTTTGTCTGGAGTTCTGTTTATGTTAACAATTGGCCGGTACCATCTCCTGCCATGGAACAGTATGTTCTTAATAGCAGGGCAGATTTTGACCCACACGCAAATCTAGATTAGACCTTCAGCTATAAAACAGGGGAATCTGTGGTCTTCCAGATGTTGTTAGATTACAACTCCCATAATCCCTGACCATCAGCTATGCTGGCTGGGCCTGATGGGAGTTGGAGTCCAACAACATTTGGAGGGCCACAGGATCTGTATCCCTGCTTTAAAATTATTATCCATTGAAAGGGAGGCATAAACCAGGGATGGGGAACATGTGGTCCTCAAGATGTTGTTGGACTCCCAACTCCCATCAGCTCCAGCCAGCAAGGTCAATGATCAGGAGTGATGGGAGTTGTGGTCCCCTCAAATGTTGTAGGGTCAAAGGTTTCCCACCCTGGTCTAAATTGGAGGGCTATTTCAGGCATCTTGCCAGAGGGTTATTTTCTGTCTTTGCTGATGTTTTTCCAACCCTGTCCCTTTTCAAACATAGGGCACAGTAGCCGACCGAGTGCTTCATCAATGGCACAAGAGCCTTAAAATGAGTTGGGTAGATAACATGCTGAATGAGTGCTTGTGGGCTGACATCTACTTCCCAATAAGCGCACATGAAACATGCCAGGATCTCCCACTGGCTAGACTTCCATGTGTTGGATTTTATGCACAAGTTATGGCTCTGCATGATGATGTAGAGAGAGACTAGGGCCCCCAGTGGGTAGGAATGGAAGGCACAATCTCACTCCTCAGCCATGTGCAAAAAGGCCGGGGAAAATATTGCCCAAACTAGACCATTCTGTTGTCTACTAGAGGTGTTTTCTACTTGCGACACCATGCTGGTGTAGTCTTTGAAAAACAATGTTTTAGGTTTCAGAAGATTATTGACCCTTTCTGCATGGTGCTATATCCTTCTACAATGCAAGACGCATCACACTTTGCCTTTCCTATCATAAATCATCTGACTTTTATTGGTGAGTCATCTGCTGACTCTTAATAAATACAAGACCGTTTGATTGTATCCTTACTCATCACCTTCTCAGGATCAAGTGGGCCCCTGGCCTTGAGGGCGATGTCAGCAAGTGCAAACCACACCAGTTTCATTTATGCATGAAAGGAATCTGCCAAGCAGTCCAGGATGACACAGGCAACAGTTTTGATTATGAAATTTCATCATGGGATTTCAAGTAGACTGGCTTGGAAAGCTTCCTCAGCTTCTCTTGATGTTTAAAAGTACGGCCGTGCTGCTGGGCGAGACCCATGGGAGGCAGATGAGTCTATGAGAAGCAAGGAGAAAATAATTTTTAAAAACCCAAACGTTTGGAAACTGCAAAAAATCAGAAAACAGACACACATGCAACCAGTCCCACCCCCCTGCCATAGCCCAATGAAGGGGGTGTTGCATGTGGGCCTGGAAGTAGAGTCACATCCCAGTTTCTGTCCCCATAAAGGCATTCCATGGTCCATCTTTTCACACCTTAGATTGAACCATAGCTAATGTTTACCATGAACATGCATTTCTGGACCATTTGTCTCCTCCTTCCTAGTGTGTGGAGGAAACAGTTTGGTTTCCAAACCAGAGATCATGAGTGGCTTTGCTTTAAGAAATCATGATCAGTAAGTAAGCTAACTTTGGCTTTGGGAGCAAACAAACCAGTATATCTCCTTCAGATTGAATGCTAAGCCAGGGTTCCTTTCCCACCCCTTGCTCCAGAAAGGGTGAGAAGGAACCAACTGACCAAGATTAGTGTTTTCACCATTTACTGTTACACTGAAATAACATCAGAGGTTCAATTCAGATTAGAACCCAAACCATGAAGTGAGTTTCCAAAGCTACAGGCAAACCATAATTTAGAGCTGTGGGTCTGCTTTTGTTTTCTGTTCGCTCATTGCTCATGTCTCTGAGTCAATGGCCTCTGGAAGAACAGCAATGGACGTAATCATGGTTTGTCAATTCAAACATTCTGCCAAATGAGGGTTTGCAATCCAATTTCCGGCTGTGGTCTCTGATTTCCCAGCCAATCTCAAAAATGTGGTTTATCAATTCAGCCTAGGTTCTGAGATCTGGGGAGTAAAATCATGGTAAACACTGTATGGGCAGGGGGAAAACAAATGGATTACTGCCATATTGGACCCCCACTTGCAAAAAGAATTGAATGCTGACAGAAGGAACTGTCTTTGTGACTGTCTGTGGGCTGATAATTAATATCATTTGAAGTCTAAAAATTTGAGAATCGGTGCTACATGGTAATTAAATATCAAGCCAACATCCTGATTTTCCAAGCAACTTGTGTTACTAAAAGACATCATTTTAATGACTCTTGCAGATGTGGGAGACATCTTTGAAGATATACTCCTGATTCAATCTGACTCATGTGCTTAGCAGTAATTGTAGGATTGTTCCTGGAGAAGCAAATGGGATGATTCAGTAGCTTCTGTCTAGAACATGTGGAATTCTATGGAGTAATGTGGCCAAGATATTCACATCAGGTGGATTTCTACTTACAGGCCTTGGATATGGGATGTGATAGTGAAGTCCTATCTCTATTCTCGCTGTGCATTCGTCTATACATTGTTTAATCAGCTTCGGATCTGTTAACTTCTCAAACAACATAAGACAAAACAGAAATCAAAACAGAAAGCTGTGAATCCATGTAGAAATTAGCCATCTCAAAAATCACCTTGCAGGGTCCCCCACCCCACTAGCCCAAGCGAGGACATTCTATTGATTCTATTTATTAAAAAATAGAATCTGAGGTTGAGGTTGGTGGGGCAATGCCCCATTTACCTTAACAGACCAGCCTCCACTGGGCCAAGTATCAAGGCAGAGGCGGTTTTTGACTAGCAGGACCGCTGCGGAAGCACTGGGCGTCAGCCTGCAGGGGGTGCCAAAACAATGCTGCAGAACAGATCACGAGACGTCGGGGTCCCAAATTTTAGCATCGTTCAAAGTCCGCTGCTGATCAAGGCCACACAGCACACTCGGAAGGAAATTTGTGTGCCTAAGTGCCATTTAAATCAATGGGATCAAAGAGCGTTGTTAAATGTGAGGTACCCATATCTCTTCTCTGGATTGGGTTCTCAGCAGCCCTTTGATTGATTCCAAATTTAACTCAGAGCAGCTCTTTGTTCTCCCACAGAGTGTCTAATTTGAGCTCTTTTCGCGCCTACCCGTTTGGACTGCGCTGTCTTTTAATTAAATTGTAGGTCTACTTTTGATAAAAATATATATCGCTCACAGTTCAGGAAAGCAAAGCCATGGGGTTTTTTGTCTCCCAAAGATTCCAAAGGAGGAATTCTTAAAATGGAACTTGCATGTTTTAAGAATCCATCAGGGCAACCTTACATTTGAGCCTTCGCCTGGTAGTCATAGGCGAACAGGAATTCCATGCAAGTGAATGAGCAGGCTGGCAAAGGAAGAATGGGTCACTACAGCCCACCTCTTGCTATGCTATGCACAGAGCAGGTGTGGGGTAACTTTGGCCTTCCAGACATTGCTGAACATGGCTGAATCGGCCGTGCTTGCTGGAGCTGATCAGAGTTGCAGCAGCATCTGGAGAAAAGAAAGTCTCTTCTTCCACAAATGGAAATCCAAGAGGCTGGTTGGAGCAGGGATGAACTCCCTGCTTAGCCAGCCTGCCTGGCAGAAGGCATTTTTTGTAACTAGCCTGCTAAGAGGCTCCCTGCCTGGACTAGCCTCTCCCACCTCTACAGCCAACATGAAAACACAGGCTACTTAACTCTCAGGGGGCTAAAAACCACAGGCTTATCTTGGTGCAGCAATAAAACTGCTAGCAGGTTTGCAAAGAAAAGCAGGGTCTGGTTTGGTTTCACACTGGATGGGATTTCAAATTGACAGGGTTTTAAATTGGATGGAGGACAGTGTTGAGATTTCCTGCATTGCGGGGGGTTGGACTAGATGTCCCTTGGGGTCCCTTACAACTCTACGATTCGACACAGTTGCATCAGATTACAGCCCATTACGGTTGTATTTTACCACACTGATCTACAGCTGATCTTTCAGGACCTACAACTGGGTTGTTCCCTATGCTAAGACCATTTAACCAGGAACTGCTCTGTGGGAAGGATCCTGATCGCTTTTCAAATGCTGGTATTGTTGTGGGTGGGTATGTGGTTTTTGTTGTTGTTGTTTAAAAAACAACAACAGGTCAGAGGTTTTTTTGTACGCCACCTCAGTAGGATTTACATCTGGATGGAAGGAAGAGAGGGATGTCTGAGCCGGTGCAGAAACTAGCTTATTCTACAAAGGTGAGATTCACATTTGTTACTCTGCCATAGCTGTCAATGTTTTCCTTTTTTAAAGGGAAATTCCCTTATTCCAAATAGGATTCCTCGCAAGAAAAGGGAAAAGTTGACAGCTATGTACTCTGCCCCCTTCGGCATATGGCCCCACCCACCAGCAGCATGTGGCCCCTGGGAGGCTGCCAAGAAGGAAATGTGGCCCTTGGGCTGAAAAAGTTACCCTACCCCTGACCTATGATTTGTTCATTGGCAGACGTACATTTGGGGCCCCCCTGAAGCAGTGGCGTAGCGTGGGTTGTCAGCACCCGGGGCAAGGCAAGTAATTTGCGCCCCCTAACCCGTGGATTTGCGCCCCCTAACCCGTGGATCTGCCCTAACCCCAGATGTTGCGCCCGGTGCGGCCGGCCCCCCCTGCACCCCCCACGCTACGCCACTGCCCTGAAGCTTGAACTGTCATGGGAGCCCCTTTGCAACCGATAACAAGGTCTGGGTAACCACTGCTATCTTAACAGATCACAGATCACCACACCTTTACAACATCTGTGCTGCTGACTTTGAGATTGCTTTGGGATTGCAACTCAAATTGGGTCTAATAGACCCAAATTTTTTACTACAGTTGCTTCTGCATCCCCTCCAAGATTAGGGGCCCTAAAGCTTAAGCTTCATTAATTTCATAATAGATCCTGGATTTGTTTCTTCCATGGGGAAACCCGATGATGATCACAGTCTGGTCTACAAAGAAGAAACCGTCTGCATACAAAGAACATTTGCCCTGTCAGCTGGGACAGAGCGGGAAGAAGCCAGTCCTCCTGCCATCTTCGATGCCAACTCAAAACCCATAAATATTCAGCAAGACAAACACTCACATTTTTATTCTTTAGGAATAACGTTTTTGCTTCATTTATAATGTACTGTTTTTCTTTGATGGTCTCTTCCATCTGGCCGGATGCCGATTGCCATTTTCTGGCGATGCGAAATATCTTGCGATAAAGGCCAAGAACTTCTTGACGGGTGACGGGCGTCATCTAGAGAAACAGGGAACAGACCCACCAACATTTATGGGGGTGGGAGGAGGCCTCCAAACAGATGGGACATTTTCACATACTCCTTAATTAGTTTTCAAATATTTTAATGGCTCCTAGCTGAACACAAAGAACCAGAAAAGACAGAAAACTACTATCATCTGCCAATGACAGAGAACATTTACTTTCTGTGTACCAACTTGGGGGAAGGAGGTGGGCATCCCAGACCATCCAAGTGTCCCTATTTTCCAGGGACAGTCCCGGATTTACAGACGCCATCCAGGTTTCTGATTTGACACCGAAATGTCCTGTTTTTCCTTAGGACGTCCCTATTTTCATTAGAGAAATGTTGGGAAGCCATGGAATTATCAGATCCCTGAGCCACCTGAAGGCAGTCCTGTATAGGGAAGTTTTTTTTTAATGTTTAATGTTTTATTATGTTTTTATATATGTTGGAAGCTGCCCAGAGTGTCTGGGGCAACCCATTCAGATGGGTGGGGTGTAAATAGTAAAATTAGGACGTCCATATTTTTGTCGGAGAAATGTTTGGGGGTATGTCAAAGGGCATGCTGGATCCAAGCCAGTGATCCATTTAAAACACGAACACATTTGACTCAAGAATGATAAATGCAGATCCAACCTACGTCTCAGAAAAGAAGTTTGTCTGTTGTTCGGGGCTTCTGGTCTTTTAATGCCGGAGGTTTCTGTGAACTCAAGACTAAGTTTTCGTTGTCTGTGAATCCAGACAGCGATTCTCAACAAGATGGGCACAATACTCCCTTTCTTAACTGTTCTCAGCAAAGGCGATCTATTGTCATTTCTCAAGGAACAGATGGCAAATGTTTAACTAGGCTTTGGGAGGCTGAAGGAAAATGGTGGTCTTTCAGAACTGCTCAGAAACCGGCCAAGCCAGATTGCCTGTCTCACAACAGGGGATTAGGGGACTGGATTTGGCTGGTGCAGTTATTGGGCAAACCAGATTTAAACCTCTCCTCCAATGAAGGGACCACAGCATCACCGTGAATGCAACGTTTTCTGTTTTGGAGCTGGACTGGGCACGTGGCCACTGTTCAGCACTCTGGAACAAGAATGGGGAACCTTTGGCTCTCCAAATATTGCTGTACTGCAACTCCCATCAGCCCCAGTAAGCATGGCCAATGGCCAGGGATGATGCAAGTTGTAGCAACATCTGGGGAACCTGTGGCGCTCCACATGATGTTGAGTTACCACTCCTGTCCTCCCTGCCCATTGGCCAAAATCGTTGGGGCTGATGGCAGTTGGAGTCCAACAACATTTGAATCATATAAACATAGAATTGTAGAGTTGGAAGAGACCCCAAGCGCCATCTAGTCCAACCTCCTGCAATGCATCCATGACATATGGCCAGCCAACCTCCAAGGAAGGAGAGTCCACAACCTTCCAAGGGAGACCGTTCCACTGCTGAGCAGCTCTTACGGTCAGAAAGTTCTTCCTTATGTTTAGTCGGAATCTCCTTTCTTGTAACTTGAATCCACTGGTTTGAGTCCTACCCTCCAGAGCAGGAGGAAACAAGCTTGCTCCATCTTCCATGGGAGAGCCCTTGAGATATCTGAAGCTGGCTATCAGATCTCCTCTCTGTCTCCTCATTCCAGGCTCAACACAGCCAGCTCCTTCATTTGGAGAGCCACAGGGCCCCCATCCCTGCTGCACAAAATGCTCAGCAATTGGCTCAGGTGTGCAGACCTTTGGCCCTCAAGATCTTGCTGAACTATAACGCCCATGATGCCTGGCTTTGAGCCATGCTTGCTGGCTGATGGGATTTGGAGTTCAGGAACATCTGGAAGGCTGACAGTTCCCCACAACTGTACACTAAAGGCACAGCAGCTTCCTAATTTGAGCTCAGAAAGCTTCAGAAAGGAAACCCACTTCTAAGATCCTTCTGGGGGTAGGAGGTCTCCCGCTCTCTACCTCTCAATACCACTCATCCATCTGTGCACAGGAACATAGGAGGCTGGCTTATACTGAATCAGACCCATTGGCTCATATATCTTAGCACTGTCCTCACCAAGTGCAGGTCAGATCGGGAGAACCTTTGGTTTTTGGTCCAGCCCCATATGGAGATGTTGGGGGTTGAACTTGGACCTTCTCAATACAAAGCAACTGTTCTACCTTCCTGCGGAGGAATCACATCAGCAGGGGACGTTCTGGCCTTTGTTCTCAGCGCCTGCTTAACGCCACTCTTGGGCGCCTTTCCAAGAACGGCCGGTGTCGGGAGTCCCCATTTCGCTGTCTTAAGAGCTAAATTATAACACTTAGCTGAAGTGATGGCCCACAATTGCTCTGCAGCTGGGAGCAGTGACAGATCATCATTCACGGCTCCGCACATTTAAGCTGCAGCAACAACGGAAAAGTCAGTGGGTCAAATTCAACCCTGGGGTAAAACATGAGCGAAGAAAGCCAACAGGCCTGCCGCTGTGGTGGACATTCAGCAGATTTCCTACGAGGAAGAATGAACAGCTGGCATGCTTTGCCCCCCCGTGACATTGAAGAGAAGGGGAACGAAGGAGGATTCTTTGCTTGGCTGAGAAGATCACCTTCTTTCCAGTGCACAGTTACGCATTAAACTATCAAGTCGTATGGCATGAACAGGATTCATTTCCCCCCCTACGACAACAGCTCATCTGGTTTAACGATGCCAGGAGCAGGTGGGCATTTCAAACGCCCCCCTCTTTGTGCAAGATACTTGGGCAAGCTTCTGTTTCGACTAGTGCGCTGGGATTTGAGCAAAAGGGGAACGAGATTAGGGCTGGTGAAGCTGCTGAAGAGGTTGCAAGCCGGTTAGCAATGCACTGCTCTGATCTTTTGTGTGAAGTCGAGTATTTTAGGAAGCTGCCTTAAACTGAGCCTTGGTTCCACCTAGCTCAGCAGTGTTGGCGGAGACTGGCAGGGGCATTCCAGGGTTACAGAGAGGGTTCTCTCCCAGCCCTACTGGGTGATGCTGAGAACTGAACCTGGGATCTTCGATATGCAGAGAAGATGCTCTACCACTGGGTTGCAGCCCTTCTTGTCATGTGGGGTTGATGCCTGGAGGACCACATTTGCCTCACAGGCCTGAGGGTCCCCATCTGTGGTTTATGGCTTACTATTAGATGCGAATGCAGCCAATATCTAAAGGTCCCTGATTCGTTCCTGTGCATTGGCAGCTGTGATTCTGAAACTCAATGTAGTGGTGAATGTATTAGGCTATGGCTGGAGAACCTGGGTTCAAGTCCTCACTTAGGGAGTCTTTTTTTTTCTGAACAGTAGAGAGAAGATGGTTTTCAATAAACAAAATAGCCAATCTTTTAGAAACAGTCTGGTTGGCCATAGTCAGAAGCTGGATACTGAACTAGACGGACCCATCGTTAAAAAATAAATATAAAAAGCAGCAATTCTTAGCACTGGGCGGTTCAGAGGAGCAAGAGATGGACCTGCTCAGGAGCCGCCAATGATCTTGCAAGGACTTCTACCTGCCCTTCACTGCATTTCCTAGTTGCAGAAGCAAAACACTGACTCAAGCTCTTTTCTAGAGAAATCCTTTCATTGCTTCGAATACATCCAAGATCTGCTCTGTCAGGAAAAAATGTACACGGATGACCTGAAACCAAAGGCCATTTGGATAGTAACGTTACCAACCATGGGCTGGAATTGAGAGAGGGAAGGATCATAGGCACATTTCCTGGTTTTTTTCAAACGTTATTCTCTCTCCTATTTGGTGACATAATTTTAAAAGAAAGTTTAGAACTCAGCCTCTTATACTTTGCACTTGTGGGATCGCCTTACCCACTCGGTATGCCCACTCAGCCGCTTCGATCTGCGGAACTGGCACTGCTAGAGGTGCCACATAATATTTGTTCCGCATTCATAAGAAATGAAACTTTTACTGTGGCAGCTCCTATACTTGGGAATTCCTTGCCTGTTGACAAGCAAATGCCTTTGCTGGACTCTTCTCAGTGCCTTCTTAAAACATCTTTGTTTAGGCAAGCTTACCCAGACATACAGAAATTGATTTTTTTACTCTCTTTTTAGCTTGCAGCTGCTTTCGAATGTTTTTAATACCCACTTTTAATTGTATTTAATGATAATTTTAGTATTTTATTCTGTATGTAAACTGCTCTGAGGTTCTACTGCAATCAATTATATAAATTTTGTTATATAAAATAAAAAGAATGTTCTGATGAAGACTAATGGGACAAGATTTGCCTTATTCCATTTTTAAAAATGCAATCAGACAACTGTTTCCCACCCCCTAGGAAATTCTCCCAAAACATCAATACATGTAGAATTCGGTCAATGCTGTAGCCCAGCAATTTAATTTCACCTTATAAGTCTCAGCAGCATGAATAAAGTCTTTTCCTGGAACTCTTCTTTTATTTATTTTTTCTTTAGCACGACAAATGACATTCTCAGCTATCTCTGCGCTCATTATAAGAATGAGGCATCCAAAAATATACAACCCAAATCCGGAGCAAAATAATGGATTTGCACTTTTTATTCATTTTTGGCCTTTTGGCAAAGGTGACTAAGCACTCAGAAAATAATAGAAATTATCAAGTACTGGACCAAGGCCAAAATAAAACAATGGATCTAAATATTAATGAAACTAATTATTCCCCACAAATTACGCTTGCCCATGATATGACCAGTTCCTTCCTACCTCCCATTACTTTGACTCAGATCAACTGAGCCCATTCAGAAGATGCGCCAGTAATGCTGATGGTTTCTGGGTTGCAGGTGGAAAGCCACATACACACAGCAAGTGCTGCTCTTGCTCCTCTCCTTATTTCAGTTTTGCTTATTGCTTTCAAGGGTAGGCTCACATTTTAAAACAAAGGCTTCCCTTAAGTTCCTGGGTTCCTTTTACGGGCTTCAGCTTTGCTCCCTTGTCACTGATGTTTTAACTGCTGGCTTGAATATAATTTCATTTAACTTTCCCATCAGCTAACACCATCAGTGGGGCAACTGTGGCTCTACAGATGTTGGAATCCAACTCAAAAGAGTCCCAGCCAGGATGCCCAATGGTTGGGGGTGAAAGCTGTTGGCTCCCAGCAACAGCTGGAGACCCCAAAGTTTCCCCATTCATGGCTAACGCCCTATCTACCTATGACTTATGGGTGGTGGTGATGAACACATGAGATGGTGTCATGGGGCAACAGAAACTGTGGTCACCCCTAACCCGGCATCCAATCAAAATGGGTACTCCCAAAGCATTCTGGGAACTGTAGTTTGCAAAGGGTGCTGAGCTCACAGAGGTGCAATCCCCATCACCTTTAACAGACTACATTTCCCATGACCGGGGAAAAGCTGTAACTGTTATAAGTGGTGTAACTGTGCTTTACATTTATAGTGTAGACTTGACCTGCATGTTACATGGAAAGTCTGAGTTTCAGGGTACAGTGGCGGGGTGGGGTGGTGCCCTTACCTTTTCTGATGGGAACTCGAACGGCATATAAATCATATTAAATAATAAATAAAAATTTGAGTACAGAAATGCAATCATAGCTGTCAACTTTCAGATTTGAAAATAAGGGATCACCAGCCTCGAAAATAAGGGATCAGTAGCCTCACCTGTCCCAGGGACAGTCTACGGGATATCTAACAATCCGGGATAGCAGTGGGAAGCATTGGCACTGGAATAAGGGAATTTCCCACAAAAAAGGTAAGGTTGACAGCTATGAATGCAATGCAAAACTGCATCTTTTCGGGAATGGTGGTGGGCAATGTGTTACGGGTTCACCCTAGGAGACTATACTCCCAATGGACTGATAGGGACTCAAGCAGCATCCTATCAACTCCCAATCACAACTAAGCTCCATCAGGCTCCGCCCCATGGTTTTCAAGGCCCCGCCTTTGAGCTCCTTCAAGACCCACCCCCTGAAAGTGAGTGTTATGTACTGAGCTGAATAGGATCCAAACTGCAGCAGTCTGATTGGTCCTAGAACAATAGGATCCAAAAGGCAGCAGTCTGATTGGTCCTAGAACAATAGGATTCAGAATGCAGCAGTCTGATTGGTCCTAGAACAATGCAGCGGTATGATTGGTTGGCAGGAACCACCCAATCATGCTCCAGATAGAAGTGAATCCACAACCTGATTGGCTTACAGTAGAATTCCGGAATTAGCCAATCATGTGCAGCCCATTGTGTAAATAATCTATATAAAGCAGATACTTTGAGGGGACATTCATTCATTCCTCCTCACCACTATGAGCTGAATAAAGAGCATGAAATCACTTTGCGACTCTGAGTATATTTCACTGGCGACGAGGGTGGGATCCCACTGAGCTGACTGCCACACACAGCACCGCAGCACCGCCACCTGCCGCACCGCTGCCTCGCACCGTGTATCCAGGCTTCAGCTCCGGGACACAAGGAACTCAGAATGGCAACCGACAGCAGCTTCTCGCCATTCAACCCAGCATCTGGAGACTGGGAAGCGTACGCCTCCCGTTTCACCTTCCTCCTAGAAGCCAAAGGGGTCACCGACGAAGAAGACACCAAGAAGAGGGCGATATTCTTCAGCGTCTGCGGAGAGGAGACGTTTGAAATCGCCCGGGCTCTCCTTGCACCTGAAGACATTGCTACTGTTCCATACAAAACAATAATGGAACAGCTGAAGGGGCACTTTTCGCCACAGCCCTCAGTGGTGGCTTGTCGAAATGCCTTCTACGCAAAGCGGCAAGCCCCTGGGAAAACCATAACTGGGTTTGTGACCTCTCTCCGCCAAGCCGCCCGGTTCTGCAACTTCTCAGAGCTGGAGAACATGCTTTGTGACCGCCTCGTCGGTGGCCTGAAGGATGAGAAGCTGCAACGACGCCTCTACGCTAAGAAGGATCTACCGTTCCAGGTCGCTCTGGAGGAGGCCCTGGCAACGGAAGCTGCCGAGAGGTCGACACAAGAGGCACGGCCGAGCCAGCCGTCCCAACCGAGGGTCCACCACGAAGACCTCACTGACGACTCAGGATCCAACAGGGAGGAGGTGCACCAAGTACAGGAGCACACTCAAGCAGCCCACATACCACAGCTGCCTCGGCGAGAAGGAGGGAACTGCGCAAGCTGTGGAGAAAGTCACGAGAGGAGGACCTGCCATTTCCGCAACGCAGAGTGCAGGCAGTGCAGAAAATCGGGACACATCGCCCGGGTGTGTCGGGCTCGGCCCACCTGACGCCAGGCATCAGATGACCAATCCAAGAGCCCCAGGTCCCGGGGCCCAATGCACCAAGGCAACTCGACAGAGCTCACGGACTGCCAGGTATACCAGTTGCCCCACCCCAACGTAGAGAAAATTTATGTTGACGTACAGATAGAGGGGGCCCCATGCCGCATGGAGCTTGACACGGGTTCAACTCTATCCATAATCTCGGCAAGGACCTTAAGGAAACTGTGTCCTACTGGGGGTCCCAAACTCAGGCCGGCCCCATTCACCCTCCGGGACTTCCAGAAACGTAAGGTCCCCACAATGGGGGTGGGGACCTTCTGGGTGGAATACCAAGGGTGGACGCGACAACTGGACTTGCTTGTGGTCAAGGGCCCCTACATTAGCTTACGGGGATTGGCATGGTTTGGACCACTGGGGCTAGCCGTCACCGGGGTGAACCACACCAGCTTACAAGTGGACGTGGACGCCATATGCAAGGAATTTCCGGGGGTTTTCGATGGGAAATTGGGACAGTATACGGGCCGCCCCATTGCTCTACAGCTTGACCCCGTAGTACGACCGGTCAGGCTCAAGGCCCGCCGGGTCCCGTTCGCCCTGAAACCCCGTATAGACGAGGAATTGGACCGGCTCGTGGAGCAAGGAGTGCTGGAGCCGGTGCCTAATGCCCCCTGGGAAACCCCAATCGTCACACCTGTCAAGCCTAATGGTTCGGTCCGCATCTGCGCAGACTACAAATGTACCATAAACAAGGCCCTCACGGCCCATGCATACCCAGTACCAGTGGTCAGCCATGTCCTTGCCACCCTGGCTGGGTCGAAAAATTTTGGCAAGCTGGACTTGGCCCCAAGCATATCAACAGCTGCCAGTAGATGAGGCCACAGCAGAGGCACAGACGATTGTGACACACAGAGGAGCATTCAGGGTAAAGCGGCTGCAATTCGGTGTCAGCGTGGCACCAGGCATATTCCAGAATTTAATGGACTCTCTCCTTAAAGGGATTCCTGGCGTCACCCCCTTCTTCGATGATGTGTTGATTGCCGGGCCCACACCAGAGGAGTTTGAGGCCTCCGCACCGTCCTGCACCGTTTCCAGACGGCGGGTCTCAAGGTGAAGCGGGAAAAATGTCTACTAGGAGTGCCTCAGGTGGACTTTCTGGGATTTATGGTGGACGCAGAAGGGGTCCACCCGACTGGGGACAAGGTACGGGCCATTTGTGATGCCCCAGCGCCCAAGAACAAGACTGAACTTCAGGCCTTCTTGGGACTATTGAACTTTTACCATTCCTTCCTTCCCCATAAGGCGGCGGTAGCGGAGCCCCTACACAGACTCCTGGACAAGCGGGCCCCTTGGGTGTGGGGCCAGCGCCAGGAGGCCGCATTCCAGGCAGTCAAGGACTTGCTTGTCTCAAACTCGGTCTTGGCACACTTCGATGAGAGGCTGCCGGTGGTGCTAGCATGCGACGCCTCGCCCTATGGCATTGCCGCTGTCCTGGGACACCAACTCCCGGATGGAAGAGAGGTACCGGTGGCATACTTTTCCCAGACACTCAACGCAACCGAGCGGAACTACTCGCAAATCGACAAGGAGGGTCTGGCAATCGTGAAGGGAGTAAAAAAATTCCATGATTTCTTGTACGGCGGCCCTTCACCGTGGTGACTGACCACAAGCCGTTGCTTGGCTTGTTTGCCCCCGAAAAGCAGACCCCCCAAGTGCTGTCTCCTCGCGTCCTCAGGTGGTCAATTTTCCTTGCCAGCTACCAGTATGCACTGATTCACCGCCCTGGGAAGGCGATGGGCCATGCGGACGCCCTCAGCAGGCTACCACTACCGGAAACAGGCCCCGACCCAGCACCTGCACAAGAGGTTATGAGCCTGGAGCTGCTTCCCGACCGCCCCATTCAGGCACAAGAAGTTGCACACCATTCCAAGAAAGATAGGGTCATCTCCCGGGTCCTGGACTGGGTGTGGAGGGGATGGCCCAGCAGCAGCCCCGGGCCAGAATTTGCCGGCTACACAACCCGCAAACATGAACTGTCGGCCCACAAGGGGTGCCTGTTATGGGGAAGCAGGGTCGTTGTTCCCCAGCCCCTCCGCAAAAGGGTCCTCACAGCCCTACATGAGACACAAGGGCGCAGCGCTGGGAGGAGATGGCAGGGGGTGTGACTGACTGCCAAGAGACCCAACCAAGGCGTCAAGGTGTTATAAACGGGTGCATTTAGGGGGTCAGGTTCTTCCTCTCTTGGTTGACATTGGCGACGCCATTTTGTAGCCAGGCCAAGGTGCTTTGGCGCCCTCTAGAGGAGAGGGCAGGAACAACTCAAGCGCTCTAGGGAGCCCGAGCAGCCATCTGGGCTGTACCAATATACGAAGGGGGCGGGGTGGCGAGTGCGGAAGGCCACACCCACAACCAACACCTCCTCATTTCAAAACGCTTGCCTTGGCCTCCACCGTGACACGCCCGCCCCCCTTGAGCACTCCAACCTTCCCTTACCTGAGGCAGGCATCGCCCTTCCCTTCCCTTCCCCACCCTCCCGCCTAGCATAGTTTCACCCGGCGCGGCTTTCCTCCCTCACTTACCTCAGAAGCAGGAGGAGGACGACGACGGGGGGGAGGGGCGGGGGAGTCCAGCGCCCCCTCTTGCTCTCACGGCGTGCGGCGTCAGGCACGTCGGCGCGGGCGCCGCCCTGCGTCAGCGCGTCGCCAGCTGACTCCCCAAACGGACACCGCCCCCCGGAAGTGATGCAGGGGAGGCTGAGCCCGAGTGGGAGCCCTGGCCGCTGAAAGGAGCTGGTGCGGAGGGGTGAGTGAATTGGGCTGTCTCTCTTTCCGTCCGTTTCGGGATGGGGCTGGAGAGCCTCCCGTCGGTTTCCCCCACCCCCCACCCCCACTCCTTTCCCTCACACACGGGCTCCCAGCCCCCTCCCCCCTTGAGCAACTGCCAAGGTCCTCAGCTCTCCCCCCCATCGCCCCCCTCTCTCTGTCTCTCTTCCCCCCCTAACTCTTGCCCCGAGTTAGAAGGGGCTTCGGGGTGGGGAGAGAGGGGGGAGGAAGATTTGGAGCCCTGCTGGGGGGGGGAATACGTGTTCCCTTGGAGGGGTTGGGGTGGGTCGTGAGGGGGCCCTGAAAGTCCCCATGAGGGAAGCAGGGGCAGTGGAGGAAGGGCGTGAGAGAGTCTTCCAGTTCCCCCCTCCCAACTTTGGGGCATGTAAATCTTCCCTGACTTCCCACCTCTCCAACACCCCCACCCCAAATATAAGCCTCTCCTCCTCCCCTATCTCAGAAGGTGAGTTGGTTGCAGTCTCTAGTCAGATTTTGTGTCTCTGGAAGCTTCCCCTCCTTTTAGCTAGGTGTTAGGATCCGCTTGATCTGGGTGCGTTTTTACTTGGTAAATTCAGAGGCTTGCTTCCCACCCCAGGATGTGTGACTAGGAGGATGGGGGGGGCGTCACTGCCACTTTGTGTCCCAGGGTGAGTTTAGATTGGAGTGGTATTAAACCCACCCTTATTCACAAAATTTGTTTTGTTTTTTGGTGGGAATTCCCCCTTCCCCTTTTTAGGCTACAAGGTAAGAATCCACCCATGGTCCAATCCTGGGCAAGTTTTCTCAGGGCAGGTTGCCCAAATTCAAAGGGGCTTACTCCCAAGTAAGTGTGTGGGACTGCACCTTTTTAATATGTGTCTTGAAGTGGTGGCAGGATGGAAGCTGCTATTTTAACCATCCTGGTGTGCTCAGAGTGGGATGGTTAAACTGTGGTTAAACACATATGCGCACACCACTTTCTCATAAATGTTTGGAATGTGTGGTCATTGGTTTTGGGTTTTTCTTTTTGAAGGAGGCACTTCCCCCTTTCAGAAATTAAAGATCATTTAATATGCAGAGGCAGTTGACACTGATGTTTTTCGGTCATTCTTCCGCCTACGCTTAAATCCATCCCAAACACGCTTTCGCTACCTCCCCTATACTGTGAAATATTGTAATCTGTGTTAGTCGTGAGCATGGAACGTGGATGTGGTTTTTCTTGTTCCAAATGAATGTCCCCAAGTGAGAGGAGGAAAATGGGAAAGTGTCAGTCCCTTCCCCTCCACGCCCCCAAAGTCTGGCACACTGACACCTTCTCCACCACCACTAGTGCAAGATCACCAATCTCCTGTCTCTTCTTTCAGGAAGTCAATTTATTGGACTGTGGTCATAATGCATCATTTTGGAGGTGCTTCCACAATTGAGGGTCAGATAAAGATGACCTCTTGTTGATACCTCAGTGATGAAGAGGCTGTTCCCTTATTTATTTCTTTAGTGTCATCTACATACATGGTGCTTTACAAAAAAACAGGTATGACAGGTCCGTGCCCTGAGGAGCTTACATCCTGAAATAGACATGAGACAAACAGCAGAGGAAGTGAGGAAAAAATGAGTAGGAGATCCATTGTGTTCAGAAGACTTGCACACATCCTCAGGGATGACCAAAGGCTTCCTGGGAAAGGGCTCAATGCCTTGGTTGTGGGCTTCCCAAAAAATTCCAGGTGACCACCACCAGGAATGAAATGCCGGACTAGATGGGCCTTTGGTCTGAACTAGCAGATATTTTCTTCTGTTCTAAGATGCCGAGGATTACTTAATTTATGGGGTGGAACAGCTACCACTCAGTGTTCTTGACTTCGCTGGTGCCTTCTTAGTACTATAGACTTCTCATTGCCACCTTCATACAAAGTGAGTTTTTGGGGTGACAGCTCTGTCTCTATTGCCTTTTCCCTTTCAACAAGTCTCTTATTAAGTAAGAGACCTTTCCTAGTCTGCATCTGTACCGGATATGCTTTTAGATGTTTTATCGCCTGTGTTTGATGGCTACTAGCCATGATGGCTTTGCTCTGCTTCCTTGCAGTAATGCTTTTGAAACCACAGGAGGGAGAGCGCTCTTGTGTTTGGGTCCTGCTTGGGGGCTCCCCAATCTTTTTGTGGTACTTACTCTTTTTTGTGTGGCTCAGGTACAGGATCCAGGTCTCGGGGAGGAGCTTGCAGTGGTTGTCAAAGAGATAGTTGGGTGTCTTTTTCTCTGAAGAATTAAGGGATAACAACGAAAGTGCTTTGTAGCTAGTGAAACGAGAAGTGGGATTTCCCTAACTGTAGAAAATGTGTCCCCTTTTTTTTAACTGGCTGTGTAGGAAACATGCAAACAAAACGCCACATTCCAGTGTGGTTTGCTTTTCCAGTCATTATTCATATTCTCTTCCTATCTGAAGGGTGTGGAGGTAGATTTTTTTAAAAAGCATAACACCCTGCCCCCAAGGGGGTTTAGTGTTTACGCGAGCAGTGAGTTCAGAGGTGTGTTTTTAAATAAAGTGACAATATTCATTTTTTTAAAAAGTTAATACTAATAACCTAAAATACTTCGGTTTGCACAATTTGTATTTCTTTGTTTCTGAAATACTGGCCTTTGAGCTAAAAAGTTGTGGCCAAGTAGGTTCATAAAATACATATCTCTTATAATTTAGATTTAAATGCAGCCCCTAGATTTTTGTCTGTCTGTCTTTCTTTCTTTCTTTCTTTCTTTCTTTCTTTCTTTCTTAAAAAGCAAATCCTCTTAAGGTGTGCATTTCTGAGGGTGTATTTTTTAATGAAAGAGAACTGCCAGTATAATGAAGTGCTGCTCTTAAAAAATATTTTGGACAATCCATTTAAATCAGGGATGGCTAGTGGATATTTTGGATTATCCATTTAAATCAGAGATGTTCTTCCAGCCATGGTTGGGCAGTCCCACCCATCAGCTCCTGCCAGCATGACCAACGGTCAAGGATGATGGGAGTTGTAGTCCAACAGCAGCTGGAGGGCCACAGGTTTACCCCTCCACACACACATTTAAATATGCACGCAGTGGTAACAGGATGCCAAGGCCGTAGTGTTAAGTTAACCAATTTGTGGCAGTGTAATAGAAACGTGTTTGTTAATGACAAATGACTAACAATTGTTGCAAGCAGTGGTTAAGCAAACATTAACTGGAAGTTGTTTCCTTTTACGGCTACTATTGAGAAGAATGTTTGCACTCTTCAGGCAATCTGGCCAAAACAATTGATGCTCTGTCTCTTCCAGAATGGCTTTGGACTCCAGTGGGATGCCTATCCCTTAAATTCTTTGAATAGACTTTCGAACCACAAATTTCCCCTAAAGCTCCTGGAAGCTCTGCTTTTTTCAGTTGCCTTGCTGTGCTACTCAAAGCAGAGGTGGGGAGACTGTGGCCTTACCAAATGCTATTTTTATTAGTGTTATTGCATTTATATCCCACCTTTACTCAAACAGCAGAAGGTGATGCACATGGTTCTCCCCTTCCCTGTTTTTTCCTCACAGCGACCCTGTTAGGTATTAGATATTTGTTGTCTAGCCGACAGCCAACTAGGTAGCTTCATGGCACTGAACTCCTAAAGAAGAACTTCATCTTCCTTAAGACTCACAGATCACTTTTTGCACAGCACAGACTCTCAGTTGGCCTTTCTAATAGAGGTGTATTCTATCCAGTTTCATTAATATTGGAATTTGGATTTTTTTTTAGTGGATCAGCATGGCTACCTTTGCTCTTCCTGTAGGCATCTCATTCCTGTCCTTCTTCCCATCCCCAGCTGAGCAACTTCGGTGATGGAGGGCTTAGCAATTTGTTTCAAACATTCAAGAAAGGGTGGTAGCTTTGGAAATGTATCTCAAGCCCAAGGGCTAGAGCAAGTTGCATATATTAGCTGCATGTAATTACCATAATTTGTAGGTCATTTCCACAAATGTGCTGGGTGCCAACTAGCAAGAGACAGATACATTTCACTCCTGTGATAATTCTGGTTTTGAATGGTTAAAATCAAATATGCAAAACCCTAGCCCCTCATGCCACCCGGCCAGTGAATCTGAATAAGCTCTGGAGACCATGAGATTTCCAATGCTCCAAGCTAACGCTTCTCCCTGCCCCACTTTAAGCTTTAGCAGGAAGACCAAAGCATGGCCCAACAAACATCACTTTTTAGCACTGTTATGTGTGATGTAACAGTGCTAAAAAGTGATGTTTGGATTTAGACGTTCTCTGTAGTATCAGATGTACAGGCTGCCTTTATTTTATCTTTACAAATGTTGATATTTTGAGCCTTCAATAGTAGTAAGAATTTTGATTGTAATATAGTTGTCACATAGGCAGCTTTCAAAAGTTGCCAGACACATTTTGCACCTGGCTATTGGCCACTTGCGACCAAGTGAAGATGCCCGGGCACCTGACATCTCCGCCATCTGGAGCTGCATGCCTGGGGATCCTTGGATCTTGACAGTTTTCACACACCAGCAACACATCTTGTAGAATTGTACCTGATCTATTTTATCTGCACCATCAGAATGAATTTCAGGAGCCAAAAGGTCATATTGAAAAATATGACCTACAAACCATCAAGCCCCAAAATGGCAACTAGGCATTCCATTTTGGATGCTTCACTGCTGATATGCATTAAAAACTGGCAAGAGTTTTAACAGTCTGGATGGAAGGGTAATAATCAACAAGGAAGGTAGGTGGGTGGGTGCGTACCATCAATGTTGGGTGGATAAGATTAGGAACTTAACCATTGGACAGGACATCTTTCCCAGATTTTTACCTGTAACTGGAAACCTATACTATCTCTCCTTTTCAAAAAATAAAAGTAACTATTTTGAAATCGTAGGTTCTGGACTTCATGGATGCCCAGCCATGCTTTGAAGACTTGTGACCACTGCTGTTGGGCTCATGGTCTATACACTCACTGTGAGAGAAGAGTCACCCTTGGAATACCCTGCCAGAAAGAACAGGGTATGTATCTGCTTCTGTAAAGATCTGCGCTGCTCAGCCTTAGGAGGTGGTGGGGAGGAGAGGGGGAAATGCTCCCTTAGCTGTGTTGTGATTGCAAGCCAGGAAGCTTCGGAGAAGGAATGAAAAGTTGTCCTTCCTGTCAAGAAGTGTTAATGCTGGATGCTGGTAGATTAACAGTCTGGTTGTGTTAGCTTCGTTCCAATGGAAAATCTTAAACCTCTCTGTTATACTATTAGTTGCACTGGATTCCCACCCCCTCCCCAGAACACCTTTGTTTATTTGTAGAAAAGTTTAAGATTTTCACAGTAGAAGAATTCCCTCTCCCTAATTGCACATTTGGTGATAACAGGACATATAGCAATGCGCCTCAATTTCCCACATCTCTCACCACCTCATCTCCACCTCAAATGTCATGGTAGTTTCCTAAATGTGTACAGTACTGCGTCTTTAAAGTCACATGTTAAGCAGTTTGTGGTTGTAGTAGACACACATATGGACTTTCCCATTCTGTAAGCATATGCAGGAACTGAAGAAAGGTTCAAAAGAAGTAAAGGCGGGACGGCAGAGAGAAGAATAAAGGAAATCCAATTTGTTGTAGTTGAGAATATCCACATTAAATAATGCTGCAAATCACTGGTGTTTGGTTTATCCCAGGGATGATGCAATACCACACAATGAAGACAACTTGCATTTTATTTATAGCCTTTTTACCCTGCTCTTTAGCCAAGAAGGCTCTTATTACAAGGGACAGTAATAAGACGGTCTTTGCCCTCTGGCTTGTTATCTAAAAGACATGGCACATAAGGAAAAAGGGGTAGGAAGGGCAGAGGAAAAGGGCAAGCTCAAGCATCAGGTCTTAAAGGTGCAGCTCTTGCCATTACCAGCTGAAATGGAAACAGTTCAGGATTCCTCGTGGATTGGCTGCTGCTAAGTGACAATCAAGGGGACGCGGGTGGCGCTGTGGGTAAAACCTCAGTGCCTAGGACTTGCCGATCGTATGGTTGGCGGTTCGAATCCCCGCGGCAGGGTGAGCTCCCGTCTTTCGGTCCCAGCTCCTGCCCACCTAGCAGTTCGAAAGCACCCCTAAGTGCAAGTAGATAAATAGGTACCGCTTTATAGCGGGAAGGTAAACGGCGATTCCGTGTGCTGCACTGGTGCTGGCTCGCCAGATGCAGCTTGTCACGCTGGCCACGTGACCCGGAAGTGTCTCCGGACAGCGCTGGCCCTGGCCTCTTAAGTGAGATGGGCGCACAACCCTAGAGTCGGACACGACTGGCCCGTACGGGCAGGGGTACCTTTACCTTTACCTAAGTGACAATCAAGGGGTGGTCAAAGACATCTGGGATCTCGGCAGTAGCATGATGTTGACTGCTATGAAGTAGCTTTTTAGGCAGAACTAGCTAGAGTTCTGTGAAGTGGGTCTCTCTTGGGGGCTGCAGGACCCGTGGCAGTGGAATGTGAGATATAAAGTGCTGTCGTCTTGAGGGCCTTGAGTTCAAGGCACAAGGTGTTTTGTTTTTCAACGGTGAGCATGTGGGTGGCCAAGAACAATGCTTGGCAGTTATGTGGCACTTTGTGCGTTCAGAGTTATGTGCATTCGCTTCTGCAGGAAGCTAAAGCAGGCGTGCAGAGTTAATCCTGATAAAACAAATGGGACTGGGGAGAAGCTGAGGCTTGCTTAAGGCAGCTGAGTGGGACCCTGGTCAACCATACGCCTCCCCAGGTGGCCTTGGGCCAGTCCCCATCTCTCAGCCTAGCCTATCTCCCAGGGTTGATGTGAGGATAAAATGGGGGAGTAGAGAACCATATGCATTACCTTGGGCTCTTTGAAGGAAAGGTGAGATAGAAACATAATAAATGCCGTATTGGCCTGAATATAAGCTGCACCTTTAAAACTCAAGGGGGAAAAAAGAAAAAAAGACAATATCCAAATATAAGCCACTCCCTTAAAATTCCGCAGACACTCACACCCATTCCATTTCACCGTGTGTCTGTTTTAGCAGCAATATTGTAAAAGCCAATTTTTGTAAGTTCGCGAATTTAAGCCGCACTCTCACTTTTCACTGTCGGAATTTGGGGGAAAAGTGAGGCTTATATTCAGGCCAATATGGTAATTTTTAAAGTGGGGGAACTCTCAGTCTCATACGTGGGTGACTAGATCTCAAGGATTGTATCCAACTATGCTATTGTCAGAGTAAACTCAGTGAAATTAATGGACCTAGGTTGGTATTGCCCATTATTTTCAATGGGTCTACTCTGAGTAAGGCTTGCATTGGATACAGCCCCATGTCTGGACTATTACAAAATGCATGTGAGGGCTAAACTATACGTTTCATTAAGGATGTGTTTACAGTTGTGCCCTTAGAAGTGTGGCAAGTGCTTTCTTAGAATCGTAGAGTTGGAAGGGACCCTAAGGATCATCTAGTCCAACCCCCTGCAATGCAGAAACAGGCAGCCATCCCATACGGGGATCGAACCTGCAACCTTGGCGCTATCAGCACCATGCTCTAACCTCAGGAAACAAACAAGTGGTGGTGAAATCCAGATGAGATCTACAAGGTAGGGGATTAGCTCTTGATCACCAGAAAATGTTATCTGTTGAAGCTGCTAGTTGCACACATTGGTGCTGTCTGCTGAAACTAGCACTTTGCCGGGGGGGGGCGCGGAATGGGGGAATAACAGTGGGAAAGTGGTATGTGGGGAATGGGTTAAGCCACTCCCTCTTCATTGCACTTCCTAGTTGCTGCTTAAAAAACCAAACAAACCGAAAGAAAGCACTGGCCATACATCTAAGCATGCAGTTGTAAACACACTATTACCAGGATGTATAGCTTGGCTCAGAGTTTTAGGGAAATGCAGATTTGCATCTGGGTTGCTGGTTCCCCCTCGCACACACACCCCTTTTCAAGAACATACACATTTCCCAGATAGCGATGTGGGTTTTCTGGAAAACTTTGCCTTGGCAAATTTCCCAGAAAACTCTGGAAAATGTCCCATTGCCCTGTATCTTTAAAAGAAAAAGTTATTCCAATAGTCAAAGAGTTGAAACGAAATATTTGATTGAGGGCAAGGCATGGTGGTGTTGGAAATCGACAAAGTGTATACTTTTCAAGCCGTTCCTGGTTTTATTGAAAGTATTTCTATTTGAATATCTGCAAATAGTGTAGACGGGACTCTTCCCTTAAAAATGTTAAGAGAGAGAGGAAAAAAGAAGGGACTGAAAACTTTTCCCTGGCTGCTTTTGGCACCCCCTGAGAGCTGTGTGGGAAGGGCCATAGCTCAGTAACAGAGCATCTGTGTGGCATGTAGAAGGTCCCTCTACATGCATCTTGGCATCTCTGGGTAGGGCAGGGATCGACTTGTATGAAACCCTGGAGAGCCACTATCAGGACGTGTAGACAACACTGAGCAAGATGGATCACTTTTTCTGACTCAGAACAACACAGCCAAATCATTTGGGGGAATAATCATAGCTCAGTAGGCAAAGCAGCTGCTTTGAAGGTTCAGTCCCTGGCATCTCCAGGTGGAGCTGGGGAAAGACAACCTCCTAACGTTCTGCAGAACTGCTGCCAGTCAGTGTAGGAAGCCATGCTGAGCTAACGAATGGTCTGGCTCAGGATAAGGAAACTTCCTGTGTTCCTGTTGCTTGCCGTGCCAATTCCACCTGTAGAAATTCCCTAGTCTGCACCCTTAGAACCACAGAACAGTAGAGTTGGAAGGGACCATGAGGGTCATCTAGTCCAACCCTCTGCAGTGTAGAAATCTGTTGCCCAGTGTGGGCATCAAACCTTGAGATTAAGAGTCTCATGCGCTACTGACTGAGCTATTTCCAGTCAATGGTTAAAGGTGCAGTGGCCCTGGCCTCACTTTTACCCCCACTGGCCAGCCTAGTACTTGGTCTCGTTCCAAAAGCCTCTGGCAAGAGAGATTTGTCCGTTTGCAAGCTGCCTCCTGGAGGGTGAGAAGAGGGTATCCAAAAGAGGGAATGAACAAACTTTTGGTACTGGCTCCTGAAGGAATGTGGTCCTTGGCAGAAGAAAGGTTGTTCACTCCAACACTTTTAATAATTCACATTATTTTCCCCCCCAAAGATGGGCAGTATCAGCCTCAATTTTTAAAGCAAAAGTACATAAGTTGGAGCCAGATATGATAAAACTTTTCCAGATTTAAGTATCTAATATAATCAGCAGCTGGTTCCTCAGAAGTGCCAAGCGCAGGCAATCTTAGCCAGATTTTTCTACGTCTTCAGAGTCATAAAGGGACCTCACAGGTCACCTTGCCCACCCCCTGCTGCTCAAGAAATCTGCTGATGCCGTGTCCCTCTGATAGTCGGCCAGCCAGCATCTGCTTGGAAACCTCTTAGTGAAGGAGAGTCCACCGTCTCCCAAGACGGTCTGTTCCAGTGTTGAACAGCTTGTACTTTCACTATGTCCTTCCTTATGTTGGGTGCAGAGGTATTGGTACAGTCACTCTTGAGGAGGGCCTGGGAGCTGCTTACATCAAGCCTGGGAGTTTCCTTACTTACAACACCCAGGAGGGGAGGCCTTGGAGACAACCAGTTATCCAGATGAGGAACTTGAAGAAGCCGCCTTATACGGAATCAGATAAGTATGGCCAGTGCACCCACCATACATTTAAAGCACACCGAACCCACATTTAAAACACATGACTTCCCCCAAAGAATCCTGGGAAGTGTCGTTTCCAGCTCACAGAGCTACAATTCACAGTACCCTTAACAAAGCAGAGTTCCCAGGATCCTTTGGGGGAAATCACATGCTTTAAATGTGCCTTGGATGTCCTGTAAGTGTATGGTAGTGGATCTGCCCTTAGTTCATCTAGCTCAGCAGTGTCTGCTACTAAACCAACTGGCAGCGGCTCTCAAGGATTTCAGACAGCAATCTCTTCCTGGAGACAAAAGGACGAACCTGGGACCTTCTGAATGTAAAGCACATGCTGTAAACACTGAGCTATGCTCCTTCCTTTGCTCCCCACTCCAAAAAAACCCTATAGCCCTCCCCAAACAACTAGGAGAGCTGCTAATATATTCTCATTCCCCCCTCCCTTTGGATTGTTTGTTTTAATTTTATTCCATTTACCGTATATCTCGCTTTTCCTGCAAGGAGCTCAAGGTGGCATTCATGGTTCTCCCCCTCCCCATTTTATCCTCACGACAACCCTGTGAGGTGGTTTAGGCTGAGAGATGGTGATTAGTCTCCATGATCACCCAGTGAGCTTCCTTGCGGAGTGGGGATTTGAACCCTGGTCTCCCGGGTCCTCTTTAACCTCTGCGCCACGCTGAAAACAGCACACAGCTGTTGAATCTCTCCCCTGCTACTTATGAGTGTTTCTGCTGCAATGCAGCGCTGTTGTGTCCATTCGTTATGTTATTAATTAATTTTATGAAACAGTTCATTTTTAGAAATGGTGTAACTGTCCGTAGAAAATTGTTTTGGAAGGTTTTTTATATTTTTTTCCATTGCAATAAACTTTCTGCAGAAAACATTCCATTCTGCACTGGTGTTGATAGTAAACGGTGGCCAAGAGCAGGAATTGCTCATCCTTGATATAGCAGACCTCTCCAAGTCAGTAAACAAAAGTGTTTTGAACCTTTTCCCTGCTGTAACCAAGGGCAAGTGTCTCTGTGGATTTGGTGTGTTGAGTGTGCCTGTGAAGACTTCCCTTCCGATGTGCTGATCTAATGCATCCAATCCCGACAGCGTCTTTGCTCAGTGGATTCTTGGTAGTGCGTGTCATGGTGTGCTCAGGGGTGAACATTGGGGGGCTGTTGATTTTCTTGTTCTTCCTTGCTGCTTCAGGGAGCTGCAACCCTCCCTGAACTCGAAGCCTTCTGGAGCCTGCTCTGCTAAGAGGCCGCTTTGGATATCAAGATGGAGATTTGGCATCCCAGCGTATTCAGCTGTTGATGTTTTGCAATATTTATTAAAGGTGGTTCTGAAGAAATAAGAAATAACACTTGTCAACACGCACATTTCCTAGGGAGCACTACAGTTTTTGCCAAAGCGCGGCTTTTCTCTCCATTTAAACTTTTGCTTTATTGTATAGTTAATCAATATTTTGATTATACAGCAGCAGGGCCCAGTGGCAATCAATATGCCGATCATTTGTTAAAAGTCAGCATCTGGTAGCAATCTCCCTGCGAACATGTGTTTTTAATAAGTAGAAGAAGAGCTTTTAAATGTCTGTTTCGTTTTGCAAAATGTTGCCCTTTCTCAGCTGCAAACAGCAACATCAGATCAATCTACCATGTTTCTTACCGTTTCGTTCAGCAAAGCTGCTGAGGTTGAATGTATTAGATCTGAAGGATGCATTAAATTGGCACATCTTGAAGGGAAGTGGCACTCAGCTGTCAGTCCCTTCTCCCCGTGTGCCGTCCCAACCGCTACCGTTATTCTGTGCTATCCACAGGTTGAAAGCCTGCTTAAGCGATCAAAGCAAACTTAATCCCGGATACATCAAGTCTTGTTGGACTGCACTTCCCATCAGCCCCATCTGGCATGACTAAGGATGATGGGAACTGAAGTCCAACAGCATCTAGAGGGCACCACATGGGCTACCACTACACTTGGGGCACTGTAAGGAGCATGTGAGAAGCAGAATCTCAACCTCACATTATGTTGTTTCCTATCGATAACAGTCCCTGGGAGGAACCCCCTGTAGCAGCAGTAGCCTAAGATTAAAGCGTTCACATTCAGAAAGGCTGTCCTTGATCTGTTGATTTGGGGGAGAAAGCAGGTCTGGGATACAGATTTGCAGTTGCACATACAAGGTCTGGCAGTCTGTGACTAGTGGGATGCAGGAAGGAATAGGCTCTAACCAAGCTCCACTCTACATCTGGCTCCAACCCCATAGCCACTATTTTGCCCTTGTCTCTGCTTGGTGGATGTTGGTGTTCTAGTAAAACACACACACATAGCCCGCAAACCCAGATCCTACAAGCCTGGAGTCTGCCTACCTTGTCTTATGGCCCTGAAAATGGGTAGTGCATGCAGGAGTACAGATCCCTGGTGTTTTGTCCCAGGCCACTTTAAGGGCTTTGGTTAAGAAAGCTGGGTTTAGATCTAAGAAAACGATGGCAATGTTGGCTTCCAAAGCATAACGCCTTGGTCTGGAGGAGGTGTGGGGAAACTTTTGGCCCTCCAGGTGTTGCTGAACCACAGCTGCCATCATCTCTGGCCCCTTGGCCATGCTTGCTAGGACAAATGGGAGTTGTAGATCAGCTCCATCTGGATGTCTGAAAGTGTACCACTCCTGCTCTAAAGATACTATCTACATCTTTCTATGGAAGCTAATGTTGGTGTGCAGTGGTGACAAAGAATATCAATATCAATTGCAACTACAGCTGCCTCCCTTGCTAGTTGTGGAATCTCTTTTAAAGAGCTATTTCTGGCTTGCATGAAGCATTTAAGAGTGCAACATGGTCCTTACTGGGACTTTGAGGCCCAACTGAACACTTGGAACAGCTGCTCATGCAGGTTTGTCAAATGATTTAGACCGGTTGGTGACTACTCCCGGTGCCTAGTTCCTTCCTCCTGAGTTGTTCTCCTTTCCTTCCTCTGTACAGAAATTGTCCTCACCTACCCAGTGTCCTCAAAATAAAAGTGTGCTTTAACAGCGACGGTTTCATCAGACTTGCATATTTATATGTAAACAGTGGCATGCAAATTAGCTTTGTTAGCAACCTTTCCTGAACAGGCTGGAATGTGTTGCTCTTCTAACTCTCCAGCCAGGAACTGCTATTTCCTTTATAGAAGCCGCTTGGCCTGAAGACGAAAATGAATGTTTGGCTTTGTAGAGGCGGCGTCTGCGCCCTCCTTGTTGCTGCAAACACAACATGCTTCTCCAGGGACACCAGGGTGTGTTTAGCACAGTCACAACCTATTTAAATTTGTCTCCTTACTACCCTCCCCCAGCTGATTTTGGACCAGGGCTATTGTCAGTAGTGGGTCACTTAACATCCAAGTGTTAAAGATGCCAGCGGATGGGGGGTTGCTGGTTCTTTGAAGTACATCCATGGCAACTTTTATCACAGTTGTGGAACTGCTGACAGCTCTTCAGTTTGCAAGATAGATTTTGCCATTGAGACTGTATATAGTGGAAAGGTATGGTAGGGTTTTTTTTTGGGGGGGGTAAAACCACTAGACAGCATTTGGCTCTTAGATCATTAGATCGGTGTTTCCCAAACTTGGGTTTCCAGCTGTTTTCGGGCTACAATTCCCACCATCCTTGTCCACTGGTCTTGCTACCTAGGGATGATGGGAGTTGTATTCCAAAAACAGCTGGAGACCCAAGTTTGGGAAACACTTTACAGTTTCATAGGTGGGGAACTATAGCCTCAGGGTAAATTCACCCTTCCAAGTTTCTCTGTCTGGCCCTTGGGACTCTACCCAGCACACCCCTTCTCTGCCTACATGGAGGGCAGATAGGGGTGTGTGAATGTGTGTATAAAGGCAAAATTTACATTGCTTGCTCTGCCCAGCTTTGTCTCCGGCCTTGCCCATCACTGGCATATGGCCTCCGGAAAAGGTTGCCCAGAGTAGAATGTGGCCATTGAGCTGGAGAAGGTTCCCCGCCCCCTAACACACACCCTCCATATTGGATTGCAAGGCTCATCCCTCACTCGAGCACATGTCAGCTCTGCTTTTTAATGAATTAAAAGCCCCTGGCTTAGCATTTGGTTGCCGTGGTGTGCAGTCAGGGAGTTAGGTCAGCGGCAAACCTGCCACCACTGGTATACAGCCCCTGAAAGGTTGCCCAGGAGGAAATGCGGTCCTTGGACTAAAACAAGATTCTTCACCTAGGAGAGCAGCATTGGAAGTCCCACCTCTGCCACAGCCCAGCCAGATTTTGGTCAGAGTTGGTTCTTCACTTGTGAAATAATAACACACAGGGTGGATGAATGAAGCAGACAGACCACAAAGGGCTCTGCAGATTGCAAGTGGCATGTGGGAATTATTTAGCAGTAACAAAAGCGCTTGGATTCTCATTGCATTAAGGTACAGTAGAATTGAATGCATGTTTTGGCAGGTGCTGTTGAGGAAAACCTCTATGTCTCGCCTGCATCCAAGCTAGAAAACCCCTCTCATCATCCGAGTTCCTTAAGCTCTACTGGCAGGCGCTTAGAAACAGAGGTGGTTTTGCAGCTGTCTCCTCTGTTGCTTTACACCAGGGATGGGAAACCTTTATTTTGTTGAGGGTTGCATTCTTGGGGTGGTGGTATTTTGTCTGTGTTGGCAGTGAGGCCGGAATCTAAAGTGAGTGGGGCCACCCATTGCATTCTCTCTGCCTGTGCTGCTGCCCTGGTGGACAGCATAGGAAGGGACAGATCACTCATTCCACAGATGTGAACTGATAATTTGCATGCAGCTTTTACTCTGCCTCCTTCTCTTACTATTACTCCATCTGTTTCAGGTTCCCCCTCCCTTTTCCCACCCTCCAAACTCCTTTCCTCCCTCGGACTCCTTCCACCCACCTGAAATTAGGCCAAAGGCTGCACCCTTCCCACACTCTGCTTTACCCCGAAGGTTTCTGGATCGAAAAGAGCTCTATCAGTTAGGGTTGGGCAATATCTGGTTTTCAACATTGCGATGTATCACCAGCTAAACATCACAATATATTGATATATCACGATGCTTGAAATAAGGATGGAATTATCTAGAGGCAAACAGTAGGGCTGGGTGTTATCTGGTTTTCAACATTGTGATATATCACCAGCTAAACATTGCGATATCCAGTGGTACCTCAGTTTTCGAACGTAAACTGCTCTGGAAGACCGTTTGACTTCCGAAACGTTTGAAAACCAAGGCGCAAAGGGCAGTCTGCAAATTCAGTAGAGAAAATGGGGAGGGGGTGACTCAGCGGAAGCTGTTCAACTTCCGAGGTGCGTTCGAAAACAGAAGCATTTACTTCCAGGTTTTCAGCGTTCGAAAACCAAAACGTTTTACTTCCAAGACATTCGAAAACCAAGGTACCACTGTACCAATATATCATAGTGTTTGAAATAAGGATAGAGCAACGTAGAGGCATTGACTGGCTTCACAATTCTTCCCATGTTGTGATTTTTGCGTAACACACATCATGATTCGCGATATATTGCCAGGTCACAAATTATGAAGCTGATATCACAATACGGACTTCAAAACCTCTGGGCAAGGACGTAACTCTTAAAAGCATTTAAAGCTGCTTTATATATATATATATATATATATATATGGTGGATCTGAAATGACACTATTTTTTTCTGGAAAGGCTTGTCCAGTGAGGTGAAGGTAATGGCCCTACTAAGAATCTTGTGCACTCTTAATGGTGCAGATTGAGAATATGTCTTACTGAGATCTAGAGATTAGATTTCTAGAAATTAGAAGATCTTCTCCTTGTTTCTTCTGGTGTTTCTATCTCCTGGTCCACCTGATGTCTCTCCTCCCCCTCCTATGCTGCTTTGCTGAAGTCTTCGGTGAGAACCTGAATGCTAAAATTGGCTCACCGCACTGTCAATCCACTTAAACAAAACCTATGGGATGTGCATCATTTATTCTGATCCTGGGATTTAGATTTCCACATTGCAGGTTGTGGGCCAGCCTTGACACAATGGAAGCCCAGGGGAAACCCAGTACTTCATAGACGGGAGAAATCAGTGCAGACACACACTCAATCTGAGAAGGACCTTCATAGTGCTGCACATGAAAGGGAATTATTTAGAGCTTAAAATATTGTGATACAAAGAAAGATATATCCTGTAGCTGGTGCATGAGAGAAATAGAATAATTACTGTTCCACGCTCCAGATCTACATTTCAAAAGAAATGTTTGAATTGCTGATACAAAAGCATGTGTTTGGGTATGTGTGTGTGTCTCCCATAGTTCATCTTCTCCTCTTCACTCCCACAACCAGTCTCAGGTTCTAGAGTTATTACCTTATTTACAAGGCTGGCTTACCTTGTTTTGGTGCTTTGTTTCTGATGCTTGGTGTTCATAGGACTGACAGATGAACTAGCAGAATATTAGACTAGAGCAGGGTTTACCAAACTGGGGCCTCCAGCTGTTTTTGGACTACAATTCCCTTCATCCCTGACCACTGGTCCTGCTAGCTAGGGATGACATTTGCATGGAGAGGAACCTGACTTTCAGTTGAGCTGTTGGGTGAACCTCTTTTCATGGCAGTTCCTTAAGATGTTTTATTCTGGTGGAGTCCTTGAAAAGATGTTAGAAGAATGAACTCCCATCAAGCTCTTGCAATCATATGAATGATGTTGCAATTTGGGGATGTGCCAGCATGGGACGCACATGACACATTGCTGGCTGATAGCAAAAGCAGGACTGGAGTAGGACAGAATTGGTTTTGTGAGCCTAGCTGCTGCTGCTGCTGCTGCTACTTCGCTTCCCAGTAGTGACTGGCTGCTGTGTTTTGAACATGAAGATTCATCTCACACTGCAGAAGGTTTATGAAAGATTCCTACAGTGGTTGCATCTAGATTTGCAGAGCAGCTCTTAAAATAATAATTTAAAAACACCACTTGGTTAGGAACAAAAGGGGAACTGGTGGTTTCCCTCCAAAATCGCAGTTACAATTTGGGTAAAGTGGGTGAGGCTTTTGTCTAGTTACACTTCCTCATTTTCTAAGGCGGTTGGACGGACCTCTTTTCTCTCTTAAAGGAACTGAGCTTCCTTGTGGAATTTCTCCTCCAGCTCATGGAAGCCTCAAGGCACTGCATTTTGAGATGTCACCTTGGTGCACAGAATCATAGAGCTGGAAGTGACCACAAGGGTTCTCTAGTCCAACACCTGCAATGCACAAAACCTTTTGCCTTCAGATTGAGAGTCTCATGCTCTGCTGACTGAGCTGGTGTAAAGGTGGGGAGCTGATTCAGCCCAGGGGCCACTTCCCTTTCTGGGCAACCTCACAGGAGCTCTGTGGAAGTCGTGGGCAGGGCCTGTGGCCAACGCAGAAAGAACAGTAAATGTGAATATCACCTTTATACAGCAGGCTAAGTTTATTCACGGGATGCGGGTGGCACTGTGGGTTAAACCACAGAACCTAGGACTTGCCGATCAGAAGGTTGGTGGTTCAAATCCCCGCGACGGAGTGAGCTCCCGTTGCTCGGTCCCTGCTCCTGCCAACCCAGCAGTTCGAAAGCACGTCAAAGTGCAAGTAGATAAATAGGTACCGCTCTGGCGGGAAGGTAAACGGCGTTTCCGTGCGCTGCTCTGGTTCGCCAGAAGTGGCTTAGTCATGCTGGCCACATGACCCGGAAGCTGTACGCCGGCTTCCTCGGCCAACAAAGCGAGATGAGCACCGCAACCCCAGAGTCGGCCACAACTGGACCTAATGGTCAGGGGTCCCTTTACCTTTTAAGTTTCTTCACACTCACAATGTCCTTTCTATCCTCTATCCTCACAAGCAAGGAGTTCATCAGAGTTCAGGGACACATTCTAGCCAGGCAAACACACACGAGGAGCCTGCAAAGCAGGGCTGCTGAGGGATGTGGCTTGGGAGGTTACATGGTTTGCAGGCAGTGATACTTGGAGTGACGTATCTGGCTCCCAGGCCTGAGGGTCCCCATCCCTGTTTTAGATGGAAGACGTTCAGCGGAATTGCTCCACTTTCTCCCCTCTATTCCACACAGCCTTCCAATTTATTTATTTATCATTTTTATTGATTTTTTATTGATTATGATACATAAATTTTATCTATGTACATATATAAGTAGATTATTATGAACCTAAAATGTTATTCATATAACATGGTGATGTTATCTGGATGTAAGAATCTCTCTTTAGAAAGTCAGTTCATTAGAAAGTCCACACAATGCTGAAAGGTTCACTATTTGGTTAAGATTTAAACAACTTTTTATCCCACTTCCAACAAGAAAAATACAGTAATGTTAGAAAATGGCAACTTGTTGTAGCCAATGGTTTTACAGAATTTATCCAGAAGTGAGTTAGCTGTCAGAAGTGAGTTAGGCTTCCCCAAGGAAGTGTAGACAGCTAGCATGGGAAGTTTAGGGGCTTTTGACTGGAAAGGCAGCATAAAAATAAAATGATATAGAAGTTCAAACTTCTCTCTGAGGGTTCTGTTTTGATTAGGAAGTCTGACTGCGAGTTCTCAGAGGTCATTCAGAGGGAAGTAATAGTACCACTCTATTCTGCCTTGGTTAGACCACACTTGGAATACTGTGTCCAATTCTGGGCACCACAATTTAAGAAGGATGTTGACAAGCTGGAACGTGTGCAGAGGAGGGCAACCAAGATGATCAAAGGTCTGGAAACTAAGCCTTATGAGGAGCACTTGAAGGAGTTGGGTATGTTTAGCCTAGAAACGAGTAGACAGAGAGGAGATATGATAGATATCTTCAAATATCTCAAGGGCTGTCACATGGAGGAGGGAGCATGCTTGTTTTCTCCTGCTCTGGAGGGTAGGACTCGGACCAATGGCTTCAAGTTGTAAGAAAGGCGATTCTGACTAAACATTTGGAAAAACTTTCTGACAGTGAGAGCTGTTCAGCAGTGGAACGTTCTCCCTCGGGAGATCATGGACTCTCCTTCCTTGGAGGTTTTTAAGCAGAGGTTGGGTGGCCATCTGTCATGGATGCTTTAGCTGAGATTGCTGCATTGCAGGGGATTGGACTAGAATCAGTGGTGTCCAAACCTTTTTCAAAGAGGGCCAGATTTGATGAAATGAAGGGCTGTGGGGGCCGACCAAAGTTGTTGAGGTTTTTTTTTAGGATTTTACCCCAGGAAATAAACTGCCACGGGGGCCAGATTAGGCCCCAAGACAGACTTTGGACATGCCTGGACTAGATGAGCCCTTAGGGTCCCTTCCAACTCTACAATTCTATGATTGTCACTTCATCCTTCACTTTCTAGCATGGGATTCTACTTTTCTCCTCTCTAATGTAGCCCAGACCCTACAGCAGAAGAGAAATGAATATAGAAGGGAAACAACTTCCATGACCTCCATCCTGTGTGGAAGTTGGAAGTCCACAATATCTGGAGGTCACCAAGTTGGATGAAGGCTGCTTTAGAATATAAGACACAATCACCTCCCCAAGTATTTTACAATCTAAAATTTGGCACAGACAGCCAAGGAATGGAGACATAGGAAGCTGCCTTATACCAAATCAGACCGTTGGTTTGTCCAGCTTACTATTGTCCACACTGACTAGGGTTTCAGGCAGGAACCACTACCTGGAGATGTCGGGGATTGAACCTGGGAGCTTCTGTGTGCAAGGCAAATGCTCTACCGTTGAGCTAGAGCTCTTAGAGAAATGGCAACAGATAGGGGAAGAGCATGTATGGCTTTCATTTATGTATGCTTTCACTTGGCTACTGCAGTGTCCAGAGGACTCTGTAGTTGTGCCAAAGGTGTGTCAGGAAATGTGGGCATTGAGTAAGGATTTAAAGGAAATGAGAGGTGTGACAAGAGAGAGGCAAGAGATGAAAAGCAGAGTTTGGCAACAAGGTTGGCTGGTCCTGGTGATAAGGAAGCTCTCGGGGACAGGCTGCTGCTCACTGAATATTATGCATGCAAATACCCCTGGTTTAACCCGCAGCATCTATAAGTAGGCCTGGGAACCCTTGTCTGAAACCCTGGAGAGCTGCCAGTCAATGTAGGCAGGCTCTGAGCTCAGTGGAACAATGGCCTGACTCTGTACCAGACAACTTCCTGTGTAATGCTGCTCATCGCTGATGTTAGGCTTGTAACTAGCTAGTCACCTTTAATAAAGTGTGTGCTGCAGGGTTGTTTTTGTCTTGGTCTGCTTAAAAGTGTGTCTTTTTTCCCTCTAAGCACCCAGCCCAGAAAAAGCACCTCTCTCTCCAAAAATATCGCCCTCTAAAAATATTTTTGGAAATGTCGACTTCTTTCCCCGCCACCCCTCCAGTCGGCAGCTATTAATGGACAAATGTTGTCAGGGCTACCATGCAACCCGGTTACAGAACAATTTGCAACACAACTGAACCCAAAATAGTAAGGGAGAGTTCACTGTTGTCTGTTGCAACAGATGTTCCAATTGCTTGGCACCTGGGTATGCTGCAGCGTGTTTGCAGGCCAGCCTAGGTGGGGAAGAGAACATCACTTTGTCCTTTCTTGGCATACAAAAGAGGTCTTCTCAAATCTGTGAGGAGACTGGGTTTGTCTATGGAGCCTTCTGCTTTCCAGAACTGAAGTGGCAATGGGCTGCAGTCTCTGGCCAAGCAGACATGGAGGCTTTCATGCATAACTTGACAGGAGTGAAAAGTGAGTTGCCAAATACTTTTTGCCATGTTGGCCTTGTAAAGCAGAGCTGTCTCTCACCATGTTGGGCAGTCAGTACTGTAAAGAAGAGCTCACTCTAAGCTCGCTGATGAAAAGCAGACATTCACCATGCAAGTGTGATTGCTGGATTGCCAAATGGAGGTGACTTGAATGCACTAAAAAAGCATTATAAAAAAGGTAAAGGACCCCGGCAGTTAAGTCCAGTCGCAGACGACTCTGGAGTTGCAGCGCACATCTCGCTTTACTGGCCGAGGGAGCCGGCGTTTGTCCGCAGTTTTTCCGGGTCATGTGGCCAGCATGACTGAGCTGCTTCTGGCGAAACCAGAGCAGCGCACAGAAACGCCGTTTACCTTCCCGCTGGAGCAGTACCTATTTATCTACTTGCATTTTTGGTTTGCTTTTGAACTGCTAGGTTGGCAGGAGCAGGGACCGAGCAACGGGAGCTCACCCCGTCATGGGAATTCGAACCACCAACCTTCTGATCAGCAAGCCCAAGAGGCTCAGTGGTTTAGACCACAGTGCCACCCGTGTCCCCCCCCCCCAAAGAAAAGTATTATAGGCAGTGCTATTTTTTGAGAAAAAGAGGTGCTGGAGCTCACTATGAATGTCTCCCTTGTTCTCGTATAATGGCAAAGGCACACACAGGTGCCAGAACTGAATTCCTGCTAGGGAAGAACCCTGAATATAGGAATTGCATCTTATATATTGATATACCATTCTTCATCACTAGATTCTGTGGCAATTTACAATATGAAGAAACAATATAATAGATGCCCTTAGATCCAGGTTTCCTAAATAGTGCTCCACGATATGTGTGAGGAACACACATACTAGTGCCCCAAACTGTGGGAACTTTCAGGAAAAGTTCCAATTCTAAGGCTTGATGGCTCATAATGTCAGTCTTTTTTAGAGTAATACCATGGCTTAAAAGAAAACTGGAGAGTGAATGCCACTGATTGGGTGCCACATTGAAAAAAGGCTCCCTTCTCTTACTGTAACTTACCTCACCTCTGGTGTTGGGGCACCCAGAGGAAAATATTGGCTAAGGTACCCTGCAGCCAACCTAAAAACCCTTTAGAGATTCCTACGCATACAACTGAGACCTTCTCCTGCCTCTGTGAACTTGAAATGTTCACAGATAGAAGTGAAAGTGTCTGCATCAATAACAGACTTCTCAGGGCCCTCTCCAATCCTTTAAACAAGACATAAAACTGATTAAATACATTGCAGTATACTTCTGCCCTGAATCAACTTGCATTCTCGTTCATGGATTTGAGACTGCTGGAGACACACCTTCTGAATGCACCCGGGTCCCATCTCTGCATGGAGACTGGTTCCCCACTGCTTATGTAAATCCTTGTTTATATACTCTGAATCAGGGGAGGGAAACCGCAGCTCTACAGATACTGCTGGACTGCAGCTCCCATCAGTCCCAGGCAGCATAGCCAGTGGTCAACAGTGATGACAATGGCAGTCCAGAAACATCTGCAGAGCTACAGATGTCCTCCCCCCTTCCCTAAATGCATCAAATGTTAATTAGTATACTACCAACAATTGAAAATCCTCTGTGCATGACATTTTGGCCAAAATGCTTTATGCAACTTGGTGTCTGAGTCCTTGGAAGCAGCTAGCCTTCATGTATGCCCGGGTATGAATTAACCCATCGGCAATGAGCAATGGCCACATAAATGAAACTGCCACCTTTGAATTTTGCTTTGTGGTGGTGACTTGAGCTTTGTATGTGCCGCAGCCATTGAAATTTCCTTCTTTCAAGATTTCTAAACCATGTCCCTGTTTTTCACAGTGTTCCATGGAGAGACCCTGATGCGAGGGTGGAGAGTCGGACTCATTGCTGCAATGCCTTCCTGCTCCTCTGAGGATAGCATGTAAGTCCTCCGTTATGGTTGCTCTCTCATAGACCAGACAAGTGTGCTTCTCAGACAGTCTGGACCACTCTGCCATTAGCAAAAGACAGCCCCTCTTTTGGTGAGCCAATATTACAGCTGATGTCTTTGGAGGGCTTTTTGTGTCTAGAGGGTGGTGTGAGCCGGCAGTGAGGGTCCTTTAAACCTCTCCATTAAGGGGTGCACAGCCACACACCCCTCATTGGACAGGTAGGGTGGAGCCCGCACCTCACTGCTGGCTAGTGGGATCTGACGCTGAGATGCTTATTTACTTGAGTCTAATGCACCATCTAATTCGCACCCAAGTTTTTTGCAGCATAATTTGGCAAAAAAAAAAAAAGGTGCTCATTAGACTCGAGTAAATGTGGTATATTGGAAGCTGCCTTTCAACTTTCCGATTCTATGATCTGTGGTTGTATAATTCTATCCCAGCTGGCTTATTTACCTCCATAAACAACACAGGCCAAATGCCTGCTGGATGGAAAATGAGTATCACTCTCCTGATTTATAAGAAAGGGAACAGGAATGATCCACAAAACTATCAGACAATCTAGCTCAGAATTATCTGTTCTGCCTGGCAGTAGCTCTCCAGGGTCCTGGCCGGTGATCTTTCCCAGCACCTGCTGCTGAGATCCTTTAACTGGTGTAACCAGGATCAAGCCTTTTTGCAAAGGCACGTATTCTACCACTAAGCTGTGGTCCCTACTGCTTTTCATAGACACAATCTTTTGTCTCTTATAATCTTGTTTTCAGTTGTGAATTTTAAGAAAGTGTTTGGATGCAAAGGGGGGACAGCACATCAGCCAAACTCTCCTTGGTTCTCTGTCTAGCGTCCTGCAACTAGGAGTGCACAGACGGGGGGAAAGAGCTGTGGCTCCAACTTGTGCAGAGTCCCACCCCTGGTGGTACAAATGTAAGCTTACTATTGTTTGGTTCCTTCAACCAGGGGAGCTGGAGTCTTGATTAAAGATGATGATGATGATGATGATGATGATGATGATTTTAAGAGGATTGATTGACCTCTTAAGGAGGAGGAACTATAATCAGACTTAAGCAGAACGCCAAGTGTGTGTCAGAAAATGGAAGCACCTTTTGAAACCCGGACAGTGATGGAATCGTGCCCCTTGCATTCTCCTGGTATTTGGGTTCACTGCAGGGTCACTTCAGAATTGCAGCTAAAGGCAGGTTTGAAGCCATGCAAGCTGGCCATCTCTATCTCTTGTGAGAACTTATTCTATAGTTTAGCTTTGCGCCCTGTGAAGAAGTACTTCCTCTTGCCTTTCCTGAATTCAGCTTTATTGGATCTCCTCGAGTTCCAGTGTTATGAGAGAGGAAGGGGGGGAGCCTATGTAATTAATCTTACTGTTTTTGTGCAGTTGCCTGTGGCCACAAGCAATAAACACTTACTTTGAAATGAGCTTTATGCAAATCTGCACAGAGCTTCTGGTTAGTTTGTGGGTTTAATGACACACAATGCTAAAGGATTAAAATAAGTTTCACCCTCCTCAAGCCCTCATCTCTCTTCCCCATCCCCCAAACATGTGTGACTTTGTGCGTTTCCCTTCACCAACTTTTTATAGGTCTGTACGCACATTGGGTTTTTGAATGAGTGTGATGGGTGCCATCCCCTCTGGTCACACGCCCCCTCTGCTAATCACCATCACCCTACATATAGAGAGAGAAAGCCCTCACACTTAGCTTTTTCAAGGGTAAAAATGTGATCCCGTAAAATTAATCTGAGCCTTGACTCCCTTGGGAGGTTGTGGACTCTCTCCTTCATTGGAGCTTTTAAAGCAGAGGTTGGATGACCATCTGTCATGGATGTTTTAGCTGAGATTCCTACCTTGCAGGGGGTTGGACTAGATAACCCTTGGGTCCCTTCCAACTCTATGATTCTATGTCAATGATGGTTTTTTGAATGTGTTGTTCGGTAGTTTTCCTCTGCGTAAATGAGTTCTAACCGAGTAAAACAGTACGTTAGACTTAAAGCTGAGAACCTAGGGTTTATGCCTCGCCCAAAGTGTGGACAGTCTTAATGAAATTCAATGGGCAATTCCTGTTTCCAGTTGAACTTTGGTAATCTGGCTGGCAGGCACCCTTGGGCTGGCCCTATAGAGAGCTGGAGGGTGAAGAATATCCTGTAACCTGTTTTGCAGGAGCCTTTGCTGTTCAAACAGCAAACTTCATGTGGGTGTCAGAAGCAAATGCGTGCTCTCTCTCTGAACTCATTTTATGGCCTTGGGCAAGTCTCCCTTAGCCTCTTGTTCTTCCCTACTGAAAATCTATTCCAACAAATTATGGTTCTCTACTCTGCCTATAAAAATTAAAAGTGCAATATGCTTGTCCTACTTAGAATAGGCAGGTTGAAATAAATGGGCATGACTAATGAAGGTCCATTAATTTCACTGGGTCTATTCTAACAGAATTGGATATAGCCCTAGGTTCTTTTTAGTTCTGTCCATAAGGGACAGCAAAGCTTCCATGAGCATAAGTGTAGGAATTTTTTTTTCTGTATGAGTAACATTTAATTGTAATCGGTGTCTGCTTCCTTCTTGCATTTGGTCAGGTTTGTAGGGTCAGTGGTCTTTAACCTTTTCAGACCCAGTACCCACTTTTAATCCAAACGTGCATATAGAAACCCATTTCCTAACCTTTTGTCGTATATTTGCATGTTGATAGTACTCCTGTTGCAACCTTGGATCAGGCTGTGATCCGCTAGTGAGCTCTGACCCATCAGTGGAAGACCAATGGGCTAGGCAATTGCCCTTTTCCCTCCTGCCCCATATATCCTACTATGAGAGAAGTTGTCTGAATTTGCATTTGCAAGTAAGACACAAGTTTAGGCTTCAGTCACGTGAAGTCATTTGGGTGCTGTCCTGTAGATTACCTGCTAGGAAGCCACTGTGGGGGAGCCCTGAACATTCTGGAAGCAGACTTTGAAAGTCTATCCTCCTTCAGCCAAGAAATATTTCCCAGCTTGCCTCTGGTGTGAGTTGGTTGCAGATTTGACGCTGTTGGATTCCAGGCTCGATAGAGACAAGGAATGGCTGGCTTGCTCCAGCAACTTAAGAGATGATAATAAGAAGAAGTAATTGTCCATCTTGAAGCATACTGATGCATACTGCTCATCTTCCTTTGCCAATTCATCGCCAGCTGGGAGTGGGTCACATCCACTCGGATTTCATCTTTCCAACTCTCTTGACTGGCTCTTGTTTGCATTCATGCTCTGCATAGTAATGGGACACACCTAATTCTTGCATTGCCGGGGCCTTCTGGCATCATTTCTCTCTCCTTCTTGTGTGTGTGTGCCTGTGCATATGCACACACAGTTCTGCCAGCTAAGGATAACGTGTCATGCATCTAAAATAGGCTCTTCATAATCATCCCACCTCCCACTGGCCTCCTCATCCCATCCTATTGTGGGAAGAGCCACTGCTTTGTTCTAATGGTGCTTCCCTGTGTGTATGGCTTTTTTAAAAGCCAGAACAGAGATGTCTTGTTCTACTCCCTTTCTGCTGCCACTGTGGGATTTGTGTGTGTTGTCTTGATTCTGCCTTTCTATCAGAAAAGAGATTCCAGGCAGTGAGCAGAAGAAGTTTGAAGCAGATACACTACTGACATTTTCAAACCACAAAACAACAACCCATAGCAACCATTATCGATTCACCAACAGTCCCAGTTTCCTGATCTTTGAAAGTCCTCTTATGGAGGCAGGTCTTCAACGTGTGATGTGGAAGGGTTACACCACGATGGGGCCAGGTGTGCCTCCCTAGGAATGACATTCTGCAAGAAGGATGCCACAGCCGAGAAGGCCCCATCTCTCATACCACCTCTTGAATTTCAGAAGATGGGGGGACATGGAGCAGGGCCTCGGATGCTGATCTGATCATGCATCACAGAGGTGCATAAGGGAGGCAGTGGCTCTGGTATCTTCATCCTAGGCCTTCTCGGATTACAGCCACTGTCTGCTGATTTTTTCACATGTGCTGCAACAGCAGGCAGCTATATGCAAGGATGTTTCCTCCTCTGGGACTGAACCTTGGGCCAGGTTGGCGAGTTTGAGGGCCTCTTCTCAACAGGTGGTCAGGGCTGGGTTGGAAAGGAGGCAGCATAAATTTAGAAGAGACTGAGATTAAAAAAACAGCCACCACCATCCAGAGACTGAGATACACTGCCACTGAATAACAGTGCTGGTCCCTGTCACCAGTCATTATATGTTACTTTCATAGAACAGCTAACTAAGGCTGAGCTATGGATAAAAATGTTATAAGGATGCAAACTAGATTGCTCTGAACACCTGAAAGTTCTAATACAGAGCTTTCCAAACTTTACATGTTTGTGACACGTGTTTTGGACATGTATCATTTCGCGTAATTCAGTTTTACTAGCAAACCAGAGGCTAAACTAACCCCTTTCCAGCCCCGGGAAGAGTGCGGGGAGCGTTCACGCGCACACCTACACATTGCAGCCAACAAACTACCGTGTCGCAACACACAGTTTGGAAAGCTCTGTTCCAAACGAAGTGTGGAGTGTGTGTATCTATATCTAGAGAGGGGAATCTTGAACACATCAAGCAGCATCAAACTTCAGACAAGTTTTCTCTGGATCTCAGAAGAATGCAGTTAATCAGTAAAATGTTATGTTTATTATGGTGACTAACAATGTTAAATGTTTTAAAGCAAGATGGAAGTGGAAACATCTTCAACTGCTCCTGAAATACCTTTTTGAAGGGTGGGATATCATTAATGCCAACTTTGGACTGTGTGGTTACTGACCGGGTACCACAAACAAACATCCGCTGTGCATGGGGAATCCTTTTATACTTTCCCTCCAAATAGGCTGAAGGCATTGTTTGGAAATGAAGGACCGTGAAAGCTTTTCTAAGAGCAGCAAAAGTTCGATTTTGAAAGTACTGTTGAAAGTATTGATTTCCCTTTAATGAACTGAACCAAGCGGGGAAATGCTTGGAATTGGCTGGCAAGTACATTTCCCTGAGAAACCTACCTCAAAAATTCTTTTTCAAATGAAAACTATATCCGTACAGACTCGGGAGATCTGAGCACCCTCAAAGCCAGATTATAACAATGTTAACCAGCATTGGGCTCAATGTTGTTCAGTGAAACATCGCTTCCAAATTCCTTTCCTCAAAATCCACCCATCTCTCCCCATAAAGTATGGATGATTTATGAGTGCTTGCCTTTAAAAACCATACTCATCAGAGGTCTGCCTTAAACCTGAAAGTATTTGCTGCCCTTTTTATGATAAAAACTTGCATCGTTAGCATATCTGCCCCTGGAAAGGCAGATACCTTTTGCATTCTCTTGTTACATAAATTTGGCGTATTCATGGAGTGTGCCAGGGAGGCTGCCCTGGCAGAGCTGAAAGTTTTGTAAAGATAGTGTAGAGGAGCTGGCAGCCTCCAAGATAAAACCAGGTTTGAGCACTCACTCCAGTTGAAGAGAGCAGCGATGTGCATTATCTGGCCCACTGGCACAACGTCCCTATGAGGCGGGCTGCTGTGCTTCCAAGAGCCCTTAAAGACAGCTCTGCACAGAACACAGTTTAGTCTAGCTTTGAGCCATGATTAGAACCACCTGCCATCTCAGCCAGCCTCAATACTCCATGTCCTTTTTAATGATAACTTAGCACTTTTTATGGGACTGGATCAGGGTGGGCAACATGCAGTCCCTCTGATTTATCCCACAGAAGGCAAGTCGTTCTGTCGCCATCATAGCCTTTTTATATTGCTGCAATATCACTTCTTATACTCTACCCCCCCCTTTCCCCAGGCACATTGCTCCAGCACGGGGTTTTTTGGTGGGGAGGATGCGGGCCTTTAGATTTCCACTGTAAAATCCAAACTTTGGAGACTGGTAGAAGAGAAAGTGCAGCAAATGGAGCCAGGAATCCAAACTTGGCAGTAGCTCGATGCAAACTGTGGGTATCGTAAAGCTCCTTGGATGCTTAGCTATTAAAATGCATTTATGGTTTTTAAATAGCTTCCTGAAAAAGATTCTGGGTCAGAGTCATCTGTCTCGGCAAATTCAGCGCATGAATCGACCTCTTTGTAACCCTGTGTTACAGTAAGAATTTTAGGAATTTCCTTTGATTACCTCTTGCCAGTCGGCCACTGGGAGAAGCCACAGCTGCTTTCTAGGTGCAGAGGTGAGGAAATGTGGCGTCACACAGTTTAAAGGGTGCTTCCAAACGGAGAGACCTGGGGCGGTGGGGGGTCATTTAGGTACGCCCACAATAAATGTGGAGACTGTGCTGAATCCACATGTGTGTGTTTTTCCTGGCAGATTTGAAGCATATTGAGCTAGCACAAGGGGTGTTTGTGTAAGCAGTTTTTATTGCACGGGCATGATGTTTCTCATGCTATCCGTCCTGCCTCCTTGAGAGGCAAGCAGAATCACATAGAATTTGCGAACCAACAACCTTGATCACAGCCTTGCAGAAGCATGCTGTTTAAAAGGGCTTCGATAAAGCAACAGTGCCAGTCTTAATGGGTCCAGGGTCCTAGACAAGCCTTCTCAGGGCTGCGGGGGGACGTTCGGCATCACTTGGGGAAAAGACCATAGGTCAGGGGTCCCATGTTCAATCCCTGGCATCTCTCATTAAAAGCAGCGGTTGGCAGGAAGTTGCTAATTTAATTATTTACAGTGGTGCCTCGCAAGACGAAATTAATTCGTTCCGCGAGTTTTTTCTTCTTGCGAGTTTTTTGTCTTGCGAAGCACGGTTTCCCATAGGAATGCATTGAAAATCAATTAATGCGTTCCTATGGAGACCGCTTGCCAGGCTGGCGGTGCGGAGAAGGGCTTTTCTCCCCACCGCAAGCCTTCAGGACAGGTACGGGAACAGAGGGGAAGGCGTGCAGTGCTTCTCCTCTGTTCCCGGGGCTTGCGGTGGGAGGAGGGTTTTTCCTCCCCACCGCCAACATTCAGAACAGCATTCTGAATGTTGGCGGTGGGAAGGAAAACCCTCCTCCCACCGCAAGTCTTCAGGACAGCCATCCGAAGGCTGGCGCGGGGAGGTCTCTCCGCCCCACCGCCAGCCTTTGGAGGAGCCTTCCGAAGCCTGGCGGCGGGAGGAGGTCTCTCCGCCCCACCGCCAGCCTTTGGAGGAGCCTTCCGAAGCCTGGCGGCGGGAGGAGGTCTCTCCGCCCCACCGCCAGCCTTTGGAGGAGCCTTCCGAAGCCTGGCGGCGGGAGGAGGTCTCTCCGCCCCACCGCCAGCCTTTGGAGGAGCCTTCCGAAGCCTGGCGGCGGGAGGAGGTCTCTCCGCCCCACCGCCAGCCTTCGGAGGAGGTCCGAGGACAGTGGGGAAGACGCGCTGCACTTCCCTGCTGTCCCGGAGATTTCCCTATGGGCTTTCGTCTTGCGAAGGAAGCCCATAGGGAAATTCGTTTTGCGAAGCGCCTCCAAAACGGAAAACCCTTTCGTCTAGCGGGTTTTCCGTCTTGCGAGGCGTTCGTCTTGCGGGGCACCACTGTAATTTAAGCCATTTCTATACCTCTTAGTCATTAGCATTTCTTAGCACTGCGCCTAGCCATAAACCATGCAGGTTCGGCAAGGAGGACGTGCCTACCTGATCTCAGCTGGGAGGGAGTTCCACTGGCTTGGGATCACATGCACTGAATGCATGGCTTCTGATAAATCACGAGACGCGCCTCTGAGCCATGGCTGATCACCAATGGAGACTCCCTTCAAATATTTTGGTGATCAGGTGGCAATATAAAGGATCAGGCAGTCCTTGCGATATCCTGGACCTAAGTTGATTAGTAAGGGCCTTGTGCAGTGATATTATTTCCCTGAGCTCTTGTACCAGAGTAGGCAAGGATTTGCCATCTCTGGTGCCCTCCAGATGATGTGTCATCAGCCAGTTGCCCAAAACACCTGGAGAATATATTTGTTTTCATTGATTCAGTCAACGGCTGAAAATGGCTACTTGTGACAACTCTGATTTCTAGACTTCTTTGCATATACGATCTGATTGCAACCCTATGATGGCCTTATAAAAATAGGTTGGGGGGAAAGGGTCTTAGACTAAAAATCACCAGATGAGTTCATGGCAGAGGAAAGATCTGAGCTAACTACTTCCCCATCCATAGCTCAGTGACCTAGCCACTAGGCTACACTAGGTTGTCTTCAATTTGCAGGCTGCACCAGAATCCTTGCCTTGAGAGCTTTAGCAGGGCTCACATGCAAAGTACTGCCCCAGAAACAGCCGCTTCCTGTGCTGTCGGGGCAAGCCCGGCCAAACACATTTTGCACTTCTGCAAGGCTGCATTGCACAACTGGGAGGGTGCACAAGAATCCTTCAGAGACTGCAATCTTGAGACTGTGGATGACATAAGAGTTTAGCCAGCGTATCCAAAGCGGGAACAAACGATGAGGTCATATATTGGATGGGATTGTTTAGCCCAGTTCTGTCCTCTCCAACATCCTTCTCCAGGTATTTTGGGCAACTGACTATATATTCAACTGACTATAAGTGCATCTTTGATTAATTGGGCAACACACCTTTTTTAAAGTTAGTTGCTTTCAATTTAAGTATTTCTATAAACTACAGATGGCAGCGGCATGTTAGGTAATTTCCTCCATTCTCTTTCTTGGAAGGTGGCACCAACTGTGCTACATACGTGCAAAGGTAAAGGACCCCTGGACGGTTAGGTCCAGTCAAAGGTGACTGTGGGGTTACGGTGCTTATCTCACTTTCAGGCCGACGGAGCCGGCGTTTGTCCACAGACAGCTTTCCAGGTCATGTGGCCAGCATGACTAAACCGCTTCTGGTGCAACAGGACACTGTGATGGAAACCAGAGCACAATGAAATGCTGTTTACCTTCCTGTCACTGTGGTATCTATTTATCTACTTGCACTGGCATGCTTTTGAACTGCTAGGTTGGCAGGAGCTGAGACAGAGCAACAGGAGCTCACCTTCGTCGGTTGGATTCGAACCGCCAACTTTCCGAATGGCTCAGTGGTTTAGATCTTGTGTCAATTGCAGTAGTCATTGTATCACCACCCTGTTCATTGTTTTATTGTTATTTCTGAACCATAGGAGCCAACTCCTAGGGACTGTGGAATCTTTGCCTCCCTCAATAAAATATTTGAGAAGGCTCCTCCCCCCCCCCAAAGTTGATGGGCATTGCCATTCAAATGGTGTGCATGTGTCATGTGATCAATTATGCAGGCCGGGGCTTACACACACACCCTAATCTTTTATTCACGTTGGCACCCCTGTTCTAAACAATTTCCCCACCCTCTTCCCCCTAGGTTGCTCCACCGTCAATGATGGCATGCTGAGACCCACCAAGCAGCGGCGGCGTGGGCGTACGATAGCAAGGGGGCCGCTCTAACCGCTGGGCGTGGGACACCATGGGCCAGTGCGTCACCAAGTGCAAGAATCCTTCTTCCACTCTTGGCAGCAAAAATGGCGACCGAGAATCGAGCGGCAAGGCTCACGGCAAGCGGAGCACGATTCACAAGGAGGAACACTGCACCGTCGGGGGGAAATCCTCCGGGGACATCCTGGTTAACGGGACAAAGAAGATGGAAGCCTCTGTAGAGTCTAGTCAGCCCCCTTCTTCTTCCGGGGATGCGAAGAAGGAGCCAGTTTCTGGCACGGAGGAATCGTCCCTCCACAGGACTGAGGAATTATTTAGGAGGTACAAAGACGAGCGAGAAGATGCCATATTGGAGGAAGGCATGGAGCATTTTTGCAACGACCTCTGTGTTGACCCTACCGAATTCAAAGTCCTCGTCCTGGCATGGAAGTTCCAGGCAGCTACCATGTGCAAATTCACAAGGTGAGTTCCTGCAGCTGTGACCTGCTCAAGGACTATTTCCTGACTTACATAAATATTGGTGGATTGCCAACTTGCTGATTGATTGTGAATCTACATAAGCTGTAAGATTCTAACTACATAAGCTGTAAGAGAAAACAATTCTAACAGAAACCATACTCCCCATGTCTTTCAGGTGATGCACACTGTGTCGTTTTTAGAAGAGGCACCCTCTCTTTTATACATTAGAGGATGCCTCTTCAGGTGATGGTTTCAGGTTTTATAAATAGTTGGATTACCCAAAAATGTTTTTGAAAATTTAAACCTGCTGCTGTAAAAATCATGATTCTCAGATTCTTCTCTTTTTGGAAAAAAGTATGTGCAAATGAGTTGTTTTTCTCACCTTTATGAAGACTTGCAACTGGTCCCTCCAAGTGGAGTCCCACTCTCACCTGTTAGGTTTATTATTATTATTATTATTATTATTATTATTATTATTATTATGGCAGCTTCCAACAGAATATAAAAGAACACAACAATCCATCAGACATTAAAAGCTTCCCTATACAGGGCTGCCTTCAGATGCCTACGGAAAGTTGTCTGTTTATCTCTGACATGTGGCGGGAGGGTGCCAATACAAGAAGGCCCTCTGCCAGGTTCCCTATAACTTCTTGCAATGAGGGAACCTCCTAAAGTCCCTTGGAGCTGGACCTTGGTGCCCAGGCTGCACAATGGGGGCAGAGACGCTCCTTCAGGTATACAGGGCTGAAGTATTGTGGAGGGGGGTGCAGCTCACCCATTGACATACCCCATGAGGACTGTCAGCACCCAGGTAAGTCTGTGAACTGAGCTACAGATCTTTGGTGCTTCAAGCACCTTTCAGTGCATGAGCATAAGTGCCAAGATTAGTTAACAGCAGGAGAAGGTCGTTTGCCTTCGGTCTCTGTGTGTGGGCTTCCTGGAGTCATCTGGCTGCCCGCTTTGGGGAAGCAGGATGCTTGGCTGAGTGGACCTTTGGGAACAGCCTTATGTATGTGTTTTAATTGTGTGTGTGTGTGGAATTTGCGCTGTGTGTGTGTGTGTGTGTTTTAGTATGGAATTGTTTTCATTGCTGATGTTTTAACTTAAATCACTTAATATATTATAAAGGCAGTGATTCATAAAAAGGTAAAGGTAAAGGGACCCCTGACCATTAGGTCCAGTCGTGGCCGAATCTGGGGTTGCGGCGCTCTTTTCACTTTATTGGCCGAGGGAGCCGGCGTACAGCTTCCAGGTCATGTGGCCAGCATGACTAAGCTGCTTCTGGCGAACCAGAGCAGCCCATGGAAACGCCTTTTACCTTCCCGCCGGAGCGGTACCTATTTATCTACTTGCACTTTGACGTGCTTTTGAACTGCTAGGTTGGCAGGAGCAGGGACCAAGCAACAGGGATCCCCGTTGCGGGGATTCGAACCGCCGACCTTCTGATCGGCAAGTCCTAGGCTTAACCCACAGCGCCACCTGCGTCCCTTGATTCATAAAAGGAATCAAATAAAAATTATTCGATTCATAAAAGGAATCAAACAAATAAATAAGCTGGACTGATCCATTGGGCTTCAGATTGTGTTGGGGAGGGAATCATGTCTTTGCATGTTTGTATACGGAGTAAAACTCTGTGTCAATGGAAATAAGTGCAACAGGCAGGACTGAGGGGGTTTAAATTCCTTCAGGGGTAGCATGATGCTCAGTGATGCATATGTTTTCAGAGAATGTTTGAACTGGCATTTCTTTCCGGTACCATTTTCTGATTCCCCCTTTCCCAACACAAATTAATTGGGATCAAAGGAAGGAATGCAAAACTCTTCCGATCATATTGTCAGCAGAAGCAGTTCTACTTGCCACTTGACCGCCCCCCCACCTCCTCCCTCTGAGTGCTGGTTTGGGGGTCCTCACCCCTGATCAAGGAAGTTGCATGTAGCCGCTTTGATTACCAGCCCTGAGGTTTTTGCGTGTGATGCTGAAGAAAAGGAGGTGATCTAACTGGCTTCTTTTCCCCTTGACTAGGACGGAGTTCTTTGAGGGCTGCAAAGCAATAAACGCAGACAGCATCGATGGGATATGTGCCCGGTTCCCCAGCCTCTTAAACGAAGCCAAACAAGAAGATAAGTTCAAGGATCTTTACCGTTTTACCTTTCAGTTTGGCCTGGACTCCGAGGAAGGACAGAGGTCGCTGCATCGGGAAATAGCCATTGCCCTTTGGAAACTAGTCTTCACTCAAAACAAGCCCCCGATATTGGACCAGTGGTTACACTTCTTGAATGAGAACCCCTCAGGAATTAAGGGAATCTCCCGGGACACGTGGAACATGTTCCTCAATTTTACTCAGGTCATTGGGCCGGACCTCAGCAATTACAGTGAAGATGAGGCCTGGCCCAGTCTCTTTGATACCTTTGTGGAATGGGAAATGGAGAGGCGGAAGAAGGAGGAGAACACCAAATGCGTTGCAGCTTCACAGACAGCAAGCCTGTGTATAGACCACCATACTTAGTGCCATTTAACACAGCGAAAACAGCCGTAACCTGTTAACCTTTCATTACCCATAAGCTCCGGACTCCTCTGGAATTTACAGACGCTCCAGATTTTTCTACTTTACACCTTTCTCTGCCTTGTATTTTTGAAAGGGCTCTAAAATGCTGTATCCATATTTTAGGCACTTTCTTTTGAATTTTGGGTTATTCTCGTTTCTTCTTCCCCCCTGCCCCCTGAAATGTTTGAGACCCCTGGCTGCAAGTTAAATGGTTTCTTTTTCTCTTTTTCAAAAAACGTTGCAGATTGATGTTGGTTGCACAACTTTAAAAAAAACAAAAACTTTTTGTGAGGTTAAATTAACATCGCTAAATTATACAGTGCCAGATTGAAGTTCTGCAAATATACATACATATATATATGTGTGTGTATATATATGTATGTATATATTTCAGAGCAGGTCTATACTGTGTGTAGTGCTGTTTACATTGTTGAATTTTTTTTTAAAAAAAGGTTGTGATAATTTTACGATTCATACCATGATGAATTAACAGTGTTAACTGTTAACTACAAATGCATTTAATTCCCAGGTAAATAAGATTCTGAAAGCCAATGAAAGCAGCATCGTTTCCTTTTTTTTGTAGCATGGTTAGCTTCCTTTAATTTGGCTCCTGGTTTTTATGGGCGAGGAAAAAAGCTTACTTTTGTCTGAAAGAGTATTCTGTACTTGCCAGTCAGCTGAGAATTCAGTAATAACCTTTTTTGAACCCTTGGTTCTGAGGCAATAGGGAGCAGTATATGGTTTGGTAGAGAGGGCTGTTTTTTTTTTACTTCTTGCCTTCCACTCTCCGCCCCCCCCCCAACACGAAAAAGAAAATTCTGCCATAATTTGGGGCAGCTTTGCACATAGGCTCTGTTCACACCGACAGGATGCCAAGCATGTACTATAAGGGGGTGAAAACTAAGCCAGGTGTGGGGAACATTTGGTCCTCTAGATATTGCTTAACTGCAACTCTAGCACAGCCAGGGATGATGGGAGCTGTATTTTAGCAATATCTGGAGCACTAGAGGTTCCCCACACCCAAACTAGGCAGCCTTGCAGGGATGGTGCTAATGCAAGCCCTTTTCCGATAGCATTAAGTGACGGGATTCTCCTCTGTGTACAATAGGCCTTGCCACTTTCCGGCTGCAAACTGGCCATCCCTCACTGTGTGTAAAGGGCGTAAGAGCTTTGCTAGCTCGGTTATAAGGTTGTAGTCACTCCTCTGCCCACCCGCTCCCCAAATCCCCAAGGGATTGTATTTTCACGGCCGTGCAAAAGCGCTTTTGCTTGACTGAAAAGCCAAAGGTGGTTCTTCTTCTTCTTTCAGGAGCATGAACCTAGAGAGAAGTGGCGAATGTTTACCCTCCAAGGAAATAATAAAAAAAAAACACACACACACAACTTGAATAAAAACTCTGCTTTAATTTTATATATTTGACTCTTGGATAAAAGTGTCAACCCTGTTTGGCTGGTAACTATCTGTATAAGAGGGTGTGTTTTAAAACAACAGCAACTACAAACAAGCCTTTGGTTTTGAAATCAGAGTAGTAGCCATTTCTTCTCTGCTCTAAGAAATGAGCTCCAGCTGAATACGATTTCCACTCTTCTCCTGGGGCCTTCCTGTGTCTTTATTAGCAGCAGCCTGGCCAGGTAGTTCGGCAGATGTTCCTTTGGCTCACATAGAAATTCAGAGGTAGCAAAAGCTTGGATTTCTGTTTCATCTGCTGCTGTCGAAAAGGCCCAGAATTAACCAGAGTGGAGGGAACCCTGTTTTGGAATAATATTTAGCAGTGACACGGTAGGCCTCTTATTTTGGGGTGTATTTCTTTTAAATTTTACCTGTATTGGGGATGATTTGCTCTCTTTCAACTGTTGTAACTAAAAAAAGGGAGTTTCCTTAACACTGGCCGGATTATGTTGTTAACTGGATTTTTGAAAAACATTGTTAACATTTTTAAAACTTGGGGAAAGGAATAGTTGCTGAGGCTTTCACCTGAAGTGAGCCTCGCCTCCATATGGCTGTCTTTTTTTAAATCTATAAAATATCCAGTCACTCAGTGAAGGCTCGCAAAAGTAGGTTTTACTCCCCCCCCCTTTAAACATACTTAATGCACCCTTTCCCCAACTTGCTATCCTGCAGATCTTGTAGGACTACAAATCCCATGTGGGAGCTATGGTCCAGCATGCAGAGGACACCAGGTTGACGAAGGCTGGCTTAACGAGTAACAGACTCACTCGAGCTTTGTTTTTAAAAGTAATCCATCTACCGATACATCCCATTGTGTGTAATTTGTGATGAATGGGAAAGCCAATTGTGTGGTAGGTTGGACAGGGGCATTGAAGACCGCACCCCCTTTGCAGTTGCCCTGTAACCATGCAATGTGCAGAAGCAGGCTAGTTCCTCCACCTCTACAGCTCTTCCTGCAAGAGAATCACTTCAAAGTCACACACACCTTTCTTTCTCTAGTATGCCCCCCCCTTCCCCTTTCCTAATGAAGTTTGCATGGGTGCACTTGGATTATCCCAATTAGTAATTCCATCAAGACAAATTCTTCTAGATCTGAAATTGCCAACAGTCCCAAGCTGGATAAAAAAAATAAAATAAAAATACTTTAAATTCACACCCTCTCTCGCCTGTCAGGAGCAGGAATTGACATTCATTTGTTTGTTGATGAATATTGACTGCATAAAAACACCTTTTTAAAATTGTGCAAACGCTACCAGGAGTGCTGTTTTTACGGGAAAGCTGGTTTTAGTGGCTGCCAACTCCTCAGACCCCTGCTCTTGAGTCCAGACAAGGAAGTTCATCCTTAAGGCTGCATGTGTGTTGCGTTCAATATCCTCTTTATTATTATTATTATTGTTGTTGTTATTATTATTATTTATTTATTACAAAGGAAATTGTGTGCCTAAAATTTTTTTTTGGGGGGGTGCCTTTTGTCTTGGTGTGTTAATTCATTCCCGAGGGCCCTGCACCCTCTCGCTTGACCTTGCAAAGTATTTAGCCACCTGCTTGAAGGTTTGGCCCACAGAGGCTTTTGGAAGAAGCCTTGGTTATTAAACACATAATGAATGGCAGTAACTCTGTGCCTTTGAGAGTCTCTTGTCTACAGAGGTTCTGGGAAGACCTGTTTTAGTCAGCAGCCAGTTCTAAAGAGGTTTGGGAGTGGGGGAGGTTTGGAAGATCCCTCCCTCTGGTCAGACAACAAGTCCTGCTTCTACATAATGTTAAGTGTTAAGAGGTGAGAAAAATCTCTCCTTGCCCACCTGTGCTACCCCCCACCCCACACTCTTTCTTCCTAGAGGCTCCATTGCATGATCTAATTTACCTTCCACCAACACTTTAAGCCATGAGTAGGCAAACTAAGGCCCGGGGGCTGGATCTAGCCCAATTGCCTTCTAAATCCGGCCCGCGAATCAGCGTGTTTTTACATGAGTAGAATGTGTACTTTTGTTTAAATTGCACCTCTGGGTTATTTGTGGGGCACAGGAATTCATTCCTTATTATTTTTTTTCAAAATACAGTCCGGCCCCCCACAAGGTCTGAGGGACAGTGGACCGGCCCCCTGCTGAAAAAGTTGCTGACCCCTGCTTTAAGCTCTTTAAGCCTCCTGAGATAAATGCCAGCGAGAGAGAGAACCCCATGTAGCTGCCACTAATAAGGGCAGGCTCCCCCCCCCCAAAAAAAACCCATTTGCCCAGATTGCTTCAAAACTTCTTCTCCATAACTAAGAGTTGCTTGCTTGTGTGAGTCAGGAGCAGGGACCAGATGGGCCAGTGGTCTGAGAGGATGGAAGATAAGCTAGCCCACAGCATCTGCAGGTCTACAGATTTCCCGCCCTTGGCTTTATCTAGTGAGCACTCGCAAATTAAGCTGTCCTATCTACCATACTGCGATTCCCAGAAGAAATAGTAGCTCCATGCAATATGGCGTGTTCTCATTGCCCTTCTTTCTGCCAGTATGTGAGCAAGGCCACAGGGGCTGGGTGATAATCTGGTTTTCAACATTGTGATATATTGCCTGCTAAACATTGTGATATACCAGTACTGATATATAATGATGTCTGAAATGAGGGAGCTTTGCAGAGGCATTGGCTGGCTTCACGGTTTTTCCCACATTGTGGTTTTTGCATAGCACGCACATAACACACCATGATTCTTGATATATTGCAAGGTCAAAATTATGAAACAGATATAACGATATGGACTTCAAACCCATTTTGGATCATACATCGCCCAGCCTTAACATACATTGCCAGGTCAAAAATTAATTGAACCGATATCACGATGTGATGGGATTCTTTGGTGCAACCTCACTGTGAGCTGACACAGAATCTATGAAGAAACATCATTGCCCATAAAACAATTTGTTCCTGAACTCTACTGAGACAAGTGGAGGGTGGCAATATTAACAGATATTCTGCAGTTGCCCAGAGGATGTCCCTCTGTTCTATGAACACCAGCTTGTGCATGTGTCTCTTGTGTGCCTCCCCAGTTTTAAGTGTCTTAATTTCTCTTCCTGCTCCCCAGCCCGCAAACATGTCAAATGTAGCTTATGGAGGGGCACTTTAATCCACCAAGCAGCAGCTCCTGTACACTTTTGCCAGTGGGACAGGGGTGGAAATCTGCATGGATGGACTCCAACTCCCATCAGCCCCAGGGAGCACAGCTGGTTGTCAGGGATGGTGGCATCTGCAGACATCTGGAGAGCCACAGGTTCCCTGCTGCTGCTCTGAAGGGGTGGAGCGGAGAGGCAAGCTTGATTGATTGCTAAAACGTGAATCTCTCATGCCAAGTATAAAAGGCATGTTTCTCATTTTTACACAATCTTTTAGACATGTAAACTTTGGGTGATGAATGGACATGATGTTGACAAGTACAGTGGTACCTCGGGTTACAGACGCTTCAGGTTACAGACTCCGCTAACCCAGAAATATTACCTCGGGTTAAGAACTTTGCTTCAGGATGAGAACAGAAATCGCGTGGCATCGGCGGCAGGCCCCATTAGCTAAAGTGGTACCTCAGGTTAAGAACAGTTTCAGGTTAAGAACGGATCTCCAGTACGAATTAAGTTCTTAACCCGAGGTACCACTGTACTTAAAAATGTGGCTGATGTAAAAATAGGTATTGATTTGGACCCTGCAGTGAAATCTTCCACAGCTTGGAGTGAAATGGCTGCAGAAACTCATTTAGCACAGTCGTGGTAATTATCGGCTGGAAAATGAGTTGATGGCTGTAGTTTCTGTGGCATCCTGCTGCCTTTTTCCAGAAATGTGATTTTTTATCTCTCCCTCCCCGCTTCCTGGTAATAAAATATTTACGCTTCCTACAGATGGCACGGCAATGTGGCTTACAAAGGCCTCCCGAGGTAAGAGGAGCGGAACTTGGGCAGCAGTGAGGCATCCTTGGAAACCCAAAAGTTACACCCATGCTGCACCAACAAAGCCTGGCCAGAGGTACCATTTTAAATGCTGGTTCCCAGGTAGGCCAAGCTATTGGCAAGCATCCTTGCAGCATGGCTTTTGCATGCCTGACACATGATTCATCTCAAGCAGATTCCCAGGCAAGACACGTTAGTCATTCAAAGGGATGGGTTGTGCAGGCACTGCCACCTGCATGCCCAAATTCCTGCTGTTATCATAAGGGGTGTGTAGATCCATGTTCCAGTCACACCTGCATAGTAGTAGATTGTCACAGATAATACTGTACAGACAGAGTTTGGGTGGCAGGACATGTGCTTTGCAGGCTCCAATCTCAGCTTCCATCTCTGGCATCTCCAGGTAGGGCTCGGGAAAACGCCTGTCTAAAGCTGCTAGAGAGCTGCTGCCAGTCAGTGCAGTCAACACTGAGTTAGATGGAACAATGGTATGAGGCAGCTGCTATGTTTCTACAAATACTCATACATGATCGTTCCCAATAGGAGCCCAATCTGTGTGGAGGTGGCTTAGGATCAGTTATTTATGGGGATTTAATAGGTAAGCAATTAGACTGAGTGTTGGCCATGGTCCATATGTGATGGGTCATTTCTAAATGGGTTTCTCTTTGTTGGGGTGTGCGGCTTGAGCAGATACTGCCATAGTCAGAGGTTTGGACTAGATACAAGCACGGACTAGATACAAGCAACAGGGAGTAGGTCTTTTGTGTTTGCAGAATGGCAATCCCTTGGTTTATATAGGCTCCTATCCAAATCCCCATTTGAGAGATGAGTGGATTTACCCAGTTGCTTCCTGTATTTGTCCTGTGGGTTCACTTTGCCCTGTATTCTGCTCCTCCTGAATTTCAGTTCAATGTACCTTCCAATTTCTGGAATTGAAGCATGCACATCACTCTGCTACCAATACTCTTCATTTTCACCTTTGGGGGGGGGAGTCTTCTGCCACTGTGCATATCTTGTCTGCCATTGGCAAGCCACTGGGCTGCAAGAGGATTGATTTATGAAGATATTTGTATACTGCTGTTCAGGTAGACCTTAAAAAGCTGACTGCACACAATCAGATCAGGGTTGCTTCTGCCAAAGTGCTCTCAACGGCTCTGTGTGCTTTGGAAACGTCAGAGGCAGGGAGAGCGCTGCATCCAAAATTTGGAAGTTAGAAACACTTCTTTGAATGGAAACTTCCTCATGTTTCAGTAAGAGTCATACAGTGGGGCTGATTAGCAGGAGATTCTGGTGAGACAAATGGAAGCACATACTGTAATTGCAAAATGCACAGTTTAAGATTTGGATTTAGAGGTATGGAAAGAACTGGCACATGATGTAGAGGTGGCCAGCAGCTTTGAGGGTTAGACGTGCTCATGGAGAAGTTTTTCAATGGTTTACTACAACCATCTGGTTGACCACTGTGAGAACAGGATGCTGGCCTAGGTGGGCCTGATCCAACAGGCTCATCTTAATGTTTCTTGTATTCTTACTACTATTGACGGCTATAAATCTCGATCTTAGGCAATATGATACAGTTGCTGGGAAGTAGGGCTTGTGTGTGTTTGTTGGTTTGTTTGTGTATGTACATACATATACAGTCATACCCCGGGTTACAGACGCTTCAGGTTGTGTTTTTTCGGGTTACAGACCTGCCGAAACCCGGAAGTATCAGAATGGGTTACTTCCCGGTTTCGGCAGTCGTGCATGCGCAGAAGCACCGAATCGCAACCCGTGCATGCGCGGCGCTGTATGTTGCAAACATTGCAGGTTGTGAACATGCCTCCCGCATGGATCACGTTCGCAACCCGAGTGTCCACTGTACACACAATTTCAGATGTAACAGAGAGAAGCAATATCAGCTCACATGAACAATAACAATAATCCACCCATCTTCATTTAAACACATAGGTAGTCCGTATGTCGAAACAGATCACCAAACAAAGGGGCAGCTCAGATAGGCCTCTGGTCTATACTAGCAGGGCTTTTCTTACATCTTTAGCTATGCTGTGAAAAAGGCACAGGCTTCTTACAAACACCTCCCTCCCCCCCCCCCCCCGATTATGTCTATAGCAACTAGGTGGTCCTCCCTGAAAAGTGAAAAGGCTTTTCATGAGAGTCTGTCAGCCCTGTCTGCTCTCGGAAAACAACGCTGATTCATTTCCCCAGTTCTGCAACATGCAAAAAAAACTCATTTAAAAAACAAAACAAAGGAAAAGATGGAAAATAAGCAATCTCCCTGCATTCGTTCCAAATTAGGCTGTAGTCTCCATTTGTCAACTCAAGTCTGCTTCCCTCTGCTCCATTTCTTTATAGGATTAATGTTGGACATTCGAAACAATTTTTCGGGGGGGGGGGGAGAGAAATTTGACTATACTTGTGAGAAGTGGTAGAGTGCCAACTCTTGGCATATGTGCTGTCTCTCCCTTGCTCTTTCGGCTGCCGGTCTTGCACGCCATCCGTCTGCCTTCTGAACCAAGTGGCCTGCCGAGATGCTAATTGGCCGTGAGTGTGGTTGTGTAACCCGCTTTCCAAATTCAGAGCAGTTGCTGCCTTTGTTCCTTTTCCTTTCCCTCGTTTGTTGTGCAATTCCTTTCGACCTGTTGCCTCCCTGTCTTTTAAAACCTAAGGCTTTAAAATACATAAATAGGGGTATTTTTGTGGGGTGTGTTTAGCAATAAGAGGCACGAATAGATGCATCCAGCAAGCCGGCCCCATTGCTAAGGTGAAACAAACCATGCTCACTCGTAATTGGATTTTGTTTTGGCTGCATGCACACTGTAGATTTAAAGCACACACCACTCTGAGAATACTGGGAATTGTAGTTTGCTGAGGGCGCTGGGAATTGTAGCTCTGCAAGGTGTGAACTATAGTTCCCAGGGTTCTTTGGCATGGTGAATGTGCTTCAAATCTATGGCGAGTACACAGCCTTTCTCTTCAACACACTAAAGAGGGTGGTTCAAGCGTGAGACAGTTTTGCAGGAAAAGTCGTTCCAGAATTCTAGGTTAACGGCTGCTTGTACCTGTGGGACTCTAGCGTCAGAGTTATCAGCTTTGACAGCGCAGTGCTTAATATTTCAAGACTACAACACTGAAAATATCTGTAAATGGGGCTTTCTTAAGTGTCTGTTTGCAAGAGGTTCCCAGTCACGCAACCCTCCAGCAAGGCTTGGGAGAAGTGGAAGGACAATACGCAACTGAGCTTTTTCTTGTCTCTCTCATCTCGCTTCCACACGACCTGCTTATTGAGCATTCGGCCTGATTTGTTTGCACAAAATTCGCTCGAGAGGTTGCATGACGCCCGCTCTTTATGCAGCATTGATTCCAATTTGCTTACCACAATGTCAAGCAATTGCTATCCTGCTTTTCCAATGGTTTCCCCCACATCACTTACTGCAAAAAGTCCACCCCCATTTTTCTTGGCTTAAGCGGTTTTGTCATGCAAAGGTGCCAAATCCCTTCAATTCCCCAACTTGAATTTGACGACAGGCGATTGGATTCCAGCTGCAAAAGAGCAATAGCCTAGAAACAGCCTGGGAAGCCTTAAAATGCCTCGTAGTTTCTCATAGAGGGAGGCCATTGGCCTTCACAGTGATTTATCTCTTCCGGAAGCCTGATGCCTTATTGATTTGTTTGTTAGATTTGTATCTCACTGATACAAAGCAGCCACCAAACTTTGCCATTGCCAAGAATGATTTAGATGTTTTGGTACAAAATCATGGGAAGTGTAAAGCCTTGTGATTCTTGAGGGGAAACCTGGAGGGCTGGATTGGGCCCCTCCCTTTGTTATTGTAAAATGGAGGGTGGAGTTTCTTAGTTTAGTCTTGGAGCAGAAACAGAAGAGATGGAAAATGAAGAGCTATAATAGGTTTGGAGCCACAGAAGGGTGAGGAATGGGGGCCAGAGCAGTTCCTTTATGGAAACCCCAGGCTTTCCCCCATAATTTTCATCTTGCATTAAAGGCTCTACTCCCTTTCAGAGATAATAATGAACAAGATGCAGGCTAGGGCTGGGAACACTCCCTGCCCGAAATCCTAGGGAATGGCTGCCGGTCAATGTAAGCAACACTTGGCTAGATAAACCTCCCTACAAGGCAGCTTCCATGTTTACTTTCCACTGTCCTGATCAATGGCGACAGGGATCACAACTCTGGGATGGCATGCAGTTCTGAGGCCCCCTTTTTAAAAATACAACTAATTAATACCATTGATTAGCTGGTGTTTCCGTCCTGCCTCCACCATTGCCTCCGACAGTTATGTCTTGTAGCCAACAAAGTTGGCTAATGCAATTCTGGGCTGCATCAATAGGAGTATAGCATCTAGATCAAGGAAAGTAATAGTGCCACTGTATTCTGCTCTGGTCAGACCTCACCTGGAGTACTGTGTCCAGTTCTGGGCGCCACAGTTCAAGAAGGACACTGACAAGCTGGAACGTGTCCAGAGGAGGGCAACCAAAATGGTCAAAGGCCTGGAAACGATGCCTTATGAGGAATGGCTAAGGGAGCTGGGCATGTTTAGCCTGGAGAAGAGGAGGCTAAGGGGTGATATGATAGCCATATTCAAATATATTAAAGGATGTCACATAGAGGAGGGAGAAAGGTTGTTTTCTGCTGCTCCAGAGAAGCGGACACGGAGCAATGGATCCAAACTACAAGAAAGAAGATTCCACCTAAACATTAGGAAGAACTTCCTGACAGTAAGAGCTGTTCAACAGTGGAATTTGCTGCCAAGGAGTGTGGTGGAGTCTCCTTCTTTGGAGGTCTTTAAGCAGAGGCTTGACAAGCATATGTCAGGAGTGCTCTGATGGTGTTTCCTGCTTGGCAGGGGGTTGGACTCGATGGCCCTTGTGGTCTCTTCCAACTCTATGATTCTATGATTCTATGAAAGTTTTTCCTCAGCATGCCCCAAAAGTCTACTCTGCACAGTCTACTAGCACTGAATACAGCCCTACGAGCCTGGCGTGCGTTTGGGGATGGGGTGTCACCCCCCCCCCGCTGTTGCAAAAAGCTTTGCGCCTCCAAAATGCGCCACCTTCATAGCTCAGTGCAACCAAGGTCAATGACTCTGTGGGAGCAAGAGATGTGGAGGAATTAGAGCAGGCAAACCTTGTTGAGCGCAGGTGCGAAAAGCCCATCTGCTGACATTTTCTCACCTACACAACTGCAGAATGTACCTGTCTTTCGTTACATGTTGTCACCATTTAGCTGCTTGAATACATTTCTGGCGAGAACCCGGTGAAATGGTCGGTGACTCAGCCAAGCTCCTCGCTTCACTGTCGCCTATTTTCCCCTCAGGCGGCTGCCATTTTTGTTTGCCCGGAACGTTCCGGAATTAGGTCAGGAGGGGATGGAGCTGGGCCAGGTCTGCACCTCCACAGAAAGTGTGTTACATGACCTCCCTCACAGGAAAAAGAGTACATGGACAAGACCATAGATGTGTAGCCAGACAGATGGTGAAGTCGCATTGGCTCATGACCCCAGGCCCCTTCCCAAAGTGGGAGTTGGGGGGTCTCATCTGAAGTGTGGCTTGGGGGATCTAAGCTCAAGCATTGTTAAGTCAGCCCAAATTTGACACATGCCTTGCAGTCATGAGCTCATGAATTTATGACTTATTTACATTTCCATACCCTCCAACATTTCTCTGATGAAAATAGAGATGTCCTTGATGATGATGATGATGATGATGATGATAATAATAAATTACCCTGCCCATCTGGTCTGGGTGGCTTCCAACATATATAAAAAACTGTTAAACATTAAACCATTAAACATTTTAAAACTTCCCTACACAGGGCTGCCTTAAGATGTCTTCTAAAGGTTGTATAGTTGCTTATCTCCTTGGCTCGGGGGGTCAAATAGCTCCATACCCTCCAACATTTCTCCAATGAAAATAGGGAAAATAAGGAAAAGCGGGACATTCCAGGATCAGATCAGAAACCGGGGCGGCTTCTGTAAATCTGGGACTGTCCCTGGAAAATAGGAACACTTTGAGGGTCTGCATTCCTATCCACCCACCTGGGAGCTTGCAGCATGATTTCCCCCTACCCTGTTTTTATTCTCACAACCCTGTGAGGTAGCGCTTGGCCCATTGATCTTCACGGCTGCGTAGGTTTTGAAGCCAGGTGTTCAAAACCAGACTGATCCTGAGCCCTACACAAGACTGACTCTTCCTACTTGCTGCTTTCTGCACATCGAACCTCTCTACTTTTCTGGCCGCCCCAGTTTTGATGCAGGCGCAGTTCAGAGGCTCCTTTGCAAGGATAGGCAGCCTCTGGGTCTGCCGATGAGGTGGGATCCTGGTCAGCCCCAGCCAGCATGCCCAGTGGTCAAGGATAACGCAGTCTTAACAGTAGCTGAAGGACTGCTGTTTTTCCCCAACTCCCATGCTGCTGTTCTAGCTATCTCTTCATAAAAGTGTATTTATGTACCTCCCTCTTGCAAAACATCAGTATGTGTATAGGAACATAAAAAGGAGAGCTTTAAAAGCAATGCAGACCTAAAGACGACAAGACACCCAGTTGTACCAGCATCAAAAGTCTTACCTGGGCAGATCGCAGTTGGCATCCATGGCTGGTTTTGTGGTGCATTTGCTGAGCACGCCTGGGGGCCTATTGCTAACCTACGAAATGTACTGGCCCTGCTGTTGTTCCTGCTCTTTGTCACTGTCCGTTCAGTTGCCCATTCCAAGTGTGGAAGCAGCGAGGAGATGGAAAGGCTTCTCCAACCTGCCTTGGCCTCTCTCTCTGGGCAGTTGTGAGGATTGAGCCCAGAGGGAGGGCAAGCATTTAGGCAAAGGGGAAGTGGTGGCTGCTTCCTCTGGAGGAAGTCTATTTCCGGCCCCGCCCCCAACCCCAGGAACACAGGAAGCGATCCTTGCTGCATCTAGTTCAGTATTGCCTACACGGACTGGCAGCAGCTCTCAAGAGGTTTCAGGGAGGGGATGCTCTTAGCCCTGCCTGGAAATGTCGACGGCCCACAGTTGTTCCCAGCTTGGAGCTGGCATTGGGTGTATTATCATCAATGATTTCTTATTCCTGAAAACAAATCTAATCCGAAGAGTTCTTTTCTCCCCAAAACATGTATTCAGAGATTAGTTTGTTTCCCTAAGAGGCCTTTTGCTCTTAAATCCCATTATTTTTTCCTCTTTTGGGGGGCACAGGGCAATCTATGCATGCTCAGAGGGGCTGCTGCCTTTGCTCAAGATGCTTTTAGAACCAAATGGGCTGCAAGCCTACCAGAGCTATGGTCATGTGGGCTTCCAAAATATATTTGAAATAAATGAATAATAATAATTAAGTCTATACACATTCCTGCCTCGGCAAGAGTTTCTCTTTCTCTCTCTTCCCCCGCCCCCCGGTGTTCCTCCACCCCACTCAAGCCGAAACCTTTCCTTTTATGAAGATGGAAAAAGATCAAAATGTGTGAATCACAGATTCCATTTTCCCATGGGCAAAGTTAAGTGTTTTGCTCTAAAATGTGCTACTTCCTGCAGGCTGGATGGTATGTGTGTGTGTTGAAAATGCTACAAACGTTTATGAAAAGCTTAATTATGGGACCTAAGAGGCAGAGATTGGTGGGTAGCCCTTGTCTATGCACCTTTTGGCCCCGGGGGTGGGTGGCATTTTGTTACATACATGATAGTGTGCCTGTTTAAAACTTCCAACAGTTAACATTATTTCTTGTTAAATTTCTCTCTCTCTCTCTCTCTCTCTCTCTCTCTCTCTCACACACACACACACACACACACACACACACACACACAAAGGCCAATATTTATTAGAGAAGAATGTCCTGAGAATTTTCTCATTTAAGCAAACCCTTAACTTGTTGGGCGAATTTTACACACAAGGAGAATATATTTGGCAAACTCTTCCTTCCTACTCAAAATTTGCCTCCTGCAAATCCGGGTGGTGAATTTCGGTTACAGCTGTTCGAATCCAACCATTAGATAATGTTGGCTCTTTAAAAAGCTAAAAGTAAAGGACCACTGACAGTTAAGTCCAGTCGTGAACGACTCTGGGGTTGCGGTGCTCATCTCGCTTTACTGGTCAAGGGAGCCAACGTTTGTCCGCAGACAGTTTTTCCGGGCCATGTGGCCAGCATGACTAAGCCGCTTCTGGCAAAACCAGAACAGCGAATGGAAATGCCGTTTACCTTCCCACCAGCTATCTACATTCACTTTGATGTGCTTTTGAACTGCTAGGTTGGCAGGAGCTGGGACCCGTCGCAGCCCTTCTGCTTGGCAAGCCCTAGGCTCAGTGGTTTAGACCACAGCGCCACCCGCGTGTTAGCTCTTAACATAGCTTTATCCAGTATTAACCGAGTGGAAATTTCTCAGAATCGGTTTTCTTTGAAAGTCTCATTTCTGACCCTCTTCCCAAAGTACTGGAGAATTCTCTTGCCCTGGAGAATATTATGTGAAACTCCAACCCATGCCACCCGAAAACAAGATGGGAGAATTTTGGGGATCCATTTTCACTCAGCTCCACCAAACCCAGACCCAATTGGCTTCTTCCATGCTCTTTCCCCCCACCTAAACATTTGGTTAGCAGTTAGCAGAGGTTAAGTGAAGGTGGAGTGGAGGGGGAACCCAGCTTACTGAATTAATAACCAGATCAGCTTCTTTCATATTTGACTTGACTGATTTTAATATTTAAAACATTGAAGGAATGGGGTGTGTGTGGACTTGCTGGTGTTCAGGATGCAGGGCCTAAATGAAATCACTGGAGCTTTTAGCAAAACCAGGGCGTTAAAAGCTGTGAAGGGCAAACAGGAACCTCAGGAGGCGGGCTTTTCTCCTTTGATTCCCAGCAGGCCCAAGCCCTGGAACGATTCGGAGCCTCTGCAAAGCAAGCGACAGGAACCAGTGTTACTTTCCTTCCAGGGACACAGTGCTGAATGTAAACTCTGCTTTTTGCAGGCAAACAGAAAGCTGAACAAGATGCCCTGTGTGGGCAAAAGGTCTTTATTTAGTCATTTATTTATTATTATAATTATATCCCGCCTTCCTGCCAAGGAGCTCAAGCTGGCGCATGTGATCCCTTGTTTTATCCTGACATAAACCTTGCGAGGTAAGATTTGGCTGAGAGAAAAGCGACCGGGCCTTGGTTGCTTAGTTGGTGGAACATGAGACTCTTAATCTCATGGTTGTGGGTTTGAGCCCCATGTTGGGCAAAATATTCCTGCGTTGCAGGGGGTTTGGACTAGATGACCATTGTGGTCCCTTCCCACGCTACAATTCTATGACCACCCAGTCAGCTTCATGGTTGAACAGGGATTTGAACCCTGGTCTCCCAGGTCTTAAAAGGTAAAGGGACCCCTGACCATTAGGTCCAGTTGCAGCACTCAACTTGCTTTATTGGCCGAGGGAGCGGGCGTACAGCTTCCGGGTCATGTGGCCAGCAGGACTAAGCTGCTTCTGGCGAACCAGAGCAGTGCACAGAAACGCCTTTTACCTTCCCGCCAGAGTGGTACCTATTTATCTACTTACACTTTGATGTGCTTTCGAACGGCTAGGTTGGGAGGAGCGGGGACAGAGCAACGGGAGTTCACTCTGTCACGGGGATTCGAACCACCGACCTTCTAATTGGCAAGCCCAAGAGGCTCAGTGGCTTAACCCACAGCGCCACCCGTGTCCCTCTCCCAAGTCTTAGTCTGACACTATAACCACTATGCCATCCTGACCCTCAGGGCAGGTTCTCTGGAGCCCGGTTTAAGCAAGCCCTGGCTCCAACATGTAGGCTGCTTTTCACACCTTTATGTCAAATTGTTGGAGCTTGGTGAGAAATTTTGGAAGGGGTGTCCAGGAGGGAAGTTTTGTATGGAAGAACTATTGCACTTGGTTCAGCTTGGGCATTAAAACCAATTTCTGGGCTCCACATTCTTATGCTCCTCTGGTTGGTGGATCTTGGGACTATAGTAAAAATAAAACAATGTAGACCTTCTGATCGGCAGGCCCTAGGCTCAGTGGTTTAACCCACAGCGCCAGCCGCGTCCACTTGCACTATGTACTCTGGTGCAAAAAAGAGAAAGAAAAAGGAATACGGTACACTGGCAAGCTTTCAATAGTTAACAAAGAGCAGGAAAATACAGGCATGAATCAATTCCTGTGTGTGACCCCAGGCTTATCAGGAGCAAAAAAATGACTTACTTGGGAAGCATCTAACACTTCCCTGCCACCCCCCTCCCCCCGCTTCAAATAATCAGCAGTGAGGGTTTAGGATCAAAGGATGGAGGCAGAGTGAATTTGAAAAGGCCTGCAAGGGCTCATCCCTGCATTCAGACCTCCCCTGGGGCTGATTAAGCTAATGTGGTGTTGCATGCAGAGCTCAGGAAAGAGAGCAGGGTGAAGTGGGGGCTGGAGAAAAGATCTATAGCTACTGATATAGCACATTAAAAGAATTATTGCAAACCAGCGAAAAAACTGTAGCAGCAGCAGCAGCAGCAGCAGCAGCAGCAGCAGCAGCAGCAAGAGACTCCCCTCCTCCCTATACCCCAGTGAACTGAAGAACAGCCAAGCCGGTCTAGCCTCTAGGGTGCACGGCTGCCTTTCTTTTAAGCCCCTGAAAAATAATAACAGGAGCCCAAAGCCATGTAACTCTTGCATGGAGGAGATAACTGAAAAGCCATAAAGCAGCAACTGATATTTTGTGCTAGCTGTCGAGAGCGGGACTGGAAGATTCCAACCAGCTTGAGACGGTAGGACTGCGGTCAGTTTTAAGGGCTTCTTGTTCCCATCAAGCTAACTGAGGCATTTCCCAATTTTCCTTCCCACATTCATTTGGGACACCCCTGAGGCCATGTGGATTGGAACCTTAGTGTTCTGTGCAAATTTTTGACTGTCCTCTATGGCTATTGGCTCATTCATGAAATCTGAAGATGTGTGCATGCACACAAAAGCTCATACCAATAACAAACTTAGCTGGTCTCTAAGGTGCTACTGGAAGGAATTTTTTTATCATGAAAGCAGGTCACCCATCCAGGCTGAGGAGAGGAAATGGAGATAAGAAATTTGTGCAAGGGGGGTGGAAAGAGATTTGGTTTGAATATGATGAGTGTTTGCTTTTCCAACCCAATCATTTAGTACATTTTATCTAAATGGCACAGATTCACATTTCCTGGTTTTCTGTATATATATTTTTTCAAATAAATAAAATTCCTGCTTGTATTCACCATAGCCTGTCCCACTCTCACCCCTTTTCATGTCCTGGTTTATTCTTCAGGGGGATTCAAACCCCCAGCACCACCTTGTCAAGGCCCACAGAATGGTAGGGTTTGAAGGAATATCAATGGTCATCTAGTCCAACCCCCTGCAGTGGTCTTTCAAAGGCCACATAATGATTTTCCTGCCTGTTGTAGCAATTGCAACGTGCTAGATGCTGTATGATTTTTAATTGCTTTTTTTTTGCTTCTTTTATTTTCTTATATTGTATTTCATTGTGCTGCAATTTGCATTCCATAGCAGAAAAACATAAAAAGGAAATTGAAAATTGCTACCAATACTTACTGCAGACAATCCTGTGGACCACCTGAATGAAGCATGAAGGTCACTGGTGCTCCATGGAGTACAGCTTGGGAATCCCTGCTCTAGACCTGTGTTCTTCAACTTTAGGTCCCCTGATGTTGTTAAGACTACAAAACCCATCATCCTCAGCCACTTAGCCAATGGTCGGGGATGATGGGACTTGAAGCTCAAGAACATCCGCGGGCCCCAAGCTTGAAAGACAGTGCTCCAGATGATGAGCTTAGTTTTCAACATTAGAATTCAGTGAAAGCAGAAAAAACACCCACAACGCAATCGCAAAGTTTTTTACCTGTTTGTGCCTGGTAACAAAACAACACAGAGCGTGTGGTTCGGCAAGCACCGATGCAGCTGTTTGATTCTACGGTCTAATGTCTTCATGGCTTTCTTTAAATCGTCTTCCTGTGTAGAAATAAGGCGAAGGCTGTCCTTAAAGCAAAAACCCAATAACCACAATGACACTGGGAAGGGCAACAGAAAGTTATTGCACGGTGGGCAAAAGAGCATTGGTAGTAGGGTCCCCAGTACTTTAAATTTGCAATTGAAAAAGAACCCATGACAAACTGATTATTTAAGTGCTTTGTGGGCATTTAAGTCAGGGATGGCTTTTTTGTTTTTATTTTCTGGCCCAAGGACCACAAATGATGTTGGTCATCTCTCTGAGGACTGCATAGCAGCAACAGACACGGCCCAAACAAAAGTGGGTGTTGCCAAAATTGGCACAGTCCCCCTGTGCCCCAACTCTTGCACCTTCACCCACACATATGGGCAGAATGTTAAGAAGAAGAAGAGGAGTTTGGATTTGATATCCCGCCTTTCACTCCCTTTAAGGAGTCTCAAAGCGGCTAACATTCTCCTTTCCCTTCCTCCCCCACAACAAACACTCTGTGAGGTGAGTGGGGCTGAGAGACTTCAGAGAAGTGTGACTAGCCCAAGGTCACCCAGCAGCTGCATGTGGAGGAGCGGAGACGCGAACCCGGTTCCCCAGATTACGAGACTACCGCTCTTAACCACTACACCACACTGGCTCTCTGCTTAAGAAGCTCCCTGCAGGATCGGGCCAGCTAGTGCAGCACTCTGATCTCCCAGTTTCGAACCAGATGCCCAAAGGAAGCTTGCAAGCGCAACTTGAGCACAACACCCTTCTCTCCACTTGCAATTCACAGTCACCAGTATTCAACTGTACGTTGCCTCCAACAGTGGACATTCATGCATACAAATCTCTCTCTCTCTCTCTCTCTCTCTCTCACACACACACACACACACACACACACACACACACACAGAGAGAGAGAGAGAGAGAGAGAGAGAGAGAGAGAGAGAGAGAGAGACTACGTTGATCTCAGCTGATTCAAGTTCACTCCCGATTCTTCCTTTGCAGTCATGTCTTGAATTCAAATCCTGGCTAAAAAGAAAGACGTTCTCCTTTGAATTCAAGCTGGGCTGGAAAGGGATAACACTTAGATTCCTTTCCCAACTCTACCTTCCAGATATAATTCTGCACTGAATGAGGTGCTGAAATGAACAAGCAGCCCTGCAGGTCTGTCTGTTGGACAGCTGACCATCCTACAATGTCAGGTGATGGAAAGGAGGGTGTGGTTTGGGGTAAACACATGCCACAGGGGAAATGAGGAGGTGCAATGGACCTGTGTAGGCTTGTGGGCCACAAGAGTTCATCACCGCTGCTTCCCATCAAGCCCTGTTCTGTCCTCTCCTCTCCTCCCACCCCAGTGCAGGAAGATGTCAGTGGATGGGGCTGGCAGACCAACCGTGAGTTTGCCACCTCCAAGTACACATTGTTCCAAGGTTATGAGTAACGCATGAACGCAGAATAACAGGAAGCCGGTGCAGATGGTTAGGATTATATCCTCCAACACCAAATGAAGTTTCTAGACCAGTCATCAAGAACACTCCACTGGCAGAGTCCGTTATCAATGCTGCAAGCTCAGGAAGGTACCAAAGAGGTAACCTTTGTCCCAAGCTCTGCATTCAAACCACTTTCCCACGACACGTTGAGAGCAAGGCAAAAAGCTCACCGAAGCAAAGGGCCGTTCCTTTTCCAGGAAATGAGCTTCAAGGGGTGGCTGCGGAGCAAGGAGCTTCCCGCCATTTTGATTCACGTGACGAAACCATTTGTGGAGACGCGCGGGCGTGAGAGCCCTCCTGCTCTGCATTTGGCTGCCTCTGGCTGTCCGTTCCCTTATGGCTTCGAGAGCATGGGAGGCGCTTTCTGGTGTGTGGAATTCTAAAACACACACAAAAATCAATTGAGTGCTATTTCCTCAGCCAGGACAAATAACAAAGATTAACTTTCGCTGGGGGAGATTCCCAGGATGGTGTTTGTTTGCTCAAAAGCCTGCCTCCCCTCATCCAAGAAACTGCAGGAATAGACGGCATATAAAAAATAAAATTATTTTTTATTATTATGGCGCCTAGAATCCAGTTCCTCAGGTGCTGTACTTACTGAGAAAGCAGTAATTCCTCTGTTTTCCGGTTCTGGGATCCCTTGGCAGGAAAACGGCATTTAGGTCTTTCAAATAACCCAGCTTCTCCCGCAAGCCTGCCTCGTTCTGGGCTTTCCCCAATCCTGCCAGGTAAAGGACGCCTTCATTGTCTGCATCTCCTTCCAGCTCCTTCACCAGCACCTCACAATCGAGCGTTTCCTCAGTGACGGGTCTCTGAAGCTGAAAGGCACCAGAGGAGAAACAGACCATCACTTGGCACCCTGCAGTCCAGAGGCCTTCTATCCTGTGTGCACAAGGGCATTACTTAAGGGGCTGGTGGGCTTGCAATGGGCATGTAATGCTTTAGAGGAATTTGGAAGATGCAGGTCAGAGCAGAGGGTGGGTTTCCCCCTGACACACACCTTCTTTCGCAGCCTGATCACTTGGAGGCAATTTGTATGCGCCACAGGCGAGTGGCTCCATGCAGGTCTACTGTGGAAATATTTTGCTTAACATGATTTTTTGTCATTGAAATACACTGCAGATGCCTGATCTCCCTGGAGACCTAGAGATGTGACGATAGACTGCTCTGCCCTCCTTTCTTTTAGCAAATGTTTTGTGCCACTGGGGAAGTGCTAATTCTGTACTGATTTGTTTTGGATGGTTGTATGTGATGCCAAGAAAAGGTTTGATGATGATGATGATGGGAGCCAATTTATATCCGAAGCAAAGTACTGGAGAGTTCGGAGACTTATGATGGTGGAAGACAAGATGCTGCTGTGTCTGCCCACTGCTGCTCTCCGCCCAACACTGTCATGAATGCAGGGGCAAGATATGAGCTTACCTTGATTGAGGATCCTGCTACTTCTGCGCCATTGAGACTCTCCAGGGCAAGCTGGGCAGCCTCAAGCACTTCATACTGGATACAGACGTGGGGCTTTAGAAAAAGAGAATATTGCAACAGATCAGCCCAGGTCATAGGTCAATAAACCATGGTTTTACCAACCTCAGAACAAGCCATGTGGCTGCCTACCCCCCCCACATGCCTGGCTCGTTAAACCATAGTTTCCTGTGAGTCCCAACTGTGGTTTAAGCCACATTTGCAAACCATGATATGAAGCCAGCGGCAACGGACAACTGTGTTTAGAAAACCTGTATCCCATTTTTCCACTACAAAAGCCCCCAACACAGGTGCTGCTTCTTTTTTTTTAAAAAAATAAAAAATTATTAAACAGAAACTTCAAATGAGAAAAAGGGCAAACATTGAGAATAAAAAAATAATATGAATTCAGTACAAGGTTTTTGAAAATAAAATCATAAAAGTAAAAAAAACCAAGAAGAGGTGTAACTACATGTGCTGCCTCCCTCATCCTAGCAGAATTCCTTTTGCTTATTTACCTCAAATGTTTCTGTGATGGCCCTTATTGACAGAACATGGCCGTATTTCTTAAAGGTTCTCTTCAGAGACTTCAGGCAGAAGTCTTTGGCAAATGGGCCTGCATAGAGTGTCAGCATGTTGGCCAGCCTGGTCCTCATCTGCGATAAGGGGAGGGTTTAAAAACAAAATTAGTTTTTCACTTCTGTTCCAGAACAAGGCTGGTTGCATTTTGGACCCCCAGGATCTTCTTTTTTTAAGTAACTTGCTCTCCACCTCAAATCATAAGGCTTTGGGAGAAGATTCTGGGCAGATAAAGGAAGCATTTCTTTCACACAGCTAAACTCTGGAACTCGCTCCCACAGGAGGCAGTGGTGGCCCCAAACATGGATAGTTTGAAAGAGGATTAGACAAAATCATGGAGGACAAGGAGATATGTTATGTTGGTGTAATGTGAATAATGGGCTAAATTACACAGTGCTTGGGCTTGTGTTTTGAGGAGCACATTTTCCATGTCTGGGTGCTCTTGAGATAAGGCTGCCAGGTGCACTGGGTTACCATAGCAACACCAGCCAGGTTGAGTGCCTGACTTGCTGAGTCATTCACCCTCCCATTGGTTCAGGACTGCTCACTCAAGGCAGGATTTCACAGAACGGCCACCCACAAATCCACTCCTGGTTTTATGCACCCCACAAAAAAGTTATTCTTCTCAACAGCCTAGTTTAGGGAGAGGAGAATATTTTGTTGTTGCTACTGTTAAAAACACACAATCAAATCAAAACAGGGAGTCAGAAAGCATTACCAACCAATAGCAAATCATCCGGAGACGTTCCTGTCAATCAGATTTTGGGGAAGCTTTTGGCCCTTGGGATGTCACTGAACTACAACTCCCATCACCTCTGGGCTTGCTTGTTGGCATAGACGGGAGCTGTAGTTCAGCAACACCTGGAAATAATAATAATAATAATAATAATAATAATAATAATAATAATAATAATAATTTATTATTTATACCCCGCCCATCTGGCGGGGCTTCCCCAGCCACTCTGGGTGGCTTCCAGCAAAATATTAAAATACTGTAATATATCAAAGATTAAAAGCTTCCCTAAACAGGGCTGCCTTCAGATGTCTTCTAAAAGTCTGGTAGTTGTTGAATAATAATAATAAAGGTTCCCCACACCTGCATTGGGTCTTGCTTTGGCCACCCCTGTGGAAGGATATAGGGAAGCGGTTTACCTTGGAAACTGTTTCTGCAACCTGGTTGGGTGTGGCATGCTGAGAATCCAAAGCAAACTGAATTACGCTGAAGGAGGACCCGGGAATCTCTTCCAGGGCTCTCTGGAGTACCTAAACAGAGAGAAAGTTGGGTAGGAGACATTTGGAGTCATGGGCTGCAGGGTCAATAAAAGTGAAAACCTGACTGCATGGAAAACAAATATTTGGGGCAGTGAAGGCTTTTCAGCCTGAGGACTGCTGTGTTCCTTTTTGGGAAACCTTCTGAGGGTCACATAACAGTGGTGGGTGGGGCCAGATGCAAACATGGGCGGAGCGATGGATGCAAATATTACCTTTGTACAGTAAGTTACGTAGCTTCTACACAGGCTCACACACCCTTCCTCTGGATAAGGAAGAGGCATTATCAGAGTTCCAAGGACACATTCCCAGCCAAGCAAAAACTCTCAAGGAGGGTGTGAAGCACAGCCATTGAGGAGTGTGGCCCGCAGAAAGGGGGTGTGGCCTGTGGAGAGTCCTCCTGAAGGCCAGAGAGAGAAGCCTGGCTGGAACTGACAGGAGCCCAAAAGATCAGGAGGGCAGCTGGCTGACAAAGGCTCTGTCAGCAAAATACACTTACAGTTAAATAGAAAAAAGAAAAAGGTAAAGGACCCCTGACAATTAAGTCCAGTCGCAAACGACTCTGGGGCTGCAGCGCTCATCTCGCTTTATTGGCCGAGGGAGCCGGCGTTTGTCCGCAGACAGTTTTTCCAGGTCATGTGGCCAGCATGACTGAGCCACTTCTGGCGAAACCAGAGCAGCGCACGGAAACGTCGTTTACCTTCCTGCTTCTGTTGGGAAGGACCAAGGTGTGTGGGGTTTCTCAGCTTTGGAAAATGAATATTAAGCTAGGAGAAAATGTCAAGGCCCGGAGGGATATTTATAACTCACTTGCTTATTAGGAGAGCCAGTCTGATTTTGACAATTGTAGGAAGCTCCCTCATTCTGTTGTCCCAGAAGCAATGTTTTTTGACCAACAGAGTGCAAGATGTCTAGAAGGCTATAAGACACACACACAAAAAAACCAACAATGAAAGCAAAATCTATTTAAAACAGACAGACAGACAGACAGACAGACAGACAGACAGACAGACAAACCCACTGTCATGTTTAAAACTGACTACTCACTTTGGTTAGATAATAATAATGTTCAATATTTATATAGCTCTGTAGGATACTCAAAAGTCCTTAATGGACAACCCCTTGTAAATTGGACAATATTATTATGCTTCATAATGCAAGGAGGAAATATTTAATTAAAGGCAAGTGGGAACTTGCAAGGAAACTTCTAACGAAAGGCACAGTTACCCTGGAAAACATCAATAGTGCTTTTTGAGTCCACACTGGACAGGGGGTGGTGGTAATGTAATAGAACTGCATCACAAAACAGTGATAACAAATAAGGTCTGAAAAAACATGGGGCCAACACAGGAAAAATCCAAAATGCAGCAGGCTGATACCATCTGGATTTGCTGTACAAAGTGAGTGAACGAAGGTTGGCAATTCCAGATTAAACTGTGACAAAGGAGACAGCCAAGAGCGCTAAAATGTTGAGTTTTCCAGCTCCGGCTCCTTTTGCAAAATCAACAACTGGCGATTGCGACAAGACCACGGATCGTTAGATGAAGGCAAGCGGATTATCATGCGGACAATGTGTCCTGAAAGGTGCGGGAAGCTGAATTGCACAGTGTTCTTTCCAGAGACTCTGCCGGCACAATAATAACTTGTCTAAGTGGAGTGATGGTGCTACGGAAGGCTGAGATACGCACATCGCTCAGGCAAAGGCTGCCCCAAAAGGAGAATTAAACACAGCACAAAGGTTATTTACCATTGGATGGGTTTCCTCACCCCGTTCTTTTGCTGCGGCAAGGCACCGTTCCATGCCTCTCCCGTCTCCCTTTGCTTTAGCTGTCTTGCTTCCAGGTTCAGCTCTGCTACCTGGTGTGAAGCCAATATAATTTCACCAGACATTCCCCTTTCCAGAGTCTGCGTTCAGTCACAGTTGCAGGTTTCTGATCTTGGTGTTTCGCTAGGGGCGTGTGGAAGCGTTTGCGCGGATTTCCCTTGCAAATTATGCCCCCGTACAATATTAAGAATTAGGGCGAGGTCTTGGCACCCAGGAAGAAAAGGGGGCTTGAAGAAAAGAGAGCCAGTGTGGTGTAGTGGTTAAGAGCGGTAGTCTCGTAATCTGGGGAACCGGGTTCGCGTCTCCGCTCCTCCACATGCAGCTGCTGAGTGACCTTGGGCCAGTCACACTTCTCTGAAGTCTCTCAGCCCCACTCACCTCACAGAGTGTTTGTTGTGGGGGAGGAAGAGAAAGGAGAATGCTAGCCGCTTTGAGACTCCTGAAGGGGAGTGAAAGGCGGGATATCAAATCCAAACTCTTCTTCTTCTTGCAACTAGATCACGTTTCCCCCATTCTGGAACCCTCTGAACATTTTGAACTCCTTCCAGCCCCAGTCAGGGGGGCAAACGGTCAGAGATGATGGGGGGGGGCGGAAAATCAACAGAATCTGGAGGGCACCATGTGGGAGGAGATGGCGATGGAAACCAGACTTTAGGCCACTGCTGGCAGTCAAAATGGGAACCTTCTGGCAGAGCAGAAATTAAATCCCTCACCTCCTACTGCAACTAAGCCTCTGGACTCAATTATCAGCTGAAATTTGGCAGGCGTCATGGGGGTTCATTATCTTTAGGTGCCTACAGAATATGTGATGGTTTTAAGAATGCTTTTCCTGAGGTGTGACTGGGTCATCTATGAAATATTAATTGTACATCTGTAGGGTGCTTTTAGGTTTTGTTGGAATGGTTTAAACTATTTTTTAGAGTTTGCCAAAAGGGTTTGATCTTAACACAACAACAACAACATGTAGTACAGTGGTACCTCGGGTTAAGAACTTAATTCGTTCTGGAGGTCCGTTCTTAACCTGAAACTGTTCTCAACCTGAGGTACCACTTTAGCTAATGGGGCCTCCCATTGCTGCCGCGCCGCCGGAGCACAATTTCTGTTCTCATCCTGAAGCAAAGTTCTTAACCCAAGGTACTATTTCTGGGTTAGCAGAGTCTGTAACCTGAAGTGCCTGTAACCCGAGGTACCACTGTATTACTAATAAGCCTAAGAACTCCAAACTGAACTGAGCACTTATCCTTCCCCCGAATACTTCCCTCTCCCTCTGTTGTCTCCTCGGGGGGTCACATTCGAGATTGTAAGCTCTTTGGGGCAGGGATTTGTTGCCTTCTTACCCTGCAGAGCAACCTTCACACCAATGGCTCTGCGAGGGAACGATTCCCTGTCTCCAGGATTTAGTGACAGCTCTCCTTTGCACTCTCCAGATTAAACTCAAATTAACCACATCCATTCTGGGGGCCTGTAAATCTTATCAGCAGAGCTCCCCATCTATAGCTCCTCTTGGGTCTTCAGAGAGGCTAAGGGGGCCCTCTTGGTAGTTCATTGTGGGGTAGATATCCCAAGAGAGGCCATTTTCTGTGATGGCTCTAAGATGTGGCATTCCCTCCCCACAGAGGTCTGCCCGACACCTTGCAGAGCTTTTGTTCTCTGCTGAAGACATCCCTCTTTAACCTGGTCTTTGAGATCGGGCAGAGGCAGGCAGATTTAGGACCCAGCCTGATCTTTCTCACTGCAGATCGTTTTAACTGATTTTAATATTTTCACAGTGCTGTAACTTGCTCTGGGACCTCGTGGTGACAAGCCTGACCTATCTGCATACTTGCAACATCTGTTTTTATTCCGTATGATCAGTCACACAAGGCAGCAGGTTCACAGCTATTATAAAATATGCTTCGTGGAAGTCGTGGCTCGGCTGCTCTGGCTCCAGGGAGAGTGAGGGAATGTAATTTGAGTGAAGTGTCCTATTTGCAGCATTTGCCATGTGTATTATTCTTATATTATTTGCATTTTTTGGGGGGGATATATAACATTTGGTTATGGTTCAGAGTGAAGAATTCATCATCAAGAAAGCAGCTGCTCTAGCTAAACCCTTTCTATGGGTCAGTGATGCATTTGGAGGAATTGGTTACATTCCACAAAGGAGTTTGTCGTCAAAACTGTTCCCAAGGACTCTAGATTACTTGGGCTTGAAAAGGACTAATTTGTCGAAATGGGCTTGCAGTCACCCTAGAGTGTCAGACTCAAACCCCACCTGATCAGAACCACAGAACTGTAGAGCTGCAAGGGGACCCCAAGAGTCATCTAGCCCAACCCCGGCAATGCAAATTAACGAATTAAATCCCACAAACTTATTTCAAAGGCAAAGCAAGCAAGCCCTTACTTTCCTCTCCCGCTTTGACGTACTGCATCCCAAACATTTAGGGTTGGTTCTTTCGTTGCTCCCTGGCATTTTCTCCCTCCCTACACACCCTTTCAAGCTGTCAGCAGGCATACAATCCTTTTGCAGACAAATATTTTTCAAAAGAAAGGAAGAAAGGAAGGAGGGAAGGAAAAGAAGCGCAAAAGATGCAAACCCACATACCTTCCTGGGTCCTTGGCTGATGAAATACTGGGCCAGTTCAAGGGCACACTTGGCATCTTCGGTTGGATCATGGCCGCTTCCGTCTGTGCGCTGGATTTCCTTCCTGCAGAGGAGAAAAGCAAGATGTGCAGAAGGGTTAAGTGCGGCAATGCAGCGAGGGCCGTGGTAGCAGCACACTCTGCCTTGCAGAATGGCTCTTTCATGAAAAGAATCCCCCTTTGTGGCCGAGAGCAAAGACAATCTCCTTGTGATTTCCGGGATCTGCTCTGTTTTCCAAACCTTGGGGTGGAAGTTGGCACAATCTGACCCCTCACAGGTTGGAAAAGGGCTGTAGCTCAGTGATAGAGCACCTGCTCTGCATGCAGAATGTCTCGGGTTCAATCCCTGGCATATCTCTGGAGCAGGGCTGGTAGGGACCCCGTCTTGAAATCCTGGGGAGCTGCTGCCAGTCAGAGTAGACTGGTGACTGGGAGCGGCCGCCGAGACCATATAACACCGGTCCTGAAAGACCTACATGGGCTCCCAGTACGTTTCTGAGCGCAATTCAAAGTGTTGGTGCTGACCTTTAAAGCCCTAAACCAGGCTTCCTCAACCTCGGCCCTCCAGATGTTTTTGGCCTACAACTCCCATGATCCCTAGCTAGCAGGACCAGTGGTCAGAGATGATGGGAATTGTAGTCTCAAAACATCTGGAGGGCTGAGGTTTATTTCTTTGACATCTGATGGGAGGGCGTTTCACAGGGTGGGTGCCACCACCAAGAAGGCCCTCTGTCTGGTTCCCTGTAACTTCGCTTCTCTCAGTGAGGGAACTGCCAGAAGACCCTCGGAGCTGGACCTCAGTGTCCGGGCTGAGTGATGGGGGTGGAGATGCTCCTTCAGGTATATAAATTCAATTCAATTCAAAATAAAATAAAATAAATACATACATACAGTGTGATCCTATATAACTACATACTCGAAGCAAGCCCCATTGAGCCCAGATAAGCATTGATAGGATTCCAGCCTTAATCAATTGCAAAATCTTCTGCTTAGAATGATCGCCTTTCATGATTCAGCAGCTCAGCATTTCACTTATTATACACTGACTTAAACTGTTGGTAGAGAATGAGAGTCTTAATCTTAAGGTCATGGGTTTGAGTCTCATGTTGGGCCAAAGGATTCCTGCACTGCACAAGGCTGGACTCAGATGAGCCTCACAGTCCCTTTCCAACTTTATGATTCTATAGCTTGGGGGTGATGGGTGACAGGGGAAATACTTTACCTTAAAACTGCTTCTGCTAAGAATTTGAGCTTGAATCGTTTGCCACCCTTCCTGGCAAAAAGAAGAGAAGTATCTATAATGTTCGGATGCACCATCTGGAAGAAGCAGAGAGGGGTGTTAGAATACATGACTCAAAAAAGGGTGTCATTTTTAAGTTGCAAACAAGGCTAGGAAACTCGATCTTTTGCTACTGGCCCAGATTTGCAGCCTGCAAGCTGGAAAAATACTAATAGTGAACAAGAAGGGCCTGTTGTATCAGGCCAGCAGCCCGTCCTGTTCTCACAGCAGCCAACCAGATGCCTGTGGGAATCTGCCTGCAAGCAGGACACAAAGCCAATGACTCAAGATCGCCTTCCTCCATGGCTGGATCTAGACACGTCCAAGAAGTGATTCAGTTAAACACGTTGTAAACTTCACACAGGGAAGTCCCGTTGGCGAAAAACAGGACTCCACAGTGCCATCTGGTGTCAAAGTGTTATAATACATATAAAGCGCTTTATCTTTACAAATGTAGCTGAGTCCCACTCGATCCTTTAGTGTGGCGGCACTTTGGAACTCCCTGCCTGTTGAGATCAAGCAGGTGCTTTTCCTGTGCTTTTTCCGACACCTGTTAAACACATTCTTGTTCAGAAAATCCTACTTAAGAGGCTTAGAAAGTTAAGACGATTCTAATCTGTTTTAGCATTTTAACTTTTATACTCTTTATAAAAGTGTGGTTGTGACTTTTTCCCTTGATTTTACTGCTTTATCTTTCTGCAAGCTGTTCTGAGGTTTTCTACAACCAATGGCTTCCAAGTTACAAGATTCTGAACAGTAAAGATCTGTTCGACAGCGGAACAGACTCCCTCGGAAGGTTATGGATTCTTCTCCCTTGAGAGATTTTTAAGCGGAGGTTGGATGGCCATCTGTCTTGGATGTTTTAGTTGAGATTCCTGCATCACAGGGGGTTGGATTAGATGACCCTCGGGGTCCCTTCCAACTCTACGATTCTGTAAGTGGTGTATGAATTTTGTGCAATAAACAAACAGCACCTTGCCCGCCTGCAACTCCTAGCACCTGGTATGCAGAGGCAAACTGGCTCCAACAATGGAGGTAGAACATAGCTGTTATGTTATGTACAACTAGAGCTGGGTAATATATCCTTGCAAGGATAATTACCCTTAATCATCCTTGTTTTTCCTTCTCCAGCTGTCTCCCGCTGTCGTGGGAGCTGCCTAAATTAAGGCAGAACGGAACTGGAAGCCAGGGGCAATATATATCTTTCAAAACCAGTTTCAAGTCCACATCATGATATTGGTTTCAGAATTTTTGACCTGGCAATACATTGCGAATCATGATGTGTGTGTGTGTGTGTGTGTGTGTGTGTGTGTGTGTGTACTATGCAAAAATCACAATGTGGAGTAAAATGCGTGAAGCCAGCCAATGCCTCTAACACAGCTCCATCCTTATTTCAGACGTCGTGACATACTGGTATACATCAAGATCACACATATCGCCCAGCATTAATAACAATCCTTGATAATAGCCCCTAGACGGCTAGATGGACAGAGAGCCTAACTCGGTATAGCTCCCTGTGTTTCTAAGGTTAAACATGCAGATTCAATTTCCTTGCCCTTTACGCAAGAGGTCCAAGCCCTGAGAGGAGTGAGACTTGTCGAAGGAAAGGAGACTCACAGACTCACTTCTAGAGCTTGAAGGTCAAAATTCAAAGAGTGGCCCACTAAAACCGCGTCAGAGGGCAGCAGCTTCTTCAACCGGACCTGGATGTCGGCAAGGGTTGTCGTGACAGGAAGAAGCAGCTCTTCTGTGATGCCAGAGTAACTTCAAAACACAAGAGGAGGGGTAGTCAGAGCCCCTGAAGGGACACTGCATTTTTAAGCCAAGACAAAACTCTGGTGAGAATCCAAGGCACAGAATCTCGCCTGGCCTCTTCATTTAAAATCTGATTTGAAACATCCCGAATTTCCTTCTCTTGGCCAAATCATACATTCCCTGTGGAACAGCTCAGACCTGGCCTTTGCAGGGAGAAGGGGTGTCACAGAACGGCCTGCGTCGCTTCAGACAGCCAAAGAGGGAAATGTAGGTTTGTCCAGAAAGGGTACGTCATTTCTGATGATCAGTCTGTGAGTGCCGATACTTATACTGCCAAATCTGCATTACCCAGGTAGCAGAGGGGGATCTCAGCTGGTCCCTGAATGAGTGCAGTGTGGGTGGGAAGGTTTGCAGAAATATAACAATTCTTGAAAGAAAACCCTATGGGCAGGGGGAGGATCATCCAAACAGCCCCATCAAGTCTGAAAAATGCTCAGTGGCCACAGAAGGGGAAGCAGGGTAACAGAAAAGGGATTTTGGGGAGGAATGGCTTAGATTTTCCCAGCCTTGGTTCCCCAGGTGTTGTTGGAGTACAATTCCCCTCATCTCTGACCAGCTGGTGAGAGCTGTTGTCTGGCAACATCTGGGAAAAGGGTAGCTGAGAGTATCTTGAACAGAAGCAATTCTAAGTCCCACGTGCTAACTCTCAATTTATGGGATACACACACACACTCCCCTGCAGCACCTAGGCTTGGGGTTTTTCTGCCCCTTCTCCCCCACAGAATAAATGGGTGACAAGGGTACCTTGTGAGGTAATTTCTTATTGGTAACTTGGGCTTGACCAGCTCATTCATAATGCACCGACCACTGGCATCCACTACTGAGATTCGCGTGAGTTCGGATCCCTTATCGGTGAGGCACTGGGGAAAACATTGAGAAGCAAAGAACATCAAGGAAAGTCTTGACTGGCTCAGGCTGAGACCTTGCTTTCCTCCCCACAACATCCAAACCCCTGCCACGTAAGTACAAGCCCACAAGCAAAGGGGTCTCCTGACCAGGGCTGGTTCGAGTACTCAGAGTTGCTGAGGAGGCTTTTAGGAAAGACCTGGCAACGTTTCACGCTGAAGGTCTCCCACAGTTTAAGCCTCAGATACGGCAAGGAAACATAACACAAGCACAACACTCATTTCTTTTGTTTGTCAGTGAGTGTCACGCCAACGTACCATTTCACAGTCCAGCCCAAAGAGGGGACTGCTGTCTGTCGCTGGGCCATCACAACAGGTGCGGACAAAATGGCTGCAGTTGCTGAGGCCTAGAGAAGGAAGTGGAGGTATTTCAGCTCCAAAAGACATGGCAAGAGCCAGTGTGGTTGGCGCTTCCATTTCAAGAGAACGGTGTGCAAGTTCTGTGACGTACGATGGAAGGCCAAGGAAAATGAAACTTAGCTCAGTCTGAAAGAATATATCCGAGTACTCTGAAAATCATTTGCCCACCAACAAAGGGTAGATCTGGCTGAAAGGGAGCACAAGGATATCTGCAATGATTGGTGCAATGAATCATAATTATGATTACTTAATAATTATTGGACGCGGGTGGCGCTGTGGGTTAAACCACAGAGCCTAGGACTTGCCGATCAGAAGGTCGGCGGTTAAAATCCCCTCGATGGGGTGAGCTCCCGTTGCTCAGTCTCTGCTCCTGCCAACCTAGCAGTTCAAAAGCACATCAAAGTGCAAATAGATAAATAGGTAAACTGGCGGGAAGGTAAACGCCGTTTCCATGCGCTGCTCTGGTTCACCAGAAGCGGCTTAGTCATGCCGGCTACATGACCCGGAAGCTGTACGCCGGCTCCCTCGGCCAATAAAGCGAGATGAGCGCTGCAACCCCAGAGTCGGCCACGACTGGACCTAATGCTCAGGGGTCCTTTTACCTTTAATAATTATAATATTATCGTATGATTGTAGAAGGGACGTGGCTTTGAGAAGGCGTGGCTGTGATCGTCATGAAGGGACTCTGCGCTTCTAAATTTGCCACCACATGACTGACTAGAACGGTAAGCGATGAGGTGGCAGACGACAAAAGCAGACTTTTTAACAATAGTATGGGTTCTAAACAGCAGCTAGCATATAAACAACGGTTTGTCATGGGGTCTGACCTGAATCACCTTCTCAAGCTACCCTGCCTAATTTTATTCCATTGGTGATGCTGAATAGTTAAGAGAATTTGTACACATCGGTACATGTGCTCCATCCCCGAACCACGGCATCCCCCCACTTTTCAAATAATCTGCAAATTAACTGTAATCACAAATGTGCGTTTCTGTTTTCCCCAATAACAGGAGCTTACCTTCCAAGGGGTAATCATTGAGACGCATCTCCTCCGCAGTAAGGACATATCTGGAGAGCCCATGGGCCTCTTCTCCATATTTATGAATTATGGGATTTTTCTGCGTAACTGAAATAGAGAACAAAGGGAGGGGTCAGCAGGGTTGTGGGAGCCAGACAGTTTGCAGAATATAAACCTCCGGGGGGTGGGGGGCTGGAATTGCAAGACAACTCAATTAGGACCAGGTGTGTTCATTGGACACAGAATGCTGACTGACAGGTGTTTGTGTGTGTAAAACTGGGGGAATGGAATGGAGTACCCTGAAAAGAGCATGGCTGGCTGAAATTCCGAACAGGAGCACTCCATACAGCCAGGTTTTGTTTCGGGTTCTACAGTACTTGCATTTCCATACATTGCATTAATACTCCCTGTCCTCAACACTGCACAAATGTCAAGTCATGCACATTTCATCCAAGCGGGTCTGCTGAGAATTGCGGCCTTAATTAAAATTCTAATTTAAAGTTGTTGGTTTTTTTTAAAAAAATCCAAAATAAATTAAAGGCAGCTTTTGTGTGGACTGCTAAAAAAAAGGCAACTTATCTTTTTCTTAACAGAGGACAAAAACAGGAAAGTCTTCAAGATCTAGTAGAAGCAGGTCTCATGCAGGTGGAGAGGCAGTGACAGAAGACATCACCTGTTGAATTCCTGCCTTTTAGGCACCTTGCATGAACCCTGACGGTGTAGAGCAGCCAGCAGCCACAGATGGAAACCCTTGGTTTCTGGCTCCTCTGTTTGGTGGGTCGCTACTTCTCCTTCCTGTGGCCTACAACTGCACACTCTGAAACAGCTCTGGGGTAGCTCCGTCGTTAAGAGCACGAGACTCTTAATCTCAGGGTCAAGGGTTCAGTCTCCACGTTGGAGAAAATATTCCTGCATTGCAGAGGGTTGGGCTAGATGACCCCCTTGGTCCCTTCCAATTCTACGATTCAATGGCAGAGAATCCTGAGCTGTATGTTGAGAATCTGTGGCAGGCTCACAGGCATCAGTTGGTGCTAGTTTCTGTCAGGCAGGAAACCTGTGTCGCTCCTTTGGGCCCTAAGCCATTTAAGGCTTTTTATATGCAAGTGCCAACAGATTGAATTTGGCCCAGAGGCTCAATGACAGCCAGTGCTGTGCTTTCAGGACTGAACTATTTGGGCAGAGCTGTACCATGTGTTTGACGGACGCCAGGTCAGATTAACAGGAGAGCCACACATGCCAATCTGGAATAGCAAGGGATTTTAACCAACCGGGGTTCAAGTACAGTGGTACCTCGGGTTAAGTACTTAATTCGTTCCGGAGGTCCGTTCTTAACCTGAAACTGTTCTTAACCTGAAACACCCCTTTAGCTAATGGGGCCTCCTGCTGCTGCTGCGTGGCTGCCACGCGATTTCTGTTCTCATCCTGAAGCAAAGTTCTTAACCAGAGGTACTATTTCTGGGTTAGCGGAGTCTGTAACCTGAAGCGTCTGTAACCTGAAGCGTCTGTAACCTGAGGTACCACTGTATTTATTTATTGGCCGCTGTATAAGCTAAGCTATATTTGTGGCCATCTTGCAGGGATTAAATGGAACAAAATTTACAGTAAATCAGTATAATGCAGTTTATACACAGTATAATACGCCTTGTAAAATAAGGTACAGTAGTACCTTGGGTTAAGTACTTAATTTGTTCCGGAGGTCCATTCTTAACCTGAAACTGTTCTTAACCTGAAGCACCACTTTAGCTAATGGGGCCTCCTGCTGCTGCCGCGCCGCCGGAGCAAGATTTCTGTTCTCATCCTGAAGCAAAGTTCTTAACCTGAGGTACTATTTCTGGGTTGGCGGAGTCTGTAACCTGAAGCGTATGTAAGCCAAGGTACCACTGTACACACAAATACTAAATACCTTGCCTGCTGATCTGTGGAGCGTCATTTATTCCCAAGCCGCAAAGTTCTTTCATAAAGTCATCAGAGGCCGGGGGCAGAGAGAAGCGCTGTTGAAAGACACAGAGGACATGGCAAACCAAAGAACTGAAAATGCAGAGAAACATGTGCGTCACAGCGAGATTTCTCTTGTATCCAGGAATGGAGAACCTGTAACTCTCCACAACTCCAAATGTCACCATTTGCTTGTTTATTTAACGCCTTCTGAAACACACCCTAAGGAAATGCACAAAGTGCAACGAAGACAGCTTTATTTATTTATTACATTTAGAGGTCGCCTTCTGCTTCAAGAAGCTCAAGGTGGTGGCACTGTTCTCCTCACTCCCCATTTTATCCTCACAACAACCCTGTGAGGTAGGAGAGGCTGAGAAAAGCAGGGACTGCCCCCCCGGTCACCCAGTGAGCTCCATGGCTGAGTGGGGATTCGAATCCTGGCCTCCCAGGCTGCAGTCCAATACTCAAAACATTACACCACACTTAAAAACAACATGGAAAATAACAGCAGATAACTTTAAAAACAAACGAAGCAGACACATATGGCAGCTGGAAAAGCCGGGAAGCTTAAACAAAACCAAAAAGAAAAAGAAAAACTTGGGTGGGGTTTTGTTTTGTTCTTTTGGTACCCCAGTAATTAAAAATACATTTCACTGACTCCTAGTGTTGGGTCGGGTCCAGAAACCCTGCATACAAATAAATTTAACATGAATGAATAGCAGCTACGTAAGTTCTCGCATATTCGGACAGAGAAGGTGCCAAAATACACAACTGAACAAAAGGTCAGGCCAAGTAATTAAGGGGCTGCTATGGAAGCCATGTGCCAACCCCACATTTTTCTTTCCTGCTTGATGTCTTAGGGCAGGGGTCAGCAAACTTTTTCAGCAGTGGGCCGGTCCACTGTCCCTCAGACCTTGTGGGGGGTCAGACTATATTTTGGGGGGAAATGATGCAAGAGCACCACGAGCCCCGGTGGCTGCTTACCCGTGTCTTGCAAGCGGCAGGGGCTGGTGGCAGGACGATGAGCGGCGTGTGAAAGGGCTCCAGAGAGGGGCTGCTTAAAATGGCGGCTGCTCGAGAGCTGCTGCTGCTGGCACCAACAAAACCCAGTCCCCTTCCTCCTCTAGGCAGGGCGGGGAGAAGCCAGGAGGAAGGAGGGAGGAGGCGCCACCGCCGCTGTGTGAGAGGGAAAGAACGCATGTGCTGGCGATCCATGTGGCAATTCCCGGACTGTCCGCGGGCCGGATCCAGAAGGCAATTGGGCCTGATCTGGCCCACAAGCCTTAGTTTGCCTACCCATGTTTTAGGGGGTCCCACAGACTAAGGAAAGCGGTGTGGTAGATTTACCCTCCACTCAGATTTCAAGACAGTGGCCCAAGTCCAAAACTTCTGAGGTTGATAGTTCTGGAAATAACAGAGCCTAGATAGAAATAAGTGGACGCCTAACCAGGAAAGTCCAAAGCTGAAAAATTACAGGATTTCCCTTTTGATCAAACATGCAGTAGTACCCAGGTTCTGATTGCAGGCTTCTGATGGACATCTGGTTGGTTGCTGCGAGAACAGGATGCTAGACTAGAATCACAGAACTGTAGAGTTGGAAGGGTCATCTAGTCTAACCCCCTGCAATGCAGCAACCTCAACTAAAGCATCCATGACAGATGGCCATCCAACCTCTGCTTAAAAACCTCCAAGGAAGGAGAGTCCACCACCTTCCCAGGGAGTCCGTTCCACTGTCAAACAGTTCTTACTGTCCAGAAGTTCTTCCTGATATTTAGTCAGAATTTCCTTTCTGGTAACTTGAAGCCGTCAGTTCAGGTCCCGCCCTCCGGAGCAGGAGAAAACAAGCTTGCTCCCTCTTCCATGTGACAGCCCTTGAGAGATTTAGCCTAACTGAACAGGGCTCTTCTTATGTTGAATGTACGTGTCATTTGGAAGGATTTTTAATTCATCAAAACATCGAGCAAACGACGATTCCCCTTCTCCCCGTGATAGAGGTCCACCGACTGATCCTGGTCTTTTGTCTTTTTAAGTTTCACCTCCGCGCTAGCTGAAGCGCCCAAACACTTTCCAAACGCACGTGCAACAGACGCACTGCATAAACAGACCCCTATTAATAGGCAGAAAACAAGCAGGGTCTGCAATAAAATGTTGCAGTGCAGAGGGCTCCTTTTTTCAGCACTCCAGACAACCAGCCGTGCCCAATTCTAGGATACTCCATTCTACTTCCCCCTTCGGGGTTTGCCTCCCCTCCCTTTTTTATTCCTCACAGCAACCATGTGAGGTAGGTTAGGCTGACCCTGTGAGCTCTCTGGCCAAGGATTTGAAACTTGGTCTCGTAAGAAGAGCTCTGGCCAAATGTCCAGCTAGCTTAGCATCCTGCCCTCGCAGTCGCCAACTAGCAAGAGCAACAGCCCTTGCTTGTGACTGATTACCAGTCAGTGGTATTCAGAAATATACTCCCTCCAACAGTGGTGATAGAACCACCATCTTTCCGAATACTCATCTCCCAGGTCATAGTCTAGTATAGTCCAAACACACTAGCATACAGCCATTTTTAAACTGCCTCACTCTTGAGCCTGCAATTGTTGCTTTAATGGTGGGGAGGTCTGCGCAGGGGGACAAATAACATTTTCAGGGAAATGGGAGTGACTAAAACGGGCCTCTTTTGTGTCGTTATCGTATTAATGACCTCGACTTCCAGGCAGGAGCCAGAGAAAGCTCAGTCTTCGTCTCGCTGGCAAGGACTGGCGACGGCATATTCCTGGAAAGTCTTGAATTTGCTCTCAATTAAAGACATGTGTTTCCTTGCCACTGGAAAGCCCCCCCCCCCACATCCACCCACCGCTAAAAAAACACAAAAAAATAACTTGGGCAAAGTTTACTCATTCAAAGCATCCTGTTCAGAGGAGACTTGTAAGGAAAACCAAAAATAAAAAGAAAAGAAATTGAGCACATTAAAGCAGACTCTATTCTGCGTGGAAAACAGTTGTCTCTTTCAAAAGACAGAACGTACCGTTTGTGTTAAGAGAAGCACATCACGCAAACGCATATTCGCAGCTAGGTTTTGGAGCCCTGTGTGCCAAGACTTGGTAGACAAAGTTCTTGGGGAGAGTGCATAGGGAAGACTTTTAATGTTTAATTATTTTTTTATATACGTTGGAAGCCACCCAGAGTGGCTGGGGTAACCCAGTCAGATGGGTGGGGTACAAGTGAAAATGAAAATAACAACAACAGCAACAACAACAACAACAATAATAATAATATCTGGTGCCCTCTTGAGTGGCCACAGATTGTGGCTGGAGAGTGGGGAGAACAAGGGAGAATAGCACGTCCAATTCGTCACTTTATTTCATTCCTGCAAATCAGGCAACAAAACCTGCCAGCCTGAAAAAGGGTTCGCAGCAGAGGTGGGGAAGTTTCTCTGGCCTGAAGGTAACTCTCCCTTCTCAACTGACTTCTGGGGGGTTGAGGGGGCAGAGCTAGAGGGAAAAGTGGGTGGTGCAATGGATGTGAATTTTACACAAACTGAAACATATGCACCTCCCCTCTCTATCCTCTTATCTGTGTGTGCGATATGGACGGATGGAGATGAAAGGATTCATTCCAGCCAGGCAAAAACAATACAAAGCAAAGCTGATAAGGGGCATGTCCAGGAGCCAGGGCGGCGGCGGCGGGGGGGGGGCACATTTGGCCCACAGAACTGAGGTTTGCCATCCCTAGTTTGCTGCCCTCTGGAACTGATTATAGGAGCTCTGTCCCGATTATAGGAGCTTGCCCAGATGCCTCAGGGATTACGGTACGGCTGGTCAACTTACATGTCTGAATATCTTTCGGAGATGCTTGAACTGCAGGTAGAAGCGGTCGAAGTGGAGCTGACCGACGTCCCGCAGGACCACCACCACTACGCCAGCCAGACGCCTCCGGTGATGAACACGGCACCAGCTGCACCACAAAGCAGGGGGAGAGGGAAAGCCATTACCGCTCCGGTGAGCCTCCTGCCTTTCTCTAGGTGGGGGGCGACAAAGCACGGTAATGGGGGGGGGCAAGGTCTGTAGCTCAGCGGCAGAGCATCTGCTCTGCATGCAGAAGGTCCCGGGTTCAAATCCCCAGGCATCTCTAGGTCCTGTCTGAAACCCTGGAGAGTCAGTGTAGACAATACTGAGCTTGCTAGACCAGTCGTCCTGTGATCGTGGTCTGCTTGTGGGATTCCCATAGGCATCTGGTTGGCCAATGTGACAACAGGAGACTGGACTAGATGGGCCATTGGCCTGACCCCGCTGGCCCTTCTTGCGTTCTGTTTCAGTATAAGGCAGGTTCCTTGGTCATGGGTATTTTAGGGACAAGGACCTGGTTTCCAGCCCTGGTCAATGTTGTTGATGCAGCGCTGGGACACAGAAAGATAATAATAATAATAATAATAATAATAATAATAATAATAATAATAATAATTTATTTATACCCTGCCCATCTGGCTGGGTTTCCCCAGCCACTCTGGGCGGCTTCCAACAAAACACTAAAATACAATAGTCTATTAAACATTAAAAGCTTCCCTAAACAGGGCTGCCTTCAGATGTCTTCTAAAAGTTTGGTAGTTATTTTTCTCTTTGACATCTGATGGGAGGGCGTTCCACAGGGTGGGTGCCACTACCGAGAAGGCCCTCTGCCTGGTTCCCAGTAACTTGGCTTCTCGCAGAGAGGGAACAGCCAGAAGGCCCTCGGCGCTGGACCTCAGTGTCCGGGCGCCGGACTGTAAATGCTCTTTATGCCTCTTTAGTCCAACACCCTTTACTTTGATTGCCACAAGTTCTCCAGTTCTCAGTCAAAGAGATCTTCCTATCACCTGCTGTGTGAGTCTCCCCCCCCTTTTTTTTAAGTCAATGCCAAGAACTGAACCAGGAACTTTCTGCATGCTTTGCCCCTCTTGAGCATGGTTAAGGAAGAAGGAGAATATTCATTCAGTGCAGCGAAGGCCTGCAGCACTGCTGGGGAATCTCAAGTGCTGAATGCGGCCCCCAGGTATCTCTACCAGGCCCCCAGGACTCTCTCCTGACCACATCCTTCACAATATAGCCTCCCAACAGCACATGGCAAAGCTGCTTTTGAAAGGCAAGGAATTTGGAAAAGCAGTCCGGGACATGGTGTTTTGTCTGCTGCTTCCTAGTTTACAAATGCTGTACTGATTTGTTGATCGCATTACACGACTTTTGCTTTAATTGTGGTGTTCAGCTTATTTTTTAGTTGCTACTTTGTTAACAGTGTTTTATAGACTGCAATTGTTTCACTGATGATTTGTTACTTGTTCTAGATGATTCACGCTGCATTTGTGATGTTCTCCATCAATCTCCCTTACTGGCATGAACAGGATGCAGAAGTATTTAAGTCAAAGCGTAAAATTGGCATCTGTTCATAGGAGATGCTTTAAGATAAAACTAAGGTTAAAAAGTGCCTCTTGAGTCTTACAGTGATGTGGCATCTCTCAGAAATTTTGCTACTTTCTCCACAATGCCATTAATTATCCCATATGATTTATGCTGCATTTATTATGTTCAACCATGTTCTTATTATTTATTGTTTGTAATCCTCTTTGGGATTCTTGAATGAAACTGTAATAAATCAAGCAAATCAATCCATCTGTTCAACAAAACAAAGGAAATCAATATTCCTACTGGACTAGATTTCTGTTCTTATCCTGAAGCAAAGTTCTTAACCTGAAGCACTATTTCTGGGTTAGCGGAGTCTGTAACCTGAAGCATATGTAACCTGAAGCGTATGGAACCTGAGGTACCACTGTATTTTCCTCAAAGATCCCTGGGAACTGTGTATGCTGGCAATAGCAGTTCTGCGAGGAGCAAACTACAGTTCCCAGAATTCTCAGACGAAGGTGATCGACTATATGGGACTGGCAGAGATGACGGGCAGAATCCGTGACCAAGGGAAAGAGACGGTGGAAGAAGATTGGAAGAAATTTAAATTTTATCTTAAAAATTGCTGCAAAATTAGTGAGTGTTAAAATGTCATGGGTAAAGCATAGCAGATTTGCAGCGATAAATGATTGGATAAGAGGAAAGAAAAAGGTTAAGGAAAGGGATTTATAGGTAATTTAGATCAGGGGTTGCTGAAAAAGTTTAAAACAGGGATGCAGAAAAGGGAGGCATGGGGAAGTCGTTGAAATTGGGTATAAGAAAAAAAGATTATGAAATTATACATGTTTATATGTTTGTTTGTTTGTGTATTGTTGTTTGTAATGTCTTATAATATATGTTGAAAAACTAATAAAAATTTTATTTAAAAAAAATACAGTTCCCAGAATTCTTTGGAGGAAACCATGCGCTTTAAATGCATGGTGCTGATGTGATCTATGTCGGTGCCAGAAACTTGACACAGGCTAATGGAGGCGTCAAAGGTGCATGGCTCACAGCTCATCAGAGCAGATGAGAATGGCATTAGGTGATGGTCTATAGTGAGATCTATTCCTGTTGGAGCATGTAGGATGGACTCCTAGACTGAACATATAGCAAGGATGGGCAGCCTTCAGTCCTCCAGGATGTTGCTGGACTCCAGTTCTCAACCTCAATGAGAGAATGGGAGTTGTGAGCCCATCAACACCTGGAAGGGGACAAGTGACTACCTGGGATGAGTTGCATCGTGGCGCTTCCCCAAAGCAGAATACTTGAGGAATCTGTACAGTTGGTCGTAGCTGATTTCAGAGTCTTCTCCAAACACTTCGGCAGACAAGCGGGGCTGCTTCTCCTGAAAAGAACGAGAGAACCGGCTCAGGATTGTTTACAAAGACAGAAAGCGTTGAAGTGTCTGAGCTGCCACTGAATGGATTCCAGAAGGGGACGACTCGTCTCTTACAAAAAGGGCACAGAGAAAATAAGTGAGCGAGCAGGGAAGACAGAGTGAGCATACAGTATTTTGATTATGCATAACTTGACATCACTTGGAAGCTATTTACATAAACACAGCAAATGCCAAGTGACTGCAGTTGGATGTGCCATTTGCAAAAATCCTCCGCTGGGAAGTTAACAACCCTGACTGTGAAAAAACACATGAGTCATCCTCTCAAAAACGACCTTGCAGGGTTAGAAATGGGGGGGGGGGGACTTGGCTGCCTGCTTTCCTACCTTTCGGTTTATAAGACTTGACCTACAAAGTGCTTTCAGTCTTGTCTTGATTTCATGAGGGCCAGAAGCTTGAGTTTAATTTTGCAGAATTCAGGGAGGAGCACACTGGCTTCACACAAGCATGGCCTGGAGGTGATGTGTCTTAATATGATGGCCACTTTTGATCAAGTATGGCCTTTTACAAGAGTTCTCCTGGATTTTGGCCCAGTGAGCATTCAGGCTGCTGCATTTTGTACTAGCTGCAGTTTCTGGGACAACTTCAGGGGAAGCCCTGCAAAGAGTGCATTGTACTAATCCAATATGGAGGTGACCAGCACCCTGAAAACTGTGGTCAGGCTACTCTGGTCCAGAAATGGCTGTAGCCAGGGCAACAGTCAAAGCTGTTAAAAAAGCATGGGGTTGTATCCAGCGCTAGTCCTATTCAGAGTTAACCCACTGAAGTTAATAGGCGTGACTAACGTAGGGTCATTATTTCCAATGGGTCTACTCTAGTACACAACTTATTGTTACTTTTTGCTGAGATTGGAGACTGAGGGGCTCATCCACAGAACTGAGAGCAGATCTCCTGCAATAGCAGGAACACTTACATCACTTTTAGCTTTCTGCTGGTTTTGGCAAACATCGCTTTCATCAACCTTCCTTCTCTTTTTAACCTTCTCTGTCTTTTCATTATCTTCACGGGGCCGTTTCTTTTTCATGACATGGGTTGCTGTATCCATTTCGTCCATCAGTATGGGGTTGGGGTTTTTTTCTTGGGGTGTGTATGTGTGTTGTATCTGTCAAAAAGAAGAATCAGGAAATAAAATAGCTGGAAACAGATTTAAGTTGAACAAAATATAACGAACCCCACAAGACGATTTGGCATCCCTTGGCAGGCACAGACAGAAGAGGAGGAAATGGGGTGGTGGGGTGGATTGTGGGAACCTGGGTTGGAGGCAGGCAAATCTCCTCTTTTCACTCAACTACAGTTGCTTTGGAAGAGGAAGCAGGGATGGGAGCTCTCCCCTCCGACCCACATGTGGAGCAGAAAGCCTCAGTGGAGGTTGCATAGCAGTGGTGGCCAAACCCGGCCCTCCAGATGTTTTCGGACTACAATTCCCATCATCCCTGACCATTGGTTCTGTTAGCTAGGGATGATGGGAGTTGTAGTCCCAAAACATCTGGAGGGCTGTTTGGCAACCACAGGATAGGGTTTTGATCTGCCAAGGGGGTTATGGCTGACAGGAAGTGGCAACTGATCAGGAAGGTGCTTGTCATCGAGACTCAGGAGCTGCCTTCACAGATGGAAGCAGCCCCATCTACCCCATGAGAGAGCACACTCGGAATCTCAACATCCCCACAAGGCAAGAGTCTCCTGAGTGAGCACACCACGTCTCAGCTTTAAAAGCTTGGTAGGATGGGTGGTGAAACTTGTTGTGACATCTTCGTTGCTTCTGTCTGGTTCTGAACTTCTTGCCCTGCTCTTGAACTCCTGAGTCCTGTGTCAGCTGCTGAGCCTGTACTTCTAGCCATCTGAATAAAGACATCTTTCTTATTTACAAGTCTGTGTGTTTTGGGAGGAAACCAGGGCAATGTTCTGCCACATTGGAAATGGGTTTCAGCATGGTGCAACTGTGTTGTGGGAGGGAGTAGGGGCTACTGTTTTGTTTTCGTTCTCTTGTTTTGTGTGTGTGTTTTCTTATCTTGTATTTTTGTGTTGTGAGCTGCCTTGAGATCTATGCATGGAGGGCGGTATACGAATTTAATAAATAATAGTAACTGGGAGCATTTACACAATGGTTCCAACCAGTTAAGCTATTTATGGTCACAAGACAGTATACGTTTGTTCTATGTTTTACGTTTGTGCACTCAGAAGTCCTGCTGAACTTAATTGGGCTTACTCTCTAGGAGATGTGCCAATGATTGCAACCTATACCACACTGAAAGCAGTGGGGAGTTTGGTGTCTTCAACTTCTCCATTGCCTTCAATAAGGGGCAATGAAATGGGGTGCCCTAGAAACAGAAGCACCCCACACTGCTGTTGCAGGCCTCCTCCCCTTTGAGAACACTCAAATTAACAATGGTACTTAAAAGTAAATCATAATTAATCTGTATTAATGATTTCAACAGGACAAAAGCTCCGTTTACCTAGGCTGCAACTATACTCCCACTTACCTGGGAGGAAACCCCATTGACTTCAACAGGGCACACTTCTGAATAGACATGGTTAGGATTGTCATGTTATTCTAGATCCAATCCACAACTGAAGGGGAAGCCATTATGGAACAAACATACTTCTGGTGAAGCCAAGCACATAGCAACATGCCAGACCCTCTAAGTGTCTCTATTTTCCAGGGACGTCCCTGGTTTAGAGAAGCCGTCCTGGTTTCTGATTTGATCCTGGAATGTCCCACTTTTCCTTAGGATGTCCCTATTTTCATTCGAGAAATATTGGAGGGTATGGTAGGATGTCCTTATTTTCATTCGAGAAATGGTGGAGGGTATAGTTATCCAGCCCCCCGAGCCATCTGAAGGCAATCCTGTATAGGGAAGTGGTATTTTAAAAAATGTTTTTATATGTACTGAAGGCTGCCCAGAGTGGCTGGGGCAACCCAGTAAGCTGTGTGGGGTATAAATACTAAAATTATCATTATGGAACGGGAGGTCCCTATTTTCATCGGAGAAATGTTGCGAGGGTATGACATGCATAATAATAATAAAGGGAGGAAATAAATGTTGTGTCGTGAAAAGGTTGTAATACACACCATACAATTGAAACAGATTTCCTCTCCCCAAATCCTGGGAACCGTAGTCTGCAATTCCAAGCACCCATAACAAACTACAGCTCCCAGGATTAAGCATATGGTGTGCATGGCAGCCTAAATAGCATGGAGCAGGTGCAGAGACACCCACAGCGTGTGCAATGATGGTGAGGAGACTCAAGACTGCAGGTTACAGAGCCAATGTTAGCACTACTCAGAGTAGACCGCTGGGAGACCTGCAGCCATGTGCGTTTATCCGGGGAGGGGGGGCGGGATTCCTCCTCCTCCTCCTGCCCTCTGAAGGCAAACCCCGCATAGCCGCTTCTCCCGTCCCCCCCGGGGACATAGAAACGCCTTTCAAAGAACGACGGTCGTTTAAGCAGGAGAGACGCTCACCTTCTTCCTCCGTTTGCCTTCGCGCGGTGCAGAGCGGAGCTCCCAATCGAGGAAAAGCTTTCGATCGGCAATCGTTTCCTTCGGCCTAGGCTACTCGCCCACCCACCCGCTCTCTCGGAGCGCCGCATAGGCTGTTGGAGAAGTCGCGAGCGGGGACTCCGGAGAAGAACGGAGAGCTCCCCGGAAGTCAGAAGGACCAGACCCTAGTAGCCGATTTGTCGACGGCATCGATAAGAGGCGGGATCCGCGGGCTGTTCAAAACGGAGGCCGGAAACGGAGAGGAGTGGGGAGCGTGGAGCGTGGAGCGTCGGGGATGGGGGATGGGAGTGGGAGGCCGTAACCATGGCGACGAAGAAGTTGGCCAGGTGAGGCCTACAACAGGCGCTGCATCCTCCTTTTCCTCCATTTCCCTAGTGGGCTCTCGGGTTATTATTATTTTTATTATTATTAATTTCATTTATACACTGCCTTTTCATCCAAAGAGCTCCAGGCAGCGCACTGCCCCCTCCTTATTCATTTAATCCACCCAACAACCCTGTGAGGTTGGTTAGGTTCAGAGGCAGTGAGTGGCCCAAGGTCACCCAGGGAGCTCCTTGGCTGAGTGAGGTTTCGAACCCTGCTCTCCCAGGTCCTAGTCTGGTGCTCTAACCACTGCACCACCCTGGTTAACAAGCCTTGTGTGTTTCTTTTCCCTTGGGAAGGTTTGGGTGTTTAAAATAAGGGTTTGGAGGGAGCTGGTGAGAAGATGCTGCCAGATGTCTGGAACAAACCCCCATTTTGCCCCCATTCTCTCCCCTTTTATCCCATTTTTTTTGAGCTTCGTGTAAATAGGTTACAGGTTGGGCCGCTTGCATTTCATTACTAGTTGTCCCAACTGTTCTCCACACTTTTTCTCAAGGGATTTGGGAGCCTCAGGCCTGAATCTCGATCGCTTGGTTACCCCCCAAAATACTGTTCTGCTATTGAGAGATTAATTTTTCAGTATGTGTTTGTATTTATTTTATTTTTATTTTTATTTTTGTAGACAGCTTGGCATTATTAGAAGAATTTCTAAAACATCGCCCGGTGGCCAGAATCATGGCAAACCCAAACTGAGTGAGTACTGTGTCTGAATTGCAAAGCAAAAATCACTGTCTTTGCTCTTGCAAATAACGCAATCCTCGCTTGATTTTGTAGGGCAGTTGTTTGACTACTTAATAATTATTGATTTTGAGTCTACGTGCTGGAAAGAAGGCAGAAAATGTTACACTCAAGAAATCAGTAAGTGGAGATTTAGTAATGTTGTTTGAGAACTGCTTCTGTGTGATCGGTAGATTAATAATGGAGCTATCAAAACATTGCTCATGCAGTTTATTTGTATATAATTCCCAACCTACCTATCCCAAACTCTACATGTAAAGTATTCATATTTTGATACTTAATTTACATGAATGACTGGAGGTGGGTACTGGAACATAACAGCAGCTGGTATTTGGGGCACACCTCTTACCATGCCCTTAGATCAGAGGTTTTCAACTTTTTTGAGTATGGCTCCCTTGACCAACTACATTCTTTCTGCAGCACCCCTATTAAAACATGCTGAAATGTTTAGCTTGTTTAAACCTGGGGCACAGTTGCAATTAATTGCATTTTTATCTCTTCCTCTCTCAAAGGATCTTAGAAAGATTTATATAATCCCCTCTCCCTTTTATACTCACAACAATCCTGTGAGGTAGGTTAGGGTAAGGAAATATAACTGACCCAATGTATTTTATGACCAGGGGGCGGGGGACCTTAAACCTTTGACCCAGCACTCTTTAACTCCATTTGTAAAACTGCATTTTTAAGAATGCTATTTCTTTAAAATAAACCTGATTTGGAATGAAAATGTACTTTCTTTAGTTGAATTTCCAGCAGTTCTATTAAACACCTTGAATGGAGAGATTGAATCTGAATTCCACATGTACGTGCAGCCTCAGGAACATCCCATTCTCTCTGAATTTTGCACTGAGCTAACTGGCATAAAGCAGGTACAATTTTATTGTTTCATGTTGCAGTCAATTTGCAAGCTAAGCTCATAGTTTCCAGTTGGTTTTGAAACCACTGAGGTGTTATTGACCCTGTTTCACTATGCCTGACAATGAATTGTGTTAAGGCTGAGTGTAAAGCAACACTTGGATACTGTCAAAAATACTAAATGTATCTTTTTCTCTTCTATTAAGAACCAAGTTGATGAAGGTGTCCCTCTTCATATATGCCTGTCTCAGTTTTCTAAATGGATTCAAAAAATGCAGAAGGAAAAAAACATTGTTTTCAGTTCAGGTCATTCTTCAGAAGGAAAATTATGTGCTTTTGTTACATGGTCAGGTAATTCATAGTACCTTTTTAAAAATCTGATTTCTCACGCTGAAAGTGGTTTGAAGTGATTCAACCCTCTTGACTTTGCTTTTCCACTTCCTTTTTAAAAAGCTTGAACTTTCAAGGCTGTATTTGCAGCATATGCTAGAAACTGGTTTAAGAAAGCAAAAGAAAAACGAGGTTTTTCTTGGGTAGAATACACACAAAACTCTGAGTTGCGAGGTGCAATGCACAGTTGTGGATTGCGTACTCCTCAGCAGTTATGTGTGCATTTCACAATCACACCATAGAGCGGACTTAGTCCCTAGGTATCTTTTCCTACTTTAATTCCTCATGTTTCTAGCCTGGCGAGGAATGGCTGTCTGATAAGACACAGTTACTATTCCCCACGGAAGAAAGCTAGAAACAATAACAAAGCATAAAACATGAAAGGTTTATGACAGTTTGTTTGTTCTACAGACTGGGACCTGGGTGTGTGTTTGCAATACGAGTGTAAAAGAAAGCAGCTGAGAAAACCAGATGTTTTAAACTCCTGGATTGATCTCAGGGCAACTTACAAGGTGAGATTAGACTGCATATGTGTAATATTCATGAAAGGAATGCGGAAATGGCCAATTTTGCTAGCTGAGAGCTGCTTATTGTTTGGATTGCAGTGGTCATGATGTAACTCTGCAAGCTAGATCATTTGCCAGATGAAATGTAACTTTTGCTGCATTTCTACATTGCTTATAATACTGTCATGTTAGTTCAGTGCTCCCATCTGTTTTACTCCTTTCCATCTCTCTTCTTTTATTCATTAAGTGTTTTCCTTCACTGGTGACATAAAGATCACATGTTTACATAGTCCTCCTAGGTATATGACCCATCTCTGGTCCTGTCTGTATTATTTATTATATTATCCATATCCCACCTTTAAGGAAGCAAAGTAAAGAAATACATGGGGGGGGGGAAATAAGATAATTTAATAAGGTTGCAATAAGCTCACAGGAGGAGCTCTGCTGGATCAGAACAGTGGCTCATGTTGTCCAGCATTCCATTCCCAGCAGCCAACCAGATGCCTGAAAAGCGTAACAAGTCTCCAGGCTGCCTTCCATAGTGCAGTCACTGTGTGCGGGCAGGGGGGAACAGTCTGAGGTCACCTGAGATCATCATTGCCTATCTCCTTTGGTCTCCTATTCCTTGTCATAGGGCCTTTGGTGGTAGACAGCCCTGTGAGTAAGATGGGACAGTGATTTTTTTTTTTTTTGAGGAAGGATATGATCTATGTAGTATAATAGATAGATAGATAGATAGATAGATAGATAGATAGATAATTTATTACGGTCGGAGACCAGCTTATAAAACACACTTGAGGGTACAATCCCAGAAGGAAAACAAACATTTTAAACAATGTACAACAATAAGCCATCCCCTGACCCAAACTCGGCTCCATGGGTGACTCTGGGTCATCTCTCTGAGGTAGCTTATCTTAAAGTTTTTAAGTGTCTATACGCTTATTGCATTTATAAATGTAGTATATTCATTATTTTAAAAATGATAGATATCACTTAATACAGATTCATTTTATGATTGCTCCTGAATATTTAGTAATCAGAGCACTGATGGGAGTGTTTTCAGTTCTTTGACTTGCTAAAGCAGGTGTGGGGAACCTTTGGCCCTCTAAATGTTGTGGAACTCCTAACTTCCATCATCCCCAACAAGCATGGCCAATAGTCAGGGATTATAGGAGGTGTATTCAGCAATGTTTAGAGGGCCACAGGCTTCCCACACCAGTGCTAAAGAAAGGTGTATATGAAGAACTAAATTTTGTGCTGTGCCTATGAGCACCCGCCATGATTCGAGTTGAACAGAGCACAGCAGCTAATGTCTTTAACCTTTATTTCCTCTTAGCTCTTTTACTGTCGGAAGCCACGTGGGCTAAACGGTGCTTTGCAGGATGTGGGGATCATATTTTCAGGACGGGAGCATTCTGGTGAGTGAGTTTTTAAGTGTGTATGTGTGTATGTATGGAAATATTTCTAGTTATCAGTAGTGAGTTCTACTACACACATTACTACTACTAAAATACACACACACAAAAAGTTCAGGACAGTACCTACTGTTCCTTACCTCCTTCTGTTTTTATCTTTGCAGCAACCCGGTGGGGTGGGCTGGACCAGACTGGGAGGCAGAGTGACTCAAAGTCACTTAGTGCACTTTAGGACCAAGCAGGGAGTGGAACTCAATTCTCCCTGGACTTACTACCTGCCATCACCAAATATTATACTTATACTAGGGTCGTCTTATACAAGGATGCTTTGTGCATAGCTGTATCCCTACAGGTTCTTTTGTTAAGCAGTGAGAAAGGGTTGTGTGAGTACAGAATAGTTAACTTGCCTGACTTGGTCAACAACAGCACCATCTCTCTTTTTCTCAAGGGCTGGATGATTCCCGGAATACTGCTCGCCTTGCATGGAAGATGATCTGCGATGGGTGTGTGATGAAAATCACTAAATCTTTGGATAAGGTCAGTGGCTTTTCTACTTGACATATGTGCCAAGAAGACAGTAAGTTTGCTGAAACGACTTTGAACTTGATCTTCTTCCTGGAGGATTCCGAGGCACATTTTCTCACTTGGCTGTTGACACCTCTTTCCTGCGGTTCCCACAATATCTTATTTGTTTATGGATTCTTTAGGCACCTCCTGCGAAGAATTCCATTGCCAGGTTTTTGTCTCCAAAACCTACTGAAGGAAGTCCTTTGGGAAGCAATGATGGTGCAGGAATGTCATGTCTGGATGAGAGCAAAAATGCTGGAGTTACCACAGGAATTAAAAACAACAAGGAAAACCAACAGCAAGAGTTCAGTCCTGTTCATCTGCATAGAAACACCCATGTTCTGTCGAGAGATGCCCCAAAGACTGATAGATGTAGTAGTGTCCAAAGCTGCTTGGTTGAAAGGCTCAATTCCCCTCTTGGCTCTTTTCAGCCTTCGCATAACTCTTTGGGCATCCAGAGTGGGCTAAATAACAGGCACCCAATTTCTAATTCTTCAGTGCATAATCCAGGACTGGTTTTAGTCTCAACCACTCTTTCCTCCGTCAGTATTTCAGATATAGACATAAGTACCACTTCAGATTGTTTATCAGCGCTGGCCAACTGGGAGGATGTAGCTTTAATACCAGCATCGCAAGATGATGAAAGTTTGCAGCAGGAGGATGACCCGAACCATAAGAGTTCATTAACCGTTGAAGAGAAGATGGATCTGAATGAGTCGCACACGATGAACTTGGGATCTAAAAGTGTTGCGGATGCTACTCTGAATCTGGAACTCCCCAAGTCTGTTGTGTACAAAAGCCCCAGCACTACGATTTATAACATTAGCATAGCCCCAAATACGTTCTCAGATACTTCTGCGTTTAAGCTTCCCACTGCAAAAGCAAGTGCTGCTTCCACTGATGTGTCAAATGGAACCCCTTTCAGATTGTCATCTGAAGCTCACAAAAGGAAGCCTTCCAGTCCAAAATCAGTTCCTCCAGCAAAGAAACCACCCTTTATAGTTTATGAAGACAAAGGCGCAACGCCTAGTACCTCCCAGCTAGTCAGGAGGCTCGGCTCCTACCGTGTCCCTTTCGGCATCTTAAACTCCTCAGTCAACTTAAACCAGCCTTTAAAGGCTGCAGAGACTGGGAGAGTGACCCCTCCTTTGTGCAGATGCGGTCGAAGGGCCAGAAGGCTAAATGTTTCGAATGGTGGTCCGAATCATGGCAAAGCATTCTATAGCTGCCCAGTTGGAAAGCAGGCGGGGAATAGAAAGGGCTGCGGTTATTTCATATGGGAGCATACTCTTCAAAAGGAGAAGCTCACAGTCCCTACCTCCAGTGCTCTGGGGCTGCCAGGTCCTGGACACAGTTTCAGTTCATCAGGAAATTCTGAAAAGAAGACCCTCGTTCTCCGACCCTCTATGCGAACCTAGCCAAGGACTACCTCCTTGACCTCCTTCTTCATGGAGAAAAATTATCACACCATCACAAATGAAAGAGGCTGTTAGCTTTGTTTCCCCATCTCAGAATATTCTTCCAAATCACGCTGCAAATGGGCTGTCTATAAGCTTCTAAAGTGAGAAGTAAAAGCATGGGCATCCCTAAAAGGATTTTGACAGTATTGCTGAGGATAAACCAAATGAGGATCAGTAGTTGGTCTTGCCTTTTAAAGTTATCCTGCTTTTTCTATATTTTAGGTTTATCACAGATTATGTCTCCATTACTAGATAACTGCAAACACATGCATGCTCCATGAGAATCGGTAGCACAGGCTTTTGGAACACTTGCTTTTTAAAAGAAATAGTGCATAAAGAAGTTATCATGGTTTTAAGTTTTATATCCATATTGATTTTTTATTAGTGAAGTACAATAGAAGTGTGGCCTGGAATTCTGGAGGTTGACTTCCTTCCAGTATAGCAGCTTAAATTCCACAGTAAAACTGAAGCACTTTTCTTATCTTGATGCTCTATTTCTGACAAAACATGTTTTGTTTACTTTGGGGCATTACCACCATACTTGAGGCTGGTACACAGCCCTTGGGAAAAGTCAGAAGTTTAAATCAAAGACAGGAGCTAACATAAACCCACATCAATCAGAAAGTAAAGAGGTAGAAGTTCTATAACAAATTAAACAAACTCAGCACATTAAATGGAATGAGGTTGTTGCATAGCATGGCAGGAGAGTTCTGTGACTTACTTCTTGAATGCATGAGAAACCTGGCATTGGCTTGAAAATGGTTGCCAATATTGTGAAATACTGTGCCTATAGTGCTTTCAGTGTCCCAGGAGATATTGGTCCGGGCTGGAATTTTTTAGCTAACCATTTTTTATGATCTGAATTAAGTGAAATAAAATATGAAATAAAAACGATTTTCTGTTTTAACAGTTTGGATTTTGCCTGTTGATAGCTTTTTGATTTTGATAGCTCTTTAAGCACTGTAGGGAAGTTACATATGCAGAAATATTAATACTTAAAAGTCTGCTCTGTTGTTCTTAACTATAATCCTAGGAGCTTGCTTACACATGGATGGGGGAGAGGATATTTAAGCACAGATGTGGGCCTCCGGTTGTTGCAGAAACAAAAAATATTCCTGGTATGATCAGTCACTATCACACGCTTCAGGCCCCACTGACGTAAGAATTTAATATTGGCTGGATTGTGTCCAGCTGAATTAAAAGCCTTTTCTCCTGCTTCAATGATGCCGGCATCATTCAGCATAGTACATCGTTGGTGGGAGCTTTGGTGGGGATGCTACTCTTGCATGGTGACCACCGGATCCCTTGTAGTTTATATCACCCTGATGCACAATAGAGACTGGACTTATTTAGGTTGCGGCCAGGTTGTGTCTCTAGAAGGGCTTTCTAGCAGGGGTGCCCAAAGAAGCTTGCTGCCAGTAACTAGGTGGAATGTTGAAATGAGCACATGTCTCAACAGTGCTGTGAAGGTCCTTATTTATAAACCCAGATAGTTCACTTGCTTTGGGACAACTATGTCCCCATTGCAACAACTTGCACTCCCCTGATTTTTTCGGTGGGCTGGGTGTGGATACTTCCATCATCCTGTGTGTTGGAAGCTGTTGGGTCAACAGGAGATCTGAACAGATCGAGACCCTTCCATTCTGCCTCTACAGGGAGTGGGGAAAGGAGCTGGCTAATGTGCTTGATTACATGTCTAGCTTGCTCTTGTAGCTCCCTGCAGATTCGTGATGATTTTTTAAGCTTCTGAGCTTTGGAATCAACTTTGTGTTGGCATTTTCTCCAGAGTACACTGTGTTCTTTTCTGCATGCGACTCAGCATCTGGAATGAGAGTTATGCTTTGCTTTGCTCAACCTTGCAAGACGCTTTTAGGATTTTATATGAATGGGCGGAGGGAGATGCTCAACCACTGATATTCCCCAAATGTCTGATCCTGCACTGCTTGTAATATACCTCAAACTCCTAGGGAGTGGGTATGTGAGGGTTGGGGGGGTGTTTTTTGCAGTGTGTGTGTGTGACAGCTGCAGCATTGGGATTTAAATACAGAGGCTGGCATGGCAAGATCTTGCAACATAAGGAACCAATATAAAACTCAGAACAGGCGCTGTGGAAGTAAACAGCTAAATCTAAGCTTTCCCCCACTCTGCCTTGCGCAATTCATTTCTTCTGATTTTCCCACTGATTGTCTTTGGCAGATGTGGCACAAACTCCACCTGTTGGACAAGAGAAGGAATTACAGTGAGCCAAAGGGGGCAAAACATACAAAGGTTTTTTTTTATATGGAGTCTGTTTGTGGAAAGCAAACAGTAGGGCTCTACTTGCCCCTATTTCGGGGATGGAGGATCTTCCAGCCTGTGAGCTACACCACCTGTTGTGGACTGGCTGGATGCTGAGGAATGGTGAGAGGCACCAGCTGGGGAACCCCCAAGAGAGGACGGCCCAGAGCCAGGGGATTGGTGGTAGGACAAGGATGAGGGGTCAGAGGGAGCAAACGGAGGAGGTGGTGTTGGAAGCTGAAGAGGCAACAGGGTTTAGTGAGAAGGAAAAGGCTGTGGCAGAGAGCAGTGCAGACTCAGAGGCAGAAGCAGAGGCAGGAACGGAAGGGGACCAAGAGGCAGCAATGAGGCAGGCCGCCGAAGAAGCCAGGGAGTCTCCCCTTTCAGCTGTGACCAGCTCCCCTCCCTCTTGATCTCCCAGAAGACGAAGAGGAATGAAGCGGGCAGAGCAAAGGGTGGTATGGTGAAGGAGCCTCAGGGTGCTGGGGAGAGGAGTCTTAGAGAGCAGTGGGAAGGTGGGGACCTTCAGTTCTTGCAACAGCTTCATTGGGGCAAGACCTGCTGGGAAGGGTTGCCATGATCACGAGGCCTGTGCTGTTTCCTTCTTTGAATGAAGAGTTAACTCTGTGAGTTATTGCTGACTTGCCCCAACTCCTGCCTTGACACCGCCCTACACCTGATGCCAGGTGTGGGGCAGGTAAGGTAGGGGCTTAGCTGCTGGGCAGTGGCTGCAAAGAGTTTCTGAAGCACCCAACAACCATCCTTCATGTTTAGTTATTAAAAAATATTTGTATACCACAGTTTCCTTGAAAAATGCCAAAGTGTCTTACAATAATTATGATACAATTAAAACAGGACATTATAACACAATTAAAAACCACACAAACATTAAAGCAGTTCACCAGTTGATGTGAGGGCAATGCTGTTGGGTTCAGGTGTGCAGGATAGTTCCCTGCAAGGTATCTTCTCATTCATCTCTCAGGCTGCACACACACCAAATATTTAAAGCAAACTACCTCTGCCCCTGAGTCCAGGGAACTAGTTTGTTAAGGGTGCTGTAGCTTTGTTAAGGGGTGAACTGTGGTTCCTAGGATTCCTAGGATGCTTTAAATGTATGCTGTGTACACAGCTTCAGAGATTGACTATGGCATTTTTCCAAAGGTTTGACAGAGCCTTGCCCCAAGGGGCTCACAGTCTCCTAAGGCACAAGGGAAATACTAGAGGAGAGGGAAGGCAATGAAGGCAGGAGTAAATAAGAGATGGATGTGTTTTTCAGTTTCAGGCACTTCAGTTTAGATATAGAAAGGTATTTGATGAAGGGTTCGTTCTGTGGACAAGATGAGTTTTGAGGATTGATTTGAAGGAAAGGGGAGGTGGACTTACAGAAGCATTCTGGGTAGAAGTTGCAGGAATAAGGAGAAACCAAGGGTGGGGTCATGTTAGAGAAAAGGACACATCCACGAGGTTCAGGGTGGCAGAGCTGAATGAGCCCAAAGGAAGGATGTAAAAGCTGGCAGGTGCAGGGACATAGCCATGGAGAGTATTGAAGGCAAGGACATGAAGCCTGTGCAGGAACCGGGCAGAGTTCGGAAGCCAGTGCAGGGATCTAAAGGAAGCTAGATCATGGCTTACCTTTCTAGGATACTTGTAAGGGGCAGTGACTTTTTTGACGTGATCCTGTAGCTCCTTAATCAGTGCTTCTGGGTCGCGGGAAACGTAGTCGGGTGCCAAAACCACAAAGGCTTTCACAACCTTAACACATAAATATGTTTGATAAAAGATCATGAAGACTTAGCAAAATATTCTTTGGGCAGATTATAACAATGGATCATTTCCAACGGTCCATGACCAACCCAAAGAATGGTACACTCTCTCTCTCTCTCTCTCTCTGTGTGTGTGTGTGTGTGTGTGTATGTGTTTTGTGTCCTGTGGCTGCACCACCTTTTTTTAACAGGCAGCTGAAGAGATGGACTGTACAGCCACAAATCTCTTAAGCCATTTTACTGCGCCAGCTTAAAGCTAAGCATGCCAATTTAAGTGGCTTGGGGGATTGCTGTTTGTACATCCCAGCATAAGGTGTTCAAATCAGCATGGACCATTGTGTTCTGGAACATGAATTCCTTGTGGAGTTCATAGGCTTTCAAATTCAAAAAAGAACACGTAAACACCAGCAGGATTTTGTCTTTTCAGAGACGTCTTTTTGCTTACAACAAATGCGAACCATAAAAAAATCAAATTTCAATTATATGACAGTTTAAAAACCAGAAATTACAAACCTAAATGGCCTACACTGGCTCCTGGTATGTTTCTGAGCACTATTCAAAGTGTTGGTGCTGACCTTTAAAGCCCTAAATTTTAAAGCCCTGTATACCCAAAGGAGCATCTCTACCGCCATCATTCAGCCTGGACCCTGAAACCCAGTTCTGAGGGCCTTCTGGTAGTTCCCTCACTGTGAGAAGTGAGGTTCCAGGGAACCAGGCAGAGGGGTTTCTTGGCAGTGGCACCCGCCCTTTGGAATGCCCTCGCGTAAGATGTCAAGGAAATAAACAACTATCTGACTTTTAGAAGACATCAGAAGGCAGTTTTTCGGATTATAAAATTTATGCAGGATTATTGGCTAACAGGTTGAAAAAAATTATAGGAAAAATAGTGCATAAAAATCAGGCTGGATTTGTGGAAGGAAGACAAATAAAGGATAATATTAGAAATATAATAGACATAATGGAATATCTACAAGTAAGAAGAGATAAACAAGCAGCCCTGATTTCAATTGATGCGGAGAAGGCTTTCGATAAAGTCTCATGGGAATTTATGAAAAAACTATTAAAAGAATTGTGTCTAGGCGAAAAATTCCAAAAAGGTATAAATGCAATATATAACCAACAGAAAGCAAAAATTATTATTAATGGAGAATTTGGAGAAGAAATCAATATCTTTAAAGGTACAAGACAAGGATGCCCCCTATCCCCAATGTTATTTATAATAGTATTAGAGGCTCTATTAAAGAAAATAAGGCAGGATAGCCAAATAAGAGGAATAGTAGTTGATGAAAAAAGATACAAGTTAAGAGCCTTTGCAGATGACGTTATGATCACAACAGAAAATCCCCTACAATGTACACCTAGAATATTGGAATGCATAAATGAATATGGCAGATTAGCAGGATTCAAATTAAACTATGGGAAAACCAAAATACTAGTGAAAAATATGGAAGAAAAAGATAAAGTGAAATTACAAGAAATTACAGGATTGGAAATTAAAAAGAAAATAAGGTATCTTGGAATAAATTTAACATCAAACACTATAGATTTAAGTAACGAGAATTATGGGAAAACATGGAATGAAATAAAAAATGATTTGCAAGTATGGGGGAAATTAAATCTTTCCTTACTAGGGAAAATAGCGGTAATAAAGATGAACATATTACCAAGGATGATGTTTTTATTTCAAAGTATCCCAATACTAGGAGGAGATAAATGTTTTAATAATTGGAAAAGAGATTTGGCTAAATTCGTGTGGTCAGGGGAAAAACCAAGAATAAAACACAAAATAATGATAGATAAGAAGGAGAGAGGAGGATTTGGCCTCCCTGACATGGAGTTATATCATGATGCGGTGGGTCTGACCTGGCTAAAAGAATGGATCAAATTAGATGACTCGGATGTATTGGATTTAGAGGGAGTAGAGACGAGATTTGGATGGCATGCCTATCTAATAGATGAAAAAGTCAAAGTGCATAAAGGTTTCCTAGGGCATATAGTCAGAAAGTCTATATATAAAATATGGGAGAAATATAAAAGACTCCTAGAACCGAAAACTCCTTGGTGGGCATCGCCAGCAGAAATTGTCGCAGTGAAAAAATTAAATATGAAAGAAAATTGGGCTACCTATAAAATGGTATTAAAGGAAGAAAACGGAGAATTGGAATTAAAGGATTATACAGAAATTAAAGCTCATATTAGTGATTGGTTTCAATATATTCAAATTAAGTACCGTATTTTTTGCACCATAACACTCACTTTTTTCCTCCTAGAAAGTAAGGGGAAATGTCTGTGCGTGTTATGGAGCGAATGCCTACGGATGGCGGGGGGATCTGCTGCAGTCGTGAGCAGAGGATTCATGGTTCCCCTTCCTTCCCTCCTCCGTGGCTCGCTTTGAAACAGCAAAGCGGGAGAAGAGCCGCTGAGTGGGGAGGAGAGAGGGACAGAGAGCCTGCTTGCTTTAAAGGAGCAAAGCACGGATCCACATGGATCCTCAGGATTTTTGCACTGGGTCACCCCAAATTCACCATCAGATCACATAGCATGTCCATGGCTACAGCTTGCACCAAAAAAATCACGCACCCACTGTTGCCTGGGGCCGCAGTGGTGCAAAAACGTGGTTACAAAGCATGGATCCACATGGATCCTCAGGATTTTTGCATTGGGCTACCCGAAACTCACCGTCAGATCACATGTCTGTGGCCACAGCATGAACCACAAAAATCATACATCCACTGTTTCGTTTAGAATATTTTTTTTCTTGTTTTCCTCCTCTAAAAACTATGTGCGTGTTATGGTCGGGTGCGTGTTATAGAGCGAAAAATACGGTACAGATTAGTGAAAGACAAAAAGTTAGGATTTGAAAAAGAAATATCAAAATTTGATAAATACTTAATACAAGAAAAATCAAGAAAAATATATCTAAATTGTATAATTTGATCTTAGAGTGGGAAACAAAGGATGAATTGGTTAAAACATCAATGATCAAATGGGTGCAAGATATTGGGAAAAATATTATGTTTGAACAATGGGAAAAATTGTGGAAGGAGGATATGAAATTCACTATGTGTTATATATTGAAAGAAAATTATCTCAAAATGCAACACAGATGCATTGAAAGAAAAGCAAAAATGAATAAAAATTGTAGCAATGTCTGCTGGCGATGCAACACTGGAAAAGGTACTATGATACATATATGGTGGAATTGTTTAAACATCAAACAATTTTGGGAAACAGTATATAACGAAATGAAAAAAATGTTCAGATATTCATTTAGGAAAACACTAGAAGGTTTTTTATTGGGAATAGTACCAGGAAGCCTAAAGGAAGAAGACAAGACCTTATATTTATACGCAACAGTAGCCGCAAGGCTATTGATTGCGAAAAATTGGAAAAGTGGTACTGTACCACCAAAGATAGAGTGGCTTGCCAAATTATTGGAGTACTACAATATATCCAAAACAATGGGAGAAATTGGAAGGATCTCAAAAGGGAAGGCAGACAGGGACTGGAAGGTGTTTAAAAGATACTTGCAAAACTATATCGAAAAATCAGAACTCCTATTAGACTAAACAAGTTTCGTTTCAAATATTGGAATACTAAATAAGATGGATAACAATGTGTAATAGAAAAAGAAGTATGAAATTAGGTTAAAGGTGTGTGAAAGAAAGTAATAGAAGTGGAAAGAAATTGCAATTGAGTAGATTGGAAGTCTAACACAAAGGGTGAGGGGTGGTGGATGGTGATGGGAATTATCTGTGGGATTGAGTGTAGGTATGTTGTATGTATGTAGGTATGTTGTATGAAATGTATGTTTGTATGTGTATTAATGTTGAATTATTTTAACAATAATAAAAAAGTTTAAAAAGGCAGTTTTTAGTGTTTGATGTTTTATAATGTTTTTATATGTGTTGTAAGCTGCTCAGAGTGGCTGGGGCAACCCAGCTAAATGTAATAAGTAATAAAATTATTATAAGTATAATATAAGTAATAAACTTGTTGTTGTTGTTCTTGTTGTTTTTGAAGGTGCTTCATGCATTCTGACCTTCACCCATTCAAAACAGCCAGCAAACTGTTTCCTCTGTTTTAAAAACATTCATACTGTAATACAACTCGACTCTTTTTACCTCCCCTCTGACGGAATCTGGGCTGCTAACAACAGCGGATTCTACTACTGCCGGGTGTTCTATCAATGCACTTTCCACTTCGAATGGTCCAATGCGGTATCTTGGAAACAAAAGAGAAGGCTTTGAAGGGACCGTCTGATACTTGGTCTGCAGAAAACACTTAGCACCACATAGAAGGTGCGTTACCCAGCAGAATTGATGACATCGTCGGCTCTTCCTACGAACCAGAAGTAGCCATCTTCATCTTGCATTCCTCTGTCCCCGGTGATGTAGAAGTCCCCGCGTACGGTTGAATTCGTTCTTTCTGGATCATCCTGGGAGAAGTGAATAGGTACTTATAAAAAGCACAAGCATGCTCATGCTTGCAAATGTAGGCATAGATGAGTGTCTGCATATATAAGTGTATATGTGTGTATGTTTATGTATACTATATCTCCGTCAGGAGGTTGTGGACTCTCCTTCCTTGGGGGTTCTTAAGCAAAGGTTGGGTGGCCATCTGCCATGGATGCTTTAGCTGAGATTCCTGCATTGCAGGGACTTGATGATTCCTCGGGGTCCTTCCAGCTCTATGATTCTATTATATCTATATCACCATTACAGTCGTACCTTGGTTTTCGAGCAGCTTAGTTCTCACAGCTTGGCTCCTGAATGCCACAAACCTGGAAGTGAGTGTTCCAGTTTGCAAACTATTTTTGGAAGCCGACAGGGCTTCTGCGGCTTCCGATTGGCTGCAGGCGCTTCCTGCAGCCAATCAGAAGCCACGCTTTGGTTTCCAAACGTTCTGGAAGCCGAATGGACTTCCAGAACGGATTCCGCTCAACTTCCAAGGTACGGCTGTATTATTTTTATTCATTTCCTCCTGCTGTATCAATGCTATTTGCCACACCCTTCTGCCCTATCATGCCATAAGACTTGAGTTAATAATACTGAGATAACACAAGTGCCATATATAAAGCTACTGAATTATACCATTTGTGGGAGCAGGTAAGTATTCAGCCCTTGGGTTAAAGGTGAACATTTTAAGAACACCAGAAGAGAAGGCATGTTGTGCTTGCACATTGCACTAAATCCAGAGTTAAACACAGGGGTAACCAACCTTTCTGGACCAGCAGGGAAGATATTGAAGAAAGTACCATGGCTGCCATGGGGCAACACATAACACAAAATTAAGAGTGGTAATTACTGCTCCATTCCACCCCAAGCTGTTTCATGCTTACAATGGGAAGGTGTGTATCCAATGCTAGTCCTACTCAGAGTAAGCACGTTGAAAGTAATAGAATTGACTAACTTAGGATCATTCATTTCAGTTGGTCAGCCCTGAGTGCAACGTACAGCCCTATAATTCTGGCTGGCCAGTGTCTGTACATGGAATTTGTGGGGTGGGGGAGCACCATTTAACCTTTGCCTCGCCCAGTAAGGTTTTCCTGGGCATGCCTTCGCTCAAACTTTCAGTGCTGTGTTCCTTTCTGCTCGGTCAATGGTCCTACAAGACAAGACACCTGGTCTTCCTTGCTCTCCGACTCTCATTCTGAGCCCCTCAAATGGCTACCAAGCTACTTCAGCCCCTGCAATAGCTTCCAAGTTTCTGCCACTGGATCATCTTGTCCAGCTTTACGTCTGTAGCTGGAAGGGCAAGATGCTACTCTAATTCCTGGCGATCCGAAAACTAGATCCAATTCCAAGTAAATAACGGCTTTTTGTTCTTTCTTAGCTGTGCAGTTTGCATCCCTACCGTGTATCGAGTGAAAAGACAAAATGGCCGCGTCGGTTTTATTCGGATAGCAATATCTCCTTCTTTCCCAGGAGGCAACATATTGCAGTTTTCATCTATTATCTAAAAGCAAAGAGAAAATAGTCAAAAGCCATAGGATTTTCTTTCTTTTTTTAAAGCGTACAAAGTTGTTCTTGGGGGGTCAGGTGGTGAAGGGCGATATCTCACTGCTACAGCACCTGCTTCACATCCAGAAGGTCTCAGGTTCAATCCCTGGCATCTTGGAATTGGGGTTGGTGAAAGATGATGTCTGAAACCCTGGAGAGCTGCTGCCATTGTAGACGATGCTAAACCAGATGGACCAATGGTAACTTGAAGTGAGGCACCCCAGTATGGTCCACTTTAGGCAACCACACCAGTTAAAGACCAGTTGCTTAAGCTAGGGGTAGCCAACTTTGTGACCTCCAGCCCTTAGGTTCTCCCCCCCCCCAAATAAAAAACTCTTAAAACCAGCACTGCATACTGTACCTGAGTGTCATAGGCTGGGGAAGGCTTCCCCATAGAGCCCGGCTTAATTTTCATCCCCTTGAAAGTTCCACAAACCAGCACCTGTTTCAAGTAGTGAAAAGCAAAGCGTGGCTAATGAGATTTCGGTGGGTGAAGGTGCCAACGTGAATAAAATATTGGGGAGGCCTAGGTAGGCCCTGCCCTGCATAACATCACTAGAAGTGGCACACGCATGCCATTTGAATGGCAATGTCCATCAACTTCGTGGGGGGTGGCCCCCTCAAATATTTTATTGGGGGGCTGAAGGGGCCTTGGCCCCTAGGAGGTGGCTGCTATGGGCACAGAAATGCTAGGTGACATGTTGTCAGTGCGAAGGTAGAAAAAGTGGCATTCTAAAAGCACTGGAGAAGTCGTATGGTGTCATGGTACGGTGTCTACTTTGCAAGTAGTTCTCAGGTTCAGTTCCTGACATCCTCAGTTACGGCCGGGAGAGACCCTTGCCTGAAATCCTGGAGGGCTGCTGCCAGTCAGTGCAGACAGTACTGAGCTATATCAGCCTCAGTGCTCTGACTCTGCATAAGGCAGCATCTTAGGTTCATGTAACTAATCTGGTTGCATGCCTTCAAGACAATTAATTGGTTAGTCTCACTAATTAAATCAATGTTTAAATGTTGCAGCCCTGTTAACAGGTACATTAAGCCTTTGTATTTTATACTGTTCTGAGTTTATGGGTGCTAGACACCCTAAATTCCTGGGTCCAGTAGGTGTTAGAATTTAATCAAGGCAAGTGTTCAAATATAAGCCAGATTACTTTCCTGACCAGGAAATTGCCTGGGGCGATGGGCCATTAGGAAGGCAACGAGCCAGACAGCAAGTGGATAGGGCCCCTTCCTCTGCTCAGAGTTAATCAGAAAAACAAAAATCAGGTTTTGGGGTTGGCTGGAATGTGACCTGGAAAAAGATGTTAAAGCCTGGTAAAGTTAGGAGAGTGGGAGAGAGCATCAGAGTCATGGCTGATACCTGTCTGGATCCAGAGCTGCAGCTATGGGAGAAGCAAGACCCTCTTGAAGTATTAATGCTGTGAATCCCTCCATCGTAGGCTCAGGTTGTATATATGTGTAAATAAACCATTTATGATAAAGACACTTCAGTCTCCGCTGTGCCTCATTCTGTGAACTGCCCTGAGATCTTATGATGAAGAGTGGTATATAAATTTAATATATAAACAAACAAATAGATTACCAAAAGGAAACACAAACCCAGAGTGCCTGAAACCCCCTGAAATTTTGCACCACTCGGGGGTGACATGCAAGTTACTTCTTTTTGCTTTTTATGTAGCAGAATAGGGACGTCCATTGCAGCTTCATGAACCGTCTGAAAGCAGAAAGAACACCCTGTTGCTGCACTTTAAAAACTGCCCAGCGTTACCGTCTCTGTCTGCCCGTAGCCTTCGTAGATATCCAGTCCTGTTTTTGTTTTCCATTGCTCCATGATTTCTGGGTTCATGGGCTCCCCTGCGCTCACGCAATGTTTCAGGCTGTGGAATTTATAACTTTGGATAAATGGGGAAGGGAAGAGAGAGAAACGTTTAGATTTCAAAAGGGTTAATAATCAAGAGGTTATACAAATTAACCATGGTTTGGAGAACATGGATAGACAGAAGCGTTTCTTCTACAAAAGCTGAATGGTTAGAGATTCAGGAAACATTTATTTACACAGCTAAGCTATGAAAATATAAATGGTTTATAGGGGGAAGCTTTCTAGGTTGTGTGATGAGTTCACCTCTGCCCACCTGCCAGATTTGGTCCATGGAGGTTTAGAAGCAATAAGGTTTCCTGTTCCAATTTTCTACCCCATAGTATAAGATCTCCCACTTTATCTTTGCTCCTACTTCCAGAGCTAGAACTGGAAGTCTGCATATCTGTGTAGAGCTGCTTGCTAACAGCAGCCTGGGCAGCTATAGATTCCTGCCAGTCATTCATCCTAGACTTGCCATTGATTGATTGCTTTTATATCCCACCGTCTTCCCCAAGGAGCTCAAAGGGGGCTTACATGGTTCTCCTCATTTAACCCCTTCCACAACAACCCTGTCAGGTAGGCTAGCCTGCGAAGCAGTGACTGGCCCAGCGAGCTGCATGGCCGAGTGAAGATTTGGTCTCCCCGGTCCTACTCCAACACTAACCCAGCCTTTCTCAGCCTTGGGTCACCAGATGCTGTTGGATTACAACTCCCATCATCCCTAGCTAGCAGGAACAGTGGTCAGGGATGATGGGAGTTGTAGTCCAACAACATCTAGGGATGCTAGGTTGAGAAAGGCTGCTCTAACCACTACACCACACTGGCTCTCACTTGCTTCTCCTCACCAGGGAGGGCAATAAATGTTTTCCTGCTTAGGCTGGGATTTTGTCTGAGCAAATGCAATGATAAGTGGTGCCAACAAGTAGTAAATAATAACAGCACCTATAAAAACATAATAAAACATCAAATGTTAAAAACGCCCTGATACAGGGCTGCCTCAGATGTCTTCTAAAAGTTGTATAGTACTTCTTTACCTGCTTAAACTGTGATGGATTAGCATCCGATAAGCAGTTGGAGCAGAACAGAATGTTGTTATGGGAAACCTGGACAAAGCCTAGATGATTATAAAAAACAATGGATCAAAATCTAGTTTAATGCTGTGTACAGATCGTAATATATAGCTTTTTGCAGCTATCGGCAGACAATTTTTTAAAAAGATGTGGCATACAGACATATTTGCTAATCTGTTCTCCAGCTGATTGATTTAAGTACTTATTGGATATGTATCCTGCTTTTCAACTAGTCCTCAAAGCAGCTTAACATTTATAAACACAACAGATGCATCAAGAACCACATGTTCAAAAACAAAACAACTAATGGAACAGGAGATGTTCTTTCCCCCAAGGCAGTTGCTATAAATTAGCTCTCTGGGGGTTGGAGAGGGGAAGCCCTCCTCTCTTCATCCTTGTAATTTAGCCTCCAAAAACAGTTATTAACCTGTGAAAGCTTTATTTGCCCGCCTTTTTACTCGTAAGACGGGCAGGTTGAGGATGAATGGGGGACCCCTTTCTACTCTTCTCAGCCTCTCATGAGTAAAAAGCTGGTGAGTATGAAATGAAATGAAATGAAATATGGATGCCAGGAACCTCATCTAAATGTTGGCGAGGCTGCAGCTCCATAGGCTCGTACCTCCACATGTGGTGGGAATGCCCCAGAGTTCAATCCTTTTGGATAACAGTGCTGCATGAAATCTCCAAAATAACCAAACAGGTAATAGAAGCAACTCCAGAACTAGCTCCATTAAATATATTCCAGGACAACAACACACATGCACAGGACAAGAAATTTGCAAGTCACTTAATCTCAGCAGCTAGAAGTATATTAATGCTTTCAAAGCTCTTGGAGACCTTTTAGATAACAAGTGACTTATAAGAAAATAATAAAGGGATCATTTGGGCACACTGTGGTCTGCCATGAGGTCTGAATTTAGGTAGCTGTGGGTCAACACTGTTGAAAGTAGATTAAGAAGATGAACTTGCAGAAGTGAGCTGGGCTGAGAGAGAGGTGAATGCTGCAGCCATCACAGGGCGGCTTCACTGTGAGATAAATTCTATGTGTCTACTCAGCCAACATCCCACACAACCAGTTCAGTTGTTTGAATCCAAACAATGTTGAAAGGAAAGTCCAGTCCTTGAGTAACTAGTATAATACTTGTCCCTTACTTCAAGTACAGGGGTTGGCTCGAAGCGTGGCATGCTGTGAACGAACACACATGCCCCTTGGATCCAGGGTGCGAAAACACTGCTCCAAGCCGATTTTGCCCAACCTGTGTCAGACGTATTCCAAATGATGTCCGAGGGGGTCAAATCCAGCCAATACCTATGTAACAGGAAGAAGAAGTGCAAAATGTTAGGAATTCAACATCACACTGCTAGAAATGTTCCATCAGTGTAAGCATTTCTGGTTGTTTGCCTTCTCCTTCCTCTTCCACCGTGCTGTTGTGGGGTTCTCCTCCCCCCACAAAAAAACCCTGTGCACAAGAGCAGGGGAGAAGGGAGAAGCCCCATTGTGCTAGCTGAAATCATTATGTGGGCTTCCACTAGTGGGATCAGTTAGTTGACCCCAGCAAAGGAGGCAGATTGCTGTCATACCTACGCAGCCTGTAACTGCAAGCCACAGCATTGTGAAGATCTGTTCTTGAACTATCTTAAGACAACTTGTTCATTTGGCATTCATCCTGCTTTACTTTCACAAAGTCGTTAGACTAGATGTGGTCTTCATGGAGCATTTGTTCTGATTTGATTATGGGGTGGTTACATGACCGTAAGCATTCATGCTGATGTGCTTGTGGGGTGTTTCCGTGTCTTCCCATTAATCATTCATTTATGCCACACTTTCAGTGTGTTTCCTGTCACTTACCAAAGTCCAGGTTTAAAGTGGTTTTGTTGTGGTAGGCCATCAGAACCCTCGAGTCCATTTTGAAGGCACAAACCTGAAGGCCAGTATGTATGTATGTATGTATGTATGTATGTCATAACACAGGCATAGGCAAACTTGGCCCTCCAGATGTTTCAGGACTACGACTCCCATCATTCCTAGCTAACAGGACCAGTGGTCAGGGATGATGGGAACTGTAGTCCCAAAATATCTGGAGAGCCGAGTTTGCCTATGCCTATCATAACATATACATACTCCTTTATATTATTTTTTACAAACACCTCAAAGCGGTTTACAAAAGGTATGTGCTTGTATCCTCCTGCAAAAATGACCAGAATAATTCCTTATCTGGGTGCTCTCATGAAACCAAGTGTGGATCAGTTGGCAAGAAACTGCAGAAAGTTTTGTTGTTGTTTAGTCGTTTAGTCATGTCCGACTCTTCGTGACCCCCTGGACCAGAGCACGCCAGGCACTCCTGTCTTCCACTGCCTCCCGCAGTTTGGTCAAACTCATGCTGGTAGCTTCGAGAACACTGTCCAACCATCTCGTCCTCTGTCGTCCCCTTCTCCTTGTGCCCTCCATCTTTCCCAACATCAGGGTCTTTTCCAGGGAGTCTTCTCTTCTCATGAGGTGGCCAAAGTATTGGAATCTCAGCTTCAGGATCTGTCCTTCCAGTGAGCACTCAGGGCTGATTTCCTTAAGAATGGATAGGTCTGATCTTCTTGCAGGCCATGGGACTCTCAAGAGTCTCCTCCAGCACCATAATTCAAAAGCATCAATTCTTCGGCGATCAGCAAATGACCAGAATAATTCCTTATCTGGGTGCTCTCATGAAACCAAGTGTGGATCAGTTGGCAAGAAACTGCAAAAAGTACGCACACACAAACCCTTTCATACCTTCCATTTACACCAAGGCCAATGCCATGACTTGCGTGAGAATGTTCAGTCATTTTGGGAGTCCCTGTTGTCCCGCTGGTGAAATAGATAGCCATTGGGTCACAGCTCTTTGTGACTGCACAGTCGTGTTCGGCAGGTGCAAGTCTAAGACATAGAATAAAATGAAGTCCATGTGATCAAAAGAACCACAGCCTTCAAGCACACCACGCTTGCCAAATTTGTCCTGCAGAGAGATTATGTATAGAGACAAGTCTGTATCCTTACTTCAATAAGTCACTGAAGTTTAGCCAGTCCTCCCTGTGGTTCCTTGACACAATGAGCTTGAATTCTAGAGATGGGCATTTGGAAGCTATGGTATCTACTGCTGGGGCCAGAACCTCGTCAGTAATGATACATCTGGCCTTTGAAGTCTGGACTCGGTGGAGAATGTCTTTTGCCGTCAGCTGTGTTGTCCCAGGAATAAGAACGGTTCCTAATGAGGGACCAAATGACGAAGATTAAAAATGATGTCACATGTTTCCAGCTTAAGACTGGCATGTTCCCTCCCTCCTGGTCAATTGTTCGGGAGCTTCAAAAGCTTTCTTCAGCCTGACCATCACAGCAACCAATGTTAACAGACATCGGCACACTTAGGGATCCGCAGAGTTTGCGCATCTTGTGTGACAGACCTCAGCAACTCCTCATTTTGGCTAATCTACTTTATTTACATATAAACACACACGGAGCACTGCAACATGGCTCCCCCTCTCTCTAGCATCAGACAGCAAAGAGAATGAACAAAGGACAATAGTCCCAGTTCACGGAACACAGTAACACAAACATCCTGTCTCCTGTGGAGTCAAAACATACCACGTCATGTGATAGACAAAAATCCCATGACTACAATCATGGAGCAGGAATTCTAACAGTAGGGGCCTGCTAACAATTCTCAGCACCCTTGACAAATGACAGTTCCCAGTATTCTTTGGGGGGAAGCCATGACCGATTAAAGTGGTCTGATACTGCTTTAAATGTATAGTGTAGGCGGGGGCTAGAAGAGAAGCAGAAGGTGGGGAAAACATCTGTATAAATAAAGAACATTATCCACGAAAGGATGGCTCAAGTGTTTAGGCAGAGGTCAGCCCCTGAACTAGAAAAATGGGAAGGGATTGATCCTGATCCCACATGGGGAGGGCCCATCCTGCTTCCTCCACCAACCAGCACCTCTCCGCATGCTGCTAACCTGTTCGCATGCAAGCCACATTCAAGAGCCACCATTCAGGAATCCGTGGCAGGATCACAATGACTCTGTCTCCCCTCTGCAGACCACACTGCTCAGAGAGCACTCTAGCCGCTTTTTTGGAAACGTGGGACAGCTCCACAAAGTTCCACTTCACTTGGTCTCCTTGGTCATTGACCCACCAGAGAGCTGGGCTTGTCGGTCGATTTCCTTCCTGTTGGAATGACAGAGTCAGCTGGCTGTAAACAACCATACTCAGTTGGCAGAACACTTCTTATGGCCAAGTAATGAAGTATTGGTTATAGCTAGAGGCCTGTCAATTTTGGTTTCTCATGTTTCAGTTTTAGATTTAGTTATCTACACATCAGTTTGTAATTTAGTTTTTACTTTTTTAAAAAAATCAGTTATTGTGAAAATTCCTCAGCAAAATGTATCTCACTATCCACATTTTTGGATACAATTTTGCCCAATATGTACAATTTTATAAAGCAATCTTCCCTTATACAATACATTTTTGTTTGTTGTGCCCACTAATATAAGCATTCATATTCGCACTTTACCCGAGTATTTCGATTTTTCTAAACATTACTTGGGATAGAGAATGGCACTGAAAAACTCACAAAAGTTTGAATTTCAAAGTGTTTCGTCCCATATGTTGTTTTGAAAAGTGCAGTTTAGGATGTATTTGAATGTGAATTGGGCTGAATTTCTGCCCTGTCCCTAGTTAAAGTCATTCATTGGTTAATTTGACATTTCCTGCTTTGCTTTCTCTTTGTCGATGTCTCTACTAGTGGGACCAGCACCAGAATATTGTAATGCTCCTGTTAACAGGTGCCAGCCAGCTATACCCTTTTCCAGTATACTCCATTCCATTGCCCTCCCCACTAGTTTTCTAGGTCCGCTCAACCTGCATTCTGAACCCACAGAGCATGCTCAGTCCTTATTGGTCTGTTATGTCCCCCCCTTAGGAGTCCCCCCCCAAATATTTTGTACTTCTACAAACTTTGTATCCCTCAGGCCTGCTGATACCTCTTTGAGGGCGTATGGTGCAGTTTTGGGTACTAAAATGTAAGCGGCTAGCTTGTGGCCCTCCAGATGATGTTGGACTAAAATTCCCATCATCCCTGAACATTGGGCATGCTGGCAGTTGAAGTCAAACAACACTGGAGCAAAGGATCTATTGAAATACAGTGGTACCTCGGGTTAAGTACTTAATTCATTCCGGAGGTCCGTTCTTAACCTGAAACTGTTCTTAACCTGAAGCACCACTTTAGCTAATGGGGCCTCCTGCTGCCGCAGCGCCGCCAGAGCCCGGTTTCTGTTCTTATTCTGAAGCAAAGTTCTTAACCTGAAGCACTATTTCTGGGTTAGCGGAGTCTGTAACCTGAAGCGTATGTAACGTGAAGCGTATGTAACCCGAAGTACCATTGTATAGGATCATAGCTGTCAACGTTTCCCTTTTTTAAAGGGAAATTCCCTTATTCTGAATAGGATTCCTCGCAAGAAAAGGGAAAAGTTGACAGCTATGTATAGGATGGAATTTAAAACACCCACCACACACTGGCTAGGTTTCTGTGTAACACCAAGCCACAGTAAACAAGGTTTATGAACCAACAACAAACCATGGCTAACAAGGAATGGTTAATTTGTGTTTAACAAACCATGGCCAAACTGCTAAGGTATATAAACCATGGCTTAGAGTTATGTGCGAACCAGACTGCTGTGTTGATGTGCCACATTTGAAAGACTTGACATGAAAAGTGACAGAAAATGTTACCTTTTCCGCCTCAGCCCAGCTATCCACCACATCTTTTGCAAAATTGAAGTATTCTGGCACCTCTGGCTTATATTGTGCTTGTATGGATTCGTAGCCTGAAAAGTTCTGAGCAGCCAGGGCCAGCTGCCCTTTGCTGAAGCTTCTGGAAGAAGACAGGCGAAGAGGCCAGAGAGCTCGAAAGGCCGAGGCCTTCGATAATATCATCGAGGTGACACAAGCCATAGTGAGGTCTTCCACAGTGTATTACATTCAGTGCATTTTTCATGAGCTGCCTACCTGAAATACATAGGGAAACCATTGTACAACAGAGAAGATACTGATTTCTTCAGCTTGCTGAGAATTTCAACGTTCTTTTTCTTTATTATTTTTTGCAAAATCATTTCTAAACTGCCTATCTCTAAGTATATACAAATAAATGAAACCTAAACACAATAAAACCGTATAATAAAAACAGGAATTAGGTAATAACAGGGTGCAGTCTTATAGGCCAAGAAAATTCTGGAGAGAAAGCATGTCTTTACGAGATGTCAGAAGCAATCAACGGATGATATTTCACATTTTGTTTGCTTGTTTGTTTGTATACTGCTCTTTATTTGGGACTAAACTGCGGGAGGCAGTGGAGGACAGAGGTGCCTGGCGTTCTCTGGTCCATGGGGTCACGAAGAGTCGGACACGACTAAACGACTAAACAACAACAACAACAACTTTATTTGGGGCAGGGGAATCTCTTAAAACATGACAAGATTATCAAAACAAAACATTACAAATGGAAATCAGATACGAAAATATGATAAAAGATCTGCTTTTAAAGCCACACAATTAGCAAAGAAATCAACAAAACCATCCCCTAAAAACAACAACAACAACAACAAAAACCCGGTTAGAAAGCAAATCTGGAAAACACAAAAACCATTCCATGTGTTAAAACATCCGTGGCATGTAAACAAAACCACTGAGGTAGAATCTGCACCTCTTCACCTGACTATTGACCATGCTGGCTGAGGCTGATGGGAGCTGAAGTCCAAAACATCTGCAAAGCTGCTCCATCGTATTATACCTCTGAAGGGTCAGTGGGCTCTAGTGCAGTCTTCTTCAACCTTGGGTCCCCAGATGTGGGTGGACTACAACTCCCATCATCCTTGACCTCTGGGCTAAACTGGGTGTGGATGATGGGGGGACACTGGTCATGGGGCAAGTGAATCTTTCTTGTTCCTTTCTCTACTGTTCCAATGATTTGTTCTGCCCTCCATCCCATGTCTGAGTTTTGGTTTAAACTGGAAGAATGTCTACAACAAATTCCAGAACCGGAGGCTACAAAGCCACATTTATAAAACACTACAGGAAAAGCTACAATGATGTGTTTGTTCATACAACTGCCCTGATGTAAACCTTCAGATTATCTCTGAACCTAATTTACCACACGGGATCATTTTTTGCCAGGAGGGTGGGGGTCATGCTTGCTATCCTGAGCTACTTCAAGGAAGAATGGGCTAAAACAAAGGAACGGAAACCAAGTTTTTGTTTCTCAAACCCTACCAAGCCTCCCCTCCTATTTAGATTCTGGGTTATTTATGGCGTTTTCTTCTGGGTTATTTGAAAACATGCCTTGAGAAAATAACCTCACAATATGTGAAAGAGAAGAGCGAAAGATAGATAAAGATTGACTTGTCTTCTAGATGCTCACATGTGTTGCTGCCCATTGGTCACATAATCACACAAATTAATCTTGATATAATCATAGTTACAAATATGGTCTTTGAGGGTGTGAGCATTTTATCAATGCACATCTGTTCAACATTGGCAAAGGGGAAGAAACAGAAAGGAATAGTAGGGTAGTTATCTTCTTCTTCCACATTCACTGCATACATTTTAAGTGATATGTTACCATATCATGGCTTCCCCCCCCCCCAAACCCTGGAAGCTGTGGTTTGTTAAAGGCAATGCTTTTTTTAAAAAAATGTTTAGGGGTACTGTCATTTTGACTCAAGATAATCACAATTTTATACAGTGGTACCTCTGGTTGCGAACGATATTCATTCCGGAGCCCCATTCGCAACATGAGCAGAGTGCAACCCGTGTCTGCGCGGGTCGTGATTCACCACTTCTGCACATGATGCCATTTGGAGCAACTGCGCATGTGCGAGCGGCGAAACCCGGAAGTAACCTGTTCCATTACTTCCGGGTTGCCGCAGGATGTATCCTGAAAGAACGTAACCTGAACCGAACGTAACAAGAGGTATGACTGTACAGTGGTACCTTGGGTTAAGTACTTAATTCGTTCTGGAGGTCCGTTCTTAACCTGAAACTGTTCTTAACCTGAAGCACCACTTTAGCTAATGGGGCCTCCTGCTGCTGCCGCGCTGCCGGAGCACGATTTCTGTTCTCATCCTGAAGCAAAGTTCTTAATCTGAAGCACTGTTTCTGGGTTAGCGGAGTCTGTAACCTGAAGCATATGTAACCTGAGGTACCACTGTACTTCAAATTGGGAAAAATAAATAAAGTAAATGGACAAAAGTACAAAGACTCACAAAATGTTGAGGGGTATGCGTATCCCTGTGTCCCTCCAGAAAAAAGCACTGGTTAAAGGTGTTGAGTGTTGCTAGAAGACCCCTATTCCCCTCACAGAGCTATAATTCTGAGTTCCTCGCGAAGAGGGATTGATAGTTAAACTACTCTAAACAGTTACTTATAAATAACCCACTCAAAGTTCTTCTCCTTGTCTTGTCCTCACATGGCCAGGGTTAATCCAGGTCAAATGCAACAGTGCTTGCGGAAGGAACACAACAGTTAGCAGACTGCTCAAAAACTTTTAAAATTAGTTACACTTTTCCACAAGGGTAAAAACTGAACAGGGTAGTAGTGCATTTTGTCCACTATCTCTCTCTCATGTGGAGCAGCAGGCTGAAACACCCCCAGCCAGCTGGTCTACTCATGAGTAAAGCCCTGCAGAAACAGCTACTTTATCTAGAGATCTCCCTCCTTGAACTTGCATCTATAGCAGCGATTTCATCAGGCTGAGAGGGAGAAGGATGAAATGGCAAGGTCTCTCCATGGTATCTGCTGAAAAACGAGCAACTTTTTGGCTTCTTTCTATTCCTGCTGTTACCTGCAAGTGTTTGTTACTAAGAATTCGTGCCTGAGCTTGTTCTTTCTCCCTTCTCCCTCCCAGTCCCTTTTTCCTTTTGTGTTGTGAGCCTGAGGGAAGGGACTGTCTTTTTTCACTGATCTTTTAAGCCTCTGTGGGAGCTTTTGTTTGGCAGAAGAGTGCGACAACCACCACCACCGCAACAACAACAACACAGCTGGGCCAGCCCGCTATTTAGACCCCAATGTTCCTTGGGATGTCTTCTCTCAAAACTATGCTTTTTAAAGATTACAAAATCCAGAAGTGGGCTTTAAGCAGGGAGGATGTCAATTGCGAATAAATGCATATTGTTCCAGGTTAATGCTAGGATTTATTCTGGGGAAACCAGTTTGTCCAGCCTTAAGAGACTTTACAAAAGAAATTAGGTTCAAACAAAATACCATTCTGTCCCATTTGGAAACACTTGTATAACTGCAGTGGTTTTATTTGGGTTTGGTTTTTTTTAACATGGAATATTCACAGAATCACAGAATTGTAGAGTTGGAAGGGACTACGAGGATCATATAGCCCAATTACTAATTAATTATTAATTAATTTATTTATTAATTTATTATTATTTAATTAATACTAATAATGGTTGTTGTTGTGACCTGCCCTGGGACCTCATAGTGAAGGTCGGTTAAGAAACCCCTTAAAAAGAATCTATTCTACATCAACTGTGTTTGCCTTTCTTTCAACGAGCAATCTGCCCGAAGTGTGGCAGCAGCGAGCAAGCGAAAAGCTGCGCGCTCTGGGGCCGCCGCCGAAGCGCTTGGACGAGAGAAAGTTGGGACAAAGAAAGCGAAAGCGAGCAAGCAGCCCCGCCACGTCGGAAGCTGTTCGATTACCCCGATCTCGGCCTCCGCGAAGTTCAGCGAGCAGCAGCAGCAGCACCGCCCAGGGCGAGAGGAGGAGGAGGTGGAGCAGGGAGGGGAGACACTTACGCCGTTGCCTACAGTTTGTTGGACGGACTTGGCGGAGGCAACTACTTGGCTGATCTCGATCCCTCGACGGCGCCACTCGCCCCGCGCCAAGAGGAAGGGGCCGTCCCTGCCTGCCTTGGGGGAAGAGGCTGGCCCGCCCAGGCACTTGTTGCAGGGGAGGACGGACTGGTCCGGCGGAGTTTCCTTGGCCGCCTCCCTGGCACTGCGCGGAGTCCCCCGAGGAAAAAGCCAAGGTCAGTGAACTCTGGACTGCTTCGCGGTGGGATTCAGTCCCATGCCTGCCAATACAGCTTGCGCAATCATAGGGCATAAGAAGATGCAGGATCAGGCCAGTGGCCCATCCAGCATCCTGTTCTCGCAGGCGTCTGCACCAAATCTTACAAAATTCAGCATCCTTGGATGTCCACGGGGGTCTAGGTAAAGGTAAAGGGACCCCTGATCATTAGGTCCAGTTGTGGCCGACTCTGGGGTTGCGGCGCTCATCTCACTTTATTGGCTGAGGGAGCTGGCGTACAGCTTCTAGATTACGTGGCCAGCATGACTAAGCCGCTTCTGGCGAACCAGAGCAGCGCATGGAAACGCCGTTTACCTTCCCGCCGGGGTGGTACCTATTTATCTACTTGCACTTTGACGTGCTTTTGAACTGCTAGGTTGACAGGAGCAGGGACCGAGCAACGGGAGCTCATCCCGTCACGGGGATTCGAACCGCCGACCTTCTGATCTGCAAGTGCTAGGCTCTGTGGTTTAACCCACAGCGCCACCCTTGTCTATGGGGGTCTAATGGGATGGGAAAAGGAGGAAAGCTTGTCTCTGTCCACACAGAGCACGCAGATCCACAGAGTACCGTAGAACATCGAAGTTGTTTTATCGCAAAGCAGACCAATGGTCCATCTAGCCCAGTGTTGTCTACACCGACTGGCAGCAGCTCTCCAGGGTTTCTGTCAGGCAGGAGCAGGCATAGGCAAACTGGGCCCTCCAGATGTTTTGGGACTACAACTCCCATCGTCCCTGAGCACTGGTCCTGTTAGCTAGGGATGATGGGAGTTGTGGTCCCAAAACATCTGGAGGGCTGACTTTGCCTATGCCTGGGGAGGAGGCTCTTCCAAAGTTTTGCAGGAAGGGAAGTGATGGGGAAGTGCCCTTGGAAAGTGCGAGAGAACCCTTACAATCATGGAACTGTAGAGTTGGAAGGGACCTTGAAGGCCATCTAGTCCAACCCCCTGTAATGCACTCGTTTTGACACAGTGTCCCCTAGGTGCAATGAACCGGTTGCCTGGAAATCCCTGCTCTGTGTCATGATGGAAGCTGAGCTGCAAAGGGTTGCTTCCAGCTAAGTTTTATCGAAAACGGTCCCATTGAACTAGCCATGCCCATTGATTTCAATGGGTCTACTCGGAGTAGGATGACCAGTGGACACCATTGGAAGCATCTTTAAAAGGTGGACTCTCGATCACTGGAGGTATTTAAGCAGAGATTGGATGACCATGTGTCGGGGATTCGTTAGCTTTCTTCATTGCAGGGGGTTGAACAAGATGACCCTTGGCGTTCCCTTCCATTTCTACAATTCTGTGATTCTTTGGGCAGGGGGGCCTTGGTGGAGAGGGTGGGGTCTGCTCTGCTCCAATGTGATTGCACCACGATTGTGTGAGAGATTTCAGTCAGGTAATTCGGATGGCTTGGCTTGGCTCCATCCCCTGCCCCTGCTCAGTGTCATGTATCTTACTTTGCTTACATAAAAGTGTTTCCCACGTGATGCATGGCGATATTGTGAAACTCTCTTTGACTCTCTCTCTTCCTTCTGTTTATTTAGCTGTTTATTGAGCCTTGTATACTTTGTTAGCCACGGGACGTGGGTGGCGCTGTGGGTTAAACCACAGAGCCTAGGACTTGCTGATCAGAAGGTTGGCGGTTCAAATCCCTGTGATGGGGTGAGCTCCCGTTGCTCGGTCCCTGCTCCTGCCAACCCAGCAGTTCGAAAGCATGTCAAAGTGCAAGTAGATAGTTCGAAAGTATGTCAAAGTGCAAGTAGATAAATAGGTACCGCTCTGGAGGGAAGGTAAACGGCGTTTCCGTGCGCTGCTCTGGTTCTCCAGAAGCGGCTTAATCCTGCTGGCCACATGACCCGGAAGCTGTCTGCGGACAAACGCCGGCTCCCCTGGCCTATAGAGCGAGATGAGTGCGCAGCTCCAGAGTCGGTCACGACTGGACCTAATGGTCAGGGGTCCCTTTACCTTTACTTTGTTAGCCAAGGACCCTCAGAAAATCGGGAGTCAGCCCCTCCTCTCTTCTTTGTACATATATGAGACATCTGCAGCATGTGAAAACAGGGCGTCCTGCACAAACATCACTCATCCATTTTGCAGGGTGGAGCTTGGGAGATGAGCTAATAGATTTGGGAAGGACGGCAGCTCAGGAGGAGAGCATCTGCTTTGCGTGCTGAACGCCCCTCATTCAATCCTTGACATCTCCACATAGGGCTGAGAACATCCCTTGAGAACTGCTGCCAGTCAGTGTAGACAACACTGAGCTATATGGACTCAATATAAGTCGGTTTCCTGTGTTTGGGATCCATAAGGTTGTGGCTCTGCTGCTATATTGACTGCATTGAGGCTTACAAAGTCTTCAGGGTTTTTTCTGCTTTCAAAACATGTCCCTGCAGAGAGACCAAGCTGGTTGATGTCCTCAAGCTGCCATGAAGACCTTGCTTCGATGCTTCTGGAGCCTGCGGCCGCCTCCTTGCACTCTCTTTCGCCAAGCCAAGAGACACCTGGCCTCTCCGATCATCTCGCATTACGAAGCTATAAACCATGGTGACCTGGATGTGCCTGAGTACTTTAATTTTGCCAGGGATGTTCTGGACAGGTGGACCCAGGAGGAAAAGGTAGGGGTTTGGCTGTTTTGGGGAGCAAGTAGGAAAACCTGATGTTAATAGTACTGTGGTGCACTTGGTCTCCCTGGAAGAACCTGAGACTTGTTTTTTAAAATAAAAATAAAAATTAAACAATAGTAACATTTATATACTTCACAAAGTTTATACACCTCTTGATTGTAACTACCACCAGCACCACAACAACCCCCAAAGTGGTGTATAAAACAGATCAAACAAATTATCAATAAGAATGAACAACAATAACTTGAGATTTTTTTTATTTTTAAATAGCAATAGACTACTAAAAACAGATTAAAGCTTGCATCAAGAAGAAATACTTCAATAATGCACAAGAATAAAGAAATTTTCATTCATATTCCCTGGAGGGAAAATATTTTGATTAGCATTGCTGGTGTTTGAGGGTAGCAATATTTTTAGAGGGTTTCTTTTATTCATAAATATCAGGATGCCTTCAAAGTCTTACGATATTCTCATTTAAAGAGGAAAAGTTACTAAGAATTCCACATAGTAGCATATTTCACAGGAGCCATTTGAAACATCAATAATATACAAAATAATTTTTTGCAACATAGTTGAAAACGAAGCATAGAGGCCGGTGGCTTCGTTCAGCGATGTGTTCCCCAAACTGAAAGATGCAGGGAAGTCTTGGATTCGACCCTCCCAGACCGCCTGATTCTTGTGTCAGGAGCATCCTCCTCCATGATGCCTGCTTCTTCTTCTTCTTCTTCTTCTTCTTCTTCTTCTTCTTCTTCTTCTTCTTCTTCTTCGGCGATCACTTGTAGCCGAATAAGATTGTCTTCCATAAACACGGTTTTAACAATGAGTCCGTAAGTGACTGTGGAGGCCAATTCTGGATCCACACATCCTTCCACAGTGGGGACATTGGTTTCTGGGCGGGAGTTGATCACGGTGTGGATTTGCCAAGCGTGCCTTCCTCTTTGCGCATTTCTCCCTTGCGTCCTGAGTTCGAGTGTCTCCAAAGCCCATGACACCTTTGGTAAAGGCTGTTCTCCAATTGGAGCGCTCTCAGGCCAGTGTTTCCTGGTTGTCGGTGTTTATACTACATTTTTAAAGATTTGCCTCGAGAGAGTCTTTAAACCTCTTTTGTTGACCACCAGCATTTTAAGTTCGGAATAGAGTAGTTGCTTTGGAAGACGATCATCAGGCATCCGCACAACAGACCAGTCCAACGAAGCTGATGTTGAAGAATCATTGCTTCAACACTGGTTGAAGCACCTTGCCTTTAATCGCCGTTTGTTCCCTCTGCTGACTTCAACTGTAGCTCAGTGATTAAGCAGGTGTGTTGCATGCAGAAGGCCTCAGGTTCAGAGAGACCTCCATCTGAATCCCTGGAGAGCTTCTGACAGTCGCTGCGGCATAATATTGAGACAGATGGACCAATGGTCTGACTTGGCCTGAGGCGGCTTCCTGTGTTCCTTCTCTCAAACATAGGAGGGGGAAGGCCGCTTAAGGGAAGGGCTCTAGCTCAGTGATAGTACCTCTGCACACAGAAAGTCCTGCGTTTGATTCCCGGCATCTCAAGTTAGGGCTAGGAGGGTCCCTTGCCTGAAAACCCAGACAGCTCCTGCAGGTCAGTGTAGAGAAAACCAGAATGGATGTACCAACAGACTGGCTCTTTATAAGGCATTTTGCGTTCCTATGATGTAGGCCTGCAACATAAAAATATATGGAGTTTGGCTGCAGGTGAGGAAATAACCCGCAAAGTAATGGTGCTGACAGGAATAAAGAAAAATGGTTGCTTTTTTCAGCTACCTGACATGAAGGACATGAAGTTGTTTTAAATTTTGCTTTTAATGCTATAACCCATCCTAGGACCTTAGGGTCAAGGGAGAGTAATAAATGATTTATTGTAATAATGATGATGATTACAACAACAACAACAACAACAACAACAACAACAACAACAACAACATTAATACTTACCTGACTGCTGGTGTGATTGCCAGGGGTGTTGATGCCTGCTGATGTTCATTGCTTGTCTTTAGCTGTCTAGTTATATTTTGTTGTACATCCTTGAAAATTAGTAAAAAATACTTTGGAAACAGCAGCACAGAAGCAAGATCCTGGCACTAGGTATCAGGTGCATACAGACACACACACACACACCACTGCTTTCCTTTTTCTTTGCCTATTTAAAAAAAAAATATTTTAAATGAAGAATTCCCCATAATACAGTAAGATTACAACTACAGAAAATACAAATCAAATAAGTAAAATATGGAGTCCTCTCTTAAAAGTAATTCTCGGCCCTTACCACTCACAGAAAACAGTAGCTCCTGCTCCTCCCAGCTCTGACCTGGGATAGTTCCGTTCTCCTCCAAGTCCGAGAGACCCGACATTTCCCTATCTCTCACCCAAGGTCCTCCATCGGCCACAACTGACCACACACTGCTTTATGATTCATCCATATAAAATGGCTCTGTGGATTAGGTTGTTAATAACTTCTTCTCTGCTAGGATGGAAAGAGGCCTCCGAACCCAGCCTTCTGGTGGGTGGATGACCAGAGCAAAGAGGTGAAGTGGAGCTTTGAGGAGCTGGGAGTCTTATCCCGGAAAGCTGCCAACATGCTGGTCGATCCCTGCGGCTTGCAGAAGGGCGACAGGGTCATGGTGGTTCTTCCAAAGCTTCCTGAATGGTGGCTGATGAATGTGGCTTGTATCCGGACAGGTCAGTCAAGATTTGGGGAAAGAAAAGAGGAGGCCCCCCTCCCCAGAAAAGGTGCTGCTTCCCCAGTGAGAAGATTTAGCAGTAGACAAATATTCTCCACTGACAGCTTGACAAAAAAAAAAAAAAAAAACAGCAACACAATTTGCGGGAAAATTGGGAGGAAAGGGAATGCATTGCAGGGATCTCAGCTAAAGAATCCATGACATTGTACTCTTTGGGTTTGGTCAGACAACCAGCTACAGATCCATGTAACAATTTACATTCGTTCAATCCCACATTTTACCAGCTTCCTTGAAAAAATACCATGGGGAACATTGTCAAAAGCAGGCATCCCCAAACTCAGCCCTCCAGCTGTTTTGGAACTACAACTCCCATCATCCTTAGCTAACAGGACCAGTGGTCAGGGATGATGTGAGTTGTAGTCCCAAAACATCTGGAGGGCTGAGTTTGGGGATGCCTGGTCAAAAGCATTACCAAAATCAAGATTTCAGTTTTAAAATAAATTACTGTGTGGGAGGGAGAAGAAGCTGCAGAAGCGATGAAACCCATGTTCCTGGCTAGCTTCAGATGTCTGCATTTTTTAGAACGGATAAGTATTTTATTTATTTATTTACTGCAGGGCTGGGGAACCTCAGGCTTGGGAGGCAAACGTGGCCCTCTAAGCCTCTCTATCTGGCCCTAGGAATTCTCCCTGGCCACACCCCCGGATGTGTCCTTGAACTCCCATGATGGCTCTTGCTTGTCTGAAAAGAGGATCTAGAAGGGTGTGAGAATGTGTGGAGTTTGCAGGTTTTGCTCTTCCCACTTAAGCCCTTGGCCACACCCACCAATGCCAGGTGTCTCTCAGAAGGCTGTCCAGACAGGAATGTGACTCTTTGGCTGAAAATGGTCCCCTATACCTGCTTTGGAGGGTCTAAGTTGCCCCTCTTCCTCCTAGGAATGCTGGGACTCAAAAAATTGTTCCCCCGCCATTTTCTCCACACGTGAGGAAGGTTAGCCTCAGAGATAGTGACTGGCCCAATGAGTTTGACAGCTTACTGGGAATTTTTACCTCAGTCTCCCCAGAGGTAGTCCAACAGTCTAGCCCAGGAATGGGGAACCTTTGGGCCCTCAGGCATTGCTGAACTACAACTCCCATCAGCCCCTAACAGCTAAAATAAGAGAACCCAATGATGATTGCTTTGTGGAAGAGTGGAAGCCTCTTTTGGATTATGGAAATAAATATTATAGTATGATAAATTCATGATCAGGATTTGAACTATGTGGAACAGAAGGAATTAAAGATTATTGTATTGTTGTTATGATATAAGAGAGAGGAGATAAGGTGCAGCATAGGGGAGAAATAAAAAACACACCATGGAAAACAGGGTGGGAAGTCAATAAACAAAAGAAAAATTCATTATGTATTGGAGTGTATATTAAATTTTTGAAATTTAATAAAATATAAATGAATAAAACAACAACTCCCCCCAGTCCTGGACATTGACCATACTGCTTGGGGCTGACAGAACACCTGAAGGACCCAAAGTTCTCCATAGCTGCTCTAACCACTACACCACCTTAGAATGAGACACCACTGTGTGTGCAGCCTTCCCAAGCATGGAGAATTTCTGGGTTTCCTGCTCACGACATTCTCTGCTTCTTTTCTAGGCATTGTTTTCATCCCAGGGACGCCCCAGTTAACTGCCAAAGACATCTCCTACAGGCTACAGGCTTCCAAAGCCAAATGCATTGTGGTCAGCGACGCCTTGGCCCCCGCAGTGGACACGGTCCTGTCTGAATGCAAGTCTCTGAAAACCAAGCTTCTTGTGTCCGACAGCAGCAGAAATGGCTGGCTGAACTTCAGGGATCTCGTCCAGTAAGCATTGCAACAGACATGAATCGAAAGCAGTAGAGATATTATTTAGATCAGTGGTCTTCGGCTGGTCCAGATTAATACCCAGGTCTGACTTCCCAAGCTGCAACATGGGATCCGTTTTCACTTTTAATTTATACTTAATAGCAGAGCTGGACTGCCCATCAGACTGGGTGAGACAGCTGCATCAGGCAGCATCCCCCAAGGGGTGGCATGCCTTTTCTGCCACCAGGCACACCCTGGGCTCTAGAGGCAGAGAGGAGCTGGCAGCAGAGCTCTCCTCCTGCCGAATTGGTGAGAGGGGAGGCATTCAGCCACTGGGAGAGCAGGGTTCGAATCCCCATTCAGCCATGAAGCTCAGAGGGTGACCTTGGGCTAGCTACCTGTTATGTACTGAAGTTCTCACCCTGGGCCAGCAGGGGGATACTGTAGATAGTTATGCAAATAAGGGATCGAAAGTGACGTTCAGTGATTGGATAGTTTTAGAAAATTGTTACAGTTACGTTGTACTGGAGCTCTATATAAGCAGGCTGACTGAACCCTTCAGTTCAGTTCTGTCCTGGCCTGTGAATAAACAAGAGCTGTTTGAAGAATCGCTGTGTCGTCTGATATGTTCACCCACAACTTAACACTACCGTCTCTTAGCATAACCTTGAGATCCTTGGAAGATAAAGGTGGTGCATAAATTTTATAATAATAATAATAATAATAATAATAATAATAATAATAATAATTTGAAAGTAGTACCATAGTGTTTTCAGCCTATGGTGTGGATGTGGCCAATGACCCACTGGATTTCTGCCATGGGTTACCAAATGGGTGCAGGATTCCAGCTGCTAGGTTCTGCTCCTGATGTGTGTGTGTGGCTGCTGCGGAAGGGGAAAGTGTTGCCTGTCAATGCCATGCGATGTGATTGCTTTTTAAGAGCAGCGCCTGCCGACCACGACTGCACAAAGACCAAGAGCGAGGACACAATGGCCATTTACTTTACAAGCGGAACCACGGGAGCTCCCAAAATGGTGGAACATTCCTACTGCTTCCACGGCATTGGATTGATATCTGCCGCCAGGTAAAGCTTCAAAGTGCTATGGTAGCAAAAGCAGGGAATGGATGAGTCATAATAATAATAATAATTTATTATTTATACCCCGCCCATCTGGCTGAGTTTCCCCAGCCACTCTGGGCGGCTCCCAATCAAATGTTAAAAACAGTACAGCATTAAATATTAAAAACGTCCCTAAACAGGGCTGCCTTCAGATGTCTTTTAAAGATAGGATAGCTGCTTATTAGCTGCTGAGTCATCCTGTAACCTGCTTCCCAGAATCCGGATGCCCCGAGTCAGCAACTGGTTCCCCGTCTTCTGCTCCTTTTCCACATACATAGGCGCTGCATGGGTTTGTCTCCTTCGGCTATATTCTGGAATACGTCGGACCCAGGATGGGTTAAGACGACCTGGAGTGGTGTTTTTGGTCCGTGGATCAATGGGACGTGCGTCTTTGTACATCGCCTGCCGCAATTCGAACCCGCCATCGTACTGAACGTAAGCGTACAGGGCATTGCAGTGCCCTTTATGATGGTTCAGAAACTTCAGTTGACCCTAAATGCAGCAACCGAGTTACTGATTGTGGTTCTGCTTGGAGCTTGTACAGTGGTACCTTGACTAAATTCCAGTTGTTGTAAATAAAATTCCTATCACACAGTCTATAAGTCCGTTTTGGACTAAGTCCAATTGCAACCCAGAAATGAGTGCTCCGGGGTGAGTCTTTTTTTGATGTAAGTCGGGCCCAGCTGCTGTTTTAGGGGTCGCATTTCATCATCTGGTTCCCATTGAGGGTGTTTCATTTGTTAATTGAGTCCCTCACTGCTAATCAGAGGCTTCCTGTTGAGTCTGCCAGCTGTTTAGTCCTGAGCACTCACGCAACACAGTGATATTTGGAGGTTTTCTTTTTGCTATTTTTTTGCATTTTGGTTTGTGTGGCTTTTTCGGTTTTTTGACTGTGACTTCGTTTTATGGGACTGACCTGTCACTGTGGCTTGTGACTTCGTTTTTGTGACTTGTTTTTGTTACTGTGTGGAACCCAGTTCAGCTACTGGTTGGTTGTTGATTGTGTGACTGCAGAAATGGATAAAAGCCCCCATCCAAACAATGACTATCATCATTATCCCCCCCCCCCATCATATTTATTTTATAGTACAGTACATTGATTATTGCCTTCATTTTATGGATCAATGGTCTCATTAGACAGTAAAATTCCTGTTAAATTGCTGTTTTTCATTGTCTAGAACGGATCAATCCATTTTCAATTACTTTCAATTATGCCTTGTTTTAAGTCTGCTTTGTTTTAAGACTGGACTTCCGAAACGGGTTATGGTCTTAAATCAAGGTACCACTGTATATAAATCCTGTTTTAAAACAGCTGCACTGGTTGCACATTTGTCTTTGGGGCCCAATTCAAAGTTCACATATTGGTGTTTGAAGCTAATGGCAAATGTCCTATGATTCTCATTTAACCCAGTAGACATAGTCATGCCTCCTGGGGCAACAGAGAATAACTCTTTGCCTATTTCTGTGTGGCAGGGCCATAAGCAGTGATATCACCTTCCCTAGTCAATCTTCTTTTCAGGTCTTCACATACCCCAAAACAAAAAAGGCACTGTGCTCTGTGCACCCTCCAACTTTCCCTGTTTGTTAGCGGAAGCCCCTGTTGCCTGTTAAATCATCCTTGGGAAAGCATGTACGCAAATTCATGGAGTACAAGGCTATCCAAAATTACTGATGGCACCTGGCTGGCCACTGGGAGAGCAGAATATTGGACTAAAGGACCATTGGACTTGATCTAGCAGGCTCTTCCTAGGTTCTGATTGTCCCCGTTTTGACTCGGTAACAGTATCAATACATGGCCCATCCACCTAAACTCACTGCTGGTGGAGACGGCGTCCCAAGCAACACATTTTGGGAGAGTGCTCTGATGGTTGTGATTTGATTGTCTCTATGTTAAACCGTTGTAGCCCTGGGGAAAGAATGGGATCTAGCAAACTTCACTAAGGAGAGGCTCTTTATCTGTTGTGAGGTAGATGTTTAACCAGCATGTAAGAAATCTCGCCCAGGCTATGGGTTCTACTATGTGCTGACTTCTCTCTAGACAAAAGCTTTCATAGGGTACACAACATGGGACAGCAAAAATCTTAAAAAGGAAAGCTGCCTGCACTCGTTCTACCAGCTGGGTAAACCCTGGCAGCCAGACTGGAATTCCGTAGAGCAATTGAGCTATAACTTTGGCGTTGAAGACCTTGAGGGCAGAGGGGATATGCGAATTACCTCTTGTTATAAAGAAACACATTATGGCCTGCATAGACAAGGTACAGCAACTTGGGCTGTCAGTAGAATTTTTGCGATCAATGTCCCCACCATCTACCAAGGCTATAATAAAAACTAGGTTGTGGGACATTGAACGCCAGGAACTAACAGCAGCAGCAGAGAAAACATGTTCCCCTCTTTCAACTTTCTTGGGCACATGAAATTAAGCACAATTATCTTGAATTTTTGCTTAATCCTCAAGAAAGAAGTGCATTTTCGCCGGCCAGGTTTTAATTCAAATCCTTCAAACCTCCTATGGGGAAGGTTCTTGGGAATGGCGGAAGGAGAAAGAATTTGCCCATGTGAAGATCATCAGGTGGAAACTCTTGCACATATGGTTCTTAAATGTAAACTATATGTTGATCTCCGCCAGCAGTTACTAGAATAGATCAACTCTGCATCCCCAAATGGAAACCAGAGTTAGAGGTCCTACATTTTCTATTACTGGGGAATAATCAGGAGCTCACCAAGTTAGCAGCTAAATATCTTTATCTGGTTTTTTGTCGTCGAAACACATTGCAGATGTCTGATCTCCCTGGAGACCTAGAGATGTAATGTTAGACTGCTTTGCCTCTTTCATTTGACAAATGTTTTGTGTCACTGGGAAGGCGGTAATTCCGTATTGATTTGCTATGGGTGTTTGTACGTGATGCCAATAAAAGGTTTGATGATCTTGATTGTCTCTATCTAGACTCTTGCCCGATACCCAATCACCACTTTCTGCACAGCTCCTACAGGATTCCGTATGTTGGTGCAGCAGGATCTTGCCAGGTACTTTTCACTGGACTAACTGGAAAAGCAAATGCAAGAGGAAATGCCCTGTGTGAGCTGATGGGTGCCCTCCAGATTGTTGCCCTCGGGAGGGTTTGTGGCCCTCGGACTGATGGGATTCCCCGTCCCCGATCTAGGAAATGCGTGTGAAAATGCATGTGTGTCTAAGAGAGCAGCATCCGTCCAGTATATGGAGAAGGGTCAGAGCTCAGAAGTGGAGCATCTGCTTTGCGTGCAGAAGGCCCCAATCCCCAGCATCTCCAAGTAGGGCTGGGAGACACCCCTGTCTGAAACCCCGGAGAACTGCTGCCAGTCAGTGAAAACAATACTGAGTGAGATGGACCAGTGGGGCAGCTCTGTTTAAGGCAGCTCTCTATGCTCATTAACTTCCTGTAGGATAAATAGTGTTGTTTTTTTTCAGAGAGTGCTGTGTTTCCATTTTCAGTCATGGAGGTTTTGGGGAGAGTATGGCTGAGTGAGCAGGAACACTTCCCGCTGCAACATTTTGTTGCAGTCATGGGTGTGCATGGGTGGGGTGGGCAGTTGCTGCCCCTGGGTGAATCATAACCCCTAGGTTCCTACCTTTCATTTTTTAAAAAAAGAGTAAATGCATAGAACCTGAGACAAAACATACAGGCAACATTCTCTCTCTCTCTTTAAAATTAGCCTGTTCCTCGCTTTCAGTTTCACTTTGTCTGCCTGCTACCCCTGCCCTGAAAAATTATTGTAGGCACCCATGGGTGCAAGCCTCACTTGTGGGTTTACTAATTGTCGCCATTTCTTATCTAGCTACAAATTCCCAAGCCTGGAGCATTGTGTAACAGGAGGGGAACCGCTCAATGCAGAGGTGTTGCAGCGATGGAAAACCCACACAGGGGTGGATATCTATGAAGGCTATGGACAAACAGAAACAGTATGTTTATCTTCATTCTGGCATGGCTGTGCATCTGGCAAACTCACCACAATGCAGTTGATAGAACTTTTAAATCAAGGGTAGTGTGGGGAAGGCCTTTTCAGCCCAGCCTTTTCTGAGAAAACTTCCAGGGGCCGCATGCCAGTGGGCTGAATATGAAACACAAAAATTGCCTCTGTATAGGAGGCTGGTTTCCACATACACTTCTGTAGCCCTTTTGCTCCTAGACAAAAAACTCTGTCTATCTATATTTCCTATCTGTCTTTGTTTTGAAGCAGCTGGGGGAGTAAAGGCTTGCATTTGGAAATTCAGGACTCTGCATGACAAAGTGAAAAGCCGTGATGGCTTAAGGGTTTTCGTGACGGTCCTGACATTTTGGGGGCGATTGGAGACTAGGCAATATTTTCTGCTCAAGCACCCTCCCAAACTAGTGAAAACTCCCAAATGTTATTTGGCTTTGTTTTCTCTCTCTCTGCTCTTACAGGTAGCCATCTGTACGAATGTTAAAGGGATGAAAATCAAACCTGGCTCCATGGGAGTGGCGTCTCCACCGTATGATGTCCAGGTACAAGGATGAATATAAACTTACCAGACTGGTGTCTGTCTGAAGACTGGGCAACCTGCTTATTGAGCACTCCCCTTGATTTGTTTGTACAGAGTTTGCAGGGAAGTTAAATGATGTTTGCTGAGTGTTCATTCTACTTTGTTGTGAGGTGGTTGGGCAACACTGCATCAAGGAAGTCCCACATTTTCCAGTGTATCTTCCAGTCACTTTCCTTACTTCCAAAACTCTGATTTTGGGGGGTGGCATGGGTTTTAAAATTGTATTCCATAGAACTTAATGGAAATCACTGGGAACGTATTCCCACCATCACTAATCTAAATATTCTAATTCATTTCCCATTTCTTGATATACTGGCCTATAATGGAACCCTGGGAGCAAGCAGAGATCTCTATCTTAACGGGAGCCATTGAGAACCGAGCCAAACCGTAAAGTGTACCATTGTTCGTGGAGATACGTGTGTGACTTTTAAATCAACACTGGTTGGCTGAAACAATATAAGCGTTTTTTTGTCTTTTGCTTCTACAGATTGTGGATGATGAAGGCAAAATTCAGCCTCCGGGGGTAGAAGGGGACATTGCTATCAGAATCAAACCAAAACGACCATTTTGCCTTTTCTCACAATACTTAGTAAGTATTATTTTTAGCACATCAACAACGTGGTGATAGGTAGAACAGCTTCACTTTGCAACTGAGCTGAGGACATCAGTTGGATTTAGCTCCAGGTCTAGATTTTTGCTATATTGCAGGGTCCAGTGGTAGTACAACATGCAGTGTATTAAGGCTGGATATGGATCTATTTGCATGCTAATCTAAAGTTCAATCCCCAGTGTCTCTAGGTAAGGCTGGAAGAAATCTCTGTCAGTGTTTGTAAAAACAAATAAAAAGGGGTTCTGACCTCCCTTTGTTGCCTCAGCCTGGTCCTCGGACACTTGTCGGCACAAAAGAGTCCACAAGAATATCCTTGCAGAGTACTTTCTGCTTTTATTCTTAAAAACCTTTCTGCAAAAGTGACTGACCAACTGTACACACCTCAACACTACGAGCTTTCACTAACCAACCAACCAACCAACCCAACAACAAACTAACATTTATCACTCTATATATACAACCCGGTGCAGACCGCTGACTCATGCTGACCCAGCTTTTTTAAGCAGTAAAGAAACAGCGGCCATTTTAGCCGTGACAATCTCTGTCAGAAACCTTGGAGAACTTCTGCCAATCAGTGGAGACAATACTAGGCTAGGTGGATCAATAACCTAATCCTATTATAAGGGAGTTTCTTATGTTCCTACCCCTGATGCTCACAGCCATGTAGTTCCGCAGAATTGGCTGTTGTCAGGGGTGGGCATTATCAGGCAGCTGGCAAGGCCTACATCCCAGCATGGGACCCACTACCAACTCTTTTCGTCCTCCTGGCTCTGCTCCTCCTCTGCCTTGCTGTTGCTGCTTCTTCACCTGCCCTCTCCTGTAATGACAAGAGCAAGGAGTTTGAGCAGCATCCTCTGCTCATCTTGCCCTCTTCCCTTTGGGTGGTGGTTTGCTTTAGACTCTGGTGGACAGTACAAGCAAATAGGCTGCAGAGGTAGCAAAGAGAAGGAGGGAGGACCCACTCAGGGAAGGGAGGAAGGGAGAGCCTCTCGTTCAAGAGCTCACTGAGATCTGGAGTCAGCACTTTTTTGGCAGTAATCAAACCAAGAGCAAATCAACTCGCTCTTTTGTCTTGGGGAACCATTGCCAAAAGGGACAGACCAGCAGGTATTGGTAAAAACGTACTGAACGATGTTTGGTTGTTGTCAGGATAACCCTGAGAAAACCGCAGCCACTGAGCGTGGTGATTTTTATGTCACTGGAGACAGAGGGATTAAAGATGAAGAAGGCTATTTCTGGTTTGTCGGAAGATCAGACGATCTGATTAATTCTGCCGGGTAGGTTCAGTTCGGTTGGCTTTCCCCCTTTGACCTGTGCTATTAAGTGACAAAAGGCGCAGGAGTGACACCCCCCTTCTGTCTCTTAGGTATCGTATCGGCCCGTTTGAAGTGGAGAGTGCCTTGATAGAGCACCCAGCTGTGGTGGAATCGGCTGTGGTCAGCAGCCCAGATCCCGTGAGAGGAGAGGTAACAAAGATTCAGGCAGCCAACACATACTGCAACACATGATACTCAGCAGCAGAAAGCCACATGCAGTGTGCTTGCTTGGGGAACGTGTCATAAATCTTGGTACATCGCAGCGGTACAGATGGTGTTGTATTTCAGACACATGCCTGAGCAGAGGAGGTATAAAAATGTTCTTGGTGGGCAAACTCACCTCGGTTCGTTTGGCTGCAAAAAGAAAAGTGAAAAAAAACAGTTGCATCCCCAAAGCCCAGTTTTTGATGTTACCAGGATCACAGTGGGATCTAAATATCCCCTGGAGATCCTGCCAATTTCCATGAGTTCCTCAATCTTCTTCTCTCCCTGCTCGCTCATCCCTATGGTTAACCCAACATTCAAGGATTAATCTATGTGTGCTTCTAGTTCTTTAAGTGAGGATCCGACTGCTGCTAAAACAGCAACATTCATACTCAAGGGGCTCACAGGCTCAGAGAAACCCCCAAGGTTTGCAGGCATACAAAACATTTAGGGGGGAAATCCAAAGTGGGGGAAACCTGTTGAGGACTGAGCATGCTTAGTGGGAGGTAGAATGGAATGCAGTACCTTGAAAATGGCACCAGCTGGAACTCTGATCAGGAGCATAGAGCACTCCACACAGCAGTATTTTATTTTGGCTAATGAGCAATATCCTATCCCAATCACCCAGTCACACTGATGCCTACTTTTTCTTCTGAGTCGTTAATGCATATATGATTGGCATCCCATAGGTGGTGAAAGCCTTTGTCATCCTGTCTTCTGCCTTTATATCGCATGACCCAGAAAAATTAATCAAGGAGCTCCAGGATCACGTGAAAAAGGTGACTGCTCCTTACAAGTATCCCAGAAAGGCAAGTATCTTCTGAGGTCCTAACAGGGAAATTAAAATGGGTTGTAGATTCGTTGAAATTGGTGAACATGATTAATTTAGACATTAATTTCAGTGTGTCTATTGTGAAGAGGAATTGACTTGTTTTTAAACTGTTTTGCAAACTCTGAGATGCTGTGGTAATGAATTAGTCCAAGACTGCAAAAAAAAACCACAAACTGAGATGCACTCTCATTTTTTGCCTACACAGGTTGAGTTTGTCCGGGAGTTGCCCAAGACGGCAGCAGGGAAAATCCGAAGGAACGTATTAAGGAATCAAGAATGGGGAAGAGTGTAGCTTTGGCTGAACATCTGCAAACAAAGAACCTTCCTGCAGTACTGCTGTTTGTTGGCAAAGAGGTTCATTCAAAGAATGCATTCTCCCTTAAGGTTGCTTCTAAAAGTCTCATCTGATTCCCCACCCACCTGAAATGTTGGACTCGCAGTTTCCCTTCTTTCCAAAGTGGAACCATGATGCGTCAGGAACTCTCAATCATTCTGTCTCCTTTTTTTTTTTTGAATGAGATTGGGGAACCTGTAGCTCTTCAGGTGATGATCAACTTCCATTGGTCCCAAACAACAACAACAACAACAACAATTTTATTATTTGTACTCCACCCATCTGATAGGGTTGCCCCAGCCACTCAGGGCAGCTTCCAACATCTGTAAAAACATAGTAAGACATCACACATTAAAAGGCTTCCCAATACAGGGCTACCTTCAGCGGTCTTCTAAAGGTTATATCTCCTCATCTCCTTGACATCTGATGGGAGGACATTCCACAGGGTGGGTGCCACTACTGAGAAGGCCATCTGCCTGGTTCCCTGTAGCTTCACTTCTTGCAGTGAGGGAACCACCAGAAGGCCCTTGGAGCTGGATCTCAGTTTCTGGGCCAAACGATGGGAGTGCAGACGCTTTTTCAGGTCAGGGGTGATGGGAGTTGGAGTCCAGCAACATCTGTGGGCCATGATCCCCAAGCCTTGTTGTAGTAGAGACAAACATCCAGTTTTCATTTGATTTCCTTTCTCTACATAACTGATTTGCACAGTTGCATTGATGAAATGTTGCAAAAAACACTGTTGATGTTACCTTGTGTACAATTACATCAATAGTTTTGATAGGGAGGGCCATAGTTCCGTGGTAGAGGATATGCTTTGCATGCAGGTCAGATCCTGTTCCCATTCTCTCCACTGATGGGTTAGGAACAGACCGCTGTCTAAAACCCCAGGATTGCTGCCAGCCAGTCTAGACCAGAGACAGAGAACCTGTGGTCTTCCAGATGGAGTTTTAGGGCTGATGGGAGCTACCACCCACACTGGCATGGCCCTGTGGTTAGGGAGATGACAGGAGCTGGAGTCCAACAAATATCTTAGAGGACTGCAGATTCTCCTTCCCTGATATGGACTTAAGGCAGAAAGTGGGTAAGTTGAAGCCAGACTCCTATTTTGTGCCAAGTTCCTTATCTACACCAAAGGCCTGACAGATGTTATGGTTTTTATTTTTTGTTGTTAATATACAATATTAGCTAATATAAAATATTTTTTGTTGTCAATATAAAATATGCTACAAATGTTGATCGCCTCAAGGATCAAACTCAAATAGGAGTTTGAGGGTGCTAGTAGATAGAATTAATCCCTAAGAAGTGTTGTGTGAAGACGCCCTCCCATGTTTTAGGACGCAAACCCTGCAGTGTTGAGCATCTGTACAAGGCCCCTGTTTTAGGTTGGACTGAAGCTGAGAGAGAACAACAACCCTGAAATGTTGTTCACTGCTTTTCTCCCCACACTGCATGTTTGGCAGAAAAAGTAATCTGCAATAACCCTGTTGTGTAGCTCACCCTTACACACCTTATGCAGGTTGGACTTCTGTGCTGCAAGAGAACAAGTTACAGCAGGATTGCAACATAGTCCAAAGTTAATGTTTCAGAAGGAAAGGAGAGGCTGAGGCTGGTATGGATTCCCAGTTTTTTTTTTAAAGCAAACCCTCATACATCTCATGTTGCAGGCAGGCAGTTCTATTTTAAGTTGGCCTCTCAGACACTCTTCCCAGGGTAATGTAAGCACTCAGTTGCATGTCAGCCTCCTTTGGGTTGCATGTGGATTGGTTGCAAATATTAATGTTCCAAAAATAAAATAATGCGGAGGATGCAAGACCCAAATTAGGGCTACTATGAATGACCATTTTTGCAGCCACCAACAAATAAATATTTTCAGGTGAAACAGGAGATTGTATTACCAAAAACAATGTCACTAAACTTTTATTTTTGTGCTATCAACTGTGCCCATGTATTTGTAACCTTGGCTTTCGGGGAAAAAATTCCCAAAGGAAAGTTTCTCATTGTACCAAATCAATATTTTGAGTGCTGGAAATAAAGCTATTTTCTAACCTTTATGAATTTTACATTTCTCCAATACTTCTGATTATGGCTGCAGAAAGATTTAGACATACTTCAAAAGCTAAGGTGCTCAGGCCGCAAAGACTCATGCTTCAAGCTGCTAAAAGGTCAGAGTATATAATTAAGTTCAGAGAAAATGGCTCCAACTCCCACAAATGAAAATAATAGTTGATCAAGGGATTGGAAGAACCCCCTTGCAAATTATAACAATTGAGGCTTTTTGGTTTATAGAAAAGGCGAGTTAACGGGGGACATGATAGAGGCATATAAAAATTATGCACTGGTGCGGGGGAAAACAGAGTAGTTTTTCTTCCTCATACTATAATGCAGGGCCATGCAATGAAGACAAAAACTCACCTTAGTGTGATGCTTAATTCTTCCTAATTGGTTGTAACCAATGTTAGTTAGAGTAGACCCACTGGCATTAAATGAAGATGAATAACTTACGTCTATTAATTTCAGTGGGCCTTCTCTGAGTAACAGTATGCTACACTGCAATAGTTTTACACACACCCTGCATTAGGTAGTAATTTGTATTACAGTACTTCACTTACTTCAAAATGTCACCAGCATTTTATGTGTTGGGGGCTCTCCTTCTCATTCTGCTGAGGCCCAGGACTTCTGCCTCAAAGTCTGACCCTGATTGTGGTGCCATTGCTCTCTGGCCTGCGCTTGCACAATAAACAGCTGTGAGGCAGCTCAAAGTGCACACACTGGGACATAATCAATGAAGTATGACCTTCAGCACTTTCTCTCCTTCCATTTTCACCCACATTTTGCGGAGAGAAGTAAATAATAGGAGCAACAAGGTGAGCATTAAGATCTGCCACGTACAGGCGGCTTGCTGTTTGCCCTCCCTTGTCCCCAAAGCTACCAACTCTGTACTCATATCTTTATTACTGGTGCAGAGGACCTTTGTATGAATTAGTACTTTCTGTGCTGTATCTATGTACTTTTGTCCTTCCAGGCTGTGATGCTTTAAGGCTTTTTTAAATGTTTTGCGCTCTTTTTTTTGTTGGTTATGTTTCATTTAAAAAAAAACAAATCAATAAAATAATTGTATGATAGAAAAGGTGCGGAATAAACAAATGGTTAAAGACAAATAACCTCCATGCAACAAACCAGAATGTAATCAGAATGAATCCTCTTTATTGTATAATCAGAACAAATTGCCTTCTACCAAACATCCCCCCACAATCCTAGGGTTGCCATATTTCAAAATGTAAAAGCCAGGACACCCCCAGGGTTGTTGAGCTTTTTAACAAAAATGCTCAAAAAACCACAATTTTTTGGTTTACTTGCCAGAGATCCAGGACAGACCAACACCTTCTGGAAATTCTCCCTAGATGTCACTTCCACCTTTGAAATCCTGGTAATGTCTGGGAAAATCCAGACATAATGGCAGCCCTACCCAATCCATCACTCACCACAATTCTCTACCCAATTCTCACTCACCACAATTTTCTTGGTGGCCAGATTTTTGGCACAACCCAGTCTGCAGGCCCCTCTGGCATGCCTTTTAACTCTTCTTTTTCTTTCTGAATGTTTTCAAGCTGCTTCAAGATTTCCTGCTGCCCAGATCCCTCCCTCCCTTCCTTCCTCCCTCCCTCCCTTTCTTTCTTTCTTAGGGCCTTTTCAGGATCATCAGACACAGGTGGCAACTGGACTGCAGCCACCGTCTGCAGGCCCCTTAGGTGCTCAGAACTGAAAAAAACCCCATCTCATCCCGGTCCACTTGCTGAAATTGCAAACGCCAGGCTATCAATTCAAGGGATGAGGACTTCTCTGCATCTGAGACTGCAGAATATAAAGCAAACACTATGGTTGGGTGGGGGGCCTGAGCAATTCAGTGCCTCCTCTTCTGTTTTCTCAAATACTAACTTCAGGTGATGGGAATGCCTGGCTTTCTACTGGAAATGCGCTGAGAGAAGCAGAGAAGGACTGCCGACAGTCTAGTTCATTTCTTAGTATTTTCCATGATCAGCACAGCATTCTTCTTGATTTCCCGGCTTCTCCTCTTATCAAAGTTCTGTTACAGGCTCCGTTCACCCTCTGCTTCCCCAGTGTGCATGCGCCCGCCCCGGGCACCATCAGCCTGTGTTACACCACTGGCGGTTGGTGACTTTTAAGCCAGCAGCTTAAAAAGGAGGGCAGGTCACCGTTACCTTGACAGCTCACCCACCACCCTGGGCCAGTTATTTAGACCATGTACAGCAACACTAGTGTACATTGATTTTTAAAAAAGAAGTTCCCTGATATCGAAAGCCTACAATCTGTAGCTTTCAGGTGTCCCACTGATATTGCTGCTGCTGCTGGGGGCTGCTTGGTTGGCACTAACCCAGAACAGGGCCTTCTCGGTAGTGGTTCTCCATTTGAGGAAAGCCCTCCCTGGTGAGGTGTGTCCCTCTTCCTCATCATTAATGTTCAGGAGGGATTTAAAAACACCTGGTTTGCCCAAGCATTTGATGGCTGAAAGACACCATTCCAGGCAAACTTGAAACTACAGAATTAGCTGTCATTGGGATTGTGACTATGTTCACACACTCGTCATGTTTTAAAATACACATTTTTATTTATTTAAAATGTTTTCTTTTTTTCTTTTGCTACTTTGTGGTTTGCTACCCTGGGCTCTTTTAGAAAGGCAGGCCAGAAATCCAATAAAGGAAATAAATATATCTGAAGTCACCCATTTTATTAGAATGCCTGGGTCTTTGCAAAGTTGGCATTGCATGGTTTTGTTTCCTGAGGTTTATATGGCATATGCTGGTAGTTTAAATGAGAAATTTATTAGGCAGCTTTATGGAAGCTGACACGGATAACTGAGAAATATAGCGGGGGGCGGGGAGGGTGCGTGTAGACTTTAGCTCCGTAACAGCTTTTCCAAAGTTGGTGTATAAGTCGGGTTTTAGGACCCGGCGGGAAACTACTTTGGGGCACAGCGCGGAACTGCGTGGCGGATAAGAGTTTGCCTGTTGCCATGGAGACGGGGAAAGCCTAAGGCCTGTACTTCCGGTAGGAAAAGCACAGCTAAATGGAAAGCCACCGATTCCCGCATTTCGCTTCATTAGCACCTCTATCCTTTAACAAAAACAAAGAGTAAAAGGGAGAACCTCGATGCTCTATGACTGCAGAGCAGCGCCTCTCTATCCCATGGCGTCTCTATGATAGGCGTAGGCCCGATGCTGTCGGATTACCACCCCCATCATCCCTGGTGGCCAAGCCGATGGAGGAGTCGTAGTCCGGCAGCACTAGCAGAACCGCAGGTCCACACACCCCGCTCCGTGGCAGGAAAATAAATAAATGAAAATTAAACATGCTAATATTTATTTCCTATCTCTATGGTGCTTCCCCCCGGCGCGTCCCGATGACGCCATCGAAAGGGCGCCGACACGCGCGCCGTTGCGGGACCCGCCGTTGACGCCGCCTCCGCGGTTCGCCTTTCCCGACGCCCGCGATGGCTGCCGTGGAGACGCCGCCCGCTGCCGCGCCGGCTGCCTCTCGCAAGCGGCGGCCCAAAGCGCAGTACCTGCAGGCGGCCAAACGGGCCCGGCCCGGCGGCTCCCGCCAGCTGGAGCCTGGCATGTGCGGCATCCTCATAACCTGCAACATGAACGAGCGCAAGTGCGTGGCCGAAGCCTACAGCCTGCTGGGCGAGTATGGCGAGCAGCTCTACGGGCCCGAGCAGGTAGGAAGAGAACTTTTGGGTTTCGACTAGAGGAAAGGGGAGCAAGACGCGGCACGATAGGAGCCTATAAAATTAGATATCGCTTGGGAAAGCGGGGGAAAAGAAGAACCGTCGGAATCGTAATACCCTTACGCAAATCTGTGGTGCAGCTGCTTTTGGAATAGAACGAATTAAGTACTTAACCCGAGGTACCACTGTACTGTGTCTTCTCCCCTCGAAACGGATATTGCTGGGGAAGCTTTAGAAAAGGGCGACCAAAAAGGATCAAGGGAATGAAGCAACGCCCCCGTGAGGAGAGGGTGTAGCGTTTGGGATTTTTTTAGTTTAAGAGAAACGGCAAATAAGATGATAGAAATTCATACAGCTCTGCGTGGTAAGGACAAAATGGCTAGAGGAAACTTTCCCTTACTTAACACCATTAGAAATTGTGGAGACCCGAGTTTAATTGTTTAACACAGCCGTATTAATTGTTGTTGTTTTTTAACACAGCTGTGTTGATTTTTTTTTTAAAGGAGAGACCTACAGAATTTGTATAAGAATTTAACCTTGTACCCAGCTCTAAAGAGGCTTTCCTCACTTTTTGAGTTGACTTGACTAACACAATATGTGTGCATGTGTCTGTAAAGTTCACAGATCAAGATGAGAGCAGACTGTCAGGAAATGAGGACGACGACGACGATGCTGAAGCTGCATTGAAAAAAGAAGTGGATCAGATTCGCACCTCGACAGAGCAGAAGCTGCGACGCTTCCAGTCGGTGGAGAGCGGTGCCAACAATGTAGTTTTCATTAGGACGCTGGGTGTAGGTAAGCGTGCATGGAATGGGAAGAGGTAGCATAATGGGCAAGAGCATAAGTTCTGAGCCCTGAATACACTAAGCATAAGATGGGGAAACAGAGAGGTGGTAGAAAGAGAGAGAAAATAGTGGCTCTGCCCAATTTTGGGACTGGTATCTCCCTATGTTTGTGCGTAGACTTCCATGCCTTTATAGATGCCCTTTCTTCACCCAGAGGAATGAATGAAAAAGTCTCTCTCACTGCATTCTTCTTGCAGAGCCTGAGAAGTTGGTGCACCACATCCTGCAGGACATGAAAGCGACCAAGAAGAAGAAGACTAGAGTCATCTTGCGCATGTTGCCTGTTTCGGGCACCTGCAAAGCTTTCCTGGAGGACATGAAACAATATTCAGAGACCTTCTTTGAACCTTGGTTTAAAAGTCCCCGTAAAGGCACTTTTCAGATTGTTTACAAGGCTCGAAATAACAGTCACCTGAGCCGGGAAGAAGTCATCAAAGAACTGGCAGGTAAGTGATTTATTTTCTAGTAGCAGGAATAGGCAGAAGGTAAGTCAGGATCTGTTGAGGATCTCTAGGTGATTTGTAGTAGGGTTTCTGACTCCCAGTTGTTTAATAACAGCAACAAAAAATAGGGTGATTTTTTTCTTTGCTTTTAGGTTGCTGAAACAAAGCAAGCTTAGGGCAGGGAAAACAAGTGGGATTTGTGTGTGAAAAAGACTGGGGGCTCTATTCTGAGACTGAAAACAGATTCCAGGGCACCATTTTCCTTGCCTCTGTCATATCTCTCAGCCACTACTTTTCACATGACTTTGGTTGCCAGATTTTTTCGATCAGGGATGGGGAACTGGTGGCCCTCCTGAACATTGGCTGTAGTAGCAGGGGCTGATGGGAGTTGGAGGCCAGCAACATTTGGAGTCCTTCAGCTTCCCTATCTCTCTTTTAGATCTTCATTTCTAACTTTAGTGCTTTCAGGGTGGGGTGGAACAGTGGGTTGGACCCAGACTAACAATGCAGCCCTCTTAACATACCTGCTTGGAAGTAAGTTCCATCAAGTTCAGTGGACTTATTCCCAGGTAAATGGGCGCAGGGTTGCAGCCTAAGCTAATTGAGTTCCAATTGATTTCAGCGGACCTGTGAGCAACCAACTTAACAGTGTATTTTTAAAAATATGTATCCTTAAATGTGAGCCCCATTGAGTTCAGATGGCCTTGTTCCCAGGTAGAGGATTGCAGCCTTAATCTGGATACATTCCCTTTGTATGGAAGAGGAAGGTATTAAATACTTAAGCTGAAATAAAATATGTGTGTCTCTCATCATGCCAAGTATGGCCATCATCATCAGGCTGTTCTTAAGTGGCCGAAGATGAAAATATGATGGATTGCTAAAGACATGCAGCACACAGCTAAACTGCAGTTTACTACCACAGGAGGTCGTTATGGCTACCAACTTGGGTCACATCCATGCCATACATTTATGGCACATGGTGCCCTCCAAAAAATCCTGGGAACTGTAGTTTGTTGAGGGTGCTGGGCATTGTAGCTCAGTGAAGGGTAAACTGCAGCTCCCAAGATTCTTTGGAGGAAGCCATGTGCTTTAAATGTATGTTGTGGATGTGATCTTGGATGGCTTCAAAAGAAGATTAGAAAAATTTGGAGAATAAGATTATGTTCTACCTCCACTGTCAGAGGGTGTATGCCTTTGAATACCAGCTTCCGGGACTCGCAAGTGGGGCAAGTGCTGTTGTGCTGAGGTCCTGCTGGTGGGCTTCCCAGAGAGTCATCTAGTTGGCCTCTGTGAGAACTGAATGTGGGGTTAGATGGGCCTTTGGCCAGATCCAGCAGAGCTCTTCTTCTGTCCATAGTCTCTTAGCCCTTATGGGACACCATCTCTTCATTTGTGGCTGATCAAAAGTATTACTCTCCAGGCTTACCAGAGGGCTTTCTGCCTCCCCAACCCTTCTTTGTTGCCTTGGCAGGAGTCGTTGGCCATCTCAACCCAGAAAACAAAGTTGATCTGAGCAACCCCGAGTTCACCATCGTGGTGGGCATCATAAAGAACATCTGCTGCTTGAGTGTGGTGAAGGACTACATTCTGTTCAGGAAGTACAACCTCCAGGAAGTGGTGAAGAGCAAGGAAGGGGAAGGGCAGCAGGATGCTTCCAAAGTGTCCCAAGAGGGGGGCCTGGATGGGGAAAAACCAACTGAGGAGAAAGTGGAGGAGAAGACTGAGGTGGCAGAGGCCAGCGACAATCACAAGGACTAGGACCATTCATGAAACTTACTGGGGGAGAGACTCTGAAGGATGGCTGTCAATGAATTGGGTGTGGGTGTGCTTCATTTGTCTTTTATAGCTCTATGGCAGTTAGGCTGTTTAGCCAAGCCACCAATCTGCACAAATCGAGGAGGAACACCAAACTAAATGTTGCCACAGACTAGTAAGCAAGGGAACAGCCTGGAGCTTGCAAACAGGAGAACAGAGCTCTCTGATCAGAAGCCACAGCCAAACCAAGAGCTCCCCTCTCCTGATTGCAAGCTCCAGGGTGTTCCCTTGCTTCCTAGTCTTTGGTAACAGTAGTTGGGTGTTCCTCCTCGATTTGTGCAGATTGGTGGTTACAGCCAACCAGAGTTTGACCCCAAACCTGGATTTGAACACATGGCTTGAAATGGGTTTCCAGTTCTGGAGAGGGAGTCAGAGCATACAAAGGAAGAGTTGAGAGCTGGTGAGCCCCAAGGCAGGACCCTGACAGTCACACTGTGCTTTAGATATGAAATCTGAACCAAGCCTCTAGCTCCAGTCCAGCAAATGTGAGTCTCTGTAAAAATGTCAACGAGAGAGGTGAAACTCAAAGCATACCAAGGCTTGAGTTCCTTTTGACAATGAGATTTTGGCCTAATTTTGCTGAATCACCCCCCCCCCCCTTCATCAACATTAACTGCTACTTAAAAGGCGCTATTTCTCACTTGCTGTTGGTGTTAAATCCAGACACAGGCAGCGTCTCTTGTATGGTTGTTTACAGACAAATAACACTATCTGTGTGGGTTCTTGCTGCCTTGTTTGGTAACAACTGTTGGTCAATATAGGGCAAGCATGCTATCTTCAAGCCAATGAACTGATGCAAGCCATAATCAGATTTTCACACTGGCCTGGCCATGGCTACATGCTTCAGATTTCTAAACTATTGTGAATCCAGAGTTGATTCAGGATCTGGGACAAACACTTCCTAAAACCATAGCAGTGTGCGGTGGAGAGGGAGCAGGGTGTTTTTTTTAATGCCTAAAAAAATACAAGTTTTATAAAAACCTCGTGGGTAGTATATAGCTTATGTGTTGGTAGGGATTTATTAGCAGCTAGATTAGGGATGGGGAACCTGTGGCCCTGCAACTTTTGCTGGACTACAGCTCCCATCATCTCTGACTATGATCGGCCACATGGGCTGGGGCTGATGGGAGCTGGAGTCCAGGAAATACTTGGAGGGCCACAGTCACACCCCCCCCAACCCTGAAGTAGACAAAAGATCTGAGAGTAAGTTGAGAGAGAAATGAAACTGTATTGAATATGTTTGCAGAGATTGGGAATAATCCTTTTGGAGTTGTTTCCACAGGCAAGGTGGGCAACCTTTAGCTTATGTGTCTGGCAGCTAACAGACCAACACAGTTCTCCACCATCTCTGCCAATGGGCGCATTGTGTCCTCCTCCTAGACCTGGTGGGTTCTAGTCACCTTGTGCCAAGCAGCGTGTTGGTGAATGTTGCTTAATGAACCCACATACAGGGTAAGGTAAGGCGAGTTTGCTCCTGGAGGATGTTGTAGCCAGATAATCCAGCATGGGTGATTGCCTTTCCTAAGCAAAATCCTTTTCTGAAGATTGAGAAAGGAGGGACAGGAGAAGCATAGATGCCAGTGGTCTCACAAGCAGGGCCACACAACTCTGGCCTTTGACTGATGAAGAGCATGTCTGTATGAAAGGCTCTTCTGTTCCACTGCAGGCCTGGTTTCCCGGTGGAGCCCCATAACACCCGGGTTCCCAGTTCCCAACTCCCATCAATGCCAGCATGGAAGCTGCAGTCCCAGCAACACCTGGAGGGTCAAAGGTTTCCCAACCTGGCTTCAGATACATAGTATGCCCCCTCCCTGAAGCACGCACATAGGTGGAATGCTGCAGCGATACCTCATCTAACCCTTGAAAACTAGGAGAGCTGGCCATGGTAGTCTCACATTCTTCTCTGTAGCCTATGGAAAAGAGCAGCACCAGTGTCTTGCATTTATGAGCAAAGGGCTGCCCCACAGCAGCCAGTGTGGGGTTGCTGCATCTACTTTTCCATTAACACTGGGTCACACTGTTAAACTAGAGGTGGGAAGTTTAAAGGGGAATGCCTTCCCTCCATTTAGCGGGCAGTTGTGACCCTAGAGATACGGCCTTGTGGCCCATTTGTGGGAAGGATCTGCCACTGCTTTTCTGTCTTGGGCCATAAAATTTGCCTCCCAGGCTCCCGTTTCTGGCCCCATCAGAAAATTGGTAGAGTCAGCTCTCTGTCACATATACTTCCAGGCGGTTTCAGGGCGCTTGCTCCCAGAGCAACAAAATCCTTGGCTGAGCAGCTGAAAGGTGAGGGCTGTGAGCAGACAGAAACTTGCACCTCTTTTGGTTGTTAGGGGAAGAAATTATTATAGGCCTGGGAAAGTGACAAAATAGGCCTGGAGTGAGACACCAGAGCATTAGTTCTGCTGGGGAACTACAAAAAGCATTTTTTTGCGGGGAGTGGGGGTATTTTCTCTAAGATTGAAGGTGTTGTATGGGGCTTGGGAAGGGTTCTTTATTAAATTGGGTCTTGCAGTGTCATTTTAAACTTCGTTTTTTAAAACAAGTTGCCTGCATGAGTTTGGCTTTAGTTTTGATTTGGAATTTCCTTCTCAGAAAAGAATCCTTGTAGTAGAAGAACATCTGAGACAGGTTAAAAAAATAATGATTCTGTTTTGTATATTGTCTTGTTTTTGTACATTTTTTTTTATTAAACTGATTTTGTTTCAGTTTGAAGCCATTCCTCTGTGATTTTTTTGTTTGGTCGAGGACTAAGTATACTTTGTAAAATTGCGACTTTAAAAAAAGGAACAAGCAATTTCAACGTAATGTTGCTGTCTTATATAGAAGGAATACATGAAGTAGGATAAGGCCAGGAGTCCATCTAGCTCAGTATTGCCTCTTGGATCACAGAATCATAGAATTGTGGAGTTGAGAGGGATCTCAAGGGTCATCTAGCCCAACCCCTGCAGTTCAATGGTACAGCTTATAGCATGTGTTGCATGCAGAAGGTCCCAAGTTCAAGCATCAGGGAAGGGCTGCGAAAGGCCCCTGTCCAACATCCTAAAAAACTTCTGCTAGTCTGTGTCTAATTCTAAGTGAGATGGTCTTACTCGGTGTAAGGCAGCTTCCTACATCAGTTCAAAGGCAGGGTAGGGAACCTGTTGCCTTCCAGATGTTAAACAACAATGCCCATTGTCAGCTGATCACTGGCCATTCTGGCTGGGGTTGATGGCAGCCAGAATCCAAACAGCATCCAGAAGACCACAGGCTCCCTATCTGTGCTATAAGGCATCTTTTAAATGACAGGCTCAGGTCTAGGCTTGTATGCAACACCCATATTCTTTCATGACAAATTAGCCCAGAGAAGCCTTCTAACAAATCACTCCCTCTAAATAGTAAACACAGATGGCAAGTGCCAACAGGAAAGTAGCCAAAACGGGGACCACTGGGAAACAAAAGGGTGTGTGTGACTGTCACAAATGGTGGAACTTCAAAGGTTGCAGAAAAAGTACAAAAGAAAAATCTGTTTTCTTTTTAAGAAAGCAACACTGGGGGAATTGCTTATGCTCACCCCACTCTTACAGCTGATCATATCCTGGAACCCTAAACTGGGGTATTCCTGATAAGAGCTGAGCATCCTGCTTGTCCTTTTTAATCTGAACCTTGCATGTGTTAGGTACTATTAAATTGTTTGGAATCCGGTGATCACTTTTAACATCTGCCCACATTGTGACCTAAATACTCTTAAAGCTAACACAGTTTAGCACACACTTGGTTCTACACATTTTAAATGCCAGCCTAATGCTGATGGTGGAGAACTCTTGCCTTAACCTCAGCACAGAACTAAATGGGTCCCCACTCCTTTTTCCTCAATACATTTCTTCGAATTTTGCCTGTGATGGTTTTTGGCAGCTCTTGGACAAATTCCATCTGATGGAAGAAGGAGAAAAAAAAGAAGCACCAGAATTAAATTGCAAATGTCTATAAACGTTAAAGTTAGGCAAATCGGAGTATGCTATTTGGCCACTGAATGGGTGAAGCTGAAATGGGAACAGCAGCCCTGCTATAGATCAGACCAAAGTTCCATTCAGCCCAGTACCCTCCTTTTCCTGGTGGCCAATCAGATGCCTTCAGGAAGTCCTTGGTAAGGCACAAACACAGTAGCCCCCTTCTAAGGAACTTGTATTCACAGACATCCTGCTCCTGACCACACAGGCTTCACTATTGATAAGCCTGTCCATACTAAAAGCAAACATGGATATTATTTGGGATCCATTTTTAACTCACCTTTCTAGGATATTTGTATGGAGCAGTCACCTTTTTGACATGTTCTTGCAGCTCAAGGGTTAACTTCTCAGGGTTGTGTGATGCAAAGGAAGGAGATAAGACCACAAAAGCTTTCACCACCTAAGGAGTATAAAAAACAATCAGTACATGTTGCAACGTTTAGTTGATCGAAAGCAATAAATAATGAAAGGGGAATGTTTTGTTTTTTTAACGTTCAGGAGGACTTTAGGACCATATGGAGAGGAATTTAATTCAGGAACAAATTTTGCTGTTTCTATACCAGAGCATGGGTTGTTCCTTCGCCCATTCCCCCTGCAAACAACAACAACAACTTGAAAATTGCTAAGGATCTTGGTGGGAACTGAATGCTTTCCATGTTTAGATGTTTTTCCATTGCTGCCTTAGAGCATAGTGAAGTTGTCCCCATCCTGGTGCATTTCACAGCTCCGCCCCCCCCCAGTGTCAGCTGTTCACATCAGCAGGGCTTCATTAATGTAATTCATTTCTATTTGTGTACACACAGGTGGGTTGGGCATCTTTACCCTATGAAAATGCGTCTAAATCTCAGCTAGAGACAAATTAGGAGCAACTCAAGGACTCCAACTAGGGAGAAGCTGGTTTTGAGAAACAACACATCAAACAGGACACATAAGCCTTTTGGATAATGTCATGTGAACACATAAAGAACCCGGCACTGTAAATGCAGTGAGTGCATATTAAAAAGGAGCGTGAACACAGCCCAAGTCACTCTCCTGCAGGAACTCCAACTTAGCATCTTCCCCTCTTTCTCAGGGCTTCCTTTGTTCCTGTGTAGAATCATAGAACTGTGAAGGGTTGGAAGAGACCCCAAGGGTCAACTTGACCAACCCCCTGCAATGCAGGAATCACAGCTAAGGAATCTCTGGCACATGGCTATCCAATCTCTGTTTAAAAATGAAGGAGAGTCCACCACCATCTAAGGGAGTCTATTCCACTGTTGAACAGCTCTTACCATCAGAACATTCTTCCTAATGTTAGTTGGAATCTCCTTCATTGTAATTTGAATCCAGTGGTTCAGGCCCTACCCTGTGAAGCAGCTGCTGTTTCCCCAACGCCCTGATTCCTATACTTTCCCAAAATTCCCAATATTCCCACTGATCCAAAAAAGTTGGTAACCCTGTAATTGGTAACCCTGTAAAGATGAAACCATGCAAAGATGGGAACATTTGTAGTCTGCAAATCCTCTGTCAGCCTCTGCCTTGTAGACAACCATAATTCCCAGGCCGTGCATTAAATAGGATTTGAGTTTCTTATTTAGCATTTCATTACCTCGCCTCTGACAGGATCTGGACTGCTCACCACAGCTGATTCGACCACTGCTGGGTGCTCAATCAGAGCACTTTCCACCTCAAAAGGCCCAATACGATACCTGGAAGCAACAACAACAAAAAGGCCAGTTGACTCTGTAGGTGACTTGGAAACTATGGCTAATTCAGAATGCGGTTGCCATACTGGTGACAAGGAGTGGCCACCAGGACAGTTTTTTCATGTGTAAGCATGGCAGCCATTTTGGGCGCAGCAATCTTGTGTGACCTCACGCCACAATCTCACCTCCCAAAAGCACTTTATTTGGGGCCGCGATCTTGTGCAGATCACGTAACTCACCCGGAAGACGTGAGTCCCAGTTTTGGGCCTGGACATGTTGGAGGGTATGGTGTACTAGTAAAACTGTTTTATTTCATCAGGCCTTAGGCCTTGAGTCATCTATCTGCTTCCTGGTTGTGTTCTGTTTCTTTATAATTAGCCATTTCCCCTTGTACAGTGGTACCTCAGGTTACAGATGCTTCAGGTTACAGACGCTTCAGGTTACAGACTCCGCTAACCCAGAAATAGTACCTCGGGTTAAGAACTTTGCTTCAGGATGAGAACAGAAATTGCACGGTGGCGGCGCGGTGGCAGCAGGAGGCCCCATTAGCTAAAGTGGTACCTCAGGTTAAGAACAGTTTCAGGTTAAGAGCGGACCTCCAGAACGAATTAAGTTCTTAACCCGAGGTATCACTGTACTTGCTTTCTCATTTTCCTGTGTATTTTGTGCATTTGTATCTATTGTCATTTTGCTTTAAAAATCAGTTAGCTGTTTTGAAGGCTAACCAGTGGGAAAGTGGCCTAGAAATATTAACAAATACTTGCTCCTCTCTGTAGTAACACATTCTGCAATGTACAAACCCAGAAGAGATGATAACATCATCGGATCGCCCAACAAACCACAAATATCCATCTTCATCCATTAGCCCTCTGTCTCCAGTAATGTAGAAATCCCCACGGAAGACTGTAGCAGTTTTCTCTGGATTATCCTTACAATAAACACAATGATATGTCTATGTCAATCAGGAGTCTCTGGCTGCTGCTCTTACCTAGGAAATAATTCCTACTCCTGCAGTAAAAAAAGGTAAAGGTAAAGGACCCCTGAGTGGTTAAGTCCAGTCAAAGGCGACTATGGGGTTGCGGCACTCATCTCGCTTTTAGGCCAAGGGAGCCAGCATTTGTCTACAGACAGTTTTCCGGGTCATGTGGCCAGCATGACTAAACTGCTTCTGGCGCACGGAGGACCGTGACGAGTGCCAGAGTGCACGGAAACGCCATTTACATTCCCGCCGCAGCGGTACCCATGTATCTACTTGCACTGGCATGCTTTTGAACACACTTAGAATTGAGGAATTGGTTAAGTTATGGGGGGAGTGGGGTGACTTTTTGCAATGCCCCCCTTAGGCTGCAATCATAAGAACATAAGGTCTTGCACGATCCAGACACTGCCACATCTAATCCAGTATCCTAATATAAGGACATTGACACCACAATGACATTAGGTGACTCATTATGCTCTCTGTACTGTGCTATTCAAGCTCTGCCGATCAGCTGCTTATAAGGACTTGCACAGCGCCGCACAAGTCCCTTTGGCCCACCTGCAAAGCAGCCTTGTGGACCAAATGGGTAGGCCTGTCAGGCCTATTTAAACTCATGGGCAAGAGTTCCCCACCCCTGATTACTGTGGTAAAAATGTTGCCATCGCATTGCAATTACATTGACATACAGAGAATTGCTACTCCTTACCATATAACGAGAGAGAGAGAAAACCAAATGGCCAATTTGATTTGGTGTACAGAACTAGAGAGGGGAAAGAACTCGCATCTAAATTTACCGTGAAGCAAGAGAAAAACAAAATGGCCACTTAGATTTGACATACCGAAAATTAAAAGGGGAAACGTTGTGTTGTATATAAATCACTTAACATGTAGCGAGAGAAACAAAACGGCTGCTTTGATTTGATTTCCGGAAACTATACAGAGGGAACTGTCTTGCATAGAAATGAACTGCTTACCACATAGCGGGAAAAGAAACAGAATGGCTTCTTGGATTTTATTCTAATGGCAATGTCTCCTTCTTCCCCACGAGGCAAAATATTGCCGTTTTCATCTATAATCTAGAAAAAAAAGGCAAGTACAGTTATGGTTTAGAGGGGGGCGGTGGGAGGAAACACCTCTAAACACACAGATATCATTACTACTTTCTGGAAACTCTTCTTCTTGTTTCCATATTTTCACTAGACCCACCTGACAAATTAGCTGCCCTCTTACCTGAACATCATAAGGTGGAGCTGGTGTGCCCATGGACCCAGGTTTAATTTTCTTCCCTTTCTCATTTTGCGATATAATACCCTGTAGCAAACAAAAGTTTTCAAACCCTTGATCATCTTTGTAAGATGCATTTTTATTCCACTTTAAATTGTTGAGCAGATAGCTCAGTTTGTACAGACCTGTGACAGAACCTTCTCAGCAGTGGCTCCCCATTTATGGAATGCCCTCATTATTAACATTCCTGTTCACTCAGGAATTTGACAGCTGTCAATTTGATACTGTCTTGGCAACTCTGAAATTATTGTTTTAATGATTGCTTTTAAATGGGCTGTCTCTAAAGAAGTTCCCCTCAGGGTAAACCAGTTGAAATTATTGGGCATGGCTAATTGAGGTCCATTTATTTCAATGGGCGTACTCTACGCAAAAACTAGGCCCTGTCTGCATTGTGCATTTAAAGCAGTATTATACCACTTTAAACAGTCATGGCTTCCTTCGTAGAATCCTGGCAGCAATTGTTCATTAAGGATGACGAGAGTTGTTAGGAGACCCCTCTTCCCAGGGAACTCTGGGAAATGTGGCCCTGACCACTACTTTGAGTTCCTAGGAAGGAAGATGGGATATAGATGCAACAAATTAACTAAACACTTTATGAAGGAAGATGGTTATATGACCTTGGCTAAATACATTCACTCAGTTAGGGTTCCACTGCATTAACCATCTCTAGTTTTGCTCCAACAACAAAGGATGTTACATTGTGCCCTGGTTTCTTTCGCTTGGAATGCTGACCCGCTAAATTGGGCCTACCACTTCAGTCTGTCCATAGCCTTCGTAGATATCCAGACCCGTCTGCCTTTTCCATTGCATCATCACCTCCGGGTTGAGCGACTCCCCTCCTGTCAAACAGTGCCTCAGGCTCTTGAACCTGTAGCTTAAGAGAAATAAGAGGAAGGGGCTGGAGTGCTTTCCTTAATTTTTTTTTTTAAGTCACTGGGCTCCATTGAAAATGGATTCTCCACATGAACCAGGAAGTGTCCCCTCTTGACAATGGAAAAGCTCTTCTTTTCTTATCTCTGTGGCTGCAATCACCGGGTGACGCAGGCGCCATTAGGCGGTTGAATGCACATGCATATTCCGTCCATTTCTCTCCCACCCGCCTCCTCCGTGCAGCCCCGGGCACTGGCAACCCATGCTACGCCACTGGTGATGCTGTGTTTTCCCCCACCAGCACATTGGTGCATAGTGCGCTAGATGCAGGATTGCAGCACTTTGATGCGCAGGCTGGGAGGATCATTGTGGTGGGCAGATACAGGTGGGGTGTTTTCCATTCCAAAGGCTGGATGGCAATCACAAAAGAACGCCTACATTCCCGATGCAAAACAATAACGCAGGGTACCTGGTAAGATCATGCTGCACCAACATGCGATAGGCTGTCGGGGCGCTGCACACTGTCGTTATTGGATACTGGGAGAGAGTCTAGAGAAAGTAGGAAGGGAAGAGTGGGAAGAAAAGCACAAATTCACAATGAAAATTATATTTCGCTTCGTGGGTAACAAGAGCACATTTTGAGCCTTCCCTTTATCCAAAGAGCCCTAGGAAGAGTTCATTATCTCTCTGCTCCACGAACCCATTTTATCCTTGCAACAATTCTGCAACATGGGTTAGGGTAGGAGTTAGTGACTGGACCATGAACCAGTGAGGATCATGAATGCATGGGGATTTGAACCTACGTCTCCCAGGTCGTAGTCTGAAACTCTATCCACTACACCAGGGTTTCCCCAACTTGGGTATCCAGCTGTATCTGGACTACAGTTCCCATCATTCCTTACCACTGGTCCTGCTACCTAGGGATGATGGGAGTTGTAGTCCAAAAACTGCTGGAGCTCTACGTTTGGGAAACACTGCTCTATAGCATACTGTTTTATAGATATTAATAGATATCATGTGGTGTATATGCTGCCAGCGGCCTTGATATATATTTATTTTTATAAAAAGTGTAGTTTATAATTTTTCAAATAAATAAGTGCATCTCAAATGGTAACATAGTAGGTAGTGGGGCAATTTCTCAGTTGTGCTGGAGCAAGGCTGGGTGATAGCTCAGAGCTTCAGAACCTAAGACAGGGATAGTGACTCCTTTTCAGCCTGAGGGCCACATTTGCTTCTAGTAAACCTCCTGAGGGCCATAGGCCAGTGTTGGGTGAGGCTGGGGGCAAAAATGATCAAAGCAACAAATGTATTTTTCCCCTTAACCACTGCACTGCCAGCTGGTATCCACATGCTGGCATATTCCACTGTCTATCCTCCATCCAGCCAAACAAGATGCACTATCAAAGTTCAAGGATCCATTCCCAACCAGGAAAAACACTATGAAGCAGGGTCAGGAAGTGGTAGGCCAGGGGAGAGTTCGAAGGGCCAGACAGAGAGGTCTGAAGGGCCACACTGGCCCTCTGGCTGCGACCTGCAGGTCATTTCACTTGGTCAAGGTTCCATAGTCTGGGTTGTTTTTTTACACAGTTGGCAGAGAGTGTGAAACATAGCTTACACCCCCCCAAGACAGGACTTATATTCTTACATTTAGTAATTCTCTTGGCTCAAACTGGGGCATGCTGTGGACAAAGACGGTGACGCCTCGAAGCCATGGGGCAAAAACACTCCCCAGGCCTGCCTTCACCCAGCCTGTATCGGACATGTTCCAGATGATATCTGAAGGTCTTATGTCCAGCCAAGACCTGCGAGAGACAGAAGTTGAGAGATGGGAGCCTGCACTAATATGTACAAGAAAACCTGTGTCTTTCACTCTGCCCAGAGACTTTCAGAGAGGATATGGGATACGGAAACAATCAGTTGATGGGTGGCAGACTGCAAACCTCACTTTCTTTGCCCACCAGGTTCAATTTCTCCACCCTTGAACTTGGGAATGGGGAAGAAAATTGATTCACTTTGCATTTAAAAGTTGAATTTACCAAATGCACACTTTGGGAAACAATAGGCGAACCAAAACACCACTATCCTGAAAAATCCTCACTTTTCTAAATTTTGCAAGGCAGCCCTCCAACCCAGCAGTGTGTACAAAAAAAATGAATTACATTTGGGTAAAGTGTGCACATATATATATGCACATATTCACGTAAACAGTATTCAAAATGTACTTGTCAAAATGTGTATGTTTGTCAAAATAGCATACAAAATTGTGTTTATTAGGAGAAATTGTCACTGAAATTGCCACAAGGATTTTTTTTTTAAATTCAGATTGCTGCAGAAATATGGAGAACCAAATTTAAGACTGGAAAAATGAGAAACTGAGAAAACTGAAAAATGATTTGTCTAGGGGGGGCCACTAGGTGGCACATCGGAAGATGGCTGACAATAACATCTCTCCGACCCATACGAGGTAATTTGGAGGCTATGATGGGGGTAATTAGCCTCCTTAACCCCCCCCAGGATTGTGGGGGGGGGACGGCCCTTGCCTGCTGTGCCCTATACCACCCCCGAATTTGTGGGGGTGGGGGCACTAGGCACAAAGCCCTCCTGTGGGATTCCGGCACTCCTGGACGCCGTCCCTGATCCGCACCACTAGTTGCAAGAATCTTCAAAAGATACAATTTGGACGAGATAAATTGCACATACTTCAAGGAAAAAGGGGGAGTAAAGACTGCTGAAAGAAGAGATCTCTGATAACAAGACAAGAATAAAATATGAGAAGATGCGTCAAGATACGGTATGACAAATGACTGAGGGGGGAGGGGGGAAGAAAACCTGCCTTTCTTTTTTTATGTGACTAAACAAGAATCCCCTCCCCTAATGAGTCAGAAAAGGACTTAATCTGTGGATTTAAGGCTGTGTGGAGATAAACTTTCGAACCAAAGCAATGTTTCAAGACGAAGCTGGAAAGCTAAGAGTTTTGGAATGACGCAGTTAAAAATGCCGTCGCCATTTTGGGAGGCATTGTTGGAGCTCTTGGGTCTGGGAGGAGAAAGAGAGAAATAGAGCTGTTTACATATCGTGGATCAACTCCTCGGTGGGACTTAAGCGTGACAATGCCTAATTTATGATGGAAAGAGCGATGTTATCTACGAAGGAGATATATGGAAACCATCTGGACTTAGATTGGAGGAACGGGAAATTCACACAGGATTATTATATTTGCTTATCGGCTTAAGGAGACAAACAGAAGAGATCGTAAAGGAAAAAGAGAAATTATATGAACAAGATATGATGTGGAAACACCAAGATAAGACTGGATAGAATTATGAACTTTGTCTGGACTGATTGGGACTGATTTGGACATTAACGCAGTAATAAGAAGATGATCTGAATCCCCCTTTGGATCTTGAAGTATGGGTTCCCCCAACAAAATTTAAAAATTTGGCTTTGTAATTTGGAAGTTATGTGATGTGATTTAATTTGATGTGATTGGCCAGTTAATAAAAATTATTTTTTTAAAAAAGGAAAATGATTTGTCTATCCCTGCTCCAGAGAGAGAGAGAGAGAGAGAGAGAGAGAGAGAGAGAGAGAGAGTGTGTTTAATGCTTTAATGCTTCCTGGAGATTTATAAAAACACAAGCAAATTATAGAACTATACCTTCCAGATAATGCCAGTCCAAGAGCTAAACTGCTTTGGGAATGCTCTGCCATTTTTGGAGACCCAGTAGTTCCACTTGTGAAGTAGATCGTCATTGGTTCATCGCTCTTGGTTTTCACGCAGCTATGATCAGAAGGGGCCACGCTTCAAGAAAGTCAAAAAGGGTGACAGGTCAAGGAAGTGAATGTCCAAGTCTTCTGTATTTAAATGTACAGCAGAGGGTGCAAACAGATGCTATAACAGGGGCCAGCCTCATAAGTGCCAACTGTGGGAGCCTATTAACATGGCTTTGTGTCATGCAATTGTCACATGAACCTCCTGTGCCAATGCTCATTCTCAAACACTCATGAGCAACTGTATGCTTCTGAATACCACTGCTTGGGAATCGCAAGTGAAGAGAGGGCAGCTGGAATCAGGTTTTTTTTGTGGACTTCCCATGAGGCATCTGGTTGGCCACTGTGAGAACAAGATGTTGGATGAGATGGGCCTTTGCTAGAGCTGGTTGCAGGTTTGATGGTTGCTTGGATTTTACCACCCGCCACCACCAATATTCTTGGAAGTAGTGGCCAGATCAGGGAAGCTGCCTGCCATTTTAACTTCCTATAATGCCCAAGAGTGATGCTACTGTTAGTTTCTGTTTCTCACTGAGCAGCTGCTGCGAGTCACAGGACTCTGTTTACATTCCAGAGACATTCTATACTATTGGAGTCTCACGGGAAAGGGAGACAGGATGTGATGTTAGTGGTTTCCTGTTTCCTTTGTTCAGTCGCTTTCTGCTCTCAGAGAGAGAGGATGTATATTTCTTAACTGTCTGCGTAGCTAGAAAATAAAGTATAGCAATGTAGCCATAAATCTCATCACTTCCGCGTGCTGTTTTGATGCTCTGCTGGGAGGACGAGCCTTGGAACCTCATCAAAGGCTCAAAGTCGTTAAACACGTCGGGAGGCGATTCTGAAGGCTCGGGAAGAAAATGAGCTTTATCAGCTTGGCTGAGCGGAGATCCCGACAGCTACAGCAGGAGCTCTGCGGAGTTGTGGGAAACTTATAGGGCAGGTGGTTTTCCAACCCCAGTTGTGGTCACCAGTCATACATTTCAAGTACTATTATGCTCAGTCAGTAGAGCATGAGGCTCTTAATCTCAGCAGTGGCGAACTTTGACATTTCAAATTTCAACAGCACCCTGTGTGATGCCAAAATTCAGTGCCCACCCCCACCTCTCGCCTTCCGTTCTAAGTCATTTTTGCGGTGCCCTCTCGGCTCAGTGCCCAAGGCGGCCAAACTGTGTGCACTCCCCTAAATCTGCCTCTGATCTCAGGGTCGTGGGTCTGAGCCTCTCATTGGGCAAAAGATTCCTGGATTGCAGGGGGCTGGGCTAGATGACCCTCATAGTCCATTCCAACACTATAATTCTCTAATTCTCTAATATTATAAACAGCCGTTCCTTCCCCAAAAAAATCTGTAAAGTGTTTTTTTTAAAAGATATTTATTGAAATTTTCAAAAAATAAAGAAAAAAATTAAAATGAAAAAGAACAATTAAAAATTCATAAAGTTTACATTTCTTGCTTTCAATAACCAATTTCCTTGACTTCCCCGCACCTCCCCTTCTTGTATTCCAGTTCCAATTTTTAGCTCAGCAAATTCTTGTCCCCACACTTTACCTTATTTTCTCTAATTCATTTTAATTAACCAATTTTAACTTATAAACCTCAATCTCTACACATCAATACTTATTCTTAAAAATCTTTTTCTAGATTCGCCCCATCAATTTAATTAACCAATTTTAACTTAAAAGCCTCAATCTTTATACGTCAACACTTATTCTTAAAAGTCTTTTTCTAAGGTCGGCCCCAATTCCCTTCACCGAAATCCCCATTTTTATGTTAGTGGCTAAACCAAATTAATTAAAACAGAATATAGTTATACACCCTTTGGATTCCCAAAGCCCCACCACCCCCTTTCCCGGTTTCGAACCCCAACATAAAGTCCATCAGTCCATCTGCAGTCAGCCTGGCGACCTCACATCCGAGGCTCTCAACTCTCTCACAATTCCTCTCTGCCGGTTTTTTTGATAGTCCTTTATTTTAAACTCCGAATCTCGAAGGAGTTCTGTCCCGATAAGGTCCATGTTTCTTCCAGCTAGGCCTTCATATTTAAAAATGGAGCCAAGATCTTGTTTCTTACTTCTCTTAAGTCCAAATGTCCCAAAAGCTCCAGTTTCCACTTTAGCCAGGTTTGTATTCCATATGTCTTCAGATCTCCACATAGGGAGATCTCTCCATTTTCCATTCTTCAATTCAAACCAAATTTCCATCATCCTGATCTTGTTTTCCTTTATATCCATCTTAACCGGCCTCTGGCTCTCCTCAACCATCTGTGGCATTATAGCTCCTCCTTCCTTTTCCTTCAAATCATCATATTCCTCTTTCATCACATTCTCAGATTTCTCAAATTTCTTTTCTTGTTCGGCTGCAGAGATTTTTAGGTCAACTGCAAAACTTTCCTGTTCATCTGCAAGAACTTGAGTCAAGTCCCTCCCAGGCTCAGCAACTTTATTTACTGTTCCCTTCAGTATTGTAACGTTTATAGTCAAAACATCAGTCTGTTCCTGCAATTTTCCCAAGAGAGAAAAAGTCTTCTCCAGTTCAGCCAGTATTTTTCCACTTACAGCCATTTTTGTAATGTCCTAAACCCCCTCTAGAGGGATTCTAGTTTCTTAATGTCTTCCGGTTCCAACCCAAAAGTCAAGTTAGCCTTTTCTTCTTTATTTTTAACAATATGTTACCAAATTGTAACAAATATAACCAGCAAAAACAGCAGAAACAAAGTTCTCTTTTTTCCCCCAACTTTGACAGCTAGTTTGACAGCTGTCAAAGTCTTTATGTCTCTTCCGCAGGCTCTCTCACCGATCGCTCCCGGGTCTTGGGGGAGGGGTGAATTCCGTTCTCAATGTTAGCTCTTATCCTCCAGCACAATCACTTAAATTGCCCCAACATAGAGTTAATTGCTTTTCTCCACAAAGAAGAAAGGTATTCTCACAACCTTAGTAATAAAATCCTTGCTTTACGATGTTTACAAGGCGGGTAGGCGGACTTCCTCTTTACACCTTACCCAGTCGTGCCTAATTCCCAAAGAAAATTTCCCTTTTAAGTCCAATTTCCGTGTTACTCACGGGTTGTTGCTTTTAATCCAAATGTTCAGAGAAAGAAGTCAGCGCTCTCCGTCCATGGCATGCGGCTTCACTCAGCAGGGGAAGCAGTCGACTCACAGCACCACGCCGCTCTCCGTCCCCCGTTCCAGAGCCTTTAAAAAGGCTCCTTTGCGGGTCAGGGGGGCGCAAATGGTGCCGCCGAGTCACCAGGTCCACAGGCTTCAGCGCCTGTGGTTTCTGAGGGTCCCCGCGTCGCTGCCACGGCAGAACCCAACCCCTGCTGAGCCGATTCCCTCCGGAGCTCGGAGGGAATCCACCATTAGGCGATGGCGCTAACCCGGAAGTCCCAAAGTCTGTAAAGTGTTAAGGGTGCTGAGAATTGTTAGAAGACCCCTATTCCCCTCAGAGAACTACAGTTCCCAGCATCCCCTGGAAAGAGGAATTGACTGCTAAACCAGTCTGGGAATAGTAGCATTCTGAGGGGAAGAGAGGTCTCTTAACAACTCAGGAGCCTTAACTACATTTCCCAGGATTCTTTGGGGGAAGCCATGACTGTTTAAAGTGGTATCACAAAGGGGCCACATTCAGTAACCTGAAGAACGTGCATGTTGAGATGTGGGCTGAGCCAAGCATTGCCAGTTCTTGACCCTACCTGTACATTTCTCCTGCCGTATAAATAAAACCACTGTTACTCACTCAAGCAGCTCCTTGAAGTTCAGCCAGCCCCCCCTCCTGCCTTCGGAGAGCAGCAACTTTGTTTTCAGAAAGGGGCAGGAAGACGAAATGGAGTCCACTGCAGGGGTCAAGGTGTCATGGGTAATGATGCATTTGGCCTTTGAAACCTGAAGTCTGTACTGGATATCTTTGGCCGTCAGCTGAGGTGTCCCTGGCATGAACACAATCCCTAGAAGACCAACACATTCAAAATGGTGTTTAGGTTTTTTGGATTCACTTGTGTTTTTACCTTATTATCCCACTTTTCTTCCTTTTTTAGAATTTTTTTTTTCAAAGTTTCAACAAGGAAAACGTTTTACACACACACACACACACACACACACACACACACACACTTTCATAAAACCATGATCGTATCAGTACCTTTATGGGGTTCCCTAAACCCCCAGACTTCCCTCTACCCCTCCCTTGGCTTCCAAAATTCACCTTTTTAAACTGCATATAATTACATTTATCCAAATAGTTATACTTCATTTTTATCCGTTGTTATTTTAAAAAACAAGTGTTATGTAAATCCTGCTAAGGTTGTTAAACTTTTTCAATGTTCTTTAATATTATATTCTATAAAGTTATGACGTTATCTATTAAATTTGTCATCTTCTTGGTCAGCCTTGCCATCTCCAAATAGTCCATCATCTTCATTATCCATTCTTCTTTCGATGGGACTTTTTCTTCTTTCCATCCCTGGGCGTATAGAAGAAAAGTGTATGTGGGGACGGATGGACTATACACCCAGTTTTCTTCTAAGACAGAACGCAGGCCCGGAGCTGCTTAGCAGTGGTGGAGAACCTCTTTTGCACGGTCCATTTTGTGTCTTTGTCTCCTTTTTAGACGCAGCAGCCAATTTATGTCATACTACATACAACCCCACAGCAGCCATTTTGTGATTGGCACTGTCAGGGAACTGCCATCGGAGGTTCTTAGGGTTTGGGAATTTTTACCGTAAATTCATCAAGAACTTTGCCCACTTAACGGCTCCCATCACGGACTGTCTCAGCAGCAAGAAGAAATTCGTTTGGACGGGGGAGGCGGAGCAAGCATTTGAGGAATTGAAAAGGGCATTTGCTTCGGAAGAACAGCTCCTGCATGTGGATTTACAAAAACCCATGAGAGTGGAAACTGATGCCTCAGACCGGGCGGTGGGGGCGGTGCTGCTTCAGCCGGGGAGGAATAAGTCGGAATGGAGACCGTGTGCCTTCTTTTCGCGTAAGCTGAGGTTTTGAAGAAAGAAACGGGGCATTGTATTACAAAGGGGCACTATATATACCCGAAGGGGAATTGAGGGGGAGAGTACTCAAACAGCTGCACGACAACCCCACAGCGGGGCATTTTGGGCAACACAAGACCATGTGGTTGGTGACCAGGGAGTTTTGGTGGCCCAAGGTGAGGGAGGATGTACGGGAGTATGTAAGAGGGTGTGACCAATGCCAGAGAGCCAAAGGAGAAAGGCGGGCGCCAGCGGGGTTATTAGAACCGTTACCCACACCAGAACGACCGTGGGAGGCGGTATCGATAGATTTTATGACTGATCTGCCCAAATCCCAGGGGAAAAACGCCATACTAGTCGTAGTAGACCTGTTAACTAAGATGGGTCACTTTGTAGCTTGCTCACATGCAGTCACGGCGGAAGAGACAGCGAAATTGTTTGTAGAACATATTTTTAGGCTGCATGGCGCCCCCTTGAGGGTGGTCTCTGACAGAGGGAAACAGTTCACGTCCAGGTTCTGGAGGAAACTTATGAGCTTGTTGCACATAGAGGACAACTTTTCGACTGCCAGGCACCCTGAGACCAATGGGCAGGCGGAGAGAGCAAACGGTATCCTCCAACAATACCTGAGGTGTTATGTCAATGACAGAGAGAACGATTGGGTCGAAAAGTTGGCGCTAGCGGAATTTGCCTACAATAATCCGGAGAATGTGTCCACCGGGATGAGCCCCTTTTTGGCTAATTATGGGTGCCACCCCAGGGCGTTTCCAAGGGGAGGAGGGGAGAGATGGAGTGTCCCGGCCGCCGAACATTTTGTAGAAGAAATGGAAGCGATCCATCGTCAACTCCAACTCAACTTAGAAAGGGCCAAAGAAGAATATAAGAGGTAGGCAGACAAGAGCAGAAGGGAAGTTGAAACCATCAGGGTAGGGAGTCAGGTCTGGCTGTCAACCCAAGGGTTGCCGTTCAAGGGGGGTTGCAAGAAATTGAGACCCAAAAGATTGGGACCATTTGAGGTCATCCAACAGGTCAACCCAGTGGCTTTCAGACTCCGGTTACCGAACCACATGAAACTGCACCCAGTATTCCACAGGTCATTACTGTCACCATATAGGGGGGAAGGTGAAGGGGTATCCACACGGGGGCCAGTCTTAGAAGAAAGGGAAAGCAGCAACCATGTGGTGGAGATCATCGACTCCAGGTGGAAGGGTAATCAGGTGGAGTATTTGGTCGCGTGGGAAGGGGAACCGGAGTCGGAAAACACCTGGGTGACGGCAGAGGAGGTCAGTGACGAGATCTTGATCGAAACGTTCCACCAAAGGTTCCCCAGGAAACCTCAGCCAGTAGCGAGGTTCCGGAGGGAGTACTTTGGCACCACTGACGATGAGGAGGAACTGGAAGGATTCAGGGAATCGGAGTTGGAAGAAGGAACAGACTCCGAGGAGGAGGAGTACTTGGAAACCGGAAACAGCAACCGGTGGAGGGAAGTGTTCGAAACTTCGGAAGATGAGGGAGGTTCTTTCAGGGGTTTTGCTCCCTCGCCTCCCACAGAGGAGGGAAGGGGAGGTGGTGAAGGGGGCCCTGGAGGGGAGGTGGATGTCAGGGAACTGCCATCGGAGAAGCAGGAGGTGAAAGGGCTCACAGAGGCTGAGAGAGACTTATCAGCTGGGGAAGGTACCAGCAGGGGGAGAGGAAGAGCTCCAAGGGAAAGTGAGTCGGAGGGAGGGCTCAGAGACACTCCCAGCGAAAATAGTGGGGAGGTTTCAGGACCTCCCATAGGGACACCCACTCCTCGCCGGAAACTGTCACGCCGAGAGTCCAGAAGACGCGTTTCCGTTAAGGAACTTTTATGCTGGAAGAAGTTCCGTAAACGCCCACTGTCCGATTCTATGAGCGACTGATGGAGCCATGCTTAAGGAGCTCCGTCACAGACAGAGGTTTGTGGACTTAGCCAAACTCTGAGGGACTAGGATTTTACGCACAAGCAGCTCACCATCCCATCACAGGCACCTACAGCAGTTTCTCGAGTTTCCAGAGCACCCAAGATGTGCTTACCTGACCGAATGCATGCCACGTTCAGCAGCCACCATTCTGGGACTCGAGGCAGAATGAGAACCACTCGGTCTCCTCTTTGCAGACCGCATGGGCCAGAGAGCACATTGGCCGCTTTCCGTGACAGGACTCCCAGCTCCTCAAAGCTCCATCTCACTTCCTTTCCTTTGCCGTCTATCCACCAGAGAGCTGGATTGGATGTCCTGCTTCCATCCTGCAAAACAGCATCAGTTTCAGGGTGTTCTCCAGTTTATGGTAGAGACTTTATGGATAAGGTTGTATCATACAACAGCAGCCCCCTGCCCCACTTTGCAAAAAATGAAAGTAAGTCTCCAGCCCTTTTATCAATACGTAAATGCAGGCTGTGCAAACAAATCGGAACGAATGCTCAGTAAAGTCTGGGCACAGTTTAACCACCACGTAAGCTTTGTGTAAGCAACCTTCAGAACAGAGTAATAGCATCAGCAGCGGTAATAATAACAAGAATAACAAGAATAACAAGAATAAGTTGTTATTGGTCACTCTTTTTTTAACCAAAGTAACTGATTTACAGTAAAAACAAGCAAGCAAACAGATACGTTAAAACTGAAGAAAAATAAAACAAAGAAAAATCAAAAAGAGCTGTTTTTTACAAGCTAGAACAGTGGTCAGCAAACATTTTCAGCAGGGGGCCGGTCCACTGTCCCTCAGACCTTGTGGGGGGGCCGGACTATATATATATTTTTGGGGGAAATAAATGAATGAATTCCTATGCTCCACAAATAACCTAGAAATGCATTTTAAATAAAAGGATACATTCTACTCATGTAAAAACACACTGATTCCCAGACCGCCCGCAGGCTGGATTTAGAAGGCGATTGGGCCACATCCGCCCCCCAGGCCTTAGTTTGCCTACCCATGAGCTAGATTAAAACATCCCATTCACTCAAAGAGACCATGGGTAAGTAAAAGCCAAAGACCTGGGGAAAGATGACTGCTTTTGCCTAGCTAAGTGGCTAAATGGGTTGAGGGCTCCCGGTTGCCTTATCTTTTGAGACACTTATCTTAGCTACTCTTTTCTGAAGGTTAAAGGGGACGCAATTTGGCTAAAATCTGGCAGAGGCCGGCCCAAAAATGGAAGCAAGAAGAACTACCAACATTAGAAGAATGGAGGTTGAAATTGATGGACTACGCAGAATTAGACAAACTAACAGGAAGGATCCGAGACCCGCAGGACCAGAGGTTTACCAAAGACTGGACTAAATTTACTGAGTATTTGAAAAGTATTTGTGATGATCAGATTACGTTTGTAGGACTACAAAAAGTTCTGTGAGGAGTAATTTAAGAAATATTGTAAAAATGGAAAGGGAGATTTGTTAGGAAAGGTAAAGGCAATATTAAGTTAAGAATTGCAGGAGAAATAATCAAGACGGAAGGCTATCAGAGATGCTGAAGGAAGTCCAAACAAGGACAGATGCATAATAATTTGTGTGGTATGTCTTTAAAAAATTGTATGCTAAAAATAATAAAAATATTATATATATATTAAAAAAATCTGGCGGAGGCCAGGAACGAGGTGTCTCTCTTTATTGGATCCCCCTTCCTCCCAAATTCAAGCACTGTCTTGGCATATCACCCCAGTAAAGCAGGAAATGGCTACCCTGAGTGGGGAGAAAGGTTACCTTTTCAGCTTTGGACCATTGATCCAGCACATCGCTTGCAAAATTAAAGTACTCTGGGACCTCCTTGTCACCCCGGTTAATAGCTTCGTAGTGTGAAAGGTCAAGTGAAGCGAACCTCTTGTTGTCATTCTGGAATGCCCTGCAAAGTGATTGGCAGCTCCAGACAGGCCTGAGTGTTTTGAGCTTGAGTAAGATTTGCATGTTGCAATGTGAGTGGGCCTGAGATCATGGATGGTTTGGTCCTTCAAGAAAAGAGAAAATGAATCATTATTTGTTATAGAACCATAGAACTGTTAACTTAGATGTCATCTAGTCCAGCTCCTGTAGCCACTACTTATAATTTCTTGAAATAACTAAGGACATTTTTGTTTCAGCCAGCTTTTCCAGCCAAATGTATTTTTATTTATTTATTACGTCTCTGTCTTGGATGTTTATTTGCATTTGTATTGTATAGGATATGCAATGCAGGATGATGAGGATGATTATCAATTTATTAATTGCCTTCTACGCAACTGCAATGAACAATAAAAATGGGGAAAAAACTAGTTAAATGCACAAAAACCCCGGTATACACATTTAAAAAGAATACAAAATAGACACACAGGGCATGCAAGCACAACACCCCTGACTAGCAGATAGAAGGATCTGTCAATTTTGCCCCTCTGAGGGTCTCATTTTCCCAATCTTAAACTCATTTCTCAGCATTTCTGCAGCAATTCATGGTTTTTTGTTTTTTTAAGCCCCGGGTAACACAATGAAGTTTTGTATGTTATTTTCACTAATATATGCAAGCCTGCACGCCTTCTGCTAGCATATTCATTTTTGTCCTCGTTATTTGGTCTGAGAAATGTATTGCAAAATTTGGAGAAGTGCAAATTTCAACGGACGGCTACATTTCAATTCACATATTGTTTTGAGAATGGTGAATTAGTTAGATGCATGTATGGGAACTGAACCCAATATCTCTAACATTTGTAATCAGTATTACGGACAGGGCAAACAGTTACATTATGATCATTTATGATTACTTATTAATTAACTGCCCTTCAACCTGAAGGGCAGTTTACATCAGCAAAACACAACCTTACAACACAATACTAAAAGCAGTCTAAAGCAACTTCCATAAAGCTCTCATGCATTCTCTTGGTCCAGATCAGCCCCCTGCCAGTTATTCCCTTTTTCAAAAAAGTGTGGCGTCACATCTAGTTTGGCAGTAGGAGTAGCGATGAGAAAGTTCGTGCTAGGCAACCTTCCTACCTCCCAGGACTGTTGCAAGGATAGATAAGAATTCGCAAAAAAATTCAGGGTGTGCATGGAAGAACCGATAACTCAAAAGCAAGCAAGCCATCGTTACCTGGAGGCAGTTGGCTTAGACAAGATGTCATCCTGCACCACCAGAGATGGAAAGAGCCTCTGGCCAACTCCTGCTCCTCAATCCAGCTTCTCCAAAGCGTATGAGTCTTGTTCGTACTATAAGGGCCTTTTGCAGGAAAGGATTATTCCCCTGTGAGAATGAAGTTGTTTGTTTCACCAATGATCCTTTTTTTTTTTAAGCCACAAAGAGCAGAAAAGAAAACGTATACTAGCCATGCCTCTCCTTGGCACTGCAGATCAATAACTAATCCGCTGCAGGTGAAGCTATAATTTCACCCTATGGTGCCAGCAGAGATTTGGGGGGGCGGAGACAGCTAATATAGGAGTTCAGGAAGTTTTGTGGTGCAGGTAGAACTATAGAGGATGGCATTCACACAATTAACAATTCCATAGTTATTGTTGTTGCTGCTGCTTTTTTTAAGTAAGTAACTGGCATGCATGGGAGGGGGGGGTAGCAGCTGGTGGAGGGTGATGTGGGGCCCTTAACCCTGTATTCCCACTCCAGACCTTATCCAGATGGTCCGGGGTTGATACTACTAGCAGTAATTTTTGATTGTTGAACAGCTTTAGTCTTCTTAATTTTATTCGTATCAGTTTGTGTTGCAATGTTTCTGTCATTTTAAAATTTGTTTGCATGCCGCCCTGGAATCCTGTTTTGAATAAAGGGTGATTTATAATTCACCACCTCCAAATAAATAAATAAAAATATTTGGATTGGAGGAAAACACTCCCATTCAGACTGCCAATGCCAATATTCATTTGTTGGTTCGTTGGTTCATTCATTCATTCAATAAAGCACACATCTTCAAAGAGCTCAAGGTAGTGTACATGGCTCTTTCTAACCCTCTCCATATTATCTGTTAAGTTGTGGGTGAACATATCAGACGACACAGCGATTCTTCAAACAGCTCTTGTTTATTCACAGGCCAGGACAGAACTGAACTGAAGGGTTCAGTCAGCCTGCTTATATAGAGCTCCAGTACAACGTTACTGTAACAACTTTCTAAAACTATCCAATCACTGAACGTCACTTTCAATCCCTTATTTGCATAACTATCTACAGTATCCCCCTGCTGGCCCAGGGTGAGAACTTCAGTACATAACATTATCCATGCAACAACTCTGCAAGATAGGTTAGGACTAAGGAACCAAGGTCACCCAGTTGAGGTTCATGGGGATTTGAAGCCCGGTCTTCCAGATTTTAGTCTAACACTCTCTAGTGGCCTCCTCCTCTGCTTGTGGACCCTGACACACTCAACTGGCAGTCATGTCAGGGAGCTGCACTACTTCAAGCAGTTCAAGATGGGCAGGGGGCACCATTTTAATCTCCTACAAGGCCCCAGAATGATGTTTGGTTCTGGACAACGTGGGAAGTTAAAATGGCAGCTAGACCCTGCTGCCTAGCATTTCTCAGAGCTGTGAACCAGGTTGTTGGCACCCTGGCAAATGCCCAAGGATACCATTTGCTGACACCAGCCCTGGTACAATACCTGCTCACTTAGAATGAAGAACAGAACAAGCATATTTTGATACTGAGCCACCATTGTCCCCAATCTCCTCTTGTTTTCTCCTGTGTGGTTCTTCATTTTCTTGCTCCAGTTGTGCCATAGCGCTGTACTGCTTCCACTCATCATAGCAATTTGGGCAAAATGCCTAAAGTTAATGATGGCTTAGCATAAGTTTGTTGAGCTGCATAAAGGCCCTTGGGCATAGCTATTTAAAATATTAAAACATCTATTAAGGGATGGAGTTGTGATTCAATTAAAGCCATCGGTTAGGGCAACCACCATTCTTTGTTATGAATACATTAGGCACATTAAATCAATCTGCATAATTCTGCCTCGAAGTACCATGTTTTCAATGAATTTTGACTCCCTTGGCAAAACTGAGGGAGTATGATGGGAAATCTCAGGAGATAACAGCATAGGGGTATAAAGGAAAAAAAATACTTCTGTTCTGAGGAATAAACAGGCAGTTACTTGGTGTACCATTTGAAAGCCTCAGAAATAACAATGCATCCCTTGAACACAGCAGAACTTACTTCTGAGTAGAGAGTGTAAGGCTCCATTTACAATGCAGTCATACCTTGGTTGTTGAACGGCTCGCGACTCTAATGTTTGGGCTCCTGAATGCCGCAAACCCAGAAGTGAGTGTTCCAGTCTGCGAACGTTTTTTGGAAGCCGAACGTCTGACACGGCTTCCGCCTGAGTGCAGGAAGCTCCTGCAGCCAATCGTAAGCTGCGCCTTGGTTTTCGAATGTTTTCAGAAGTTGAATGGACTTCCAGAACTGATTCCGTTCGAGAACCAAGGTACGGCTGTAAAGAAATAGATACGCCCTGCATTTCCAAAGAAACTGCTGGCTGTAGAAGCACTGGAATTAAAGAATTGAAAGTGGATTGGTGAGCCTTTCCTTCAAGATTATATGCCAGCGTCAACATTTCCTTCATTTGGTTCAGGGATTTATTCTCCATATAAACAGGACTCCCGTTTTTGCAACTACAGACGTACACCATTTTTAATTGTTCTCCGAGACATGGAGGGAAAGAAAAAGGAAAGCCGGGACATTCTGGGATCAAATCAGAAACTGGGATGGCTTCTGTAATTCTGGTACTGTTCTTGGAAAATGGGGACACTTGGAGGGTATGTAGGAGTGGTATTCAAGCCCATCATGTAGACTGGGTGTGATGTTCACCTTGCTTGTCCAGACTTGCCCTCTGCTGTGTTTGATTTTGCCTTTCTGGAACCTGAGCTGAGTCTGACCTCATTCAGATGACACCTAAGTCCATCTTTGTGCTGTTTGCTTGTTCATTTTTGCACTTTGGGTGGTCATCCCCATAATGTGAAAGCCACTTCTGGAAATCTAGAGGAGATTTAGCACTTTTTCTGGTGTTGATTGTTTTTTTTGGGGGGGGAGGAATCCATTTGCAACTTGGAAAATTGCTTGAGTTTTGCATTGACAAAATAAGGTCTTTCCCTGCCCTTTTAAACTTTAGCACAATGTGGTGGGATGTTGATTTTTTATTTTTTTTAAAAAAGCCTCAGTTCCATAACACAACATGGTGCTGCAGTGTAAAAGGAATATTAGAAACTGGGGAAGAAGTGCTAGCATTATAACCAGTAAAATTAGCACAATAATTCCCACATTTCTGGATTTGGAACTGGTGCTATTGTTATGTGATCTGGTGTTTGAGGACTTGCCACAAGCCCACCCCCCATGACACATGCCTCACTTGATCTTGGACTGTTGGCTGGGACAGAATACTGCCCAAAGCCAGGAACTGGAAACTGGAGGTACTGCTTGCCATCAATTTGATTTGAATTAATTTTATAATGAAATGATTTTAGAATGTTGTATTATTTTCTTGTTGTTAGCTGCCCTGAGCCCGGCTTCGGCTGGGGAGGGTGGGATATAAATAAAAAATTATTATTATTATTATTATTGCACAAGAAGGGGTGAGTGCTCTTGTGTTCAAATCCTGCTTCCTTGTTTCCCACAGGCATCTGGTTGTCCACTGCTAGAACAGGATGCTGGACTAGATGGGCCATTGGCCTGATCCTGCAGGCTCTTCTTAGGTCCTTAATGCTCTTCTTATATAACCAAAGCCTGAGCTGATCACCACCATGAGATGAATATGGGCAGTGAGCCATTTACTAGATAATAGGGACTGTCCTTACTAAATACATACCTAAGATGCCAACTGGATCAGGCTAAAAGTCTAACTCGGGAATGGGAAACGTTTGACCCTCAAGATGTTGCTGAGCTACAACTCCCATCAGAGGATGATGAAGATGATAGTTCAACAGCATCTGGAGGATCAATGGTCCCCCACATCCAGGCTCTATCTAGTCCAGCATCTTGCTTCCTATGTTGGATAACCAGGTCTCTATGGGGAAGTCCATAAGCAGGGCAATATGTTTCTGTTGTTTGTGTTGCTAAGGTGGTATCTGTGCTAAACAAGCAGAGCGTTGTCCCCTGGAGAACTCATTACCAGTGACAAATGCTTTCCTTGGGAGTCAGCTCCTATCTAGTCTTCTGCTCACTGCTCTCGTTTTGTTTAGCAAGCATGAAGCGTGAAGGGGCATGGAGATGCCCTCTGCACCCAAAAGGAGTGTCCTTCTTACTCGCTATTAATGTGAGTTGCAATTATGAGATGGAAGAAAGCTGACCTCGTCTCCCTCACCAGCATCAATTAAAAGCTTAGTCGTTGTAGAAACACAGCATTATCCCCCAAAGTGCTGGGGTATTATAGATCCACCTGCGGGGCGGCACTTGGCACCGTTCCTTCTGGGAACTGCTGTTTGTTTGCCAGGTAATCACTCCATTGAGGTCTTTGCTGAAAGATAATTGGCAGCTTGGCCATCAGACCGGTTTGCTGTTCTCCCAGGCTGCATCTGAGCAGATGTGTTCGTGAGCTCGGCTTTGTGGCAATGAAAGAGAACCAAGGTCTTCTTGAAGACATGGGTAGCAAAGTTATTTAGAGAGGGGACAGCTCCTTTGCCCTGTGTTTCACCAAATGCTTATGATATAAACAACCAAATGAGCACACTAAGATTGCACACGTCCTTTTGCTTCAGGTGATGTATGGTTAAAAACAACGTTAAGCACAACTTGGCAATGAACAGAGGTCTTTTTTATTTTGTTTTTGCAATTGTAACCTAGAACAGATTAATAATGGGCAGTGGAACCCAATCATCTATTTCTTAAAGTATATTCAGTAAGGAATCACAGCGCAGAAGTTGGGCACATGAAGAGGCGGATTTAGGGGAGCATGACTGGTTCGCCTGCATTGGGTGCCGAGTCGAGAGGGCGCTGAAACATTGATGCACAATGGAAGGCATGGGGAGTGCTAAATTTTGGCATTGCAGAGCGCAGCTGAAATTTTAAAGCCCAAAGTTCGCCACTGGCACATGTGCATGCAGGAGGTACAAACAAATGAAATCTCTACTTAAAGGAGGTGATAGGAAAGATTAGGTGTAGGGGGAATTTGCGTGGTCATGTATGGGGTAAGGTGATCTCACAAACGAACTGGTTCCAAACTGTTACGGGCTTAATATACGCCTTTGAACTTGTCGCAGTAACCAATGGGCAGCCAGAGCAGATTTCTGAGCAGAGGTGTCATATGCGGATGGAGTTTTACTCCTGTCAGCAGCCATGCTGCAGAATTCTGGGCCAGCTGCAGTTTCTGGGTCAGGTGCCAGGGAAGCCCCACACAGAGTGCATTACAGTAATCCAACCTTGAAGTGATTTGGAAAGCGCTGACGTCAGGCTTCATGCATAGTCAGAAACCCTTTAATGTTACCGTATGCTGATAGGTGATTGGTGATGTCTAATTTTCCCTGATGGCAAACAGTTTACATCTCCTATCTATATCTATCATCTATCTATCTATCTATCTATCTATCTATCTATCTATCATCTATCATCTATCTATCTATCTATCTATCTATCTATCTATCTATCTATCTATCTCTGAGACTATTGAGACAAATAAGAACCAGTCCTTTCATGCTGGTTTCAGAGTCCTGTTAGGCTTTCTCCCACTCCTTCTTCCTCAGCTGTTTCCTTTGGATTTTTCCAGAAATTGTCTTGGGCAGGTCTTGAACAAACTCTATCTGTTTTGAAAGATCAAGGAGAGAGAGAGAGAGAGAGAGAGAGAGAGAGGAGCACATTTTATTGGTCATTGTAGTCATTCCTTTTCCCAGGGGAAAGGATGATAGAAGTGTTTAAATGACTTAGACTCAGGGTGATCCATTGAAGCTGAATGTTCGAAGATTCAGGACAGATAATAAGAGGTACTTCTTCATACAGTACATACATAAGCTGTGGAATTTGCTCCCAGAAGATTACTATTATTACTATTACTATTATTATTTCAAACCATAGCAAGGTCAATACACAGGGGGCACCTGGAAGCAAAAGCAAGGTTAAGACACATGCTAAACCAGAAGCTGAGTGCCCACGCAAGGCAGGACCTGACCTAATTGTGAGCATCAAGTTGCCTGTTCATCAGTGTACTTGGACCGACCTGAAGGAGGAAGACGAGACAGAGATTTTACCCGGACGTCTCGTTGTCAGAGTCCTCCTCGTACACAGTTTCTTATCTACAAGATTTAATGCAGAGAACCTGCGCTCTGGCCTTCAGTACAATACAGTTGAACTCTTGAACCTGGTGGCATTGAATAGTAATTTGTACGATTGTATATATCTCTTCAAGACTGATTTGAGACTGTATATTTATATATATTCTTTGAGCTTGCATTATTTGGAGTTATAGTATGTGATGCATTGAGATATTTAGCGTGCAATACACTCTCATCCTGTATACAGAATTGTGCTTGATGACATGTTAAACAACAGCAGCGTGAGGGGAGGGAGGGGCGGCTGTCTTTGGATGACTGTACTGAGTGTCCAAGGCTTTTATTCCTAGACAGCAGTGAAGACTTCCTGACTCTGGTCTGTTGTTCAGGCTGCTCCTCCCTATCTGATCATGATTGGGCAGTTCAAATGTTGGAGTTGGCAGGCTATACCGCAGTCCAAGCCTGCTGGCTGGGGTTGCCTGTTGTTAAATCCAGCCTCAAGATTGATGCCCAGGAACCGCAAACCCTCTTCTTACCTTTCTGGGGTACTTGTAGGGAGCTGTTGTCTTCTTGACATGCTCCTGCAGCTCACAAATTAATTGGTCTTTCTCTCGTGACTCGTAAGCAGGCGACAGGACGATAAAGGCTTTTACAACCTACCACCCAAAAAAATAAAAGAAAGGCCACAATCAATGCTTTCACAACCTACAAGATTTTGCATAAAAATGGAAATTATAACAACAACAACAACAACAACAACAACAACAATAACAAACCTTTATTGTCACTACACCACTTGTGTGCAGTAAATGGATATATGTGAATGGATATGTATTCATGCAAATTTGGGAATAACAGGCATAGTTTGAGTAGAAATACAGTGCATCTCATCACAAGGAGGGTGGAGAATAGGAAATTGTCACCAAGTGACATGTCTGCCTGCTCAGTCTGATGCCCAGGTGCTGACTGTGGATGGTGGTCCATTTCATGTTACCTCTCCCCTGATGGGATCTGGACTGCTGACAACGGCCGATTCTGCCACTGCTGGGTGTTCCATTAAGGCATGTTCCACTTCATAGGGCCCGATACGATACCTAACAAGGAGGAGCCATAGCTCAACATGAGGACACATGCTTTGCATACCAAGAGTCGCAAGTTAAATTCTTTTCTGGACGCTTCACCCCCCCCCAAAAAAATACTGCAGAATTGGGGAAGGGCGACAAAAACAATGAAGATGATAGAGCAGTTCCTCTAGTAGGAAAGGTTATAACATTTGAGATACAGTATATTGGTTTGGAGAAAAGTCCTTTTCGGGAGTCTCCTATAGATGCTCCTCTTTCCACAAGCATTCTTTTTAAATTTTTTTTTTTAAAAAAATTCAATGCAAAATTACAACAAAAATTACAAACATTGAATCCAAAATAAAACAGTCCAAACAAGAAAAAAACAAAACACAAGAGAAAAAAGAACACAAAAAACAAAAACACACATCTACAAATAAAACCATATCATCATTCTAATCTAATCATTACATATACACATATTGACTTCCTTCCTTTGTTCTAAGACCTCGACATTTTTAATCTTTCTAAGTTGTTGTGTCTAATGTAGATTACCTGTATCTTTATACTTTTTACACCATTTTTCTCTTTCTTTAACCCTGCAAAGCTTCATTCATTACATACCGATATGCTTACTCCTTTCCACATGTCTTCTAAAGTCTGTCTCTGCTCTGAATTTGAATTGATTTGAAGTATGTTGTTTGGAATTGGTTTTTGTTAGGTGGCTGCCAGCAACTCCCACGGCTGGTTGCCCAGGAAAGCACAAAGACAAAGAAAAGTTTCTTACCATCTGCTTTTTATTCAATATTTACAGAGAGAGGCTTTGGAACACAGCCTCTTGGATAATGGCGTTGTCCCAGTGAATCTCCACCCCCCTTCACTCCCACCTCCTGTCTTTGAGCTCTTTGCTCTCCTACTTTTAAGGCTCACCGGGTTCTGGGAGATGGTGGGTCTGGAATGCTTTCTAGTGACAACATGTCAGTCAGCTGCTCCTGCTCTGCCTGCTCCTCCTGTCCCATTATTTCCCAACTTCTCCCCTCATCTACCTCTGAGTTGTGACTTCCCTCAAACCCCTGTTGTAATTCTGAACTGTCTTCTTCTTCTCTGGAAAGGTTAGGCTGGGGAGACGGTCTCCACCATTTCACCTCAGCCCAGTCCCTGACAGTTTTATATTTATAACCTTTTAAAACATTGTTTTTTCCAGGGCAGTTGACAGGTATGGCACTGTTCACATATGGTGTATTTTTTTTAGCTATGGTGTGAAACCAGTTTGATCTCTGCTAACAATTTTTTAACATGGTATTTTACTGTTTCATGTTTGAGAGTCGCCTAGAGACTGGTGTGCATGGGGTGACCTGTATGCATGATGTAAATTGGGGGTGGGGAGCCTCAGGCCCAGGAGCCAGACACAGCCCTGCAGGCCTCTCCATTGGGCCCTCAGGACTCTCCTCAGGCCACACTCCTTGCCGGATTTGCATCATCCTTGAGTGCTTTTGCCTTGCTAGAACGTGACTTTGAACATCAATAATGCCTCTTGCTTTCCTGGATGGAAGCTAAAGAAGGGTGTTTGAAAGTATGTGCAGAAACTAACCTGCTTTAGGTAAAATGTACATTTGTTGCTCCACCTCCTTTTGCCTCTGGACCTACCCACCTCTGGCAGGTGGCCTCTGAAAGGTCATCAGGAAGAAATGTGGCCCTCAGATTGAAAAATATTCCCCACCTCTGCTGCAAATAAATGTGCCCATAAAATAGGCTTACCCAGCAGATAAGATGACATCATCAGCTCTTGCCACAAACCGGATGTAGCCATCTTCATCCATGATCCCTCGGTCCCCAGTGATGTAGAAGTCTCCACGTTCTGTCGAGGCTGTTTTCTCAGGGTCATCCTAAGAACAATGCAGCAGAAATCACTAAAGCCAAAGAGGGAAACATTTATCTCTCGATTACAGCAACATCAAGGGGTGTCCTTTCCTTGTGAAGGGCCTATTGCAGATCTAGCAACACAGACAGAATGCTCTCCTACTACAGCAAATTCAATGTTTGTGTGTGTGTGGTTTTTTTGGTGGGTGAGGAGTTGGCTCTCACATTTGGTTTGCCAGAGATGTCAAAGATGTACGCAAGAAAGCAGGAGCATCAAGCTGGGGCTTAAGGATGTCTCAGTCTCTCGCGTCTCCACAACATTCACACATTTGTCAATATCATTCTAAAGAGTCCTGCTGGATCAGATCAAAGGCCTTTTTATTCCTGTACACCCTCCCATTGCTGTTCCCATCAACTGATGGTCATATTATGGTTTTGCAAGTAAGTTTGAGTCATTTATTGTGGAAAGCAACAAATAATAATAATTACATCCTCTATGAATTTGGTGAATACCCCTTTAAAACTTTTACTTACTTTTAAGAATCCATAAATTACACTTTCATCCAAAAACTTCTTTCCAGGAAGGCAGCTTCCATAAGCATTGAAAGACCTTCCTCTTTCAACAGTCCTTTAAATGGATATATTTCTTACCTCAATTGACATCAGTATTGGAACTATTTTTTTTTTTTAAATGTTTCTAGAGGTGAAATTGATTGCTTTTACATTCTTGAATGATTTTGATATAGGGAATTGTTTTTAAGTTGTTTGCTTTTTGGTCACAAGTGTCTTATAATTGTGTATTTTATTTTTGCCACCTGTCCTGGGACCTTAAATGAATGAACAAAAATGGACCAAAATATTAAAAAAAACCCTCAGTGCATTAAGCAAGAATGCAGAAAAATGAAGCCAGTAGGTCTTGGTGAAGTCTTTGTCCTCCTAGTGTCTGCTGAGGAAACACTTGTGATCATATATTCATTGAATAATGCCCAACCATTTGAAAGGGTCCTGCCGTACCAGCAGTGCCAGCTTGGCCCTGTGACCGTGGGTGCCTGGGGCCATGGGTGCCATGCAGCATGCATGGCCTTGGCACTGAAATTTGTGGGTGCCCAGGGCCTCAGGGAGTTGGCACCTATGCTCCTTACCACGTAGCCAGAGAAGAGACCCAAGGGCCTTTTGGGTTTGATTTTAACAGCAATGTCTCCTTCTTCCCCAGGAGGCAGGCGATTGCAATGTTCATCTATTATCTAGAAAGAAAGATAAACAAGGGTGGGTTATGCAAGCTTTTCCATTTTGTCATTTTAGCTGAGTGTTAAGTTTTACTAGAATATGGTATCGTGATATTAAATCATACAACATGGGCTGTTACAACCAGGATGACCATTATAGCTCCCCTGTGTTATAAACATGCCTACCTGGATATCAAAGGGATGAGATGATGGTCCAATAAACCCCGGCTTGACTTTCATATCCTTCGGGGTTGAACAAAGTATGGTCTGAGGAAAAAATGGTAGATGTGCAATCAGCTCTCTCTCTCTCTCTCTCTCTCTCTCTCTCTCTCTCTCTCTCTCTCTCTCTGAAGTCTTCTTGCAAAGGATTCCAAAAAACAACAGCCACATTCTTTTACAGGGTATTCCATTCCATTCCCTCACCCCACCCAATCAGATATTCTTGGCATCACATTGAGCCTGGGCTTCTGGGTGTCAATTTCCCCCTGTTTCTACCTGTGCAGACAAATCATGAATGTGCTGCATAAGAATTATGTATGATCAATATGGACTGAGGGACATATCAAAGTTGGGGAGTTTGGGGGGGAAAGCATGCATACAGATTTGATAGGCTTCTGTTGCTCATTGGCATATATGTTTGTGTCTGAATACAAACATACAGTCTCTGTCTGCCCATAGCCTTCACGGATTACTATTCCGGTATGAGCTTTCCACTGCTCAATCACTTCAAGGTTGGTTGGCTCCCCACCACTCAGGCATCGTCTCAGACTCTTGAACTGGTATCTGAACAAGGATATGAAGAAGCATTTAGTCTTCCTAAAAAGAGACAACCGTTTTAATTCTACCAGATCCGACTTTTATCCAGAACACACGGAAAAGCAAAGAATGAGTGGCACCAATTTGGCCTCAGCTGGATCCACACTCTGAGAATTTTATAGGCATAGAGGTAAAATTGAAAAGGGGAAGGGCAACAAAAGAGTCAGCCAGCAGAGGCTAGTCTATTTAGGCAAATTGTGCAGTGCCTCATCAAAGTCTACCCTCAGTCATCTCCCATGGAGTTCTTACTTAGAACCAGTAGGGGAGTTTTTTCTCTATTATTGGCTCTTTGGCTCCACCTACTGTTGGCCTCCCTGTCTTTTGCCCAACCAGTTCCGACAGGCACCAGCCATCACGGGACTCAAGCCAGGCAGAGTGACTTTGAAGTGAGGTAAACAAACAGGAATCAAGTTACTCTAGGGTGGAGTTCTAGAAACCACAGCCAGGTAGTTGTACCTGCTAACGTCGTGCTGCAGAAACATACGGAAAATAGTTGGGGTGCCACAGAATATCGTCACTGGATACTTGGAGAGAGTCTAGGGGGGGAAAGCACACACACTCCAAATGCATCATGTGATTCAGGAGGTCTCACACATCTTATATTTTACATGCTTCCTGCCTTTCGAATAGGGCAATCTTAGCCTTACATTGAGAACGGTTGTTGGCTCGAACTGCAGCATGCCATGCTGAAAGACACATGCCCCTAGCATCCATGTAGGGTACACATTGCTGAAGGCAAATTTGATCCAGCCTGTGTCGGAGAAACCCCACATCAAATCTGAAGCTTTCAGGTCCATCCAGTTCCTGTTAATAAGGAGGCAAACAAGTGTAATATAAGATGGGGAACACTTGGTTTGTCAGCTGTACATGTGAAGAAAAGAAGAAGACTTAATGCTATTCTAGGCTGCATCAACAGAAGTATAGTGTTCAGATCAAGGGAAGGAATAGTGCTGTTCTATTCTGCCTTGGTCAGACTACATCTGGAATACTGTGTCCAATTCTGGGCACCACAATTTAAGGATGTTGACAAGCTGGAACATGTACAGAGGAGGACAACCAAGATGATCAAGGGTCTGGAAACCAAGCCCTATGAGGAACGGTTGTGGGAGTTGGGTATGTTTAACCTGAAAAAGAGGAGACTGAGAGGCGATGTGCTAGCCATCTTCAAATATCTAAAGGGTTGTCACATGGAAGATGGAGCAAGCTTGTTTTCTCCTTCTCTGGAGGGTAGGACCCAAACCAATGGCTACAAGTCACAAGAAATGAGATTCTGACTAAACATCAGGAAGAACTTTGTGGCGGTAAGAGCTGTTCAAGAGACTCCCTCAGGAAGTTGTGGACTCTCCTTCACTGGAGGTTTTTAAGCAGAGGTTGGATGGCCATCTGCCATGGATGCTTAATTGACATTCCTGCATTGCAGGAAATTGGACTAGATGACTCTTGGGGTGCTTGCCAACTCTACAATTCTATGATTCTATGATCGGTGCCCTAGAATTACATTTAATTAAACAGCCAATGTCTGAGGGCCACACGAGATGTAACACAAAGTCATATGTGGTCAGATCTTTTGGTTTTAAGACTTAAAGAACAGCAACTACTGGAATGTGGAGTTTGTGGGGGGGGATGACTTTAAGCTGATCAAGGTTGGGCAATATCTCAGATTTAAACAACCTCCCTGAAACTGTGATTAGCTGTGTTGGCAGTGTTTGGTGAGATGTTCACCAACCTCAATTGCTTTAAAAAAGGATTAGACATCTTCACAGAGAATAAGGCTCATCTAAAGACTGCTGTGTCCTATCTCTATGTTGTAGGTAGCACGCCTCTGAATACCAGTTGCTAGGAGGTACAAGTAGGGAAAGTACTATTGCACTCAGATCCTGTTTGGAGGCTTCTTATGGGCATCGGACTGGACACAATGGACTGTTCTAACAGGCTCCTTTTAAAGTTCTGAATATGTTCCAGTTCCACAATATCCTTTTTGAGGTGAGGTGGCCAGAAATGTACATAGCACCCCAAGTGTGGTCACACCATAGATTTGCATAATAACATCAGCAAGCCAGCCCAGCTGTGTCCAGTTGCCCTACTTTGGGTATCCGAGGATTGACACTTTATTGTGGTTTAAACTTTTGGGGGAGGCCACAGTCACTGGACATGATGACGTCTGCCACAATGAAATTGTCACTCTTCAAACCTCACATAGGACTCTCTGCTGTGTTTCCTGCACCTGAAGATTTAGAAAGGGATAGGAGATACCTTCCGGTGCTTGCTAGTCCAATCCCCAAACTGCTGCAGGAATGTTCCACCATTTTGGGATAACCTGTGGTTCCACTGGTGAAGTAGATGATCATTGGATCTTCACTCCTTGTTTTAACAGGCTGGTGATCATCACCTGCAGCTCTTTAAAGCAGAGAAGCGGGTATGTAAAAGTGGACTAGATGTGGTCAAAATGGCTTATGATCTTGCAAGCTCAAATTGTGAAATTCTTTCAGCTTCTTTTAGGATTTGGATGTGTCTGTTACCAAATGGTTCCGTTACAGAAGCGTCCCACTTTGTACATGGATAGTGCTGTTTTGGCTACGTAAAGATCAACACTCATCTCTGAACAGTAGAAATAGAGGGAACATCTCCCACAACATCTGGTAGCATCCAATAAGTAGTTCTGTTATGTAATGCTTTCCTTTGTCCTGAACTTGTTGTTGGTCAATTTTATTTTTATTCGTTTATGAGAGGCATTTTTATACTAATTGAGTAGCATGGGGATTTGGCTTCCGGTGTGCATGACTAGACTACAAATGAGAAAATGAATATGTGGGACCTGCAGCAAAATGTTGCAGTACTGAGCCCTCGTCCATAAGACTCCATTATGATCTACATCAGTTTCTCGTTCTTCCAGTCTTATGTTCTGCACCAGTTTGCAATTTTTTCTTTTTTAAAGCCCTCATGAAAATTCTCCCAAGGTTTTAGTGGACATTTTCTGTCAAAATACATATTTTTTGCACACACCTTTGTCTGTTTAGCCCATTTTTGCAAGTGATGTTTCCTCACACAATGGTTTGTGGCTGTAATTTTCACTAATGTGTGCATATTTATGCACACGCTGTATGCATTTCTGTACACAGTATTTGGTGGGACAATTGCATCACAATTTTCAGAGAAGTTGAAAACGGCTGCCTTTGAGTTCACACATTGTTTCATAAATTGTGAATTAGGTAGTTTCACACTAAAATCTGAAGCAAACCAAATTCCTCCCCCATCCCTTTGCATGATCTTGTTCTTCTCCAGCAGAAAAATGTATCAGGCAAGCCCTACTGATTGGGTGACAAGGTTTGCAAACACTGGTTATTTTCTTTATTGTTTTCCAGGCCAAATCCCTCATACCCTCCATTTATCGCAGGGCAACAATATTTATCACCCCTGAACATTGACCATGGTGCCTGGGGCACAACATCTGGAAGGAATCACCCTGGCCACCTTCCTGGTATAATAATAATAATAATAATAATAATAATAATAATAATAATAATAATTTATTATATATACCCCACCCATCTGACTGGGTTACCCCAGCCACCCTTGGTGGCTTCCAACATACAGTCATACCTTGGTTTCCAAACAGCTTAGTTCTTGAACGTTTTGGCTCCTAAAGGCAGCAAACCCAGAAGTGACTGTTTTGGTTTGTGAACTATTTTTGGAAGCCGAACGTCTGATAGGGCTTCCATAGCTTCCAATTGGCTGCAGGAGCTCCCTGCAGCCAATCAGAAGCCGCACTTTGGTTTCCAAACATTTTAGAAGTTGAACGGACTTCTGGAATGGATTCTGTTTGACTTCCAAGGTACGACTGTATATTAAAACACAATAAAACATTAAACGTTTTTTAAAAAACCCTTTCCCATACAGGGCTGCCTTCAGATGTCTTCTAAAAGCTGTATAGTTACTTATCTCCTTTATCTCCTGTCTAGAGGATGAAGATTGCAGGTTTTTCTATCTCACTCTTTGACTTATCCCTGACTTGCTTAACAAGGCAGCAGAGATTCTCACTTCAGCAGGTCATGGAAGTTTAGCCATCCTTCTCTGCTGGTGCCTTTGGAGACCAACATCCGAGTTTTCAGGAACTGGCAATCAGATGCAACAGAGTCGATCAATGGAGCCAAGGCATCGTTTGTAACTATACATTTGGCCCGAGACTTTTGGAGCCGGTACAAGATGTCTTTAGCAGTCAACAGTGTCGTGGCTGGGATGAAGGTGACACCTAGGAGCAAAACAAAGCGTGATTAAAAAGAGAGGAGAGGAAGACACAGCAAAAATGGATCTTTCTGTTGGTTCCTAGCACAGAGAGGACTTGACTGACCTGCTCTGATGCAGCCCACACTTATCAGCCACCACTCAGGCACCCTGGGGAGGAGGATGATGATTCGATCTCCCTTCTGCAGATTGCAGGCTTTGGAGAGGACGTTGGCTGATTTCTTGGATAAGAATGCCAGCTCCTCAAAGCTCCACCGCACCTCCTCGCCTTTCCCACTTACCCACCAAAGAGCGGGATTGGAAGGTCTCTTTCCATCCTATCAGGTACAAAAGATGGAAAAGTATACGGGGGATAGTTATTCGTTTTACAACACAGGAAGCTGCCTGATACCGATTCAGACCATAGATCTATATAGTTCAGTATCTTCTACATTGACTGGTAGCAGCCCCCCAGGGTTTCCAATGGAAGTCTTTCCCAGCTTATGTGGAGATGCTGTCAGGGACCATGCTGAGAAGGGCTGCACTGAGGAGGAATGGTGGGCGTTTCCCCCTTCTCCTGCTCCTGAATCTTCGCAGGAGCAGGAGGACAGTATAGATTTGGAACAGTGGTTTGCAGAGGGGCATAGTTCAGAAGGCAGAAGCTGGGAAATACTGGATGGGGAACAGCTAGGAGAAGAAGCACTGGAAGAGAGAGGGTTAACAGATTCTCAGTCTCTGGACAGCATTCCTCCGCTCAGCCCAAGGTCAAGAAGGGCTCGGAAAGTGTCAGAACAGAAAGCACAGAGGGTACTGTGAGCATTAAACGCCCTTTTGCAGATAGTAAACTCAGTCCTTTACAGCAGAATGCAGCAGAAGCAACTGTGGTGGGAATAGTAACATCAAAGGTTTTATCTATAAAGCAAATAACAAAACAACAAGATGACTCTCACATCCATCTTCTTCAGCAGAGGAGCAGAGAGAGAGGAGACATTTAAATAGTTCCCATTCTCATAAATCCATTACCGTATTTTTTGCTCTATAAGATGCACCAGACCATAAGACGCACCTAGTTTTTGGAGGAGGAAAACAAGAAAAAAAATATTCTGAATCCCAGAAGCCAGAACAGCAAGAGGGATCACTGTGTAGCGAAAGCAGCGATCCCTCTTGCTGTTCTGGCTTCTGGGATAGCTGCGCAGCCTGCATTCACTCCATAACACACACACACACATTTCCCCTTACTTTTTAGGAGGGAAAAAGTGAGTCTTATAGAGCAAAAAATACGGTAAGTAATTAAAGGCAACCCGCAACATTCTGCAATGTGAGAATGAGACATTACAATATTAGCAGGTACAAGCTCAGATTACAAGACGTGGGAATGACGAAGATTAATAGGGATGGAAGGGGGTGGTGGTCCGTAATTGGGAGCACCTCCCTTTCCAGGAGCTGCGTTCTTTGTCGTCTCGCTGTGATTATTAAAGTTTCTAACTGGTAAGAAGACTCCTTTTCCTTTGTTCTGCTTATCTACTACCATGGGGGGCAGGGAGCCAATTTCCTGAAGCCTGACAGATGCTGGGGAATGAACCTGGGACCTTCTGCATGCAGAGTAGAAACCCTTACCCAAAAATCTATCTACTGTTTGTCCAACAAGAAGCCTCTAAGCTGTTTACAGAAAAGAAAACAAGCCATTCACAAGTAAATACTGATAAATACTGATCAAACATACAAAATATGTCAGCATAACATTTACCAAACTATAGATAAAATAAAACAATGAACATGAAATGGACTTTTATTCTGATGTTGCAATCTGATGTTGCATTCCAATTCATTCCAACTTATTTTGGAGAAAGTCTTGTTGAGTACAGTGGCAGGGATCTAATTCTGAACCACGTGGATAGGCTTGGCAAGATCCCATATTTCCCCATCAGTTTGCAGTTTTTTATTTTTAAACCCTCATGAAAATTCATCAGTCTTTTAGCGCAAATTTATCCTGATATAAACATTTTTGAAAGCAATTTTCCCTCATATAATGCATATTTGCATGCTATTTTCACCAAAATACAATCTAATAGCTTTAAACTAGTATATGCATGTCTGTACAAACTATTTGGCTGGAGGGCCACACTGCAAAATTTGAAAAACTGCAGATTTTGAAGGATGGCTTCATTTGGTTTGAACCTTGTTTCAGGAAATGCAAATTACGTAAGTCTGCCTTTAAATTCAAACTTAATCAGTTTCCTTCTCCCACCCCTATTTTCACTTCCTTGATAGTGGAATGAATGCTGTATTAAATCAATGTATCGCCCAGGTGTATTCTTTCTGCTAGAATTAAGTTAATAGCACTATCAATTGTGTCCTAAGAAATACTGCATTTCAAAGGAGGGTAACCCTGATTAAGGAACTAACATGATGGAGAGATTTGATCAGTTGCTCAAGTCCATTGTAACGTTAATAATAATAATAATATTAATAATAATAATAATAATAATAATAATAATAATAATAATAATAATTTATTTATACCCCGCCCATCTGGCTGAGTTTCCCCAGCTACTCTGGGCGGCTCCCAATCAAGTGTTAAAAACAATACAGCATTAAATATTAAAAACTTCCCTGAACAGGGCTGCCTTCAGATGTTTTTAAAAGATAAGATAGCTGCTTATTTCCTTGACATCTGATGGGAGGGTGTTTCACAGGGTGGGCGCCACTACCGAGAAGGCCCTCTGTCTAGTTTCCTGTAACCTCACTTCTCGCAATGAGGGAACCGCCAGAAGGCCCTCGGCACTGGATCTCAGTGTCATAGCTGTCAACCTTCCCTTTTTTTTGCGGGAAATTCCCTTATTCCAGTGCCATTTCCCGCTGCTCCCGCTGCTATCCCAGATTGTTAGATATCCCGTAGACTGTCCCTGGGACAGTTGAGGCTGCTGATCCCTTATTTTTGAGGCTGCTGATCCCTTATTTTCAAATCTGAAAGTTGACAGCTATGCTCAGGCTGAACGATGGGGGTGGAGACGCTCCTTCAGGTATACAGGACCGAGGCCATTTAGGGCTTTAAAGGTCAGCACCAACACTTTGAATTGTGCTCAGAAATGTACTGGGAGCCAATGCAGATCTCTCAGGACCGGTGTTATGTGGTCCCGGCGGCCACTCCCAGTCATCAGCCTAGCTGCTGCATTCTGGATTAATTGCAGTTTCTGGGTCACCTTCAAAGGTAGCCCCACGTAGAGCACATTGCAGTAGTAATGCATTTCTGTCTATGAGATGACATAATATTATTAGATGGCTTCATTTGTTACCTATAGAGTAATGTTATATATGCCAGCAGTAAGAAAGCTACCGGTATATATATATATTTTTTAAAAAAACCAGTGTTGATTGCCAAAGGGGCATTTTAATTTAAATGATTCAGGGAATTTTACAATTTTAAGTTTGGATGATTTGCGGATTGGAAAATTGATGCTAACTTCCACCTGGATTAATTGTTTTTGTTGCAATGACTGTTGACTGTAAACAGCAAAGAAAGGCTGGCTGATAATATTAGTCAAGCATTTTGTTTAGAATATAGGGCTCATTTGTTCTTGCAACCACCGATAAAAACTTTGCCACTGCTAACGTTCTAGCATTTGTCCGGTCTTCCAGTAGGAACCTGACATAGTGAGCCTCTGATTTTCCCGGGAAAGGTACCAGCAAGGGTATATCAGTTCAGCCCTGGCCTGCTCATATTTTGCACAATGCAACAAAATTGTGTATTGATTTGTAATGATTTGTTGGGTCTCTGGACCGTAATAAAGATTGATTGATGATTGATTGATAATATTAGGAAGAAATCATGACAGACAGAGTTTCATACCTTCTCCTTTTGGCTCCATTTATCCAGCACATCGCTTGCGAAATTGAAATGTTCGGGCACATTCTTGTAGAGAGCTTCATAGTCGGAGAAATCCAAATCTGGAGATCCACTGCAAGGTTGACTTTTAATTGTACAGGGCAATTTGGAGGCACTCAGAGATTTTAAAAGTCTGGAGAGATGCTTCATTGCAGCTGCCGTGAATGATCTTGCCTTGATGGAAAACCAAAAGGATAAAAAAAGAACATTCCAAATTCTGCTCAAGAACAGAAAACAAACACTGATGTTGTAGTACATGAAAAAGAAAGACGGATGGTAACGATGCAACTGGAACGATGCAATGGAAATGCAACTTCACTTCAGATCCAGGATCTTTCTCCAGGGCGGAAATTAAGAGCTCAGAGTATTAGTTCCTTCAGTCTCACGCTGAAAATAGGAGGCTAACTGTGTGTAATGTACAACCTGCAATGGACCCCAACGATAAAGTGTGCAAGTGGTAGACCGGAATGCACCAAAGTTAGCTGTTCACAAGCATCAACTACACTTCACGTTTGTGGGCGGCAGAGGGTAGATAATGTCAACTGCTTACTGAATATTGGTGATTTGCTATATAGTGTTGCATCAAGCAATTGTTACACCACACTTCACAGTGCATTTTCCAGCTCTGTTTCCTTACAGCAAAGAGTCCAGTGGGCAGGGTCCGGTCTCTTGAGCAAGATAACCTAATCAGGTTTAAATGCACAACCTAAATTGGCTCTGATCCATTAAAAACATGGTTGTGTCTAAAGTTGTTCTTTTTAAAAAAAATACCTGAAAGGAAATATTAGTCATAGTTCATTTCAGTCAGACTGCTTTTGTAACTATCCTTAGTTGGGCACTGGGACCTATATATTTATGTCAGATTAGATTGTTTCATTGTTAGATGCATACCTATAGGTCTGAAATTCAGAAACCCCATTTACTGCCATCTGAGTTTGCTAAAGGAAACTTCTTAAGCTTTTTTCAGACTGGAACAAGAAATAGTATAATATATATATATTTACCTGTACATACTTACCACATCCTACACTCTGGGAAGAAGTGCAAAAGGAAATTCACCAGAGTTTAAGAGAGTCAGATTTAGCTGAAAATGTTTAAGCTTTAAGAACATAAACATTAACTTTTACTCCATTCAGCGACATTGGGCAACCTTTTTCTACAATTGTTCTGCAATCTGGTGTTAATGTTCTACTAGATTGTCACTTATATCCCAAAGCGCTCCCTTAGTCCATTAATTTATGTTAAAACATTTGTGTTAAAATAAATTAATGGATGAGAGAGACTGGTCAGCAAGAGGATAGGTTAGGCTTTATTTTGCTTTAGCAAAATATCTGTCTAAGATGAATGCTGACCTCACACCCAGTTGCTGGAGGGGTGCAATGGAATGGTTACCTTTGTCTACCTTTGGACGTGTCTTGGGTGTCTTGGGTGAAGTTTTCCAACAAATCTCCGCTATTGTTCGTCAGATCCTTCCTCGTGACCCTGGTTTGGTTTGCGCTCTATCTTCCTGGATAACATGAATGATTTAACTGCCAAAGACTTGATTTTATTTCTTCCTTTGACTACTAAGATGGAAATAGCTCACCACTGGAAACATAATTCTATGTTCTCTCTGGAGGGAAAGTGAAGTCTAGAATTTGGTATTATAAGAAAAAGTTTACCCAGTGAAAGAGGCTTCTCAGAGGACTGATAGAATCAGAAAAATCTGAAAATATGTGGTTCTTGACTTACCTCATACAACCTGGATGTACTAAATATCCTCTGAGATACTGCTTGCCTTTCTTGTCTAACCATTCACCTCAGTCCTAAACATTTTATATCTCTTCTTGTTGTGTAGGCCCATTATTTTATTTAGTTTCAGTCACTTAAATTATTCTGTATACCACATGCATATACATGCCTGTGTTGTGCATACATGTGTATATAACCCACTCTGTGTGTGATAATTTTATTTTATTTTACAGTGGTACCTTGGTTTAAGAACAGTCCTGTTTACAAACGATTCGGTTTATGAACTCCGCAAAACCGGAAGTAGTGTCCCGGTTTGAGAACTTTACCTCGGTCTAAGAATGGAATCTGAATGGTGGAAGGGCACCGGCAGTGGGAGGCCTCATTAGGGAAAGCGCGCCTCAGTTTAAGAACGGTTTCGGTTTAAGAATGGACTTCTGGAATGGATTAAGTTTGTAAACCGAGGTACCACTGTGTTATTTATTGATGATTTATTTGTTCCTTTTTTATTGTTCCTTGTTACATTGAAGGAAATAATTAAAAAAACCCAATGTTTTCAAGAAAAGAGAGAGAGGAAGAAGTAGTGGAGATTCCATCTAGCCTGCATTCAGATCTCCATCGCAGGATGCTGTAATTGTACTTTCACCAGTGGAAACATCAAAATGGGCTTTCCAGTAATACCAATCTATCCATGGTGAATTGGTGAGAATGGTGGACTGAACACAATTCAAGGGAAAACATCAGGGTGTTCTGCAGGAGTGTTGCAACCACTCCAGACCCTAGAATATCCATTATTGTTAAAAGACAACCTTCCAATTTAAGACCAGGCTTAAGGCTATCTTATCTTGGCTTAAGCTAGCCAGCTGAATAAGCTTGCATTTGCTCACAAAACCCACCTCTCCCACCCACTCTTTAAAGCAGTTTTGTCTGTTTCTGTTTGTCTAAATTGCATGTTAAAAATAAATAAATAGAAGAGAGGTAGCTGTGTTAGTCTGTGGTATCAGGGTCAGGGGAACAAAAGGGTCTGTGGCACATTAAAGACTGTGTTTATTTAAAAAAGAAAATAAGACATAAGCCTTCATAAACCAGCATCTATTTCTTCAGATATGTGGGTGAAGTATCCAACTGGGTTGACTCAACTACCTGGTCATCCAGTTGCAGAACTTAAAGTCTTTGAGCTGTGAGCTTATCTTCAAAACAATCTTATGATGACACATGATTCCAGTTAGACCAAAAAGTGTTGTGGCAAGGGGTGGGGGGAAATGGTATAAAAAGATAATTCCTGGATGCCAAGATCCAGGCTTTGGGCAAGTACTCTTTGGTTAGAGAACTCCAGCAGAGTTTTAAAATCACATAATATGCAGCAAAGCAAAGTGTGGAAATATAGACTGTTAGACCTTTAAAATACGCCCTTCTACATTTCATCCAAAGTTCCCCTCTTCCCCTAGCATAGAAAACGATCACACATTTAGCAAGTTAAAATTAGTTTACTTACAAACTCTTTAAAGGTCAGGTTCATGTGCTTTTCCATACACCAGTCAGAAAACACAGACAGTAAAATTTGGCTTAGTTACAGTGGTGAAAATTCCTGAATTATTGGTAAAGGAACTCAAGGGTGGGGCTGATGAGTTTGGAGTCCAGTACATAGCTGTTAACTTTCCCCTTTTCTTGCGAGGAATCCTATTCGGAATAAGGGAATTTCCCTTTAAAAAAGGGAAACATTGACAGCTATGGTCCAGTAGCATCTGAAAGGCCCAAGGTTCATCACCTGTGATTTATGCTTATGGTCCTTGCAATGCAGGTTTGAATATATTGTGTAAGTTGTAACAATTCATGAGATTGCTCTTTTATTTTTCTGCAACGGCAGTGTAAGCTACTAAGCCATTTTATTCATTAGACACTATTTTATGTAAACCAACTTTCCATATTTATTCAGATTGGCATTATATAGTTCTTGCTACTTCCCTAAGATATGTCAAGACAATACTGATATATATACTGACAGGAAAGGTGAAATTCTTCAGCTCATAATGATAAAATAATAACGATATAATATAATCATGACGTTATTTCTATACTGCATTTTCTGCAAACTTGTATCCAAAGCAGTTTACAAAAGAGTAACACCCCAAAAGCAGCAACACAATAACCACAATACATAATTAAAATCATAATACCATTTACAGCACTAACATTTCAATAATTAACCATTAATTTATAAGACAGCAAAGAAATTTAAGTGACCATGAAGGACACCAACAGGCCAATTAATATCCCATAGGCTGTAAATTCCTATTTTATAGCCACAAGAGACACTAGAAATTTGTACAATGATGGCAACCCAAGAGCCACCAAGGCAAATGGAGCATCATCATCTATCCATTGGTGATATTGTTGTGACAACCGGTCCTTTTTTGATAACTTCAGAGTCTCCTTAGGCATTCCCCCACTCTTTCAGCCTCAACTCCTTCCTCTGGATTTTCCCAGAAATTGTCTTGGGTAGGTCTTGAACAAACTCTATCTGTTTTGAAGGATTAAAAAGAGAGAGAGATAAACTGAGCACATCAACTTTTTTTGGAGTTGCATTTAGTCAACTTTTGTGGAACAGAGGAATCTTAACCCAAGTCTTAACAAAACACAGGTTGACAAGCTGTCCCCACCTCTCCTGGAAAGACTCCTGGGCCTTGAATCTGGGGTATGGCAGCCAGAGGCTTAGCAAAGGGAGTTTTTGACCCTCCTTTCAGCTCCACGCAGCAAAAAAGCTACAGCAGCTGAATTTCTGCATGTGAATGGTTGAGGAATTCAGGCATTGCAAATTCCTTTGGGAAATGACCCGAGTTGCATGTATTGGACAAATGTACTGATTTCACACTTCTCCTAAAGCTGCAGTGGTCTCTGGCAGCTGAAATGTGTCAAACTTGGAGTTTAAAATTTTGTTTAAAATAGGTTTAAAGTTTTTAATTTTGGATTTTAAATGGTTATAACCCAGCTTGAGACCTACTGGTGAAGGGTGGATTATAACAGTAATATATATTCAGAGAGATAATACACATTTAAATAGGAACCATTGGAGAGGGATTGTAGCTTAGTGGCAGAACATGTCTTTTTTTTCCATAAAAAGATCTCAGGTTCAATCCCCAACAACCAGAGGACAGGTGAATACGTCAGTTTTGATTTATCTTGGTTTCTCGTTTTTCAAATCTTAAATTCAACTCTTCACATTTCAACATCAGTTTGCGAATTAACAATTCTAAACGTGCACATGAAAATTCACGACCATTTGTGTGCAAATTTCTTCAAATATAAACACTGTTATTTATTTTTTTGCAAATCAGCTCCCCTTCATATAATGCATTTTTGCACTTCTGTGCAAATTTACTCCAGTATATGCATTTTGAATGCACAACTCCATTGGACAACTGCATCGTAAAATTCAAATTTCAAAGGACAGCACAAATTTCAAAGGACAGCACAAATCAGGTAATTTTGCTTTGAAATGTGACTCTTGTCTGAAACCAGAGTCTGGAAGCATTGCTAGGCTACGATCATTCCTAATCCATTCTTAAGAACATTGTCTCTCCCTTCACCCAAGATCCAGTGATTGACGCCGAGTAATTCTGAACACTGTACTTGCCTTTCGGGGGTACTTGTAAGGAGCTGTCACTTTCTTGGCATGTGTTTGCAGTTCAAGAATTAATTGTTCTTTGTCATGTGACTGATAAACTGGCGACAGGACGACGAAAGCTTTCACAACCTACAATGAAGGCGAATGGAGGCAAGGTTAATTGATAGCCGTGCTTGTGTGTGTGGAAGGGGAGAAAATGAGGGGAAGGGCTGTAGCTCAGTGGTTAGAGCTTTGCCTGCAGAAGATCCCAGCTTCTCCAGGTCGGGCTGTGAGAGAACCCAGCCTGCAAACTTGGAGAGCCACTGCCAGTCTGTGAGGACAATACTGGGCTAGATGAACCAATGGCCCGGCTCAGAATAAAGAAACTTCCTATGATACTATCAACTGTACCCACCTCCCTCTCTGACACAAACCTAGCTCTTGCTGAGATGGGGAATGTAGGTCTGGACTATCCCACCTGAGGCTGCTGCTGGGGCTCAGACATCACTGAATGCTCTTTTGAACACACAGCCACCCCCTGCTGTACATAGAAAACAAAACAGGGAGGAAGCAAGATGAGGCTCATTCCTCCTAGGATGTCCTGGGATAGCCCTATATTGTGAAGGTGCCCTCTTTTTCAGGTGTGGGGTACCAATGGCCCTGCAGGTATTTGAAGGGCTGACCAGTCCAAAGTTGAACAACCCTCAGAAGGAAGCGCAGAGACCTAGAAGCTGCCCATCCACACTTAGCTCCTGGACCACAGACTGGGCAGGAACATAGAAGCCTTAACTTCCAATTTCCATGCTTATATTACAGGTGGAGCTGCATGTTGCCTACAACCCCACATTGCCTATAACAAAAATGTCTCAAACTGATTGTAACAGACCTATATGAAGGATTCAACAATTTGAAAATAGAGGCAATGGATGTATTTTTGTTACTTAGTGAAAATCTTTCAAACATATTGAAGAAGAAGGAGGAGGAGGAGGAGGAGGAGGAGGAGGAGGAGGAGGAGAAGAAGAAGAAGAAGAAGAAGAAGAAGAAGAAGAAGAAGAAGAAGAAGAAGAAGAAGAGAGAACCATACCTCTCCTCGGACAGGATCTGGGCTGCTGACGACAGCTGCTTCTGCCACTGCCGGGTGCTCCATCAAGGCATTTTCTACTTCTGATGGCCCAATGCGATACCTCAGATTTGAAGGAGAAGTTAGATCTTGGCAAGCTATCAGCCTGAAGCAGAGCTTTGTGTGTGCTAACATGGTTAACTTAGGTCTGTTAATTTCAATGGGTCTGCTCTGAATAGGGCTAAGACTGGATCTCACCTTGATTCAGGTGTGGAGAGGACTTTGATCCTCGAGATATTGCTCAGCTATAACTCCCATCACCCCAGGGGCAAGGATTCATCTGCACGGTCCCATGAGTGTAAGCCAGCACAAAGGTTTCTGCTAGAGGAATAGGGCTTCCCCCCTCTCTCCACTCCCTAGACCCCCAAGTGTGCTGTGGGGGACCGGAACCTGTCAGGTGAAACCCCAGAGCAGTGCATGGAGACAAGAGGGGAGATTGCTTTGTGAGACAAATAGAAACACTTCTGGTTATAGAAGCATCTCCTTAGTGTTACTTTGAATTTAAAGCGCATAGGGTATCATTCAGCTAAATTTTACTTAGAGCACACATATGGACATGAATGGGCCTAACTTAGTCATGTTTGTTAATTTTGGTGGGCTCACTCTGAGTAAAACTTAGTTGAATACCACCCACAGCTTCCCCGAAAGAACCCTGGCAACTGCAGTTTAATTTTCACAGAACTACAGTTCCCAGCACCCTTAACAAGCTGCAGTTCCCAGGATTCTCTGGGGAAATGAATGAGCCTTTAATGTATGGAATGGATATTACTTTACCAGGGACGGTGCTGGCTTGATTTCTAGTCTTTTAAATGGTGTTGCAACTTCTGCATTGCAGATGCTTGTGGTACGGTAAAAAAACCCCAGCCGTGCCAAGTGTTTTACAAAATAAGCGTACCCAGAGGACAAGATAACGTCATCGGCTCTTGCCACAAACTGGACATATCCCTCTTCATCCATGAACCCTCTGTCCCCGGTGATGTAGAAGTCCCCACGCTCTGTTGCAGCTGTTTTCTCAGGGTCATCCTAAGAATAATGCAGCAGAGATCAACAAAGCTACAAAGGCACATTCATCTCTTGATTCTTGCAACATCAGACGGTATCCTGCATTTGGGAAGGGCCCATCACAGATCTAGCAACACAGGCAGAACGTTCTAAGATCTCAAATGGAGTGCTTTCCTGGGTAAAAGTTGGCTTTTGCATTTTGGTTAACACAGAGATGCTTGGGCTTTCACATTTGGTTAACTGCAGAGAACTAGCATGGAATACAACTCATGGCACTTCTGGTCCTGGAGACTGCATATAGCCATGATGGCTAATATCTTTCTCTATCAAACTACATGGATTCTGCTGTCATTAGCAAGGGCCCTTCCCTGAGTGCCTTCTCCAAGGAAGGTGAGGACAATGGCAACACAAGAATGGGCTTTTTCAGTGGTGGCCCCTTGTTTCTGGAATGCTCTCCCCAGGGAAACATGCCTGGCACCATCATTGCCAGCTTTAAGACATCAGGCTAAGACATTTCTGCTTACCCAGGCATTCCGTTGTTAAATGGGATGATCCACTGCTATGATTCCTGACCGGTTTTGTTGTGTTCATTTTTCAGCAAGGTGGTGTAAAATCCGCCCCCCCCCCCAAATTTTGATGTATGAACTCTCCTAGCAATTTTTGCTCCATCATATTTTCCCTTACTTATTTGGTTTAAACCAGATGTAGGGAACCTTTGGCCCTGAATTACAACCCCCATCACCCCCAGCTTGCTTGCTGTGCTTTCTGGGGTAGATGGGAGTTGTAGTTCTGCAACATCTGGAGGGCCAAAGGTTCTCCGCAAATGATTTAAACTGATTGCCAGCTTGCTTTGCATTTTACGGGTTTGTAAGTTCCCCCATCCAGCCTTATTAACGTCTGCTGAAAAAGCACCCAATATCTTTTTATTCTAGGGGTGGTCCTCTAAATGTTGCTCTACTACAACACCCAACATGGGTGCAATCATGGTCAATGGAGAGGGATGATGGGAGGTCCAGTCAGGAACATCTGGAAGGTCCCCCACCTCTGTTATATTCCTTGGAGGCTGCCCCATCATTTGAGAGGGTTCGTTTCTTACCACATAGCAGGTGAAGAGACCCAAGGGCCTTTTGGGCTTGATTTTAACAGCAATGTCTCCTTCTTCCCCAGGAGGTAGGCGATTGCAATGTTCATCTATTATCTAGAAAGATGGAACCCCAAGCATCAGTTATTTGAGCTTTTCTGTTTTGTCTCTTCAGTTGAGCAATATGGGCACATCACGGTGTTTACTCAAGCAACACGGGTTATTATGGCTGACTGTTATGGCTTCCCTGCATTATAAATATTCCTACCTGGACATCAAATGGAGGAGCAGGCGTTCCAGCAAAGCCAGGCTTGACTTTCATATCTCTCCTAGTCGAACATAACATAGTCTGTGTAAAGAAATGGTAAATGTCCAGTCAGGTTTCTCTCTCTCCCTCTTTGAAACTATGGCTTTTAACTGATTAGAGAATTTTCAGTCGACTTTATCTATCTTCCATTTACAGATTTGGGGAAGGGCCATAGCTGAGTGAGGACTGTACAAGCTGGAGTCTGCAGGAGAAGTTGCGGCATGGAACAACAACAACAACAACAACAATTTTATTATTTATACCCTGCCCATCTCTGGGCGGGTCCCAGTACATATTAAAACATAATAAAATGTCAAACATTAAAAAAAACTTCCGGATACAGTGGTACCTCGGGTTACGTATGCTTCAGGTTACATACGCTTCAGGTTACAGACTCTGCTAACCCAGAAATAGTGCTTCAGGTTAAGAACAGTTTCAGGTTAAGAACGGACCTCCGGAACGAATTAAGTACTTAACCCGAGATACCACTATACAGGGCTGCCTTCAGACGTCTTCTAAAAGTTGTGTTTTAGATGTTTCCTTGACATCTGATGGGAGGGCATTACACAGGGCCGGTGCCACTTCCAAGAAGCCCCTCTGCTTGGTTCCCTGTAACTTTACCACTTACAGTGAGGGAACCGTCAGAAGGCCCTCGGAGGTGGACCTCAGTGTCTGGGCTGAACAATGGGGGTGGAGACGTTCCTTCAAGTATACTTTTCCTATACAGGGTTCCAACCAGCCAGCCATGCCCTTTTCTAGGGCACTCCATTCCATTCTCTCCAATATGGATGGAGGTGCATTCTCCCATGTGGGGCGTTTTGGGGAAATCATGCATTTGGATTTGATAAGCTTCTGCTGGCACATTGGGCCAGCTGCGCTTGGCTGTTACCCAGAAGGTTGGTGGTTCGAGCCCACACGGGGACGGCAGTAGGCAAGTTTCCTGCATTGCAGCGGGGGGACTAGATGACCATTGGGCTCCCTTCCAACTCTACAATTCTGTGATTCTATGATTCTATAGATACCTGATAAATAAGGTATACTATTCATTGTATCTAGGGATTCATTGTATCTAGGGAAAGTGAGGAGGAATTAAAGAACCTTTTAATGAGGGTGAAAGAGGAGAGCGCAAAATATGGTCTGAAGCTCAACATCAAAAAAACGAAGATCATGGCCACTGGTCCCATCACCTCCTGGAAAATAGAAGGGGAAGAAATGGAGGCAGTGAGAGATTTTACTTTCTTGGGCTCCATGATCACTGCAGATGGTGACAGCAGTCACGAAATTAAAAGACGCCTGCTTCTTGGGAGAAGGGCAATGACAGGCCTAGACAGCATCTTGAGAAGTAGAGACATCACCTTGCCAACAAAGGTTCGTATAGTTAAAGCTATGGTTTTCCCAGTAGTGATGTATGGAAGTGAGAGCTGGACCATCAAGAAGGGTGATCGCTGAAGAATTGATGCTTTTGAATTATGGTGCTGGAGGAGACTCTTGAGAGTCCCATGGACTGCAAGAAGATCAAACCTCTCCATTCTGAAGGAAATCACCCCTGAGTGCTCACTGGAAGGACAGATTGTGAAGCTGAGGCTCCAGTACTTTGGCCACCTCATGAGAAGAGAAGACTCCCTGGAGAAGACCCTGATGTTGGGAAAGATGGAGGGCACAAGGAGAAGGGGGCGAAAGAGGATGAGATGGTTGGATAGTGTTTTCGAGGTTACCAGCATGAGTTTGACCAAACTGCGGGAGGCAGCGGAGGACAGAGGTGCCTGGCGTTCTCTGGTCCATGGGGTCACGATGAGTCGGACACGACTAAACGACTAAACAACAACAACATTCATTGTATCAAATTGTAGATTTCAACAGAAGTCTCATAAAGTTCAATGAAAAAAGCAGAAGACCCAGTGGATCAGCTCATTCTCTAGTCAGTTTATGTATAAGGTCCATACATGTAAAAGTAAAAGTATCTATTCCACCTGTCTGTTCAAAAAGTCCAATAATCCACATGAAGGGTTGTTACAGTTCCACAGAATCCTTTCAGAGTCTAAGACAAGGATTTACGGAATATTAGCCTTGTTTCGCCATCCTAGGCTACATCAGTAGAATAGGCTCATATGTAATATTACAGGATAGTGGATCTTATAGTATAGTAGTGGTTGCGAAACAAGGCTACTATTCTGGAAATCCTTGCATGAACAGACTAGAGAATGAACTGATCCACTGGGTCTTCTGCTTTTTCCGTTGAACTTTATGAGACTTCCGTTGAAATCTACAATTTGATACAACGAATAGTATACCTTATTTATTCAAAAGTACAGCCGGTTACGTCTTGTGTGTTTATTGAGTATGTTTCACGTAATCATAGGTTTGTTGTTGTTGTCTATAGATACATGGCCAAATGCCAACGTACTGTCTCTGTCTGTCCATAGCCTTCACGGATTCCCACTCCTGTCTGCGCTTTCCACTGCTCCATCACTTCAGGGCTGTTGCCTTCCCCACCACTCAGGCACCGTCTCAGGCTCTTGAACTTGTATCTGCATGAGGGTATGAAGAAGCTTTGAGTCAACAGTGATTATTGCCCCCATGGCAAGTTATAAAAAGGTAAAGGGACCCCTGAGCATTAGGTCCAGTAGTGACTGACTCTGGGGTTGCGGCGCTCATCTCGCTTTATTGGCCAAGGGAGCCGGCGTACAGCTTCCGGGTCATGTGGCCAGCATGACTAAGCTGCTTCTGGCGAACCAGAGCAGCGCACGGAAACGCCGTTTACCTTCCTGCCAGAGCAGTACCTATTTATCTACTTGCACTTGGACGTGCTTTCAAACTGCTAGGTTGGCAGGAGCAGGGACTGAGCAATGGGAGATCACCCCGTCGCGGGGATTCAAACTGCTGACCTTTTGATCAGCAAGTCCTATGCTTTGTGGTTTAACCCACAGCGCCACCCGCGTCTCATATGGCAAGTTATACAGGCATACAATAGCATCCCAGTTAGCACACCTAGTGCTGGTGTAATGTTGGACTCAAATGCCCATCAGTCCCGGAAAAGCTTGGCCAATGCTCAGGTTAGGGTGGGATTGAGTTCAGAAATTTAAAAAAATAAATGTTATCAAGCGCAAGCAAGAAGTAGAAAATGGAAATATTGTAAATGCAAGAAATAAAGAAATGGAAAATGAAATCACAGAGGGTGTGACTAGGTGAGCCTTGGGGCATCCCTCGACTACAATTCTAAGATTCTATGAAATATTTCCAAAGGAAGCAAGAAATATAAATAATGAGATGAATTTAATAGGAAACAAGCTAAAACAAAAGAAAGAAAAAACAGGTAGGGGGTTGGACTAGATGACACTCAGTGTCCTTTCCAACTCCACAGTTCTGTGAATCTATGATTCTGTAAACCCAGGCAGAGGGACTCAGAAGTGCACTTTTAAAAAAAGCAGGAAGTTAGTGCTGAGTTTTAAAATGCACAGATGCTACCATGCAGAGTTTGCTATACCTTCCAATGTTGTGCTGCAGAAGCATACGATAAACAGTTGGGGGGCCACAGAAAGTTGTCACGGGATACTTGGCGAGGGTCTAGAGGGGAAAACACAAACACATTCCTATTGCACCAAGTGATTCCAGAAGTCTCACAAGGGTTTATTTCTGATTTTTAACTTTTTGTCTGAAACATTTTCCTGTAAGGCTGAATTGTTGTTTTTACTTCTACCAAGAAATGGAGGAAACAGATTTCCTGCCTCCGTCAAAAAGAGGGAATTGTGGTCTGGAAAGGGACCACTGCTCAGCGGGAAGAGCTTTGAATGCAGAAGATTCTCAGTTAAATTCTTAGCCTCTCTGGGGAACCTCAGACTGGGGCAGAATGCGGCCCTTCAGACCTTTCTATCCGGCCCTTGGAATGCTCCCCAGCTACATCTCCAACACTTTCTAGGCCACAGCCCTCCTTGGCCCTGCTATGCACCCTTCTTGGATGTTTTGCCTGGCTGGGATGTTCCCTTAATGAAGAAGAAGAAGAAGAAGAAGAAGAGGAGGAGGAGGAGGAGGAGGAGGAGGAGGAGGAGTTTGGATTTGATATCCCGCTTTATCACTACCCTAAGGAGTCTCAAAGTGGCTAATATTCTCCTTTCCCTTCATCCCCCACAACAAACACTCTGTGAGGTGAGTGGGGCTGAGAGACTTCAGAGAAGTGTGACTGGCCCAAGGTCACCCAGCAGCTGCATGTGGAGGAGCGGAGACGCGAACCCAGTTCACCAGATTACGAGTCTACCGCTCTTAACCACTACACCACATTGGCTCTTGAACTTCCAGAGTGGAGGAAGAGAAGCAAATGAGTGAGTAGAAAATACCTCATTGTACAAAGGTTCAATTTACATTTATTACTCTGCCCAATTTCCCCTTTGGCCCCACCCACCACTGGCAAGTGGCCCTTGGGATATTGCCCAGAAGGTTACATGGGCCTTGATGCTGACAAATGTTCTCCACCCCTCAGATGAGATACGAGGTATTGGGGAAAGACCTCTGTTGGAGACCCCAGATAGCTCTTGCAAGGCAGGCAAGGCTATTATGGAGTACGTATAGGAACCTGCCTTATACTGAATCAGATTGGTCCATCTAGCTTAGCTTTGTCTACACTGATTGAAAGCAACTCCACAGGGTCCCAGACAGGGAATCTTTCACAGCCCTACCTAGAGATGTCATTGAACCCAGAACCTTCTGAATGCAAAGCAAATTCCCAACCACTCTTCTGGGTTTGGAGCTCAAGGAGGAAACTCAGGATCTCTGTTGGCAGAGCAACTCCCCCAAACCAGTGGGAGAGCCAGTGTGGTGTAGTGGTTAAGAGCGGTAGTCTCGTAATCTGGGGAACCGGGTTCGCGTCTCCGCTCCTCCACATGCAGCTGCTGGGTGACCTTGGGCCAGTCACACTTCTTTGAAGTCTCTCAGCCCCACTCACCTCACAGAGTGTTTGTTGTGGGGGAGGAAGGGAAAGGAGAATGTTAGCCGCTTTGAGACTCCTTAGGGTAGTGATAAAGCGGGATATCAAATCCAAACTCCTCCTCCCCCTCCGCTGCTGCTGCTGCTTCTTCTTCTTCTTCTTCTTCTTCTTCTTCTTCTTCCCAAACACCTTGGTCTTCTGCCCCAATGCTTCCTGCCTTTTGAATAAGGCAACGTTAGCCTTACATTGAGAACAGTCGTTGGCTCGAACTGGAGCATGCCATGCTGAAAGATGCACGCCCCTTGGATCCATGTAGGGTACAAATTGCTGAAGACAAATTTGATCCAGCCTGTGTCAGAGAAACCCCAGATCACATCAGAAGGATTCAGGTCCATCCAGTACCTGTTAATAAGGAGGCAAACACGATGACTGCTCAGTTACATTTATTAGACATACTTATGTTTGAGGAACAAACTAGACAGGGTGAAAAGATATGGGATGAGATCTTTTGATTTTAAGATTTAAAGGACAGCAGCAGGTGTTAGAATGGGGGAGGTGGAGAGATGGAAATGGTTCAAAGCTGTGGTACTTTAAAATGTTGTGCTTGGAGGCTCTCCTTTGGATGACTAAGAATTGCAGTTTTATTGTGCCTTAAGCTTAAAACAAAGATTACAGCCACTCCATCATGCCTATCAAAGTTCTTGCCACAATTAAATAGTCATTCTTTAAACTGCCACAGGACTTTCTGTTGTGTTTGTTGCCCCTGAAGATTTAGAAAGAGATAGATACCTTCCAACAACTGTCAGCCCAATCCCCAAACTGCTGCAGGAGTGTTCCACCATTTTGGGATAACCCGTGGTTCCACTGGTAAAGTAGATGGTCATTGGATCTTGACTCCTTGTTTTGACAGGCTGATGATCACCGTCTGCGGCACTTTAAAACAGAAAAGTGGGAAAGTAGTAAGAATGGGGTAGGTGCAATCAAAATCAATGGTCTGTGATCTTGTAAGCTTAAGGTATTCTGGGAAATTAGGATTCCAATAGAAAACAGATAAGTGCGAACTGCAATAAAATGTTGCAGAGGGAAGACTTCATCCAAGATACTCCATTCAAATTAACTCAAGTTCCTTGAATTTTTGAATCAACTTGTGATTCATATACAGTCATACCTCGAGCTGAATGCACTTCGGGTTGAACGTGTTCGAGTTGCACTCCACGGCATCCCAGAAGTAACGGAGCGCGTTACTTCTGGGTTTCGCTGCTCGCGCATGCACAGATGCTCAAAATGATGTCATGCGCATGCGCAGTAGCAGCAAAATGCGACCCGCGCACACGCAGACACGCCGTCACGTCTTGCGTTCCATTCGGGATGCGAATGGGGCTCCGGAACGGATCCCGTTCGCATCCCGAGGTACCATTGTACAGTGGTACCTCCGGTTACAAACTTAATTCATTCCGGAGGTCCATTCTTAACATGAAACAGTTCTTAACATGAGGCACACTTTCGCTAATGGGGCCTCCCGCTGCCCCCACGTGACCTCCGCTCACATCCCAGGGCAAAGTTCGCAACCAGGGTCATCTACTTCCGGGTTAGCGGAGCTTGTTACCCGAAGCGTTCATAAGGAGGACAGTGCATAACCCGAGGTTCCACTGTACTTAAATAATAAAAAAATCCCGTGAAAATTCTGCAACATTTTAGTTGACATTCCTCCCAAAATACATATTTTTGTATACATTTTTGTCCGCTATACAAATGTTGGAAAGCAATTGGCTATCTTCCTGATGTAGGTGATGAATACTGCAGACACCAGGTTTTTCTATCTCACTCTTTGACTTATCCCTGACTTGCTTAACAAGGCAGCAGAGATTCTCACTTCAGCAGGTCATGGAAGTTCAGCCATCCTTCTCTGCTGGTGCCTTTGGAGACCAACATCCGAGTTTTCAGGAACTGGCAATCAGATGCAAGAGAGTCAATCAATGGAGCCAAGGCGTCATTTGTAACTATGCATTTGGCCCGAGACTTTTGGAGCCGGTACAAGATGTCTTGAGCAGTCAATAGTGTCGTGGCTGGGATGAAGGTGACACCTAGGAGCAAAACAAAATGTAATTAAAAAGAAAGGAGAGGGAGACACAGCAAAAATGGATCTTTCTGTTGGTTCCTAGCACAGAGAGGACCTGACTGACCTGCTCTGATGCAGCCCACAGTGATCAGCCACCACTCAGGCACCCTGGGGAGGATGATGACGATTCGGTCTCCCTTCTGCAGATTGCAAGCCTTGGAGAGGACGTTGGCTGCTTTCCTGGTTAAGAATGCCAGCTCCTCAAAGCTCCACTGCACCTCCTCGCCTTTCCCACTTACCCACCAAAGAGCAGGACTGGAAGCTCTCTTTCTATCCTATCAGGCACAAAGGATGAAGAAAAATGGAAGCTATTTTACTTAGCTATCTCTCTAACAAGATTTATATACCAAATAATCAGCGAAAGGTTTCTCAGCGGTTTACAGAAAACCCTATAAAATTTTCCAAAGAGGACACCAATAAAATCAAGCTATCCCTTACATCTTGTTTCATATTTTATCTATGGTTTGATTAATTTTATGCCTACTTGTTTTTGAGCAAGTAGGCATAAAATTAATCAAACTATAGATGTAGCATCCCCATAAACAGCTGAAGCTAGACTATCTACAGACAAAATTTGCAACGTATCTGATACTCTGTAAATTCAAGTCCTCAGGACAACAGAAATGAATTAAGCAGACCTCAAGTAACAATCTTAATGCCATTTATACAGAGGAAAATGAAACATACAAAAACATTCAGAATTTTGAACATCACTTGGCATGTTAAATAAGGGAAAATGAAAAAAAAAAAACAGAGGATGTAAGGGTTAGACAAGAACTTTCACACTAAAATGCTGATGAATTCCATGCAGACATTTTTAGGCAGGAGGCAGAATGGATTTGTAAGCTGAGGGGGAAATGTTGAGAACTGAATTTAAGACGGGAAAAATGAGAAACCAAGAAAAGCCAAACAGGACAACTTTTCTCAACTCTGGCTAGCAGTTAGGAAGTTTCCATGCTACTTTTTTTTATTGACTCAAAACAGTTTTGACTACCAAAGGGACTTCACTTCTTAATGTAAATGAAATAGGGAACTTTAGGTTTTAGGTTTTGCAAAACTTTAGGTTTTGATGATTTGCTGAAAGGTAATGCTAATTTATGTTTTGTTGACATATAGTTTGTTTTGAGAGACATATTCAATGACCATTTGCTATAAACAATAAAGATCAGCACGACTGACGAATAATGCTAGGAAATCATGACAGATACAGTCCCTTACCTTTTCCTTTTGGCTCCATTGATCCAGGACATCATGTGCAAAATTAAAATGGTCTGGCACATTTTTGTAGAGGGCTTCAGTGTCTGAGAAATCCAGAAATGGAGATCCACTGCAAGGTTGACTCATGATTCTACAAGGCAATTTGAAAGCACTAAAAGACTTTAAAACTGGAATTCTGGAGAGAAGCTTCCTTGCCCCTGCCATGAAAACAATTCTTGCCTTTATGGAAAACCAAAAGAAAAAGGAAAAAAAAAGTATTAAACATGTATGCATTGAATAAATTCCAGTGACAAAAGTGCAAAGTGGAACTCCAATGGAGACTACAATTCCCAGCATCCCTGACCACTGGTCCTGCTAGCTAGGGATCATGGGAGTTGTAGGCCAAAAACATCTGGAGGGCCGAGGTTGATGAAGCCTGCTCTATATAGCTGTTTCAGTGTTGAAAATGGGAGCTGAACTGTGCGTCATGTTCCCATTGCCCATTTGCTGCTGGGCCGGGTTCCAGCCTCAAAGAATCCTGGAATCTGAGAACTGTAGAGTTGGAAGTGACCCTAATCTAGTCAGAGCCCCTGCAGTGAAGGAATCACAGCTAAAGGACCCCTGACAGATGGCCATCCAATCTCTGTTTGTTTTTTTTAAAATTAAATGAAGGAGATCCCACCACCTTTCGAAGCAGCTCACTCCAGGGTTGAACAGCTCTTACCATCGTAAAGTTCTTCCTGATGTTTAGTCGGAACCTCCTTTCTTGTAATTTGGGTCCGTTGGTTGAGGGCCTACCCTCCAGAGCAGCAGGAAACCAGCTTGCTCCATTTTCCTTGTGACAGCCCCTCAGATATTTGAAGATGACCATCCTTTCACCTCTTTCAATTTGAACTTAGCCTGATCTTTTATTCCCCTTCCTCTCCCCCCCTTTCCCTTTTTATGAAGATTACCCACTCTGGTGTTAAGTTGTGGGTGAACATATCAGACGACACAGCGACTCTTCAAACAGCTCTTGTTTATTCACAGGCCAGAACAGAACTGGGCTGAAGGGTTCAGCCAACCTGATTATATAGAGCTCAACTACGAGGCAACAGTAACAACTTTCTGTAACTATCCAATCACTGAACGTCACTTTCAATTCCTTATTTGCATATGTGGACCTGAGTGAAAACTATCTACAGTATCCCCCTGCTGGCCCAGGGTGAGAATTTCAGTACATAACATCTGGGATCCCACAGCTAATTCTCCCCTGGCCTCCTCGCTGGCCCAAATAGGACTAATTTAGCCAGCTAGCCCTGATGATCATCTAATGTTTATTGGATGGATTTCCCCCCTAAATTGATTTTTGAATTCTGAATTTATTGTTATTCACGTTTTATACTGTATTTTATACTGTTTTTGGTTGCATCAATTAAGTGCTTTAAATTTGTTGTTAGCCACCCTGAGCCCGGTTTTCTGAACCGGGAAGGGTGTGGTATAAATAAAAAAATATTATTATTATTATAATTTAAGTCTCCTCTTCTCCAGGTCAACATACCCGACTCCCTCAACAGTTCCGCATTTATATGTATATTTGGGCACACTTTTCTCTAAAGGACACATTTAGTACACATTTGGTCCCTTAAAAAAGGAATGCTTTCTGTAGGCCTTTCTCTTGGTTCTGCCACTTTTGTAGGCACATTGGGCGAGAAGGTAAGAGGGCCTTCTTGGTGGTTGCTCCCAGATTGTGGAACTCTCTTCCATGAGACTAGGCTGGCCCCCTCTGGGCTTTCCTTTTGCTGCCAGCCAATGATTTCTTTGTTCCAACAGGCCTTTGACCACAAACTGGAGGGGTCTTCTGAGGTGGGTGATGTTCTTTTGAGTGTGTGTGAGAATTTGAATGGTTTTCAGTGTTTTCAGTGCTTTTAAAAACAAAGTTTACCTATTTAATTGGTTTTAATATTTATACTTTGAAGCTTTATCTGTTTTAATTGATGCTGTAAGCAGAGACATCACCTTGCCAACAAAGGTCCATATAGTTAAAGCTATGGTTTTCCCTGTAGTGATGTATGGAAGTGAGAGCTGGACCATCAAGAAGGCTGATCGCCAAAGAATTGATGCTTTTGAATTATGGTGCTGGAGGAGACTCTTGAGAGTCCCATGGACTGCAATAAGATCAAACGCATCCATTCTTAAGGAAATCAGCCCTGAGTGCTCACTGGAAGGACAGATCCTGAAGCTGAGGCTCCAATAATTTGGGCACCTCATGAGAAGAGAGGACTCCCTGGAAAAGACCCTGATGTTGGGAAAGATGGAGGGCACAAGGAGAAGGGGACGACAGAGGGCGAGATGGTTGGACAGTGTTCTCGAAGCTACCAGCATGAGTTTGACCAAACTGCAGGAGACAGTGGAAGACAGGAGTGCCTGGCGTGCTCTGGTCCATGGGGTCACGAAGAGTTGGACACGACTAAACAACTAAACAACAAGCTGCCATAGGTTCTGCAACAGGAGGAAAGTTGCATATATATTTAATAAATAAATATGAGGAGGAATTCCACATGCCCCACTGAAAAGTCCTATTTTAATGCTGATGTCCCTGACGAATAAGCATAACTGAAGGGAAACCCTTGTTACATTAAATTATATATTTTTCAGAGAGGGAGTTTAAGGACAGGAAAGCAGTGCCTGTATAATATCCTTGCCTGGTTTTCAAATTACTGAAAACTAAAGAGATTTCATCACTGTTTGCTGGAGGCTTTTGAAAATCAATTTTCTCTCTCCCCACCCCACCCTCCTTCACCATCAAATCACATGTTTGTGTTGCTTCTACTGAGAGGCTCAGGAGATATAATAATTTCATCCACTTTCCTCAAATTTTCATTTACTTGTGAGCAGAATTCTGGGGAAGGGGCAGGCATGGATCCATTGAGAATCCAGGGAAATTAAATACTACCAAGCAAGGACAAACGGTACAATATGCTATAAGAAAGTACTAGAAACTATAGTAAGAGTAAGGTAAGAAGTATAAGTACATTCAATGTCATGAATGTAACTTACATCAGGAAATGACCAGAAGTCTGTTTTCATATAATTTAATTTATTGGAATTTAGTTTATTGGATTTTTTACTTTAGTTTATTGTTGTTTAGTTAGAAATTATAAGAAAAGAGCATGTACAAATACAAGGTTTTTTTTAGAAAGAGAGAGAGAGAGTCCAGGGGAAGGCTTGATTTGAGAAGTTAGACCTTGCCATCTTGGTAATAAAACATCTTCAGAGAAGGCATGTCTACCGAGAAGTAATCCATGCTGAGTTAAATAGGACTGAAAGGTAAAGGGACCCCTGACCATTAGGTCCAGTTGTGGCTGACTCTGGGGTTGCGGTGCTCATCTCGCTTTATTGGACAAGGGAGCCGGCGTACAGCTTCCGGGTCATGTGGCCAGCATGACTAAGCCGCTTCTGGTGAACCAGAGCAATGCACGGAAACGCTGTTTACCTTCCTGCTGGAGCGGTACCTATTTATCTACTTGCACTTTGACGTGATTTCAAACTGCTAGGTTGGCAGGAGCAGGGACCGAGCAACGGGAGCTCACCTTGTCGCAGGGATTCGAACCGCCAACCTTCTGATCGGCAAGTCCTAGGCTCTGTGTTTAACCCACAGCACCACCCGCGTCCTTAAATAGGACTTACTCCCAGGTAAGTGAATATAGGATTGCAGATCCAGCTATACCTACAAATGATATTAATGTTCACACAAAATGTGAAAAGGGCAAGCAGTGAAATTCAAAAGCTGGTAGTATTTGTGAGTGTGTGCGTGAAGGCACTTCACCCAGTGGGTTGCTAAACCTTGCTGTGGACACGTTTAATGGAGTGGGGCAGGTGCTTCAAGGCCCCCCCCCACTTGCTCTGTTAAACAGCTTGCTGGGCTGCACCGCTCTTCCTCATGCTGCAATTGGTGGGGCCTCCTATTGGCAGCCATGCAAACTGCAGAACCTGGAATCAGCCTTTTGAATGTGTTATAAACATGCAACACCGGATGGCGCCAGAGAGCAAATAAAATTATAAACGATTTCCCATAGCGGATTTAATTTCTGACTTATTTATAACACGCCCCCCCCCAGTGTGTAGATCCACCCCCTGACAACATTTTACATTCTTATGTATAGACCACTTCTTAAGAGCACCACTGACTGGACCATCCTGACATTGTACAAACAGGCAGTTTCTAGCTACTTCCTAAGCACCATTCTTCGAAAACAACATGGGAATGTAACATGTAACAAGAGTCTCTAAATAAATATAATCTAGCTGAAATATAGGATGGTTCTACATTGTCTATTAAGTATCAATAGTGATTCGATTGCAAACGGGGTTGTTTACTGAGCACTCATCCTGACTTGCTTATATTGTCTGATGTTATGCCAAGCAACTGTTATTCAACACCCCTCAGTGAATTTCCCCATCACATTCCTTTATTGCATTTTTATTTTATTTTTATTTTTTAAATCCAGTTTTGCGGTGGCTTTGGAAACTGGGTTTGGTGTGCAAGAGCACAAAATCAACGTCAATGGCACATCCTGAATTTGCAGCTGTGTGACTGAATCCTACTCAAAAAGAGCAACAGTCTGAAAGCACTCCTAGTTAGTTGAGCTGTGGTAATGCTTTCTTGAAACAACTGGATAATATCTATGTATATTAGTTACAGCTCATTTCAAACTGACTGCTTTTGTGACTATACGTAGTTGGGCGTTGGTACCTATATGCTTTATGTAAGATCTGGTTGTTTTAACAACATAGTTTCATTGTTAGACACATACCCAGACGACGTTACACAACTCAGAAACTAGAATCTCTGTATAAACATGCAGACAACTTACCACAACCCACACTCTGGAATAGCAGAGAGCACTCCAAAAGGAAATTCACCAGGGTTTTTGAGAACTGAATGAAACAGCAAGCAGTACATCAACATTAACTTTTATCAGAGATCCATCAGTTGACATTTGAGAACCTTTCACTTGAATAGTCTGATGTAAGTCAAAAGTTAATGTTTGACTAGATCGCCACGTATTTGCCAAAAGGCCCCCGTTCTTTCCTCCAAATTAATTTATGCTGAAATGTAAGATATGCCCTCCCCCCCCCCAAGTCATTGGGGAATGCAGGTTGGATAAGGGAAAATGGAGTAGAGAGGCTTAGCAAATCCAAAAATGGCAGAACTCTTTCCTTGACTCTGAAAGGTAGAAACAGTGGCCTCTCCTGTTTCATTCAAGATCTTCCTGGGCTTGCCCTAGTTCTTCAAGTGGTGAATCAAGTGGTGATCAGTTCTGGGGTTCTGGTTTGGTTTCCTTTTGAAGGAGGTCACAGAGCTTTTCAACATTTTGTACTATTTTCATTAGTAATGAAGAAGAGGTTCAGTTCAGTTTGCATTTGAAAGCTAATTACCAAATTCACACTTCCCAAAACAAAAAAAATGTGAACTGAAATGCCGGCTATTGTGACATTATTTAAATGCTCTGGTAACTTTCAGATTGGGTTGTTGCAATGTGCTATGCATGAGGCAGCCACTGAAAACAACTCAAAAACTTAAATTGGTCCAAAATGCAACAGCCAGATTACTGGCTTGGGGTTCTGTTTAGATCTCATATAATAATAGTCCGGCTCTATTCTGCCTTGGTCAGACCACACCTGGAGTCCTGTGTCCCAGTTCTGGGCACCACAATTTAAGAAGGATTTAAGCTGGATGTGTGCAGAGTGTTGGGATGCTGCCAGGGAGACGGAGCCATCATGCAGGGCCCCCCGTCATCTCCAGACGATCACCGGTCTCCCGTGAAACAGCATCAGTCAATTAGCGACACGAGCCTCAGAGACATTCCAAGACTCATGCACACCCTTTTCAGCAGTCTCCACAACGGAAGATTCAGACAGGAGAGCATATTTACAGCTTTATTCAACGTAGATCAGAACAAAGGAAAAACATGACTGCTTGCCACAGTGTCCAGGAAAAAAGCCAGAACAAAAGCTATATACAAAACAGAAGTTCCCAGAGAGAACAGTGCTGGGAGTAAACAGGCATGTGACACGCAACAATCATGCCTGACCATTTAAGATGGAACGGAAATATCCTAACACAGAGGAGGGCAACCAAGTTGATCAAGGGTCTGGAAAGCAAGCGTTGTGAGTAACAGTTGAGGGAGTTGGTGATTAGCCTGGAAAAGAGGAGGCTGAGAGGAGATATGATAGCCATCTTCCATTATCTAAAAGGTTGTCACATGGAAGATGGATTAGGTTTTCTCCTGTTCTGGAGGGTAGGACTCAAACCATGAAGTGAATGGAACTAGTGGTGGACATAAATGTAGCCAGGAAGTTGGACAGGATCATCCAGTGGCATGGGATTGCTCAACGTGCCTCACTTTTGATCTGCTAGTTTTACTTGGTCATCCATTTGTAATACCAAACTTGCAGAGGTCTGCAGAACAGAGCCTCGTCCAAGTTAGTCAATCCTCCTTCGAACTCAGCTTCCACCTCGCTCTGATTTGAACTTGTCAGTTTCCTGTTGACCTCAGTGTTAAGGTTTGGAACAGCCTTGTGTCTAAAGTTCAGGTTCGTTTGTAGATAAATGGAAGGCTGCATGCAAATGGACTCTTGAAGTTCCTCACCTTATTTGTTGGCAGAGAAATTGTGAGACTCCATAGAATTTCTCCTGGGGGTTGAAAATTCTCCACCATTTTCTCAGGGTTGTGCTCACCATTAGAAGTGACACCAGCACAGTTATCAGCTTTTCCTTTTGTTGGCAGACGGTCCACCAACTGGACTTAGGCTTCATTCACATCAGACATTCAAAGCACTAGGGTCTACTTTAAACAGTCATTGCTTCCTTCAAAGAATTTGAGGAGCGAGGCCCTGATTCCCCTCCCAGAACTACAGTTCCCTGAGTGGTTTAACGATCAATCCCTCTTCATGGGGATCTATGGGAATTGTAGCTCTTTTTTTATAATAATATTTTATTAAGTTTAACAATAAAAAGATACAACCAAACATAGAATAATAAAAACACAGGAAAAATATAAAACACAACAATACAAACTTTCACAATACATAAAATACAAACATTTAACCTAACAAGGGAAGAAAAAAACAATCAACACACAAAAAATAGAATAGGAAAAACACATATCTCTCTTTTCTAATTATTCATCTTCGATTAACTTATTTTCCTGACTTCCTCACACCTCCCTTTTTTATATCCCTTTTTAACAGTTAGTTCAGCAAATTCGTATCGTACTACTTTGTCCTTATATATTTTACCTCCCAAATTTATAATTTCAAATTTTTATCTCTTGTTACTAGAACCCCTTCATTTTATTTCAATGTCATCAGCATTCATACATTTTACAGTACTTCTGTAAATAAATTTTAAATTTCCTCCAATCTTCTTTCACCAACTCTTCTCCCTGATCTCGGATTCTGCCAGTCATCTCAGCCATTTCCATATAGTCAATTACATGCATCTGCCGGGAATTGTAGCTCTTAGATGAGAATAGGGGCCTACTAACTACTCTCCCCTTAAAAAGCTAAAGCTCCCAGAATTCTGTGGGGGAAAGCCATGGGTTATTAAAGTGCTACCATAGCACTTTAAATGTATGGTATGAATGGAAACTTGGTGGTCTTATGGGCCCCACCCCTCTTTAGACAGTTCTGTGTATTACTTCAAATGCTGTACAGGAACCTATTCCCACCCCATTGAGAAGATTCCATCTATTACCATTTTTGCTACCTCAAAATCTGGTAAAGACAGCTCTTCTGCATTTGGCAACCCTTCTGCACAGATGGCACCACTCAGAGGGCTGTTAACTTCAAGTTAGTGAGCTTCATAGGGACAGCAGAAGCTACCTTTAACTGAGCCCGACCATTGCTCCACCCAGCTCAGTACTACCTACACTGATAGGCAGTGTTGCTGTTGTTTAGTTCTTTAGTCGTGTCTCACTCTTCGTGACCCCATGGACCAGAGCACGCCAGGCACTCCTGTCTTCCACTGCCTCCCGCAGTTTGGTCAAACTCATACTGGTAGCTTCGAGAACACTGTCCAACAATCTCGTCCTCTGTCGTCCCCTTCTCCTTGTGCCCTCCATCTTTCCCAACATCAGGGTCATTTCCAGGGAGTCTTCTCTTCTCATGAGGTGGCCAAAGTATTGGAGCTTCAGCTTCAGGATCTGTCCTTCCAGTGAGCACTCAGGGCTGATTTCCTTAAGAATGGATAGGTTTGATCTTCTTGCAGTTCATGGGACTCTCAAGAGTCTCCTCCAGCACCATAATTCAAAAGCATCAATTCTTTGGCGATCAGCCTTCTTGATGGTCCAGCTCTCACTTCCACACATCATTACAGGGAAAACCATAGCTTTAACTATACGGACCTTTGTTGGCAAGGTGGTGTCTTTGATTTTTAGGATGGCAGTAGCTCTCCAGAAATCCAAGCAGAGAGTCTCTCCCAGCCCTACCTGGAGATGCTAGGGCTTGGACCTAGGAGCTTCTGCAATTGCTGCTGTTATTTGTTAGCAGCTGGAGACTGGAGCCTGCCAGCAATAAAACCCCCGGTGCCAGTGAAGTTAACTCTTTCTTCAAAGAATCCAAAACAGCACAGGCCTAGTGGTCACAGCAATTCTTCCTAGTAGGTCTTGGTCTAATGAGGCCCCAGTTGTGAGGACTGAAGGTCCCTGCCTTCCCGCTGCTCTCTAAGACTCCTTCCCCAGCAGCCTAAGGCTCCTTCATCTTATCTCTCTTTGCTTTGCCCTCTTCAGTCCTCTTTGTGTTCTGGGAGCAGGAAGGGGAGACTCCCTGGCTTCTTCAGCAGCCTGCCTCATCTCTGTCTCTTGGCCCCTCCTTCTCACCAGCCTCCCCTTCTGTCACTGATTCTGGACCGCTCTCTGCCACAGCCTCTTCCTGCTCACTAAACCCTGTTACCTCTCCAGCTTCTGAAGCCTCTTCCTCCTGGTTGGCTCCCTCTTCTCCCTCTGGTCACTCATCACCATCCTATCACCAGTCTCCTGGTACTGAGCTTTCTTCCCCCGGGGGTTTTCTTGGGGTTCCTCAGCTGGTGCCTCCCACCCCTCCTCTGCATCCAGCCACCCCATGACATGACTTTATTCACCTTTCACTCTTGACTGAAGGCCACCTTCTCTTCATAAGGCAAACCTTATGAAGGGCATGCCAATAGTGGGCAGGGCCATAGGCAAAAGTGACTGGAACAATGAGTATAGATTTTACCTTTGTACAGTAGGCTACTTTCTGTACACAGCCACAGACGGCTCTCCACCCAAACAACAGAGTCATTCTCAGAGTTCAAGGTCACCTTTATTTGCACAAAGTTTGTTAGGCAATGCTGGCTATTTATTGAGCTTTCCTTCTGATTTGTGTGTGGCAAGCAATCATTGATTGATTGATTATTCAATTTATATACCACCTTTTAACCAAAGATCCCAGTACAACATTAAAAACATAATTTACATAACATAAAAAACAATAAAACAATGGGGGGGGTCATTATATCCAACCACCCACTTTTAAAAGGCCATAGATTGTTTAATTGCTGAAGTCCTGGGTAAAATGGGAATGTTTTCACCTGACACCTAAAGACATGTGATGATGTCATCCTCGGCACACCACCAGGGATGAGGGCACCCAGAGAAGGGCCTTGCATGACAACCACATGGCCTGGGTCTGTTTGTATGAGGAGAGGAGGTCCTTAAGGTAATGAGGTCCTGAGACGTGCAAGGCTTTATAGGTCAGCACCAGTGCTTTGAATTGGGCCCAGAAACGAATTGGTAGCCAGTGCAGTTGGGCCAGTCATCTTGCACCCATGAGCAACCTGGCCATTAAATTTTGCACCAGCTAAAGTTTCCAAACCATCTTCAGAGGCAGCCCCATGTATAACACATTGCAGTAGTCTTACCAGAGGCCACACCAGTTAGGTAATCCCTGCACAGATAAGGGTGTAGCTGGGCCACCAGCCAAAGCTGACAGAAGGTACTCCCCACCACTGAGGCCACTTGGGCCTGAAGCTACAGCAATGGATCCAGGAGCACCCCCAAGTTACGTACCTGCTCCTTTAGAGGGTGTGTAAACCCCCAGGAGCAAGCAGTCTCCATCTGGTCTAAGGAACCACCTACTAACAGTGCCTCTGTCTTATCTGGATTGAGCTTCAGTTTATTGGCTCTCATCCAGTCCATTACAAAGGCCAGACCCCAGTTCAGCACATCCACCGCCTCACCTGCAGATGTGAAGGAGAAATAGAGCTTTGTGTTATTATCATCACTTGTCGTAAGAAGTCTGGTTGTGGGAGAGAAGTGAGTTTGTTACACAAGAGTGCCGAATCAACTTTAACTGCTGCTGATTAGTGATTGTAGACATATGTACTATTCCTATGTTTTGTAATGCCCATTGCACGCACAAATAAAATCTTTGCACAATCTGAATTTGCTGGAATGTGGCTGAATCCCAACCAAAAATAGTGGCAGGCTGGAAGAGCCTAGAGTCAAAGAGAACGGGAAAGAGATATGCCCCCCACCAAATATAAAGTTGGAGCTGACTTAAATGGAAGCATTCTTGGGATGTAGCTGCTATTCAGGATTCTGGTGCAGGATTAGGAGTTGTGCTACTTGCAGTAGATGTCCATTTGCTTCCACAGTGCTCTTCTTGAAAATTTGTAAATAAAGCGAATATTTCAAAACCTCCTGAGGTCTCTTTCATCCACTTAAATCTCATGTTGCTGTCTCAGACTTGTCACTGCGTGGAAGAGTGGGTGGCACATAACAAGGGATATTTAAAGTCCATGGATATCTCTGCATAGTAATGGTACAGCACACTTTCCCTTCTTTCATTGTTTATCATCCCCACAGCCTCTAATCTGGATGCTCAAAGTCCAGCCCAGAGTTTGGTCATCTCAATATCAACAAGCCTTGAATAACGTCCACAGCGTTCAAGAAAACTTGGTAGTTGCGCAACCTCCCCCATTGTGTCAAACTCGCCCCCATTCTTTGTTTCTTAACTCGTTCCGTCTGATTTTCCCCGTGACTGTCTTCGGCAGCTCCTTGACAAACTCCATCTAGCAATACAAGAACAACAACAAGAAAGGAAGCATGGCAAATCAACCCATAGAGTGACTTCCTATACAACAGCTACGGCTGTTTAGCATAGTGTGAAATGCAGGTGGGGTGTCTGTTCAGAATAATGACAGTCTATGTGGGCTGGCCTTTACAGGCAGTAGGGTGAAGGGAGTTGTAGTTCAGCAACAACTGGAGGGCCAAAGCATCCCTGCACCTGGTCTAGGTAAAATGCGCCGCTTCGGATTGCAGGTGGGGGCTGTTATTTCTGAGCAATCTGTCTGCAGAGGCATGGGGTCTGAGATCAGTGCATCTATCAGTCAATGAGTGTTGCAAACAGGCCTGAATTCAGTTAGCCTCCGACATTTATGGACTTGTTCATGAATGCTGAATATGGGTCATTTCTCTGAGTTTTTCAAGGAGGGTGTGGAATTCAGCATCCAGATTAGGGGAATGGGTATCTGTTATTAGTGGCAGTGAATGTCCCAACTAGAGATGTTCTTATTACGATGTATTTAATAACACAGCATTCTTTATCAAGTCATGTACATTTAAGGCACATTTATACCACTTTAATATTAAGGGCTCCCCTCCCTAAAGATTATTGGGAGCTGTAGTTTGTTAAGGGTTCTGGGAGATGTTAGGACATCCCTATTTCTCTCACAGAGATAAATTCCCAGAGTTCCTGGGAAAAGGGATTGACTGTTAAACCACTCTGGGCATTGCAGCTCAGAATCCTTAACAAACTACACTTCCATATATATTTGGAAGTGTATATATATATATTGGAAGGGGGAAGCCAAGATTGTTAGTGGCATAAAAGTGTTTTAAATGTTTGGTGATGCGATGACCTCAGACACAGACATTTTGCTGTTGGGAAAGTAAGTTTGAAAGTATGAAAGGAGGAGCCTTTCAAATCCCAGTAATTAAGAACTGGTTAACAAGATTGGGGAACATAGTAATCATGAGGAAAATTAGAAGTCAAATCAAAGACTAATGATAATTACTAGTTGATTAGATTCCAAAGTAACTGGTGTGCCTTCATTTCTTGAAAGATCAGAGGCATCATTATGGTATAGAAAATATGACTAGTGACCTTTCATATCTCTTTTTGTGTGTGTAGGGGGAGTATGTTATTCCTGAGCTTACAACACCATTCTCTCCAGCACCACTGTCTCTAAACATCTCTATATTCCCTGGTAATACTTGCCTTCCTTGGATATTTGTATGGAGCAGTAACTTTCTTGACGTGCTCCTGCAACTGGAGTGTTAATTTTGCCTTGTCTTGGAGTGTGTAGGCTGGGGACAGGACCACAAATGCTTTCACCACCTAAAAGACAGAGTTGGCATATAAGCAAAGACAATCTCTCTCTCTCTCTCTCTCTCTCTCTCTCTCTCTCTCTCTCTCTCACTCACACACACACACACACACGGGGCTGTGCCCCTGATCACTCTAGTCACCAACACCCCTGCCACACACCCTGCACGAACCCCTCTAAAGCCTCCCCTCCACACATATTCTGTTTTTTTTTATTATTAAATATTTATTAGCATTTTCAAGAATTAAACAAGAACAACAAAAAAAAATAAACAAAGCAAAAAAAAGATACAACAATACATAACAAAATTAAACAACAAAAAAGAAAAAAATAGAAAAGAAACACATAAAATTACCAATACTTATTGTTCTTAACCTTATTTCTCAGACCTCCTCACACCTCCCCTTCTTGTATTCCAATTTAAATTATCAGTTCAGCAAGTCCTTAACTTATTTCTTTACCTTAATTTATACATTTATTCTAACATACCATTATTTTACTTTGCTTCTTTTTTCCATTTCCTCCATTTATTTTTTACAATCTTATTTTCAATTAATTTAAAAAAGAAGAAACCAATTTTACCTTATTAAAAACACACATCAATACTTATATCTCATTAATTATTCTTAAACCTTTTTCCTAAAGTCGACCAAAATTTCCCTTCCACGATTTTCCCAATTTCCTTACCACTACCCTCCACACATATTCTGTATGTCCTGCATGTGGGTATCCCACAGATGGCACTGGGAAAACAGGATGTGGAATTAGGTGGACTATTGGCCTGTTCCAGACAGGGCTCTTACACATAATAATAATAATAATAATAATAATAATAATAATAATAATAATAATAATAATGTGAAGGACCCCTGAAAGTTAAGTCCAGTCGCGAACTACTCTGGGGTTGCGGTGCTCATCTCGCTTTACTGGCTGAGGGAGATGACGTTTGTCCACAGACAGTTTTACCGGGTCATGTGGCCAGCATGGCTAAGCTGCTTCTGGCGAAACCAGAGCAGCACACAGAAACTCTGCTTACCTTCGGGCTGGAGCAGTACCTATTTATCTACTTGCACTTTGTTGTGCTTTCAAACTGCTAGGTTGGCAGGAGCTGGAACCAAGCAACGGGAGCTCACCCCGTTGTGGGGATTTGAAACGCCAACCTTCCGATCGGTAAGCCCTAGGCTCAGTGGTTTAGACCACAGTGCCACCCGTGTCCCTAATAATAATAATACAGTCACAACAACAACAACAACAACAACAACAACAACAACAACAACAACAACATTATGTCACCCATCTGACTGGGTTGCCCCAGCCACTCTGGGCAGCTCCCAACAAAATATAAAAAAACACAACAAGACATCAACCACTAAAAACTTCGCTGTCCAGGGCTGCCTTCAGATGTCTTCTAAAAGTCATATAGTTACTTATCTCCTTAGCATCGGGTGGGAGGGCATTCAACAGGGTGAGTGCCACTACTGAGAAGACCCTGTGCCTGGTTCCCTGTAGCTTCACTACCTGCAGTGAGGGAAGCACCAGAAGGCCCTCAGAGCTGGACCTCAGTGTCCGGGCTGAACAATGGGGGTGGAGATGCTCCTTCAAGTCTACAGGGTCAAGGCAGATTGGGGCTTTAAAGGTCAGCACCAGCGCTTTGGATTGTGCTTGGAAACATACTTGTTTTATAAACAAAACATTTATTGATCAACCCTGTGAGGTACGTTAGACTGAGCAGCAGTGACAGGCCCAAGGGCACCCAGTGAGCTTCATGGCTGTGTGGCAGGTTTGAACCCTGGTCTCCCACGATTTAGTCTGAGCACTACACAACTCTAACCATTGCAGCAGACTAGCTCTCTTAGCCCCAGGCAGCAGGACCAAGAGCCTGGGATTATGGGAGTTGCAGTCCAGTGAAACCTGGAGAGCCACAGGTTCCCCAGCCCTGCTGGACAGATGCTGTTTCTGCAATAGTTACCTCTCCTCTGAGTGGGTCTGGACTGCTGACAGCTGCGGCTTCTGCTACCGCTGGATGTTCCAAAAGGGCACTTTCTATTTCAAATGGTCCAATGCGATACCTAAGAAATTGACACAACAACAACAAAGCAACAATGAACACTGGGGAAATTGTAGGGGGAAATGTCTCTTAACCTGAATAATGTCTATTTTGCAGATGAGAAGGATGAGTATATTAGTTGCATTTGTTGGAACTTGGGGTGAAAACACAGACATATTACGTATAAAGAAGCTTACAGCTAACAGTTGAAGAAGAAGAAGAGTTTGGATTTGATACCCCGCTTTATCACTACCCGAAGGAGTCTCAAAGCGGCTAACATTCTCCTTTCCCTTCCTCCCCCACAACAAACACTCTGTGAGGTGAGTGGGGCTGAGAGACTTCAGAGAAGTGTGACTGGCCCAAGGTCACCCAGCAGCTGCAGGTGGAGGAGCGGAGACGCGAACCCGATTCACCAGATTATGAGTCTACCACTCTTAACCACTACGCCACACTGGCTCTCATACGTTGCAGAAAACAATAAATCACAGACAGGGAACCTCTGCTCTGGGAGCTGAATCACAACTGCTACTACTCTAGATAATCATAACATCTCCTTTAACTCTCCTCTGAGGGGCTCAAGGCATCATTCACCCCTCCGCATGTTAGCTTCACAACAACCCTGTGAAGTAGATCAGCCTGCAAGTCTGTGATTGGTTGAAGGTCTCCCGGATCTTCGTCCAACATCCGGCTGCTACAGAGCACTGGCTGATTAGAATCATGTTCGTGCCAATGCAAGATGGTTTGGGGATCCTGAAGCATCTGGGTTCAAAGAGCTACAGAATTAGGAAAGGAAGAGAACAAACCAACCCTGAAGAATTGATGACATCGTCAGCTCTCCCGATAAACCAAAAGTATCCATCTTTATCCATCAGTCCTCTGTCCCCAGTAAGGTAAAAATCCCCTCGTACTGTTGCAGCTGTTTTCTCTGGGTTATCCTAATGGAAACAGTTCAGAAAGGGGCAATTAACCACAGGGACATTTTGCCCCAGGACTCCAGAGTTATAGGAGCATCAGAAGTTGCTTCACTCGGAGTCAGAACATTGGTCCATTTCGTTCAGCATTGTCTCTACACTGACTGAGAACTCTGGTTTGTTAAGGGTGCTGACAGAAGGTTAGGAGGTCCCTATTCCCCTCACAGAACTACAGTTCCCAGAGTTCAATGAGAAGATGAATGGTGGTTAAGCCAAACACAATGCCTTTTTATGTGTTTCATCAATATGTTCGTTTTCATGCACAGTGTCCCCTAATATATGCATTTATGTAATATTGGTTGGTTGGCAAACTGCATAGCATATCTCCAGCCAGGCCTGTGGGCAACTAACATTTAGGGCTATTTTTCCAGCTGGAACTCACTGGAACTCAGTTCCGGCACCTCTCAGGTGGGCATCATTGCCATTCTAAGAAAACAAGGTTCATGGTGAGTTCCGGTACCTCTTTGTCTAGAAAAAATAGCATTACTAGTATCCTATATCCTTTTTAATGTGCTTGTAGGAGGGGCTTCGAGGGAGAGGTGTTATTGTTTTGCTTTGTTCTTGTTTTGCTTTGTTCTTTGTTCTTCAGAGGGGTGCAAATTTTGAAGGACAGATCTGTTCACACACAGAGATAGACGTATATATATTGGAAAGGGCAGATTTGACAAATTCAGCTTCAAATGAAAACTGAATCTAATTTCTCTCCTACTGCTAATTGCTGTTGAGGATCTTTTGATGCCAATAGGCCTATGCATTTGTTAAAATTTCCTCAAGGTGAGCCAGTCACTTTAATGTTTCTTTTGTATTGCCTTTATTCTGTATTAGACGGACATATACAAAGCATGCCGTCCACTGTTTGATATTTTATTTGGATGGATGGTATATGAATATTATTTTATATGTAAATAAAGACACAAATCTGCAACTCCTTCCAAATTTCGCTTGGGAACTTCCCCCCCGAATCTGGGGCGGTGGTGATGAAAATGCAGAATAAACCTGAGTTGAACCAGGGGGAACAAAGCTCTGTGGATTCACCCAGCCTTTCTAATTATGGTGTCCCTTCATATGCCATACGAAAATCAATGGAGTTCTCCAGAAGGCTTCTTACTACATAGCGAGAGAAGAAACCAAGGGGTCTTTGGGGCTTCACTCTGATGCCTATTTCTCCTTCTTTCCCAGGTGGCAGAACATTTGCTTCTTCATCTATGATCTAGAAAAAGAGAAAAGTAAAGCTAAAGGACCCCCGGATGGTTTAGATCAATCAAAGGCAACTATGGGGTTGCAGCACTCATCTAGCTTTCAAGCCAAAGGATCTGGTCTTTGTCCACTGACAGCTTTCCGGGTCATGTGGCCAGCAGGACTAAACCACTTCTGGTGCAACGGAACAACGTGACGGAAGCCAGAATGCATGGAAATGCCATATACCTTTCCGCCACAGTGGTACCTATTTATCTGCTTGCACTGGTGTGCTTTTGAACTGTTAGGTTGTCAGAAGCTGGGACAGAGCAATGGGAGCTTACTCTGTCGTGGGAATTCGAACCGCCGACCTTCTGATCGGCAAGCCCAAGAGGCTCAGTGATTTAGACCACAGCACCAAGTATCCTCCATTTTGGTGTGTCACAGCAGCTGTACTCTGTGGTTTCAGCTGGTGCCCACTGGGATTGTTGTTGTTTAGTCGTTTAGTCATGTCCGACTCTTCGTGACCCCATGGACCAGAGCACGCCAGGCACTTCTGTCCTCCACTGCCTCCCGCAGTTTGGTCAAATTCATGCTGGTAGCTTCGTGAACACTATCCAACCATCTCATCCTCTGTCGTCCCCTTCTCCTTGTGCCCTCCATCTTTCCCAACATCAGGTTCTTTTCCAGGGAGTCTTCTCTTCTCATGAGGTGGCCAAAGTATTGGAGTCTCAGCTTCAGGATCTGCCCATTGGGATTAGTGTGGCAGAAAGCAAGGAGGCCAGCAGTAGGTAGAACCAAATGACTGGCAAAGTGAACTAATTCTAGTTTTGTCTCCACATTCTTCCCTGTTGAGTTTTACAAGGGCAACACTGAGACTAATGAGGAAGGGGGAAGCTGGCAGCTGGGGCTACTCTGAGACTGGTTGTAAGTAGGCAGATAGGCAGCTGCGGGGGGACGGTGTTGGCTGAAGGCAGACCGGCGTTGGTAGTGCAGTGCCCCATTTTCCCTAATGGACCAGCCTTCGCTGGCTGTCATTTAAAAATGGATAGGAGCTGGAAAAATAGGAACCACTCACCTCGACTTGATATGGTGCACATGCCTTTCCCATTGAACCGGGTTTAATTTTCATCCCTTTTTTAACCGCACAAATCACACCCTGTTTAAAAGAAGATTGTTATATTGTTTCGAAAGGGACTATATGGCATTTCCCCAAGAGCATTTGATATCTTTGCATCTTGATCTTCTGCATGTTTACACTGAAGTGATTTGCAAGGATTTCAAATGGCATATTCCCAAGTTTCTGTAGCTTTATAACGTTTGACTAGGGCCAGGTCTACACTAACCTATTAGATATATTGTTCTAAAACGTCACAGGGCATACTGCTAAAATAAAAATGTTCCTTACCTTGTTTCCTTCATAAAAAGCAGTTTCCCTATTGCCCGGTTCCTGGTTGCTCTGCAGAGCCCTATGGTGTCTCATTTTAATAACGCATTATTAACGTCACAAGCAAAACGTAGTATGTCCAAATACGTTATGATAACTGTTCCTTAACCCTTCCTTAACGTTATAAATCATGAGTGTAGATCTGCCCTAGGTTTCAATAAATAGCAGGGGATGTCACTGCCTTTGTTTGAGCTACCCTGTTTTCCCAAAAATAAGACAGTGTCTTATATTAATTTTTGCTCTCAAAGATGTGCTAGGTCTTATTTTCAGGGGATGTCTTATTTTTCCATGAAGAAGAATACGGTACACATTTATTGTCTAATTGTGAGTCAGCCAGACTCCGTCAGGGCAGAGCGAGCAGCAGGCGGCAGATTGTCCTGGTGGCGGTGCAGGCTCTCTGATTTAAAGAGACCTCACACTGCCTGAACAGCTCTGGCTGTGCTGTGGCCAATCAGTGAGCTGTGTGGCGGCGCCCGCTACTACGGTCCAGAGGAGTGAGACGCCTTACGGTAGCTTTGGGGGCCTTATATTCCAGGGAGGCCTTATGTTCAGGGGGGGTCTTATTATCGGGGAGGTTTTATTTTTTGGGGGGGGGTGAAGCCTGATATTACAGCGAGAGGCAAAACTGGGAGTAGGTCTTATTTTCGGGGGATGTCTTACTTTCGGGGAAACGGGGTAGGTGCAGAAGTTGGGCCTGAACCCAAAAGACCTCACTACTCTTTTTAGCCCATTTCTCGGGAAGCAAACTGATGATGCTTAAAGACAATCAGCTTGGCCCAGAACATGAGCTGAAGGTGCAGGAGTGGGGGAAGCTGACAGATACTCATAATACCCACAATCCTCCTTTTAGGCAAGGAAGAAGCATTTTATGTGAGTTCAATGACAACTGTTTATTTACCTAATGAAAACACTAAATTTGGGTGCAAAGCAGGGGGCCAGTGAAGGTCATGACCTGGGGAGAGGGGGGTGGCTGGGGAGGGATGTGGCATGAGGAGAATCCTGAGGGCCAGGTAGCGAGGCTTGGCGTCCACCTTGGCCCATGTGTTTGAGGTCCCCTATCTCCATCTTAAAAGATCATTGAAAGCATAAGAATAAACAGGAGCACCTACTGTTTCCGTCTGTCCATAGAGATCATAGATGTGCAGTCCTGTCATGCTCTTCCACTGCTCCATCACTTCAGGATTCAGAGGTTCCCCTCCACTTAAGCAGTACTGCAGACTCATGAACTTATAACTGAATGTGGGTGAACAAAATAAGAGACCCCCAAGGACATTTTATGCAGCATCTTAGAAACGCACAGTTCAAGGAGGGGGTCATCAACAAGGCCTGGCAGGTGGTTGAGAGTTACACTCCATGGGGAAAGAACACGATCTCTGTTCAGTCATTTGGTGGCTGTGGGTACGGAATAGGTGAAGGGGGTATCTCTAGAGCACACCTGGCTCACCCCACCCCAATAGACCTCAACATATGTATTGTCCAGGAGTGTGGCTGGTGCAAGCATTGGCATCTAGCGGGCAGGCATAGATAGGCACATTCTAGAGAGCCCCTTCTGAGTACCCAGAACATGTTGTACAGAAGTTATTGGGCACCTAGGAAAAGCACATTTCCCAAGCTTCCCAGTGTGCCAGATACTGCTTTGATGGTATTTAAGACTATGGTGAAATGTGGTCTCAACACACCTTCAGGCCACTGGAAAAAAGGATCACCGCATCAGTATCTAAATATAGTTGTGAGTCTCCATCCTGAGCCATGAGTAGGTGTACAGATGTACTCTTCATTTGGAATGCTGTTTTGCTCCTCATGACATCAGTAGGAACACAACTGAGACCTTATCCAATTCGTGTAAGCCTTCCAAACCGCATCACTCAACCTTTGCACTTCCCGTTTGTCATTCACTTGACTTAGGAAAGGCAGTTGTGACCATGGTAGTGCCAGGCTGTGAGATTTTCCTCCCTCTTCCTCCCTCTCTCTGGCACTCTGAATGCTGTTATGGCAGGGGCACAAGTGTCTGGGAGGTCTAAACTGAAGCTATTGGGTGCCTTGGGAAAAACATATTTCCCAGGCTCCCTAGTGCCCAAGGCACCACCAAGGGGAAAGAGCAAGAACCACACCCCTTCCTGCTGCTACCACTCCAGATACCAGAAGTAGAAGTTCTTCTCTTCCTCTCAAATTGCAATTGTAATTCTTGGAATGTAGCATTTGTCTGGTATTGGAAACAAGTAGGGCAAGATGCTAAGGTTTGTATTTCAAACTAGAGCTTCAATAACATCACTGACATCACTGAGTCTGGACGCATGCAGCAAATCCATTCTGAAACAATCGTATTCACGGTACCTGGTGAGATCGCTCTGTGCCAACATGCGGAACAAGGTTGGAGGACCCAGGATGGTGGTGATGGGAAACCGGGACAGAGTCTAGCACATAAAAAAGGCAAAGGTTGTGCAAGAACAACACAATCTGATCCAACCCAATGTCTTGATCAACTGAGTTTTATATTAACTGTCTTGGTTCATCTCACAAATTGGCTGATGCACAGTAGTGCTAAACTAGGGGGGGGTGCGGAACTTTTTTCAGGCTGAGGGTCACTCTCTCTTCTTGGTGACCTTTTGAGGGCCACATGCCCATGGTGGCTGGGGCCTGAGGGGAAAGTGGGCGCAGCAACCAATGTTAATTTTACCCTTGAACAGAGGGCTTAGTTCTACACACTCTCTATTCTCCAAATGAAAAGCATTATCAGAGTTCAAGGACACAGTCTATCCGGACCAAAACACCGCAGGAGAGTACAATGCAAGTCTAGCGAGGGTTGTAGTTTGGGGAGAACCCCAAAGGCCAGACTGAGAGGGCTGCATGTGGCAGAAAACAAGCTTGCGCCATCTTCCATTGACAGTCCTTCAGATATTTGAAGAAGGCTCTCATGTCTCGGTTCTCGTATTGTTTCAGAAAGTGTGAATTAGGTAGCTTTATCGTGAAATGCAAACTGAATTTATTTTGAATTTATCTCTAATCCCTCAGGACAAACATTCTCCTCCATCCCTAAGTAAAACAAGAGCAATTGTGGTCTGATTAACCTTAAGTGGGCATAAATCCCAACCTATTCCACAGGCTCAGAGGCAATAGCAATTAGTCAAAAATAATGTTAAAAAACAATCAGTCTCATTACTGTTCCTCCACTTCTAATGTAATCCCAGCCACGGACAAGCTGCCATTATAGAGAAAAATCAGGTAGAATGTTTGAAGAGACAGGAGCAAGAATCTTACATTCAGGATAATTGTGGATTCTATTTGCTGCAGGCTGTGTATGAAGACGCAGGAACCCAAAGCCCATGGTTCAAAAACAGACCCCAGAGAAGCCACCACCCATCCTGTATCTGCAGTGGACCACATAATGTCAGCAGGGGTCAAATCCAGCCAGTATCTGATATAAAAGAGGAAAGAAAATGGCAACAGGCAATTCAAGCATGCAACAAGGGCCTTGAAGATTATGCTCAGCGGTTGGCATTTTACTCTTTGGTATTATTATTATTATTTTAAATTTATTTATTAAATACATTTGTACCCTTCAGACTTTGCAACCCTGATCTACTAGGGTCTCTGCCCCAATTTTGGAAACCCTAAGGAGCCCCCCCCTTAGATTAATGCTGATCAGGGACCGCCCAGTAATTGTGCCTGGTGTTTCGCTGCATTCACATTTAGGTGTGCAGTCTGAAACATCAATTGCATGAATGCGTCTCTGCCTTCAGTGCTCCACAAGGCTTTTCTACATTCCCAAATGCCTATCTTACTTTGCTGCACTTTAACTTACCAAGTTGCCATGCTTCACCATAAGCTGGACTTCACTTTGCCTTGCTTGACCCTCCTCTGTCTTCCTGAAAACTGGACTTTGCCCTCCCTTGCCTTGCCTGTCTCTGTGATGCTGGACCCTGAACTTGTGCCAAGAGAAATTGAGGGAAGATTGACTGGGGGTGAGCGGGAGAGAAATTCTTCATGAGTTTCTCAGGGGTGGGTCTCAGTGTTAGTGTTGGCAGCAGCAACAACTGTGTTGGCAGCCTGGCCGCCATTTTGTATCCCTCATAATGCATTTCTGGGGAATTGTGGAGTGGGGGCTGATGGGAAATGGAAACTGCCTCACAAAATGGTGGAGAATATATGGAGAAAATGTTGCAAAGTAGCCTTCTTTGGTGAGGAGAAATAGAAAACTTCAAGACCTTTTCTCAGTACATTTTTGCTTCAGCTCTATTTGATACCTTTTGTGGGTGATGGGCCGAAAGCCAAGACTCCCTTGGGAATGCTCAGCCATCTTTGGAGCTCCCGTCGTTCCACTGGTGAAGTAAATAACCATTGGATCATGGATCTTTGTTCTCACGCAAGCATGGCTGTCAGGAGCCTCTCTGTGTAGCACAGAAAGCCACAATAGTTAAAGTAACTCCAATCTCAAATGCAAGAGGCCACTTTCTACCCACAATCACATACCCAAATTTAGCCTCTATCTACGCAAGAAGCCTTTACATTGCTCAGGGACGCATTCCAACCAGGCACAAGCACCCAAGGAGGCTGCAAAGCAGGGCCTGGGAGGGGGGTGGTCTGAGGAGAGAAAGCCATGTTGTTGTTTTCAGGGGGTACTCAAGGGTATTGGGATGCGGGTGGCGCTCTGGGTTAAACCACAGAGCCTAGGACCTGCCGATCAGAAGGTCGGCGGTTCGAATCCCCACGACGGGGTGAGCTCCCGTTGCTCGGTCCCAGCTCCTGCCAACCTAGCAGTTCGAAAGCATGACAAAGTGCAAGTAGATAAATAGGTACCGCTCTGGCGGGAAGGTAAACGGCGTTTCCATGCGCTGCTCTGGTTCACCAGAAGCTGTTTAGTCATGCTGGCCACATGACCTGGAACCTGTATGCCGGCTCCCTCGGCCAATAAAGCGAGATGAGCACCACAACCCCAGAGTCGGCCACAACTGGACCTAATGATCAGGGGTCCCTTTACCTTTACTCAAGGGTATGCAGTACTGGCACCTCTTTTTTGTTGTTAAAAAGTGTGGCACTTACTGTAACAACTTCATGGTGAATACCAGCACCTTTTTTTTTCTACGGGAAAAAAGCACTGAGAGAATGTATGCCTGGAAAATGGCTATGGCCTGAGGAAAGTCTCAAGGGCTAACCAGAGAGGCTTGGAGGGCTGCATTTGGTCCCCTGGCCCCGAAGGTTCTCCACCCCTGTGTTGTTGGATGAAGCACAATGAGGGATACTCACTTGCAGAGTTCTTTGAAATTCAGCCACCCATCCCTCGGGCCTTCAGATACCACCAGCTTGGTTTGCAGGAAGTTGCAGCTGCCTGCAATGGAATCCACTGCAGGGGCCACAGCGTCTGTGGTGATGATACACTTGGCCTTCGATGCCTGAAGTCTGTGCTGAATGTCTTTTGCTGTTAACTGGGATATTCCAGGCATAAGGATGATTCCTACAAGAAGAGCAATGTTCTTTTTAAGGACATGTGGATCTGTGTTGTAGGAGTTTTGGAGACTCAAACGATTCTGGGCCAAATGGAGAGGCCTGGTGGCAGGGGCGTAGGAAGGGGGGCCGCCCCATGTGCCATCATGGAGGGGGTGACAAATTATCAAGGAACAGCTACTGCCCTACTAGGGCGGTCCATAAAAAACTTTTCTTAAAAAATGCCTTCTCCAAAAGTCCTACCTTACTACACTAGGGATTATATAGCTACAGATGAAATTTCATGCATGCCAGTTAATATCTTGACCCTCCTCCACAAAAATAGCTGTCTACTTGGCTGTTTTCCTATGTTGTGAAGGCTGAAATTTCAACAAAGTACATGCCTTTGCTAGACTTTTTCCAGGCACCTGCTAAAAGCATTCTTCTTTAGGCAAGCATACCTAGATGCTTAGGAAGTTGAAGCAATTTTAATCTTAATATTTTAGCTTTTGTATGTTTTAAAGTAGGATTGTTGATTTTTCTTGATTTTACTGCTGTGGTGTTCATTTGTTTTTTAAAAAAGATATTTATTAAGATTTTACAAAAACATAAGTTTACAAAATAATAAAAGGTCATATAGAAAAAGAAAAAAGAAAAAAAGTACAAAAAGAGTACATACAAAAATACATTAAAAAAGAAAAAAGAAGAATAAAAATACGAAATACAAAAAAACAAACAAATAAATAAAAAAATAAGAACAAATCCTTTTTTGATAGCTTTAAAACTCATTAGCTTGTTTCCTTGACCTCCTCACACCTCCCCTTTTGTATTCCCATTTAAATAATCAAAACAGCAAATCCTTACCCTCTTTCATTTATCTTAACCCTATATCTTAACATATTATAACTCTATATTTTCATCAATTTATCAATTCATTTTTGCATATTCTTATTAACTTTGTTGCTAATGCCACTTATTTTCAATCCAACATCATTTTAACATTCATTAATTTTACAGTGTTTCTGCAGATAGTCTTTAAATTTCTTCCAGTCTTCTTCCACCAACTCTTCTCCCAGGTCTCGGATTCTGCCAGTCATTTCCGCCAATTCCATATGGTCCATCACCTTCATCTGCCACTCTTCCAGGGTGGGTAAATCTTGTGTCTTCCAATACTTTGCAATCAGTATTCTTGCTGCTGTTGTTGCGTACATAAAGAAAGTTCTGTCCTTCCTTGGCACCATTTGGCCGACTATGCCCAGGAGAAAGGCCTCTGGTTTCTTCAGGAAGGTATATTTAAATACCTTTTTCATTTCATTATAGATCATCTCCCAGAAAGCCTTAATCTTTGGGCACGTCCACCAAAGGTGAAAGAATGTACCTTCATTTTCTTTACATTTCCAACATTTATTATCAGGCAAATGATATATTTTTGCAAGCTTGACTGGTGTCATGTACCACCTATATATCATTTTCATAATATTCTCTCTTAAGGCATTACATGCCGTAAATTTCATACCTGTGGTCCACAACTGTTCCCAGTCAGCAAACATAATGTTATGACCAATATCTTGTGCCCATTTAATCATTGCAGATTTAACCGTTTCATCCTGCGTATTCCATTTTAACAGCAAGTTATACATTCTTGAAAGTATCTTAGTTTTGGGATCTAACAGTTCTGTTTCCAATTTTGATTTTTCCACCTGGAAGCCAATTTTTTTGTCCGAATTATAGGCCTCTCTTATTTGATAATAATGAAGCCAGTCTCGCACTTTATCTTTTAATTTCTCAAAGCTCTGCGATTTCAATTTCTCTCCTTCTTGTTCCAATATTTCCCAATATTTCGGCCATTTGGCCTCCATATTGAGCTTTTTCTGAGCCTTCGCTTCCATTGGTGACAACCACCTTGGGGTTTTATTTTCCAGTAAATCTTTGTATCTTATCCAGACATTAAACAATGCTTTCCTGACAATATGGTTTTTAAATGCTTTTTATGTGCTTTAACCTTGTCGTACCACAAATTTGCATGCCATCCAAAAACGTTGTTAAAACCTTCTAAGTCCAAAATGTCTGTGTTCTCAAGAAGCAGCCAGTCTTTCAACCAGCAGAATGCTGCTGATTCATAGTAAAGTTTAAGGTCTGGCAGGGCAAATCCGCCTCTTTCCTTTGCGTCAGTTAATATTTTAAATTTTATTCTAGGCTTCTTGCCCTGCCAGACAAATCTAGAAATGTCTCTCTGCCACTTCTTGAAACAGCCCATCTTGTCCAGAATTTGCAATGATTGAAACAGAAATAACATTTTTGGCAATACATTCATCTTTATAGCTGCAATTCGACCCAACAAGGAAAGCTTCAAATTTGACCATATTTCCAAATCTTTTTTCACTTCTATCCAACATTTCTCATAGTTATCTTTAAATAGATTTAAATTCTTAGCAGTCATATTAACCCCCAAATATTTTACTTTCTTAACTAATGTTAAACCAGTCTCCTTCTGAAACCTCTCTTTCTCAATTGGTGTAAGATTTTTCTCAAGCACTTTAGTTTTTGACTTGTTCAGCTTAAATCCTGCCACATGACCAAATTCTTGAATCAATTCTAATACTCTTTTCGTACTAGATTCTGGCTCCTGTAGCGTCAACACTAGGTCATCTGCAAAAGCTTTCAATTTATATTGTTTGGCTCCGACCTGAATACGTTTAATTAGACGGTCCCTTCTAATCATATTCAGCAAAACCTCCAGAACCGAAATAAAAAGCAATGGGGAAATTGGGCAGCCTTGTCGTGTCCCTTTCTCTATCTTAAATTCCTCTGTCATCACATTATTAACTATTAACTTAGCCTTTTGTTCTGAATAAATTGCACTTATACCATTTTCAAACCCTTGGCCCACCCCCATTCCCTGAAGATTTTTCTTCATAAAATTCCAAGAAATATTATCAAAAGCTTTTTCCGCATCTATAAAGATTAAAACTGCTTTGGTATTGATGTTCACTTGCAGCTTCTCCAAAATGTTAATTATATTCCTCGTATTGTCAGACAGATGTCTACCTGGGAGAAAGCCGACTTGATCTTTATGTATCTCTTCAACTAATACCTTTTTTAATCTATTAGCCAAAATATCAGCAAAAATTTTGTAATCCACATTAAGCAGGGATATGGGGCGGTAGTTCTTAAGTTGTGTCTTTTCAGACTCAGTTTTCGGTATAAGTGTAATGTAAGCTTCCTTCCACAACTCTGGCGCCTTTTTCCCCTCCAAAATTTCATTACAGACCTCCTTTAATGGCTGAATTAACCAGTCTTTTAAAGATCTATAGTATTTGGAGGTTAGACCATCTGGCCCTGGAGATTTACCCAACTGCATGTTCTGAATGGCACCTTCAACCTCCTGTTCTGTAATTTTATGATTCAACATTATCTTATTTTCTTGAGAGATTTTTTGTAATCCATTTGTTCTTAAAAATTGGTCTAAATCAGTCTCTTTCTGTGGCCCTTGTGTATATAGTTGTTTAAAATATCTCTGGAAGCACTTTCTAATCTCCAATGCTGTGGTGTTTGTTTTGTTTTGTTTTTTGGTAAACCACTTTGCAGGTTTTTAAAAATAAATTTTATTAAATGAATAAACAATAAATATAAATAAAATAACGCAGAAACCACATTCCTTTGTAAGAAAATATGAAATAACATAAAACCATTTTTGCAGGCAAAAAAAAAAAAATCAGTGGGGGGGTGTGTGACAAGAAATGTTCCACACCGGATACCACCTGACCTTCCTACGCCTCTGCCTGGTGGGTCTAATCTGGCCCATGGCATGGAGTCTCCTGACCACCATTTTATGGCAGGTGTGGGGGAACCACTGGCCCACCAGATGTTACTAAACTACAACTCCAATCATGCCTGGCCATTGACCCTTCTTGCTAGGGCGGATGGAAGTTGTAGTTTAGTAACATCTGGAGGGCCAGAAATTGCCTGCACTTGCTTTATTGTTCCAATTTGTAGGTCGCCACCAAGAGCCACCAAGAGCCCTCCCCCAACATGATGCCTTCCTGATGTCTTGCACTACAACTCTCATCATCCTTGACCATTGGAAGTTTTGCCTGGGAATAATGGAAGTTGTAGTTCAATACAGTTCCAAGAAAGGCTGTATTTCAAGGTTGGGGAACTTGTGGCCTCCTGGTTCTGTGGCTGCAAGACTCCAGGTCCCATCTTGTTCCCTGAACATTGGCCATGCTGGCTGAGGCTGATGGGATTTGGAGTCTAACCACACCAGAAGAGTCACAGGTTCACCATCCCTGCTGTATTACGTTCGGCTATTTTTATTGACCTGTCCTTATGCAAGCCACGGTCACCAACCACCATTCCGGGATTCGGGGCAGGATAACCAACACTCTGTCTCCTTTGCATAGCCCACATTGGTTGGAGAGTATATTGGCCACTTTCCTGGACAGGACTCCCAACTCCTCAAAGCTCCACCTTACTTCACCCCCTCTTCCATTTATCCACCATAGTGCTGGGTTAGAAGGTCTTTTTCCTTCCTGCAAAATAAATGCAGATGTGTTAGAAGAAAAGGAAAAGTTTGTTTTGTTTATAGACCTGATTTAGCAGGGGCGGGGGTCCTTTTTTCAGCCTGAGGGCTGACCGTGTTTATTTGAAATGTGTGTTTCTGGGCACTGCGATCTCTTGTGTTTTTAGGTACCGTGCTCTCGTGTGTTTTAGGGGGCTGTGTCCTCATGCACGAGCAAAGCCCCCCAAAATGGGATGTCCTGATTTAAGCGGGACAGTTGAGGGGTATGTGATGACTACGTCAATTCCAGATCAGGCTTGGAGGGTGTGTGGATGAAACTTATTACTGGGCTCCTCATGGCAGCCTGTTATAATAATAATAATAATAATAATAATAATAATAATAATAATATAATTTATTATTTATACCCCACCCATCTGACTGGGTCTCCCCAGCCACTCTGGGCGGCTTCCAACCAAATATCAAAAACATTACAGCGTCAGACATTAAAAACTTCCCTAAACAGGGCTGCCTTCAGGTGTCTTTTAAAAGTAAAATAGTAGTTTATTGCCTTGACATCTGCTGGTAGGGCATTCCACAGGGCAGGCGCCACTACCAAGAAGGCCCTCTGCCTAGTTCCCTGTAACCTCACTTCTTGCAGCGAGGGAACCTCCAGAAGGCCCTTGGACCTCAGTGTCCGGGCTGGATGATGGGGTTGGAGATGCTCCTTCAGGTATACAAGACTGAGGCTGTTTAGGGCTTTAAAGGTCAGCACCAACACTTTGAATTGTGCTCAGAAATGTACTGGGAGCCACTAAAGATCTTTCAGGACTGGTGTTATATGGTCTCGGTGGCCACTCCCAGTCACCAGTCTAGCTGCCGCCTTCATCCTTATTTGCTTACATAAAGCTTATGTGGAGGTTAGATTGTATCTGGTCTTTACTCAACGTCTACTGCAATCTGGTGGCGGTGGGTTTGTACACCAAAGAGCATTATACCTGATTTGTCTGTGGGGTGTTTATACATCTGCCTATTAATCATTTGCTCACTCCACACTTTTTAATGCATTCCTCCGTAATTTTCTTAACCGTAAAAGGTTCAATTCTTTTTTAAAGTGGATTTGTTGTGCTGGGATGATAGAGCATTTTAATCCACTTTAGTTGTGCAAACCTAAATTTTGTTGTATGTGCTTGAAACGCTACCACAGATTTCTCATGGTTTGGAGGTGCTCATTATTTAGAAGTACGTTGGCATCAAAGCATCATATGTGTGTGTATATATTTTTCTAGAAACACACACACACACACGTTAACTGCTTTTCAGAAAAGGACACAATCCGATATTAATTTAGAAGGAGCTACTTCATCTGTAGAAGGAAAGTAAATTCTACCTTCTCGATCTGTGACCATTTATCCAATACGTCACTTGCAAAGTTAAAATACTCAGGTAGCTGCTGCTCTCCTTGGCTTTGAGCTTCATACTGAGCAAAAATGGGAGAGCCAAGGAACCTGTTGTGCCTGTGGATCCATCGGTGATGCAGTCGAAGTATCCAGAATGATCTGAGAATCTGTGATTTCAGTAAAGTTTTCATGGCGGAAGAATTAAACCTTGCAATGACGTTAGCGCTAAAAAAATTAAAATACTCCTTTGGGTCACCAATCTACAAGAAAAAAAAGCATGGCGCAGAAGAATAAATACAATTCCAAATAATGGCAGCCATTGTCATCTTTACAACAGCCTTTTAAGGAAGATTAGCACAATTGTTCTCCTGTTGCAGACCATGCATTGATGGAAGGAAAGATACAGTACTTGCCTAAGGCAGGGGTGTGAGTCAGGGAGATCTGGATTTACTGAGCTGCTCCAGATGACCTGTTTATGAAGTAGTCATCCTGATTTGTTTGGACAAAGCTCACAGAGAGGTGATACTATGCCCAGCCATTAGCATTTGTTCTGATGTGTTGGAGAGGTTATATGACAATGAGCACACATCCTGATTTGTTTAGACATCTTCCCATTAAACAATTTGTTCATCCCACAATTGTTGTTGTTATTTCCTCCCACTCTTTTTTATTGAATTGACAATGTAAGTGAGTTGATAACAGAACTATTCACACATACACATATATTTACAGAAGTTTGTGTGTGTATTTGTATATTAAAGGGTAAAGGTAAAGGGACCCCTGACCATTAGGTCCAGTCGCGGACGACTCTGGGGTTGCGGCGCTCATCTCACTTTATTGTCCGAGGGAGCCGGCATACAGCTTCCCAGGTCATGTGGCCAGCATGACTAAGCCCCTTCTGGCGAACCAGAGCAGAGCACAGAAACACTGTTTACTTTCCCGCCGGAGCGGTACCTATTTATCTACTTGCACTTTGTCGTGCTTTTGAACTGCTAGGTTGGCAGAAGCAGGGACCGAGCAATGGGAGCTCACATCGTCATGGGGATTCGAACCACGACCTTCTGATTGGCAAGCCCTAGGCTCAGTGGTTTAGACTACAGCGCCACCTGCGTCCCGTGTATATCATATTACAACAATGCAAATACTACACACACACACACACACACACACACACACACACTTGCTTATGTTTTTATGACATTGAATAAGCTTCATGGCTGAGTAGGGATTTAGCCCTGGCCTCCCAGATCCTAGTCTGGCAGTTGAACCACTACACCACACTGCCAGTTCACACTGTTGTTCAGCCCGATGTTGCTGAACAACAACTCCCATTATCCCCAACCATTGCCCAAGTTAGCTAGGGTTATAGGGGGTTGTAGTCTAAGAACGTTTGGAGGACTTTACCACCCATGCCATAAATGAAGAGAAAGAAAGAGAAATGCTCATCCAACATCTACTGGATAAAATGCAGTTTTTCAGTGCCATTTTTGCTGTTCAAATGTAGTTGGGGATTTAGGCCCATCTGGACAGAACACTAACCTGAGAGTTCTGGTAGGTCAGGAACTGGAGCAAAAGGTTTTAAGGAGAAAGGGCTTCTTCACGGGGCTCTGTCGCTTTTCAGGGCACCTCTGTCTTCAAAGCAGTTGTGGCAGCTATTGCTTGGAGAACATCATACGCACTGAGGGTCCTGAATTGCCTTGGCATGCACTTCCACAGCAAAGAGGTGTGTGGCCAAGTATTGGATGCCAGTGTCCTCTAATAATTGACATAATCCGTAAAATATGATGGTACTTTGACCCTTCTCAGGCAACAGCTTGAGGAGGGAATGAAAGCAACAGGGTAAACATTTACATCTGCATACAGATTTCTTAACATTCTCTCCCCCACCCGCTTCATTCCTAGAGTGACCCAAAAGATCGTCCTATCTCTCTGTGTTCAAGGACTACATTTCTGTGGGTTTTGAAGAAATCTCTGAGTTCTGTGTTCAGAACAACAACATAGTGAGTCAGACCACTGGTCCATCAGCTTGGATAGCTCAGTTGGTTAGAGTGTGGTGCTGACAATGCCAAGGTTGCAGGTTTGATCCCTGTATGGAACAGCTGCATATTCTTGCATTGCAGGGGGTGGGATCAGATGATCTTCAGGGTCCCTTCTAAGGCTACAATTCTAATTGGGTATCATCTGCACTAACTGGCTGTGAAGTACATTGAGCACTCAGCTGCAAACTATTATTATACGGTGGTACCTTGGTTTGCATACGTCTTGGTTTGCATATGTTTTGGATTACAAACACGTCAAACCCAGAAGTGTGTGTCCCGGTTTGCAACCTTTTTTTGGATTACAACCCCCTTTTGGGGGGCGGGGATTACAAACAAAAAGAATTTGGGGGCCTTGGGTTACAACCTGTTTTGGTTTACAAACGGACCTCCGGAACGGATTACAGTGGTACCTCGGGTTATAGACGCTTTAGGTTACAGGCGCTTCAGGTTACAGACTCCACTAACCCAGAAACAGTACGTTAGATTAAGAACTTTGCTGCAGGATGAGAACAGAAATCCTGCTCTGGCGGCGCGGCGGCAGCGGGAGGCCCCATTAGCTAAAGTGGTACCTTGGGTTAAGAACAGTTTCAGGTTAAGAACGGACCTCCAGAACGAATTAAGTTCTTAACCCGAGGTACCATTGTATAGTTGTAAACCAAGGTACCACTGTACTACGTACAAACTATCATTTTCATTTCTGGATGGCTAGATGTTTTCACTGCAAACCTAAATGCCTGCTCTGAATTTTCAGCCATTTGAAATTTAGGAACATCCAAAGCATGAGTATTTGTGGTCTGATCAGCTTAACATTTGAAGTGAGTCTGAAAATCCTCCTGAAACCACAGCAGAGAATGATTAGTTATTCTGCCTTCCATTAACAAGGATACAATGAGTACAGAGATATTGGGAAAAGGTAAAATGGATGATGATGATGATGATGATGATTTGCCTGCTCTTTGTTACTAGAAAATAGGGAAATTAAGTGGGGGGGAGGGCTTTTACATTAAGGGATTCAGAGGCCCCCAAGGTTGTTATCGGTCAGAGAAGAATGAGCTAAGGCAGGATCCAGTGAAAGCAGGGCAGATCTTTATTATTCTACTGCAACAGAATCCACCCCCCCCAGAAGGTGAGGACCCAGAACAAAAGTGTGCAAAACCTTTTAAAGACTTTAGAAACTGCCCAGCTCCTTAGCCAAGGATACCCCAAAAGCATCATACATGGTCACAGAAAGAGGTGGTCCACAACATAAATTTGAGAGTGTAGTTTGTCTCACGTCTGTGAAGATATCTGATAATGTTTGCTGATTGCCCTATCTTGACCAGTCTGGGTCATCCTTTTGAAAAGGTAAATTAGGGCTGCCATAGATCTGGACATTACTGGAACTTCAAAGGTGGAATTGACGTCCGGGAGGAATTTCCGAGAGGTGGCGGCATAGGCAAGTCAATAGAGAAATCTTTTGGGGGGGCGTTTGGGGTTTGTCTTAAAAAGCACAACAAATTTCGGAGTGTCCTACTTTTTACCTTTTGAAATATGGCAACCCTAGGTAAATACCTTAGTTCCTGATTCCAGTTCACAAATTTGTACCTACTGATACACAGAAGGTGCTCTGTTGACAGTCTTCTCTGCTTTTTTAAATTAGTATTTTATTAGAAGAATTTCGCTTATAAAAAAGAGTGATGAAAAAAGAAAAAGAAAAAAGAAAAACATGAATGAAAATAGAAATAAAAGAAAAACACTCAATTACATTTCCGTATGTTGTATACAGATGTGTATAGTCTTATTAGCCTAGTATAAATATCTTTATCAATAACTTAATATATTTTGTGTAAAGGCATTCCATATATCATTATATCCATCCAAAGGAAGTCTGTGTCTATATGCAGTCTGTTCATATGTTGCTAATGCTGTCATATTGTCAAGCCATTGATTAAGGGGAAGCATATCTCTATTCCTCCAGTTCATCAATATCAATTTCTTAGCCACCATTATGGCACATAGGATCCATTTTCACTGTTCCGTTTTCACTTTCCATACAATAGGTATATAGTTCAAAAGAATATTCACATTTGAAAATCTTAAATTCCTCCGTAACGTGTTATTTATACAATGCAACACTTTCTCCCAAAACTTAGTGTGGGACATTGTTAAAAATATGTGTTTCAAAGAAGCATTGTCCATATTACATCTCCATTTTACATCTCCTGCTTAACAGATACTTGCCAAACCGGATTTGCAGAGCTTCCATTCCAAGCAGTTTATTTATTTACAGGATTTACAAGTAAAAAATAACTATTTGGAAAGTTATTCTTCCCCAGATACGTCCTTCTACAGCAGAGAAATATTTGGGGTCATTTAAGAGAGTCAAAATGGCTTTGGGATTGCTCTCCTGCACCATTTCAGAAAATGGTTTACGCATCTGTGTGTGTGTGCCCACTCTGGGTATTTATTAAATTTATTTTATTGTTTTTTGACACCTTAGAATTTGCATAATGCTTTCAAAAGAAGGTTCCAGGCAGATTACTGCATATAAAAACACAAGCAAAACAGTAGAAACTAGCTACTGTTAACCATAATCCCCTCCCCCTAAAAATACAACTCCAAAATCAATAACCCATAGAACATGGGTCCTCAGGGAGGACACTGAAATAATCTCTTCAGTTTTTGAAGGCCAGGTTAAAGAGCTCTGTCTTCAGCTGGTGCCACATGTATCTGTGTGAGGAGGTAGTTTCATATTCTTGGTGCTATCACTGAGAAGGCCCTCTAACTAAAGACCAACTTTGAACCTCTGAGAGTGGTGGCACCACCAGGAAGATCCCCTTTGATGATCTTAATTCCTGGGCTGGTCAATAGGGGAGGAAGAGTTCTTTCAGATATTTCACATGTGTGAAAGGAACGAGGAAAATCCCTTTCTTTGTTGGGGATGAAATTTAAGATACAGTGTTGAGGCAGGATCTTATAGGTTCTTTTTCTGTTCCTTCCTTTGTTTGTTCTTTCGTTTCTTTCTTTTCTTTATTAGTTTGTTTCTTTTATTGTATTGTGAAAACTTTAATAAATATTTCTCCCCCCTCCCCGCAAAAAGAGTTAAAAAACCTTTATTTCCAGCGATTATTTATTTGGTACAATCAGAAAACTCTTTCCTTTGAAGAAATGCAAAGGTCAGCTCTGCAAATATGTTGCACAGTGGGCAGCACAACATAAAAGTTTCGTGTACATTAATGTCTTATAAAATTATGGTTGGTTAGAATGCAAGGGAAATATACACAGGCTATGCGGCATTTCTGACCCAAGTGTTTCTGCAAAACAGTGCAAAGAACTAATGTTCTTCAATATAAGTTTATACAATGAGGAGGATCACAGCCTATGGCATTTTGCAAGGGTATTTTGCAAAAGCGACAGATTTGCTCTGATGTCACCATGGACTTAGGCATGCGGTGGTGTCTTGTCTCCTCTGGCTGCCCTTGGTTAAATTTCTGAGATGTCACAAAGGGGTGGGCCAGTTGTATGTTGATTAGATGAGTGTTAAGGGAGCAGGTGGCGCTGTGGTCTAAACCACTGAGCCTCTTGGGCTTGCTGATTGTAAGGTAGGCAGTTCGAATCCCCATGACGGGGTGAGCTCCCGTTGCTCTGTCCCAGCTCCTGCCAACCTAGCAGTTCGAAAGCACACCAGTGTGCGTAGATAAATAGGTACCACTGTGGCGGAAAGGTAAACGGCATTTCCGTGCTCTCTGGTTTCCATCACGGTGTCCCATTGCACCAGAAGCCGTTTAGTCATGCTGGCCACATGACCCAGAAAGCTGTCTGTGGACAAACGCCTGCTCCCTCGGCCTGAAAGCGAGATGAGTGCCGCAACCCCATAGTTGCCTTTGACTGGACTTAACCATCCAGGGGTCCTTTACCAAAGGACCACTGACAGTTAAGTCCAGTCACAGACGACTCTGGGGTTGCGGAGCTCATTTTGCTTTACAACCATGTGCAACTATGTTCATCAGCAACACAAAGGAAGGGAAATATATGAATGGCTTGGGGATGGAATAGAGATTAGTTCAGTTCATATTTTAATACAAACTTACCAGATTTGCACTTCCCAAACCAATACATGGGGGGGGGGGTGCAGCTCTCCTTTAAAACCCACATTTTACTGAATTTTGCAATGAAGTTTCCCAACCAAAGAATGTGTACATAGATGCACCTAGAAGTGCGCACATGAAGATAATACCAAAATTTTTGTTATGTTATGGGAAATTGTTCACAAAAATCTATAAATTAGGTAGCGTTGCATACAAAAATGCATCTATTAGAAGAAATGCCAGCAGGAATGCCTATGAATTTTTGCGCAGACTAAGACAAGCTAATCTAGAAACCGATTTAAGATTGGAAAAACTAGAAACCAGAATCAACAAATTTGCCCATCCTTAGAATGAGCTGAAGAACTGCCAGCTGTAGCAAACTACACATCCATTGCATTCTACATAGCTGGGTCTCTCCAGATGTTGCTGGACTACAACTCCCATCATTTCTAACCATTAGCCATGCTGTCTTGTGATGGATGGGAGATGGAACCCACCAACTTCATCTGAAGGGCCACAGGAAATAATAATAAACATGTAACGGTGAAGAATTCCCGATGTATTGCAGTTTCACTTTGGCAACAAAGGCTGCATTCTCACTGCAATTAATTCCATTCTCCCGATGTTCCCCTAGCTGTTATTTTGCCCATTATATTTGAGCTTTCACATGATGTAGAAAGGCAGTTATGGAGAACTAAAGGAATGGAATGTAGTGTAAGTTTCATGCTCATTTCCGTGTTATTTGGGTCTAGAAAAAAATCAATTTGCAGCCCATCAACCTGGAAAATCACGGGAGCTTCACATGGCAATTTGCCCATTTTTTTTCCATAGGTCCATGCTGTGAAGAGTTGTGAAGTGACACTCTCTGCTCATTTTAAGGCTTGTGCCTTTTCAAAACAGTTGGCCTGCTCAGAAAGCATGCTAGTATTTTGGCATAGAAAGTCATGCCGAAAAGGTAAAGCCAAGAAGAATGGTGGAATGTTGAGATATTCATATGAAGAGAAGCAAACTTAGGAGAAAGTATAGTTATTGTTGCTGGAGAATGTGAATCCCTTTGCTTGAGATATCATAACTTAGCAATAGATTAGGATATGAAGGCAAGATGGGGAAACTCTCCATCGTCAAAGCGAACAGCTGATTGCAGGACGATTCTGCATATGCAAATGTCCTTCCGAAGCTAGACAGTCCCCCACTCTCTTTTCCGCAAAACGTTCCTTCGCATTTTCCCTGCAGCTGTCTTGGGCAGCTCTTGGACAAACTCGACCTAGCAAAGTAAAAGACATTGACGTCATTTATCGCAGTCACATTACCATGGCTCACAAGAGTTTAGTGCTTTTCATATGAGTGGAAGTGTCAAGTTAATGGCTTCTTCCAGCCAACAACAACAACAACAACATCTCCCCCCTGAAAACGTCTCCAGTCTATGATCATTGTTATTATTCATTAGACTTGTTTGTTACTTGAAGGCCTCCAAGCAACTTAACAGGCATACAAAAATTAATATAAATATATTATACCTTACAAAGCTACCAAACAACTCTTGTAACAGGTGGAGGAAGCTTTGGTAGCACACTGGGAAGAAAAGGATAGCATCACGGTTATCCTAAGACCTGGCTGGAAAAAGGAAAGGCTTGACCTGACGCTGAAAATATGTCAGTGAAGGCACCAGATGGACATTGCTGGAGACAGCATTCCACAGATGATGAAGAAGAAGAGTTTGGATTTGATATCCTGCTAATCATTACCCTAAGGAGTCTCAAAGCTGCTAACATTCTCCTTTCCCTTCCCTCCCCACAACAAACACTCTGTGAGGTGAGTGGGACTGAGAGACTTCAGAGAAGTGTGACTGGCCCAAGGTCACCCAGCAGCTGCATGTGGAGGAGCGGAGACGTGAACCCGGTTCTCCAGATTACGAGTCTACCGCTCTTAACCACTACACCACAGTGGCTCCTTTGTTGAATAGCCAGTTGAATAGCCACATCTGACAAGGGCCTTTCCCTTGTCACTACCCTCCAAGCCTTCCTCAGATGAGGGACCTGGAGAAGGGCCTGTGAAGATCTAAGGGCCCTAGTGGATCAGACTGAAAGCCAATGCAGTCCAGACTCTTCTTTCTCACGGTAGCAGCCAGGTACCTCTGGGAAGCCTACAAGCAGCACAGGAGTGTAATCACTTTGTTCCCTTGCAGCTAGTAATTCAGATGCTTGCTGCTACTGAAGCACAAGGAAGGAGGATCCCGCCACCTTGACTAGTACCCATGGACAGGGCTGGGCAATATCTGGTTTTCAACATCGCGATATATCATCAGCTAAACATTGCGATATGCTGATATATCATAATGTCTGAACTAAGGAGAGAGCTATGTAGAGGCATTGGCTGGTTTCACAGTTTTCCCGGCATTGTGATTTTTGCTGGAACCTGCTTTTGTGATTTGCAGCACTCAGGGGAGAGCTGTGCCAGCAGAGTTAACAGGGGCTGCAGGAACCGGGAGAAGATAGATAGATGGACTGTTGGTCTGACTTGGGATAAGGCCGCTTCCTCTCTTCCTACACAAAATAATTAATAATAATAATAATAATAATAATAATAATAATAATAATAACAACAACAATAATAATAATAATATATTTATACCCCACCCATCTGGCTGGGTTTCTGCAGCCACTCTGGGCGGCTCCCAACAGAATATTAAAAACACCATAAAACATCAAACATTAAAAACTTCCCTAAACAGGGTTGCCTTCAGATGTCTTCTAAAAGTCAGATAGTTGCTTATTTCTTTGACATCTGATAGGAGGGCGCTGAACAGGATGAGCGCCACTGCCGATAAGGCCCTCTGCCTGGTTCCCTGCAACCTCACTTCTCACAGTAGGGGAACTGCCAGAAGCTGGACCTCAGTGTCTGGGCTGAACGATGGGGGTGGAGACGCTCCTTCAGGTATATTGGGCTGAGGCCATTTAGGGCTTTAAAGGTCAGCACCAACACTTGTGCTTGGAAACATACTGGGAGCCAATGTAGGTCTCTCAGGACCGGTGTTATATGGTCTCGGCGGCCACTCCCAGTCACCAGTCTAGCTGCCGCATTCTGGATTAGTTGTAGTTTCCAGGTCACCTTCGAAGGTAGCCCCAAGTTAGAGCGCATTGCAGTAGTCCAAGCGGGAGATAACTAGAGCATGAACTTACATAGTGCATCACTTACATAGAACCAGTGAAATCACTGGTGTCTTCCTGTACCTAGAGCCATGAGTAGGGAAAAGTCTCCCAGGTCAGCACCAAGCCACTAAGGCACATATCACATCAGTCCAACAGGAAAGTGAGACACAACTTCTTGGTTTGACTTCTCAACACACACTGTCATTTCCTGGTGAGGTCCTGGGAAGATACTTGCCTTTCTAGGATACTTGTAAGGAGCAGTCACCTTTTTCACATGATCCTGGAGCTCCTTGATTAATTCTTCTGGGTCATGTGATAAAAAGGCAGGTGACAAGACGACAAAGGCTTTCACCACCTATAGGATGCCAATTGTATGTGCTTTAATGACTCAGAGAGAAAAAGTAGGTTTCAGTGTGATTAAGTGCCTGGTGTAGCAAACAACACTCCATTCTATTCCCCCTTCCCCTCGTCCCCCTGCAGTCAGCCAGCATTTCACATCCACCAAGCATGCTCTATTCTCATGTAGTTTCACCCCACTTAGGAAATTCCCCTCTAAATATTGCAAATTTGGGGGGTTCCCCTGAGCCTGCTGTTGCCCCAGCTCTTGAGCATGGATTGCGCCATTTTATTTACAGAAGGATTCTCACTTGGAGAACTACAGGCCAAGATAGATTCATAAATTAATTTTGTGATGGCCATAGCCAGAGCATAGCAAATATAACTGTTTGGAGGGAAGGGAAGACGAGGATTTAGGGATTCATGGAGGTTGGCAGCATCTCTAGGGAAAGGAAGATATTTAGACCCCATTGTGGTCCTGGTAAGATCATGCATTGGGCTGTTTCCCCCCCCGACTTTTCATTTGTACCCAGCTGAGCTAAGGTGAGTTTGCTCACTGAGAACATTTTCATAGTTCCTCAACTCAGAAACATCCCTGAAATGCAGTACTGCCAGTGCCACTGTCAAGTTTCAAGATTTATTACGCTTTCCCCAAGCAAGCAAACTGCATGTGGCATTTGCCCCCTGAGTATCGTGTGTTGCAGAATGTGTTGGCTGCCTGTTACCTCTCCTCTCACAGGATCTGGGCTGCTGACCACAGCCGATTCCACCACAGCTGGGTGCTCTATCAAGGCACTCTCCACTTCAAACGGGCCGATACGGTACCTAAGAGACAGAAGGAGGTGAGTCCCATGCCTTTTGTCGCAGAGCAAATGAAAAAGCCAACTGAACCAAACCTACCCAGCAGAATTAATCAAATCGTCTGATCTTCCGACAAAAAAGAAATAACCTTCTTCATCTTTAATCGCTCTGTCTCCAGTGATATAGAAATCGCCACGTTCACTAGCTGCTGTTTTCTCAGGGTTATCCTGGCAACAACAACCAGACAACATTTCAACCAATGACTGCTGATCTGTCCCTTTTGGTAATGGTGCCTCAAGATAAAATAGCAAGGCGACTGGCTCTTGGGTTGATTACAGTGTCAGCTCCAGATCTTGGAGGGTCCTTGGACCAGATGCTGTCACTTCCTCTGCCCTATCTGAGTCCTATCCTGAGTGTGTCCTATCTCTGCCTCTCTGTTGCCTCTATTTTCTCATACTCTCCACCAGACCCTAAACCAAACCACCATGTAATGGGAGAGTGGATGATTTGAAAAGAGGATTAGACAAATTGATGGATGATGAAGTTATGAACGGATTTTAGCCATGATGGCTATTTTCCATCTCCACCATCAGAGGAGTGAATACCATCGGACTGTGAATACCAGTTGTTGGGATTCACAAATGGGGAAAGGGCTGTTGCACCAAGGTTCTGCAAAGCCATTTCCCTTAATATAGCAGAGCTAGATAAGTTATTTCCACCAATGTATGCATTTTATGCAGTTTACCCTGGTATATGCCCTTTTTTTGGGTACACATACCACGACATTGCAAAATTCAGAAAAGTGCAAGTTCCAAAGGATGGCTGTGTTTCAGTTTGGGTATTGTTTTGGGAAGTGCAAATGAAGAAGGTTCATCTTTACATGTGAATGGGATCAAATCCGTTCCCCCATCCCTTACCACAACCAAACCCTGTTACAAATGCAAAACCAGATCAAGTGAAGCTGTTGGTGAACATTTTCACCAGACCTGCTGAGGAACACCAAATCGAGTTATTATTATTATTTATTAGAAAAAACTACACAAAAATGAACATAAAAACCCAAAATACATTCCTCCCACAAGAACAGGGAAGTACAACTCATTCATTAGAGCAGGGGCAGGCAACTTGATACCTTTTAGATGTTGCTGAGTTATAGCTCACATCTGGCCAGGCTGGCTGAGGCTGATGGGTGTCGAAGACCTACAATATCTGGAGGGTACAGCTTTGCCTCCCCCTGGCTTAAAAAGTTACACAGGAAAGTGTAGCAAGAGTCTTATGTGTTGGTTTTCTTCTCCTTCCTTAGTTTGCCCACTTCGTCACCTCAGATAATACTTACTAAGTACCCTGAGAAAAGACAAAATGGTCGCTTGGGTTTGATCCTGATCGCAATGTACCCTTCTTGTCCTGGAGGTTGAACATTGCCTTCATCATCTACAGTCTATAGAAACAAACAAACAAACAAACAAACAAACAACAGAAGGAAGCTTCCCAAAATGCACATATCATTTCAATTGACAGGCCTTGATTTAAAATTTATATGCATATCCTTGGTTCTCTGTGGCACCCATTAAGTTCTATGGAATAAATAAAAAGAGATAAAGCTTGTTCTCAGGGTTCTGTTACACTCCAAGAAATGGGAAAGAGTAGGAACATGGAGAACTGAACTATGCAAGTGAGGATTGACTTAGTAAGCAATGGCCCCCATTAAGTTCTATGGTATATATATAATGCATGCAGTGTGTGTGTGTGTGTGTGTGTGTTTTCACAGAGTTCTAGTACATGATATTCTATTGAGAAATGGAAAACATTTGAGAATATTTAGATAAAGAAAGAGGGGGCTAATCAGTTTTCATTGATTCCCATTCAATTCTTTGGAACAAGGAAAATGGACTGCTCAGCTGGGACACAGCTGAGAAAAGAGCAAATTACTTGCATACACAGGACTTCCCTGCAATTCATAATAACGGGGATTTACTTGGTGACAGATAATTATAGGGAATTAAAGTACAAGGATAAAGAATATTTATTCCTTTCGATGGACACCATTCTGGTAAATTTAAGTTTGTACCTGGACATCATATGGTGGAGAAGCCATTCCTAGTGAGCCCGGTTTGATTTTCATTCCCTTTATATTGGAACATATTGTTACCTGTAAGAAAGAGAGAGCGAGAGAGCACAATACAACTAAATGAAATTTGGGGCGATTTTGGAGAGGGAGGAGATTGTTTTCACTGTGGCATGAGAAGACAGCATACCAGTCTAAGACAAGCAAGGTTTGGTCTAGGAGCAAAGGGGATTGAGAGGTGCATGTAGAAACTAGTGCCCAGGAAAAAGGAAAGATTTACATTCCTTGCTCCGCCCACTTTTGTCCCAAGCCACGCCCACCACTAGAATTTACCCCCCAGAAGATTGGACAGAATGGAATGCTGTCGAAAAACCCACCACCATACACTAACAAAGACAGACATACTGTTTCTGTTTGTCCGTAGCCTTCATAGATATCCAGCCCTGTATGAGCCTTCCACCGCTCCATCACTTCTGGGATGAGTGGTTCCCCTCCTGTCACACAGTGCTTCAGGCTCATGAATTTGCAGCTTGAGAAGAAATGGCAACCATCAGTAGGAATCCTATAGATCAGGGGTGAGGGAGCTTTGGTCCGCCAGATGTTGCTACAACTCCCATCACCCCTGATCATCGGCTCTGCTTGCTGGGTCCCATGCCCTCACCAGATGACTCCTCTACCAAGGAGGATCCGGAGCCCCAGAAACTCAGGAATAGCCCAGAACAATATCCACGGAAGAGTTGGGACCCTCCCTTGGGGGAGGCTGGCGGGGCCCCCTCCCTGCAGAAAGGGAGCTCAGTCTGGGATGCAGAGTAAGAACAACCCCTGCGAAGACCTCAGTTGCAGAAGACTCCTCGTGAGTAAAGGGCTATTTATTCATGGACCCTCCTCCTGAGTAGGTCTCTCTGCAGAATCTCGAAGAGGCTGCAGCAGGGCCCAGGCTGGGGTTACGGCATCTCTGACTTAACGCCTCAATGTCTTGCTACCACCACGTTGTGTTGTACACAGAGCTAGCTGTTTTCTTCATATATTTATGGTTTTCATTTATATACATTTCAATAGTAGTTTAACAGTAAATCAAACATTTCAAAACTCGACTTCCTCCTCTTTCTGCGGTTCATTAATTTTTTTTATCATCATTCCCTGCATATTCTAAATTATATCAAATCATTCTTTTATTCATCAATTTTCATATATCTATATTTTAAAAACTGCAGGTTATTACAATAGTCCTGCCAATGTTTTTACAGCTAGCTGTTTTCTTACCTGGACTTTGACCCACCCTTTGACCTGTTCTTTATCTGAGCTGCTGGTGAGCTGGACCTTGGGCTTCCCTCTTGTCTGAGTTCTTGTTTGAATCTCTGCTGCCCTAGACTGGAGCTCAGATGGACCCTTGCCTGAGCCCCTCTAGGAACCACTGCTTGTCTGGAATTGGACCTTGGATGTTCCTGCTGCCCATACCCACAACAGTCTTGGTTATCTGGAAAGTTTCCTGCAACCTGGGACTCACCTAGAGCAGGACACTGGGGCTGATGCCAGTTGTGTTCCCGAAACATCTAGAGGGCTGTCGGTTCCCCACACCTGCTACAGAAGCACCAGCTATAGCCAGCTGGATTTGTGCTGGTGTTTTCACCTAATCCCTTGAATTCGATTAGACTGTGTTTCATAAACCACTTTGCAGTGGTATTATGCTTAACTTGATTAAGCAAATGGATTATGCAGGGAACAGTATGCAATTTCTCTAGTCATGCAATTATTCAAATGATAGACTAGGTTAAGCATCTGTTTTCGTAACATTTGCCATGGTGTACAAGCCAGGCTCCATTCCCAAGAACCCCCAAGCCTCAAACTACGGGCAATGACTCAAGAGTGTCTCTTTCTCCCATAATGCGCTAGGGTAGAAATGAATTACAATCTTTCCTTACCTGCCCACACAGGTATTCTACAGTGTGAATAAGGTAAAAACGCATACCCTTCAAGTGTTTTCCTGGGACATTGTGGAATTACAGAAGCCATCCCGGCTTCTGATTAGATTCCAGAATGCCCACTCCCTTCAGCACAGCTGCTGCTGAGCTCAGCAGTGGTGCTGTGCTCTTGCACGAGTCATTTGGCTCTTGCAAGAGCATGGAACCAAAATATGCTCATGGGCTAGCAAAATTTTAACAACCCACCTCCATAAAACAAGGACAGTGATCTACTAGGAACTACAGCTGTCCGTGGTAAAGATGAGCAGCTGGAGCAAATGACAAGAACCTCTTGCCACCCATCCAATTCTCATCACACTTCTCTTGTGTTCATCTTTCCAGTTACACATTAGAAAGTACCTGGTGAGATCGTGCTGAACCAACATCCGGTATGCAGTAGGAGCTGTGCAGAAAGTCGTGATTGGGTATCGGTTGAGAGTCTGAAAGGAGGCAATGGAAGTACAACCATTATTGCAACCTCAAATTCTGGTTTTGGAGCATAGGGTGAGATCCAACGTTAGGAGGGTAGCTTTCGGTGGGACGTCAGAAGGCACTTTCAAAAGAAGCTCTCTTTATAAACATCAGAAAAATGGGTATGCAGTGTAACAATGTACACAGACGGATTGCCCATCTCCTTAGCTTCTCCCTTCTGCCAGGTAGACCTCTCTTTTGACAGCCCCAGATCACTCTGGGTGGACTTGAGCTGATCTGGGGTGATCCCATGCTGCCTCAACCTGATCCAGCTGAAAGAGGTCTACCAGAATCAGAAAGATCCAGTTTGGGACCCAGTGCACAGCTCTAGATTCTACACACTCACATATCCCTCTCTATCTTCCGCCCAGGGAATCAAGAGGCATTATCAGAGTTGAAGGACTCATTCTAGCTGGGCAAAAGTGGTCAAGGAGGCTGCAAAGCCGGACCAGTGAGGGTTGTGGCTTGGAAAGGGGTGTGACCTAGGGGGAGTCCGGTAGGCCTTCTTTAGAAGCATAGAGGGCTTTATTTGGGTCCAGACCTTGAGGTTCCTCATTTCTGGTCCACAGACCCTACATAGCCTGGCAGAGGCTCTTGAGATCCTCAGACCTGAAGTCTTTTCCATATTTGCCAATGCTTGAATCTGAAACTTTTTGCATGAAATGCTCATCCCTTACAACTGAACCCTTTCCTTAAAAGTGAACCTATGACCTGCATGCAGGATGTTATGTATGCAGGCATTGTAGACTGAAGCCAGGCTGCATGAATGCAATGCAGGCCTAGGCCTTCAAGCCTCCTGGAGCTCAGGAGCTTCATCTGCATAACAAAAGACAGAAAGGATTCTAAAACCCTCCAAAGACATTCTTAATAGGTGGCAGGCTGCCAATCGCTGCTGAGATAGGGCCAGTGTTGTGATTCGCTAATTGCAGCATTAAGGCAGCCTATCACAGGTGGTGGGTGTGTTTTGCCTCAGCCGGCTTAAGGTATATATACTAGGCCCAGTGTCCCTGTTTGTCATTCTTGTTCTTCTTGTTCCTGATGATCCAATAAATCCTTTTTGAGCTGAATCTCAGTCTTTGGTCATGACCGAACCCACCTACACTCCACAGACCTTTATTCTTACATTTATTATGACAGTGGGTTCGAACTTCAACAGGTGATGTACAAAGACACATGACCCATTGATCCACGGAGCAAACACGCTGCTCCAAGCTGACTTCACCCATCCTGTGTCAGATGTATTCCAGAATATATCTGAAGGACTCAGATTCATCCAGTGCCTGTTCAGTGAGAAAGAACACATTTGTATTGGCTGTTGATAGTCAGGATCTTGGGAAGCAGTTTACAGGCTGTCTCGGCAGAGATGTTGCACATCTGATTTAGAGGGTACGGGGAGAGCTGGTGGAGAAGTGCAAAGTCCATATGGGCAGTGGAGTAGATCAAAGAAAGAAAACTCCTCACCTCCAGCAATGCTTTGTCCCTGCTGACAGGTAAGACTTTGGGGAGGAAGTCTAGGGCCCCATTTAGCAGAATAGAAGTCCCTAGGGGGCTACAGGGAGCACATCATAATCTAAGTCAAGTCTAAAACTCTCTAATTGCACCATTGGTTGAGCCTGCTGCTCTCTTCTCCCCCACCTTGCAAGCTATGCCAAAGTTACATACATTATGTAAGTTACATAACTTGCATTAAGTAGCAGACAGTGAGACAAATAACATAGTATTGGAGGGAAACCAAACTGCAGTGCAAGAGAAACAGTGCTGACAGTGATGAATACAGTCCAGAACAGAAATCGTTGCCTTCTTACAACCTTAGTAATGGGCAATGCTGCTTTACCTGGCCCAAGGGTGCCATCTAGGGGGGAGCTGGGGGGCGCCAAGTCACACACCCCATTTTCAACCAGGGGGGTGGGCCCCGTCAATATTCCATGGCCCGTTAGGCCTAGCCAGAGCCGCGTTGGGCCCCATCAGGCCTTCCTGTGGATGTGACAGTCCCCATCAGGCCTCTTCCTGCCACATGACATCATACTTCTGCTGCCCCCCAAGAGCTGGACAGAACCCAGCACCTGTGCCCCAGCCTGAGCTTCCCATCCTTCTGATCCACCTGCCTTCCTCTTAACCTGAAGCTTTCCAATCCTGTCAGGGCCCTTTGCACCCTAATCTAAAATGGCGTTGCACTGTTTTGCCACTGCAAGAGTTTGAAAGAAGTCAACGGGCGTTACCTGCCGCTTGCTGTAAATCCAATCCCGTAACTGCAGTGGGAATGTTCCACCATTTTGGGAGACCCTGTGCTCCCACTTGTAAAGTAGATGATCATGGGCTCGTCGCTTGTTGTCTTAACGCAGTCGTGGTTGGCAGGTGCTGCTCTTAAAAACAGTGACATCGTACGGGATCAATGTGAAACATGCATTTCATGAATGAAACCCCCTGGCAAGCTTCCCAAACTACACCAGCTTGGCACAAATCCAATGGATTGCTGTACAGCATCCAAGTTTCTCGGCCACCAAGAAGTTTTCTGGGCATGCTCCAAAGACCCCCCAAATTTGTCCATTTATATAAATTTAAAATGGATTATATATTTTTAGTGTGTGGTCTCGTAAGTATCCCACTGTAATGCCAAAAGGATTTCTGTGCCTGTCAAGCTCTTCCAAATTTGTCTATTAAAAAAAATATTTAAAAAATGTTTTAACTAATCACTCCTGAAGAGCCCCTGCTGTGGTGTCAAAAGGTTTTTGTGATCTTACTGATCCCCCCAAATGAGTTTTTTTTTTAAAAAAGAAATAAAATTGGCTATCCCCACTTTTTCACTTCAGCTCCAGCCCCCTTAACACATGACCCTTGAAGGGTTTGTTGTGGGTCAGTCTGGCCCTAGGCCTGAAGATAGTTATCCACCCTTGGTTCTATCTATGCTTCCACCTACACCCAGCTGGTAAATAAATATCAATGTTACAAAACATCAGTGAGTCCTCAGTGATATCCTTCCAAAGAAAGCTATAACTGAGTAAGTGTTGTACACCTGGAACCTCTTAGCAGATTGAGCATAGCAATTGGTTGCTCTCATTTCATGCTCTGTCCATTGCAGTACTTACTGGAAGAGATCCTTGAAGTTCAGCCAGCCATCTCTGCTGCTGTCGGACACAAGAAGCTTGGTTTTCAGAAAACTGCATTCGGACAGGACTGAGTCCACTGCAGGGGCCAACGTGTCGCTGACCACGATGCATTTGGCTTTGGAAGCCTGGAGCCTGTAGGAGATGTCTTTGGCGGTTAACTGGGGCGTCCCTGGGATGAAAACAATGCCTAGAAAGGAAGCAGGCAATGAAGTGAGCAGAGAACCCAGAAAGTCTCCAGTGGTGTATCATTTGAGGATAATGCGGTGGTTAAAGCAGGTGTGCTGAACCTCAGATAAATGAATCAGTAGCATAAGAACATAAAGAAGAGCTCTACTGGGTCAGAACAAAGGTCCATCTAGATTAGCATACTGTTTTCACAGTGGCTGACCAGATGTCTCTAGGATGCCCATTGTGATGGCCTGGGACTCGGGCTCGGACTTGGAGCCAGAGGAGTCTCAGTCCACACCAGATCCTTTGCCTAAGGCGGCATCTGAACCTAGTCTGGGGCCTGATTCTGAAGAGCCCCAGTCTGCACAGGTTCCCCTGCAACAAGCACCAGCTGGGCCGAGTCAGGGGCCTGAGCCTGCCCTGGCTCCAGATGCGGGGATTACCTTGTTGCCCTCTGCTGTGCAATCACTTACAGCTGCTCTACTACCAGTTGGGTCAGGAGAGGCTGAGGCGGCCTCTGGGTCTAGTAACCCATTGACATCTCCCGAGCTGCAGAGACTGAGGTCTAGAGAAGGAGAGACCTGAGTACTCGCAGGAGGAGTGTTCGCCTTCGGACGAGACAGGGAGGTGAGTCACTGGGGGATCAGGACTGGCTGTTACCCCGACAGAGATAAAAGGCTGTCGGACCCCATCCCAGGTTGCGGGAGCAACATTGCTGTTTGCCAGAACCTACCTGTGATCCTGTGCCTGACCTTGCCTGGTTTCCTGCCTTGTGTCCTGCCTTGGCCCTTTTGGACTGACTCCTCGTGGAACCCTTGGATTTGGGACCGGACCTGGACTGCGTTACTCGGGTTATCCCCGGGCCCAGCACACCCATAAAAATAGTGTAATAATTCTCTTCCACTCATGATCCCAAGCCACTGTTATTCAAAGGCATACTGCCTCTGATACCTGAAGGTAGCACAAAACCACCAGGACTAATAGCCATTGATAGCCTTATCCTCCATGTGTTTGACTAAGTCCCTTTTAAAGCCTTCCAAGCCTTCTTCTAAAGGTTTATCTAGAACTGGTTCTGCTCTGCCTCCGCAGTCGGAGGCAGGAATTCTTCTGAATACCACTTGCTGGAAATCGCAGGAGGGGAGAGTGCTCTTGTGCTCAGGTCTTGCTGAAGGATTTCCCACAAGGATCTGGGTGGCCTCTGTGAGAACAGCATGCTGATCTGGATGAGCCATTGGTCTGATCTAGCAGACTCATCTTATGTTCTTATTCTGGGAAATAATGTCGCAGCCGAAATAAAATTTCATATGTTGCTAGATAAGCAAAGGGTTAAGACACATGGAGTTTCTCCTGTAAATTCCTAGAGATGGGGCTTTGTGAGGTCACATCCTTTGCTTGCCCTGGCAGGAAAAGTAAACATAGGAAAATAATCGTTACTACTTCCTTAAATGTATTTTTAACCTTCTGTTGGAAGCTGCCCCGAGTGGCTGGGGAAACCCAGCCAGATGGGTGGGGTAGAAATAAATTATTATTATTATTATTATTATTATTATTATTATTATTATTCCTTCCTGCTCAGAGCTCAGTTTTCTTTCTTCGCCATGTAGCCAACAGAGAAAGGATGCTACTAGATTCCAATTTTTTTATTTAAACCATGTATTTTGTAATCTAGAAGTTTATTCTGCCTTGTTTGTTTTTCACTGCTGCTTACTGCTGAACCAAGTCTGAAGCTTTATGTAAGTGAACAGTAATTTTATTCTTACATTACATTACAATTAAACCAAATGAAAGGGATAAAATGGGAAGATCTAGTCTGCTAAAGCATCCTAGATAATTATTAATAAGGTTAAGCAACCTTTGCCCCAGAAGTTTCTACGTTTGATGCTGCAAAGGGATGCTAAATTTTAAGCTCTGCTAGCTAAACATTGGACTCACACAAGTAAGAGGAAGGATAAATAATGAAATAATATCCTATCCTGCCCTCCAAATCCACCCAACACTAATGACTATTTTCTTGCCCATAATATTGACTAACCTGTCCGCATACAAGCCACACTTAGTAGCCACCATTCTGGAATCCGGGGTAGAACTGTCATGATCCGGTCACCTCTTTGCAAGCTGCATGGACCAAGGAGCATGTTGGCAGCTTTCTGGGATAAGACTCCCAGTTCCTCAAAGCTCCACTTCACCTCTTTGCTCTGGTCATTCACCCACCAGAAGGCTGGGTTTGGAGATCTCTTTCCTTCCTAACAGATAACCCAAAAAGCTATAATAAGATGAAAGACAACTAAAAATGGTGCATAATCCACAGGGCCAAGCACATGCACCAATCAGATAGGATTTTATGACCAACAGGGAATGGTAAGGGAAAGATAGAGCGGGCAGGAGTACCCTAGGAATAGACTTGCCTTGGAAGCGGTCATCATACGGAGCTGTCTTATACTGAGTCAACTCATGGGCCCATCTAGCTTGGTATTGTCTACAATGAATTGATGTGGCTCATCCCTGAGGGGGCACTTCCGGGTGAGCACTGTTTGTTTTTAGCTCTGCAGTTTGCTCAAGTTTTTATCGTTTTAAATACCTTTTGAAGTCCTAATTGTTCCAAAACCGTTTCTTTCTTTTATTTGGTTGTATTACTGTAAGCAACTGCGTGTTGTTGTTTTTTAGGTAAAGGTAAAGGGACCCCGACTCTTAGGTCCTGTTGTGACCGACTCTGGGGTTGTGGTGCTCATCTCACTTTATTGGCCAAGGCGTACAGCTTCTGGGTCATGTGGCCAGCATGACTAAGCCACTTCTGGCGAACCAGAGCAGCACACGGAAACGTCGTTTATCTTCCCGCCGGAGCGGTACCTATTTATCTACTTGCACTTTGAGGTGCTTTCGAACTGCTAGGTTGGCAGAAGCAGGGACCAAGCAACGGGAGCTCATCCCGTCACGGGGATTCGAACCGCCGACCTTCTGATCGCCAAGTCCTAGGCTCTGTGGTTTAACCCACAGCACCACCCGTGTCCCGTTGTTGTTTTTTATCAAGAACTTTTTTTATCTTATTGTGTGTTTTGGCTGCGGTGAGCCTGCATGTGTGTTGGGAGTTGCCCTTTGCTTGGCGTTCTTTTTTGGTATCTTTTAAATTTTATTGCTGGATGGCATACTCTCCAGTTAGTTGCTGAACTGCCTAGAGTTTCTGCTTCTGTCTCTGCTTCTTCTGGTTGAGAGGAAAAGATAACCTCTTGCCCAGGCATAGGCAAACGCCGGCCCTCCAGCTGTTTGGGACTACAACTCCCATCATCCCTAGCTAACAGGACCAGTAGTCAGGGGTGATGGGAATTGTAGTCCCAAACATCTGGAGGGCCAGAGTTTGCCTATGCCTGGTCTTGCCAGTGACGGCGTTTGCAACAAGAGAGGAAAGGTTCCTGTCTTTGTTTACCCCCATTTACCGCTGGCAGCTTTCCTTTTGTCGGTGAAGTTGCTACAAGGAGTTGCTAAAACTATTCCTGACATCGAAGGGAAAGTTATAAATTACAGGGGGCTGCATATGCAATATAATATGAAACAAATCTCTGCAATGAATGGCAACAGTTCTCCTGGGTTTCAGACAGCGATCATTCCCAGGTCAGAGGTCATTCCCAACCTGGGATCTCAGACATGCAAATTATGTGGTCTGCCACAATGAATGGGAGGGGAAATTCACTTCTGTTTGCATTTTAATGAGAAAATACCTAATTTGGACTTTTTGAACCAAAATGTGAACTGAAACATGGTTATCCTTTGAAATTTTCATCTCTCTGAAGTTTGTGATGCAGTTCTCCAACCAAATGGTAAATACAAAAACACATATATTAAGGGAAATTATGCACAAAGAATTGCATTTGTTCATGAATATGACATACCAACATGTATTACATTAGGTAAAAGAGCTTTCCAATATGCAGGTTGGTTAAAAAACCCCCCACAAAAAACACTGCTAGGAGAAATTCGCAGGCAAATGCTGATGAATTTTCGTGAGGATTAAAACAAATAATCACAAATTGTTGCAAGAATGTGGAGATTTAAAATTGGAAAATTAAGGAAACCAGAGACGTCAAAACTGGTTGATTCATCGATACCTGTCTACAACTGAATTAGATCCATAGTCAGCCCAGGTAACTCAAGGCAAATAAAGGGAGCTTACAGAAATCATGGATCAGAATCCTACCAATGACTAGAGTTAGATAACCCGTGTGACCAAATCCAAGACTTCCTTCAGTCTCTTAGTTTGGGGAACATGTAACTGAACAAAACCACATGTCCCCTGTACTCCAAGGAGAACATAAAAGCACACCTATAGTACCATCAATATCCTGTTTTCCTGCCAGCCATGAATGTCTTCTTAAAGCAGACAAATTCATACCTTTTCCACTTGGGCCCACCTGTCCAGAACATCACTAGCAAAATTGAAGTACTTGGGCACTTCCTGCTCACATCGGTTTATAGCTTCGTAGTGTGAGGTGATTGGAGAGGCAAGGTGTCTTTTGACTTGATGGAGCAATGTGTGAGGTGGCCGCAGATTCCAGAAGCATTTAAACAAGGTCTTCATGGCACCAGAGCAAAAGGCAGCTTGAGAACATCAACTGAGTTGGATTTTTCTGCAATGACGTGTTGTAAAAGCAGAAATGTTTTTCTGGAAAAAAACTTTTGCAGTTAACAGAAACATCTGATACATTAGGAACATTGCAAAATACGTTATACCAAGTCAGTATTGTGTTAGATGTGCCAATAGACTGACTTGCAGAATAATTCTGACTACACACTAGAGGTTGACTGATTCCACAGAATTACTCGAAAGCATACAGGGGGGATGTTTGATGTTGGCTTCTCCAGTTTTGCTTGTTTGTTCTTGTTTGAGGTAAAGATCTTGAATCCAGGAGATCAGGGAGGTTGTGAGCAACTTGGGGGAGAGCATGTGGGGCTACCTTTGAAGGTGATCTGGATACTGCAACTAATCCAGAATGCGACAGCTAGATTGGTGACTGGGAGTGGCCACCGAGACCACATAACACCAGTCTTGAATGACCTACATTGCCTCCTAGTACATTTCCAAACACAATTCAAAGTGTTGGTGCTGACCTTTAAAGTCCTAAACAGCCTTGGCCCAGTATACCTGAAGGAACATTACCACCCGATCGTTCAGCCCACACACTGAGGTCCAGCTCCGAGGGCCTTCTGGCGGTTCCCTCACTGCGAGAAGTCAAGTTACAAGGAACCAGGCAGAGGGCCTTCTCAGTAGTGGCGCCCACTACCCAGGGAGACCAGGGTTCAAATCCCCACTTGGCCATGAAATTCACTGGGTGACTTTGGGTCACTCACTGCCTCTGGGCGTAGCCTACCTCACAGGGTTGTTGTTGGATTAAATGAGAAGGGGGGAAGTTGTGTATGCTACCTTAAGTTCCTTGGAGATATAACACCGGTCTTGAAAGACCTACGTTGGCTCCCAGTATGTTTCCGAGCACAATTCAAAGTGTTGGTGTTGACCTTTAAAGCCCTAAACGGCCTCGGCCCAGTATACCTGAAGGAGCGTCTCTACCCCCATCGTTCTGCCCAGACGCTGAGTTCCAGCGCCTAGGGCCTTCTGGCGGTTCCCTCATTGCAAGAAGCAAAGCTACAGGGAACCAGGCAGAGGGCCTTCTTGGTAGTGGCGCCTGCCCTGTGGAATGCCCTCCCATCAGATGTCAAAGAGATAAACAATTACCTGACATTTAGAAGACATCTGAAGGCTGTTCAGGGAAGTTTTTAATGTGTGACATTTTAATGTATTTTTAATCTTTGTTGGAAGCCACCCAGAGTGGCTGGGGAAATCCAGCCAGATGGGCAGGGTACAAATAATAAATTATTATTATTATTATTGGAGACAAACGTGGGACATGAATCCAATAAAGAAATAGTAAAGGATTATGCTCACTTGTGACGGGTACAAGGGTTTTTTGGTTTTTTTGTTTTGCAAAAGCTTCTTCTAGGCCTATAACAATCTTTTAAAATAGAATTGGGCAGGGTTTGTCAAACCAGCTCATTTCACCACCCCCCTTTTGGGCAGTGGGGTATTGCTGTTCTCATTAAGCTTCTGGTTTTTGTTCTGCAAGACTGTTTGTGCATGAACCTATCTTTCCCTGAAGCCGCTGCACACAGGCTCATTATATTAAGTATTCTGTGTGCTTAATGATAACGGGGGAAAAGGTGCATTGTGGGTCATTTTCAAAGACGGCTTGTCATTGAGAGCACAAAAACGGCACTTTAGGTGGGGAATGTTTTCCAGCTTGCAGGGTGGATCAAGAACTGGGTCGCAGACCATTTTTGACAAATGGATGGGACCACCCACCTGTAAATCATCTGATGTCATTACTGTGTCAGGTGACAACTTCAAAGCCCAGGTAGGGCTGGGAATGCCCCCTGCCTAAAACCCTGGAAAGCTGCTACCTGTCTGTGTACACAGTACTGAGCTGGGTAGGCTAGTGGCATGAGACAGTTTCTATGTTAACTATGATAACTATTGTACAGTGGTACCTCTGGTTGCAAACGGGATCCGTTCCGGAGGCCCATTCGCAACATGAAAAGAGTGCAACCCGCAGCGGCGCATCTGCGCATGCACGGGTTGCGATTCGCAGCTTCTGCGCATGCACGTGATGTCATTTTGTGCATGTGCGAGCGGCAAAACCAGGAAGTAACCCTTTCCAGTACTTCTGGGTCACCGCAGGACGTAACATGAAAGAACGTAACATGAAGCAGACGTAACATGAGGTATGACTGCAATGAAATTTGTGATGTCCTATATTTAATAAATAACCCCTGAATAGAGGTGAAATCAGAATGATCACCATCTCGTGTCAATTTCTTTGACACAGCAATGAACATAACTTCCTTGAACCAGTTACCTAGGGCCAGTGCTTTTTTTCCTGGGGGGACGCAGGGGTACGCATACTCCTAAACATTTTGTGAATTTTGTACTTTTGTGCATTTACTTTTCCCGATTTGAACTATAAAATGGTGGTTTTCTTGAGTCAAAATGAGAGTAACCCTAAACATGTTTTTTTAGGGGGAAAAGCACTGCCTAGGGCATCGCATGAAGTGTCTCTCCAGTCTTGAGTGGATACTAACTGAACAGCTACCAGAAGGTAAACGAAGAAGATATGCTTTACCTTTGTCAAAAACAGGCAAAATATGTCATCTAGGACCCAGGATTTCATTTTGACCTGTGAGCACGCCAATTTCTGTAATCACGTGTGGCAGCCATTTATGGAAGATCAGTTTTCAATTTGACAAAATGCTTCTACACTTTATTTTTCTTTCACCCCGTGCACCACATGGTTGGTTTTATGCTATTGAAGCAGAATTTAAACTCGTTGAGCTAATAAATAAGATGGACCAGTGCTATGACTTGGTATAAGGGGAGCATCCCAGGCAGCGGCGGAGCAAGCCAATCAGGCGCCTGTGGCGGTGTGCATGCCCTGTGCCCAGGGGCGGGGCCAGCAGCCCGTGGGGCGGGGCCAGCCTGGGCAGGATGCTCCACAGGGCGCCTGAGGAGTCTGCCTGCCTCCTCCCACTCATCTACCTGACAGCTGAGGGGGAGGTGGCAGGCGGACCATTTGGGGCAACGAGGAGTCTGCCTGGCACCCAAGCCACTGTGTCACTCCCAGGAAAGACGCGTGGCTCAGACGCACTGCAATCCCCGTGGTGAGTGCCACCCGGCATTTTGTCACCCCCCTCAGTGGTGACACCAGGGGCGTACCACCCCCACTGCACCCCCTTCCTCCACCCCTGACCCTAGGTTCCTAAAGTGTTAGTAGCTTTAACAATTCAAAGAGGGAGCAGTCTCGATTCTCTTTGCAGCGAGCCCTGTCCCCTATCTCTAATTGTGTGGGAATTAAGCCACGTGGCCTGCTGATAAGGCCATGGACATTTTTAACCAGAGCAGACCCAGGCTAGGTCCCCTTTCTCCTCTTCTGTGGTGTCTGCAACATCCTGGAAGGCCAGAATGAGAGCTCTGTGGCTGCTTGTCCTGACTGGTTTAGTGTGCCTTCCTCTTTCTACTGCAGAAGGTAGCATTGGCCCATTGGAGAGGAAACCAAAGAAAGCTAAACTGTCCCAAATCAAGGAGGAGGACAATGTTCTGGTGCTGAAAAAGAGCAACTTTGACAGGGCTCTGAATGGAACACAGTACCTGCTGGTGGAGTTCTGTAAGTACTTCTTCTTCCAAAAGAGATATTTCTATCTATCTATCTATATCTATCTATCTATCTATCTATCTATCTATCTATCTATCTATCATCTATCTATCTATCTATCATCTATCTATCTATCATCTATCTATCTATCTATCTATCTATCATCTATCTATCTATCTATCTATCTATCATCTATCTATCTATCTATCTATCTATCTATCTATCTATCTATCACTACATTTCTATTTCCTCTTTCCTCCAAGGAGCTCAAGGTGCCATACGTGGTTCTGTTCCTCTTCATTTTGGCCTCTCAACAAGCCTGTGAGGTAGGTTAGGCTGAGAGACTGTGACTGGCCCAAGGTCATTCCATGAGTTTCATGGATGAGCAGGGGTTTGAACCTCAGTCTAACCACTAGGCCACACTGGCTGATGAGCTAATCTTCACAAAATGGGCACTTTAAACCTGAATGTCTAACAGTGCTGGGGATGTAGGGTAAATTTTATTCAGCTCTCATTTAAAGGTTAATCTGCCTAATTTGTACTTTCGGGAGAGGGGGGAGTACAAGAACAGAAACACAGCCATCCTGCGAAATTTGCACTTCTCTGAATTTTGTGGCGCAGTTTGTCAGGCAACTCATATATACAAAAGCATATATTAGCGTAAAGTGTACCTGAAGATACTTACATTCATGCTAACAACATGCAAAAATGTGTGATATTAGGGGAAGTCACTCTACAAAAATGTAGATATTAGGCAAAATTGTGTGTAAGGAGAAATTATCACTAAAATGCTGGTGAATTTTCATGAATATCACACACACACTGATGTGGAAATATGAAGCAAACTTAAGAATGGAAAAATGAGAAAATGAGGGAAACAGAAATCAACATATTTGCCTCGTGGCACCTTAAACTAACTGTGCAATCCTTACAATGTCTGCTCAGAAGCAAAATAAGTCCAATTGAATCAATGGGAATTACTTCCAATGTTGCCCAGAAAAGAATACTTCCCTTGGGGTGAAAAGGTCTCCCCATCTCTTATTTATTCTACCCTTTCCATGGGCTCGTTGAGCTGGGGTATCTAAAGGCCAACTAGTCCACTCGCCAAGCCAAATTTAGGACTTCTAAATCTCCCCCACTCCTAACTAATATAGAAACTGCAGCCAATGATCTGCTTCAAGCAAAGAAGAAGCATATTATAAGAGAATCTAGATGCTGTGAAAGCAAGTCAAGGCGCCGTGCCCTTATTTTCTCGCTGCATTATGTATACCAGCTCATGGTGTGTTCCTGCTGTTGACTTTTCAGTTTAGTCCATTGGTATAAAAATATGCCAAGGTTGATTTTGGCTTTGATCTAGCAATAGTTGTAGTCACTTATTAACTTTTTAGCAAACTGAAAAATCAATGCAAATAATGAGCATCCATTATTAGTGCAGAACGATTTTGTGGATATATGTTTTGCTAAAACATATACAGAAGAATTCTGTATATGTATATGTATATGCATATGTATATGTATATGTATATATATATTCTTCTGTGTATGTATTCTGTATATGTATTCTTCTGTATATACAGAAGAATTCTGTTTGAAGTTTTGACAATGGGACTTTGGGGCAGCAAGTGAACTTGTCGATTCTGTTTTTGTTTTTTTCTGTTTCCCTTTATTCCAGTTCTCCATATTTCTAGGTTTGTGATTATTATTATTTTAAGTCTCCATGGATGCCCATTAGCATTTCAGAACATTCCCCCCCTAATATACAGAGTTCTGAATGCAGTTTTTCCTGAAGTAAAAAAAAATGCAAGTAATTTCCACTGATATAATGCATTTTAATACGTTGTTTTCATGAATATATGTATTTCTATGCATATTGGTTGGCTCGGAAAACAGCATCGAAAAACACAAAGTGCAAATTTTAAAGGATAATTGTGTTTTGGTTTGCATATTGCTTTGGAAAGTGGTAGGTTCATGTTACAATTTGAACAGAACTGAATTTCTCCCCTCTCCCTGGAGACTAGTCATACATGCCTTTCTTACAAAAAATAAACAAAGATAAAGGAGGTGAATATTGTATTGTGTGTTTTCTATGCGGTGGGGGAACACACACACATTTTAAATGTAAAATGTGTTATTGTCTGTGAGTCACTGATTTTCCTGGAAGAGGCTTATTCATGCAGCTTACTCTTTGACCTTCTTATGTAACAGTGGGGGGAAAATGCATATTTTTTCTTCCGACAAAGAAAAGTATGTTCATTAGAATTATGAAACTCTGGAGGATCAAAAATTTGTTATCTAGAATGGGGTGGGGAAGGACTCTCCCCATTCCCTCCACTTCCATGGGTGCATCTAGGGACTTTCTGCAAGCTCCCTACCTACCCCTGTGCTGTGACCCTTTCCCTATAACGGAAGCACTGATGGACACTGAGCAAAACCCCAAAATAGCATATTGCACAGTGCCCACAGCTGTCTGCATTTTTATTTTTTATTTTTTTTGTAATTTGAGAGTGAGGGGTGGTTGCCAGGGCGCACACACACAACTTTGGCTTGTATCTAGCAAAGTTCTACTCAGAGTAAACCCATTAGAATCAACGTCCCTAAGTTCCAGTGCTTTTTTTCTGGGTACACAGTACTGGCAACTTTCCCTCCCACCAAATGTTTAAAGTGTGTAACGTACATCACAACATCATGGTGAATGCCAGCACCTTTTCTTCGAAAGAAGAAGCACTGATCATGTTCATTAATTTCTACCCTGAGTAGGACTAGAGTTGGATACGGACATTTGTTCACAGGGCAGGCAAAAACAGAGTGCCCCAACTCCTCCTCTAAAATATTTAAGCCTTTTTAGTACTCACCAGTCCTCAGGAGTTGGGGAGTGGGTGGACGTCTTGACTGAGCCTCTCACTATGACTGCTGTGTCCCTGGTTCCCCTCTGCAGTTCCTTTTCTGTGTCCCGTGCCTGGGTTGTTGTTTTCAGGCAAAAGTGAAAGCTTGCTCGCAGCTGTAGCCTGAATTGCCTGGCCTGACTGTCATACAATCTGTGCAGCAGGGGTGGGACAAAGTCCAGCCTTGGCTTGGAGCGGTGCCCTCGATGCTCACATCTGCTGTGTGTAGTGAGGGGTACCCCATTCCTTCCTTTCTTTACTTATCTTTAGTGGTAGCTGCTGCCTAGCGAGACTGGTAAGGCAGGAGACCAGCAGTGGGTGGAGGCAGAGGCAATAACAAGCAAGAAGTCAGTAAGAAGAATGGCATGTGGGGGTTGGCCGGAGGCAGTCTGAGATTGATGGGGCCATGCAAAATTTGCCTGAATAGGTCAGCCTCCACTGCTTAGAAACTGCTTCCCCTCTGCAGTGGAGACCCCCAAAGCAGCAGCAGCAGCTGCTATTATTAGTTTATTATTATCATTAGTTTATTTATTCCTCAAGGAGCTCAGGGTGCAGCAAGATAAGCTTTCATCATGGGATGGGGCAGGGAACCTCAGGCCGAGGGTCTGAATGCAGCCCTCTCTCTACCAGGCCCTTAAGACTCTGCCCAGACCACGCCCCAGAGGCCACGCCCTTCACTGGCTTGGCTATGTGCCCTGATCTAGCGATTTCGCTAGGCTGGGGTGTGTCCTCAAATGGTGATAAAACCTCTTGCTTGCCTGGATAGAGGTTAGAAAGTGCATGTCTGACTAAACTGATTTTTCCCATGGCCACCACAAGTATGTGGCCCCCGGAATGAGGGAATGTGGCCCTCAGGCTGAAAAAGTTCCCCATCCATGTTGTTTTCTAATGATGCACCACTTTGTTGTTGTTGTTTAGTCGTTTAGTCGTGTCCGACTCTTCGTGACCCCATGGACCACAGCACGCCAGGCACTCCTGTCTTCCACTGCCTCCCACAGTTTGGTCAAACTCATGCTGGTAGCTTCGAGAACACTGTTCAACCATCTTGTCCTCTGTCGTCCCCTTCTCCTTGTGCCCTCCATCTTTCCCAACATCAGGGTCTTTCCCAGGGAGTCTTCTCTTCTCATGAGGTGGCCAAAGTATTGGAGCCTCAGCTTCACGATCTGTCCTTCCAGTGAGCACTCGGGGCTTAAGAATGGAGAGGTCTGATCTTCTTGCAGTCCATGGGACTCTCAAGAGTCTCCTCCAGCACCATCATTCAAAAGCATCAATTCTTCGGCGATCAGCCTTCTTTATGGTCCAGCTCTCACTTCCATACATCACTACTGGGAAAACCATAGCTTTTACTATACGGACCTTTGTTGGCAAGGTGAGGTCTCTACTTTTTAAGATGCTGTCTAGGCACCACTTTACCCCACTGAATTATATGCTTAGGAACTATTATTATTATCATATTTTGCTCCAACCCTACCTGCAGGGCTCTCAGAGCAGCATACATGGTTCTCCCCCTGGTGTTATCCTCACAACGACCCTGTGAGGTAGGTTAGGTTGAGAGATTAGTGACTGGCCCAAGGCCACCCAGTGAGTCTCATGGCTGAGTGGGTGATCTGAACCTGGGTCTCTCTGACCATAGGTTCAACACACTATACTTACAGCCGCATTCCTTTATGCAGTCGGCGATGTTGAAAGATTTCCAACGCTCAGCCGCATTGAGACTGGGATCAGCATCCATAGCGTTGCAGACCCGCGAGAACATAAGACTCGTGTACTTGGCCTTGAAGCAGCGAACTACGCCTTGGTGGAGAGGCTGGATGACAGAGGTGGTACTATGGGGCAGAAAGACAACTTCCACGTCACTATGAGCAAACCAGACTCCCTCGGGGTGGCCAGGAGCATCGTCGACAATCAGCAACACCTTAAAATCAATTCCTTTCTCTTCGAGGTACTCCTCAACCTCTGGAATGAAGCATTGGTGGAACCAATCCAGGAATACTACTGCCATCACCCAAGCCTTTTTTCTCCATTACCAGAACGAGGTGTTTGTCTTTGCCTTTTGGGGCATGAGGATTTGCAGATCCACAGAGCAAGCCAGGCTTTATTAAATGCCTAGCCGCATTGCAACAAAACAACAACATCACACAGTCTTGGGCTGTGTCTTTCTGCTTTTTAAATGTACGTGAGGCTGGGCATTTTCTTCCAGAAGAGCCCCATCTCGCCAGTGTTCAAAACTTGTTCGGGGAGATATCCCTTTTCTTCTATCAGTTTCTTTAACTGTTTGGAGTAGGGTTTCGCCGATTGTTTATCGGTGGGCGCAGCCTCGCCAGGGCTGTGCCCGTTTTTCAGGTTGAAGCTGTTGGCTGGCTTTGAACTCCTTCTCGTCACAAGGCCTCCCCTCTTCGGTAAGAGGTTTGAACAGTGCGTACAGGTCAAGAGCTTTTTCTCGCATCATGTTGCCATCGACGGGAACACCTTGGCCGTTCATGTCTTCCAGCCACAAGTACAAATGCTTTTCCGCCTTCACCAAAGTCTCATCTTGGCTCATCACTTTAGCCATTATGGGAGCACCCAAGGATTTCCCAAACTTGGGTCTCCAGCTGTTTTTGGAGTACAGTTTCCATCATCCCTGACCACTGGTCCTGCTAACTAGGAATGATGGGAGTTGTAGTCCAAAAACAACTGGAGACCCTAATTTGGGCAACTCTGTTCTAAATGCTACATCACACTGACTCTCTGTCAAAATGGGAACCAACTGCTATTCATGCCAGCTTCTGCATGTTACCATTCACCCTAAGTAGCAAAATAGATTGGGCCAAATAGATTGGGCTGCCCTGGTTGGGACTCCAGTCACAAATTGCCCTAAGACCCATGATTCTTGAATATCCCCACCCCCAAATGTGGTTACATAAAAGCCTAACAGGCAAGGATCAAAAGTCTTCTGTTTAAGTTCTCTTCTCCATCGAATACCATAGAAGACATTAGATGAAATAATTAACGTGCCAAGGAGGCTGCTGGGTATTATTTCAAGGCGGCTGATGGCTGTGGCAGGCTAGAGGATGATTAATGGAGGTCTCCTGGTAATTATGATGAAAATAAATGTTTCGGGGATTTGCAACTGATCGGCATGTTAAGATGAACAGATTAAAACCTTCTAGCCATTTATCAAAAGTCTAATGAAAGTGACTGTCCCATGCTGGTTTCGGATGGGACAGTTACATAATACGGTGTCTTGAGGAATAAATACAGGAAAGTTATTTATTTCTGCATTCAGATGGCTGTAATGAGCCATAACTTTCTATGCTACCTCAGCCTTCTCTCCCACTGTTGCAGAGGATGCTGTGACCATTGGTCATGCTGGCTGGGCTAATGGGAGCTGGAGGCCAGCAAAATCTAAAGGGGCTTGGTTGGAAGGGATCTTTTATTTTAATGGCTGTCTGCTCTCAAGGTCGCTTTAAAGAGAAAGGAGAGGAGAGGCTCTGTGGTTAAAAGAACTCTTCTGCATCTGAGTCCAGCATTCGCTCTCTCCTGCTCATCAACCTGAGAACTGGAATACAGAGTTGATGCCTGGGTGTCCTCACCTGGGACCCAGGTGGCTGTTGTGGGTTACCTTGGGTTACAGTCGCTTCAGGTTGCGTTTTTTTGGGTTACAGACCGCCGAAACCTGGAAGTACCAGAACGTGTTACTTCTGGGTTTTGGCGGTCACGCATGCGCAGAAGCACTAAATCACGCTTTGCACACACGCAGAAGTGCCAAATTGCAACCCGTGCATGCACAGAAGAGCAGACACAGGTTGCGAACGCTGTAGGTTGCGAACATGCATCCCGCACGGATCATGTTCGCAACCCGAGCGTCCACTGTATGTCAGAATCCACAGTGCGCAAACCCCTATGCAATTACATCCTCTGTCACAGAACATGTTTCTGATACACAACTGACCACGGCCTGCTATGTGCATGAACACATTCTCACCGTCACAACCACAACATATCTTTGCCACTGCCCTGTACTGGAAATGCGTTGGAAATAAAGCCATCTCTCCCCTGCCTGCTTATTTTGCAAGGAATTCAGTGCTGCCTTGGCCTTGTTTAACAAAAAGCAGCTACCTAGCTAAACAGAGATTTTTAATGCGTTTGTTTTACACACTTGATGTAACGTTCATTAAATCCCAAAGTCAGAGATCTCCAGTATCGGAGCATCTCTGTCAATAGAGTCAATTAAGGATTGAGATCCCTTTTTGTTTTCACATTGTTGAGTCAGAATCACAGAGTTGGAAGTTTAAGCATTTTCTCCTTGTAACCCCTCCCCCCCGCCACCTACGAATAGAAGATGCATTTTTATGTTTTTTATAACAATCAGGGCCTCTCTTATCAGCTCTGCATAGCAGAATGAAACTGGCCTTCAACATCAAAGCCAGGACAACAATAAATTTTCCTGATCCAGACAAGTCTTCATGTAAGAGATAGCAGAAAAGCAACATTTTGTATGGGACAGAAGAATACTGAATTTATAAGCTTTGATTAGTAAAACTTTGACAGTAAGAGTTGTTAGACAGAGGAACAGTCTCCCTTGGGAGGTTGTGGACTCTCCTTCTGTGGAGGTTTTTAAGCAGATGGCCATCTGTTGTGGATGCTTTAGTTGAGATTCCTGCATTGCACGGGGTTGGACTATATGCCCCCTTGGGTCTTTTCCAACTCTAAGCTGATTAAAGATACCTATTGCCATAGTAATTAGGAGCAAGCTGCTCTGACCAATGAAATTAGTTTTAGGGGTCTGTTATCCAATCATATTGCTGAAAGGGATCGCTCATGGGCTAATCATGTAAAGAGAATGTTATAAAAGTGCCTTGAATTTTGTATCCGGTGTCCAGAATTTGGAGAATTCCTCTGGATCATTTATTGTTACTGCAGTCTGCAATAAATCTGAACTCTTTCCATGACACTGCTGTCTTTATTTGGCTAAAGAGGACCGGTGTCATTTCCAGACCCTCTTTGTAGGGTAACAGAATCACTCTGGCTCTTGAACTGGAGGTAATCTTGTCATTGTGACTACTACTAGCCAAACCTTTCCTCGCCAAAAGGGCATGCTGTGATCTGCTGGGGTAAATTTGGCATTTTAAAACTTGTTTTACGTTGTACTTTATTTGGGCCTGAGCTAAACCTCTGTTGATGTTGCTTTGTGTTACTTTCATTCATTTTGTAACGGTCTGATAACCTGATGTTGTTGTTTAGTCATTTAGTCGTGTCTGACTTTTCGTGACCCCATGGACCAGAGCACGCCAGGCACTTCTGTCTTCCACGGTCTCCCGCAGTTTAGTCAAACTCATGCTGGTAGCTTCGAGAACACTGTCCAACCATCTCGTCCTCTGCCGTCCGCTTCTCCTTGTGCCCTCAATCTTTCCCAGCATCAGGGTCTTTTCCAGGGAGTCTTCTCTTCTCACGAGGTGGCCAAAGTATTGGAGCCTCAGCATCAGGATCTGTCCTTCCAGTGAGCACTCAGGGCTGATTTCCTTAAGAATGGAGAGGTTTGATCTTCTTGCAGTCCATGGGACTCTCAAGAGTCTCCTCCAGCACCATAATTCAAAAGCATCAATTCTTCGGCGATCAGCAATTTCTTATAGCTTTGTTGCCCAGGAATTTGCCTAATCCTCTTCAAAGCCATCCAGATTAGTGGGCATCCCTACTCATTGTGGGAGGGATTTCCATAGGTTAACTGCCTATGAAAAAGCGTTTCCTTTTGTCTGTCCTGAATCTCTCAACAATCAATTTCATTGGAACATCCCTGATACCCTACACAGTAATTGAAGTCTTGTTGCATCACAGAAGTTTCCCATCCATAGTTAATGGCACTAATACACATGCCATGTGATGTTTGTGTGGTATTTGTGGGAGATCAGTCTTTTAGTTCTGCAGCTCCTTTCCTCTGGAACTCCCTGCCTGTTGATATTAGGCAGAGCCTTCATTGCACTGTTTTCGATAGCCACTAAAAACTTTTTAAAGGCAAACCTACCCAGACACCTGATTTTATTGTGTACATTTTTTTAATGTTGATGTTATCTATGATACATTTAATACATCTACTGCTTTTAAAGCCTGCTTTATTACTATATTCAACAAATATTTTGCATTGTTTTATTAATGTATTTATTAATGCATTTATTATCGTTGAAATTTGTACACCGCTGTACAGAGCTCAAGGCAGTTCACAATATAATATATAAACTGCTTAGAGATTATTATGATTTGATTAAGCGGTATATAAATCTTGCTAAGTAAATGAAATAAAGAAATAGCAAACACACACTTCACCTGGTCACAGTCCTTCCCACTACGAAGATGTACTGTAATTCTGTTTACATTAGCATAGTTCTTTCTAAATTTGCATCTATAAATATACATTAGCATATGCAACTTGTACACAAACCCATGCCAAATCTCATTCTCTTCTGTGGTGATCAGTGCTGGATTTACGTATAAGCGAAACAAGCTATAGCTTAGGGCCCCACTCTCTTGGGCCCCCCCCAAAAAAAGTTAAAGGGGAAAAAACCCCTGGATGTACATTTCCAAAATATAAGATAAAAAACAAACAAAATCAAACCTATATACAGCAACAGTGTTTTGTGTTGTGTAGGCTCCTATAAAGTAAGTAATGAGCCCCGCCAACTAGCCTGCTCCCTAAAATATCACTGGTTTGCTCATTTTTAATATAGTAAAGGTAAATGGACCCCTGACCATTAGGTCCAGTCGTGGCCGACTCTGGGGTTGCGGCGCTCATCTCGCTTTATTGGCTGAGGGAGCTGGCATACAGCTTCCGGGTCATGTGGCCAGCATGACTAAGCCGCTTCTGGTGAACCAGAACAGCGCACGGAAACGCCGTTTCCCTTCCCACCAGAGTGGTACCTATTTATCTACTTGCACTTTGATGTGTTTTCGAACTGCTAGGTTGGCAGGAGCAGGGACTGAGCAACGGGAGCTCACCCCATCACGGGGATTCGAACCGCCGACCTTCTGATCGGCAAGTCCTAGGCTTTGTGGTTTAACCCACGGTGCCCTTTTTAATATACTTCTTCTTAATTGTATTTCAGTTCAACAATTACTTTGATAAAATACATATTCTGTTACGTGCAAGTGACTTTAGATACCTATTAGGTCCATAAATTACCAAGTAGCATATATTCAACACAAAAAAACAGCAACAACTTGTTGTTGACAAAGGACAGCTGGACATATAAAGGGCCCCATTACCTTCAGTAGCTTAGGGCCTCCTCAAACCTAAATCCGGCCCTGGTGGTGATGCTGATTATGGGCTTCCTATGGACAAGTGATTGGCTGTTGTGAGAACAGGCCGTTGTTCTTATGTTCTTCTGTGTAAGGGGCATCCTAGCCAATGTGGATAAGCAACTGCTTTTCTTTGTCTTGTTTTTCCCCAGACATCCCGTTATCTGGACCTTCTCAGAGCTTGGCTGCAGAGTTTGCCAAAGCTGCAGAACAGTTGAAGAAGGAATCTGTGGATATCCGATTTGGCAAAGTGGATGTGACCGATCAGAAAGACTTAAAAAAGGAATTCGGCATCCTGGAATATCCGACCCTGAAGTTTTTTGTAGACGGTGACAGGAAAAACCCCGTTGATTGCAAAGGTAAACCCATACGCAGCTGCAAATATGCCTGTTTGCTCACAAGGGGGAGCTTGTGCCCAGCTCTCAAGCATACAACGGAATCATTTCAAAACTTAATAAATTTGAGCACATGCAAGGGTGTTGAATAAGGACAGGGGCATTTAGGGCTGGGTGGAAAGGGGTGGGAGGGAGACAGTTTCACAAAACACTTCACCCCCCACAAAATATGCCCACTGCATTGGGAACAGTTGGGTTGTGTGTGTCTATGAAATGGAATGAAAATGCTCACTTTTCATAGCAGGGACATAAATCTTTGCTCACAAAAAGCACACTCTGAACATGTCGTCTGCCAGCATCACCAGATGCCAGCATACTCCAGAGATGGGGAACTCCTGGCCCTTCGGAGGTTGTTAGTGTTGGAATGAGGAGAGGGGGGAATGAAACACAGTGGCTGCAATCTCCATACTGCAACATTTTGTTGCAGGGTCTCATTTGGTCAAATCTTTAAAAACCGCTGTGGCGATCGCACAGGGCCCCTGGACGTTTGATGGTCTATTGACCCTGTGCCACCACTGCGATTGCTTTTTCCGCTGCCACCACCCCGTATCTCACAGGGACACACGGAGTCCAGACAGTTGTTAACATAAACAAATAATCAAGTTTATTGTTAAGTGCAGGAACAAGCTTGTGGTTTCAGTTAGTTTTTCTTGACAGTTTCTTAATCTTAGTTCCTAACAACTTCAAACTGATTATCCCCAACTATCTATCTGACTCCACCTAACAATTCCTCTCTCTCTCTCACAATACAACTCTACCAACCCACACCTAATCCTCCCCTCTTCCCTCTTCAACTCCCAAACCGCAACTGACTTTCAAAACCTCCCACTCTAACTTTTACTCCCCCCTTGCATTCCCACTGGCCAATCACATTCTCACTCATTTAACCCTTTCCTAATGACCCACCTAGGAGGCAAACGCCACAGCCGCTTTCAACTTAAGCAGATGGATTTTCAGGAGTTAAAACTTTGGATCCCTTGCCACTGGGGAAAGCTCAGCTTCAGCACTGAACAGCTCATGCACTGCTTCTCAGCACCTTTTTATTTCCCCTTTTGTTTAGCAGAAAAACATATGGGTTTTGCTTCTGACACCTAATTCAATTAGGCAGCCTGCTCAATAAGCTGTGGAATGATCCTGAAATCATTCTGGATTAAATTGCTAGTCGATATTTTGTGCAGGGTTGGGGCGTGGGCTGAACGGTGTTTTCCAGATTTGCCATGTAAATCACATCAGGACGTGCTCTTTTCGGGGTTTTCTTTAAATAATAATAATAAAAAAGAGAGTGTCTTGACCTGAACAAACCTGAACAGACGCGAAAGCTGGTGATTAGGCAGCTAATTGGCAGCACATCCAATTACACAGGAAAGGCACAATCGTGCATTAGTTAAGCCAGGAATGGGGAACCTATTTCAGCCCACGGATCACGTTTCCTTCTGGGCAATCTTCTGTGGGACACATGCCATGCCAGTGGTGGGAGGAGTCAGAGTTAAAAGTGGGCGGAGCAATGAATGTGAGTATTTACATTTAGACTCATTTCTACACCCCCCCCTCTCCCTATCTTCTGCCTCTGAAGCAACCAACCAACAGGCACTGTTAGAGTTCAGTGACATATTCCAGCCAGGCAAAAACACTCAAGGGTGCAAAACAGGACCTGTGAGAGGTGGGACAGTCCTGAGGGCCAGATAGAGAGATCTGGAGGCCGCATTCAGACTCCTGGTCTGAGGTTCCCCACTTCTCAGTTAAACTCTCTTAAGGTGTTCTGTTTGGATGTGTGAAAGGGCAAGTCGGGACATGTGGGACATTGGGCCCCATCTGTATCACACATTTAAAGCACTCACATGCCACTTTAAACAGCCATGGCTGCCCCAAAGAATCCTGGGAATTGTAGTTTGTGAAGGGTGCTGAGGATTATAAGGAGATCCACTATTCGCCTCACAGAACTACATTTACTAGTGTCCTGTGGGAAAGAGGGATTGATTGTTTAATGATTCTGGTGATTGTGTCATTCTTGCTAATAAACCTGTTGATTCTTCTTCTTCTTCTCTTTTTTTTACAGGAGTTAGAGAAGCTTCTGCCTTCATTACATGGGTCAGGAGGCAAATAGGACTCAGTACCGTACTTCTTAATAGCACAGACCAGGCCAAAACGTTCATAGACTCTGATGATTTGGTGGTGATTGGCTTTTTTAAGGTAAACTATTGTGGATGGGAATTAATGTGATGTAGCAGCAAAAAGAGCTAATGCAATTCTAGGCTGCATTGACAATGGTGTAGTGTTCAGATCAAGGGAAATAATAGTACAGTGGTACCTCGGGTTAAGTACTTAATTCGTTCCGGAGGTCCATTCTTAGTGTAGTTTAATATGTTTAGGTTGTGTTTTGTATTGTTTATATATTGTATTGTATTGGTTTTTTCCTTTTTTGGTTTTTTCTCTTTTCTCTTTTTTCTTTTTCTTTTCCTTTTGTGTAATCTTTAAAAGTAATAAATATTATTTTGGAGTACCATGAAATTTAGCAAAAAACAACAACATAATAACATCTGAGGTCCTAAACTGCAGCTGATTTAACCTGTGTGCAAATTCAGCCCTGAGTTTCACGTTGCGTCCTGTTGTTCATGTGTAACTCTTAGATGACTTTAAAGGAGGCTTAGACAAATTCATGAAAGATGGGGCTATCAGTGGCTATGAAGCGTGATGGCGATACTCTGCCTCCATGGTCAGAGGCAGAAATGCTTCCGAAGACCAGTTGCTGGAAGCTGTAGGAGGACAGAGGGCTCTTGTGGGTTTCCTACACACATCTGGTTGGCCAATGTGAGAACAGGATGCTGTACTAGATAGGCTACTGGACTGGCCCAGCAGGGCTTCTCTTATGTTTTTCTCCCCTCCCCCCTCCCATATACAGAGCCTTCAAGGTGAAGCTGTGGAGGTTTTCTATGATTCTGCAAGAGATGTCCCTGAACTTCCGTTTGGAGTAACAGCCAGTGAAGAGGTTTTTGCTGACTTTGGCATCAGAGAAGACATGGTGGTTGTGTTCCAAAAGGTATTATTAACACGTGTATCATATATGCTAACGTTAAACTCATTCTCCAGTGGGATCCCTATGTAGTGGAAACAGTGCAGAAATACATTATATGTACAGTGGTGCCTCGCAAGACGAAATTAATTCGTTCTGCGAGTTTTCTCGTCTAGCGAATTTTTCGTCTTGCGAAGCACGGAACTGCACCTCTTCAAGCAATGCACCCTGGGTATTAACAGTTTTAAGAAAAAGGAAACAAACTTGCAAGACGTTTTCGTCTTGCGAAGCAAGCCCATAGGGAAATTCATCTTGCGAAGCAACTCAAAAAATGAAAAACTCTTTCGTCTTGTGAGTTTTTCGTCTTACGAGGCATTCGTCTTGCGAGGTACCACTGTATAAGAAGCTGTAAGGGAATAGGGACAGGCCAGCAGCTTTTGGTTCTCCTCTTCTTGAACAATGTGGTGTAGTGATTAAGAGCAGTGGACTCGTAATCTGGTGAACTGGGTTTGATTCACTGCTTCTCTACATGCACATGCAGCTGCTGAGTGACCTTGGGCCAGTCACACTTCTCTGAAGTCTCTCAGCCTCACTCACCTCACAGAGTGTTTTTAGTGGGGGAGGAAGGGAAAAGAGATTGTTAGCCGCTTTGAGACTCCTTCAGGTAGTGATAAAGCGGGATATCAAATCCAAACTCTTATTATTATTCTTTCCAGCTTCTTGTTACAAGAACTCCATTATGGTCTTGGTGTCTGGACTTGTTGTTTTCCTTCAAACTCCCAATTTCCTTTCCTTTTGTGCTATGTCTTTTATATTTGAAGCCTGAGGTGATATTTTGTGATCTCCTCACAGAGCCTTTTCCTTTGCTGGAGTGAAATGCTTCAACTAAATAGCTGGATAAAATGAGAGAAGTGCAATGTTTTCACATTAGTGGAAACGGCCTCTGCTACCTGTCAAGTGATTAAACACAGCCATTATGCTTTGACCGATGGAAAAATGTTGTGGCTCTTTAAAAAAATGAGATGACTGTGTTGGATGGAAGTTGTGGTCCAGGACACCCTAGGGCTTCAGACATGGGACATTCCAAGCCCCAGCTGGAGAGGCCGAGGATTAAAACTGGGACCTTCTGCACACAAAGCAGATGGTTATCAAAGAATTGTAGAGTTGGAAGGGATCCCAAGGGTCATCTAGTCCAACCCCCTGCAATGAAGGAATCCTAGCCCCAGCCGTCCCTGGGTGGGCTTGAACCACCAACCTTCTGGTTAGCAGCCAAACACACTGACTCATTGCGCCACAGGAGGGCAGCCATTTTTCAAACATCATTTCTCAAAAGGCACAAGGCAGCAACTGAATCCAACGATTCGCCCTCCCCGTGTGAATGTTAACAGGGAATGTGGCCCGCTTTATTGTTAAATCGAATATTTCTTGTGCTCCAGGGAAAGCCCGTTCATAATGAAGCATCCGAAGAAGGCAAACTGAACAAAGTGGACCTTACTGGATTAATAAAAACATTCACCATGGATTTAGTCATAGAGTATAATCTTGAGGTGAGTTTGGAGCTGCCTGAGTGGTTGGAGTCTCAGATTAGGATTGGGGAGACCTGAGTTTGGGTCTCTACTCGATCATTAGGCTCCCTGGATGATCCGGGGCCATTCTCTATGACTGAGGGTACACTGGGATGAGTGGGTCTGTGCCCCATTTTCCCTAATAGCCCAGACTTCTCTGCTCAGCTCAATACAGTGGTACCTCGGGTTGAGAACTTAATTCGTTCCGAAGGTCCGTTCTTAACCTGAAACTGTTCTTAACCTGAAGCACCACTTACGTAATGGGGCCTCCTGCTGCAGCTGCGATTTCTGTTCTCATCCTGAAGCAAAGTTCTTAACCCAAGGTACTATTTCTGGGTTAGCAGAGTCTGTAACCTGAAGCGTATGTAACCTGAGGTACCACTGTATTCTCTACAGCAGGGATGTGAGCTGCTTCTATCTCCCTCTCCTAGTAAATGCTCCAGCTCCCAATTACAGTGGTACCTCTGGTTAAGTACTTAATTTGTTCCAGAGGTCCGTTCTTAACCTGAAGCTGTTCTTAACCTGAAGCACCACTTTAGCTAACGGGGCCTCCTGCTGCCACCACGCCGCCAGAGCACGATTTCTGTTCTCATCCTGAAGCAAAGTTCTTAACCTGAGGTACTATTTCTGGGTTAGCGGAGTCTGTACCCTGAAGCATATGTAACCTGAAGCATATGTAACCTGAGGTACCACTGTACTAGAATATCTCCAACAAGAAACTTTGAAATGGTCCCACAGACTTGCTGCCTCTGAATGGGGCAGTAAAGAATTCAGGTTCATTCATTTCATCAGGTCTACTCTAAGTAGGGCTTAGCTGACTACAACCCTCAGTCTCTTTCTGGATTGTGACCTTCATTGCCAGGTTTCTGTGAGCTCTGATGTTTTGTTTTCCAGACATCTGTGAAGATTTTTGACGTGCCCGTTGAAAATCACATTGTTCTCTTCATGGCCAAGAGCGCTGACACGTTTGGCTCAGCTTATGACAATTATACATCTGCTGCCTCGGAATTCAGAGGGAAGGTTGGTATCATGTCATTTTCTGGAGTTCTCCTGGATTGCAAATATTGGATGTCAGAGTGCTGAGGACATTGTAGATGTTTGCTTTCCTGGGATCGTCTCGCAAGCCTAGATTCAAATGCAGTTCCAAAGGCAGTCTGTAAGTGACGGACTGGGGGCAAGCAGCCGTGCAATATGAGAAATAGCCCCAGTCATATAGTTGTTTATAGGTTTGACATCTGACAGGAGGGTGTTCCACAGGGCGGGTGCCACTACTGAGAAGGCCCTCTGCTTGGTTCCCTGTGGTAGATATTTTATTCATTTATTTACACATTTATAACTTGCACTTTCATACAAATATATCAATGAAATATACAACAAAAAGCATCCATAAAGATATCATTTTAAACATGCGTGTTGAAGTTTTTTCTACAATCAAATAGTATATTTTTTAAATGAAATAAATAAATAAATAAATTGTTGTTATTGTTATTTGAATTTCTATACCGCTTTTCACTTGAGGATCACAGAGCAGTTCACAATAAAGTAAAGTAAAGAAAAGTAAAGTAAAGAAAAGAAAAGATCAGTCTTCAGGCACCGTCTAGGACAGCCATTTTGAGGCCCTAAATGCTGCTGGATTACAATCTGCACTGTCCCCAGCCAGAATTGCCAATGGTCAGGGATGATGGGAGTTATAATCAGAACAATGTCTGGGGGCCCAAGGTGGGAAACTGTTCTGGGATGTAAGGGGGTAGAAATATTTCTTGCTTCTTTTATTCTTCAGATCATGTTCATCTTTGTGGATACTGATGAAACCAGAAATGGCCGTGTGATTGAGTACTTCCGGGTAACAGAGGTAGAAGTCCCTTCCGTTCAAATCCTGAACTTGACAAGTAATGTCAAGTACAAGATGCCTGCAGATGAAGTGACCCCGGAGAATCTACGACGCTTCTGCCGGAACTACTTAGAAGGAAAAGCAAAGGTGAGCTTTTGGGATGGAAGCAAACAGGGTCACGCTTTTCATTTGGTATACCATGGCAAAGAATTTGTCGGTTTCATTGTCTGGCTCCTATTGAGCCTCACAAGTGAATCAATTGCTTTTTTTTGCGGTGTTTTATTAATGTGCATGTATAGTTAAAGTTAAACCACTCTAGAAATTGTAATGTTGATGGCAGTTGATGATTGGTGGGTTCTTTGGCTAGCAGCCAAAGGGAGCCTGTAAAATGCAGGCTTTTCTCTCTCTCACCCATCTGGGGAGAAAATGCTTTGCCAACTCTATGATCAACGCTCCCCACAGCACTGAGCGTAGGGCTAGCAATGCCCCTTGTGCTGTGGTTCCCAGGCATTCACCCACCAGCAATAATAGTGCTGTGTCAAATTTGGCCCACGAGGCTGATCCTGATAAGGGTTTGGTTTGTGGAGCCAAAACAGTTCCCCACCATTGCACTAAACCCTGCTGTCTTTTAGCTATAGTCTCATAATTTTTCTTTGCTGTTTCCTTCAGAGTTGCCTTACTTCTTTTTTAAAAATGCTGTTGTTGCTTGCTTGGTTGGTTGGTTGGTTGGTTTCAAAGCCACTTCTGCCTTAAGGAGGAGGTGGGGTTGCGGGCACTCATGATCCCTTCACATGCGCAGGGGTGTGGTCAGCCCTGCACGATTGGGGAGATTCCCAGCTGCGTCACTGCCCAGACAACCAATCCAAGTGGTCTGGGGGTGTGGCCTGCTTGATTTAAGCAGGACGCAATAGGAAGCTCTCCCCTTTTCATGCTTCCAGCTGCTCCAGTTTTCCCACCCTCCTGCCCTTTAGGATTTTTCATCTCTTTTGACCTTGCTGTGGACTCTGGTTGGTTGCTGTTGAAGGGCCTGGTAGGACTTTTTCCCCTTCGCAAATTGGCACCAGCCACTTGGTTTTCGCCTACCTCATAGCAAATCATCACAACTTTGTAAGGTTTGGTGGTTAGGCATTGGAATATTGCTGAAGAAGAGGGGAGGGGAGGTAGCGCCATCACCTCCCCCACACATTGAAGGGTATTCCATTAAAGGATTCCGGGGAGGGGGGGTCACCCTGTCCAAAGCCTGGAGAGGCTAGGGCCTAAGGCATGACCCCTATCGGTGACCCCGGGGGAGCTCCTAGTTGATGTGCATCAGCAGGACTCCCCCTTACTGGTGGTTAACCCTTTCCGGACTCCCTGCAGATGGGCAGGAGTCAGATACAGTCAGTTAGGTCCAGTGCCTAAGCCAATACTGCTCACAATATGTAACCAATAAAGTTGTGGCCTTTTTTAGCCCATTAACCTAAAATACTGCCGTCAAGTGTCTTTATTCAACGGGGGGGGGGGGAGTCGGGACCTTGCCACGCAACAAGCCTTTCCCAGACATGTACTTTTAATATGTACATTTGTCTTTAATATCTGCTGAGTTTATCTCTGTCTTGATCATTTTATTATGTCTGCTGTTTTTAAAGTCTGTCTTGCTTTTGCTCTTTTTAATCAATATTGCCGCGTTATGTGAACTGCCTATATATTTTGATGAAGTGGTATATAAATCTTGATAAGGAACTATATAAATCCTCAGCCAGAGTTTGAGATGAGTGGAATGCCAGGTGGAGCTACCTCTTGAGATATGGTTCAATAATATTTGGGATATTGCTGGTTCGGAATGACTAACTGGGCTCAGAAGAATTGCAGATGGGGTTATAAAAGAAAACACCTTTGATGAAACCTGGTTTCCCTTTTTTTCATATGTAAGGGGAAAAGAAAGTAAAGTTCTTCCACCATCTTCACAAACCTTTCTATGGAGAACCTGTATGGCCTGCCAATGTTTTGTTGTTGTTGTTGTTGTTGTTTAGTCGCTTAGTCATGTCCAACTGTTCGTGACCCCATGGACCAGAGCATGCCAGGCACTTCTGTCTTCCACTGCCTCCCGCAGTTTGGTCAAACTCATGCTGGTAGCTTTGAGAACACTATCCAACCATCTCATCCTCTGTCATCCCCTTCTCCTTGTGCCCTCCATCTTTCCCAACATCAGGGTCTTTTCCAGGGAGTCTTCTCTTCTCATGAGGTGGCCAAAGTATTGGAGCCTCAGCTTCACAATCTGTCCTTCCAGTGAGCACTCACGGCTGGTTTCCTTAAGAATGGATAGATTTGATCTTGCAGTCCATGGGACTCTCAAGAGTCTCCTCCAGCACCATAATTCAAAAGCATCAATTCTTCGGCGATCAGCCTTCTTTATGGTTCAGCTCTCACTACTGGGAAAATCATACATCACTACTGGGAAAATCATAGCTTTTACTATATGGACCTTTGTTGGCAAGGTGATGTCTCTTCTTTGTTTTAAAACCAATGTTTTAAAACCATGTAAATTGATGCCATGGTTTTGATGCTTTGTTCTTTGCTGTGACTGCATTGTATAGTGCATTTTGGTTTAAGATGAGTGGAATGCCAGACATATTGAATCAGAAGATGCTGAGGGAACAGAGTAGAAGGAAATCCGAAGAATCGGTAGAAGAAGGTTGGAAGAAATTTAAAGACTATCTACAGAAACACTGTAAAATTAAGGCATGTTAGAAGGATGCTGGAATGAAGTTATGTGGTTTTAGCAGTAATGTTATAAAGGAGTATGTAAAAATGGGTTGTTAACAGGTGAGAATGTAAAGTTATGACATATTAAGATAAATGATTAAGATAAAAACAAAGATGGAAAGGATTTGCTGAATTAAGTAATTGAACTAGAATACAAAAAGGGAGGTGTGAGGAGGTCAAGGAAACAAGTAAATGAAAGATAAGATATGGAAAAATTGATTTGTTTTTAATTGTTTTTATTTTTCAGTATTTTGTATTTTTTGTTTTATTATTTTTTCTTATTTTTGTAATTTTTTGAAACTTCAATAAATATTACTTTTTTAAAAAAAACAGAGTAGAAGGAAATCCACTCCCTATTCCGTACATGGTTGGGGAAGGTGCCTTACAACAGGGAAGGGACATAGCTCAGTAGCTGAGCATTAGTCTTGTATGCAGAGGTTCAATCCCCAGATTCAATCCCTACCATCTCCAGGTAGAGCTTGGACTCTGCCTGAAACCCTGGTGAGCTGCTGCTAGTCAGGGTAGACAATACTGAACTAGATGGAGCGAAGGTCGACTCAGAATTTCATCAAGGGCCATGGAGTGATAGAGCATCTATTCTGTATACAGTGGTACCTCTAGTTAAGTACTTAATTCGTTCCGGAGGTCCATTCTTAACCTGAAACTGTTCTTAACCTGAAGCACCACTTTAGCAAATGGGGCCTCCCGCTGCCGCTGCGCCGCTACCGTGCGATATCTGTTCTCATCCTGAAGCAAAGTTCTTAACCTGAAGCACTATTTCTGGGTTAGCGGAGTCTGTAACCTGAAGCGTATGTAACTTGAGGTACCACTGTACAGATGGTCTCAGGGCGAGTCCTCAGCATCTCCCAGTAAGTCTGAGAATGTCCTCTGCCTGAAATACTATAGATCAGGGGTCAGCAAACTTTTTCAGCAGGGGGCCAGTCCACTGTCCCTCAGACCTTGTGGGGGGCCAGACTATATTCAGAAGGGAAAAAATGAACGAATTCCTATGCCCCACAAATAACCCAGAGATGCATTTTAAATAAAAGCACAGATTCCACTCATGTAAAAACACGCTGATTCCCAGACCATCCGCAGGCCGGATTTAGAAGGCTATTGGGCCAGATCCGGCCCCCGGGCCTTAGTTTGCCTACCTATGCTATAGATGGACCCATGGCTTGACTCAGTATAAAGTATCATCCTATGTCCCTGGGATTTTGACAAATTGCTCTACTGTAGTGAGTAGTTCTGCTCTCCTGCTATGGGACAAAGCAGACAGCTGGTAATTAAAGTGAAAGGGAACATGTGGCCAGCCAGATAAGCCTCACCAAGGACTTTTAGCAAAGAGAGCCACTTAACCACCCAGCACAGCTTCAAAGATGAGCCCCTGTTGACATCCGTCCTTATCTCTTTCCCCCTTATTAGCCACATAAATCCAGCGAGGAAATCCAAGAAGGCTGGGATAAGAAGCCGGTGAAAGTGCTGGTTGGGAGCAACTTTGACCGGGTTGTCTTTAATAAGAAGAACCACGTGTTTGTCCTGTTCTGTGAGTATCACTTGCGCTTCTGAAGAGGAGACTCTGGTGGATGAGCTCTCACAGGGAAAGAATTACTTGATTTGATTGAAGACAGCAGCAGAGTGGCACACTGAGCTGATATGGAGTCAGCTTGTGTATGTTCAAGCAAATGCTGCTAGTTTAAATTTGCCTGCAGCGGAAACAGTTTTCACTCCCATGGCGCACATTTCATGCACACTTGGACCACTTTAACAGTCATGGAGGATCCTGGGAACTGTAGTTTGTTTAGGCTGCTGACCTCACAGAGCTACAATCCCAGCACCTTTAGCAAACTACAGTTCACAGGATTCCCCTTTGAAAGTTTTTTTTTAAATTAAAAAAAAACTTGCCAGTGCATCCCAATACCTCTCTTTTGTTTCTCAGTAGTCTAACTTCGCAGGTGGTGCTGTGAGTTAAACCCCAGAGCCTAGGACTTGCTGATCAGAAGGTCAGCGGTTCGAATTCCCACGACGGGGTGAGCTCCCATTGTTCGGTCCCTGCTTCTGCCAACCTAGCAGTTTGAAAGCACGTCAAAGTGCAAGTAGATAAATAGGTACCGCTCTGGCAGGAAGGTAAACGCCGTTTCCATGAGCTGCTCTGGTTTCACCAGAATCAGCTTAGTCATGCTGGCCACATGAGCTGAAAGCTGTACACCAGCTCCCTCGGCCAATAAAGTGAGATGAGTGCCGCAACCCCAGAGTCGGCCACGACTGGACCTAATGGTCAGGGGTCCCTTTACCTTTACCTTTAGTCTAACTTTGGCTATAGTTCTGTCAGCACTCACTAGCTGACTGCATCATTAGAAGGTGTTATAAGTTCCAGGACCACCACTATTTATTTATTTATTTATTTATTTATTTTAAAATGGCATATTCTTGGTTTTTGATCCCAGATGCACCCTGGTCTCGCGCCTGCCAAAAACTGCTACCTGTATGGGACGAATTTGGCAAGTTGTATGAAAGCCGGAAAAATGTTGTCATTGCCAAAATAGACTTCACGGCAAATGACATTCTGTTAATCAACCTGGAACGGTACCCCTTCTTCAGGTACTTTCCTGCAGGATCTGAAACGGAGGTGAGATGTTTTCCACCCCCATTGGGTACTTATGGGTAATGGATGTCTTGTGATGAAATGGGGGGGGGGTGCAATTCTAGCAGCAAGCAAGGGTGTTCTGTGGACTCAAAAGCAAAGGAAAACTACATTTCTTGCTGTTACCATGCATGAATCATGGAGAAACCGACACACACATCTGCAGAAAGATAGGGGAGTAGCAACACTTTCCAATTATATTTGTGGGTGAGTCAGAGCTAGGGTTGCCATACGTCTGGAATTTCCTGGAAATATCTGGAATACTGTTGTCCAGGAAAATCCATGTCAACCCATGTCAAAGCTCAACAACTCCTCTGTCTGGATTTTCACTGTTTGGTAGCCCTAGTCAGAGCACACCCACTGGTGTGAATGAAATTTAGCTGGCAGATGGGTCAAAAAGCTACGGTTCCATAATGCAGCAGGTATTGCAATGTGAAAAACATTAGAAAATAGGACAGAAGCACTAGCATTATATTCAGGAAATGAATTCAGCATTCCCTCACATCTGAATGGGCACTTAATATCTCAAGCAATGCTTGAAACGTTTCTGGGTGCAACAGAAACTTCTGGCACCTTCTTCCTGATTACGTTTCAGACCCACCATTCTCTTGTGCTTTTCAAAAAAACAACAACCATGGAATTAGTCTTACAACAAAGGAGGTCACAAATAATAAAAAATACATCAAACAAATGGGTGTGCGCCACCATTTGGATGGATAATCTAACTGAAGTGAGAACATCACCTCTGGAGCCAAGTAATTCAATTCAATGGCACTCTTTTATAATTAAGACATTACTCAGGTTTTCATTTCCCCCCCTGCTCTCTCCCCCTATTCCCCACACATAAATTACATTCAAAGACATTTGTCCTCATTTAATCTCTTAGGAAGGTAATGCTGTGTGTGCATGCCCAGATCCTAATGAACCCAAGAGGGAGCCCTGAGCATTTAGGTGGCATAAAAATGTGTCTGTTTACAGAAGCCTGGGGCATTTGGTTCTTTTTGGAATATAAATGCATTTCCTTTTCTTGTTTTGCCTTGCTCCTGGCCTGATGTGTTTTCACCCTCTAGGAATACTAATTGAGAAGGTTGGCAGCTGGGATGTGTTGCCATTAGTTCTCTCAATTGGCCATGCACTGGAATAAAATAATCAAATCACAGATTTGGAGGGTGGGGGCAGGACTTGTATGCCACTGGGTCCAATTTCCGGCTTGATGCTGGCAGTCCAGAGTAGAGATGTAAAATTTCCGGAAATTTTGAAGCCATGAGGAAAAAACGTTTCCCACCGGGAAAAAAGGAAATTTTGGAAATTTTGGGAAAAAAAATTAAGTGTGGAGTAGTTTTACAAATTGCGTGAAACACAGTGTAGATAAAAATATTATGCTTGCAATAAAACAGGTAACCACCCCCTTTCCCTCAAAAGCAAGGAAAAAAGCAAGAAACCATCAACATAAAAAATAATCAGATTTGCCCCTTAGCACGAACAGCAAATAAAGTTAAGGTCCACCTCAGTATTTAAGCTCCATAAAAGGTCTACAGGTTTTTCCAGTTTTTTCCCCAAGGCCATTTTTTCCAGGAAAAATTGGGGGGGGGGGGGAATAGTGTGTGGAATATTCAAACTATATCAAACTTTTTTTTTACATTTTTTCCAGAAAAAGGGGCTTGGGGGGGGAATGGGGGGAAAACCTGGTCCCCAATTTTCCCAGGCCTTCCCATCTCTAGTCCAGAGTGAGAGCATCCCCATCAAATTGATGTCCAGTCTGTTTGAATATTACTAGTGTAGAAGAGCCCCTCTCCTCCTCAATCAGTAATTGGTTTCATTATTGAACTGCTCCTGCCATCAAAAAAATAATCATAATGTTTAACCAAAATTTAGCCTGTAACTTAAATCTGAATAACAACAACCACCACCATGATCTACCCTATATTTTGGAAAGTTGTTTGTCTCTTTGTCCTGTAGGCATTTGGATACCTCTTAAGATATTGTAAGCAGTTTTCTTCATGGTAGTTCTTCAGATCAAAGAGCAGGTTTTTGTCTAAGTTCAGATTCACTTGGATGACATTTTGAATCAAGATATGAAATAAAAAACAATCCCATTAATTAAAACAGAAGATTCAGGTTGAGAGTTCAAGGGAAATGTCTTCAAAAGCCAGCAGAATGCCAATATGGATTGGGACCTTCATAAGCAATGGGACAATGGGATGTATCCAGCTAAGTCTACTTTGAGCAAAATTCATAAACCAAGTTAGTAATGTGCATTAACTTCAATGAGTCCACTCCAAGTACACAACCCAATATGTGTCTTAAAGGATGTCTGTAGGGCAAGCATGTAGCAAGTTGCCCTATGAATCTACAAAATAACAGACAATTCACTGTTCCATTCACCTCTCCCCTCTGTTTTTTCCTCCTCAAAGGTTGTCCCATACAAAGGCGAGCACAATCTCGATGGTTTTGCTAAATTCTTAGAAGAACAAATTAAGGCAAGAAAGAAGGTAAGGTATACATTTATGTTTAAAGGTGGTTTTAGCATTGTCTTGCACACAATTGATTCATGTACCCATGCCTCAAGAATCCTGTATTTGTGGATTCACAACGCAAAATTACCTGATCCACACTTCTTGGGCTAATGTGTGGCTCAGAACTTATAGCACAGTCCTAAGCATGTTGGCGCTGTGGGTTAAACCACAGAGCCTAGGACTTGCCGATCAGAAGGTCAGCGGTTCGAATCCCTGTGACAGGGTGAGCTCCCATTGCTCGGTCCCAGCTCCTGCCAACCTAGCAGTTCGAAAGCATGTCAAAGTGCAAGTAGATAAATAGGTACCGCTCCGGTGGGAAGGTAAACAGCGTTTCCGTTCACAGCTCTGGTTCGCCAGAAGCGGCTTAGTCATGCTGGCCACATGACCTGGAAGCTGTACGCTGGCTCCCTCCGCCAATAAAGCGAGATGAGCGCCACAACCCCAGAGTCGGCCACAACTGGACCTAATGGTCAGGGGTCCCTTTACCTTTACCTTAAGCATGTCTACTCAGAAGTAAGACTTCTTGAATCCAGTGGGGCCCATGTCCTTCACAGAAGGCCACTGGCCCACCCCCAAGTTGTAAGTCCAGCTTGGCCAGTTTGCTGCTTCTTCTAACGCTAACTTTGTCTTTGTTTCATAACTTACTTTTTTATATGATTGTTTATCAGGACTCATCCAAAGCCAAGAAAGAAGACCCTGAAAAGCAGAAGGAAAGAACTGTGCAAAAGGAAGAGCTGTAGGTTTTCCTTAAAGCACAGATAACATTGATTTTTGAAGGATGGTAGAGTTGTTTACAAGAATCTTGACCTGATCATGGGGATTTGGGAAGGTATTCAAAAAAATAAAGACAAGAGAAAGAAATGCACTGGTTTGATTGTGTGTGTTTTGGCTCAGTGATGATCATTCTCAGCAGGAGTGGAGATGGGCCCATGATGGAGAAATGGAGAACTGGCTTATCCACCTCAGTCTTTTCTGAGCCAGCCCCCACCTGCCTCTCTTCTTAATGCCAACCAATCAGGACATGACTCTGCCTGTCACTGCAATTAATCCAGAATGTGGCAGCTAGACTGGTGACTGGGAGCTGCCGCCAAGACCTACATTGCTCCCAGTACAGTTCCAAACACAATTCAAAGTGTTGGTGCTGACATTTAAAGCCCTAAACTACCTCAGCCCAGTATACCTGAAGGAGCATCTCCACCCTCATTGTTCAGACTGGACACTGAGGTCCAGCGCCAAGGGCCTTCTGGCAGTTCCCTCACTGTGAGAAGTGAGGTTACAGGGAACCAGGCAGAGGGCCTTCTTGGTAGTAGCGCCTGCCCTGTGGAACGCCCTCCCATCAGATGTCAAGGAAATAAGCAACTATCTGACTTTTAAAGACATCCGTAGGTGGCACTGTTAAGGGAAGTTTTTAATGTTTAATGCTGTATTGTGTTTTTAATATTCGGTTGGGAGCCGCCCAGAGTGTCTGGGGAAACCAAGCCAGATGGGCGGGGTATAAATAATAAATGATTAATATTATTATTATTGGCTCTGGTTCCACACACTGCTGATCTCCCCGCCTTCTGCCCCACTGGTCCCAATGAACCTCAGCTGCCTCTGGAATAGCTCTTGAGTCTTTCTAACTCAGCTTCCTTGTTGCTAACCAAAGCAGACCCAGGAAAGTGTCCCGTCCCATAGAAAGAGGTCTGCAGGCTGCTCTGATGAAGCTTTTCTGTTGGCACAGCTCAAATGCCCAGTTTGTACTTCATATTAACTCAAGCATTTGCAATTTTAATTCTTGCATTTTGGGAATTGCAGCTGTGTGAGGGGAATAGGGGTTTCCTAACAGCTCTCAGCACCCTTAACAAACGACCATTTTTTTCGCTCTATAAGACGCACCAGACCACAAGACGCACCTAGTTTTTGGGGGAGGAAAACAAGAAAAAAACCATTCTGAATCTCAGAAGCCAGAACAGCAAGAGGGATCGCTACACAGTGAAAGCAGCAATCCCTCTTGCTGTTCTGGCTTCTGTGATAGCTGCACAGCCTGCATTCGCTCCATAAGACGCACACACATTTCCCCTTACTTTTTAGGAGAGAAAAAGTGAGTCTTATAGAGCAAAAAATACGGTATAAGCTTTCCAAGATTCTTTGGGGGAAGCTGGGAGTGTTTAAAGCTGCATCACAGTGGTGTGGATGTGACTTTTGCCATTTGAACCTGGCTCCAGCTGACCCTGGAATTTTTGGGAAAAGGTTAGATCCCATAAGCCCAAAGCCTGCCCTCTCCTACTCAAAGGTGCACTGAATTTTAGCCATCTCATTTCTTCAGCTCCTGCATAGATAACCAGCAAGTTGGGCTGCCAGTGAGTTGAATAGATTGAACTGAAGATGAAATGGCAAGATGCAGAAGCTGAATTAAAGATGCAGGTTTTTCTAGGAACTTTGAATATGTATGATTCCTTACATCCTCCCTTGTATAACCACAGATGGCAAGAAATTTGATCCAGTTTTTATTTAAAGGCAAACCTACCAAATCCACATATTTTTAAAAAGGGACAAACCAAAACACCACCCTCTTCTCAAATTTGCTTTTTTCTTAATTTTAAAACGCAGTTCTCCAGCCAAATAGTGTGCACAAAGAATGCATACACCAGAGTGAAGTGCACACAAAAGCACATATAATAGTAAAAATAGCATACCAAAATGCACTTTATTAGAGGAAGTTGCTTTGCTAAAATTGGGGAAACAGGCACATGCAAATTTTGTGTGTTGGGAGAAATGGCCACTGAAAATATTTTCCTTTTCCTTCCCCACAAAGTGAGGGGGGTGCAGGAATGCTCAAACTAGCTGTGTACCTTGCCACCCCATGCTTGGCAGCTATGACATCTTCTATCCACATATCAATGTTTGGTCCAGGATTTCCCTTTGCATGGAGCCCCATCTCAAGGACACCGAATGCATACTCAGCCTGGATGTGACTGCCAAGAGCATTGGTAGTGACAACTGGAACAGCCAGACAATGTAGCATAGTGGTTAGACTGCAGGGGTCAGCAAACTTCTTCAGTAGGGGGCCGGTCCACTGTCCCTCAGACCTTGTGGGGGGGCCGGACTATATTTTGAAAAAATAAAAAAATAAAAAATGAACGAATTCCTATGCCCCACAAATAACCCAGAGATGCATTTTAAATAAAAGCACACATTCTACTCATGTAAAAATGTGCTGATTCCTGGACCGTCTGCGGGCCGGATTTAGAAGGCGATTGGGCCAGATCCGGCCCCCGGGGCTTAGTCTGCCTACCCATGGGTTAGTCCTGCAGTGGTTCTCAACCTTGGGTCCCCAGATGTTTTTGGCCTACAACTCCCATGATCCCTAGCTCACAGGACCAGTGGTAAGGGATGATGGGAGTTGTAGGCCAAAAACATCTGGGGACCCAAGGTTGAGAAAAGCTGGTAGAGGGTCGGACTAGGACCTGTGAGATCAGGGTTCAAATCCCCAACTGGCCATGAAGGCTCATTGGATGACCTTGGTTCAGTCGCTGCCTCTCAGCCCAGCCTACCTAACAGGGTTATTGTTGAGATTAAATGAGGGGGGTGAACCATGTATACCACCTTGATCTCCTTGGAGAAAAAGGTGGGAAATCAAGGCCATAAATAAATAAAAACTCCTTTCCCTTCCTTAACACACAGGGACTATTTTTGTGAAAATTCCTATACATAGTAGCAAATGGCTGTTTGTTTCAGTATGACTTAATAATGATCAGGATGATAATGTTCTTAAACAGCCTTCTGAAACAGGGTGAACCAGCAATAAGAAAAGCTAATGCTATTCTAGGCTGCATCAACAGAAGTCTAGAGTCCAGATCAAGGGAACTCATGGTTCCACTGTATTTTGCCTTGGTCAGAGCCCACCTGGAGTCCTGTGTCCCGTTTTGGGCACCACCATTTTAAGAAGGATATTGACAAGCTGGAATGTGTGCAGAGGAGGGTGACCAAGATGATCAAGGGTCTGGAAACTAAGCCTTATGAGGGAGTTGGGCATGTTTAGTCTGGTAAAGAGGAGACAGAAGAAATACGACGACCATCTTCAAATAGCTAAAGGGTTGTCACATGGAAGATTGAGCAAGCTTGTTGTCTCCTGCTTTGGAGGGTAGGACCCAAACCAATGAAGATTCCTGCTAAACATCATGAATAGCTTTCTGGTAGCAAGAGCTGTTTGATAGTGGAACAGACTCCTTCGGAAAGTGGTGGATTCTCCTTCCTTGGAGGTTTTTAAGCAGAGGTTAGATGGCCATCTGTGATGGATGCTTTAGTTGAGATCCCTGCATTAGCTGAGATGACCCTCAGGCTCCCTTCTATGGTGTTATGAAAGTTGAGCAGGTTGGGTGGGTGGAGTTTGGGGCAATGTATGTGCATGAGTTTTTAATGGGGGGGTCAGGGATCAGGAGCAGTGGTGGCTGGTACACATTGGGACTGGTGGGGTGGAAAGCAGGGAGACCAAGAGTGGATGGAGCCAGAGCCAAGGACAGAGAGAGCCACCTCCTGATTGGTTGTAAGAAAGAAGACAGGCAAGCAAGGGCTGGTTGAGGGCAACAGAGGTTGGCAGTGCTTCACTCACCTTAATAGAGCCGCATTTGCTGATGAGAAGTAGTCCTTGAAAGAAGCAAACAGTCTCCAGGTGAAGTGATGTAAGATCTTGAGTGGCTAAACTCCAATTACTTGACACTTCTTAATGTACAGTCAAGCCTTTCTTTGTTTAATTGCGGCTATTGAATCAATCAATTCTTTGAAAGCTCTTCAGTATCCCAAGGCAGCTTTGAGATTGCTTTGTTCCAAAGACCAATATTTACTTCAATGAGTTAGCCAAGGTCCAGGCATGGTCCATGCAAAAGAGAAGCAAGCTAACTATTCAACTCCCTATACTTTTTTAAAATATTGCATCATTGTTTGCAAACTGGCATTGCTGAATCCCACTGGCTTCTGTTCTGAAGGTAACCACAAGGTTGTTTGGGCAACAGATTGAGTTGCGCTCTTGGGTGGCAGAGAAAGGGAGATCATATGATATGTGAAATGCCAAACATATATTTTATATTTTTTATATATTTTTTAAAATGAGCTTGGTGCTTCTTTTTGCTCTCCTCTTCAAACGGTGTCTGTGACCCTTATTATTTATTGTAAAATAATCATAGGGAAATGTCAAATAACAGGGCAAAACTGCAAGGCGGATCACTCGTTCCAATTGAGATCAGAAAATGTGAAAAGCCTGTGTCCTGCCAAGGTTAAAGACGGGCAAATCAAGCTAATTCCAGTCTGTGCTTCTTTTTATTTCTATTTCTATATATACAGGCAACTCCCCACTTACAAAGAGGTTATGCCTCATATGCATAAGTGAAAATTGCATAAGTGAGGAATACCTTCTAAACACCCTCTAAATGTCCTCCCAGCCACTCTCTCTCCAAAACACTACTCTCCAAAAATTAAAAAAAATACTGTACCCCAAATATCCAGAACTGGAATTGTAGCTCTGGGGCTGGCAGGAGGCCAGAGAATATGCAGGAACATGGCTGTTGCTGCTGCTTCAGTTGTTAGGCGGTGTCAGGGGACTGCCATCGAAACAGGGGAGGGAGGCAGGGGGACTGTTGGGCTACAGAGAGCCTGCGAAGCTCCTGAGGAGCAGTTCCTCTTCCAGCAGTGAGAAAAGCCACCCCTCCAGTGGAGAAGAAAGGGAAGGGACCAGCCAAGTGAGGAAAGGCCTCAAGGATGCTGCTGAGAGCCCCAGCGCATCACCTAGCCAGGTGGGAAGCACACCACTTCCGTCGCCCAGCTTGCGCAGAGGGGAGAAACGCACGGAGGGGAGGAGGAGGCTTGGGGTGCCAAAGTTCTTATGCTGGGGGAGAAGCCGGAAGGGGCCACTCCCAGATTCTGCAAGTGACTGAGACGGACATGAACTTTGGTAGATCTGCACTGTAAATAGTTTGCACAATAAAACCTGTAAAAGACAGGTCGGAGTCATGCCTGTTTACTCACAAGCAACCACCACCAGCATCTAACAGGCGGGGAGGCTGAGCAGCCTAAACAAAGCCCTGTTGTGCCTCTGGTCTTTTTGGGGCTTCCTCTTCGGTCTCAGACACCATACACACACATCTCCCAGTGCCACACAGGCCAGTGCAGCCTTCTGTGATGTCATGCCAGGCCCTCTCAACATTGAGGAGACTGGGCTGCCTTCAAACAAATATTGAGGGGGCCGAAGACACCTCTGTCCCCTAGAGTTGGCGCATCTGCCACAAAGTGGTGTCCAGCCATTGCGGCTTCTGGCAAGATTTTGTGTTCTTTGTGAGATCTCATGAGATGACAATGAGATCGCGTGAGATTTTGTGAGATCTCACTGGAAGCTGGCACTGCTGCTGGTGGTGGCAGGGTGAGAGGCGTGCCTGTGGGGCACTGCCCCTTGAGCATCTGCCACCTGAGGTAACTGCCTCACACCACTTTATGGGCAGGCCAGCCCCTGTGGAATGGGGACTGACCAGGAGGTGACTGGAATGGAGCTTCTGAGCAGAATTGGCTGGCTGGCTGGCTGCAACCCTGAATGGGAATATTCTGCACAGCCACATTTTGCTGTAAAAAAAAACCCCTCCCCTCTTTTCACACACCACTTGATATTTATGGTTTTGGCAACATGGAGAAATTTGAGAACCAGGAAAAAGGAAATGTGTCCACTTACCCCAAAGGTTAGTTTTTGTTATATAGTTATACAAATAAAGCTGATTAAACAGCCTTAGAAACATTTCCTTTTCCAAAGGCTATATAAGGGGGAAATAAAATCTAGCCCCCCAGGTTTTCTTTTCTTTGGCATCAGTTGGTAAGTATAAGTTGATTTGATATTCCTAGGTAGTAACACAAAGAATTTGACAACAGTGGAGTTTCTACAGGGCAGCAACTGGACTTAATTTATGTGATTGGCAGATATTATTGGTAGTCACATTTTAGGGGAGAAGCAGACACATAACAACTTTTTTTTGAATAGGGATGGATTAATGAGAGCCAGAACGAAAGAACACCTAGCCGAATGTGCTTAAGGTGACTACCTGAGTGATCTTGTGGAGGTCTGGGGGAAGCGATAGTCAGTGGCAGAGGAACATCCACTTCTTAAGCCTTCATTGGCCAGGGCAGAAGGGTTGTAGTTCAGTGGCGGAGCATCCACAGGTTCAATCCCTGGAGTTTCAGGTAGGCCCGGGAGATGCCCCTGTTTGGAACCCTGGAAACCAGACACCTCAGTATTGTAAACAATACTGAGGTAACTGGATCAATGATCTCATGGGGTGGAGATCCTGGCAGGGCAGCTTTTTTCCCCCTTTCCCCCATCCTGTTATTGGAACTTTGTCTTTCCCCATCCCTTTTATTTCAATAGAAGAATAATATACTTCCAGGGATGGAGCAATTTTTTCTCCCTTGTCAGGCTTTGTGTGTAAGTGTTTTTCCAGGGAAATCAGAGGACTATGATCCTGAAGGTCCAACACCTTCTGTGATCTGTGCTGATGCACCCTGGCACATCCCAGACCCTCCAAGTGTCCCTATTTTCCAGGGACAACCCTCATGTAGAGAAGCCATCCTGGTTTCTGATATGATCCCGCAATGTCCCACTTTTCCTTAGGATATCCCTATTTTCATTGGAGAAATGTTGGAGGGTATGGAGTTATCTGACCCCTGAGCCGTCTGAAGGCAATCCTGTATAGGGAAGGTTTTTTTTTAATGTTTAATGTTTTTATTGTGTTTTTATGTATGTTGGAAGCTGCCCAGAGTGGCTGGGGCAACCCAGTAAGATGTGTGGGGTATAATTAGTAAAATTATCATTATGGAATGGGACGTCCCTATTTTCATTGGAGAAACGTTGGAGGGTATGACATCCACTTTTGAGCCCTGCCACCATTAGGGCATCAATGGCAAAGTGAGGGCAGCAGAGCTGTCACAATGAGGAGGCTTCCGATGGCAGAACTTTTCTGCTCACAAATCTCCAATGGCAGAAGCAGAACTCTGCAATACCTAATGATGCTTCGGTCACCCTCTCTGCTAGGATTATCTCTGTAATTGTACGCTTGGGATTCCCACTTTTGGGATTTCCAACTGCTGGTTTTCAGAGGCAGACTAGAGCAAGAACATAGCTATCACGACTATCATCACCCGCCCTTCACCATCAGTTCCCTGTGCCGGATGCGGAAATTTAAAATCCAGAAATTAAAAGCAATTAAAACAAATTACAGTCCTAGGTATAGGGTGGGTCCTGAAAACACAAATGTCAAGTGTCAAAGGCCAGGGTAGAATAGATATGCCTTTAGCATTGGAAAGCTGGTTAGAGCATGATGCTAATGCCAAGGTTGCAAGTTCGGTCCCCGTATGGGACAGCTGCAGAGTCCTGCATTGCAGAGGGTTGAGTTAGATGATCCTCGGGGTCCCTTCCAATTCTATGATTTTGTGAAGGTGTGCCTCTGTGGAGAAGGAGTTCCACAACTTAGCAGTGCCACAGATAATGCTTTCTCTTGGGTCACCATTCCCAAACTTCCAAGAGCGAAAGATCCACCTCTGGTTATCTTAATACCTGATAGGGTCTGTATGGAGGGAGGTGGTCTATCAGATATCTGGGGCCTAAGTCATTGAGGGCTTTAAATGCTAACACGGGCATCTTGAGTTGGGTCTGGAAACAAACTGGAAGCCTTATCCTCTCTTTTTTTAAAAAAAAAGTAATCCAAGATGGTAGCCATCACTACATTTGGGAGGGGGGGATTCCATAGTTTAACTGTGCACTGTGAAGAAGTATACTTTCTTTTCTTGTTCTAAATCTTCCAACGTTCAGCATCATTGGATGTCCCCAAGTTCTAGTGCTATGAGAGAGGGAGAAACAAAAAGTCCACTGCAGAAGCTATGGGAACACAAGGATTGTGTCATCCTGTTCAGGGTTTAAAAGCTACTGCATTGGAAAGCCAGTGCAGTACTGGGCTAGCATATTACGAGCTAGGATCATGGCAGCATGCAGTGATCCTTCCTTGGTTCTTCTTGTTCCCACAAAAGCATGACATTTAATTAAAAAGAATTGCCTTTCAAAAAAGCTTAACGTCCTCTTGTGCAAATGTTGATATCAAATATTTGTCGGCTATTCTGAGTTTGCAGCTGAAGCATGTTTGGTGGAAATTACTCTAGAGGTTGGAGCAATAAAATGCTGCACACTGACACTGGAGAGTATTTGATAGATTGACATACAATGGCATTAAGATCTGACAATGTTTGATAATGGCCTTGCGACGATATTGTGCATTTCATATTATTTGATAGCTGACATGCAATGGTAACTAGTTTGACAATATTTGACAATTGACTTGCAATGATACTGAACATTTATTGGAACTGATAGATGGCATGCAATAGTAGTTGAATTAAGACATGATTTGATACTTGGCAAGGGGTTGTATTTTAAACTTGACCAATCAAAGAACTTCCTAACATGCCTAATGAATTACTGGCATGCTTTATCACTTATCTTGAATGCTGCAAAAAGCTTTTATTCTATCTAGAAAATGAAAATGTACCTCAGAAATGTGATCCTAGCATGCTTTATTATTTTATACAAATGTTGAAAGAAATGAACAATTATAATTACAAAACAAGCTTCTACTGATATTAACGGTGTAGTCTTATACTGTGCTGTCTTCATAGAAATAAGTCCCATTGAGTCTGAAGGGGCTGGCTCCCCAGTAAGCAGGTATAAGGCTGTCCAGCAGGACAACCCAGTTTCACCAAATTTCAAAGTTTGAGTTCAAAGCCAAGGTCAAAATCTTAATTTCATTATGTGGAATTTCAATACAAAATTGACAAAAGATAACAAAAGGAAACTCAACATGTTCCAAAAATGTGCAGAGACACAACACTGTCCGGACATCATAGGCACATCAACAAAGGTGGTTACTGTATTGACCATGTGCTGCAATGCTGCAAACTATAAGAGTTTGGGGAGTGGTTGGTTAAAATTTCGTTCTTTAAAACTAAAGCTTTAGTTTTCAATTGGAGCTCAACTGAAATACGGTGACTCCTGAGTGCTTTAAAGCTGAGTCCATGAGTTTTTTATTTATATATTTTTCCCCTTATTAAAGTAAGTTGTTCATAGGCCTAGAGGTTCAGAACAAGGGTCTCTTTTGTATTGATTTTGGGGGATTACATGAACCAGCAGGGAGCAGGCCTTGATATTTGACTCTGGCCCAGATGAGCCCTTATTACCGTAGTAATGCCAGATTTTCTTTTATTAATAGGTTCTGAAGATGAGAAAGCGCAATTTATAGGGAATAATATATATCTTTTTGTCTTCCTTTCAGCCTGGCTATCTGTCACCACTGTGTTCTTGGGTATCGTCGCTTTTCCTTTTACAGCTAAGTATGAAGCATCCATTTAATCTGCTCTTGTTCTTAGTCAGTCTCAGATGTTCCACCTTTGCACAGACAACGAGGCTGGTGAACGGTAAGGAGACAAATGTCCTGTTTTAACGAGATACTTTTTGCTGTTGTGATTGAACCTGGCAATTGAACCTTGGACCTTCTGCACAGAAAGCATGTGCTCTACTGCTAAGCTAAAGCCATTTCCCCATTTTTATTCTATTTCACTAGCTACAGTATGGTGTTCAGACTGCCACCCAAATGCCACCTGTGAGGAGAATGGAGATCTCCGCCAATGCATCTGTCAAGATGGGTTCACTGGAGACGGGGCCACTTGCTCTGACGTGGACGAGTGTTCCAGCCGTGGTCTAAATCATTGCCATTCCTTAGCAACCTGTATTAACGCCCACGGCAACTATTCCTGCTCCTGCCCCGAGGGTTACAGTGGAGATGGCTTCCATTGCAAACCTGCTGGCTTTGCTGAAGAATGTGTGGGACTCAACGGATCCCGTTCCTGCTCCGATCCGTGTTCGAGTCACACGGTTCTAGATCAACCCTGGCGAAGCACCTCCTACGGGGATGGAAGTAACTGTGACAGAGATAAAAAAGGGTGGTATCGATTTGTAGGCAGTGGAGGAGAGCGCATGCCAGAATCTTGCGTGCCGATCAATAGGTGTAACACTGATGCACCCATGTGGCTAAATGGATTGCACCCGACCCGTAATGATGAAATAGTAACCCGTACCGCCTGCGCCCACTGGAGTGGTAACTGTTGTCACTGGTCTATCCCTGTACAGATTAAAGCTTGCGTAGGTGGTTATTACGTCTACCAGTTTCAAGGGACACCAGCTTGTTCCTTGACTTATTGCACAGGTATGTTGCTTGGAATTGTTTTGGAGAAAAGTTTTGCATTGGGAAAAGAGCGATCTATTTTTTAATTTATTGCATTTGCATTACCTGTGAATCACGATCCACTTTGTGTTTCATCAATGCAATCTTCCAGATCCTGCGTACGTAGGGAGCCCATGCCATGGATGCAATGCAGAAGAAGAGTGCAAGCTGATCAATGGGAAATGGGGCTGCGCCTGCAGTTCTGGTAGGTGCATTGAGGGTGTCACGGCTGGGAAGGACCAAGACGAAAGAGCATTGGAGCGAGAAAGGAGGAATGATTGATACCACCCTAGGACAGTTGTGACATCGCCCACTGGCATGCAAAGGCTCATTTACAGTGAGGGGGGAAAGTATTTGATCCCCTGCTAAATTTGCCCATCTGACGAAGAAATGACCAGTCCATAATTTTAATGGTAGGTATATTGTAGCTGTGAGAGACAGAATAACAACAGGAAAACCCCCCAGAAACCCAGAAGACCTAAGTCACAGATTGATGTGCATTATAATGAGTGAAATAAGTATTTGACCCCTTTCCAAAAGATGACTTAGTACTTGGTGGCAAAACCCTTGTTGGCAATTGCAGAGGTCAGACGTTTCTTGTAGGTGGCCACCAGGTTTGCACACATCTCAGGAGGTATTTTGTCCCACTCCTCTTTGCAGATCCTCTCCAAGTCAGTAAGATTTTGAGGCTGATGTGAAGCTACTCGAACCTTCAGCTCCCTCCACAGATTTTCGATGGGATTAAGGTCTGGAGACTGGCTAGGCCACTCCAGGACCTTAATGTGCTTCTTCTTGAGCCACTCGTTTGTTGCCTTGGCCGTGTGTTTTGGGTCATTGATTGCTTCTGTCGACAGGTGTCTTTTGTACAGGTACTGTAACGAGCTGGGATTACAGGTAAGACCGCTCCCTTACAGCAGGTGCTTCTAATCTCAGCTCATTACATACAGTGAAGATACCAGGTAGCCTGACATCTGGCTGGTTGATAGGGGATCAAATACTTATTTCACTCATTATAAATTATGGATCGGTCATTTCTTCGTCAGAGGGCAAATGGGCAAATTTAGCAGGGGATCAAATACTTTCCCCCCTCACTATATACAGATCAGGGGTACCAAACGTTATCTATTATTCTTAGAATTTATTAAATCTGTATACCGCTCTTCACCCGAAGATCACAGGGTGGTTCACAACATAAAGATACAAAATGAGAACACAAAATACATAATAAAACAAAAACAAATCAATAACTCCCTCCCCCCCACACACATTTAAAAGGCTATAGCATGTGTTGTAAATAAAAATATGCCCTTTTCCCTTATGGGTTATCCAAGAGCCCATATAGAGTCCTTACATAGTGTAATGGTTATGGGGTTGCTCGTGCGTAAGTTGCCACCACTCCTGGCTAGGTGGCCTGGTTAAACCTTTCCTGGCTGGACAGCCCCTCACTTCGTGGCTGTTCAGTCGCTGGCAGAATCCGACAGTGGGCGTTTCTTCAACCTTTTCCAACATAAAAGTTGTTTGACGCCCAGTCTCCTCCTACTCTCCCTGCGCGGAAGTCTCCTGCGCAGGGTGGGCGTGGGTAGCGGAGGACCTGTGCTCTCTCCGCTGGTGTCCAGTGAAGAGTCTCTGAGCCTGCTCTCCGCTTCCCCCATTGGCCCCCCTCCATCCCTGGTGTCGTGCTGATTTTCTTCCCCAACAGGAGACCTGCCTCTCTCCCTACTTGGCCCCTCTCTAGCATCGTCGTGGAGCCCCTCCTCCTCCTCTCGTTCCGATGGCAGTTCCCTGACACATAGGTTCCCTATTGGTAGGAGAAAATAGCAGAGGCCAACCAGAGAATATTGAGAAGCAAAACAGCTAGTAAGCTCGATCTTTATTGATCTGTTGCAACAGGGTGCTCCCCTCACTCGCAGAAAAGGAGGAGGACCCACAAAAATGCTGTGCAAGGGCTTATAAAGACTTTTGAAATTCCCATCCTGTAGATCAAGACCACCCCCAGAAACATTATACATACATCACAGAAGGGGTGTAACCTAAGACCACCCCTCAGATACATCACAGAAAAGGCGGTCTAAAACAGAACATTTGCATGTTGTTTTTTCTCCTGTCGCTTGTTTATTTCCTGTCTGGCAGGTTACTTGATTGGATTGCCTGAGGAGCCTGGCCAGTCTTTTGTAATGATAAGGCTCACATCCTTATTCAAACACAGACATACCTTTAAGACAGGATTTGTGAAGGAAAAGACAATGGGGAGGCTTTTCCATTTTGACCTTGCAGAGAAAACATTTGGTCAGTTTAGGAATCAAAATGGTTCCAGGTTGGCCTTCCTGTGCTGATCTATGTATGTGCGGTTATGAACATTACCATATATCTAAGACCATAAAATTCCTATCACGTTATCCCCCCACATGTTCAATCAGCCAAAGGCCTGGTTATAAAGAAATGTTTTTGCCTGGCAACTAAAGGTATGCAAAGAAGGCGTCAGGCAAGCATCTCGGATGCCATCTAGATGTTGTGGACTACAATGTCCATTATCCCTAGCCGGCATGGCCAATAGCCAGGGATGATAGGGGAGGTAATCCAAACATTTGAAGAACATCGCAGTGGCTGCCCCAAATCCAGGTTTTCCATCTTTTAAACCAAGGGTGGGAAACATATTACTATCCAAATGTTGTTAGACTACAGTTCCCATCTTCCCTGACTATTGGCCATGCTGCCTGGAGATGATGGGAGTTGAAGTCCAATCTAACAGCATCTGGGAGGCTGCAGGTTTCCCATCCCTGTTTTAATTGAAAATTCAAATGGCACATGCAAACGAGCCATCGCAGATTAATCCCCAGAGGCAGAAATTTCATAATATTGTTGGGAGTAAAGCAACTTGCAATTGTAAAGCATCAAAGCTACCTGAACAAGTGGGGAGTGATAGGCAACCTTTTCTTCCCTCACAGAGTCCTTCTTAAATAACTACCTGTAGATTATTTATTTTCTTAGGCTTTTCTTCCTTCCTCCTCAATCTCCAGTTAGTATTAGACCTCCCTTCATTTAGTTAACCTCATGACACCCAGGATGGCTTGTGCTCAGAACGGCTTTATTTGCCAGGAGTAATAAACTGTCCGTTGCTTGAGTCTTTTGACAGTCAGTCTTATCAGACTATTTCTTTATGCAACTCTGCTTCAGCAAACTCCCACAATTTCTTGATGTCAATCAAAGCACCACTGTTTTCAAAGGAGACACTGCAAGTGGTTTATCAGCTAGCCAGAATGAACTCTGAGCCCCGCAGAATTATAACACTTACAGTTTACTGTAAAAACAAAAAAACCCTCTGTATTTGCTGTGCTACTTGTTCCACACACAGCACTCCTGCAGCTAGGAATGTAAAATAATAATTACAACAGATTGTTGGTTCAATATATGAACTGCTTGGAGGTTTTGAAATGGGGGAAATAATCTAGCAGTAAAAGAATGTACTGAGTAAATATTAACAGCTGCTGCCACTACAACTACTATTTGTTCTTGTTCTTAAGATGCTTCGAACTTGGAGCCACAACTGGAGTGTGGTGCAAATGAAATCAAGGTCTCCATGGCAAAGTGCATCCTCAATAGCTTCCAGAATTTAACAATGCATCTGAGAGATAACCGATGTGCTGGTTTTGTAGAGCAGGGGAACAGAACAGTGGTCTCTGTGGTGACACCCACCCAAGCTGGCCAGTGCGGAACACTATTGACGGTAGGTTCTCTATTCAGTGGAAAAGCCTCACCAGGAAGGATTTTCTGGATCCTTTCCTGGAGATGGTTCTCATATCTGCAAATACTTAAGGCAGGAGATGATTGGCTACATTGTATCATCATGAAGTCAATTTAGAGCAGGCTTCCTCAACCTCAGGCCTCCAGATGCTTTGAGACTACAATTCCCATCATCCCTGACCACTGGTCCTGCTAGCTGGGGATCATGGGAGTTCTAGGCCAAAAACATTTGGAGGGCCGAGGTTGAGGAAGCCTGATTCAGAGTGAAGGCAAGTTGGAGCTCACTCTGCAGTGGCTTTGTCACATAATCATGTAGTGAATTCACATTGTAACAATAGCACGGCATCACCATTCTGGTTACAGGACCCCTGATTGGCTATAGGTTGTGAGCCCCACAGTGCTCTTGGGATCAGTTGTAGATTGGCAGGCTCTGTTGCAGAAGGAAGAAGAAATGGGCCAGACTGAAACTAGGTCAGATGAAGTGGGCTTTCCCCTTTACACCTTGACTTCAGCCACTTCCTAAGCAGCAGCAGGGACACTGGTCTCCCCCTCCCTTGACCTGCTTGTGGAGCCTCAGTGGAAGTTGGGGAGGGCTCTGGGCACAAGGGGAGGTGGAAGAGGAGTCAGCAGTGACTGAACAGGAGCTTAAGCAGGAGGGTGCAGTCTTGTCTCCCAGAACCAGGCACCTTAGCAGATGGGAGCAGAAAAACCTACCCATATCCAACCCTGACATTCCCACAAGGCAAGCAAGTCTGGTGAGGGAGCATGGCGTGTCTTGTCTTTAGAAGCTTGGCGTGCATAGCAACTTGTTGGGACATCTTGGTTGCTTCCATCCAGCTCTGAACTCCTTGCCCTGCTCTTCTTAGCCCCTGTACTTTCCTGAGTCTTGTGTCTGCTGCTGAGCCTGTACTTGCTCAAATAAAGAACTCCTTCTTACTTCAAATGAAGTAAGTGTGTTTTGGGGAGGGAGCCAAGACACAAGACTCTTGTGGTCAGGAGGGAGATACTTTTAAAAGCAATGGTGCCAAAGCAGCCACAGGAGACAAAGAGGGAGCATCTATAAAACTGGGGAGTAAGGGGGCTAAGAGAGCCATTTCTGTTTCCTCGAAAGCAGATTCCCTCTCACTTTCACATTAGAAATGTGCACTTGGAAATAATAGCCAGGGACACATGTAACTGTGCTGAAGTCAGTAGACGAGCCGCTTTAATTCTTTTTATTTCCCCTTTCAGAAAAATGAAACCCATGCCACATATAGCAACACACTCTATCTGGCTGATGGGACTGTCATTAGAGAGAACGAAATCAAAATTAATTTCCAGTGCTCCTACCCGTTGGATATGGAAACCAGCCTTAGAACGGCCATCCAGCCCATTGTCAGGTATGGCATTACTTATTAAGAGGAAAGCTGTTCATCTTGCCTAATGATACTTTCATTTCTATTTAGGGTTCCAACCACTGGGAAATAATGTGAGGGAGCAGATCCTGTAAAGCAGAGGGTGTGAAACCTTCTTCAGCTCAAGGTCCACATTCACTTCTGGGCAACCTTCCAGGGGCCACATGCCAGTGGCAGGCAAGGGCCAGTGGCAAACTTGGACAGAGCAATGAATGTAAATTTTACCTTTGAAATGTAAGCTAGTTCAGTGGTGGCTGATTCCCGTCAAGACTGGCAGAGCAGAATGCAGAGAGCCCAGAGAACAGGCAGAGCCTGAGGCAATTGCAGACAGAGTGAACTAATTGTAGTTTTGTTTCCATCCTCCTCCCTGCTATGTTCTGCAAGGGCATCACTGTCAAGGCGGGAGCTGGGTAAAAAAAGGTAAAAGGTAAAAGCCCCCTGGGTGGTTAAGTCCAGTCAAAGGTGACTATGGGGTTGCGGTGCTCATCTCGCTTTCAGGCTGAGGGAGCCGGTGTTTGTCCACAGTTTTCTGGGTCATGTGGCCAACATGACTAAACCGCTTCTCGTGCAACGGAACACCATAATGGAAACCAGAGTGCATGGAAAGGCCGTTCACCTTCCCACCGCAGCGGTACCTATTTATCTACTTGCAGTGGCATGCTTTCGAACTGCTAGGTTGGCAGGAGCTGGGTCAGATCAATGGGAGCTCACCCTGTTGTGTGGATTTGAACCACCAACCTTCTGAACGGCAAGCCCAAGAGGCTCAGTGGTTTAGACCATTGAATACTCACAAGGCATCCATGAAGCTAACTTTTATTCAAAGAAACAGAGCAGTTCAGACCTAGTGAGCACAGCATCACTTCCCAGTAGGTCTTGCCCCAATGAGGCAGTTGCGAGGACTGAAGGTTGCTGCTTTCCCACAGCTCTTCAAGTTTCCTCCTCCCCTGAGTCCTTCCCCAGCAACCCGAGACTTATTTGCCTTGTCTGTCTCTGCTCCATCCTCTTCATACGTCTTCTGGTTCTCCACAGTGGGAGGTAGCAATGCTTCTGAGTACTAGCTACTGGAAGCATAGTGCTGCAACCCTGTGTGGGTTTCCCTCAGACATCTGGCTGGCCACTGTGAGAACAGGATACTGGACTAGATGGGCCAACAGCATCTTCTTATGCTCATAATCCCCACATCTGAATACACTCTTACTTCCTTTTTTTCACCTTCCAGTTCAACCAACATCAGCATTGAAGGAGCAGGTCAGTTTATAATTAAGATGGCTCTCTACAGAGACCAAAACTACACCTCACCCTATGAGGGAGCAATGGCCGTGTTGCCAACTCAGACCTGGCTCTACGTTGGTGTCATGGTCACCAGTGGGGATGTGAGCAACTTTGTCTTGCTGATGGACAATTGCTTTGCAACACCCACAGAAGACACCGCTGACCCTCTGAAATATTTCATCATTCAAAACAGGTACAGTAAGGGGTGTGTGTGGATTTGATCAAGGGACTGTCCTTTTCCATTCATGGTTTCAGGATCGGGTTCCGGGGTGTGTGAAATCAAGTCTAGAGTGGAAGCAGCATCCGGATTGGGATCAGGGATACAAGGGCAGTCTGCAACCTAGCTGAAAATATGTGGCTGGTTAGTGCCTGTCTAGGAAGCTCCAGAATGCTCTTGCAAATTCAATGGAAGAAAAGTGATGCACGAAAATTAATTTTAAGAAGCAAGACTAGGAAGATACTGGGGAAAGAGGCAATGGGATATGCCCACTGTGTCTAATTTCCCCCTCTGCATCAAACAGAATTCCTGCTGTCTCTGTGTTATGGGGTTATTGGAAACATCTGGCGAGCCATTTTGGAGACAGATGCTGGACACATTCCCTTCTGGGCAGCCTTCTGGGGCCCCCTGGGTGGGACAAAAGTGGGTGGAGCAACAGATGCAAATTTTATCTTTGTGCATTGAGCTAGTGTTTACACACATGCACCTCATCCCTCTCTATGCTCCACCTGGGCATTATCAAGAGTTATGATTGGCGTTCAGGGACACAGTCCAGCCAGGCAAAACACTCAAGGAGGGTGTGAAGCAGGGCTGGTAAGGAGGTGTGGCCAGTGAAGAGGGGGTGTGGCTAGGGAGAGTTCTGAGGGGCAGAAGGAGAGGCCTGATGGGCTACATGCCGTCTCCCGGCCTAAGGTTCCCCACCCCTGTTCTAGATGGACTGGTGGGGCTCATCTTACGTAACGTTCTTGCTGGTTTTGCAGCTGCCCAAACAGACGGGATGCCAGTATAACAGTCCCAGAAAATGGAGTCTCGTCTCAAGGACGGTTTTCCCTCCAAGTGTTCAAGTTCGTTGGGAATCATAACCTCGTTTATCTCCACTGCGAAGTTCGCCTCTGCGACCCTAGTGCTGGACTATGCAGACCGGTGAGCCTGATGCACTTCAGTATAAATTGTAGCTTAGTGGGTTCAAATGTACTCTGATACTAATGGATGGTCCATTTCATCCCTTCCTGAGAAACCAAATCACATTTTTCTCCTGTAGCACTGCGCAGGAATTGAAAGTCGCCAGGCGGCTGCTGCTATCGCAAAGGGCTATTTGTTGGATGTGGGTCCCATTGCCCGCCAAGGTAAAGACATGCTTGTGTGTGTGTGTGTGTATTTCAAATACAATAACAAGGGCAAAAGTGCTGAACCTGTATCTAGGCTGGAGATTTCAGCTTGTAGGTGAATCACTGGATGTTTCTCCTTACAAGGAAAGTCCCTGCACGGAAGAAAGGAACATATCGGGGAGAATGCTAGGTTCATGCATAGGAATGTGCAGCACATTTCATTAGGGGGTGCACCCAAGGATTTTTTAAAATGCATTTGTTTGTTTCAATGAAGGAAGAAGGGGGCGGGATGACAAAAAGCTAACCAAAACAACCAAACAGAAGATTTTTCCTTCAGAGAAATAGACCCATGCCAAGCTGACCAGAGACAGGGCAGATCTGGATGACCAAGGGCAGGATAGTTCCTCCTCCTCCTCCTTGCTTGTGTGCCACAGAAGCAGCCCCTCACCTTCACAGATCTTGCTGCACAAAAGGTGGCAAGCAGAACTCAGATGGAGGCAGAGACATGAGACAGAGACAGCTGCAGGTGCAGGTGCAGGCAGAAGAAAAAGTCTGGAGTGGATTGGCAGCTTCTTCCTGGGCTATACTTCTGCCAATCCATTCCAGCCTTTTTCTTCTGCCTGCATTTCTTTCTGTCTGCTTCCATTGATCCCCAGTTTTTTAAACACTGGGTTTGCTTGAGTATACCAGGGACTCTCATTACACATGGCTATGGGCTGGTGTCTGTTGTTGTTGTTTAGTCGTTTAGTCGTGTCCAACTCTTCTTGACCCCATGGACCAGAGCGCGCCAGGCACTCCTGTCTTCCACTGCCTCCCGCAGTTTGGTCAAACTCATGCTGGTAGCTTCGAGAACACTGTCCAACCATCTCGTCCTCTGTCGTCCCCTTCTCCTTGTGCCCTCAATCTTTCCCAACATCAGGGTATTTTCCAGGGAGTCTTCTCATGAGGTGGTCAATGTATTGGAGCCTCAGCTTCAGGATCTGTCCTTCCAGTGAGCACTCAGGGCTGATTTCCTTCAGAATGGAGAGGTTTTATCTTCTTGCAGTCCATGGGACTCTCAAGAGTCTCCTCCAGCACCATAATTCAAAAGCATCAATTCTTTGGCGATCAGCCTTCTTGATGGTCCAGCTCTCATTTCCATACATCACTACTGGGAACACCATAGCTTTAACTAGTCTACCCCTCCCTAAAAGAGAAGGAAAGCAATCTTAAATGGAGGGAGTAACCCACAAACAGCCCAGTGGAACTAAGGATGCTCAATAGATGTGGAATGCTGAGTGAATGATGGAAGAAATTAGAGTGAGGGAATAGAATAGATTAGCTGGAATGCTGAATAGCAGCACTTCACTGGTCCTGTTATAGTTTCATTTTTCATGACACCTGTCCTCCAATAAGTTCAGGGCAGCATTCAAGATCCTCTCTCTTTATTCTCACAACAACCCTGTGAGGTTGGTTAGGTTAAGAGAACGAAAGAGAGACAACGGCCAGTATCACACTGGAAATTTTGCAGCTGCTCCAGTCCAGCTCCCACTGAAACCGACCTACATTACTCAACTTGCCATCTGCTGTGACTGCAACAAACATAATTATGTCATTAACACTGACACATTTCAGTGGAACAATGCAGAAAACAATGTAATCATTTCCCCCATAAATGTATTAAAATTTTGTAAAATATACAAACAAAATATAAAACAAACATAGTACGCTAACCAAAACAGAACTTAAACTGGGTGTCTGTCCATAAACTCCAGCATTATAATGGGAACAAAATTGATGATAATTTCACACATTCAAAATAAAAATTAACAGCGCTTTGTAAGCCTCATGCATGGGAATAATATCCAACCATATAGATTTTTTAGAGGGGAGGCGGAAGAATCTGACCTTGTTGTTGGATCACACAATTTACAAGAAGGTACTATGTACCATCAAATGAACTTTTCCAAATGTTGGTGTTTCTCCTCCATTAACTTTTCTGCTACAGCTAACCCCCAAATTCTGGTCTGCCAGCCTTTGAAAGAAAAGTCTGTATGGTTTATCAAATGATGTGCAATTTCTAAAGGCAATTACTTATGTAATGTTCACAGCCAAACAAAAGAAAGAAAGGCACTGATACCACTCATTTTTGCTGGCATGATTTCTGTCCCTGACCTCGGCAAACACTTGAATTGTGGCAATTTCCATTCCAATTTCCATTTTGCAAGGAATTCTCCAACATCCCCATTCACAGCTAAGCAGAAAAAGAATCTCTATCTGCCAGTTTACAGTCCAACACTCCACCCGATGCCACCACACTGGTGAGCCCAGGAGCCTCGCTTACCCTGCTGTCAAATAGGTCCCTCCTGCGGCTTCAGTAAGCAGAATTTTTTAGTATGCAGCATGCATTGCTGCACTGCTTTCTTTCTATTACTTTTAGTGGTAAAAACCAGAAAGGTCTAGTTAATAACCCAGTGTGGCAGGAACAATGGAAAGGATGATAGCAGAGAGGGATAATTTCACCAGGCAAACAAAAGGAAGGGAACTGCATTCGGGTCTGTCTTATGGACAGAAACAAATGGCTCCATAAAATGGGTGTTTGTACAAAATGTACAGTGATCCTTACTAACTGTTTTGTTTTACTTATTTACTTGTTTTTATCCTGTGAACTGCCCTTACAACTTACGATGAAGGGCGGTATAGAAATCTAATAAAAAATAAAATAAAATACCCTTTTCTGCCACCTGGTACAGGTTTTGAACATCTTGCTGGGGCTGCTGCACCTCAAGGTAAGCTCATTTTTTGTTACCTGAAGGGTGGGTGGGTTCCCACTAAATAAATAAAAAAAGCAAACTTGAAATTATTATTTGGATGCATTGTCCTGGCTTTAAAAAATCCCATGTAAGGGTAGGCATGCATAATGATAACTTGGACATTTCTCAAATGCAATAGATATGTTTTGCCGTCTGTGTCTTACAAATGAAACACGAGCAGATTTGGTACCAGACCCAAATTGTGTTTTATATAAGACTCATTGGTCCATAAGGTCATGTATCTTACGAGGGAAAGGGGAATTTAAACTAGATGATCTTTTGGATCCCTTCCAACTCTACAGTTCTACGATTCTATGAAACAAATCTCTGAAATCATTTTCACCTGCAAACTTTGAATATGAGAGTATTCTTCCTCATCAGGTTTACAAGGAGCGTGGGTGACCGTGCTGATGTCTGCTGTTCTGGTCTTCTCCATCCATCCATTTGCTTAACAGCCAACGAGAGAAAACCTTGCTGAAGCAGCTGTAAGCTGATGAAGAATTCAGTCGAACAGAGAGAGGAAAACGTAATGGGCTACCTGCGTGCTGATTTTCTTTTACTGTGGTGGAGGGGATGGAAATCTAGATCAATTTAATGTGCTCTTCTTAAATGAATTTATTACAAGAGTGGTCCAGTCTTTCTCCTGCTCTCCTTCCTAGTCAATCCAAGGCCACAGATGATGCTCTCCATGAATGTGCTTCTGAGACGCAACCCCATTATTTAAACTTTGGAACATCTTATTTGTGCTTACTGCTGCATGTAGCTCACTCCACTAATTGAATGCACCGTTGGGGTCCAAGATGTGTGTACGTAGAAACTAGCCTACTGTACAACACTAGCCCAATGTCACATCAGCCATGACCATCGCTGGCAAGTGGCTCCCAGAAGTTTGCAGGGTGGCCCATGAAGTTAAAAAAAAAAAGGTTCCGTGCTCCTGCCCTGGAACAATGTTGTCATTGTGGGAATTAAAACAGTGCCTTATTAGATCCCAGACTTAACTGCCTAATACAGTGGTACCTCAGGTTACATACGCTTCAGGTTACATATGCTTCAGGTTACAGACTCCGCTAACCCAGAAATAGTACCTCGGGTTAAGAACTATGCTTCAGGATGAGAACAGAAATAGTGCTCCAGCGGTGCAGCGGCAGCTGGAGGCCCCATTATCTAAAGTGGTGCTTCAGGTTAAGAACAGTTTCAGGTTAAAAACGGACCTCCGGAACAACTTAAGTACTTAACCTGAGGTACCATTGTACAGGAGACTCAGTATAAGTGTTTGTGTAACTTTGGGCCCCACCAAGGCACTGGGACCCCAGCAACTGCCTGTGGATGCCTCACTCTGGTGCCAGACCTCCTTCCTTCTCACATTGTCTGTTCATGGGAGAAGACTACTTTCAGCGTATATCTCCAGTGCTCAACCACTTGCACTAGTTTCCCTTACACTAACAGGCTGGGGTCAAGGCAGTGGCGCAGCAAGGGGAGGGCACAGGGGTAGTTGCCCTGGGTGCAAAATTGTTAGGGGCGCAAAATTCCAACACCCAGTGCTGCCTCAATACAGCTGTGCATTTCCATCACTGGGCTCCATTGAAAACAACTACATGCAAAACAGGAAGTGACCTCTCCAGACAACAGAACGACCCTTCTTTTCTTATCTCTGTGGCTGCGATCTCCTGGGTGATGCAGATGCTATTAGGCAGTTGAATGTGCATGCATACTCCCTCACACCCACCCCCTCGCATAGCCCCGGGCACGAACAACCCACGCTATGCCACTGGTTCCAAGGTCCAGGATGCCTGAAGACTGAGGTCTTTGTGGGGAGTCACTGTTAGTGATTCCCCACGGCTCTGATGAATGGCTCGTAACTATCAGATCTGTGCATTCAGTATTGAGGGCCCTGTTTTATAGAACTCCCTTCTAGCAGAGGGCAAGACAAGTCCTTCCTACCTGTTGAACTTCCACCACCTACTGAATACTTTAAAAAATCTTTTGCATGTATTTAAACTGAATTCTGATGTTATCGTTTTAACCCATTTTAATTTTCATTGTGTTCTTCATACATCAGTTAGAGACAACTGCCGTTAAATGGTATACAGACTGTCTAAATAAATATTTACAGAAATAAAAATTACTTTCCCCACAACATGCATATCGAGTCCGATTTTGGTGGTTACAGGGGGCTGAATTCATTGTGCAGAGGCAGAAATATTGCCAGGAATTATATGTAAATAGCTTTAGGTGACTCAGGTCCATAGTTAAAGATATTAACTGCTGATTAAGCATCATCAAGACTGCTGGTTCATCTTTCTCAGGCAAAGAACTCTCCAGGCATCTCAGCTGAGCTCCCCCTGGTTAACTGTTATACTGGCATTCTGTAAGCATTAGATGAATATTAATGAAGCTTCTTTTTTTAAAAAAAAAAAGACTTCATTGAGATGCAGGTGGTCCTTGAATATCTTCTGGAATAAATGTTGTTTGCTTGTCAAGACTAACACAGGTAGAATCCCAATTAGTCAGGAAAGGCAATGGAATGTTGTGTGTTCAAACACTCCTGACAAAGCAATATGCCTTTATTAAGTGGCAGCTGTGAAATCTGCCAGAAGCTGAGCCTAGCATTTCATTTTTATTTCATTTCATTGCCCATTCCATATTCCAAACAGGTGCCAGCACTAATTTCATGAAGTGCAATAAACAATTGCACTTGCAAACTTGGCTCACAGATGCTCCTTGCTAATAAATGGAGCCTACAAAGAACTACAGAAGCTCTCCCTGCTCCCACTGGGGCCTAGTGATGGGGGAGAAACTCAGTTTGATTAGGATTTTGATGCAAATCTACCTAATTTTCAGTTTCTGAAACAATATGCGAATGGAAACACAGCTCTCTTTTGAAATTTGCACTTTTGAAATTTTGTGGTGCAGTTCTTCAATCAAACAAGATGTATAAAAATGTGGCCATCCAGAGAAAGTGTGCATAAGATACATATATTAATGGAAATGATATATGAAATGCATTATATTGGGGCAAAATGTGCATATTAGAGGAAATTAGCACTAAGATGCTATGAATTTTCACGAGGACTTTAAAAACAACAACACCTGATGCAGAAAGTAAGGAAATTAACTTATTGGGGGGGGTGGAATGAGAAACCGAGAAGAACCGAAATGGACAGAATTTTCTATCCTGGCTAGAACCATACCAAATGATCTACAGTCTTGTTTAACGAGGCCATCGCTGGCCTTTTACCTGAATCTTAAAGAGGGAGCCCTTTCCCCAGCAAAAAATTGCCCAAATGTACCACTGTTTCTGTAGGATAAGACAATGAATAACAACAAGTCACAGGCCACGGTCACAGCATGCATTCAAATGCTGCCATTCTAAACAGTTGTGATTTCCCCCCAAGGAATTCTGGGAGCTGTAGTTCGTTAAGAGTGGCGAGAGTTGCCAAGAGACCCCTTTTCCCTCTCACAGAGCTACAATCCCCAGATTCCTGGGAAGAGGAATCGGGTGGTAAACCACCCTGAGAACTGGAGCTCTCCACATTTTCACATCAGTTCATGCTTGTATTATTTTTTTTAAAAAAATCCTCCTGAAAATTCATCAGCATTTTAGTGTGATTTTCTCCTTACACACCTAATTTTGATGAATAGATGTATTTCTGCAAAGCAATCCCTCCCCCAATACAATGTATTTTTCTATGTTATTTTCACCAGCTTATGTTGTCTATATGAACACGTTACCCAGCGCTGGCCCATCCATGAGGCAAGATGAGGTCACTGCCTCAGGAGGCAGGATTCACAGGGGCAGCAGATCCAGCTTCCATGGAATGCCTCACCCTCTGCTGTTGCCATGATGGCTGTGGCAAGCTCCTTGGAGCCTCGTCCTAAGTAGCCCATGCTGCAATACTGCCTCCACAGTAAGGTAGAGGTAAAGGTAAAGGGACCCCTGACCATTAGGTCTAGTCATGACCAACTCTGGGGTTGCGGCACTCATCTCATTTTATTGGCCGAGGGAGCCGGCGTACAGCTTCCAGGTCATGAGGCCAGCATGACTAAGCCACTTCTGGTGAACCAGAGCAGCACACGGAAACGCTGTTTACCTTCCCGCCGGAGTGGTACCTATTTATCTACTTGCACTTTGACGTGCTTTCGAACTGCTAGGTTGGCAGGAGCAGGGACCGAACAACGGGAGCTCACCCTGTCGTGGGGATTTGAACCGCCGACCTTCTGATCAGCAAGTCCTAGGCTCTGTGGTTTAACCCACAGCGCCACCCTTTCTCCTTCTACCCCTAGGGAGGATATGTTGGGTCTCCTGGGGTCTGTATATGCCAGGCATGATTCAAAGGAGGCCCCTTTCACCCAATGATGGCACTTGATTCCCAGTTCAACCATCGGGTAAGGTTGATTTGATCCCCTCTCTCGCCACCACTGCTTGTTCCCAGTGTAAATCTTCACTCCTTCTTCTTTTCTGGCAGGAGTGTGCCATTTTGTGGTCTGCCTCAGGTGTCAAAATGTATTGGGATGGCCCTGACTTTATTCATGGATATGCATTTCTGTACCCATCATTTGGCTGGAGCACTGCAGAATTCAGAGTGCGAATTTTGAAAGATGGCAGTTTTCCGGTTCAGGTATTGTTTTAGAAACCGCAAATTAAGTAAGGCCGTCTTTAAATGTGAGCCTGGATGAAGTTTCTCCCCTATTCCTACCAGCAGTTTTAGAACATGCCACGCATCTACTCTGGTCTGTCAGAAGGACATCCTAAAAATTGTCTTGATGGAGGAGATGTCAACTGCTCTGTTACTGAGCTGTGGCCCTTCCCCAAATCCTTCGAAGAAATCCTTTGCAGATTTTCTGGAATTAAGAATTCATGTTTTCGATTGTGAATTCGTTCTTTTGTAAACAAACACTGCTAATTATCTTTCTTGTCTTTCTGACAATCCCAGCATCAATTAGCTATATTTAGCTAACTGCATGCAATTCTGCAAGACACACATGAAAGATGACTTAGTCATCATATTTTCTTTTTCAAGAGAACCCACCCAGAATCCCCCAAATCACATTTAAGCAGCTTAACTGGGCAAGTTTTGCTATCCACTGTAGATGGCAATTCCCTGAAACACTAGTATCTGTTTGTTTACTGTGGGGACCAATGTAATCTCCATCATATGGATGGGATCTTTCAAATCCTCTGTTTTAGAAGATACTGTGAGCCTGGATCATAATCTACATCAGGAATGGATGGATGGATCAATCAATCTATAGGTGGATCTACACACAGGAAAAGAACGCTATGAATAAGTCAGAAATTAAATCGTTCTAACGAAAGAAAAAAACGCTATGTAAAAATCATAGAATAGAATTTTTTTTGCTCTCCGGTGCCATCTGGTGTTGCATGTTTATAAATCATTCAAAGCGTTGTTTTTTGACTAATGTAGCTGAGTCCTATTTGGGAAGGCACACAAAATACCAACAAATGGATTTGGTTAGAGCAGAACGTTATCAGAAAATTGTTGGAATGCAAGTATTATATGGTTTCTAGCAAGCAAAGGGGAAGGGGGGAGAATGTTGGGGCATAGTCAGATGGGTGGCATATAAAATTATTGTTGTTATTGTTATTGATATTGCTATTAATTTCTTAAAATTGACACATGTTGGCAGCCATAAGGAGGGAAGGAGGGAAGAGTAGGTTTATATACCGTGCTGTTTTCTTTTAAAGGAACTCACCATGAAGTTGTTACAGTAAGAGCCACGCTTTTAACATCTGGTAAAAAAAAGATGTCCGTATCCTTGAGTACCGCCAGAAAAAAAGGCTGCTGGCCACTCTGCAGATAGGAAGTTGTGTTGTTGCCAGTCCTCTTTCTGTAATTTATCTTCATGGGCCCCAAACCATGACAAGCTTCTAGTGAAATGACAGCCTCATTGCTGTGACTGAATCACTTCAGGCCGTGGCAAGAATTAATATGATTCAGAGACATCTGTTCTGGGTTGGTATCCAAGAGTGGGAGTCGATTCCTCATCCCATGTTCTCTAAGGCACCCAGTGAACAAATTCAGGTAAATCATCAAATGGGAAACTTGGGGAGACAGTTGGCTACAATCTCCCCTCTATGCTTTTAACCCTAGCATCTTCACTGTTTGAGATATTTTTAGGTTCCAGATTTGTCCAATCATGTGGCACCTCTTCACCTTTTCGCCATTGCACTATTGCACAATTTTATAATTTCATCATTTCACAAACAAAACTTAAAGATAGAAGAAGGGGACAGAACAAATATTTCTAGCTTTTTTTTTAGCAGTTTACTTCCCCGTTGGAAAAAGTCTGAAAATACTCCTGATGGAATCCAGCCCGATTCCATGCTGCCCATTTTAACATGGTGTGTTCTGGCACATTTTGGCACTCATCTTTTATTGGAGTGGGGCAGGATTTGTCCCTCTTACTGCTGATAATGGGTGAACACATTTTAATTATTCTCATGCTTTATTTTGTGTTTTCCATTTTACATGCTTGATAAGTTGATCTGTACTTTAACATTTTGTAAGTGCCATGGAGACATTTTGTGGAAGAAGAAAAGAAGCTATGAAGAGCTCTATTAATATTAAATAAATAATTCAAAGCTTCCCCTTTTCATCTTCTAGGGCTGGAGGAGAAATTAAACTCAGTCCCTATTGAAAGGCTAACCTACCTAACACGGACTTTCTGCAACAATATGAGAACCCAAACACAGTCAGCCTTTGAAATTTGCACTTGTTCGAATTTTGCAGTGCAGCTCTCCAGCCTAGTAAACTGTGCAAACACACATGGACCAAAGGAAATTGTACATATAAATGCGTATGTTCATGAAAATAGCATACAGTGGTACCTCGGGTTAAGTACTTAATTCGTTCCGGAGGTCCGCTCTTAACCTGAAACTGTTCTTAACCTGAAGCACCACTTTAGCTAATGGGGCCTCCTGCTGCTGCCGCGCCACCAGAGCACGATTTCTGTTCTCATCCTGAAGCAAAGTTCTTAATCTGAAGCACTATTTCTGGGTTAGCGGAGTCTGTAACCTGAAGCGTATGTAACCTGAAGCGTATGTAACCTGAAGCGTGTGTAACCCGAGGTAGCACTGTACAGTGATGCATTCTATTTGAGGAACATTATATCTGAGGGACCATTCTCACAAAAATGGTGGAGTGATGTGGAAATGTGATGAACTGAATTTAAGGTTAGGAAAACAAGAAAAGGAGAGAAACCAAAATTGACAGTTTCACCCTTTCCCTCTAATGCCCTCTGTTACAATCGACATGAGTCTTACAAGGCTTTGAGTCAGTCAGTTGATCTATTGGGGAAACATGACCGCTCTGGCACTTTCCAGGAGAATGCTGCTCTCTCCTACTACCTCAGGCGAATAAAAATGTGGTTTGACAATCCTGTTTTGTCGCCATCATCTGATAAGGAAGTCCGCTCTGCCAACCTGAGGGGACGGCAGCAAAATTACCTCGGGAAAACAGATAGCATCGCTAATAGCTTTGTTCTCGTCTCATTTATAACCCAGATAACTCTTTCCCTCTGAGGCTACAGCTTCCCACAGCACCGATTAAATGGGTAACAAGCCATCTCTCTCCCCCTCCCTCTCTCTCTCTCTCTCCCTAAACAAATCTCCCCCCCAAAAAAACAATACATTTCCTAGACATCACTAAGGGCGTCACCTCCAGGGCTAAACAAGTCTACAATACAGTGCATAATTACTGTCCAGGTAACAAAAAAGTTGTTTTATTGCAGGGGTAGGGAGCCTTAGGCCTGGGGGCTAGATATGGCCCTATGAGCCTCACTATATGGCCACTGGTCCCATCACCTCCTGGCAAATAGAAGGGGAAGAAATGGAGGCAGTGAGAGATTTTACTTTCTTGGGTTCCATGATCACTGCAGATGGTGACAGCAGTCACGAAATTAAAAGACGTCTGCTTCTTGGGAGAAAAGCGATGACAAACCTAGACAGCATCTTAAAAAGCAGATACATCACCTTGCCGACAAAGGTCCGTATAGTTAACGCTATGGTTTTCCCAGTAGTGATGTATGGAAGTGAGAGCTGAACCATAAAGAAGGCTGATCGCCAAAGAATTGATGCTTTTGAATTATGGTGCTGGAGGAGACTCTTGAGAGTCCCATGGACTGCAAGAAGACCAAACCTATCCATTCTTAAGGAAATCAGCCCTGAGTGCTTACTGGAAGGACAGATCCTGAAGCTGAGGCTCCAATACTTTGGCCACCTCATGAGAAGAGAAGACTCCCTGGAAAAGACCCTGATGCTGGGAAAAATTGAGGGCACAAGGAGAAGGGGACGACAGAGGATGAGATGGTTGGACAGTGTTCTCGAAGCTACCAACATGAGTTTGACCAAACCGCGGGAGGCAGCGGAAGACAGGAGTGCCTGGCGTGCTCTGGTCCATGGGGTCTCGAAGAGTCAGACACGACTATACGACTAAACAACATATAGCCCTTGAGTCTCTCCCAAGGCCATACTCCTCATCAACCCTGCTCTGTGGTCTCCTCCAGTGCATTTGCTTAACTGGAATATAGCCTTGAACTGTGGCCATGCCTCTACGTTGCCTGCTTGGAGGATAAAGAAGTGTGTGTCATATCCCTCCCTCAATATTTTTAAGATAAAAATAGGGATATCCTATTCCATAATCATCATCATCATCAACCTTCCCTCTGCAGGGTTTCCTTCAGATGTCTTCTAAACGTTTGTATAGTTACTTACCTCCTTGGCTTGGGGGTCACCCTCCAACATTTCTCTGCTGAAAATAGGGACGTCCTAAGGAAAAATGGGACATTCCGGGATCAAATCGGAAACCAGGATGGCTGGTAAATAGGGACACTTGAAGGGTCTGGGGTGTGGGTGTGGGTCTCTCTCTCTCTCTCTCTCTCTCTCTCTCTCTCTCTCTCTCTGTGTGTGTGTGTGTGTGAGTGTGTGAGTGTGTGAGTGTGTGAGTGTGTGTGTGAAGCAACCTCTGAACCTTATTCCCCTCACAGAACTACAATTCTCAGAGTGGTTTAAGAATCAATCCCTCCACTGCGAACTCTGAGAATTGTAGCTCGGGAGCCGGGAGAAATTGCAGGCTCGTGATCCCAAGAGTTTTCCCTCCCCTGTCACAAACGAATCAGAACGAATGCTCTATAAAAAACAGTCATAGTCTAACTTCCACATAAACTTTGTGCGAGCGAATCAGGATGAATGCTGAATAACTAGATCATCTGGAAGGGCCCTAGAAGATAGAAGAGAAGGTGCCAAGCAGATCCATCTTTGGAGAGCATTACACAAACATCCCTCCCCATGCCTTGTGGTGGAAGGGTGACCTGTTGCAGACTGCTTACCGAGCCCTGCCTCAAAATTATTATTATTATTATTATTATTATTTATTTATTTATTTATTTATTTATACCCCAGCCACTCTGGGCGGCTTCAAAAAAAAATATTAAAATACTGTACTACATCAAACATTAAAAGCTTCCCTAAACAGGGCCGCCTTCAGGTGTCTTCTAAAAGTCTGGTAGTTGTTGTTCTCTTTGACATCTGGTGGGAGGGCGTTCCACAGGGAGGGCGCCACTACCAAGAAGGCCCTCTGCCTGGTTCCCTGTAACTTGGCTTCTCGCAGTGAGGGAACTGCCAGAAGGCCCTTGAAGCTGGACCTCAGTGTCCGGGTAGAACGATGGGGGTGGAGATGCTCCTTCAGATATACTGGACAGAGGCAAAGAACTTGCCATCTGTAGCCAGATGGCCTATCAGAAAAATTACTATTATCACACCAGGCAGCATCTGCAGAGAGAGGATTTCAATCCTGTGCCCAAGGTAGGGAGGAAGGTACAACAGCAGGGGTGGGTCATAGCGCTCATCTGAGCACATGTCAACAGGCACAGCGCTGATTCAACAGCAACAAGGTCACGGAAGGAACTACAGTGCTTCTCAGGCTTCCAGAGTGCCACTGGCAAAAATCCAGATGCTGCTCATGTTTCTTTTTATCTCTGAGCCAGTCAGCACTCAGCCATGGGGCTCAAACACATGTGCGCACACAACCCTTTGCTTTATCTGTGGGAGACAGCCAGTGATGGCTTGGAGCACCTGCCCTCCCTGGTTAGAAGCACAAATTTCATGCTCCGCTTCAAGTCTGCCAATCTATACATATATAGAAATTGGATTATTTAGCCTAAATTGTTGACTTAGAATCAGTACAGCTCCAGGTTGTTAATTTTGCATGCCACCCCGATCCCCAAGATTCCAGGGGTTCCAGGCACTTATCCAGGGTTCGCGTTTCTTTTAGAATGAGGGACAGTGGAAACTGTGGCGTCTCTGTGATATATGGCTTATGTACACATGTATACAAACTGAGCCTACAATGGAGGGGTTCCCAGCATCAGCACCCCAAGAGGGCTTGCTCCCCCATAGTCCCACATCCTCCTATGCAATTTTGCCTGCTATGCCCCTTTCTCACAAATAAATTCTCCCTTACAGAATGCATTCCTGCACGTTGTTTTCACCAATGTGTGCATTTTATGCACAGTTTAACTGAGCGATCTTCAACTGGTCCAGATCCGAGACCCACCTCTGACTCCCAAGCTCCAAAGGTGTGGTACCACGGCACTGAAAGACTTAGTCCACTTAGAAACTAAATGAACACCTGGTAACTTAGGGGAAGTTGGGAGCACTGCTCCAGATGATCACAGCAATGTGGATTGTGAATAAGGGACAATAGTCCCTCTGCTACCTTTGGTTTTCTCCTGGGGTGTTTTGGCATTGATTTCTCCAAGCACTTCCCAATTGCCATCTTGTCTTCCATTTTCAACTTTAATAAGTATGTAAGAAGCTTCCTGCTTGATCGTACCTGAGGTCCACCTTTTCCAGGCACCCAGTGTCCACCAGGAGTCAGTGTTTGTGATGCTGCATACAGCGAATGTCTTTACCTAAATTCTTCTGCTTCCCTGCAACCAGCAGGGGCAAAGGCCAGCCGTGAGTAAGCCTCCTATAGGGATTGTCTTAACAGTTGATGGAAAATGTCGATGAGTCATAGATTTAGGGCACGATTGACTGAGAACCACATCCGAGCAAACATCACTCAAAGGAATGAGTATATCATCAGATATGTGCTTTGTATAGAGAATCCTCAGAGAGCTTTGTCTGTTTCGTACCCCCTCGGCTGGCCCTCTTCCCTCTACATCCAATTATGTCAAGAGGCGAGAAATGTAATTGACACAATCCTACAGATCCATGCTGTGCAGGGATGCTCATGCAGTCGCCTCGCTAAACGTTTCCTCTCTGGTTGCCAACATGTCAGAGCCCAGCAAAGGACTCCATGTGGTGATGATGTCTACATTTTGGACCGCAGTCATCCATCATGACGAACACACAGTCAAAAGGCAGCTTCACGTCAGCCAACCCTTATGCAAGCCGAGCGTCACAGCCCCAACAGACGTGGATGGAGGCCTGAGCAAACAGGTGTTCTATTCTCTGATGACATCAAGTTTTGGATATGGATATGGAGCCAGGCTGCTGGTGGTGGAACAGTTTCAAGGACAGTTTGATCTTGGGAAAAGCACCTAAAACAGTGATCTTCAACCAGTCTGGGAATTTCTCATTGGACTTACATTTATTCCCTTTATACATCACTTCCCACTAAAAGAGATCAACCATAATATATCGTATCACTAGCACTGCCTATACGTCTGTGAAAATACAAAGCCATCTTTTCCTGCATTGAAATAATGACAAGGTTGGTGCTTGGAAGGACTTCATGGGGAGAGCATTCCATAAACCAGACCAAATTCAAGGTGCTGGAATTCCTGCTTGTTAAATATTAGACCAGTGACATCTTGGTTGTCTCTTCAGAAAGAGACTGAAGACTTTCTCTTTTCAACAATGCTTTGAAGTGGAGATATTTATCCTAATTTGTTTCTTTTTCTGTATCTGAGCTGGTTTTGGATGTTCTGTTCCTTGTGTGTTGGATGCCCCGGGTTACTTTTGGAGGAAGGGTAGGATACAAAATTAATATATGCATAATGAACAGGGGCTACTACAGAAAAGGCCAGCTCCCTCAATGCCATCCCCATGACTTTCTTGGGAAGTGGTGCACAGAGAAGGGCCCCAGCTGGCAATCTCAGGGTCCAGGCAGGTTCATACAGGGAAAGGTGGTCCAAGATGCATAAGACTTTAAGGCCAAACCCAGCATTTTGAAATCGGGCCTGGAAACAAATCTACAGTTGAGCCAGAACCAGTTTCATGTTCATGCCTTCATGTTCAGCAAGCAATGTAGCCAGTGTGTTCTGTACTAGCTTTAGTCTCTGAACAGTCTTCAAAAGCAGTCCCATGTATGACACATTGCAGTAGTCTAACCTGTCATTTATACAGCCAGGCTTCACCACCGATCCTGTTTTAGTTGAATTACAGTTCTGTCACAAAGACAAGTATACAAAGTATAAATGCTGAGAAGCCATGAGACTGTATAGGGCAGGCTTCCTCAAACTCAGCCCTCCAGATGTTTTGAGACTTCAATTCCCAACATCCCTGACCACTGGTTCTGCTAGCTAGGGATCATGGGAGTTGTAGGCCAAAACCATCTAGAGGACCGAGGTTGAGGAAGCCTGGTATAGGGGTTTAGGATCTAGCAGAACAGGGACATCCGGTCTCAAACAGGTGGCTAGATTAGTTAATGGTGGAAGAGAGCGGGGCAGTTCCTGTAACTCTAACTAAAACCACTGGAAAGCAGGATGCTAATGAAAGAGCAAGTCGCCCATTCTTTAATAAGGCAGGATCAAAGAGTAAAGCTACAGACTTAGCAGAGCTCAGAACAAAGTTCAGCTGAGGCAGGAAGCCTTCTTATATGACTTCCTGTGCAGGAGCGGCCCATGGCCAGCCTGGATGGGCACAGTCAGTCCAGGCACTGAAGGTAATTCTCTAAAAAGCTCTTCATGAGGAAGTTGCAGTGACACAGCTCACCGCCAGGGACAATGGTCAGTAGGTCCTGTCTGGACTGGTGTTCAGTGACGTCTGGAGGACCACAGGTTCTCTGCCTCTGTCCTATATAAAGGTAGGGGTTGTATTCCCAAATGTAAAGAATGTGTTAACAATCCCAGAAGATGAAGGACTGCAATCAGGAGAGATAGAACTATCTCAAACCGTTTGCCTTTGAATGTGGCTTGTGATTAAAAAAAAAAAGTCACCGCAATCAGGCATGATGCACGGAATTGTCATTTGTCATTTTTGTCCTTGCCCGCATTTTTCTCTCTTCCCTCTCAAGTGCCAAATGGGCTGCAGAATCTCTCGCAAGTGATTTTTATTGCTAACATCAATGACCAGCCTTCCTCCTGAAAAGGAAAGGAAAAAAGTGAATTGGTTTTGAGCTGGTGGGGAGTGCTACATTACAGGCCAAGTAGAAAAGGGAGTCATAGAGGCACAAATAATTAAGCCGAGAGAGAGAGAGAGAGAGAGAGAGAGAGAGAGAGAGAGAGAGAGAATGAGAGAGAGAGAGAGAGAGAGAGAGAGAGAGAGAGAGAGAGAGAGAGATTGTTCAGGTTCATTCACCCATTATTTATCTTGGCTCTATTATTAATGGCATTTTAACTCATTGAAAGGTCATGAGCACCACCATTAGCGATGCCCTCTGTTTTATTTAAATGTACCCAACTGAATTGTTGTGTTCTTGAGCTCAACCAAAAGTCCATGACGGCGTCCCTCTCTTGACAAACTGAGGCTGTGATCCAATGAACAATTACCAGGGAGAAAGCCCCATTGAAATGAGTAGACATTTATAGGATTGTGCTGAGATGACTTTTAAAAAAAATGCTTCTCAAATGAAGTCTTCAACTGCCCCTTCTCTCCTTGTGTGTGGAATAGCTGCATGAAATTATGATGTAAAATATACCTAATTCAAATTCATACGACATGAAGAAGGGGATCCTCCAGTTGACCAGTTTATTGAGCGTTCATCCTCATCTGCTTGCACAAAGTTTACTCAGAGTGGAAAAGTGGGCTTTCAGACCTGCTGGGCCATTACAGCAGAGTTGGAGGGTGAGGACGAGGGAATTGGAGATGGAGGCATCACAGGCAGCGCAACACCTAAGACTGTAGCAACTGAATCATCTCATGGGCATTGTGGTTGGGCCGGTTGCAAATCCCTTGCCATTAGGTGTCCTGGCTCTGTGATATGCTGTCAATACTGGGTTGGCTGAAGTTTGAGGCACCGTATTTTTCGCTCTATAAGACGCACCAGACCACAAGACGCACCGAGTTTTTGGAGGAGGAAAACAAGAAAAAAAATATTCTGAATCTCAGAAGCCAGAACAGCAAGCGGGATCACTGCACAGAGAAAGCAGTTATCCCTCTTGCTGTTCTGGCTTCTGGGAAAGCTGCGCAGCCTGCATTCGCTCCATAAGACACACACACATTTCCCCTTACTTTTTAGGAGGGAAAAAGTGAGTCTTATAGAGCAAAAAATATGGTAAATCACAAGCAAGGAGACAAAGCAAAACTGAGGACCAAAGAACTAGCCAGAAACACCCAACACCATTGCTGCTCAAACAAGGCTCAGTTGGAACAGGAAACCCTTCCGGCCAATGAGGATCTAATAGCAAGTCTGGGTGGGTGGAATCTGTTGGGATACTGCCAGGGAGATAAAGTTCATCTGAGCCCCAAGCTCGGTGCCGGACGATCCATCGACCTCCCGTAGTCAGGCAATATCAGCAATCAGCGGCACGAAGCCTCAAGAAAAGATAGCCACATTCTTGGACTTGTGCACACTCTTTCAGCAGAATTCACACAGCAAAAGATGCACAGCAGGAGAGCATATTTACAGTTTATTCAGCGTTGGTCAGAACTAAGAAACCATGACCGTCTGCTTCGGTCTGCTCAGACAAAACGAAAGAAACGAAAGCAACAGACAACAGAAACATCCTGTGAGACAGGAAATACGCAGGCTGTGACACAAAGATCCTGCTCCCTTTTAAGGTGGAACGGAAATATCCTAACAGAATCTGCCTAGGCCTAGAAGGTTATTTGCCCAAAAGCTCAGAACCTACCCAGAACCTTATTTTCTAGAAGCTGTTTCAGCTTCTGATTTGATCCCAGAATGTCCTGCTTTTCCTCAGGACGTCCCTATTTTCATCAGAGAAAGGTATGCAAAAGTATTTTCATTTGAGAAATATTGGAGGGTATGGAGTTATGTGACCCTTAAACCAAGGAGATAAGTAACTATACAACCTTTAGAAGACACCTGAAGGCAGCCCTGTAGAGGGAAGTTTTTTTATTGTTTTATTATGTTTTTATATATGCTTGAAGCTGCTCAGAGTGACTGGGGCAACCAAGTCAAATGGGTGGAGTACAAATAATAAAAGTGTTGTTGTTGTTAAATAGGATGTCCCTATTTTCATCAGAGAAATGTTGGAGGGCATGGAAGCTGCTGCCTACAGCTCTGTGGTTTAGGTAAAAGGTAAAGGTAAAGGACCCCTGGATATTTAAGTCCAGTCAAAGGCAACTATGGGATTGCGGAGCTCATCTCACTTTCAGGCCAAGGGAGCCGGCGTTTGTCCACAGACAGTTTTCCGGGTCATGTGGCCAGCATGACTAAACCACTAATGGCGCACAGAGGACCGTGACAAGTGCCAGAGCACATGTAAATGCTGTTTACCTTCCCACTACTGCGGTACCTATTTATCTACTTGTACTGGCATGCTTTCAAACTTATTAGGTTGGCAGGAGCTGGGACAGAGCAATGGGAGCTCGCCCCCTTAGAGGGATTCGAACCGTTGACCTCCCGATCAGCAAGCCCAAGAGGCTCAGTGGTTTAGACCACAGCGACACACATGGGGATGCTATATATGGGTCCAGCAGCCCCTGACAAATGTCCCTGAGGAAGAATGACATGAATGGCTTTCTAAGTGGTTTACAAGATGATAAAGAGCTTGGAGGAAAAAGGGCATTTGTACACAGTCTGGGACAACAGGGTTGTTCTCAAACCATGGCAGTCCCTAATGCACTGAAGCAATAAGGAGCAAAGTCACACTTGGAGGTAAATCCAGAGTTCTCAGGGAAGAGGAGACGACATCAGGAAGTTGTTTTACTTACACGTAAGGTCATATTTAGTAAAGGGAAGCTGGTTAAATCATGCTGATATTTACTGACATTTTGCTGGTTTTATTTTGCTAATTTCCCGGCGGTTGGGGGTGGGGTGGGGGAATGCACGTTCTATGATTTCGGAGTCAGGCAGCAAGTCACTTTCCCTAATGAATGTTTTGCAGAGATGTGACATTTACTAGGAGATGATTCTTCCATGTCTTGTTGACTGCTGGGCATGGGCACATCCAGGGGCACACAGGGAGTGGGAATTTGGGAAGAAGGAAAGAGAGCAAAGGAGAATATACATACATACATACATACATATATATAGCAACTGCATCTGAATTTGTCCTAATGTAATCTTCAAGAGCACCAGGCATAACTCCGTGTTTCTGGAAATCTACATAAAAGAGATTGGGGCTCCACTCTTTGCTGTTACATTCATGGTTTTTGGAGACCCTTCACTTTGCACTCCAGTGACCCAGATTTCGAACAGAGAATCTGATATTTATCTAAATTACTTTTTAAACAATTTCTGGGTGTGATCCCTTCCACAAGGGGCAGAGCATTAGACTCTTAATCTCAGGGTTTTGAGTTCAAGCCCCACCTTGGGCAAAAGTTCATGCATTGCCTGGGCTTGGACTAGATGACCCTTGTGTTCCCTCCCACAATTCTTCGATTCTAATGTAGGGATTGGGAGTAATAAAAATGTCCATCTATATGTAGAATTACAGCCTAAATTATTAAAATCATAATTCCTAAAACAAAACCATCATAAACAGCAGCGAATGTTCTCCTTGGAGCTCTGAAGAGGAGGGTTCCAGATAGATTTGTCAGGAGAGCAAGTTGCATGGAAGGGGAGCCATCACCAAGAAGACCCTGTTCCTGGTTCCTGCCAGGCTTCCATGAGCCAGGACCATGGCCTCTGAGGCCGATCTTAAGAGCCCAGATGCGTTCACAAGCCCATCTTTCAGCTCAGGTGAAAAATGAATGCAAGACACAGGAGTGTAGGAAGCTGCCTTATACAGAGCCAGAACATCTGTCCATCTAGCTCAGCGCTCTCTGCTCAGACCGGCAGCAGCTCTCCAGGCTTCCAAACAGGAGGTTTCGCCAACCCTACTAAGAGACGTCAGAGTTTGAACCCAGGACCTTCTGTGTGCAAAGCACATGCTCTGCCATCAAGATACAGCCCTTCTCATATTATTAAGCTGCCTTCAACCACTGCAATATGTGGAGGGGCAGATCAGCCAATGATTTCTTTGTTTCGTTTTTTTATGAATGTTCAAGAGTGTCCTTACTTCTTTCCATGAGATGCTGCAGCTGAGTACAAAGTGATTATCCCTCTTGACACACTTCTTCTCCCCATTCTCCAGCAACTGCTCTAACCTCTTCAAACCTTTTTCAGATGGTATGGCTCCCCCCCCCTTTACCCCTCCCTGCATAAGTCTTCGCCTTCAGACTTATAATTAGCCTTCACCGACCCAAATCTTTGATTAAACGCCTTTCAAGCTTTTATCTAGCAAGCCTGTTAGCTGGTCCTGGGTTATTGCATTGTACAGCATGTTGATGGATTGAACCAAATCTCTCTCTTTCTTTCTTTTTTCCCCCCAGCCCCTTTCTCCCCTTTCACTCTGCAGCCATTTCCTCAAGTATTTTGATCCTCCTGGCAAATAGGATGACATTATTGATTTGCTCAGCACTGCAAGTCTGGAGACTCATCTGCAAAAGCATTACTCTTTATTGCTTCAATAATTTCACTTTAGGAGTACAGAGGACTCTTTCTTTATTTATTTTTCCTTTCTCTCTCTCTCTCTCTCCCCCCCCCTTTAGTATTTAGCGATGCTTTAAATTTTTTATGTGCTCTCAAGTGAAATGTCAGCTGTTTGCAGAAATGCAATAGGATTTATCAGAAATCCAAGTCCCCCTTTAGGTTTTCCGACTGCTTCCAGTCCAAATTATCCGCTCCCTGAAAAGTTCCAGAAATTGATAGAGGGACAAAGCTAGTCCAGACCGGAAATTGGGGGTGAGTGCGTACAGTGGTTTCTAATCTCAGATTAATGGAACTCCGCTCACCCCTTTTGGTCTGGCGGCATTGCAGGACGGCAGAGGCTTCACTGGAGCCCCAATGAGGGAACTGGAACAGCGGTGCCCTTCCTGATAGGCGGTGAGGGCTTAAGCCCTCTCCACCTATCAGGAACTGGATCCTAGCCTGCACCCGGCTTTGGCTAATGGGGATGCAGCCTGGGGACTAGGGGGTGGAGCTGACGGAGCAGGTGGGCTTCCCTCAGAACCGCCCCTTGCCCATTTGAGCAGCCCGCACCTGGGGCACTACCTGTTTGTTCCTTCACCGGGTTTTTCCCCTGCCCACCCACCCTCGGTTGAAGCTGATATCAGTGACTTTGCTGTGCCTACGGTGGTCTGAAGGAAAGATCGCTGGGTGTGGAGCACACTTCCACCCGCAGACAAAGCCACAGCTGTCTGAACATCATTGCCTCTATCTAACCTTTGCTCTCTTAGTGGTCTGCCATGCCCTGTCTGTGACCTTTGTCTCCTTCGTCATACATTGTTCAAGGGGGAAATGACGTGGTGGAAACAGGTGCCAAAATAACTTTGTACCACCCCATGATCTCGGGATTGGAAGATGTGTAAAGGTCACAGTCCAAAATGTATCTGACTGGTTTTGCATATTGTGCTAATAAAAGGAGCCTCTACAGAGCTAGCCGGCAGCTTGTCTTGGAGCATACTTGCCAGCGTGCTTCTGCACAGCTCACCTGCATCCAACCTCCTGTCGCCCTGCGTTATTCCTACAGTGGTCACAGTTCTAAAGGGGCTGGGTAGGAATTTGCCCACCGGGCTAATTGGCACTGACCCGGTGGTTTTACCTGCCTCATAGCAATCGTCAGAACTGGTTAGGCATTGTGGAAATGCTTTGTTTTGGGTGGAGGGGAAGTTGTAGTCTCTGCCTGCCCCTCCAAACAGCAGGGTATCCCGTTAAAGGGATCTGGGAGGGGAGGTGGCCATGTCCGCATGCCCTCCCCCAAACGGCGGTCTCTGTGGGGGGCCACCCTATTGCAGGCATCCCCAAACTCGGCCCTCCTGATGTTTTGGGACTACAACTCCCATCATCCCTAGCTAACAGGACCAGTGGCCAGGGATGGTGGGAACTGTAGTCCCAAAACATCTGGAGGGCCAAGTTTGGGTATGCCTGCCTTATTGGATGTAAGTCTTAGGAACCCCGATCTGGATTGACCACGCGTCACTTCCAGCTGGCGGGCCGGAAGTATTTTGATTGCCCCATGTCTAAACCAAACCTCTTTCATCTGTATTCAATAAGGCTGTGGCCTGTTTGACCCAACAAACCAGTCTCATTGGTCTCTTATTTGCGTGGTTTGGGGTATGGGAACCCTATGCCTGGTCCTGCAAGTAACAGTTATTGAACACTGGTGTTCCATTTTGGAAATTTTTGTTTGTTTGTTTGTTTGTTTATTGCATGTATACCCCATCTTTTCCTCCAAGGAGCTCCTGGTGGTGTCCCTGTTTCTCCCCCTCCTTATTGCTTCAAAAAGTTCAGAGTAGGTAAGTTGACCTTTAAATGTGAACAGATGCCTCCCCAGGACAGTCTTTAGCATATGTGCCGCCGGAGTGCAAAGATCCACCCAGCGCCCCCAAATTTAGTTTAGCCTCCCCCAAATTAACTTTTTTTGGGAGCGGGGAAGCCAAAATTGTTGACCTTGGGGGGGGCAAACTCAAAGTTTGGGGGGGGGATCGCTCACCTGTAACAATGACGCAGCAGAAATAACTGCTTTTGTTTCCTGACTAGTTGGGAATATTTAACACTAAGGAGTAACAGAGGGATGGGGGGGGGCGAGAATTTTGCTCTATTGCTTTTCACTGCCGTCGACCGCGAGGGACCAGTATACTGTAGGTATACATTTGGAGGCCCCCAGAATTTGGCGCCCAGGTGCCCCGCCCCACTTGCACCCTGGGTAAAGACGGCCCTGTGCCTCCCCCATGCCAAATGCATGAACTGACAGTGAAATTCAATGCACATTTACTCAGAAATAAGTACTCCTGGGGAAAGGTGTATAGCAGGGAATGAGGACCCATCCTCTATAAAGGACCATTGACCCATGGGGGGAAATCGATCATGGAGGGTGGAACCAGTGCAAAGAGGAATGGAGGCAGCAGTTTCTATCTGTGTGTGTCTGTTTCTGTATATTGCATGGAATTAGGACCACATTAAATTTTGCCGAAGGTCACATGTACCAGACGGGGTGCAAGCTCCTCAGCCTAGTTACAGCCTTATATCAAATGTGTCCTTCTGTTCATGAAGGCGGAGGGGCCCTCAGGCCTCTCCACTTGGACACTGGCACTCTCACAAGGTCACACACTCCCTCCCCAGTCACATCCCCTCTCTCTGGGCCACAATTTTCATTGGCCCTACCTTTCACCTTCCTTGGGTGTTGTTTCCTTACTGAAGACAGATATTGGCAAGCTGGGACGTGTACAGAGGAGGGCAACCAAGATGATCATGGGTCCAGAAACCAAGCCTTATGAGGAACGGTTGAAGGAGCTGGGTATGCTTAGCCTGGGAAAGAGGAAACTGAGAGGAGATATGAAAGCCACCTTCAAATATCTCAAGGGCTGTCGCATGCAGCATGGAGCGAGCTTGTTTCCTCTAGTAGGACTAGAACCGATAGCTTCAAGTTACAAGAAAGGAGATTCCATCTCAAAATCATGAAGAACTTTCTGACAGTAAGAGCTGTTTGACAGTGGAATGGACTCCCTCAGGAGGTTGTGGACTCTCCTTCATCAGATGTTTTCAAGCAGAGGTTGGATGGCCATTTGTCATGGATGAGTTAGTTGAGATTCCTGTATTGCAGGGGGTTAGACTAGATGACCCTTGGTGTCCCTTCCAACTCTACAATTCTATGATTTCAAATGTGTCATTTAACTCTGATAATGCCTCTTGCTAATCAGGATGGATGACAGAGGGGTGTGTGTGTGTAGAAACTAGCCGACGGTACAAAGGTAAAAATTATATACCTTCCTACTTCCACTTTTGACTCTGGCAATGCCTACCAATGGTATGTGGCCCCTGGAAAGTTGCCCAGAACGAAATGTGGCCCTTGGGTGACTTCTGTTAAAGGCAGGACTGATTACACTACAGAACGGGGGGGGGGGGTCAAAATCTGAAGATGTTGTGATGCTTGTACAACATATGTCCTTGAGTCTCCCTGAAAGCAAAATCAATGATTTTGTTAAGCCACAAGCATGCTGGTAGCTTAAGTAAAGGTTTATCTGCATTCTTTATACTTTATACATTTGCTCGTTCCCAGTCCACGCTCAGAAACAACTTCCCTGGCTTGGGTTCAAGGCACTTTTGAGTCAACTGGTACAACAGCACTGCACTGGTTTGGGGCATTTGGCCGAAAGAGCACTGGAGAGAGAGATCAAACTGCAGCAGAAACTGACAACAATTAGGTAAGACGATGGAGGACATTGTGAAATACCTTTGACCACCAAAAAGTGTGTGTAATTATTAAACATGGGAAAATCTGGTAGCCCGGGATTCAGTTCAGAAGAGGGAAATGCTTTGCTTTCAACTAACAAATGTCTCCGATACATATTTTGAAGTTCTTAAGCCGAGCAAGCTTCTGTGAAAAGCAATCATCCAACCTTCATGGAGAAAATCACAGAGCATGGAAGAAACGTAATTAAGTTCCTCAGAAACTGCTATTTTTGAGCCCTTCCTAGCGCGTTCTAAGAAATCGGCTGGTGTTGCTAGAAGATACAGTATCTGGACAAGGCACCACATCGGGCGCATAAAGTGACACAAAACTTTGCAGGGGTGCAGGGTAACAGCTTGGGTCACCAAAACCCTCCTCCCTCAACCCAACTGAATCCCACTTCTTGAACCCACTCACAACTGTTTGGTAAGCATCTCTCACAGAACTACAGGTCTCTCTAGATGCCCTTCAGAACTTTCCCTAAGCCACACCTACTATCAAACCACACCTCCTTTTCCCAAACCACACCCCTTTCTGGCCCTAGCTTTGCATCCTGGGTGATTTTGCCTGAGTGGAATGTCTTCTTGAATTCTCATAATGCCTCTCAATTGTCTTGATGGAGGATAGAGAGGGGTGTGTGCAGAAACTAATCTAGAATTTGATAAGAGACTGACTCTGGTGGGGTTTTTTAAGAGTATATCAGCCAGTGCAGAGGTTTTAGCAAAAGTGTCATCAGCAGTCTAGCCACTGCTTTCTGTGCTAGCTGGAGTTTCAAGCTACCTGCCTTTCAATACCGCGAAAATGATAACATTTGTCGCTTTCATTGGGCTTCTTTGAACTCACTGATGAGCTAGAGAGCAGCCTTGCCAGTCTGACCACTATTTTTGGTGATATGCTCCAATGCCAGTTGGATATGTGGTGAACTCGTAAAGTCTTCCTTCCATGAACCTGAAGGATTAAACTACTATTCTCCGTAACGTCTGGTTTTCTATGGCTACATTCACACCCTACATTTAGAGCACTACAACACCACTTTAAAGAGTTATAGCTTCCCCTAAAGAATTCTGGGAACTGTAGTTTGTTAAGGGTGCTGAGGGCTGTTAGAATACCCTTATTTCCTTCCTAGAGCTACAGTGTGCAGAGTGGTTTAACAATCAATCCCTCTCCAGGTAACTCTGGGAGGAGGAATAGACAACTCTCAGCATCCTTAAACTACAAATCCCATGATTCTTTGGGGGAAGCCATGACTGTTTCAAGTGGTGTCACAGTTCTTTAAATGTATGATGTGTGTGTGATTTAGATGCAATGGTTACACTCTTACTTTCTTTGCATGGAAAAGCAACGCACATCTGAGCCCTTGCTAGCAGTTTGCAATGGTAGACACAAGTTTGTACTATTTTATTGTTGTTAGCCGCCCTGAGCCCGGCTTCGGCTGGGAAGGGCGGGATATAAATAAATATTATTATTATTATTATTATTATTATTATTATTATTATTATTAATGTCCCCCTCTGAGAGACAGTTCTCAGACAAGGCCCTGACTCCAAGGATGCCCTCCATTTCTTTTTGACCCGGTAGGTCTATTTTTTTTAAAACAAAGAGCCCAGGGTCCCATCACTCAACAGGTGCATATGTGATACCTAAAATTAGATTGAGTCAATCAAGGACCAAGAAGGTTATTCTGCCTCTAAATTAGATCCTTGGGGTAACTTACCAGGAACTTGGATGAGAGCTCATTAACAATCTGTCCGTTGCATGCTGCATGCACAACATCAGAAAGTCCTCTGCTAAACACAACTTGATTAAATCTCCTGTATTCTCTCCAACCTTCATTGACTTTGGAACTCAGATTCCGGTCCCAAACTACATGGAGAGATTATAGCAAGTTATCCTGGAGAAGGCTAGATGGATACAGATCCGTACTGAGGGTCACTTGCGCCCTTGGTAAGGAGTAGTACTGGCACATACAGCCTGCAATAGCCACATGTGTGCATCCCAGGTAAATGTGGGTCTTGTTTCCCCGTGAGACTGCCGGAGGGGGCAGAGAAATGAGGGGTGCATGCACAGGTACTCTGAGGGCTGCAGGGTAACAAATGGCCCACCACTCCAGAGAGGCAGTGTGGTGTAGTGGTTAAAAGCTGTGGACTCATAATCTGGTGAACCGGGTTCGTGTCTCCACTCCTCCACATGCAGCTGCTGGGTGACCTTGGGCCAGTCACACTTCTCTGAAGTCTCTCAGCCCCACTCACCTCACAGTGTGTTTGCTGTGGGGGAGGAAGGGAAAGGAGATTGTTAGCCGCTTTGAGACTCCTTAGAGTAGTGATAAAGTGGGATATCAAATCCAAACTCTTCTTCTTCTTCTTCTGCCTAAAAGTTGTCTCCCTGCCTTCTGCCCCTACCATTCCCAGTGGTCATGAGCCACCACTGCAGGGCTGTGTGTGACACACAAGCTGTGCATCTATGAAAGGGAGATTCAGGCGCCCGTCTGATCATCTTGTCCTTGACCTCAAAAGCAAAACGTCTTGCGCCAGCCTGCAACCCTGAATGCGTTCTCTTTTCTCAGCCTGCTAATCTAATCCATTAACATCGCCGCATCTTAAAGAAAGCCATTTCACCTGTCAAATTATGCACCCTCCGCGCAGCTCACCAAATAAACTGTTTGACTTTCATTGCCGGAGGGTTCATGAATATAAACAAAAGTATCAGGAGGGCCAAGGGAAAACACCCCACCCCACCCCACCACCGCCAAACCGCCCCCACCCCCAATAATTTCTGTGGATGCATTAGTGAGCTGGCGCTTCTGCTAAATCAAAGCACGCCACAGTTTTGATTGGCGTTTAATAGAGATATTGTGGCCTGCAGCAGTAAAAAGAGAAAAGAGAGAGAGAGAAAAGAAACTAATCATGTTTAATAATTCAAGAGAACTTGATGCGTTTCATTATTACTCAAAAGCTAATTACCGCTTTTCCACCACAACCCTCCTTGCATTATAAATAAAGTGTGTTCAGCAAACATCACTCAGTGGAAAATGCAGTAAGGAATGTCCGGCCAGGGTCCCTTTAGAAAATAAGGGGTAGATGTCCTTTTCAAGGACAGTACCTCTGCATTATATAATGAGGGGCTGGCTTGCAACTGGGATTGGCAAAATTCAACTCTTTTCCACACACACCAAATCATAAAACAGTTCAGAGGTAATTAAGCCCTCTGATCTACATCTAGACATGGGTGAACTGGTCAATTTTAATTGTTGACTTCTCATTCCCCGCTTCGCTTAAGCTTAGTTCTTCATATCAGTTTTTTATTGATTGGGGTTTTTAAATGTCCTCATGAAACTTCATCATTGCTTTAATGCATATTTCTCTTAATAGATAAGAAGCCCCCCCCACCCCACCAGATCAAGCCAATAGTCCATCTAGTCCAGCAACTTGTTCTCACAGTGGCCACCTAGATGCCTTTGGGGAACCCACAAGCAGGACTGAAGCACAAGAGCATGCTCCCTTTCTCCATGAATTCGTCAAATCCTCCTTTAAAGCCAACCAAGCTGGCAGTCCTCACTGCCTCCTGTGGCAGTGAGTTCCATAGTTTAACTATGTGAAGTATGAATATGTTCTTCCTTTCTTCTGTCCCAAATCCTTCTTCGTTCAGCTTCACGTGATGTTGACAAGTTCTATTGTTATAAGAGAGTGAGGGGAAGAAATCTAGACACCTTCTCCACTCCTCCCATATTTTATCACCACAACAACCCTATGGGGGTCCCTGAGGGATGCACCCAGTGAGCTTTATGGCTGAGTGGGGAGTCAAACCTTTGTCTCCGATATCTGAGTGTGAACCAATCCTTCTGAAACTCTCGCCACCTCCACACACTGGCTCTCAGTAGGATAGTCCCTTCTGAAGAATGTACAGTGGTACCTCGGGTTACAGACACTTCCGTTACATACACTTCAGGTTACAGACTCCGCCAACCCAGAAATAGTACCTCAGGTTAAGAACTTTACCTCAGGATGAGAACAGAAATCGCATGGCAGCGGGAAGCCCATTAGCTAAAGTGGTACCTCAGGTTAAGAACAGTTTCAGGTTAAGAACGGACCTCGGGAATGAATTAAGTTCTTAACCCGAGGTACTACTGTATACTTTTTGCAGACTGGTCTCTAGGGTCATCACAAGAAGGCCTTTTGTTTTTCAGCTGGAACTCAGCAAAACTGAGTTTTGCCACCTTTTTTTGATGCGTTCCAGCTCAACAACTTAGGGATGTCCGTCAAAAGTTCCTGCACCTATTTTTCTAGGAAAAGAAGCACCGATCACTAGTCACATCCACTGTACATATATATATATATATATATATCCATCCCTTGGTGCAACCAGGGGTCCAGTTTTTATTTGCATAATAAAAGCAAAAGCTTTTATTTGCATAATAAAAGCAAACGATCAAAGAGCTCTGCTTTCTTGGCAGCGGGAATAAATTGTGCTAAAGTAAACACGTTCCTATGAGCTGGCTTGATTGATTTGAAGTGCAGAAGCAGGGATGGGGAGGAAGATTTTGCCAGCTAATAACAAAACAGCGTTTGTAAATCGACATTGGGTTACAGTTGAGCAGGTAGTTCCTGTAGAGCAGTTCTTGTAGGGGGCCACATTCAGGGCAACCGGGGGGGGGGGGCAGGGGCAAAAGTGGGCAGAGCAGCAGAGCAGTTGTATTGTAGGCTAGTTTCTATGCACTCAGAGAGAGAGAGAGTAGGGTTGCCATACACCTGGAATTTCCTGGACGTATCTGGAATACTGCAGCTGCAAGCAGTGTCTGGGCGGAATTTGGCTAAATGTCCAGGAAAATCCTGATGTATGGCAGCCCATGGCAGCAATGTTGTTTTTGCAGATTTTCCTCAGAAATAGCTCAAAAACATCCAATTTCATTGTGATTTTGCAAAAAAAAGTGTCAACAACTTTTCTGTCCGGATTTTCACTTTTTGAAATGTGGAAACCCTGAGAGAGAGGTGTGTATCTCTTTCCATCCACCATCTAGACAAGCAGGAGGAATGGTCAGAGTTCAGGGACACTTTCCAGCCAGGAACAAAAACACCCAAGAAGAGTGCAAAGCAGGGCCAGTGAAAGGGGTTCCCTAACTTGGGGCTGTTAGTATAATTAATTGTACATTGAAATGGGAAAATGACTCAATCATCATCATCATCATCATCATCATCATCATCATCATCTATTATACCCCGCCCATCTGGCTGGGTTTCCCCAGCCACTCTGGGCAGCTTCCAACAAGAGATTAAAAATATATTAAAACATTAGTCATTAAAAACTTCCCTAAACTCTGTATGTGTATTGCTGAAGGTTTAGCATGGAAAATTCCACTGAAGCCAAGAAGAGCTCTCTGGGTACCAGATGGGTTAATGATTAACTGTTAATGTATCTCTGCTCTGCTCTCTCACGTGGTGTTTACCTTTAGATCACTTGTGGGAGGTATTCAGCTGCAAATCACCATCTTGGGAGTAGGTGTTTGATACTTCAAAACTGCAAGGTTTTTAGCGGGGGCAATTAGAATAAGATCTATTATTTGACTATTGATGTAAACCTCCCAAATGTATCTTGTATAGTTAAGTTTTCACCTCTGTCTTCAGTACATTTTATTTTATTGCTATGGCTAGTGACTGATGCAAATCTTCTTCTTCTTTGATTCTTTCTCTGAAAGCCACCAAAGACAACGGTGTGCTAATGAGGTCTGTTCTGGAGAGAAAACAGCCTCCAGGCTAATGGAATCTGTGGGAAAGACAGAGCTATGTTTGTCAGCTCTGATTAGAAGTTACCGTATTTTTCGCTCGATAACACGCACCTGACCATAACACGCACATAGTTTTTAAAGGAGGAAAACAAGAAAAAAAAATTCTGAATGAAACAGTGGATGTATCATTTTTGTGCTTCATGCTGCGGCCACAGACATGTGATTTGACGGTGAGTTTGGGGTAGCCCAATGCAAAGATCCTGAGGATCCATGTGGATCCATGCTTTGTAACCACGTTTTTGTACCATTGCAGCCCCAGGCAACAGTGGGTGCGTGATTTTTTTGGTGCAGGCTGTAGCCATGGACATGCTATGTGATCTGATGGTGAATTTGGGGTGACTCAATGCAAAGATCCTGAGGATCCATGTGGATCCGTGATTGGAACCACGTTTTAAGTAGGGAGGGAAGGAAAAACATAGAAAGGATAAGGAGCACCCCCCCCCACAAGCCAGCCAGCCAGCTCTCTCTCTCCCCCCCCCCAACCTGCATGTTGCCTGCGAGTCCCAGACGCACGGAGAGGAATTAGAAGGCAGGACTCTCTGCTTTCCACTCTGCTTGCCTGGAGGGGAGGGGTTTTCTCTGCTCTTTGTTCCGTTTGAGCAAACACAGTAAGGAAACAGAAGCAGGTGGGCAGTAAGACCCTGAGGCAGAGCTTCCTCCTTTCAAGGCTTCCCTTCTCCGGACGATTTGATATTTGCCTGATTTTTGCCTTCACTCGCGCTTGTCAGCTCCAGGGACCACACATTCGCTCAATAACACGCACAGACATTTCCCCTTACTTTTTAGGAGAAAAAATCTGCGTGTAATAGAGGGAAAAATACGGTATTCCATATTTTTAGGAAAATGAGACTATGCTTGGACAGGCATGTGATTATATGCAACTATTTGGATGTATCATTAATTGTTTCTGTACCTGTTTGAAGAAAGTTCAGTTAGTAAAGCTTTGGAACAATATTATTGGCCTGAACCATTCCAAGAAGAGTCAGTTTTTATTCATCACTGGCAACCAAGCAATTTCTCCCCCTAATAATGCTTTATTACCCCAAATTCCAGGTGACTGGAAAGGATGGGGTTTTTTATATATTAAAAAAAACCACACATGCAGTGTTACATAATTTAGAATTTGATTTTGTAGGCAAAGGGGGTGGGAGTGCTGATTCCTTCCCCCCTTTATTGTACTTTGTATAAATGCCAAATCTGCACATTTAATTTGTACAACTAATGTTCTGCTGTGAGAATACTCTATGGGAACTGGTAGAGACAGAAGCAGAAGATTTACTGGGAACAGGCACTCTTGGGTTTTGCATCTGTTAATGATGAGGGTTCATTTTAGGTGGTTCGTTTAAGGGGGGAAGCAATGTATCATTTGGTTCTAGTGAATGAAGATGCAAAAATCAGCCTTCATTACTTCTGTAAAATGATGGAGCTATAGGGAACCTTGGGGTCATCTAGTCTGACCCCCTGGATCAGTGTAGGAAATCCAGAGATGGAGCATTCCTAACAAATGGTTGCACAGCCTCTGTGCCATGGTTCTCATTGTCAAACTGCTCTTACTGCCGGGAAGCTTTTCCCAATATTTATTGTATTTTATTTCAAAGAATGCATATACAGTGGTACTTTTGGATACGAATGGGATCCATTCCGGAGCCCCGTTCGCATCCTGAAGCGAACGCAACCCGCGTCTGCACATCTGCGTGTGCGCGGGTCACGATTCGCCGCTTCCGCGCATGCGTGTGATGTCATTTTGAGCTTCTGCGCATGCACGAGCGGTGAAACCCGGAAGTAACACATTCCATTACTTCCGGGTCGCCACAGAGTGCAACCCGAAAGCGCTCAACCTGAAGTAACTTCAACCCGAGGTATGACTGTACTGCTTGTTTAATTATTATTTGAAACAGACCAATGGAAAACAATCAAAAGATTGCACATACCCAGATCCCAGCTGCTGGCAAAGTGTTAAAGGGGATTCTTAGTTGCTGGTTCCAGGAGACCCCAGCTGCCTGTTTGGGGTCTTCAACTCACGGAATGTCTGGTTCCTCTTCTGAGAACTCAGTGTCTAAGCTTGGCATTAGGGTAGAAAGGAAGAGGGAATACAAATATGGGGTTCTTTTCATTTGCTTTTCCCCATCACATTCCCATGCTCATTAAAAACAGGGCACCTTTAAAACAAGATTGATGCTGCTATGCCCGTTTATCGGGGACCTTCTCATACAGGTGGTGCTGTGGTCTAAACCACTGAGCCTCTTGGGCTTGCCAATCAGAAGGTTGGCAGTTCAAATCTGCACAACGGGGTGAGCTCCCATTGCTCTGTCCTAGCTCCTGCCAACCTAGCAGTTTGAAAGCCTGCCAGTGCAAGTAGATAAATAGGTACCACTGCGGTGGGAAGCAGTTTGAAAGCCTGCCAGTGCAAGTAGATAAATAGGTACCACTGCGGTGGGAAGATAAAGTTTCCATGCGCTCTGGCTTCCATCACGGTGTTCCAGTGTGCCAGAAGCAGTTTAGTCCTGCTGGCCACATGACCCGGAAAGCTATCTGTGGACAACTGCCAGCTCCTTCAACCTGAAAGCGAGATGAGCACCACAACCCTATAGTCGCCTTTGACTGGACTTGACCGTCCAGGGGTCCTTTACCTTTACTTTCTCATGTAGACGCAACACAGAAATGACACTAAAGTTCTTGTGCCCCTTCTTACACACGTCAGCAGGCCTTCCTCAGAAGGCCATGCCTAGCCGCTTCAGGATCCGGAGCTGGAGAGGCTGCAGCAACAAATCTGGCAGCCTTATAAATAAAGCTGCCTTCCTCCTACACTCGTCGCTCCTTCAGACACTGTGCTGAAGACGGCAGGACACAAATTGGGCCGTAGGGAATGCGCTTGTGCCTTGTGTTACTCAAGAGGATTAACAGTGCTAGAAAGGGGTCTAGCAGGTGTAGCGATGATAAGAAGAAATGTTGCAGTCCAGCATTTTGTTTCAATAAATCCATGCTGTCTCATCTACGATACCTGGACTTAATTAAAAGCTGTTGTCATTTTGCTTTTCCTCTAGTTTGTAGCTTAACTTATTTGCCTGAGTCAAATCAAGGAACCAGGAGAGCAGGGAAAAGCAACCCCAAACCCTGTAGGCTGTATCCGTCAGTTTGTCTCGGTTTCCCACTTTTTCCCATCTTAAGTTTGGTTCACATCAGCCTGCGGCCCTCCAAGTCTTTGTTTCTGGCCCTCAGGAGTCTCCCCAAGCCACGCCCACTCTCTCCAGATTACATTCCTCAGCATCCCAGCCTTGCACTCACCTGGACTGCCTTACCTGGCTAGAATGCATCCCTCTCACTAGCCTGGAAGGGGGAACAAGAGGGAGTTGGAGTATGTGCAGAAATGGGCCTGCTGTGTAAAAATAAAGTTGTACCTCCATTTCTCTGCCCACTTTTGCCTCCGGCCCTGCCCACCCCTGGCATATGGCCCTCAGAGTGGTTCAGAGGAGGTAATATGGCCTTCTGCTTGAAAAAAGAAACTGTACAGTGGTACCTCGGGTTAAGTACTTAATTCGTTCCGGAGGTCCGTTCTTAACCTGAAACTGTTCTTAACCTGAAGCACCACTTTAGCTAATGGGGCCTCCCGCTGCCACCGTGCTGCCAGAGCACGATTTCTGTTCTCATCCTGAAGCAAAGTTCTTAACCTGATGCACTATTTCTGGGTTAGCGGAGTCTGTAACCTGAAGCGTATGTAACCTGAAGCATTCGTAACCTGAGGTACCACTGTATTCCAAATATAGGAAAAAGGGAGAGAGAAATCCCGTGAAATTCTCATGGGTAGAGGGTTGGGATTTTAGTGGTGTTTGTCTTACTTTCAAAATGGCCCAAAGATGTTTGGGAATGCCTTTTATTTCATTTAACAACTAATGTATCTGGTGTTCTGCATTCAGCAGCTTTCCCAAGTTCCTGTGCTTCCTTTAAAAAAAACAAACCTATTATGTCCTCAGCTGAGCTTTCCTAGATACATGAGAGGACAGAGAAATTGCCTTTTTAAAAGTGCAGTCTTTCTGCTTTCAAAGATATCAGTGTGAGGTAGAAAAGGAAAAAGTCCCTTAAAAGGAAAAACAATAACTGTACCAATTTCAAGAGCTCAGAAGGTAGGCTCTCTAGATGTTGCTGGACTAAAACACCCATCATCCACAGGCAGATTAGCCTATTGCAGTTATTAATATTGCACAACTTGAAGCAATCGGGTGAATAAAAACAGACTTCTCTTGGAATTAAAATGATCCAGACCAAAATATGCTTTCAAAGCTTTACTAACAGAACTTTCTTCAAAACAGAACATAAAACAACAATGATACATCCAAATAGTTGCATAAAATCACATGCTTGCCCAAGCACAGGTTCAGTTTCTTAAAAATATAAAGTACAATTTATAATCAGAGCTGACAAACAAAGCTCTTTCTCTCCCATAGACACCATTTGCCTGCATTCCAACCCGAGGCTATTTTTTTCTCCTGGAGAGACTCAGAAGCACAATTTTTGTCTTTGGTGGCTTGAGAGCAAAAAGAACAAAGACTAACTCCCAGAGATGTCAATTTGCAAGAGAATACCTCTCACATGATCTAAAGTTAAACACTAGCAGTGAATATCAACAGTTAAACAGCCTCGGCCCTGTATACCTAAAGGAGCATCTCCACCCCCATTGTCCAGCCCGGACACTAAGGTCCAGCACCGAGGGCCTTCTGGCAGTTCCCTCGCTGAAGTGAGGTTACAGGGAACCAGGCAGAGGGCCTTCTCGGTAGTGGCACCTGCCCTGTGGAATGCCCTACCAGCAGATATCAAGGCAATAAGCAACTATTTTACTTTTAAAAGACAACTGAAGGCGGCCCTGTTTAGGGAAGTTTTTAATGTTTGATGCTGTATTGTTTTTAATATTCAGTTGGAAGCTGCACAGAGTGACTGGGGAAACCCAGCCAGATGGGTGGGGTATAAATAATAAATTATTATTATTATTATTATTATTATTATTATTATTATTATTATTCTACCTGTCAGATACTCAGAGAGTTCGTCTTAGCTTCAATGGAATTTCCCATGCCCCCTTAGCAATGCACATACAGGCCGTATACAGAATTAATTTCCATTCCAACGTAAAATTAAACATTTATACTTAACATAGCCGAGGGTCAGATGTGATGGGAGTTGTAGTCTTATAACAGCTGGAGACCTAAGGAGACCTAAGGTTGAAGAGGCATTGAATTAACTTCTGAACTGATTCCTCCTCTGCAGCAACCCAATTTCTGTGATTTGGCTTGATAGAGCAGCAAGTACAAGCCTGCGGGTTAAGGGCCCCCTAGAGAAAGATAAAAAGCTTGCGGGAGTGCCAGTTGCCAAGGCTGAATGATCCATCTTGCTGCAAAAGAAACTGTCAGGTTTCATTCTGCCCTTGCAAAATGGGCAGTTTTGTTTTTATGTGTGAGCACCAATTTGGGAAGGACACTGTTCTGATGTTTCTAGACAGAGCGGGAATTCAGATGTAAGATCTGAAAAGGCAAAATAAATGGATCCCCAGAGCTTGTTTTTACCAAAGTTCCACATTTAACACACAGCAGGAGTACAGCACTTATACAACAAGATGTAGACCAGACCATCACCTTCCCTTGCAGATCTGAGACCCAGCTTTCATCCCAGCTAGCTGATGGGCCCCAGAGAGTCCCACGTTCAATTTTTAAAAAAACTTTTCAGTTTTATTTTTTGAAAATGCAGGTGTATCTGAGGTAGAAACAGGTATCACTAAAAAAAATGTGTTACCAAAACATTATACAAAACACACGTCTCAGACACAGATTTATCAGTCATCTATTTTGAAGCTGGAAGAGTACTTGGAGATCATCTCATCCAGGAGTGGAGAACGTCAGGTCCAGAAGCAAAATGCACCCCTCGGACCTCTTTAGTTGGTCCTGTTGCATCCTCCTTGCATATCTGGAATGTGCTTTGGGAGGCCACAGTATTCAAAGCCTCCCTCTTGAGCATTCCAATTTCTAGAAACAACCTAGGCCTCTGGCTCCTTGCTGAACTTGCTGAACTTCTTTCTGGATTACATTTTGAACCTCAACTGATTCTCTGTGCTTAACCTTGGCTTGTTGAGATTACACTACACCTTGAACCCTGCTCTCTTGGGTAAGTGTTTTAGGAAAAGTTTGTGTACTCCTTGGACTGAGGGCACCCACTGGATGCGGGTGGCTCTGTGGTCCAAATCACCGAGCCTCTTGGGCTTGCCGATCAGAAGGTTGGCGGTTCGAATCCCCACGAGGGGGCAGTGGCATAGCGTGGGGGGGTGCAGGGGGGGCCGGCCGCACCGGGCGCAACATCTGGGGTTAGGGCAAATCCATGGGTTAGGAGGCACAAATCCACGGGTTAGGGGGCGCAAATTACTTGCCTTGCCCTGGGTGCTGACAACCCACGCTACGCCACTGCGAGGGGGTGAGCTCCCATTGCTCTGTCCCAGCTCCTGCTGACCTGCAGTTCGAAAGCACACCAGTGCAAGTAGATAAATAGGTATTGCTGTGGCAGGAAGGTAAACGGCATTTCCGTGTGCTCTGGTTTCCATCACAGTGTTCCGTTGTGCCAGAAGCGGTTTAGTCATGTTGGCCACATGACCCGGAAAGCTGCCTGTGGACAAACGCCGCTCCCTCAGCCTGAAAGGGAGATGAGCACCGCACCTCATGGCCTTTGGTTTGGACTCAATCTGACCCTTATGTTTCCCCTCCCCTTATGGTTTTGATTTATGGGCTACTTTTAAAATGAATCGTCACGCTAGCCATGTGACCCGGAAGTGTCTTCGGACAGCGCTGGCTCCCGGCCTCTTAAGCGAGATGAGCACGCAACCCCAGAGTCGGTCATGACTGGCCTGTACGGGCAGGGGTACCTTTACCTTTACCTTTACCTTTACCTTTAAAATGAAGCTGCATTTTAAATGGCATTTTAACCTGTATTTTAAATTGGTCCCCCCCCCATTATGTTTTTACTGTAATTTTTACTGTTGTTTGCCGCCCTGAGCCTGGCTCTGGCCGGGGAGAGTGGGGTATAATAAATAAATATTATTATTATTATTATTATTATTATACATAAATCCGGCACTGAATGGACTCCCTCTCCATAATTGTTATTCCTGGCAACTGACACACTCCCTCTGACAGTGGAGGTGGAACATAGAATTTGTGGTAATGGCTGCTCCTTGGGGGGTCTCCACTTTGCCATCTCCCACCAGGGAGTCCCGTCCCCCTGTGTTGTAGATAATGCAGGTTGCTCTTTCGCCAGATGCAATTTTTCACTGTCAGAGTGAGATTTCAGCCGAGGAAGTCCAGGAAATAAAACACAAGGTCTCTCCGTTTATCAGCCATGCTGATGACAGGTTTGGGCTTTTCCAGACCATCATCTCCTCTCAGGTAGATATCACACACCTGCCCAGTCGAAGCAGCCCCCATAAAATCTCCCAGTAACTCAGTTGCATGCATGGCTGTTGCAACATCCCCACACCCTGTAGGGATGGTTGTTGTTTATTTTATTTTATTTTTTATTTTTAAAAATATTTTTATTAATTACAAATTAGAAAACATACATATTTACAACAAAAGAAAAAGAAAATACAAAAGAAAATACATATAACCAAGAGAGAGAAAATATTTTGTCTCTTTTCATATTTACAGTTATTGATTCCTCTGTAAAATGCTATTCACAATAAAGGAGTGAAATGAAAGATAAGACATCAGAAAAAAGAAAAAAAGAACAAAGAAAAAATAAAGAAGTAAAAGAAAAGGATCATAGGTGAACATTTTTAAAAGTAGATAAGTACTCACAATACATAGCCGTTTCCCATAGCCATTGTTGTTGTTGTTTAGTCATTTAGTCGTGTCCGACTCTTCGTGACCCCATGGACCAGAGCAAGCCAGGCACTCCTGTCTTCCACTGCCTCCTGCAGTTTGGTCAAACTCATGCTGGAAGCTTCGAACTGTCCAACCATCTCGTCCTCTGCCATCCGCTTCTCCTTGTGCCCTCCATCTTTCCCAACATCAGGGTCTTTTCCAGGGAGTCTTCTCATCTCATGAGGTGGCCAAAGTATTGGAGTCTCAGCTTCAGGATCTGTCCTTCCAGTGAGCACTCAGGGCTGATTTCCTTAAGAATGGAGAGGTTTGATCTTCTTGCAGTCCATGGGACTCTCAAGAGTCTCCTCCAACACCATAATTCAAAAGCATCAATTCTTCAGCGATCAGCCTTCTTTATGGTCCAGCTCTCACTTCCATACATCACTACTGGGGAAACCATAGCTTTAACTATACGGACCTTTGTTGGCAAGGTGATTATGCTTTTTAACATGCTGTCTAGGTTTGTCATTGCTTTTCTCCCAAGATGATGATTTGTCATTGCTTTTTCTCCCAAGGGATGATGGTAGCTGTGGGCAACTGTCATTGAGCTTTTGAGTATACAGTGGTACCTCGGGTTAAGAACTTAATTCATTCTGGAGGTCCCTTCTTAACCTGAAACTGTTCTTAACCTGAGGTACCACTTAGCTAAAGCTCCCGCTGCCGCCGCACGGCTGTTGTGTGATTTCTGTTCTCATCCTGAAGCAAAGTTCTTAACCCGAGGTACTATTTCTGGGTTAGCAGAGTCTGTAACCTGAAACAACTGTAACCTGAAGCGTCTGTAACCCGAGGTACCGCTGTATATTCAACAGCATTTGATTACATTATTTATTTTATTTTTATTCAATGGGATTGCATCTACCGCTTACTCATCAAAGCCCTTAAGTGGTTTATGGGGAAAATACAAAATAGGCATTAAAATTAACAAGATCCTATGTTAAAAACCAGCAAGAGACTTAAAAATTTTCCAAAATAAAATCACTAGGTTTTTAAAAAAATGTACATTATAAATTAAAATTACATATTAAAATATAAGACAGACAGACATTTCTAAACTGAACCATGTAAGGTACCATGTATGTTGAGGTTATAGCAAGGTTGTTATATTTTCGATGCAAAAAAGTTGCTGAAAGGGCAATTAAATTGAAAATGAAGAACGTGTTTGATTTGATTTATTCATTTAATTTATTCATTGCCGTTATACACCACCTTTCTTCCAAGGCACCCAAGGCAGTTTACAGTTTTAAAGAACTAAAGGAAATGATGTAACATTTAAAATTTAAATTTGCTGGAGTGGGAGGGGACACTCTGCTTGGAGGAGGCAGGAGGCCCTGTTATTTTCTGTTCCTTCCTCTATACCCTCCACATGTTGAGCCCCAAACTGGGAAAAGTGTCTTCCCATCCATGCTCCTCCACAAGTCATGTGACCTGTGTGAGATCATGGAGCTCAGAAAAATACTTTTGGAGGCAAAAAGCCTGTTCAGCCCAGGCACTGAGGTGCAGCGCCGAGGGCCTTCTGGCAGTTCCCTCCCTGTGAGAAGTGAGGTTACAGGGAACCAGGCAGAGGGCCTTCTTGGTAGTAGAACGCCCTCCCATCAGATGTCAGGGAAATAAACAACTATCTGACTTTTAGAAGACATCTTAAGGCAGCCCTGTTTAGGAAGTTTTTAATGTTTGATGTTCTATGATGTTTTTAATATTCTGTTGGGAGCCACACAGAGTGGCTGGGGAAACCCAGCCAGATGTGTGGAGTATAAATATTATTATTATTATTATTATTATTATTATTATTATTATTATTATTATATCTCAGCATCCAAAACAGCCACTGTGCTCTCCTGGGAAAACCCGATTTTTCCTAGGACACTTGTACCTCCCTCTCTCCATCAGTAGATAACTGGTTGGCTAAAAAAAAATAAAAATGCAAATTATGGAAGCCTGTCTAAACCATACTCTCCAACATGTCAAGGCTGAAACCTGGGACACATGTCTTCCAGGACACACTTCCATGTGAGCCTTGTGTCTCGCAGGAGAGCACAGAGCCCCAAAGCACATTTTTGGGTGCTGTGCTCTCATATGAGTTCACAATCTCGTGCATTTGTAGGTGCTGTGCTCTCACGTGAGAGACCACAACCCCCTAAACCAGGATGAGGGATATGCAAAACTGCACCATTGTCAGAAGACCTCTGAAAGAAGGCAGAGGTGGTTGCTCCCAAACCTCCAGTGGCAGAGAGTTCCACAGGGCAGGGCCTGCAGCACTAAAAGTTCAGCTCCTAGTGAAGGACAAACAAACATCATGGGTGTGGAAAACAGCCAAAAGTTCCCCATCAAAGGCTCTCATGATAATGCAACCTGTACACTGGGCTTTGCGCCTTTGGAATGACCAGCCAGCTCTGAAGACTAACAGCCAGAAAAGCCCAGCTTATTTTAGTTTGCTACAGGGGCCATCACTGCTCTATCACTGCTCCTTATCTGCATGCGGAACAGTAGTTACCAATGATATTTCTCCCTGCTGAAGAGAACACTTCATTTGCATGGGTCAGCAGCTATAAAGCAAGGTCGCTTTTTATTTGGGGGGGGGCGTGTATGATCAAAATGAATTGCTACTTCAGAGGGAGATTGAGCAAACCCTTTTCAAAAGCGTGATGCAAAGCAGATTCTTAGCGCTTAAAGATGTAGCCATATAAACATTCCTGCCCAATATGCAAATGGCGGCTGCTGGTTGCGGGAAAGCCAGAGTAAAAAAAAATTTCACCTGTCCATGAAAAATATAGTCAAGTTTCGGACTTGCATCTAAAACGTCACTGGAGAGGAAATTACCTCTTGATCGTCTTCAATAGGATAGATGGATTAAGCCATTTGGGAACAGAGGTTAATTCTGAAATTTGTACCCGTGGCCAACTGTGATATGGAAAGCATTTTTACACACAGGGCGAAATGCAGGTCTTGTTTCCGTCAGGTTTGAATGTAGGAACTTTATTCAGGGCAGACATAGAATCATAGAATTGTCGAGTTGGAAGGGACCCCATGGGTCATTTAGTCCAACCCCCTACAATGTGGGAATCCTGTCCCCAACCATCCCTGGGTGGGCTCAAACCACCAACCTTCTGGTTAACAACCAGGTGCACCAACCCACTGTGCCACCAGCCCTATTCCACTGTTATCATCTGTTCATTAGTTTATCAATAGAACCATTAAATGGATCATGTTTTCCCATGAGCCTTCAATCTATCCCTTGTACAAACACTTCGCCAATCAAGGGTTGTAGCCAACCAAGTTCTACACGCCTCCTGAAATGAGGGGACCAAAGTTAGTCATGTCCATTGATTTCAATGTGTCAAAATTTGGCTACAACTCCTAGTGGAGAAGTCAAGTCCTGCAACAACGTGTTGCAGTGTAGCTTCAGTCCCTGGCAGGCCTAAGGCAGAGAGAGAAAAAGAAGATCTAAACTTGGCAGACTCAATAAATTTACTGTAATAGGTCAGTGAAGAAGGCTCATTGCTCATAGGTACAGCATCTGCTCAGCATGCAGAAAATCCCACCATCAATCTTGGCTTTTAGGGCTGGAAGAGACCCCTGTGAAGTGTAGGTGGGTTCCCACAAGACAAGACGCAATGGTAACAGCAAGAACATTTATTGAACTAACAGAACTGGACGACAGGGGCAAATGCTTATATACATTTCTGAGTACGGCCACCCCCACTCCCAACAGGATTGGCTGTCTAAACTTCCAAGCTGCGAATCATAACTCAGAGTTTAAGAGCCAATGGCAGGGGCCCAAATCCCGAAATGTTCTGTGATTGGATATCATGTATTGAATCAGAACACAGGGGCTCAGAATCCTTAGTCCAGACTCAAGCTCAGGCAAACAAAGACCACATAACACCATCTGGAACCTGTAGAGCTATTGCCAGTCTGTGCCCAGTGATTAGACTCAGCAAGTTTCCAGTGTGAGCTTAGTTTGACCTAGTGGTAGGGACAACATCAGCCATAAAAAGGCAACCTAGCCTTCTGTAATTTCAGACTAGGAGGCTTACCCATTACTATTCAAACTATATAGCTTCTAAGACAGGGGTTGCCAATGTGGTGCCCACAAGTGCCCATAGGCCTGCAGAGGCCTTCCTTGTGGCCCCAGGGATTCACCACCTCTCTCACAATTTGGCTTGCAAGAGGCATTCCATTGTATCCAATAGAACAGCTTGCAGGGAGTGCTTGGTGTCCCCAAGATGGATAACCATTTGCAACTGAGCCCACAAGCCCCAAAAGGTTGGCAACCTCTACCCTAAAACCTTGCTGTTTCAATGATGTTAAATTATGGGTAGCATTAAATAAGGCATATAGATGTCTTCTTCTGAAAGCTCTGCTTGGGTACAAACGTTTCAGGTGCACGATTTGAATGTCCTCAAATGGATAAATCCATATTTTATGTGGTGGGTTGGTCAAAATGTAAAAAATATCGATCTTCAAAAGTGCTTAAGCGTAAGGCAGAAAATAAGGCAAAGTTTTTTTAAAAAAATCAATAGATCAACAAGAACTCCTTTTTGCTCTATGGAACCAAGAAGGACTATGGACATTAAGAGCTTTTTAAAAGAGAGAATAATCCAGCACAGCAAATGACAAAAATAGTCTGAATTGCCTTTTTATGATAATTTTATATGTGGAGTTAAGGCATCCATTATGCATGGTTCTGAATTTTGAAAGGCACCAGGTATTAGCCCTGAAGAAAGCAAGTGCATTACCAGACCATTATTATCTTCTGTTACAAAAACAAGACTATAATGTTAGATAAGGCTGCTGGATCAGACCAGCCTCCTGTCCACGCAGGGGCCAACCAGATACTAGCAGGAAGTGTGCAAGAGGGACCTGAGTGCAACACCTCTCTGCCCACCTGAGATTCCCAGAAACTGGTGTCATGAGGCATGCTGCCTCTGACAGTGCAGGTAGTACATAGTCACCATGGCTAATCTCCATGTTCCATGGTTTATCTATGCATTGCCTGTACTGGGTGACTCCTTCTGTGCCCCAACTCTCCCTGTGTCCAGGCTGGTTTACCTGCCTGATGGACATGCCATTGACTTTTCAAGTCCCTCTAGGACCATCTGATCTGCCCCAGAAGACAGGACTTGGTCTAATGGACTTATGTAACAGCAGGTGCAGCCGGTGTGGCGGCTATCCTTCTAGACCATAGAGGAGGTCTGGAAATTGAAGGCACAGTCGTGCAATGTGGTTCCACTCCTTCCTCCTGGACCGTGTCCAGAAAATGGTGTTGGGGGTGAGTGTTCGGACACCTGGGTGCTCACTTGTGGAGTATCTCAGGGGCCTGTCCTCTTCCCCAGCATCCTTCATGTGTGCAGGGGCATTGTGGGAAATGGCAAAGATGGCTAGCATTGGTGGCTTCTGCCTTTTGTAGGGTGGAAGGCAGGGAGGTGGAGGCAGCACCAACGACAGACAAGAGCCAACTCATTTACATAGGCAAAAATGTGCACTTGTTGCTCTACACACCACTGGAACATGGCCCCTGAAAGGTTGTGCAGGAGGAAATGCGGCCCTTGGCCTGGAAAAGGTTCTTCATCCCTGTCCTACACAAAAGCATCTCCCTCTCTCTCTCTCTCTCTCTCTCTCTCTCTCTCTCTCTCTCTCTCTCTGCAATCAAATCAAAGACCTGCATTCTGCCCCTTTTTCCAGTTTACATACATTTATTTCTCTCTCTCACCACCAGTCCCGACAATGTCTTTTCTCTCCTCCTACATCTGTTTCCAGTAAAGGAAATGTTCAGAATGTATAATTCCTACATGAACTGAAACTCATTGACTCCGACAGCTTTATAGCATTTTTAAGATTAGAACTGGCGAGGCTTCCAATTATTTGTGGAACGAATCCAAGCAAATTGATTTCTGACAACAGGAAGTTAACAAAATGAATGTCGTCAGTGGAATATAACTTTATGGCACATCTTCACGCTTCCTATTGTTCTGGTGGTTTTGATTGCTTTCCACGTGTGTAAATAACAGGGGATAATTTACGGCGCCTTTCCCAGTTTGTTGCTTGCTGCATTCTGACTTGCTTCCTTAAAACTGTCAGCTACCCTAAAACAACCCCGAAAGCAACAAAACGAAAGGGCTGATCAGAATCGCAGAATGAAGTGAAGAAGCAAAGGAACGAACCCTAAGTTTGTCCTGCACCAAGGAAGAAGAAAGCAAGAGAAGCAGGCAAAGACAAAGTTGTGGCCTGCCTCAGTCACCTCACCTCCCTCTCACCCCAGTGGTGACTGGCGTCCTTTGGGACTGGCAGGGTGGCAGGCAGGGAGCCCAACAGCAGGTGGCACCGAAGTCAATGGCAGGCAGAGCCTACTAATCCCAGTTTTGCTTCCATCTTCCTCTCTGCTGAGTTCTCCAGTGACAACCCTGAGACTAGGAGGAGGAAGCAGACCGGCAGGGCCACCCCTTGGGCTGGTTGTAAGTAAGGAGGCAAGGAAGATGGGGGGTTGGCTGTGGGCAGACTGAGATCGATGTGGCACTGCATCATTTCCCATAATGGACTTGCTTCCATGAACACCAACTGCCTGTGGGAAGCAAGAAGAGTGTGAGGGAGAGAATCCTATCACTAACACTTCACCTGCTAAAAGTACAGACACACACACACACACACACACACACACACACTGGCCACTGTTCCTGCTTCCCCAGAATAAAATCTAAACACTCTGGAACCAGTCCTGTGAACATCACTTTTTAAAAAGAACAATGAGGTCATGTTAACATGCTTTGAATATCCTTCCTCATCTCAGCCTTGACTTCATCTCCTTACTGTAAATCTGACACAGGATCCTAAGCGATCAGGTAACATTATAGAAAGTTATTCCAGTGTGCGATTTAAAAAAGAAGGCGGCTACGTTATAGCTCTGAGTGGAATTGTGTGCTGTTGTTTGGTTGCCAGCCAAATAGCATCCAGATGTTGGTAAAACCTTTTCATGTTGTTGCTGTTGTTGTTATAAAAATGCATTTCAATGCTGAGAAAAAATCTGGCAGCAGACTGAACAGGGAGGTGGTTGCATGCCACATCTGCAGTATAATATTTCTTTTCTGTCTGAACGTTTCTTCACCTTCCTCCTCCTTTCCATTTTTTAAAAATGTAATCACTAGGATGAGAATTAAGGCCCTCTCCCTGCTTTCCCAACAGTCTTTTCCCCCCATGTAAATTGGGGAAAACTGGAGAAGTTTCTTCAAAATGTTGGGGTGTGTGTGTTGCTGCTTACCTTTTTTCAGGATCCCCCAATTGGCTGTCTCAGGTAGCAAGAAGGAAGGAACCTCCACACCAGGGGAGAGGGAACCTTTGGCCTAGAGGCCAACTGGAGTCCTCTAGGTCTCTCCCTCTGACCCTCAGGACTGTGTCCACACTGCATCCCCTTCACAGCTAGAGGAAAAACAGGCAATGCCTCCGACCTCCTTTGCTGCCATGCATCCGTGGTGGGCAGGCACATAACAGAGGAGGTGGAGGATGCAGTTGACAAGCACTGGAGGTCAATAAGTGTCACACTATTTGGAGGCTAGATCTGCCACCCATCTGTAGAGGCTATCAGGACACTGGCAAGTGTGCACCAGGGGAAGCGGGGCTAGAGTCAGGTGAGGGAGCCAGTGATTTATGGGAAGCTTCTGGCCAGAAGGGAAGAGTCAGAGGCAGGGGGAGCTTCAGAGGTGGAGCATGGAGCACAGGATGTGCTGAAATTAGGAGAGGGTAGAGGCAGGGCCGGCAAGTGAAGGGCTAGGTACTTTCCCACCCTCTCCTGCACCACTGTCTCCCAGAACCAGGAGGGGACTGAAAAGGGATGAGCAGAGGAAGTTGCCAGGCGGGCACAGTCTCTGGCTGCATGCGTGCAGCCCATCAGGGAGGAGGTGCATAAACTGGTGGAGAGGGAGTGGTCCCCCATTGCTACAACTGTTCCACGGACTGGGAATAGCTGCCCGGATGATAGATTGGTGTGCATAGAAATCTAGAGCTGTAGAAGTGACTGTGTTATCTTTGCCTTTGGCTGGGGAGTCCCCTTGACACCCTCCCACGGCCTGCTGCCCTGAAGCCACTGCCTCACCTTGCCTTGTGGGCTAGCTCTTACCAATGCCAATGGAGGTGTGACGTTAACATATGAGTGTGCTGGAGGTGAATTAGTTAAACAAGTTACCCAATCAGAACCCAGGGGGTGGAGTCAGAGGGACTATAAAACCAGCTTTGGGAGGGGCAAAGGGAGGAGTTTGTTGGGAGTTGGGTGGTTGGTTCGAGTGGGAGTGAATTGGGATAGAGTCTGTGGGTAGGTTGAGTTAGGAAGCACTCTGTTCCCCCAAGGGGTGTCAACCTGAATAAAATACTGTGGGGACCCAGGTAAGACCCACCCCATATAATCAGTCACATGACACAGTGCACACACACCATTTGAATAGGAATGTCCATCAACTTGGAGGGGGCAGCCCCCTCAAATATTTTATTGTGCGGGCCGAAGCCCCCCCCCCCAGATCCCTAGGAGTTTGTTCCTATTGTTCCCCCATATCTTGTACAGGAGCAGAGCAAGTCACAGGGGTCAATGCCAGGAAGACAGAGCTGCACCTCTGCGTGTTAAGTAACACAGCACCCTAAAGTTGTGTGAAGGGCCTCATAATTGCCGCCATTAGATTACATATCTCTTCGCCCACTAGAATACTCAAGTACAAAACACCATCAAATAGCCGAAGACTGGCTCTGCCAGCAGGTCATTAGTTATCTTTGGTTCGGCACTCTATAAATTATTTGTGGCAGGTCTCTGCTTTTAAGAATAATGATAAAATAGCCTGTCAGTAAGAATAAGCCTCAAACAGCATCTGAGGATGAGAAATGTGAAAATGCATTAGTTAGTAAGCTTGGCGGGCCAGATTAAAATGGGGACCATCTGAATACAATGGGAAAGCGCGTGATTCATCAAGGAAACATACATTTCCAATTCCCCTCCCATGACAGGGTGTAGCTGTGAACACAGAGAAACATGTCAAAGTCAGAAGATGATTCCTCAGCCTAACGACTCAGGTGGCAAACTACCGGTAGTTAAAGCTAGGAGGTTTGAATTTGGAGCCACTTCTCACATAGCATTCGCACCATGCATTTCAAGCACATTTCAAGCACATGGCTTACCTCACAGAAGGGACTGCAGTTTCTTAATGGTTCTGGAAATTGCAGTTCCGTGAGGGGTCAGCTAATGTTCCCAGGATCCCCAGGGGTGGGGGGAAGCTATGTGCAAGAAATATGCTTGAAATGTATGGGGTGGATATGACCTTGGTTGCTCCCTTGAGACGATGGTTTTTAGCTGGCCTGCCGTGAACCTAGTGCATCCTTCTCAACCCATTTGGACCAAGCTATAAAGTTGTAATTGAACTTTATGGCCACCAGTTCCCCATCCCAGGTTTATAGTTGGTGCATTAAAATTTTCCATCAGTTGGGTGTGGGGGGGAAACACTGCGGCTCCATCAAGGAGTTGACCCTTCTGTTGCCTTTGCCTGCCTTCCTGTAAGCAATTTTGCAAGAGCGGTAAAGCTGCACATCTCCATTGGCTATCTAAACCGGTTAAGTTCTTCAGTGAGAACAATCGATAGCTTCCTTTCGCCTTGAAGCGCTGTGCCATTCAGTTGGTAGACCCATCCCATAGACAAATGTTTCCCTATCCTGTCCACATTTCAGACTGAACATAAGAAGCTGCCGGTGGCCCACCTAGCTCAGTATTCTTTACCCTGGCTGGCAGCAGCTCTCCAGGATTTCAGACAGCGAGTATCTTGCAGCCCTAACTGGGGATGCCAAGGATTGAACCTGGACCTTCTGCATGGAAAGCAAATTCTCTATCCCTCTCTGCAATTCTATGATTCTATGGTCTATGTATTTAAAACAAGGATAGGTGATGGGAGTTGTGTGACTGGGGGTGGGCACCTAAACCATATAACACTGTTCCTGAAAGACCTACATTAGCTCCCAGTATGTTTCCGAGCACAATTCAAGGTGTTGGTGCTGACCTTTAAAGCCCTAAACAGCCTTGGCCCAGTATACCTGAAGGAGCGTCTCCACCCCCATCGTTCAGCCCAGACACTGAGGTCCAGCTCCGAGGGCCTTCTGGCAGTTCCCTCACTGCGAGAAGTGAGGTTATAGGGAACCAGGCAGAGGGCCTTCTTGGTAGTGGTGCCTGCCCTGTGGAACGCCCTCCCATCAGATGTCAAGGAAATAAACAATCTGACTTTTAGCAGACATCTGAAGGCAGCCCTGTTTAGGGAAGTTTTTAATGTTTGATCTTTTATCATGTTTTTAATGTTCTGTTGGGAGCTGCCCAGAGTGGCTGGGAAAACCCAGCCAGATGAGCGGGGTATAAATAAATGATGATGATGATGACATTACCTGGATGGCCACTGGGTCCTCATTCCTGCTCCAAGCAAACATGCTTGAAAACTCTGTTTGCTACTCCCATCACGTGGCTACCAGATTGGTTTGGGAATTCAAAACAGGTTTATTGAGCTAAGGTCTCTTAAAGATTGGCTGAAATTCAACCTTGGGGATCCATGATGCTGTAGTTGTGAAATCTAGTAAATCTACAATCATTGGATCCTCTAGGGTGGGGGAGCCAGTGCAGAGGTGGGTGGTGGACTTAGGTGGTAAAGCTTTTAGTGTTTCTGAATAGGATCTATCTCCTAAGAGCAGTCTGAATGAGAGAAATGATGCGTCTCTGACATGTATACGCAGGCAGAAACGTCTTTATTTCAGCTACCACCTTAGGTCAAAATCACAGCTTGCTGCTTAAACAATGAAACCAATTTGCCGGATATTTATATTCTCTAAGTGGCTGCCCTCCAGCTGCCCACAAACACACAAGTACACAATTTACTGCCGGCTCTTCAGCAAAAACCAAGCAGCAGAGAGGATTAGCCATAACACACGTAATGCGCCCAAAATATGGATCAGATCAGCAGCGTACATAGTAATGTTAGTGACCACTGGAAGCTGCCATATTACTGAGTCAGACCCATTGGTCCATCTAGCTCAGTGCTGTCTACACGGACTGGCAGCAGCTCCCCAGGGATTCAGAAAAAGGTCTCTCTCGACCCTACCTGGAGATGTTGGGGAGTTGCATCGCTTATGTGGACACTACAGTTTCCACTCAGTTCATTTCGATGCAAAGGAAATGGCATGCAAATGGAGACAAGGGACGTAATTAGTTGCATATCACTTCCAGACTGAAAGCAGCAACAACAGTGAATATTAATCATATTCACTGGATTGATTTGTGTCCTGGACATGGGACAAATAACCGAGCACCAGCAATTTCTGCTTCTGCTTCTATTTTTGTCTGAATTCGCCAACATCCCTCTCCTCAGGTGACATTTAACATGAAGAGGCTGTTGCTTTTTGGTGTGAAGTTTATATCTATGGTTATAGCCAGGAACGACCTTTTTCCATAGGTTCCTGGATATACCTGGCATATTACAGGTCTGTGCAAATCCTCTGTGTGCCTTGCCCTTTCAAAAATGAAGAAGGAAACTAGCCAACAGCCATTTCTCGATTTCTTAATTATGTGGTAACTTGATATTTTGTTTTCTCCTTCGCTGGGTGCAGCTGATCAGACCATAGTTTTCTGTTCCAGGATATAATTGTGGCGCATGTTGTGTTGCTTATCCATAATGTGTCACTTGTGAGTAATCAAGCAAAAGTGACATTTAGCCACCCACTTGTATCAGCAGCCACTGAGTTAACAGGTGCTTTACCTCAAGTGATCCTGACCAGCAGCTACCCGCAACAACCAAAAGCTGTATTGGGAGCAGCGGCAGAGCAAGCCAATCAGGCGCCTGGGGTGGCGCGCATGCCCTGCCCCCAGGGGCGGGGCCAGCCAGGGCACTATGATCCATGGGGCCTCCAATGAGTCTGCCTGCCTCCTCCCACTCAGCCGCCCTACAGCTGGGGGGGGGAGGCGCAGGCGGATCGCTTGGGGCATCGCGGAGCCTGCGGGCGCCCAAGCCACTGCGTCACTCCCAGGAGAGATGCGTGGCTCGGGAGCGCTGCAGGCCCCATGGTGAGTGCCGCCCGCCATTTTGTCACCCCCCTCAGTGGTGACACCCGGGGTGGCCCGCCCCCACCACACACCCCTTTCTCTGCCCCTGATTGAGGGGGGAAGCTTTGAAAGGGTCCTCTCTGATAATGGTATTCTGTAAAAGGAAAATTTAAAAGATTTAAACAATAGCAGTTTTTAATCAATCATTCGCGCTCTGAGCGCCAATAATTTTTTTTTTTTAAGATTTGTTTGTACCTCTTAGAGACGAGGAAGAAATTGAATTCGATTTTCATTCGAAGCTGCATCTATTAAATGTGCACTTTCTGAAACAATATGTGAATCAAAACATAGCTAGCCTACGAAATTCACATTTATCCAAATTTTGCAATGGAGGTCTCCAACCAATGTTTACAAAAATGCATCTATTAGGCAGGAGTGTGCATAAAAATGAATATATTAGTGAAAACAACATAATACATTAAGAGAAATTTGCTTGCAAAAACATGTCAAAATAGCATACAAAATGTGTTTGTTATGAGAAATTTGCACTAAAATGCTGAGTTTTCAAATATATGTTTTATTGACATTTTCAATAAGCAGAACAATCAATTTACAACAACATTGCCATTCTTTATAATACAATGAGATAATTATTATTTTTAAAAAAGCAAATTCTACAATGCATCCCTAACCTTTGCAAAACTTGGGGTTTCCCCAGACCTCCTGATAAACTCACTCCTTGTGTATGTATGCATGCTGCCATTTTGATGACATAAACAATAGCACTCACCTCTGAACTTTCGAAATAGGGGAGAAAATGGAGTGTGTTCCATGAGTATAGAAATTACTAGGGAGTAGGAGTTGGGGAGAAGCATGGATTCCTAAGCAGACTTACCTAATTTGATCCACGTCAATCATATTTACATGTGGGCAACTATCCCCACCCCACCCCATACAATTTTCCTGAGGTGTCATCAAACCCCTTTGCACCTAGGGGAACTTGCTCTATGCAATCAAAGCTCCCGGCAGCAAGAAGCTTTACTTTCTGTTTCCATATTAATAACGCTAAAAGTACAAGGACACTCCCAGTCCGCTGTGCAACGATTTGGAAAAATAATTTATGATCCAAGTGTCTGGGGAATACTAATCAATTAATGTTGATGATGATGCCTCAAGGCCTTTCTGTTTGATGAACGTGTTAATGATTACCACATTCTTCCATAGTAGTAGACCCGAAACAAGAAAATAATATTGTGGGCACTCCAGGCGCTTTGTTTTATACTTTGCAACATGTCATTGACACAATAATAGCGCAGTAAATGTGAATTTGTACTGGGCGGCCCACTCATAATTCCACTTCAATAGTTGTTCTATGATGTTTCATTATTGCCAGTGCTATTTTTCTCACCATGAAGGCCTCCCTCGTTCTCTTAGACTGGCATTGGCGCCCACCTGAGAGGTGCCGGAACTGAGTTCCGATGAGTTCTAGCTGAAACAAAGCCCTGATTGTTGCTGTCTGGAGGGGCACTGCTTGCACTAACTTGTAGCATTTGTTGTATAAAAGCAGAAGTTCAGCAAGAAAGTACAGGGCGTTCACCAAATGGAAACAAACCAGTATGCCCACCTCGAATTTTCTGCAGGAGCTTTTGCCAGATGCAAAGAGTACAGTGGTACCTCGGGTTAAGAATTTAATTTGTTCTGGAGGCCCATTCTTAACCTGAAACTGTTCTTAACCCGAGGTACCACTTTAGCTAATGGGGCCTCCCACTGCCGTGCGATTTCTGTTCTCATCCTGAGGTAAAGTTCTTAACCTGAGGTACTATTTCTGGGTTAGTGGAGTCTGTAACCTGAAGCGTCTGTAACCCGAGGTACCACTGTATAGAAATGAGGATCAAGTACAATTGCCCTGACACAATCATAAGCTCACATCATCATGAATGTACAAGCAAAAAGATGTCTAGAGGGATCTTGTGTTAGTTCATCTGTTATGACGCTGTTGTTGGCTGGGCCCTATCTATTACTGGGGTGTTTATTAGATTAACGATAATCCTATTTGTTTTTATTTCTTTTCTTTTAAACATTTTTTAAAAATTCCCTGCAACCAGGAAATCCCTTTCCCTAGCGCAGATGTCATTATCTCACTTCTTTTTTTGTTAGTTTTTTTCCTGCCATACAACATTGCCCTCCTCAAAGTACAAAACATTTATGAAATGTCAGAATTAAGCAGATGCTAGCACAGCTGTAAATTCCAATCTCCGGGACAGGCAGACAGCATTCTGCCACTAAACAAATAGGGATTGTGAGTAAATGTCACCATTAAATACAGATTCAAAGCAGCAACTGCAGGAGGGTGTGCGCTGCCTGAGGAATTTGTCCGGTCCAAATTCCCAAACAAATTCACCTCATCTGCACCTTTTGGACTAATGGGTAGTTTGCAATGCACTTCTCCTTGGGATTCTGCACTCGAATGAATTTTATGAGGCGTTCCAACAGCAGCCTTTTAATAAATTTCATATTCCTTTTTATTTTTGCAGGTAACTGCTGCTCCAGGTATCTACAGAAGGGGTGGGGAACTTTTGGCCCTGCAGACGCTGCTGAACTACAACTCCCATCAGCCCCAGCAAGCATGTGAAATAGTCAGGGAAGATGGAAATTGTAGCTAAGCAATATCTGTGGGGGGCATAGGTCTCCCACACCTGATTTAGAACATAGGTGGGCAATTACTGGGCCACAAGCACTGCAGAAGTTCTAAATCAGTGGTCCCTAAACTCCTTGCTCCCCCATGGGACACTTGAAAATTGCTGAGACCACTTAATTATCTTGCTGCCTATTGTAGCAACTGCAATGTGCTGTGTTAGGTGCTGTATGATTTTTATTGGTATTTTGTACAACTTCTTTTATTTCTTATATTGCATTAATAAAACGACCTCCACAGAATTCGGACTGTAACACAATAAAATACAATATAAAAAATGAAAGCAGCAATAAAACATATGTGAATATTTCATGTTGAATGAAGCTCACAGATCCCTGTTTCAGAATCCCTGTTGTAAATATTTTAAATGCTTTTATAAAATTGTTTTATTCTTCTTATTGTTATTATGCTGCCTTGTCATGTGCTGACCTGGTACCCCTTTGGAAGGCAGAGTGGGCTAGAAATGGCAGAAATAAAACGATGCCTATAAATCAGTGCATGCAAATTGTATGCAAATCGGCGTCTCCTTTTGCTCCTCTTTTCCAGCACATCTCACCAGAAGCAGCCATTGCGGCTCTGGCATGGCCATGACAAGGCTGTTCCCTCCCTCCACATGGCGTTGGTACAGCAGGAGGAAGCATTTCCAACTCTTCTTGTTGTGCTAACTTCCGGGGACGCACCCGCGTGACCCTTTGGCCAATCACAGCTATGTGCAGGGGTGGGGCTGGAGGTGGACCTGAGGGAAGACTTTGTCCCTCTGGTCCGTTTCCAAGCCATATTAAAGCCAGCTAGGCCGAAGCCGCAGCAGCCAAAGGAAGAGAATGGCCACAGTAACAGCTATCCCTAGAGGAACCATTTCAACACTTGATAGGCCAAAGCCTATGACTAACCATAGCTGTCAACTTACAGATTTGAAAATAAGGGACCAGCAGCCTCGAAAATAAGGGATCAGCAGCCAAAATAAGGGATTTTTCGAGCACAGGTGTGTGCAACTTCTGAGCGCCTCCGAGCCAAAGGCAGAAAGCCCAGCCAGCGACCAAACGAAGCCTCAAACGGTGGTTCCCACAGCGCAGCAAGCCAGCAAAGGGGATGCAGCAAGGAAAACCATTGTCACCTCTCCGCTGGGAAGCTCTGAGCAAAGGCAAGTCCCCAGGCAACGCGGCCAATTTGATCGGCACAAGGCATGCAAGCTCCACCCCCCAGTCGTTCTTAGACTCCTTATTGGATGAGCAACGCAGCCAAGCAACACAGTTGGAGCCTCCCTCCTCCCTGGCTGGCAGGGAGGGAGGGAGGGAGGGAGAGGAGCTGCTTCCTTTGAAACCCGGGAAATTTACGGGATATCATCAATCCGGGACAGCAGCGGGACATGGCACTGGGATAAGGGAGTTTCCTGCCAAATAAGGGACGGTTGACAGCTATGTGACTAACCCTGAGGCCTATAAAAGAGTTTCCTGGCCAGGCCTCCTGCTTAGGTCTGAGCTGTGAAGAGGTGTCACAGTTTTCTGCCTTGCCTCTTGCCATACTACTCTGCTTAATCCCTTGGTTATTTGGCATTAGCCAGACCTGGGCCAGCTATTTAGGAAATGAAACTGATCCTCTTATGGCACAGTTTTCAAGGGAAGCTCAATTTATGAGGTGCACTAAAGCACTGAAGTTTCTCAGAGAAAAACAGCTTCATTACAGAAAAGGCTGGCTGATGGGGAGAAAGAGAATATTGTCCTCAAATGAACTCGGTTGAGAGAGTGGAGGACCAGGCTTGAAGCCTTCTTCTTCTTCTTCTTCTTCTTCTTCTTCTTCTTCTTCTTCTTCTTCTCCTCCTCCTCCTCCTCCTCCTCCTCCTCCTTTCTTCGTTTATTTATTGATCTGATTCCATTTATGAATCACTTCCCATAAAATAACTCAAAGCAATTCCACAGTTGTTGTTTTTTAAAAAAAATCAGCAATAAAAACAATTAAAAGCAATTCTATATGTCAAAGCAATTAAAAACAATTCCACACATAAAAATCATTCCACATATACAAGCAAACTAAAAACGGCTCCCTATTTAAGTACAATTATAGATGTATAAATGGGACGCAGGTGGCGCTGTGGTCTAAACCACAGAGCCTAGGGCTTGCCGATCAGAAGGTCAGCGGTTCGAATCCCCGCGACGGGGTGAGCTCCCGTTGCTCGGTCCCTGCTCCTGCCAACCTAGCAGTTCGAAAGCACGTCAAAGTGCAAGTAGATAAATAGGTACCACTCCGGTGGGAAGGTAAACGGCGTTTCCGTGCGCTGTTTTTGGGTGGCATGCATATTTGTGGTACGACAAGGTTAAAGCACATAAAGTCTGGATAAGATGTAAAGACTTACTTGAAAATAAAACCCCAAGGTGGTTGTCACCGATGGAGGCAAAGGCTCAGAAAAAGCTCAATATGGAGGCCAAGTGGCCGAAATATTGGGAAATCTTGGAGCAAGAAGGAGACAAATTGAAATTGCAGAGTTTTGAGAAATTAAAAGACAAAGTGCGAGACTGGCTTCATTATTATCAAATAAGAGAGGTTTATAATTTGGACAAAAAAATTGGCTTCCAGGTGGAAAAATCAAAATTGGAAACAGAACTGCTAGATCCCAAAATAAAGATACTTTCAAGAATGTATAACTTGCTGTTAAAATGGAATACTCAGGATGAAACGGTTAAATCTGCTATGATTAAATGGGCACAAGATGTTGGACATAACATTATGTTTGCTGACTGGGAACAGTTGTGGACCACAGGTATGAAATGCCTTAAGAGAGAATATTATGAAAATGATATACAGGTGGTACATTACACCAGTCAAGCTTGCAAAAATATATCATCTACCCGATAATAAATGTTGGAAATGTAAAAAAAATGAAGGTACATTCTTTCACCTTTGGTGGACGTGCCCAAAGATTAAGGCTTTCTGGGAGATGATCTATAATGAAATGAAAAAGGTATTTAAATATACCTTCCTGAAGAAACCAGAGGCCTTTCTCCTGGGCATAGTCGGCCAATTGGTGCCAAAGAAGGATAGAACTTTTTTTATGTATGCAACAACAGCAGCAAGAATACTTATTGCAAAGTACTGGAAGACACAAGATTTACCCACCCTGGAAGAGTGGCAGATGAAGGTGATGGACTATATGGAATTGGCGGAAATGACTCGCAGAATCCGAGACCAGGGAGAAGAGTTGGTGGAAGAAGATTGGAAGAAATTTAAAGACTATTTGCAGAAATACTGTAAAATTAATGAATGTTAAAATGATGTTGGATTGAAAATAAGTGGTATTGGTAATAAGGTCAATAAGAATATGCAAATATGGATTGATAATGGATGAAAATGTATAGTTATAATAGGTTAAGATATAGAGTAAAGATAAATGAAAGAGGGTAAGGATTTGCTGAAATGATTTTGTAAATGGGAATACAAAAAGGGGAGGTGTGAGGAGGTCAAGGAAACAAGTAAATGAGCTTAAAGATATTGAAAAATTGGATTTATTTTTAATTTTTTCTCAGTTATTTGTTTTTTGTATTTTGTATTCTCTTTTTTTTTCTCTTCTATGTATTTCTTGGTAATTTTTGTATTTTTCTAGTTATCTCTTTTCTTCTTTTTTCTATGTTTTTTTTTTAGTTTGTAATTTTTTGTTTTAATTGCATTTATTCTGTAAACCTATGTTTCTTGTAAAATGCTAATAAATATCTTATAAAAAAAATGCGGCAAATGTATAGTGTAAGTTAAGGAATAGATCTTGTTGTCCTTCAACACCTAATTGTCCCTGGCCATGCTGGTTGGGGTCCCCACCCTGATCTAAAATCTGAAAGAGTGGAGGAATCCTGTACCACATGGGGATGGGGTGTTATAATGCTTTTTTCTGATTAATTTTTTTAATTGGAAAAGCTCGCATTGAACATTTGGGAGGGCTGCATTATATTTTGTTCCTTCTCTTTCAGTTTTAATAATGTGGAGTATTGTGTGACTTGCAGCCAAAAGCTAATTGAATGCGCCCGATAAGGGGGATTATATTGTAAAGGAAGAATTCTTCTACCAGGGAGAAGGCCAGAAAACAACAAAAGAGAACATCCCAAGATACACAAACACACACACACACACACACACACACATACACACACACACACACACACACACACACCCTTTGTTAAATATATCACCATAAACCTCAGGCTGCTTTTATGCCTGTCAAAATACTTGCAACTTCACAAGACTCTTCCAGCTTGAAAGAAGTCCTAGCAATTTAAACAAATATCACGGATGAGAGAGAGAGGTGGGGAGAGGGCAGGGGAACAACTACCCTCATGTGTGCTTAGAGGAGCAGGATTTTTAAAGGGATCACCAACATGAACCGCAGGTGGATTTCTGCAGCCGTGCCACTGCTTAGCAACCACACATTAAAACCAGGAGAGGGAAGGCAAAACAGCCAGAAGAATCCCGGCCCAAGATGTTACTAGGCCTTCTGAGTTGTACTGAAGGAAACACAATTCCACAGAGGCAGAGAATTGTATCCAACTAAGTTAGGGTCAGTAGTGTAGTGGCAAATTCAGACATGCAGGGTGATTTCATGGTGGTCACAGCCATGCCTCTTCTAAGCTTCTTAGATTATCTTTGGAGCATACAGAACAGTAACTCCTGGATGTTCTCCCCATGTGCCTTCTCCAGATTGGCCCTCAGAGCCAATCCTCAGTGGCTGATTCCCCTCCTTTCACTCTGATCAGCACAAAGATTGAGAAGGTTTCTTCTCAGTGGCTAAAATGCTCCCATTTCATGCTGATTGGGCAGCTCTGGGACACTGGAGACAGGGATCCTCTTGGGACTCTATTGCAGAAATAGTAATGGGGCTTCAGTCTCCTGTGACCCGCCCTCCAACACCTCTTAGGGTAAAGGTAAACGGTAAAGAGACACCTGACCATTAGGTCCAGTCGCGGATGACTCTGGGGTTGCGGCGCTCATCTTGCTTTATTGGCCGAGGGAGCCGGCATACAGCTTCCAGGTCATGTGGCCAGCATGACTAAGCCACTTCTGGCTAACCAGAGCAGCGCACAGAAACACCGTTTACCTTCCCACTGGAGCAGTACCTATTTATCTACTTGCACTTTGACATGCTTTTGAACTGCTAGGTGGGCAGGAGCTGGGACTGAACAACAGGAGCTCACCCCGTCGCGGGGATTCAAACCACCTACCTTCTGATCGGCAAGCCCTAGGCTCTGTGGTTTAGACCACAGTGCCACCCGTGTCCCTCTGGTTAGGGTAGTTCCACTGAAATCAAAATTAGGCATCTCCACTAATTTCAGTAGGTCTACTCTGACTATTAGACTTATGCCAGGGTTCAGATCTCTGCTCAGTCAGGAAGTCAACAGAGTGGCCTTGGACCACTCACAGCCTCTCAGTCTAACCTACTTCACAGGGTTGTTGTCATGAGGATAAAATGGGGAGGAAGAGAACCATTCACGCCTCCTTGAGTTCATTGCAGGAAAAGTCTGTTATAAATGTAATAGAGCCATAAAATTATTATTATTACTGGATGTAGCCAACTATGTCCTACTCAAAAGTAGACCAGTTGGCTTCCATGGCTGCTCGCACATTGTATGCCCAGAAATGGAAAGAAGAAACAGTTCCAACTAAGGAAGATGGGCAACAAAAACTGGTGCAGAAATGGTGAAACTTACCAGAAGATTAAGAAATCAAGAAGAGAGGTGTTTTAATATGGAATGGGAAAAATCTGAAGAATTATTGTAAACCACTTAAATCCCTAGCAGGACTGATATAAAAATGTGCTGTGAGAATAACTTAAACAGAACATAAAGGACGACTAGATATGAACGGTCTATGCAGTGGGGGGAAATAAGTAACCACAGAAAGGGGGGAAGGAGGGGTCGCCGATTGGGTGTTTCAATTGGATCTGTAAATCCAGATTTGCGATTCTATCGTCAAGTGTGAAAACGAAAAATAAAATATTAAATAAAAAAAGTTATCGTCACACCAGATAACAAAGTTATAGGGAGGAAAGGGCAATTTAGATGGGCAAAAAGTTGACGTAACTCTCTCTATTGCTTGCATTGAAGTCCCCACCCTACTCTCAGCCTGGACACCCTGCTTAATTCTCTTGCCCTAGAATTGTTTGGCTGCCCTAATTACAAATTCCCATTAAGAGGCACATTTGAAAGCCAACAGGACGTTATTAGAATCAGGATTCCTAAGATGTTCTTCCAGCTGAACATCTGCCACGGCTAATTAAAAACAAGTTGACGAGAGAACCTCTTTAAAATGAAACATCGATATCTGTCAAAATGGCTGCTCAATGGTGCGACTAGCCTCAATAGGAGGAGATTCAGGTATCCCATCCGAAGTGAGGGCAAAAGATGGTTTTAGGTTGATTTCAGTGTGCATGTGCCCCCCAAGTGTTGGCTTTGTCTTGGGGGACGGGGGCTTGGACGAGAAGCCTTCAGTGCGACCCCAATCTTTTGCCATGGTCCCATTTACTCATGACTTCCCCCAAAGAAACCTGGGTGCTGTGATTCATTGTGAAGGTTAGGAGGGACAAACTACAGCCCTTGGGATTCTTTTGGATGAAGTCAAGTGCTTTAAATGTGCATTGGCTGTGCTTTAAATTGTGGGAAAGTTCAGGGTAGCAGGAGAGGATATATTGTTTATTAATATCCTTCCTAACTTGCGCTGAGGGACACAGGTGGTGCTGTGGGTTAAACCACAGAGCCTAGGACTTGCCGGTCAGAAGGTTGGCGGTTCGAATCCCTGCGATGGGGTGAGCTCCCATTGCTCGGTCCCTGCTCCTGCCAACCTAGCAGTTCGAAAGCACGTCAAAGTGCAAGTAGGTAAATAGGTACCGCTCCAGCGGGAACATAAACGGGAACATTTCTGTGTGCTGCTCTGGTTCACCAGAAGCAGCTTAGTCATGCTGGCCACATGACCCGGAAGCTGTACCCCGGCTCCCTCGGCCAATAAAACGAGACGAGCGCCGCAACCCCAGAGTCGGTCACGACTGGACCTAATGGTTAGGGGTCCCTTTACCTTTTAACTTGCGCTAACAAGTTCCTTTACTTAGCAGAGTTTACATTCCCGTTTCTACATTCACAGCAGGTAGCTGGTTGCAGGTTTGTGTAAGCCTCTCACTATTATACAATTCAGTCTGTGTCAGATTGAATTGTACATTCCTGGTAAGTTCCCTTGAATCCCTCTTAAAAGAATAAAGATGCCACAATCTTATTCAAAGTCAATAAAAGAAGTTTACTTACATCAGTTCACAGCTGGATCCATGAAGGCAGATTTAGTTACAAATATGTACATGTGGATCTACCCCATATGGGGGTATGATCCCAGTGCTTCTGCTAGCTGAGAGGCTAGCTGAGCAGTCCTAGCTAGAAGGTGGTCAAACAAAAAAGGAAGTGAAAAAGAGAGACTTGTCCTTTTGTTACCTGGACAGGTTAGGTCATGCCCACCTTCTATCACATGCAAAGGAAGGGTGCTCCAGCCAGGAGGAACAGGAAGTTTCAACTGGCTGGACCAAACATCCCCTTGCATGTCCACGCTCGGAAAACAAGGAATGTTGTATTTGACTGCTCCCAGTGGATTACATCCCACATAAATGTGTGGTACGGATCTGCCCATATGTGCAGGGGTCAGAGTCGCATCCATTGCCCTTCACCACTTTCTCCTCCTCTGATCTGAAAACCCCTGGCAAGTAGCCCTTGGGAGGCTGTGAGTGTGGTGATCACACAGGGTCCCCAGACGTTTGACGGTCTATTGATCCCTGTGCCACCACTGATTGCTTTCCTGCTGCCACCACATGGAGTCCAGACAGTTGTTAATATTAACAAATAATCAAGTTTATTTTATAGGCATGAACAAGCTTATGGTTTCAGTTAATTTTTCGTGGCAGTTTCTTAATCTTAGTTTCTTTGCTGACCTATACATTCCTAACAAGTTCAAACTGATTATCCCAACTATCTATCTGACTCCACCTAACAGTTCCTCTCACTCTCTCACAACACAACTCGACCAACCCACAGACTTATCCTCCCTCTTCCTTCTCCAACTTCCAACTCTCAACTGACTCCCACTCTAACTCCTCCCCTTGGGTTCCCTCTGGCCAATAACATCACACTCATTTAACCCTTTCCTTATGACCCACCTAGGAGGCAAACGCCACAGTGAGGAACCTCTATGGGCCTCAGGTTGGAACCATTTCCCCAGCCTTTCCTGCCAGCTCATTTGCTGGCTTTCTGCTCATCATTGCCATTCCCACCTCATCATAGCACAAATGTACCCAATTGCCCTCCCATAGAGTTGATGGAAATCACAGACGAAAGGTCACTGTTTATGTTTGCTTCTGGCGTCTGAAGTCCTGGGCACATCTTCGCTCAGTCTGCAGTTGACTCTTGCATCCTTTCCCTTAATTCAGTTTGATCCTTTATTGACAGGACACCCTGTAGAAGTGATACCAAAAATATAATTAAAGGATGAGTTCTCTTAAGGCTGCTGTGAACTGCCTCCAGCTCCGGAAGGGAAAGCTTCACCCTGCGGGAGCACATAGCCTTGCTGTGAGCAGATTACATCATTGCCGCCCCCAACACCAGCATCACCTTGTGTATGAATCGGCAAAGAAGGGAGAGTGTCCCCCCCCCCATATGAAACCTTAAAGCAAACAAACCGATATAAAACATTCCAAAGATCGTATCAAAAAATAAAATGCATAAGCGAACCATTCATCCTCATCACACACTTTGGGAAAAAATATATGTATAAATGCCAGTCACACAGGATCGATTGCAACAGCAGACTTGTGAAATGAATACAAATCATCTCTAAACTTTGGAGAGAGTCAGTGGCATGGTATCTAAATAAAGATAATCCGGGGCTATCAAGATAAAGTTCAGGATGAAATACCTCTCCCAAAAAATAAACTGAACAGAAGATGGTCTATGTTCTTCTGGCTGTATACAAATTTAATAAATAATAATAATTAATGAAAGAGCAGTAATCATTTATATCTGGTAATTTCACCTCTGACTGCTCTGCAATGTTGTGTTAGCTCATGGGTAGGCAAACTAAGGCCCAGGGGCAGGATCCGGTCCAATCACCTTCTAAATCCGGCCCACGGATGGTCCTGGAATCAGCGTGTTTTTACATGAGTAGAATGTGCCCTTTTATTTAAAATGCATCTCTGGGTTATTTGTGGGGCCTGCCTGGTGTTTTTACATGAGTAGAATGTGTGCTTTTATTTAAAATGTATCTCTGGGTTATTTGTGGGGCATAGGAATTCGTTCATTCCCCCGCAAATATAGTCTACCCCCCCACAAGGTCTGAGGGACAGTGGACCAGCCCCCTGCTGAAAAAGTTTGCTGACCCCTGTGTTAGCTTGTCTACAAGCACAACCTTCCAAACCCTATCATACGAGTATTGCAGGGGTTTTTTATGTGTGTTTTTATGGTATAGTGAAATTGCTTCGAGGTGCTTCCTAGGAAGCAATTCATAAATTAAATAAATAAGTAGATAATTGTATTATTTAATTTTAAGAAAGAAAACAAGCCCAAAAGAGGGGGGGGTGCTTAAAAACCACTCTCAGAAAAAAAATGTTTCCTTCGGGAGCGAGCATGGGATATAAACTGAATAAATGGAATGAATTCTAACTAATGTGCTGGGGGTTTTTTATTATAAAATAAAATAAATATCTGGAACCAACATGCAGTCCTTCCATGTTTTAATACATGTCACAAAGTTGAAAGTTTGGAGCAGGCTTTCCAGCAGCTGTAAATTGAATTAATGTTATTAAAGTCAATGGGCACAGACAAAACCTCCACAAACAGAGCCTTCCTGTTCCCGGCTGCAGAGGGTGTGTGCCAACCAGGAGGAATTACAGTGACAGCCCAAGGAGGGAAATTACAGGGGAGAAAGGAGGGAGATTGTGGAGAAGGGGTTTTCTCTGTTCACAAGCAGAGAATGTAGGAAGCTGCCTTAGACTGAGTCAGACCATTGGTCCACCCAGCTCAGTACTGCGTGCTCTGGCTGGCAGCAGCTATCCAAGTAGCGTTAATTTTTGTGTTTTAACAATCATTCACTCAGTTATGGTGTTAGGACCACAGGAAGGTGTCTTATGCTGAGTCAGATTATTGGTTCACCAAACTCAGTATTGTCTACACTGACTGGCAGCAGCTTCCCAGGATTCCAAGACAGGAGTCTCTTCCATTCCAAAGATGCCAAGGACTGGACACAGTCCGGAACATTGTGCCCTCCAGAAGTCATCTCCCATCACCCCTGACCGTTGTTGTCCAGGCTGGCTAAGACTGATGGGAGCTGTATTGCAGCATCATTTCAAGGGCAGCATATTGACTACCCTGTGACCTGCACTGGCTGGCAGATCTTTCCCATCCTCATTTAGACATGCTGAGAACTGGATCCTTTGCATGCAAAGGAAAATCCACTACTGAGCCACGGATAGAGACATACTTACCTGTTACGGGAAGAGACAAAGAAGGGGTAATTTGAGTTTGGTGCTGAGATTCAGGTTGCCAACTGAAAACAACCTGCATTGTGCCTTTGCCTTTAAAAACTGCTTGATCCACAGCAATGTATCTGCCGCACTTATATGCTGCTTTTCTATTCAGGATCTCCAAGACAGCTAATAATATTTAAGATCAGGATTTTTAAAAACACAAGAAGACAATTCAAAGCTACAAATGCCTAGTTCAAAATCCTTGCATCAGCTGCTTGAGTGGGGGTTGATGCCAGAATTTGCTCCTGCAGCTTTCAAAATTGGCTATATTTTTGACACCTGCATATTGGTATAGACCCAGGAAGCAAGGGAGGCTGGTCCATTAGGGAAACTGGGGCACTGACCCACCAACCTCAGTCCCACCACTTGCAGAAGTAAGCAGCAAAGAGAAGGATGGGGACAAAACTGGAATCAATGAACAGTGGCTGCCATTGGCTCTGGCTCTCTCTGTCATTGGCTCTGCCTCTGCCTCCGGTTGACCTCTCCATCTTCTGCCCCTCCAGCCCCAATGGGTACCACTGCCCATATCTTTGCACCACTGCAAAGGAAGGATGTACCGCCTGGCCTTTCTGAATGTGCAGGTTGTTTCTTAGGCTGCTGTAGCCTCTGGTGAGAGGCTCTCCAGGCCCGAGAAATTAATGTGCAATTCTTTTGTTGATAAAGCTCGTTTGTATTAGAACAGTGAGTCATGCTTTGTTTGTATCCTTCTGATCTATTATCCGGACAGGAACCACCTCTTCTCTTTTCAGTGGCTAAATGAGACATGCCGCTCTCTGTGGGTTCCTTGACTTCACCTCGCAATCTTTTGAGAGCAGGGATGTTTAAATGGCTCACACCAGTGTGACAAAAACGAGACAGCCTTCCGACCAGGTTGCCCTCTGGATTTAGTGATTCACAGGGAGCGTGCAAGAGTCTACCCAAGACTTGTTGCGAACCACTTTTAGCAGAAACCAAGGGAATGCTAGATCAGGAAGGGGGAAAGCTTTTTCTCAGTCCAGGGGCCACATTGCCAGTGGTGGGCGTCGAGGCCTCAAATTTCAGCTGCCCCCTGTGCAATGTCAGAATTCAGCACCGCTTGCCTCTCACACTCCATTCTAAGTTATATTTATGGCATCCCTGCTCTCCACACCCAGCACAACCCACCTCTGACATTACCTTGTGGAAAACATTATTGGGGGGGGGTGGCAGGGATGCCAGAGATGGATGGAGACAGGGGCAAAAGTAGGCAGAGCCATGGAGGTAACTCTTACCTCTGCGCAGTATAAATTGAAAGACCTACATTGGCTCCCAGTATGTTTCCGAGCACAATTCAAATTGTTGGTGTTGACCTTTAAAGCCCTAAATGGCCTTGGCCCAGTATACCTGAAGGAGCGTTTCCACCCCCATCGTTCAGCCCAGACACTGAGGTCCAGTGCCAAGGGCCTTCTGGCGGTTCCTTCACTGTGAGAAGCAAAGCTGCAGGGAACCAGGCAGAGGGCCTTCTCAGAAGTGGCACCCTCCCATCAGATGTCAAAGAGATAAACAACTACCTGACATTCAGAAGACATCTGAAGGCAGCCCTGTTCAGGGAAGTTTTAAATGTGTGACATTTTAATGTATTTTTAATCTTTGTTGGAAGCCACCCAGAGTGGCTGGGGAGACTCAGCCAGATGGGCGAGGTACTCATCATCATCATCATCATCATCATCATCATCATCATCATCTATCCATCCAGGCAAGGAAGAAACGTTATAACATTTCAAGGATGCATTCTACCCAGGAACAGTGTGAAGAAGGACTGGGAAGGGTGTGGCCTGAGGAAGGCCTTGTGGTGAAATATTTCACAGGGGAACAATTGGGTCCAGAGGCGCCAGCTTGTGAGGGTGATTGGGAGGGTGACATTGTGTGCATGTCAAACGTGGGCATCGCGCCTCCCTAAGCTAAGCAGAAGCTTCCTGTGCTTTGGGAAGGAGGCCCAGGCCTCTGACAGGACGCTGAAGCCCTCCTTTCTCCTTCCCAAAGCTGGGTGGGCATCCCAAAGCTGTCAGAGCATCATGCCTCCCTCCCTAAGCTGGGTAGAAGCTTCCTGGGCTTTGGGAAGGAGGCACCAGGCTTTAATACTTTACTACTCTAATTTACTGTGAACGTTTAAGGGACTAACCTAGCCCCCCTGGTCCACTGACCACATGCCACTGGTCCAAGGATGGGTGAGAGAGAGAGATCTGCAGAGTCAGATTTGGCCTCCATGCCTGGGATTCCCCACCCTTGAGATTGACGGTGACAGATCACACAAGCATAGACATTACGCAACTCTACCGCAAGCACATGGGAAAGTCAGATCTAAGGACATACACCCCTCCCTTACCACACCCCCTCACCACTTCCAGCATCAGGTCTGTTCCAGAACCTTAAGGCCAAACTTGGGCATTTCAAGGAGATACAATACCTATTTTTTAAAGGAGGGTTCCTATGTGAAAGTCAGCAATGTAGCAAGCAGCTCCTGATGTCACCATGTACAAACTTTCCCCTCCCGCTGCTGCTGTTCAATGAAGTTTTTAATGGTTAATGTTTTACTGTATTTTCAATATTTTGTTGGGAGCCATCCAGAGTGGCTGAGGCAACCCAGTCAGATGGGCAGCATGCTGTTGTTGTTGCTGCTGCTGCTGTTGTTGTATCATCATCATCATCACCAAAGGGAGAAATTCCACACCCCCCAAAAAAAACTTGTTTAATGAGCAACTGCTGTCCACAACACTGATGATTCTAAAAGTACACAAGCAGAAGGCCTGTTTACGGATTTATGACCTTTCAAGGTTATGATTCAAAGCGGGCTGAGGATGAGGCGATTAATCTGGCAACATCCCAGTGGGTCACCCCCCCCCCCAAAAAAAAAATGAAAAGGGGAACAGGTCCTTAATTCTCCCGCTCTTCTGCTCCAGCATATTTCACTGCTGAAATATGAGCAACTCCACTTGGCTGAGATGGAACGAGAAATTTCCTCCCAAGAGTTAGGGAAGATGCCCATAACTCACAGGGAGCACAGTAAGTTAAAAGTTTTCCTTTCCCTTTTGAAAAATGACCTCTCTGCTTTGATCATGTGTTCAGTTTATTGCCATACATGGACTCCTCTCCTCCCAACGTATTTGATAGGACTAGTTCACAGATCAGAGTAGAATACCAGGTTGTAGATTCAGCTCCTTGTGTCCCCATTATGTGCCTTAGATCTTGGGCAGCTGCTGCCAGTCAGTGGAGAGGCGACTGGGTTAGGTGAACAAATATTCTGACTTGGTATAAGCCTAGAGCCGATTCCTTTGTAAAACGATAGCAAAGACCACAAAGGAGACAGTGTGGAACATGAGAAGCCACCTTACACTTGCCTAGCTCAATACTCAATACTGTCTACACTGACTGGCAGCTACTCTCCAGGACAGAAGTGCCTCAGCTGGGGATGGAGAGCCACAGCATTAGCTTCCTGGTGGGTGCCTTGCTGCCACTTACAAGGAAGATGAGAAGGAGGGGAGGGGCGGCCCAGACGCCAGCCTGCTGTGGGTGCATTGCCAGTAGTGCTCGATTGGCACCTTGCCCTCCCTGCTGCCTCACTCCTTTGTGGAGATCCCTTCAACAACAACAAAACATGCAAATTGAAGACCCTTTTTGATTTGCTAGATCTGACTTCTGCTTCTTTCCTTCTAGAAACAGTAGCTGAGGGGGCTATCAAGGAAGGAAGGAAGGAAGGAAGGAAGGAAGGAAGGAAGGAAGGAAGGGAGATAGATCAGGGGGCAGTTGCTCTTAGTAGTAGAAGGCGGTGAAGTCTTCATTGGAGCTTTTTCAGCAGAAGTTGGATGGTCATCTGTCAGTTGTGGTTCCCTGCATTGCAGGGGAGTTGAACTAGGTGGCCTTTTGGGGTGTGAAGTCCAATTCCACGATTCTATGGCGGGGATGAGAAGCACCAACGCTTCCACCCATCCAAAGAGACTGCCTGGAATGGGTGGTCCTTAGGACCCCGAGGACAGACCGGGAAGACTGTGTGTGTGTGTGTGTGTGTGTGTGTGTGTGTGTTTATCTGTCTGTAATTCGAAGGTGGGCAGCGCCAGCCAGCATTGCGCTGCCTGGGGAAACTAATGATAAGCGCCTTAACCCTTTGCGCGACAGGCAGCTGCAGGAAAAAAAGAAGATCCCTCCTCCTTCTCCTCCTCCTCCTCTACCCTCCCCTTACACCGGCTAGAAAGACCATGTGCTGCCGTCGCTACTGCTGCTCCCTCCTCCAGCGACTGGCGGAGAGACTGCCGAGCGTCTTCCCCGCGACAGGTGCTGCTGCCGGCTCTCTCCCGCGGCTGATGCTGGGATGCAGAGCGTGGGGTCTGGGAGGCTGATTCTGCCCTCCATCCTTCCTGAGCGCTGCGAGGGGACCCGGGAGGTGCACGTCCAATGGAGCAAGACTACATCCACATGCACAATGGCTCTCTGCACGGCTGTGGCTTAGGATACATACCTGTCGTCTACTACAGCTTGCTTCTTTGCCTGGGGCTACCAGGTAAGGCATCACTTGATGGGGGAGAAGAGAAGAGATCGGGGGCGGGGAGCGGGGAGGCTGGTCCAAGCCCCAGGACGCTCCCTGGACCACTCTAGAGAAGGAGCGATTCGATGGCAGCCCATCAAAACTTGGCGCCTGGCTTTAAGTTCCTCCGTGACCAATGGCTTTCCCCTACCCAACCCCACAACTATTGTGACTCTTTAAGGATGTGTGGGGCAGGGGCAGGGAGGTGGTCTGAAAAAAGGTTTTTTAGGGGGAGGGGGTCACAGTCCCTGTGCAGAGGACACAGTGGCTGGTTTCCATGAATAAGGACCCTGCTGGGGCTCAAGTATAGGTGCCGGGGCTGAGACATGGGGAGACCCCTCAATAAATCCCCACTGGGGAGCCAACAACAGACAGACAAGGTAGGATGGAGTGGGAGAGAAAGAAGAGAGTCAGGGGCAGATGAGGTGTGTTAACTCTGCAAAGTTGGGGTTTAGCAAGTCTTATCCTGCCTCCGATCAAAAGCCAATCTAGTCCAGCCTCCTGTTTTGAACAGTGGCCAACCAGATGCGTCTGGGAAGCAGGGCATCAAAGAAGCAGCCCTTTCTTGCTGTTAATCCCCCAGCAACTGGTGTCCAGTGATAGACTTCCCCTGAATCTGGAGGTTTTGTTTAGCCACCGTCATGACTTTATAGCCATTGATAGGGTCGTTACCTCCGTGATTTTGTCTAGTCCTTCTTTTGTTAAGAAGTCCCCATCCAATGCCTTCCAAACCATGTCCCGATAAGACTAAAGTGGCTTGCAGCACACTTTTATACAGAGTGATTCGCATAAGTCAATGGGGGCAGATCTCGCCCACAATTACAGCCTGTGCATGCTTACAGGTTTCCTGGCATGCTGCTTTTGCCTCCCAACAAATGAGCTGTCCGTGGTGCTGACACAGCAATGACTGCTTTGACAGAACACTTTTCTGGCTCACGGTTCAAATGCATCAACTCCGTCTGCCAGAGAAGTGGCTTGACAGTTGTTGGAGTTTTTTAAAAAAATGCTTGGCAGATGCAAGGGAAATATGGGGTAAGGGGGAGAGAACAATAATATTGCTCATAATACCTGTGAAAATTAGAAATGCAGACCTCCAAGACAACCTTTGCAGGTGAGCCTCATTACTTGTGAACCATTAAGCTAATTCTTTAGAGAGCAAAGTCTTCTCTCAGCCACAACCGCAGGGGCTTTGAAGCCTTAGAATCCCAGGGTTAAGGTCTTGTATGTGTGAAATTGTAGTGAAATGGCTTATTATACTGCAAACTGCCCTGTGACCCTCGAATTAAGGGCAGTATATAAATTTAATAAATAAAATTAATAATAAACAGCAAGAAGGAATACATATATATATATATATATATATATATATATATATATATATATATCCAGGGTGCTTTTAAGTTTGGGCAGAAGAACTTCCTCTCTACTGAATAACCACACCCAGCTTCCTCCCTGGCCAATTGCACTTAGAGGTTTTCATTTCTTAAGTAAACCAAGTGGATTAATGCTCTAGAGAGAATTAGCCTTGTTAGGATAGAGGTGTTCAGTGTGAAAAATGAGCCGCTATGGAGAACTGGCAAAACATTTCACCCACATCACTCAGCAAGCTCCTTTGCTACATTTTTTATCCTGCCCAGGGACCCAGGGAGCACGGGATGGCATTGATAACCTTCCCCCTTTTCATTCGCACAACAACCCTGTGAGGTAGGTTAAAAGGGAAGAGTGGCCAGCCCAAGATCACTCAGTGTGTTTTGTTGCAGAGGGGAGATTAGAGCCCAAGGCTGCAATCCTATCTACACACTTTCCTGGGAGGTAAGTCCTATTCAACTCAATGGGCTTTACTTTTCAGTCAGATATGGATAGAATTCCACTTGCAAGCCTCTGCAGGGCAAGTCCAGCCCTTTAGCCACTACTCTGTCTGCCTCTCCACTCAGATTGTGGACAAAATAGGATTAGAGCTTCAGAAAAATCACATCATCCATTTGCCACCCCTGTGGATTTTATAACCAGATCATTTTAATAAGATCTGGTGGTCTGCTTTTAAAAAACAAAACAAAACCACAATGCTGGTAAAAAGTCCAATTCAACAGCCACAGAAGCTAAAATTCAGACAGTTAACCTGCATGAACCAGCTTCAGAGTTATAACTTGACCAGTAAACTTCCAGACATTTCATGGGGGTTGCAAAATGCAGAATGTCTTCCTTTTGAAAGAAAAAAATAGTGATTCCTTAAAATCACTGCATACCTGCCGTGAAAGAGCTTCCCGTATGGGGGATGCCCTTTTCTTTTTCTATGCACATCATACTTTCCCTCCCAGCCCTGTCCTCAATTAAGTAACATTAACAGCACAATCCTATACATGATAGCTCAGTCGGTTGAGCATGGGACTTGTAATCTAAGGCTTGTGGGTTCGAGCCCCATATTGGGCGAAAGAGTCCTGCATTTCAGGAGGTTAGAACAGATGATCCGACTATGATTCTATGTCCAGCCCAACTGAGTTCAATGAGGCTTACTCTCAGGTAAGCAGATATAGGATTGCAGCCTAAATGGGTTGTTCTGGATTTTGCTTTTGCTTTTTAGTAAGACTTCTTAACCACTCTTCGCCATAAATCCCAGAGCGGCTTACAACAATGAAGCAATACGCAGTTATAGAAACAGATAAAACCATTATGATGATGGAGGAGGCAAAAGGTTTCCAAATGGAACAGGGTGGTATGAATTTGACAAAAGAAGCAGGATCCCACAGAACAAAACTCGTCGACTCTCAGAGGCTAAGCTAAGAAGGTGTGTGTTGGGAAAGCTGTACAATGCTTTCTCAACACATCTCCATGAGGTGGGAGTTCCACAGTATAGGAGCTGCCACAGAAAAATGTCCTCTCCCAGACCACACTTCCCTACAATACTGAGGGTGGCAGAACTACCAAAAGCGTTCTTAACACCTGAGAAGATCAGAAGGGATGGAAATGGCCTTTCAGATATTTGGGACCCAACCTTTTGAAAGCTTTCTGGGATTGTAGCAGGATTATGAGGTTCCTACTTTAGAGTACACACACCAGACAACCGCTGGATCCTTTTGAGTTGGGTCTGTTAAGTGGGGAATGGGGAAGAAGTTTGTTTGTTTGTTTGTTTGTTTGTTTGTTTGTTTGTTTGTTATTGGATTGACATATTGCCTTCTGGCCAAAGCACCCAAAGCGGTTTGCAGCTTGAACATGAGAGCAAATACAAAGACTGACAGAATCCTCTCGTGCCAAGAGGGAGATGATGGGGTACGTGCTTCCTGTCCTGGTGTTCCTTTCTTCTGCCTCCCCCCAGGGTTTGCAGCCCCCAGGGGAGGTAGGATAGGAAAGAGCTTAATTAAAGGCTAACCTCCCAAACTCACACTTTCTGAAACAGTGAAAGAACCTAAACGCAGTCATCCTTAGAAACCTGTTCTTCTCCATATTTTGCAGCGCAGTTCTCCTGCCAAGAGAGATGGTAATGTGTACCAAAATGCATCCACTGAGATAAAGTATCCAACTTTCAACATCGTCATGAAAATAACATGTAAAAATGCATGTATTAGGCAAAAATCCATACTGAAATGCTGATAATTTTCACAAGGACTTTCTCCCACCCCCGAGGGAATTCAGAGAATGATGTGGAACTCAGCTAATATTTCTGATGTCTAAACCACAGAGCCTAGAGCTTGCTGATCAGAAGGTCGGTGGTTCGAATCCCCGTGACGGGGTGAGCTCCTGTTGCTCGGTCCCTGCTCCTGCCCACCTAGCAATTCGAAAGCACGTCAAAGTGCAAGTAGATAAATAGGTACTGTTGAAACGGCGTTTCCATGCGCTGCTCTGATTCGCCAGAAGCAGCTTAGTCATGCTGGCCACATGACCCGGAAGCTGTACGCCGGCTCCCTCGGCCAATAAAGCAAGATGAACACCGCAACCCCAGAGTTGTCCATGACTGGACCTAATGATCAGGGGTCCCTTTACCTTTAAGTTGTTTTAAACTATTTTTAATGTTGTGTTTCGATGTTGTAACCCACCCTGGGACCTTAGAGTGAAGGGTGGCGAAATGATGATGGTGATGGTGATGGTGATGTTAAGATTGGGGAAATGAGGTACTGAGAGAAACCAGAACAGACAGATTCACCCATTCCCAACTGACCGCCTTATATTGAGTCAGAAGACAGTTTCATCTAGCTAACTACAGCTACACTAACTGGCAGGGTTTCAGCAGCAGAGACTCCCAGCCCTCCATGGAGGAGCTGGGGACTGAACCTAAGACCTTCTTCATGCCAAGCAGATGCTCCACCACTGAGCTACACCCTTCCCTGGTGACCACAGAATGATGACTATTTGGGGTGCAGGTAAAAAAAAATGGGCAGGAAAGGGAGTATTGTGGGAGGGAGCATGGCTGCCTGGCTCGAGCAATGGCCAGGAGCACTCCATGCTGCAACATTTTGTTGCAGGTTCCACTAGTAAGGTTGGGTCAGGACCTGATCCAAGGTGAGTCACAACAGGAGCATGACCACCATGCAAATATATGGTAAGAAATTAAGAAATTGGTCCCTAAAGGTTAAACTGGTCTAGAGATACCCAGCGGAAGGGAGGTGACCTTGAGGGACCTTTGCAAAGGAACCAACAGGAGGGGCATTGTTAACTGAGGGGTTTTTGGGGGGGAATTCCCAGCAATGGACCACATCAGACAGTAGACAAACACCAGAGCGCAGGCACTCTAACAGCTGCTTCCGCTGCAACTGAAGCAGACTAGACAGCCAACCTTAGCAGCTAGACCAAGTCCTGAAGATTTTGAGGAGGCTTAATTAACAACTCCCTCTCAGAAATGATATACACTCTCTAAAGTGCCTCCCCCCCTCCACAGACACACTTACAGGACCATTAAATCCAGAGTTTACAATTAGCTAGCTGCACTGCTGGTGGGTTTTCAAGATCATCAAGATGACCTCTTGTTCTCTGCCTGTTTTGTGGATCTGGAGAGGATTTCATTATGTCAAGCGCAGCCAAACCTTCCAGAGTAGCTAAATGACGTGTTTTTAAAACACCATTCATTATAGAAAGAAAATCTGCCGCATATTGATCTGGCTGGGCAAGCAAGGCTTTGGAAGCACCGTGTCGTTTGCATCATCTTTATTTGTCAATGATTAATAGATAAAGATATATAGGAGATGCTCGCCCTTGCCTAATAGCATATCATTGAAATGCAAGGGTGACGGCTCTGCTTACTGACTTACAAATCCTTCGCTCAATGTGGAAGCGCTGCTGTTGCAAACAATACTTTATTGGCTCTTAAGCTGCAATTGCTCATTTTGGAAGCCGGCATTGCAAATTCTGCATTGCTGAGTAGTTAATCATGCCGTTGTTACTCTGCGTATATACACTGAAATATTAAGTATGTTCCCTCTCCCTCCCTCTCTCTCCCTCCTTCCCTGCCTCCCTCTCTCTCTCTCTCCACCTCCCTCCTTTCCCATCTGGAATTGTATGCCAAGAATTCAGATGAAATGTTCCTAGAGGGGGAGAGGAAAGCAGAATGGATATGTCCACCTAGCAGATTCGCTCTGGCTATAATCGAGCATCTTTTTTCCTCAGTATCTGAGGATGGGGGCAGGGAAGGGGAACCTCCTACAAAAGGGGAGGGTTAGGTCTGCCTCTTGGATCTCCTCTCACACAGGAGCCAGGGTAGCTGTTGACAGAATTGATTGAGTCCACCTTAAGAAGCTGAGCGCAGGAAGTTAATAGAAAGCAATCAGACACACCATCTGTATCTTCCTGAAAAGAGCTGGGTGACAAGGAACATAGGGAACTGCCTTATAGTGAGGCTGGCCATTGTGACCATCTAGCATGGCAGTGGTGGCTGGTGCCCACTGGGGCTGGCAGGGCGAAAGGCAGGGAGCCCAAACAGGAGGGGGGAGCCAGAGCCAATGACAGACTGAGCCAGCATATCCTAGTGTTATCCCCATCCTCCTCTCTGCTGAATTCTGCAGCAGCAAAACTAAGGACTAAGGAGGAGGAAGCTGACAGCCACAACCACCCACTGGAATGGTTGCAGGTGAGAAGGCAGACAAGTAAGAGCTGGCTGGGGTTTGTGGGGCAGTTCCCTGTTTTCCCCAATGGACCAGTCTGCACTGCAGCTCTACACTGATCAGCAGGGTCCAGGCAAAAGACATTCCCAGCCCTAGCTGGAGATGCCAGGAATTAAACCTGGGACCTTCAGAATACAAGGCAGACACCCTGGCACTGAGCTACAGGCCTCCCACTCTAGTAAGGCTTGGGGGAAATGGCTGAAGAATTTCCCCTTGGTTTCTTACCACTGCAAATATTGGATAGGTTGTTCTTCTGAAGGAACAGCAGTTTTATTGTGGCTTAAGACGTGGGTGGTGCTGTGGGTTAAACCACAGAGCCTAGGACTTGCTGATCAGAAGGTCTGCGGTTCGAATCCCCGCGACGGGGTGAGCTCCCATTGCTCGGTCCCTGCTCCTGCCAACCTAGCAGTTCGAAAGCACATCAAAGTGCAAGTAGATAAATAGGTGCCGCTCCAGCGGGAAGGTAAACGGCGTTTCCGTGCGCTGCTCTGGTTCACCAGAAGCGGCTTAGTCATGCTGGCCACATGATCTGGAAGCTGTATGCCAGCTCCCTCGGCCAATAAAGCGAGATGAGCGCCGCAACCCCAGAGTCGGCTACGACTGGACCTAATGGTCAGGGGTCCCTTTACCTTCCCCTTTAAGCTCTCATAGCCTAGAGTCAGAAGGGGTGTGCAAGTATCTCTCTGTGTGATACACATGTACACACAAACACACATGCTCCCTCTTCTTGGACAACACTGGCGAACTGTATTTCTGTACAGGCTGAATTCATTCCATTAGGAGCGAGGGCACAGCTAACGAAGTGATCAAAAGAGACCACAAGGATCCCACACACAACAACGCCTTCGCCGCATGCACTTCCGCAGCCTCGATTCGGGAATGTCATCTGAGGACAGGGTTTCCATTGCTAGCCTCCACGGCTGTACATGTACAGTATGCTGAGCATGGTAGAAATGTGAGGATTTCATTTCAGGCTTGCGATAAGACAAGGACGGCTTGAGCCGCTGAGTTATTGGCAGGGAGGGTTTGTGCAGATGTGCTGGGGAACAGGACATTTATCTAAGGCAGGGGTGGGCAGATGGTAGATCTGGTCCGGCTAGTAAATTGCTGGGTGATCTGCATCAGGGAAAGGTTTCTGGCTTGCAGTCACACACAGCAACAACCAAAGCCTCTCTCCACCACCCTTACATTAGGCAGCTGGAAATCTCGGACGTAGATTTCAATGTGCATTTGGAGGTTGTCTCACTGTATGAAAGGGGCTATAGCTCAGTGGTAGAACATCTCCCATGCATGCCAAAAGCCCCAAACTCAATCCCTAGCATCTCCAAGTAAGACAAATATAGTGGTACCTCAGGTTAAGTACTTAATTCGTTCCGGAGGTCCGTACTTAACCTGAAACTGTTCTTAACCTGAAGCACCACTTTAGCTAATGGGGCCTCCTGCTGCCGCCACACTGCCAGAGCACTATTTCTGTTCTCATCCTGAAGCAAAGTTCTTAGCCTGAAGCACTATTTCTGGGTTAGCAGAGTCTGTAACCTCAAGCATATGTAACCTGAAGTGTATGTAACCTGAGGTACCACTGTATAGAGAGATTAGACAAATATATGGAGGACAATGGCTACTAGCCATGATGACTATGTTCATCGGAGGCAGTAATGCTTCTTAATGCTAGTTGCTAAAAACCGCAAGAAAGGAGAGAGTTCTTGTGCTCAGGTCTTGCTTGTGGTTGGCTCTTGTGAGAACAGGATGCTGGACTGAATGGGCCATTAGCCAGATCCACCAGGGCTCGTCTTATGTTTTAAACAAACTACAGCTCCCAGAATTCCTTGGAGGAATCCATGACTGTTCAAAGTGGTGTCATCATGCTTTAAATGTATGGTGTGAATGTGGTGGCATATAGCCAGTTGGATAATGGGTTCACCGCCAGTATATAGGAGATGAAAGAGAGAGAATGATAATGTTTCTCTTTGTCTGCTTTCTCTATGTGGCAGCCAGAATGGAGATCAGTGATGGGGAAAGCTTTGCCCGATGAATTTCTGCCTGTCAGAGAAGAGCAGAAGCCTTGGGTTGCAGGACTGACAGATATTGAAAAGCAATTTATTATTCCTTCACATCAAGCAGGGCTTGTGAAAATTGTGCCAAATGATAATGCTCTGAGGCTCAGAAAGAGGGACAAATGACGGCTTATGTGGTTAAAGTGAGATAGTGTCTATTTTTGTTGCAAGGGTAAAAGATCCATAAAAATGGCTCGGAGGGAGGTTAAAAAAGTAGCAGGTGGCAGGAAGGCGTATGCATTAAAGACACTTAGCCCTGGTCAATACCATGAGTCTGGCAAGAATGTCTGCTAAGCTGCCACTGTTTTAAAATACAATTTCCAGGGGGTGGAAGAGCTGTGGCGGCAGATGCTGTTTAATTTCAGGCAGCAGGGAAACAGCAGCACATTGGGCACAACTTGGAAGTAGCCTGTGGTCTCGAGCTTTGAGTTTCTGCAAGGAAGCGCCCACTGATTGTTTTGCTAAGCCAAGGTCAGAGCAGTGATCGCCAGCTGCTGAAATGAGCGCGGCACATGATGTTGGAAGTACAGCCATTTTGCATAGTAATAACAACCTCGAAGAAGTCTTATGTCCAGCAGGCATGCCTGGATTCCTCGCACTGCATGGTATCAGCACATAGATGGACAGAATGTGCTCGTGGGAAGTAATCCCCATAAGGATCGTTCAAATGAGATGGGTTTGTTGAACCTGGAGAAGAGAAGGCTTAAGGGGAGACACACCAGGTGCCTTCAAATATCTGAAAGGCTGTCACATGGAGGAAGCAGACTTCTTCTCTGTGCACCTCTGTGTTGCTCAGAGTGCAGGATTAGAGCCAATAGGTGGGGGCTGCAAGGAGAAGATTTTGGCTAAACATTAGTAGGAGGTTCCTAACTGTTCATCAGTGGTATGGATTGCCTAAGGAGGTGGTGGGCTCTTCTTTGCTGGAGGTATTTAAGGAGAGATGGGGCAGCTTCTGGGATGCTGTTGTTCCAACATCCCTGCATTGAGCAGGTAGTTGATCTCGATCCTTTGGCCTGCCAGACATCCTTTGTCTACAGTTTACATAATCTGGCCACTAGCCATGTTGGTTGCTGGAGGGCCACAGGTTTCCCATCCCTGCACTAGGTAAGAACATTAGAAGAGCCTAATGGATCAGGCCAAAGGTCCAGCATTGTGTTCTCATAGTGTCTATGGAAACTTCACAAGTAGGATATGAGTGCAGTAGCAAATATGGAGACACAGGGCTTGCTGTCTCTGTGAATTTCAATGGTCTTCACTGGGTCATTTTAGAATTTTCCTATTTTAAGCATTTCCCTCCTTGGAATAAAATTGCATGTCTGCAAAAACTGAGGTTCCCTCAAATCAGTTCACCCCTGCCTCTTGTGCTTTCGTGACCTTAGCTTCCATGCCTGGGCATTGGAAACAGAAGGAATGGTTAGCAGCATAGCTGAATTATTATTATTATTATTATTTGCCCTGTTGCAGGCCTATCTGATTAACAGAACCTACAAAGATTGCACACACACACACACACACACACACACACACACAATGTTGTAAAAGGCATTGTTTGGTGCAAGGTTTTGCTGCAAACAGTGATGGATTGCGGTCCAACTTGGGAAAGGAAAGATGACCTCCGGACTTGGATCAGGGATGGAGGACAGGTTGGATGAGTCAGTTGTTTGGCAGCCAACTTTTTCCTTCCCTTGCCTCGGGCACTGTTATATATCCGCATGGCAAGCACATCAATTATCAACAAAAGCGCTGGGCAATTCTCCCCCCCCCCTTTGTACGAGATGCTCAAGCTGCAACAGAGAATGAAGCCAGGACTCCACTAGATCAGTGCTTCTCAAACTATCTGAGGGCAAAAAAAATATTACCAGTGTGCCAGGGACTGGTGCCACATTTGGTCCCTGAATTGTCCCACCCAAACTGGGCTGTGGTGGAGTCGCTGCAGACTAGCACCCAATGGCCTGTGGACCAGCACTGGTCTGCAGGCCAGCACCTTGAGGATCACAGCTCTAGATGGCCTGCTTATTGAGCACTCATCCTGATTTGCTCGCACAAAGCTTCCAGGGAGGTGAGGGCAGAGGAGAAATTCAGTTCAGTTCACCTTTAAAGGTGAACCTTCCTAACTTGCTCTGGCAATATGGAAACTGAAACACCCCAGTCCTCCAGAATTCACTCTTCTTGGGATTTTGCAATGCAAATCTCTCACTGAGCTGTCAAAAATTGCATGTGCTTGGGTTAAGTATGCATATATATATATGCTTATATTCACTTTAAAAATGCAATATATTGGCTTGAAATCCTGGAGATTTGGCAACAGTCAACATCAACAACAGTCCCAATGGACTTCCGGCGAGGCAGCATGGCGGCTGCAACAGCAGAAAAGAGCTCCTGAAGCCAGCCAGAGTAAAAGGCTCTGTCTGGCCGACTCCGGGACTCCCAGGACTGCTGCTGCCAGCGGAGAGGAATTGGGGGTGCCCGGGGCGTCTATCAAAGGAGCCAAAACACCCCCCCACAACCTTGATTGAGCCGGTAAGGCACCCGACCACCCCCCCCCAACAGCCGAGAGGAGCTCCAAAACCAGGAGGACAGTGGAGCTAAGGCAAAGAGGGAAGGGGGAAAAGGGGGGAAAGAGGAAGAAAAAGAAAGAAAGAAAGGAAAAAGAGCCCCAACTTTACCGCTGCTGCCCCCATCTGTGCCTACGGGAAAGAAGAGGAGACGTAGGTGGGCAGAAAAAAGGCTCCGGAAAAACACGTGGCTGAGCCGACTGCAGCCTCCAGCGGCAAGGAAAACAGAGGAAAGCCGCAAGAAACTACCCCTTTTTTTTTTTCCTTTTCTTAAATCCCTTTTTTTAACCCCTTCCTCCCCCTCTCCCTTTTTTTTAAAAAAAAAAATAATTCTTTTTTATTCCCCCCCCCCGCCATATACCTACTTTTATCACTTCTCTTTTTAAAGGAGGGGCCACTGCTGCAGCAGCCACCCTTACTTTTTTACAAACAAAAAATAATAATAGTAATTAGGGGGAAATAGGTTGTTTTTTAAAAAACAACACACACACACAATTCCCCCCCCTCTTTCTAAAGCCCTTTCTATTCTATTTGTTAGCTTGTTCTTGAGGGGGGAACCTTTGGCCCCCAGCTACGACCACCACTCTCTTTTAAAACACAAATTTCCTCCATATCACTACTATTGCTATTGATACTCTCCCCCCCCCGTTTATTTCTCTCTCCCTTTTTGCTCTCCTCTCTCTCTCCCTTCACCCCCCTTATTTTTTCCTTTTATCCCACCTTTCACTCCAATCCCCCCTCTCCCCCCTCCGTCTCCCCCCTTCTTCTTTCCTTCTTCTTCTTCCTTTTTCTCCCTCCACCCTTTACATATAGCCTATTTGTCTGTCTCTATTTCTGAGCGCACTCCCAACCCCAACTTCCACCTTAACTGGACCCCAATACCCCTTTTGGGTATATACAACCCCCTCCTAAACACATATTTCCCCTGGCCCCACCCCTCTAATCTCTTGTATCTCTACCTGCTAACCCCCCCCCCCTTTATATGCACTGTCTGTCCGTTAGTCTATCCATCTCTGCTTACCCGCCCCCCCCCATGACCACCTAATCCAAACGCTCTGTAAAAGCCACCAGCCAGCAACGCCTGATCAGCCCAGCAACCCAACAATACCCAGGAATCACCACTGCCACAACTCCTAACCACCACACGCCCTACTCCAAGAGGACGCCAAGCCAACCTCAAACCAAAACCATTAGGGAGACTGAGATGACACCAACCAGGGAGATGGCAAACAATGCTAATACCGTAACTCCCCTTCAAGATGATGACCACCCAGTAACGAAACGAGATCTGAGGGAAATGGAAGCAAGATTAGAAGCACGATTAGAAGAAACACTGAAGGCCACAATGGCTCCCATGCAGGTACTAATCAACAATCTAACCTCCAAAGTGGAAGCTCTAGAGAACAAGAACCAAATGCAAGAAAGAATAATAGAGCAATACCGGGAGGAGAACGCACGTGTGAACAAGAAACTGGACGAACTGGTAAACCAAATGGAAGCAGAACACAGAGAGATGAAAATTAAGCAAGCAAGCCGACCTTGAAGACCGCAATAGACGTTGTAACATCCGCTTCCGCAACTTTCCTGAAAAAACAGAGGAGAAAAGCCCAGCAGACCTAATTATACGCTGGCTGAAAAACACAATCCCAAACCTGAAACTTGAGGCAGATGACTTGGAGAGGGCTCACAGAGCCCTAAAACCTATGCCAAAACCCAGCGCCCCCCCAAGAGACATCATTGTATGCTTCACACGCTACAAAAAGAAGGAAGAGGTATGGAACAACCTCAGAAACTCAACCAACCTTCGATATGGAGAAACCCCCATTCTGGCCCTACAGGACCTATCTCAGGATACCCTAAACCGGAGGAAAAGCCTGCGCCCATGCACCCAGCGTCTCCAACAAGCAGGGATCAAATACCGATGGGGCTTCCCCTTCCGCCTCATTGTAACAACCAATACAACACAACACATGGCTACCAACATACCTGAGGCCCTGCAACTACTAAAGAACCTTGAACTCGACCTCCCACCGGAATGGCAACCGACAAACCCACCAAGTGACAGCCCCAACCACGAGGAAACAACAGCAAACAACTGGACGACGGTACAGAAGAAAAAGAGACAACAGAAGCGGCACAACAACGCAAACCAATACAGACAAGCATCATGCTCAGAACCGTCCCGCCGGCCATACGACACAAGAAACCAGACCAAGATTAACCAAACCAATTCATCGCAGATGGACAACCCTACAACAGCAACAACCGCAGCTGAATGAAGCAACCAGGAAGAAACCACAAACTGAAGGACTGGTGATTCCCCCCCCCCGTTCCCCCTCTCTCCCCCCCCCCAAAACATAGATTTAGTTAACACCATCAACATCCCCCCCAGCCCCGCACCCCCACAGAAATCCCCACCCCAACACCAGTCCAGACGACCTCAACCACATTCCCCATCACCCACACCTTCAACATCTCCATACTAGGGAAAAACAACTCCTCCAACCTTAATAACACAACCCACAATCAGGCTAAAATCTGATAAAATCAACCAGCACTATGGTGGCACCAGAGCGTACCAGCACCCACACCCCCACCCCAACACACCAACAATGTTGCTCATAACATTGGCAACATTGCTTATGAACCTTATACTTGACAGCGACGTTACAAAGTCACTTCACACTGTCTCACTGATCTCCCCCTATCGCAAACAACAGGGGGGATGGCCTGTCCTTGAACACGGTCTTCCACACCAGCTGAGACCTAGGACCAACCGGCTAAATGCCAGATGGTCTAAAATACCCCAAACAAACACCTATATGACTACATATAGGAAACTCTCTACAACTTACCCCCTACTCTTTAACCCAAATCTTACTCTAATCCCATTAGCCCTCCACCCACCACACCCTAGGTCAGCACAACCCCACTGGTTCCTTAAACAACACGAAGAGAGAGACACAAGACAACCCGAACGGGTTGGCAGGGAATCGCCCCACATAATAGACAAGCAAGATGGCTAACCTAAAAGCAATTACATTAAACGTGAGGGGGCTGGGAAACCCCATCAAAAGAAAACGCATCACCTCATACATAAACACCATGAAACCACATATCACCTTCCTACAAGAAATACACAACCCACCCAAAGGCAGCAAACTCCTGAGCGACCCCCACTTCAGTCAACAGTGGGTCGCACGAGGCTCAGGGAAAGCTCGCGGTGTAGCCATAATACTCAGTAGAGACCTGAACTTCACTGCCACAACAGTCCTCAAGGACAAAAAAGGCAGATTCATTTTCGCTAAAGGGACACTAGATGGCAAAATCAAACTGACAATCGGCTCCATATATGCCCCAAACGCGAAACAATTAGAATTCTTCCAGAAGACACTAAACAAATTCCTCTCCTTCTCTGAAGGGGAAGCAATCCTAGGAGGGGACCTCAATCTAAATATGAAAGGTATATCCCTGAAAGACATCCACCCTACAACCCCATGGGCAACCTTCCTCCGAAGGAAACCCCCAACAACTAGGAACTCCTACAAGTTACTAAAAATGCTAAAAAACAGGGGTCTCTACGACATTTGGGGTGAGCAAAACCCGGGAGACATCAGCCATACATTCCAATCGGGACGTCACGATACAGTGTCCAGACTGGACAGCATTCTGCTCACACAGGGTCTGATCCCCTCAGTGGAATCAACAAACATAGGTAACATTAAAATCACAGATCACGCCCCAGTAGAAGTCACCGTTAAAATAGGAGAAGGAACACAAACCACCCCATCATGGTCCTTCAGTCCCATCCTAACTACAAACAAACAAATTAGAGAGAGTCTCACAAAAACCCTCCAAAACTACTTCAAGGAAAACGATGTAGACAATATAACAACCCCCCTCCTATGGGACACAATGAAAGCGGTCACCAGAGGAGCTTGCATAAAAGAGAAAACATCCCTTAAAAAACAAACCTCCTCAAAAATTAGCAAAATAGAACAAGACATCACAGCCCTCTCAACACGCTACAAACAAACAGGATCTAAAAAACTCCTCAAACTTATAGAACAAAAAAGGAGAGAACTAGACTCCCTAGAAATTAACAAAACAATGATCAACATTCTATATTCTAAACAACGTTTCTACGAATATGGAGGGAAAAACTCCAGATTACTAGCAAATAGATGTAGGAAAAAAGCACTCAAAACAAGAATACACTGCATCACCAAAAAAGACGGCAACATAACATTCTCCCCTGAAGAAATATCCTCAGAATTTGCAGAATTCTACTCCAACCTATACACCTCCCATAACCCACCAGAGAAGGAAATCAGAACATTTCTAGCAGGACTGACCATGCCTACCCTAACTGATGAGGAACAGGAATTCATGGACAGCCCTATCACCCCAGAGGAAATAGAAGTGGTCCTCAAAAACCTGAAACCACACAAAGCCCCAGGCCCAGACGGCTTCACAGCAGAATTCTATAGGAAATTCAAAGAACCCTTGATGCCCTACATGACCCGCCTATTCAACGACATCATAAAAGGGGGCCCCACCCCCAAAACCTGGACCCACTCCAAAATAGTCTCCATCCCAAAACCACTAAAAGACAGCCTCAAAGTAGAATCATACCGCCCAATCTCATTAATAAACCAAGACTACAAGATATTCACATCAATCTTGGCCAACCGCCTAAAAATCTTCCTACACAAGTTAATAGCCCCAGACCAGACTGGCTTTGTCCCTGGCCGCAATATAACAGACCCCATCAGGAAACTACTGAACCTGATCGAACACAGCAAGGCAACTAAACTCCCATTGACAATTATGTCCCTAGACATCCTCAAAGCCTTTGATTGCTTAGAGTGGAAATACATATTAGCAGTACTAACTAACATGAAATTTGGCCCCAACTTCCTACAAACCCTCAAACAAATATACTCCCAAGCCTCAGCAAAATGCAGAACTAACAATATGGATTCTAATACTATAGCTATCCAAAGAGGCACGAAACAAGGATGCCCACTGTCTCCCTTCTTATTTATCCTGGCTCTGGAACCCTTAGCAATCCGCATCCGAGCAGCCACAGACATCAAGGGAGTGGAAATAAAAGGCAGAACCTATAAATTAGGGCTCTTTGCAGATGACCTAATGGTCACAACACCAGACCCCATAAGCACAGCAACCTCCCTAATCAGAGAACTCAACACATTTGCAATGGTGTCGGGCCTACAGGTAAATTTTACAAAGTCAGAAACTATGTGCTTCAACACCCCTCCTCACACCCAAAAAGAACTCACGAAGGTCACCAAAATAAAACTCTGCCACACCAAGTTCAGATACCTAGGGGTACAAATAACCAGAAACCTCAATAAACTGTACCTCCACAACTACAAGCCCCTGTGGCGACAAATTAACAAAGACCTAAAGAGATGGAATAACATGAATTTCACTCTCTCAGACAAAACAGCCATGATCAAAATGATCACACTCCCAAAACTAACCTACCTATTCCAAACCCTCCCAATCTGGATCCCCTCAACCCAACTCCGCAGTTGGCAGAGAAAACTACACTCTTTCATCTTCTCACATAAAAAACCAAGAATAAGCCCCAAATACCTGCACCTCCCCACCTCAGAAGGAGGATGGGGAATCCCCAACATAGAAGCATATTACATTGCCAACCAAATACGCCATATAATCCCATACATACTAGAAGATGAGACAAAACAATGGGTACACCTAGAGAGGGACACAATTGAAAATACCTGCACCACAACATACCCACTCCTCCCAAACAAACTAAAGAAAATTCCCACAACACTTAACAGGTACACACAGACCATGCTCAAAGCATGGAAAACACAAATAGGCAAACTATCCCCAACCCCATCCCCACTAATCCCCCTGGCGTACCACCCATTATTCCACCATGCAGCACAAAACCTCCAGATAAAAACCTGGCGAACCAAAGGCTTATATCGCCTAATAGACTTTTATAAAAATAACAAACCCTTGTCAACACAAGAAATACAAGACAAACTAGAAGACACCCAAATGCCCTGGTTAACACAACACCAACTACATGCCCTCTTAAACAACCCAACAGTAAAATCAGCAGCAACTAGACCCCTGACAACCTTTGAAAACCTCCTCCTAACAACAAAGGGAAACGGTAAAGGGGCGGTATCCGCAATATACAAAATACTACTCCAAAACCCCGCAAATCCCCTAGACGCAATCAAAAAACAATGGGAGAATGACATAGGCTATGAGATTAACCCCACTCAATGGACCAGAATGTGGTCTAAACCCCCCTTTAAATCCATATCAACGAAAAGAAAAGAACTCACACTGAAACTCACCTACAGGTGGTACCTAACACCAAGGAAACTAGCGCTAATACACCCAGGAACCTCACCAAAATGCTGGAGAGGGTGCACCTCCACAGGCACATACCTCCACATGTGGTGGGAGTGTCCCAAAATCCAACTATTCTGGACAATAGCCATACAAGAAATATGTAAAATAACTAAACAAGTATTAGACGTCACCCCAGAATTGGCCCTACTAAACATCTTCCAAGACAACAATGCCCATTTACACCACAAAGAACTCATAACCCACCTACTTTCAGCAGCCAGAAACACCATAACCAGACACTGGAGAGACCTGTCAGGAGTAAGCATGGACCAATGGTACCAAATAGTATGGGAAACAGCCCTACTAGAAAAATTAACTAATAAACTGAAACTGACACGGGGACAAACAGAAGAAGACACCTTCACCCCGGTATGGCTCCCCTTTATCACATACACAGCCCAACAGGACAACGACAATAATCCACCAACAGCATACAAATCAATATGGCTAACCTGATCCAAAACACCCACCCACCTCACTCACACATGAAAACAAAGATCACCACAGCCAATCACAAACAAACAATCACACCCTAGGCCAACCCCAACCTCTCTCACCACCAAAGGAACACAAGTGAACAACACAAGCACGCTGACACCAAACTCTACATACATTAAGCATAACAGAAACACCGCTACCCGACCCCACCCCCATCCATCTCCCCTCCCTCCACCCCCTTTCCTTTTTTTTTCTTTTTTCTTTTCTTCTCTCCCTAATGCCTCATCAAATGAAACAGATTTGTAAAATTGTTACATGGAAGAAAAAAAAAATACGAGGCATTACACTTACACTGTAAAACAAGAAAACCCTTAATAAAATATTTTAAAAAAAAAATGCAATATATTAGGGAAGATTGCTTTGCAAAAGTATGTATCAATTAGGCAAAATGACATACAAAAACTGTGTATATGAGGAGAAATATTTGCTTTAAATGCTGATGAATTTTCATGGGGGCTTGCTTTTTTAAAGAAAAAAAATGCAAACTGATGTGGAAGAGCTGGATTTAATATTGGAAAAATGTTGTAGTAGTAATTTTAATTGTTTAGCTATAAGGCATAACAACAATAACAACCGTACAGAATTGAACCACAAATCTGGCTCTTAATTTCCTGACTGCCAACATAAACTGAGAAACACACAAAGTAACATGGTTTTACAGCAAACAAAAAAAAAACAAAAACAAAAAACCCACATGAACTCATTTGGTGTAACACAATTCTTATTGTGGCTATACTCAGACAGATTTTTCATCTTCATGGCGAGCTTTAGAAAAAGAACACCGGGTAATATACTCCTCTATTGCTGTTTTGCAGAACGCAGAGTAATTTCTTATAGCAGCCATCAAGAAAGTCAGAGGGCATAACACTAGGGCTTTGTTCTGTGAAAGCAATTCTACATGAAGCCCTAGCAATTAACTTCAAATAGTTAGCTGCCCTGATGGTCTGTCTAAATACATGGATTCACTGGGAAAATGAGAAACGGAGAGAAACCAAAACTGACACATTGCTGCATCCAACTACTGTTGAACAGCTCTTACCACCAGAAGGCTCCTCCTAACATTTAGTCGGAATCTCCTTTCTTGTCCTTTGGAGCGATTGGTTCAGGTCCTACCCCCCCCCCAGAGAGCAGAAAACATACTTGCTCTATCTTCCATGTGACAACCTTTTAGATATTTGAAGATAGCTATCATATCTCCTTCCAGTTCTCCTCTTTTCCAGGCTAAGCATACCCAGCTCCTTCAACCATTGCTCATAAGGCTTGGTTTCCAGACCCTTGATCATCTCGTTCGCCCTCCTCTGCACATATTCCAGCTTGTCAACATCCTCCTTAAACTGTGATGCCCTCTGTAGACTATATCCTTTGTTGAAAATACATTCTGATTTGTTTGTGGGGCATATATGCATCTTTCACCCCACACTTCTCAATGCATTTCCCTATCTGCAAAAAGGTCCGTTGGCTTGCTTCTCAAAGGGGATTTGTTGTGCTAGGGTGACAAGACTGGTTTGACCCACTTTAATTGCACAGACCTAACTTTCCAGTATGCACTTGAATTCCTCTTGCAAAATACCGACGGTCTCCAGGCGCTCTTCTTCTTCACTCAGACAATAGGAAACAGACAGCTCTTGTGCATCTCAGACTTGCCACTTACTATCTGCACATAATTGTTGGGAGAAAGGTGCATCATTTCCATGCAACTAAGGAGTGCTCTCTGTTCCTTTTGATGAGTGGAGGAAACTGCCAGCTATCTGCCAGCAGTCTGCCTGTGTTCATCCTTAGAGGGCATGCATCACACACTCAATTGCAGAGTGAGGAGAACAAGACCAGGCGATAGCTCATACCTGAAATTTGTGGTATTTCAAGAGAGTCACACTGACATTTGCCTCTGGCAGGTGGCACCCATTCTGAAAACATGGACTTTCTTTGCTTGGTGAGGACTGATGCATCAGAAAGGATTGCAAAAGATCACTGACTTCTTGGGACAATGGAATAAACAGCCATCTTTGCCTAGGGATCTCACTAAATTCATAGACAGAAATATAAGAGGCTGCCTTGTTCCAGGTTAGACAATTAGGGTTCACACAACTTTCTTTGATGGAACGTAAGAGGCCCAGGTTAGACTATTTGCCCATCTATCCTGAAATTGTTTCCTGCAGGTCAGTGTCGAGGTCCAAGTTAGTGGAGTTTGCAACAAGTGTCAGGTGAGAGGCAAGGTCAGAGCAGTCCAGGGTCAGGTTTGGCTGAGGCAGGAGATCCGGTAGTATGCAGAGCACAGGGTTGGTATATTATCTTTGTGGTTCTATATACTGATTTCCTTGCTTGCTTTTTGTTGGCTTCTTCAATAGTCAAAGAAACCCGTGGCAAACTACAAAGCCAGCTATATTAAGACACATCTAAAAATGAATATATTGTGACTGTATTTTTTTAATAAAAAAGTGTTTTCTTTCATAGTGTCTGTGGACCTAGATTGAGCTAAAATGGATCTCCAGAAGAGTTAGTGCAAGAAGCTTATGCCCTGGATTCCAGCGAGCCTTATCTCTCCCCTATCTTAATGACAAGACTCTGGGCTTATTTGTTTCATCTATTTGTTTTATAGATGTTTATCTAGCTTTTCAGCAGACTTTTCTCACCAAGTGGCAAATGTAGCACACTTTAATGAAACATAAAAGCACAGTTTAAAACTTAACACCAACCTTAACAATAACCAACACAAACACACACACACATAACACCACAATTCACCAAGCACAGTCATGAAAAAAACACAATTTCAGCAGTGTGGAGGCAGTGTGGTGTAGTGTTTAGAGTGGCAGGCTGGGACCTGGGAGACCAGGGTTCAAATCCCAACTTGGCCATGATGTTCACTGGGTGACCTTGATCCAGTCACTGCCTCTCAGCCTATCCTACCTCACTGGGCTGTTGTGGGAGATTAAATGAGCTATTAATGCAACAAATAAATTCATTCCACTTAAAATCAGTCTACAAAACATCAGTCCAGGGATGAGCATGCCTGCCTGAGCCCCCTTGGAAGTTGGGATGGGGGAGAAATTTGGTTCAGTTTGTACCCAAAGGTGCATAGAATCTCATCTCTGCTTTTCTTCCCCGTGGTAGCTATTAGACCAAGCAGATCTAATAGCAAAATGTGTTAGCTTGAGTGTTGAGAGACGGATTATGGGCAGCAATCGAAAGGATTTCCTTTAGCAAAGCGATGGTGCTCAACTACCAAGACATGCAGCTTTTTATTGGCAAATTACAGTGGACGCTCGGGTTGTTAACGTGATCCGTGCGGGAGGCACATTTGCAACCTGCAGTGTTCTCAAGCCGCAGCACTGCATCTGCACACGCGCGGGTCGCAATTTGGCACTTCTGCACATGTGCAAAGTGTGATTTAGTGCTTTTGCGCATGCGCGAATGCCAAAACCGGGAAGTACCGTAATCTGTTCTGGTACTTCCGGGTTCGGCGCAGTGTGCAACCCAAAAACACATAACCTGAAGTGTTTGTAACCCGAGGTACCACTGTATCTCGCAATCCATTTAAGCACGAAAAACCCATTTTCAAAGCTGAGTAGGAACTGCTTCTGATGTAACAGAAAATCACAGTGAGCAAGAAGCTTAACAATAGAATCGTAGAATTGGAGAGCTGTAAGATACACCAAGGGTCATGTAGTCCAACCCCTTACAGTGCAGGAATCACAGCTAAAGCATCCTGGACAGAGCGTCACCCAACCTCTGTTCAAAAACCTCCGATAATGGAGAGTCCTCTACCTTCTGAGGGAGTCTGTTCCACCATTGAACAGCTCTTGCCATCAGAAAGTTCTTACTAATGTTTAATTGGAATCTCCTTTCTTGTAAATTGACTCCATTGGTTCAGCTTCTACCCTCTGGAGCAGCAGAAAGCAAGCTCCATCTTGGGAACATCTCAAGAGGCATCCAAATGCATAGAGACATACAGACTGATGGAGAAACAACTATCCAAAATATATTATGGAATATATTTCTGGGAAATGAAGCTTAAAGCGGCATTTAGAAATCTAAGAGGAAGAGCGGTAAATGTCAGGCCATAAGTGGCAAATAATATGCATTCAAGCTTTCACTAGAAGGTGCATATAAGGACATCATTTCTGTTGCTTCCATCATTTCCCTTGCTTCTTATTCAGAGGAATCCTCCTAATTATTCTTGATTGCCTTTTCAAGGCCAATCAGCACGATCTGGAGTTTAACATTAAATGTGGCGCATTTAGCTCCGCAGAAGTACTAATTGCTGTACACATATAAAAATGTCAATACTTGGCAGCATGCGCTGTTGGTAAACCAAACCTCTGCACTTTTGTTCATGCACTAATTAAATGGGCTTCGGCAAGTGTGGGTGGGTAGAGATTTGCATGAGGCTGAGCCAGCACGTTTTGCGGGGAGGATGGAATTAAATCAGGGCTCAGTTAAAGAGCGTGTTCTGAAGGACCGTGTCCTGGATCCATGAAACACAACAGTGAGATCAGGAAACCTGTGGCCCTCCTGTTGTTGTTGGACTACAACTCCCATCAGCCTCTGCCAGCATGGGCAGTGATCAAAGATGATGGAGATTGTAGTTCAGCAACATCTGGAGGGCACCTGTTTCCTCACCTCTGATTTTGATTCGTAGACAAGTGCGTCCATGTTTTATTCCAAATCTCTACGTCATCCCTGAAATTAGGGATGCCAACCTCTGCTTGGAAAAGGACTCACAGGCAGGCAGGTGGGGGCTGAGGGCAGACTGGGGGGTGCAGAGCCCCATCAGTTCCAATGGACCTGGCTCTATTTCTCCTGTAAAGCTAACAAAACTCTCCTATCTCTCTCCCTCCCTTCAGCTAACATTTTGACCGTCATCATTTTGTCCCAGCTGGTGGCACGCAGGCAGAAGTCCTCCTACAATTACCTTTTGGCTCTGGCAGCCGCTGACTTGCTGGTGCTCTTCTTCATTGTCTTTGTTGACTTTTTATTGGAAGACTTCATCTTGAAAAAGCAAATGCCAGAGGTCCTGGACAAAATCATCGAGGTCTTGGAATTTTCGTCCATCCACACGTCCATTTGGATTACTGTGCCGCTGACCATTGACCGCTACATTGCTGTCTGCCACCCTCTCAAATATCACACGGTTTCTTACCCAGCCCGCACTCGGAAAGTCATTGTCAGCGTTTATATCATTTGCTTTCTGACCAGCATCCCTTACTACTGGTGGCCCAATATTTGGAAAGAAGACTACACAAGCACACTGGTCCATCACATCCTCATCTGGATCCATTGTTTCACGGTCTACTTGGTGCCCTGCTCCATCTTCTTCATCTTAAATTCCATCATCGTGTGCAAGCTTCGCCAGAAGTGCAATTTCCGCCTGAGAGGCTATTCCACTGGGAAAACCACCGCCATCTTGTTTACCATCACCTCCATCTTCGCCATCCTTTGGGCTCCAAGGATTATCATGATCCTCTATCACCTTTACGTCTCGCCAATACACAACAGCTGGTCAGTCCACATTGTCTCAGATGTTGCCAACATGCTGGCACTCCTGAACACGGCCATCAATTTTTTCCTGTACTGTTTCATCAGCAAGCGCTTCCGCACAATGGCAGCCACAACGCTCAAGGCTTTCTTTAAGTGCCAGAAGCAACCAGTCCAATTCTACACAAACCATAACTTTTCCATAACTAGCAGTCCCTGGATATCTCCAGCCAACTCCCACTGTATCAAAATGCTGGTTTACCAATACGATAAGAATGGAAAGCCTATAAAGATATCACCATGATAGTCACCCAAAAGGTTTCCCAGCGGAGGAAAGTTCTTTTCAAACGGTTACGTCAATGGGCTGCAACTGCCGGAGGAGCAATGGTCACTGCTAAGAGTGGCTATTGGATTTAATTTCTCTTCCAGAGTCAGGAGAGTTGGCTAGAACTGTTAACAGGAGCCTTTGATATCGGGGAGACAGAAAGACGCAGAGAAGCAGGCAACATCTCCTACAGGGCCTTGAAAAAAGAGGCTTTCAGAAGTGGCAGTTAGATGCCTGAGCACTGATGCCATGGAACATTGTTGGTGATAATAAGCCACTGCGAAGTGTACCTGAATGAACTTATGTTCTAACCAAGCATACACCTGTACTGAACGTTTTCTCTCTCTATATATATACATATATAAATATATATTTGATGTGGTTATTTACATTATCTGCCCTCGCTCGGTTATTTTTTTGTTTACAAATTGTCATGGAGTCCTACCACATGGATTATTCTAATGTTGAAGACAAGAAGCGATCCATCTGCAAAGTATTGATTTGTATGGTGGCTCAGTGTGTCTTTTTAGGCTCTCTGGAGGAATGACACAGAACGGGAAGAAGCCATCCTGTGGCCCACAAGGCAACATGAGAGCTGTAACTTATCCTTTTCACTACGAGTGCTGTGTTTCATGGAATGGTTGAGCACATTGTGCCAAGAGCAGGGAAGGGATTTCTTGAGCAGAGAACAAAAATAACATATTTGAGCATCTTTTTTAAAAAAGAACCTTTTTTGAAAATTCCATATTGAAGCTCACTAGGTGTTTTGTTCCCTGAGCGATACGGAATTATTTTGTGATCTATATGGAGACAGTAAATCTCACAGAAGCCTGAGGAGACAGCAATACTTTCTTGAGTGGGCTACTAATGGTTATTTGTACACATTTGAAAAAACAACAACACCATGAATGTATGGAGAATGGGGTGCTTTTTGTTTTTTTATAAGCTCCAGAATTAAATCATTCATTTTTCAAAGTTACCTCTCCCTCCCACTAAAAGGGGTTCGGAAGTAACATCCAAGAGACCTCATAGCGTAACAGTGACCAAGAAAGAATCACATTCTTTCAGCAGTATGGTTAGAACATTTTTAAATAAGCAAGTCCTTCAGAAGCCCAGCTTCGAAAGCATATGACAAATGACACCAGAGTTTCTGAGACATTTGGGAAACGGTTGAGGGGAAAGTGTACCTCACGGCTTGCTGCTGAATAACTGCGTTGGTCAGTTAACTCTGGCCGTAAAGTACGGGGAATGTAACTCCTGGTGTGCTAAGCACCGTCGTAGGTGTGGGATTTCAGCAGACCTCCGCACACTGGACTGCATTGTTTCCTCACATGTCTCAATCACCTTGTTCATTGCTAGCCCAGTTCTTCCATCTGTTGCTTTCAGGAACAGGAATATGAACCCCATGACAAAGAGTTGTGGAAGTGCATTGCCGGGGGCTGTGTGATATGCAGAGTCCACACTGCCAATCAGCAGCTATAAAGAAAGGATGTATTTGCAACCTTTTTGCAAAGGTGTATTATTATTATTATTATTATTATTATTATTATTATTATTATTAATTTAGGGAAGCTTTTAATATATGATGAATTATTGTATTTTAATGTTTTGTTGGAAGCCGCCCAGAGTGGCTGGGGAAGCCCAGCTAGATGGGCGGGGTATAAATAATAAATTATTATTATTATAATTCTTATTCAATACCGCCCTTCATCTGAAGATCTCAGGGCGGTTTTCAATCTAAAAATAAAACAATGCATTCACATAATAACAAACATAAACAATAACAAACACACACACACAAACAGTTTAAAAGGCCATTGATTGTTTAATTAGCCAAAGGCCTGGTCAAAGAGGAATGTTATTGCCTGGCGCCTAAAGATATGTAATGAAGGCACCAGGCAAACCTCTCTGGGGAGAGCATTACACAAGCGTGGTGTATAGATTTGTGGCATGAAAACAAATGCAGGTAAACTGTAGCTTGTAATTACATGAAAGGCCCATTTCCAGGAGAGAACCATGAAAATTTGCACATGCGGTCAAAGTGTAGAATCGGGGCAAAAGCCTGATATCTTCATAGGACACCAAAGGAGAGTGACTCACCCGTGTTTTATGTGGATACTGAGATTCTATATCCCTAAGGGCCTTGACCTTATATGGAAGTCACAGCTATGATCAGGTCTAGCCTATGATTTTGGGACCCCCTGGGCAAGTTGGGCCATCCTATTTTAATGCTACTATGGCTTCTTAGCCACAGGGTTGTCACTTGACTCACCACCATTCCCCATGCCAAGGGGGTGCCCTTCAGATGTTGTTGAACCAGAACTCCCACCAGCTGCAGCCAGCATGGCAATGATAAGGAACGATGGAAGTGGTAGTACAGCAATATTTGCTGGGCACCACGTTGACTATCCCCGTTCTAGGGCACCTGTAAGCCAGGTTTTAGCCTCGGTTCAGTGCTGACAACCAAACTTACCCTCCTTAACTATCAAAGATCTTTTGTGTAGATGTGAGTTTGCACCACAACTTGCAGGTTGTGGGTAGGAGAAGGAGGAGATTGCTGTCACTGGGGGTTCCCCTTCCCCCGATTTGGATACTGTGCAATTCATATATTAAAACATTGGTTGCAGTAAAACTCAGAAAGTAATGTTAATTGTCAAAATAATGACCAGTGAAAAGAGCGCACAAGCATATCAGCTTGAATTTTATACGAAGTATTGGTTTTCTCCTCCTACCACTTCCTATCCTTAACTTCCCAGTCCTCTACGTTTTTCACTTTGCAAATGGAAATGAACCAAAGTTTACCTTCGAACAGTTCTTAAGGATGGGGGGGGGTGTAACACCTCTGTTTTATCATTCATTTGGACTTTGCTTAATGGAAGGTGGATGAAGGAGTTAACGTGATTGTATACATCAAAGTGCAATATATCCTTTTTTAAAAAAATAATGCATCTGCTAACTGGGGAGTGGGAGGTTTAAACTATTTAAACTATTTATAGTCTGCATTTAACTCTGCTACGTTAGCAAAAAAAAGCAACTGAATGTTTAGATTTCTTTTCCTATTATTAAAAAAAATACTTTTTAAACCTTCTAGGTGGAAATCAATTGCCATATACTTTTACTATTTTTAAAAGACGAGAATAAAGGTCTGCCCTTGGTGCTTCCATTGCATGCCCTACCAGCCCTCTCAGCTTTCGCAATGTCTCCCCTTTTTAGGAGGCTTGGATTTGTCCAAACAAGGGGCGGAAGAGGAGGGGCTTGTGGAAGCCATTAAGTCTCCTTCAGCATCACCACCCATAACTGAGCACTGAGCTACCACAGTGTTTGTCAGCTTTAATGGCCTGTATCTCTCTCTCAGGGCCTTTCTGGGGCCTGCTATGACAGTTCAGTGGAAGAGACTCTCCTTTGTACACAGAAGGTCCTAGGTTCAATCTCTGGTATCTCCAAGAAGAACATAAGAAGATCCCTGATGGATCAAGCCAATAGCCCACCTAGTCCAGCATCCTGTCCTCACAGTGGCCAACCAGATGAATGCAGGAACCCTGCAAGTAGAGAAGAAGCGCAACAGCCCACCTGCAGCTCACAGCAGCTGGCAGTGTAGTTAGAACATAGCAACCAATAGCTTTATCCTCCATCCAAGTTGCTGACCATCACTACATCTTCTGGGAGCAAAATTACACAGGGAACTTCCAGCATTCAGCTTCATTGGACAGTCCCAAGTCATAGTCTTAATTTTTTTTAAAAAAGATCCTTATTTGCTTGTTTAAGGACAAACAACCCTAAGAAGGGAGAGCAGGAGGGGCCTTTAAAAAGGAAGTTAATGGCAGGTTTAACAAAGATGGCAGGAGAGAGAGAGAAAAGAAAATTAATGGCAAGTTTAACAAAATGGCGGAAGGGGGGGGGGAGAAAACCAGGAATAAAGGGAGGGAGGAGAACACACCAAAAAGCCACTGTCGCATAATAGATGGTGGGTGTTTATCCTTCCAGGCACAATGTATAAATCTCTTAAAAAACAGAAGGATAGCAAGAGGGGCTTTGAGTCGCCCATCATCAACAGTCAGCACCTGGACCACAGACTGGGCAAGAGCACAGATCACCTGGTCACAGTCTTCCCCACTATAGTGATGTGCATTTCAGTTTCAAATTTAGCCATAGTTTCTCAATTTGCATACAAATTAGAACATGAACACTTTGTGCAAATCTGCCTCCTTTTTCTCTGCTTTTGAAGAGGAGTTTTATCAGGCCAGGAAGCTGGCGATGAGGAAAGTTCTCCCCGAGACCATCAAGAGCCACTGGCAGTCAGAGGAAATCCATACTGGGCTCGATGGACAGCAGCGGATGACAGGGTTCTCACTCGACCTCTGACTAGCCGCACTGCTGCTGCGTGCCAGAACAGAGAGTGAGAGGGGAAAGGTGGCAGCAAGGTCAGTGCAGGGCACATGCACCAGCAGAGGTGCTGAATTGGCTGCACAGATGCATTCGCACTGCGCCACCTCACCCCCTCACAGCAGGGATGCAGGGGACCAGAAGTCAAGTGAGTGCCATCACCCCAATCCACCATCCGCTATCGTTCCTCGATAAATAGTCTGAGCCTGACTTAAGGCAACTTCTTATGTTCCTTCTCACAATCTTCTAGCACAGATGTGAGGAATTTCCAGCCCTCCAGATGTTGCTGAACTACAACTCCCATCACCCCTGACCATTGGCCATGTTTGCTGACGCTAACAGGAGTTGTAGTTCAGCAACAGCCAGAAGGTCAATGGTTCCCCACACCTGTCATAACAAGAGCTACTGAGGACCGAATCTTGCATCTTCAGTTTGCAAGAGGGACCCTCTGCCACTGGACTATGCCTGGGTGAAGAAGCAGCTCTGTCTCATTACTTCTGGTGGTGTTTTTATTGAAGGACACATTGGCACAAGTGGTAGGCTCACTGCTTACTTGTGTATGGGAGAAGGTTCATATTTTGCATCCTGGTCCAACCAAGCTACGCACAAAATCTTTTTGGGAAGGACCAGAGAGCACCTCCAGCCTCCTCAAGCAATTGCTTCAGCCTCTGTTCGGATGACACTTTGGCTCACCTTTGAGGACCTTATTCTATTTCCTTGGTTTATTCATACGGAATGCAATGACTGTTGATAACTCAGAAGTGTCTTGCTGGATTATTTGTAGCCTCCAACATCCACACAGTGAGTATTTAACCAAGGCCAAAAGAAAATATAATCGAGACCCTGTGGAAGACAAAGAGAGGGAAGCTTCCTGTATTTTTAATTGATTTTGGCGCCTCCAGTTGTAACAGGAAGGGAAAAGAAAGACTGCTGGTTATATCAGGCCAGGCAAGAAGTTACCTGTCTATGTGCTTAATTTTTAAAAATAAAAAAGCCAAAACGTTATGAACAAAGTTTTTATTTAAAAAGGAAAAAACCACACAGAAATAATAGGTGCAAACTGTTCTTCTAAGGTGACTTACTACTACTGCCTATTTCAACTGTAATTGTTGATATTTTCATAAGTAGAGGTTATATTGTGTTTGGCAATACCTGTTTGTATTCTAATAAAATCCTCAGCTCCAGGGGGCTGGCTGCCTATTGTGTGCTGTTTATTTATTTCCTTTGAGTGGTGTGTCAGTGTTTACATCCCAGAAAATATCCAGAGCAGATGCAGTGGTGGCTGGTGCCCATTGGAACTGATAGGCCAGAAGGCAAGGAGGCCAACACTAGGTGGCGCCAGAGCCAATGACAGGCAGTGCCAATTAATTCTGCTTTTGTTCCATCCTCCTCCCTGCCGAATTCTACAAGGGTGGCACTGGGAGTGTGGAGGAGTAGGAAGCTGTCACAAGCAGAGCCAACCCCTGGACTGGATGTAAGTAAGGAGGCAGGCGGGGAGACAGCTGAGAGCTGACTAAGATTGGTGGGGCAGTGCCCCATTTGCAACACTCCGCTGGGCAGATATATGCCCTTCGAGTGTCCTGATTTCCCCAGGACATCCCATAATTACAGAAGCCATCCTGACTTCTGACATGATCCTGAAATGTCCCGTTTTCCTCCTCCAGAGCTGCCGTCGCAGTGGTGCTGAGTTCTCACGCGAGTCAGCTGGATCCTATTTGAGCATGGCACAAAACGACATGCATCCTGAATGCCTTCTGCCTTTCCCATTGGCCAAGCTGATGGGAGTGTTGCTCCACCCACTTTTGTATCTGGCCCCGCCCATCACTGGTATACAGCCCTCAGAATACTGACCATTCCCCTCCCCTAAGCAAGGCTGCTCCCCTAGGAGAATGAAAGCATTTTAGAAATGGTTGTATGGGGAAGAAGCGGTTCTGGGTGACACTAGCAGGGAAAAGAAGCTAAGTTTCTGTTTTGTATATAGTTCGGCAGAGCACACTGCTAAGTAAAGTTTTTTCCTTCCAATCCATTCTCTGTGGCTCATTTGTCATCTTGCAAATGACAAATAACTACTGGCCCTATCCTATCACTAATGTTGAAACAATGTGCAACTGCCTATGGATTCTGCTTGCGGCACTGCAACATATTTGCCTCAGGCAGCAAAACATTTTGGACTGGGTGGGCAGAAATTAAGCTCGATCTTCAGATCAATAAATATTTCATGATGGCACTGCAAGAAAATTGGCTTCCGGGTGTCAAAAATATCCAGGCAAAGGCTGTGGCCCACTGATATGATAAAACTTTGTATCAAATGTCTCCTGCCTATCTTGAGGTCCTGTGTGGCTATGAGAACTTTATGGCCTCATGAACTTTCTGGCCTCAGAATGAATGAAAAATAGCAATTCCTGGAGGGGCGGGATCTCTAACAGAGCATTTCTGCCAATGCTGAACTACAAATCCCATGGTGCCTTTGTTTATTTGTAGTTAATCATGTATGCCCACCCAAGGCAGCTTTCATACAATATAAAAATGCAAAACAAATTCAAAACAGCAAGATGCATTAGAAAAGCCATCTGTGACAGACAGACCCCAGGTCAGCCTCCTGGTGACCCAACAACCAATCACAGCTGGGTAGAATTTTAGCCAATCATCATTGCCCCACCACCAATCTTCCCTTGGGGGCTTCCCAGCTGGTTCCTCCCACCATTCCTCTGCGTCCAACCAGACCGTGACAACTACTATGTCATTTTAACAGTCATAGCTCCCCCCCAAAGAATCCTGGGAGTTGTAGTTTGTTCGGGGTGCTAAGAATTGTTAGGAGGCCTCTACAGTCATACCTCAGGTTGAAGTAGCTTCAGGTTAAGCATTTTCGGGTTGCGCTCTGCAGCGACCCAGAAGTAATGGAGCGTGTTACTTGCAGGTTTCGCCATTCGCGTATGTGCAGACGCTCAAAATGATGTCACGCGCATGTGCGGAAGCGGCGAATTGTGACCCGCGCACACGCAGACGCACAGACGCAGGCTGCGTTCTCTTCAGGATGTGAACGGGGCTCCGGAACAGATCCCGTTTGCATCCATAGGGACCACTGTATTCCCTCACAGAGCCACAAGTCTAAGAGTGGTTTAACAAAGCTTTCCTCTCTCCAGGGGATGCTGTGGATCTTAGTGCGCCAGGAGAATAGCACCTCTCGGTGCTCTCTTTGAGGGAAGAATACTGCTTTCAATGCCTGCTGTAGATCATGTAAGAGTTTGCGAATCCTCTGGCTGTTCCCTCATCAAAGCATTTAACGTCCTTCACAGCTACGGTGCATTCGGAAGCAGCTTTTTAGTATGGCGAAGATGAAGAGGTAGCCAGGCCCAAAGCATTTATTGGTGAACTCCTGCTGACTTTTCTCTTTAGCTTCTCCCTCCTCCCCTTTTCTTTTTAAAAACACTCCAAAGCACAGCAAGCGCAGCAAATAAGAGGTGGCTTGGCAGGCCTAGATTGTTAAATAATAATCAAGCTATTACTTCTCCCAGGCTGGATTTGATGGCTCAGCCTCGGCAGCAGCCTGCAATTAATCTGAGCGTATGCAAGGCTCTCCAGACACAACAAAGAACCTGAGAGTTTTCAGCCGCTGCTTCCCCCCACCCACCCTGACCCGCATGCAATGCAAAGACAGTGGATGTGAATTTACAATGAGATCAGCCGAGTCGATCAAGGAGGGAAGTACATATTTATGACCTTAAAATGCTTTGAAAGTACATTTGGGAAGGTGGTACGTTCTGGTTGCCTTTGTTCTGTATGCGGGTGACACTGTGTTGCAGTGTAATGCCTTTTGGACCTCTTGACTTCCTGTAGTTTGCATACTGCAGAGCTCTGGTGGATGTGTCCAGTTTCATTTTTCTGTTCTCATAAAGGACAATTGTGCTTGAGAGGCCTGCTTCCCTCCGGATTGCTTTTCCCTCTATCCCAGCACAACAGTCTTTTTTTAGGGGTGGGAGAGAAATTCAATCCAGTTTTCATCAAAGGTCATCTTGTCAAACCCCTTGGGCAATGCAGGAACCACAGATGAACAATCCCTGACAGGCGGCCGTCCAACCTGTCAGGAGTGAGCCAGCAGTAAATCACACCGTGCAAGTTGGAGTTAACTCTTTATTAGGTCCATGGATCAGTTGCCAAGACTGAAAGCCCCCACCTTCCCACAGCAATTGGAGACTGTGTACACATGAAGCCAACCTATCCTCCGCCCTTTTCTTGCCACTTCTGGTTCTGGGAGACAAGGGGGAGGGGAGCTGGTCACAACAGGACGAGGAGACACCCAGGACTATTCACCAGCCGGACTCATCTCTGCCTCTTGGCGTCCTCCTCCCACCCTCTTGCTTCAGCTTCTGCCTCCAAATCTGGGCTTCTGTCTGCCACCAACTCTCCAAGCTCACTAAGCTTCCTTCAGCATCCAACACTTCCTCTTCCCAGTCTTCTCCCTCTGACCACTCATCATTGTCCCACCACCGTCCCTGCGCTCGGAGCCTTCTTCTTCCCTTGGGGGTTCCCCAGCTGGTTCTTCCCACCATTACTCTGCATCAGACCAGTCTATGGCACAATCTGTGTTTCTAAACCAATGAAAGAAAGTTCACCAACTTGCCAGGTAGCCTGTTCCACGGTCCAACAGCCTCAGCGCCTAGGGCTTGCCGATCGAAAGGTCGGCAGTTCGAATCCCCGCGGCGGGGTGCGCTCCCGTTGCTCGGTCCCAGCGCCTGCCAACCTAGCAGTTTGAAAGCACCCCCAGGTGCAAGTAGATAAATAGGGACCGCTTACTGGCGGGAAGGTAAACGGCGTTTCCGTGTGCTGCGCTGGCTCGCCAGATGCAGCTTTGTCACGCTGGCCATGTGACCCGGAAGTGTCTCCGGACAGCGCTGGCCCCCGGCCTCTTAAGTGAGATGGGCGCACAACCCCAGAGTCTGTCAAGACTGGCCCGTACGGGCAGGGATACCTTTACCTTTACCTATCTTAGCACCTCTCAGTCTAAACATACCCAACTCCCTCAACTGTTTGTCATAAGGCTTGAGTTTATGTATGATATAAGGTGTTAGGAATATCTACAACACGTCTAAAATAAGCTATACAACATGATAGCTTAAAATATAGAAGATTTTTTTTTATTAAAAAAAATAACATAAAGAACGTAACCAAATTAAAAATTGTAACAGCAACTGGTCATGATTTGTGCAGCCAGGAGGAAAAATCTAGCCAGTCCCTGTTAATAATCTGCGGAAATTTAGGCCAGATAGCATTCAGAAGTTTTACCTCGAATTTTTGGGAGGAAAATCTGATTTGGCCATCTTTACAGAAATTACAGGCAAGAAGCACATGAACCAAATATTATCTAACCCCCAGCTGATGCACATAAATACCTACCTACCTCTCTTGTGGCATTTTTGCATTGTTGTATACTGGGCACACAACCTTTTAAAATGTACGGTATATTAAAATGTGAAATAAAATAGATGGAAGAAATGGACGATCTTTCTGTGATCTGCTTCCCCGCCGTAAGCCAGCCTGACTCCACATGCAGTTTCCCCATTACCTTTAAAGGCTCAATAGATGGGGAACAAGAATCGCCATGGTTCCACAAGGGAAATCAATGCGGCTCCTGGGCCTGTATGGCTTGAAATCTCTGCACATGGCTCAATCTGGCTTGTCGCTGCAGGGAATCAACACTCGCCCCCAACGCCCCTCAGCAGGTCCCCCTCTCCCAGGAAGAAAATAAAATAAAAAGGCAACAGGCTTTGTGAAGCAATCACCTAAGCTACCTCCATGCGGTAGCTATAGCAATGAAGGGCTGAATCAAATAATCAATCAGCACAATTGTAATGAATATAGAAGCACTGGAGTTTAACCAGGCAGGCCTGAGATTAAGTTTGTCATTTGCTCCGGCGGGTCTTTTGGCTGCCTGGTGTGCAGTCGCGCAAACAAAGCACATACACAGCGTGTTGCATTATACTCTGGATTTAAATGGGGAAAGGAACGGTGGGGGGGGCGCTCAGAGGCCACCCAAAGGAAGCAAGAGGGAAATTCCATTTTTTTAAAAAAGGTCAGATCTCCGGAAACAGGAAGGTACCTTTGATCAAATATGGTTCTGTCTTTCTGCCACACCTTTCTGTCTGTCTGTCTGTCTCTCTGTCTATCTCTGCGCTTCTTGGTAGGGCTGAGGGAGAAATTTGATTCTGTTCACATTTATAAGCAAACCTACCAAATGTTCGCTTTTATTTATGAAATATACTCAGAGTCGAGAGTGGATTTCATGCTCTTTATTCAGCTCATAGCGGTGAGGAGGAATGGAAGTTCCCCCACAGTATCTGCTTTATATACATTATTTACAGAATGGCCTGCACGTGATTGGCTAATTCTGGAATTCTCCTGTAGGCCAATCAGGCTGTGGATTCACTTCCATCTGGAGCTGGATTGGGTGGCTCCTGCAGACCAATCATACTGCTGCATTGTTCTAGGACCAATCAGACTGCTGCATTCTGAATCCTATTGTTCTAGGACCAATCAGACTGCTGCATTCTGAATCCTATTGTTCTAGGACCAATCAGACTGCTGCATTCTGAATCCTATTGTTCTTGGACCAATCAGACTGCTGCATTTTGGATCCTATTGTTCTAGGACCAATCAGACTGCTGCATTTTGGATCCTCTTGTTCTAGGACCAATCAGACTGCTGCATTTTGGATCCTATTCAACTCAGTACATAACAATTTACTGTAGATTTGTTGTAAACTGCCCAAGACCTACAGGTATAGGAAAGTATACAAATCTGTCTCTCTGTCTGTCCGTCTGTCTAATTTAATTTAATTTGTATCCTGCCTTTCCTCCCAGGTAGCGAACAATGAGCAATAAGACAACAAAGTCATCTTTAAAAACTTTCTGAAACAATCTGCAAACACAGCTTTCCTTTCCTTTGATGGCATTCCCTGACCAAGCAAATATGAAAGTCTCCTTATCGCCTCACTCACTTGCCAGAGCAAGGAGAGTCCCATCTGTTATCCTGGAGCTCGTGCACATGATGTTTTCACTCCGATCCTGAATGAAACCCTAGAGCTGCTCTCCCCTGCATGCCACCTTCCGCTGCACCAATGAATATCACAATAAAATACAAAAGATCTGAGAATTAAAAACCGTTGGCAACTGTCTGTTGGCAAGAATGGGCAGCAGTAGATCACACCAAGTAAGTTGCAGTTAACTCTTCATCAGCAAAACACAGGAGTGTCAAGCATAGTGAACACAGCAATTCATCTCTGACAGGTCTTGGCCCATGAAGCAGTGGCCAAGACTAAAGGTCCCCACCTCCCCACAGTCATCTATATCTCCACCTCTTCAGTGGAGCTCTTTCAAAGCAATTTGAGACTGTGCCTGCATGTCTGCCATTGTTCCTCCTGCTTCATGCCTCTCCTGGTTCTGGGAGACGGAGGGGGGGAGCTTGTTGCAGAAGGAGGTGGAGACACCCGTTCCTCTTCACAAGCCTGACTCTTCTCTGCCTCTTGGCCTCCCTCCTTTTCTGCATCTGGGCTTCTCTCTAGCACAGGCTCTCCCCGCTCACTAAACCCTGTTATCTCTTCAGCTTCCAATATCTCCTTCCAGCTCCGTCCCTCTTCTCCCTCTGACCGCTCATTGTCATCCCACCCCAAATCCCTTGCCTCTGAACTTTTGGGGGTTCCCTAGCCGGTTATTCCCACCATTCTTGTGTGCCCAACCAGTCCCTGGTATCCACTTACTTAAGTCTGCATTTTTCTATTTGTTGCAGGGGCGATTTCATTTTTTTTTAACAGGGTGCATGAATTAAATTGCTTCCCAAAAAGTTAATGATGACCGATCAGATCACATTGATTTGTCCTTAGCAAGCCGGTAATCAAGGAAGGCAATGAAGTTAAGCCCTAGTTTAAAAAAGGAGGAGGATGGCATTTCCTCGAGGAGAGACCCAGCACAGAGTCCCCTTCCCGCTTCACGACCTACGTGACTCTGACTGCATGGCTCTCGCTGTGGCAGTGTCTGTTGTGCATTCGTCTCAGGCATTAAAACCCCATAAATCTCTCCTAAATGTGCTGTCACTGATTAGGAATTTAATTACTGCTATACACAGGAGCCCTTTTAATTTCTTCCTCCCTTGAAACAAATCAAACAGGGGCTGCACAGTTTATCTTCCCGCACGCCACCGTGATAAAGGGCAGAGCAGATTCAGGAGTGCCAAATTAGCTGCTAACTGGAAAACCCGCTGGGGGAGGGGGGGAGGAACTTTCAACTGCGGCGCAGAAAGATGAGGTGACCAGAGACTCCCTTCTGTTCAGGCTGAAGTCAGCCCCAGCTTTGCCTTACCGGGGTGTGTGACCTGGCACACATAAATAGGGATGGTGAATAAATTCAGCGATAGAGCATGTGCTTTGCATGCATCTGTCGTGGATACTTTAGTTGATATTCCTGCATTGCAGCAGGGGGCTGGACTAGATGACCCTAGGGGTCCCTTCCAATGGTACAATTTTATAATTCTATTACTATGGGCAACAAAGGTGCCATCTAGGGGAAGGTGTCATCTATACGTAGTGGGGAATTTTTTTGCTGTGTTGTCATCCCCATCTTCTTATTCAATGGGTTCGGGAAAGAAAAAAATTCCACACATTAGCTACTGCTCCTGTCCTGGCTGAGAATAATTAGTGTCATTAATGCTGTAATCATGTCTCCAAACCAAACGCTTTACAAAAGATGGGACTGGAGCTCCTAAATAAATAAGTAAGACGTAACTGAGTCATTCATTTGGTTGTAATTAAAGACCACGTGTGTTTTCCCTTTGGTACTTGTTTACAATGGGCGGGTGGAGAGAGGCAGAGAGTGAGAAAGAGAGATCAAATGGTGTTCAGAGACTTTAATCTTCCAGGTTTCCCCCTGGAAAAGTGGAGAAGAAAGAGATGGACAGAACAGTGACGTTGTGTCTGTGTTTAAGAAACAACGTGACATTTTAAGCCACATTAAGGGCTGAGCCTCACTTTGTTTTTTGAACTTGTAGATGAGCATTAGTGTATAAACGTGAGTATGGATACCTGAGTACCAAATATTTCCATATATTTATGGATACCCGAGTACAAAGTACTCCCATGGGTCTGCACATACCTGAGTATGTGTACACATACCCAAGCACCCAAGTAAAAAAAAAACCTTTCATGTGAATAAGATCTTAGGACTGTAGGAAGCTGTTTTCTACTGAGCCAAGCCACAGGTCCACCTAGCAAGTCTAGCAGTATCCTGAGTCCAGTGAAGATGTCATGGAGGGAATGGTGAGAACCCAAGAGGGAATGGGAGATGCTCAGGGAGCTGGACAACCCTAGTGATGGACCTAGCAGGATGGGGAAGGTGAGATTGGGCCTCCAAGAAGGGTCTCTAGCCAGGGACGGAGTCAGTAGTCTAGGGTGTGGAGAGCTGGCTCCAGGGGACAAACCAAGCAGGTTGACGAAGGAGTGTTCTGCCCCATGATATCGTCATTCAAAATAGCACTTGGCATCCAAACATCACTGAAGAACCCCAACCCCATTTTGGGAACCCTCATGCTGAGTTTGGCAACCCTATCTAGAGCGGCGGTCAAGCCTATGACAAAAAAACAGACAAAGTTATGCCATTTGTCACTTTTCAGTCCACCATCTTGATTCAAAATGGTGCCTGGTGTCCAAACAGCGATGAAGACTGCCACCATTTTGAGAAACCTGGAGCTGAGTTTGGTGATGATATCTCAATAAACAGCTGAACCTATAGAGAACAAACAGACGGACAGGCAGACAGACAGACAGACAGACAAACAAGCAAACTGCTTTCCAAAATCTATAGTTGATAGGGTGCTAGATAGACCAGCTGTCCGACTCATTAGAAGAACTAATCTTCCTATCTTCCTCTATTCCTGTCTTCATACCCCCTTGGTTCAACAAGAGGTTGCCTTCAAACAGAGAACTGCTCTCTGTGAAGCAGGATATGTGACCATCCTTTATGGAGCTTGGAGCACCTTCCCCTTATTCATTCATGAGGAGCCCTCACCAGCGGTTTTTAGGAGACAAATAATGATGGTTTTATTCTCACTAGTATTTAATGTGATTCAGTGTGAAACGATGTTACTGACAGGACATTTGATCACTTTTGTTTTATTTGTCTGAATTTTGACCACAGTGATTTTTTAATACATATATATAATGTTACACTATATGTGGGGAGAGAGAGAATCTTTGATTGAGAGGTGGCATATAAATGTTTTAATAACTGAAGAAACATACCCATAAAACATGCGGGCTCTCTGTCAGCTGGGAAGGGTATGTGTGGATAGAATGAGTCATGTATTTATTACACCATCTCCAAGCTCCTTTAAAGAAAAAAAAGCAATCATAAAGATAAACCCAAAAGAAATCAACAGAACTCCTCACCATTTGGAGCAGTAGGCAGCACAGTAACAGCAGCTTGTCTCATATGCCACTGTGGCATATGAAATAAGCTTCTTTTCTACAGTGCCCACTCTGCCCCCCCCCCCAGCGAGGAATTTTGACGATTTTGCCGCTCTGTGTTTCAGAGCAGGCAGCCGGAGGGAGAGAAATGTGAGGCAGAAGCAGCTGGAGTTAAAAAACAGTTTGTTAAATCAAAGCAGGCCAAATGATATAAGATCAATAGTATAGATCTCCCTGCACACACAAAAAGGCCTCCACATATCCCTGCTTGCAGGTCCCACTTGCCTGGACAAACACTGAATGATTCCTCAGACATGGCGACCAAAGAAAGAGAGCACTCTCCTTTGGTGGAAATTGAAATCAAATTTGGCTGTGCCACCCCGAGATTATTGCTATTAAATATCTAATGAAGACCCCAGCTCTGTCTTTGCCTCTCTCGCTCTTCTTTTAATCCCTGACCTTTCGCTATTGACCCTGCAACACTGATTAGAGATGTTTTCCCTCCTCCCGTCACAAAAATAGCCATCGCAGCCACCGCTGCCGTGACTAATTTAAGGCATACTGTCTAATGCCCTTAAACAAATAAGGGTGCACTCTCCACCTCCATCACCCGCCACCTGGCTGGTGTCAAGAGAAGCTTGCAAGGCACACCAATGCACACACACACCAGGACGACGTGATCTATTTGCACGAGCCTTTCGTCTCCCATCTAAAGTCATCGATTTATTGTGAGCTGTTATACCCCCAGCATCTCACCGTCTTGAAACCAGGCCATTTCTCTTTGACAGGTTAGCTTTTAGTCACAGATCTGTTGGCAGAAAAAACGTGCACCACGCTGTCATTTCTGCTGGCTTCCCAATTGATTGTTGCCTGTCACCTGTGCCCAGAAAGCCACACATTAGCCTGAAAAGAAGTCTTCATTCTCTGCGTGCAGACGTGACCACTCACCTAGAGACGTGTGTCTCCCTTCAATTCTTAACCCGTGGAACCCCAAGGAGGTGCTCTACCTGGAGCTGGCTTCAGGCACCAGGCCTCTTGGCAGACCAACTCTTGTATTACAAAGATAGTTAACATGAAGGCTGGCAACATTAACCCTGCTGTGTGGGAATCCCTTGCAGATGACCTTAGTGCCAAGAGACAGACAGTCAGCTTGTGCATCCGTTGCAGTGACCAGAGGAGGAATGACTACTGGGAGAATAGAAGAAGAAGAGTTTGGATTTGATATCCCGCTTTATCACTACCCGAAGGAGTCTCAAAGTGGCTAAGATTCTCCTTTCCCTTCTTCCCCCACAACAAACACTCTGTGAGGTGAGTGGGGCTGAGAGACTTCAGAGAAGTGTGACTAGCCCAAGGTAACCCAGCAGCTGCATATGAAGGAGCGGAGACATGAACCCAGTTCACCAGATTATGAGTCGACTGCTCTTAACCACTACACCACTGAAGGAATGCCATTGTGCATCAATTGTGACCTTCTCCCCTATGGGTGGTGCTGAGGGCCCTTTGCTTCTGAGCCCTTTGCTCTACTACTTTCAAGGCTCGCCCGGTTCTGGTAGAGGTGGGTCTGGAATGCTTTCTAAAGACACTATGTGCATCAGCTGTTGCCGTCCTGGTGCTTCCCTTTCCTCCTCCTCCTCCTCTCCCATTATTTCCCAGCTTTCCCCCTCATCTGCCTCTGAGCTGTGACCTCCCTCAAACCCCTGTTGTAATTCTGAACAGTCTTCTTCTTCTCTGGAAGGCTCAGGCTGGGGAGGCGCTCTCCACCATTCCTCCTCTGCACTGTCCCTGACACTATGGAGGTGAGGTGTGCAATTAAAATTCAAAAGGACACCATAGAAATTCAGCACATTGACAGGCCCACTCCTGTAGTGCTCTTCTTGACAGGAGTGGGTACTTATGAAATCTAATTCTCTATCCCCAGTGAAATGTCGTTTTCTTCTTTTTCTTTAGTCAACTCATCCACTGAGGCCCTGTGAGTGCCTGTGCATCGATTGTTCAGCACAGATTATTCTAAAGCACACACCGTACTCCTTTAACAGCCTGCCGTGTCACAATATTTACCTCCCACGTTTTCCTAGTCTCAAATCAGCTTTGCCTTTTTGCTCCTCACCTTTCAGACTGTCTCGGTCTACGTTAGTCAGCACAGTCTGGCAACGCTCGGTGCTTGTGAGAGCTGTGCTTCCAGGCGGCTGCTGGATTTTGTACAGGTATTTGTACTGTGCTGCCTGGGTTCTATACCATCTCTTGCCAATTGCTGAAGCGGATGTAGGTTGAGGTTCATACATAGGGATGGGGGAGGAATTCAATTTAGTTAACGCTGACAGACCACCCCAGGGGCACAGCAAAGTCTGCCTGTTGCCTCCCAAACAATGCCTGCAAGGAGGTTAAGTGGCACAATCCTTTTCTTGCCCCGGGCACTGGCAATGCTTGCTATGCCACTGGGGAAAATGGGGAGGGCAGTGTGGGAACTTGGGAGAGCATGAACTCTGCAGATATGTAGCTGAATTCAACAGCAGGTGCCATTCTGCAAGTAGGCCATGCTGGAGGACTCTGGGGGCTTCAAACGGCTCATAGACTGCCAACATGTGAGCTGTAAGGATTAAGGGATGGGGAAGATCTCTGCCAGAGATTCTGAAGAGCTACTGATGGTTTGCACAATGCATGTCCCATGTAGTTTGGCCTGAAGATAAAGGCATGACCAGTGTCAAGTGCTTCTGAATCAGCACTGGAGTCAGCATGGAGCTATTGCTGAGGAGGGTAAAGGATTTGTGCACTAGGCAGTGCATTATCGGCAAAAAAGCGCAAGGCACATTTTCAACAAAAGGCCTGCCTTTTAATATAGGAGCATTTGTTATTGCTTTCATATACAGAGCCAAGTGAAGAAATTTATCGAGGGCTTTTGAAAGCCAAGAAGTCGCTCCATTCATTGCTCTTTGTGTTGGTAGCAAGAGGCATGATTAAAACTTCCTCTCCAACGAGATCGAGCCACACGAGGAAAGCAAGACGCAAGATGTTCTCCTTAGGAGAGGTGGGAGGGGTTCTTCTTAGTGTGAGGGTTCTTCTGTCAGGAAAGCTTACAACCTTTGGGGCCTTTAGGGAAAAGGAAAATAAGGAAAATGGTTGTTGTTGTTGTTGTTTAGTCATCTCAGTTGTGTTCCACTCTCCATGACCCCATGAACCACAGCATGGTTTGCCAGTTCCTTCTCCAGATGGATCACATTTAGTCTAAACTCTTGACTGTGACCTGTCTGTCTTGGGTGGCCCTGCACGACATAGCTCAAAGCTTCCTGGAGTTATTCAAGTCCCTTCTCCATGACAAGGCAGTGATCCATGAATGGGAGGTGGCATGGTAGAGGAGAATAAAATGGTACATGGTGTGAATGGTATTTTCCCTCCCTCATAACACTCAACCATAGGGCCTTCCGATGAAGCTGAATGATGAAAGATTTCTCCATTCTGGGCATTGTTAAACTTTGGAATTCACTCCCCTGAGAAACAGTGATGGCCAGTGGTGGAGTTTCATGTTCTGGCACTGGGGGGCGGAGAGCAGGAGGGGGCAGGGCTGGTGCACATCTTGTGGGCGTCTGGGGGCGTGGAGCCCAGCGCAGGTGGGGGGCAGCCACGATGGCACCCCACCAGGATCGCGCTGCTGGGGGCAGTGCGCTCCCCCCCCCACTCCTCTTCCTCTGCCAGTGGTGATGACCACCAACTTGGATAATGATGGTGATATATTGTACCCTGCCCCCATCTGACTGGGTTTCCCCAGCTACTCTGGGCAGTTTTCAACAAATATAAAAGCATAATAAAACATCAAACATTAAAAACTTCTCAATACAGATCTATGTCTTCAGATCTCTTCAGGAAGTTGTGTAGCTATTTATCTCCTTGACATCTGATGGGAGGGCATTCCACAGGGAGGGTGCCACTGCTGAGAAGACCCTCTGCCCCTTTCCCCCTGTAACTTCACTTCTCGCAGTGAGGGAACTGCCAGAAGGCCCTCAAAGCTGAACCTCAGTATCTGGGCTGAATGACGGGGTGAAGATGCTCCTTCAGGTATACTGAGCCAGTGCCATTTAGGGCTTTAAAGGTCAGCACCAACCCAAAGTGGATGGCCGTAAAAGAGGATTAGACCAATTTGGGGGTAAGGTTGCCAGTGGCTACTGGTTATGATAGTTATGTTCTACCTCCACAATTGGAGGCAATAATGCTCCTGAATACCAGCTGTGGGGAATCTCAAATGGGGAGAGTGCTGTTGTACTCAGGTAAGTACCTAGCTTCCCATTGTAACATCTGTTTGGCCACTGTTTAAACTGGATGCTGGGTGAGATGGGCCCATGGCCTTGTTAGCTGAAACCTCCACAAATAGCATTCAATTTCCCAAATGTCTGATGACCCTAAGTTCTTAGATAACACCTTGAGTCCATCAATCCAATGTGCATTTTTATTGACTGAAATTTTACTTACTTAATTGCCACTTTTCAGCCCAAAGCAGTGAACACAGCAAAACATACAAGTCAGCCACAGTAAACTGCATCACGCCTAACAATATATGACAGCAAGATCGCAACAAAAGAAGACATGGAGAAAACCTTCCCAAGCTAGACATCTTTAGAGAGGGTTTCTTGTCCCCGTGACATGGCAGCCATTCATATTACTTGCCTTGACCTGGCAAATCTGATCATCCACCACTGGAGAGAACCAATTAGACCTGCCGGCTGATCTGCCATAATTTAATCAAAGCATCCCTCAAAGAAGACCTGTTAGCATTTCAAAAGGATCAGGGGGTTGAATAATTTATTGTAGTCCCCTATTAAGCTCTTCTTAATCATTACCATTATCAAGGAGGCAGGTGCCTTACATAAGACGCCCTTCTGTTTGGGTGCTGAGTCATTATCTGCAAGGTACCATTTCTGAAAGACATCTTGGAGCAGGGGTGGGAAGCTTCAGACCTGGAGGGGGGGTAGCAAATGCTTCTCTGTGTGGCCCTCAAGGCTCTCTCCAGATCACAGCCCTCTCTGCAGCCATAAATCCTCTCCCCACAATACACGCCTCACCAGCACTACCTTGCACCCTTTTTGAGTGTTTTTGCTTGATTTGAAGCTCAGTTGGTAGAGGATGAGACTTTGAAATCAAGCCCTACGTTGGGCAAAAGATTCCTGCATTTCAGGGGGCTGGACTAGATTAGCCTCATTGTCCTTTCCAACTCTATAATTATAAGATTATTAGTATGTCCTTGGACCAGTAGCAGTGCAGGGCTTACTTGACCTCCCATTCAAAGCATCCATCAGGGAACTGGAAGTGAGCCAATCCAATACAGTCATACCTCATGTTACGCTTGCTTCATGTTATGCTCTTTCGGGTTACATCCCGTGGCAACCCAGAAGTACCGGAAAGGGTTACTTCCGGGTTTCACCACTCACACATGCGCAGAAGTGCTAAATCATGCTTCACGCATGCGCAGAAGCACCAAATCGCACCGCGCACCTGCGCAGATACAGCGCTTCAGTGCTCTTTTCATGTTGCGAACAGGCCTCCGGAACGGATCCCGTTCGCAACCAGAAGTACCACTGTATACACATTTTTTGCAAAGCAATTTCAGCTGATGTAATGTGGTTGTGTACATTATTTTCACTAATACATGCATTTATAGGCACACCATATAGGCATTTTCTACACATCACTTAGTTGGAGAAAATGGAGAAACGCAGATTTCAAAGGATGCTGTGTTTTGGTTCACATGTTGCTTCAGAAAGTGTGGCTGGGTAATTTCACCTTTCAAATGTGAACTGAGCTGAATTTCTACCCTATCCCCAGTCAGGGGTTGCCAAGGCAGTGCCCGCAGGCATCACGGTGCCAGAAGACACTACAGTACCATCAAGTACCTCTTATGGCGCCCAAGAAAGATATCAGTAAATATCTCCATTTTGTGTTATGCCGCAAGTCACATGGTGGCCATTTTGTGACTGGCGCCCACCACATGTTCCCAAAATTGTGCGAACTGGCCTGAAAAGTTTGCTGATCCCTGAGCTAGATTATCTTCCCCTTCATTTGTGATCTACCGGCAACTGAAGTATTTTCTCTTTAGGCAAGCTTTTGATACTGTTGCTGCCTAATTTAATTTCTAAACCATTCTGTAGTCTTAGTGCTTTTTGTCTTGTAAATGTGGCTTTAATGATAGCGTATTGCTATTTTTTTTAAAAAAATATGTTAGCAAGGTGCTTTGAGCAACTTCTCTCCTGGAGGGGAAAAGCAGGGCGTACATCGGATATGTAGATGTAAGTCACAAATCAATGAGCCTTTCTAGGCCCTGAAAATCTTGTAGATTACTGCCTCAGGAAGAAGAAGACGCTAGCACATGTGGTTAACGATCAGAACAGATGAGGAAGAGAGGGGAAATGTAGAGGAAAGTCTATCACCCTACAGGGGACTCCTTTTCTTAAAAGCAGCTTCCAAGTCGAGCTGTTCATAATCTGGAAAATTGGCTGAATGGTGTTAAAAGAGAGAGTCTCATGGCCCTCCAGGCTCATCTCATTACACTCAAAGTCAAGGAGAAGAAAGAAATTATATATTAGATCAATGGGCAGTAGCTTGAGGGAAGGTGCATTGATCGGATTTGTCTAGGTTAGGCAATGAGGTAGAACTGAGGGGAGGGCAAGGCTTGTAAAATGGTAGAAGGCAAGGATAATCACAGAACTGAAGACTTGGAAGGGACCACAAGGATCATCTAGTTCAACCCTGGGCAATGCAGGGATCTTTTGCCCAACCTGGGGCCTGTCCAATATTAATTAGTTGTCACTCCCTGTTAACTGCAGCTCCTCAGCACACCCTGCCCCACTTATCTTAACAACAAAGTAAAAAAAGTTATATAATATAGGGTGGCATCCAAGTAACATTTACCCAGAGTAGGCCCATTTAAATGAATAGACTTGAATCACACCGAATCCAATAACCAACAATGTACAATGCATCCTTCCTCCCTTCCCCAACTCGTTCAAAAAGTTTAGCTTATTTAGGTCATTATTTGTATGCTTTTATGTTGATACACTCCAAGCAATGTTCATCTATCTCTAATGTGAACACAACAAATGCATTCAACACAAGAAAAATAGCAGCAATTAAAACTTGCAAAAGTCAGCAGCAGCAAATTATACATTCCACTAGACAAGGGTTGCCATATTTCAAAAAGTAAAAACCAGGACACCCCAAAAATTGTTGGGTTTTCTTTAGGAAGACCCCCCAAAAAAAATTGTTCAGTGTTTTTTTTTAAGGAAACCTCAAAGTTTTGGGTCATTTTTTTAAAAAGTGATTTATCAATTGACTCGCCTAAGATCCAGGACAAAGCGCTGCCTCCCCCCCTCCGCCCCGATGTCAATTATGCCTTTGAAATCCTGATAATGTATGGCAGCCCTAAAGTAGAGAGCTGATCATATATTGAGGAAGGACTGTGGCTGAGCGGTCAAGCATCTGCTTTGCATGCAGAAGGTCTCAAGTTCAATCCCCATCTCCAGGTAGGGAGAGCTGCTGCCAGTCAGTGTAGATGGTCCTGAACTACATGGGCTAGTGGTCTGATTCAACATCCTGTATTCCTATTAAAAGGGCAACTTCCTACATTCCTATTAAAAGTTGGCTTGAATTTATATAAATGGTCCTTTGTTGTTGTTTAGTCGTTTAGTCATGTCCGACTCTTCGTGACCCCATGGACCAGAGCATGCCAGGCTTCCACTGCCTCCCAGAGTTTCGTCAAATTCATGTTGGTCGCTTCTATAACACTGTCCAACCATCTCATCCTCTGTCGTCCCCTTCTCCTTGTGCCCTCAATCTTACCCAACATCAGAGGTTTTTCCAGGGAGCCTTCTCTTCTCATGAAGCCAAAGTATTGGAGCCTCAGCTTCAGGATCTGTCCTTCCAGTGAGCACTCAGAGTTGATTTCCTTCAGAATGGAAACGTTTGATCTTTTTGCAGTCCATGGGACTCTCAAGTGTCTCCTCCAGCACCATAATTCAAAAGCATCAATTCTCCGGTGATCAGCCTTCTTCGTGGTCCAGCTCTCACTTCCATACATCACTACTGGGAAAACCATAGCTTTAACTATATGGATCTTTGTCGACAAGGTGATGTCTCTGCTTTTTGAGATGCTGTCTAGGTTTATCATTGCTTTTCTCTCAAAAAGCAGGTGTCTTTTAATTTCATGACTGCTGTCACCATCTGCCATGATCATGGAACCCAAGAAGGTAAAATCTGTCACTGCCTCCATTTGTTCTTCTGTTTGCCAAGAGGTGATGGGACCAGTGGCCATGATTTTAGGTTTTTTTATGTTGAGCTTCAGACCATATTTTGTGCTCTTCTCTTTCACCCTCATTAAGAGGTTCTTCAATTCCTCTTCACTTTCTGCCATCAAAGTTGTGTCATCTGCATATCTGAGGTGGTCGGTATTTCTTCCAGTAATCTTTTACTGGCTTGGGATTCATCCAGTCCAGCCTTTCGCACAATGTAGTCTGCATATAAGTTGAATAAGCAGGGAGACAATATAGAGCCTTGTTGTACTCCTTTCCCAATTTTGATTTTTTTTTAATAGATATTTATTAAGATTTTTAAAGTGTTACAAAATGAAAAAAGAAAAATACAAAATAAAAATAATTAAAAACAATTCCATCTTTCCTTTGCTTATCTTTCATTTGCTTGTTTCCCGGACCTCCTCACCCCTCCCTTTTTTGTGTTCCAATTCAATTTGTTAATTCAGCAAATCCTTTCCCTCTTTATTTATCCTAATCTTTCATTGCATTACCTTAATCTATTTTCATCTTATCTTATAAAAAAACCTTAAAACTCAAAACTTAAATCTTATTTTTACTAACTTCTCATAACCATTATATTCTTACCTAATCCTTTAAACATTTTTACTAGAGCCAAGCAATTTCATTTCAACATCTTTCTAACATTCATCAATTTTATAAAACAATCCTAGTAACAAAAAAAAAGAGATAAAACAATCCAATCTTCATCCAGCGTCCCTTCCTCCTGGTCCCGGGTTTTGTCAGTCCTTTTTATCCCATTGATATGGCGCATTAACCTGGTAACCTTATATCCGAGGCCCTTAAGTCTCTTCCATGTCCCTTCCGCGGTTCTTCTTCATATTCTCCTTTCACTCGTGGGAACTCCAGCTTAGTAATGTTTTTGTCCCTTTTCAACAAATCAGCCCCTTTTCCATAGTCCAGACTAAACTCTGTGTGGTATTTAAAAGCATGTTTCAAAATCCCTCCAAAATTGAGAGCCCCCGCAGCTCCAAACCTCTCACGGCCCATTGCCAGACTTGAAAAGTCCAAACATCCCTGCACAGGAGGGTCAATCCAACCCCCTATTTCCAAACCAGTCCAAACTTTGTCTTTCCAAGTCTGGTTTTTTCGAAGTTCATTTGTCAAATCCAAAAGCTCATGTTCCTGCAGGGCCGCAGCTTCCTCCATCTGTTCTGTCAGGGCACACTCCTGATTTAATTCCTGGGTGGACTCCATACCTTTTTCCACTGCCTGTTCAAAATTTCCCACTGCCTGTTTAAGATTTCTGATCAGGTCAGTCGTCAAATTTGTCCTCTCATGTAACTGTTCCAGTAGGGCATTTGTTTTATAAAAAGCACACAGCAGAGCTTCTGAATACATTGTCCTTCAAGGTCACAAGTCAATTCCCACGATTGTAATCTGTAACAGCTGTAAGCTCCCTGGAATTAGTTACAGTTTCTCAGTCTCCCTCTAGGGGGAAAACTTCTATTACATATCCAACAACAAAGTTTCTTTTTTTGAGATATTTTGTCAATATTTGTTCCTTTAAAATGCGAAAGGAAACAGTGGAATCACTATGTTTCTCTTCTTTTAGCTATCTGTCAAAAGACTTCTGTCTCTGGTCAATGAGCTTTAAACGTCAGTCCTGACACCCTGCTCCAGGGTCAGGACGGTGGAAAGTTACTTTACTTTAAACTCACTTCTGCAGGTTTAAACAGTCCAAAAAAGAGATCCCCCTTCTCCTCCTGCTACCGAAGTCTCTCCTTTCCCAATTTTGAACCAAACAGTTGTTTCATACTAGTTCTAACTGTTGCTTAGCAATGGTCCTTAGCAATCAATTATAGCAGGTGTGAGGAATCTGTGGCACTCTCAGTGCTGTCCCAAAGAAGATGGCTAAGCTATTAATGTACATGGCCACAGCAGCTAGAATACTATATGCACAGAAATGGAAAGAAAAGCAGGTTCAAAGTGATGGACTACACAGGTTTTGAAAGTAGTGGACTACGCAGAAATGGCAAAGGTGACAGCAAAATTAAGAGATCAAAATGATGAACTTTTCATGGAAGAATGGAGGCCTTTCATGGACCATTTAAAAAAATACTAAAGTCGAATGAAATCGCAGGCAAGATTTGAGATAAAAGCAGCGGAAGAAAAACGCTAAAATAATTGTAGTAGAGAAACTTTTTGTAATGTATTGTAGTGCATTACAAAATTGTAATTGTAATTGTAATGTAATGCAGTAGAAAAGGTTTGAGTAAAAACACTACAGAAATGGGGGTGGGAAGTCAATTTATGAAGCAATGTACCTGTTTGATATGGAAATTATTGTGAACATTTTTGATTTTTTTTTAAATAAAAAAAATACCGTATTTTTTGCTCTATAAGACTCACTTTTTCCCTCTTAAAAAGTAGGGGGAAATGTGTGTGCGTCTTATGGAGTGAATGCAGGCTGCACAGCTATCCCAGAAGCCAGAACAGCAAGAGGGATCGCTGCTTTCACTGCGCAGCGATCCCTCTTGTTGCTCTGGCTTCTGAGATTCAGAATATTTTTTTTCTTGTTTTCCTCCTCCAAAAACTGGTTGCGTCTTATGGTCTGGTGCGGCTTATAGAGCGAAAAATACGGTAAATTACAAAAAAAATGCTATTGGACTACAATTCCCACCATCCCTGGCTGGCTGGCCAATGCTGGTGAGAGCCGGCTTTCAACAACATCTGGAGGGAGATGCTCAAGGAGAAGAGCCCAGCAAGTGGGGATTCCACCATCTTGGCACCAATACCAAAGAAGACCATCATTCCCACACCTGCCCACCTGTTCTCATGTTATGGATAGAACAGAGAACAGGGCATCCGAGGTCAGCTTTGAAGGCCTGGCAGGTTCATATGGGAGAAGCTGGTTTCTAAGGAAACCCAGCACTCAGCTGCTTCAGTCTTTCGAGGTTGAGCCTGGAAATAAATGAGTGGCGGATGTCGATGGAATAGGATTTGCAGGGTAAGGCCTCCGGAACCAAAACTGCTGTTTTCTCATCGCTACAGCTACACCACCCATCACTCAGAGCACAAAACCCAGATCAGACCCAGAGTTGGGAGCAGAATTGAGTGACACTGAGGGGAGAGCTCAGTGGGTACTGAGCACAGCAGAGGTTATATTTTCTGAGAATCCTCCGGAAAAACAATCTCTCAAAGGACCTGTTGATGGCACTTTACCATTGTACTGTGGAGAGTGTATTAACTTATGGTCTGTGTGTGTGGTTTGGGAGCTGCACAGTCAGAGAAAAAACAATGCTGTCCAGGGTTGTAAAGACTGCAGAGAGAATAATTGGGTGCACTCTTCCCACCTTGGATCAAATCTATGCTTCCAGGTGCCATAAGAAAGCTGCAGAGATAGCGCAGGATAGTGCGCACCCCGGAAATGATCTCTTTCAGCTTCTGCCTTCTGGAAGAAGGTACAGGGTTATAAAGACTAGGACTAGCCGCCTGAGAAACAGTTTCTATCCAAATGTGATTTTGATTTTAAATGCAGTGTAAGGAGTCTCTATGGGAGTATATTGTATTTTAAAATGGGGTATCAGAGTTTTTTGGGGGGGTAACCAGGTTGGGATAGCTGGAATAGCAGGCTTGTTGGTTTTTGAATGTCTTATGTAGATTTTTCAATTTCGTTGTTCTGTATGGGACAATGACAATAAAGATTATTGCATTGTATCGTATCATAAAGACTCTTAATCTCAGGATTGTGGGTTCATGTCCCACACTGGGCAAAAGATTCCTGCATTGCAGGGGGTTGGACTAGGTGTGCCTCATGGTCCCTTCCAACACTATGATTCTATGAAACGATGTGTTTTGTGATCTGTCCTGAATCGATTTCAGGGGGCAACCCCTGTGTTCTGCTATTAGGGAAGAAAAATCTCTATTCCTATGATGTGCGTTATTTTATAAAACTTCATCTATATCCCTCCAGCTGGGTTTAGAAAAAAGAAAAAAGAATTGAACCCAAAAGGCCCAGACATGCTAGCCTTTCCTCTCTCTGAATCATCTTCCAAGCCATAAGGATGACAAAGCAACTGGGCGCAGGGTTAATTATCCAGCCTCCTTTTGGCTGCCGCGTTTCTCTGCCTGGCTTCCAAACAGCAGCAGGATAACTTGATCCCTTTCAGAAGATGGGCTCTCGCTGTGCCAACGAGGATCTGCAATTAGCTGCATTTATTGGTTTCATCTGTCTCCAGTGCCCGGGGGAGGGCGAGGGGTGGGGAGCTGGCTGTCAAAACAGCTCCAGCTGTTTTAATAAAGCTTTGACTCCCCGTCTAAAGGTTAGGCCCCTTCGTAACCTGCACTCGGAAGCTTCAGGTGGCTTGGCTTTGAGAGCTCTTGTCGGCGACCTCTTTGCGATGCCATCTCTGTGAAGTTGAATGCGGGAAGGGGGGAGCGAGGCTGTCGGAAGAGCTGACTTCTGTGCGATGAGGGCTTTCTCGCCAATTTGCGCTCAGAATTTCTGCAGCTCACTTGAAAGGCACAAGCTGTTTCCAGAGGTCAGCCAGAATGCCACATAATCACCATTATGCCATTTATCTGCCTGCCTGCCTGCCTGCCTGCCTGCCTGCCTGCCATCTCAGAATACAGTGGTACCTCAGGTTACATACGCTTCAGGTTACAGACTCCGCTAACCCAGAAATCGTGCTTCAGGTTAAGAACTTTGCTTCAGGATGAGAACAGAAATCATGCTCCGGCAGCGCGGCAGCAGCAGGAAGCCCCATTAGCTAAAGTGGTGCTTCAGGCTAAGAACAGTTTCAGGTTAAGAACGGACCTCTGGAACGAATTAAGTACTTAACCTGAGGTACCACTGTACTAGAATCTAGGTCCATTTATTTACTTATTGTGTTTATACTCTTTTTCTCCAAGGAGCTCAAGGTGGCATTCATGGTTCTCCCCCTCCTCATTTAGTCCTCACAACAACCGTGTGAGGTAGGTCAGGCTGAGACGCAGTGGTTGGCCCAGCAAGCTTTGTGCCTGGGTGGGTATTTGAACTCAAGTCTTCTGTTGGAGGATTTGGGGGAAGACAAAAGAAAGTACTTCTACATGCAGTGCATCGTTAAACTTTGGAATTCGCTCCCAGAGGAGGCAGTGATGGCCGCCAACTCTCATGCTCTTAAAAGAGGGTTGGAGAAACCAGTGCTTTTTTTCTTTAAAAAATGTTTAGGGGTACTCTCATTTTGACTCAATAAAATCACCATTTTATAGTTCAAATCAGGAAAAATAAATACAGTGGTACCTCAGGTTACATATGCTTCAGGTTACATATGCTTCAGGTTACATACGCTTCAGGTTACAGACTCTGCTTACCCAGAAATAGTGCTTCAGGTTAAGAACTTTGCTTCAGGATGAGAACAGAAATCGGGCTCCGGCGGCATGGCAGCAGCAGCAGGAGGCCCCATTAGCTAAAGTGGTGCTTCAGGTTAAGAACAGTTTCAGGTTAAGTACGGACCTCCGGAACGAATTAAGTACTTAACCTGAGGTACCACTGTAAAGTAAATGGACAGAAGTACAAAGAACATGCATTACCTCGTATTAAACAGCTGACAGCTCACAGTAACTTCCACATTGGTGTCCGTCGCCAGATGTAATCTTCCTACTCATATTGAAATACTGTCCCTCAATGAGACCAAACTTTCATCAGTAAAACACCACACATCCACATTCCACGCTGCTTCACACATTAAACGCTCGCTTCAGTCTGAGATTCAGGAAACACGGGAAATGAAATGAGGCCGCAATCGGGGTAGGAACGGAACTGAAGATTCACCATGCTAGAGAAGAAACAATTTAAAGTTTCTTCTCCCATTAGATTCACAAAATGTTTAGGGGTATGTGTACTCCTGCATCCCTCAAGGAAAAAAGCATTGGGACAAATTCATGGAAGATCAGGTTATTAGTGGCTATACTCTGCCTTCATTGCCAGAGGGACTATACCAACTTCTGGGCATCACAAGTGGGGAGAGGATTGTTGCATTCAGGTCCTGCTGGTAAGGTTTTCACGTAGGGTTCTCAAATTAGGTTGCTTGAAATTAATTTCGTCCGCTAAGTGTGTACCAAAATCATTAAATTAACATTTATTTTTAAACGCTGAGAAGAAATACGGTTAGTATTTCCCCTGACTTCTCCTACATGTGAAGACAGGCTCCAGCTGATCGAGCGGACGAGACGGATAGTAGGCCCAGCGGACAAGATGGCAGTTTCTTCATGTGCTGCAGAGGGAAGCGAGGAGCAGGTGGGGCTCATCCACCTGGGAAGGTTGCCCATCTAGGAGAAGGAAAACTCTCCACTGCCTTGTGGGATATCTTCAGGAGAAGAAAAGGTCAAGGAGTGAAACCCTACACAAATCTGGAGTCCCTAAGATGGTTTGATGGTGCCTTGTATGACTTGTTCCGCCAACTCCTGTAGCCAAGCTAGTGCCAAATGTATTGCTTTGCTTTACTTTGGACCACATCAGAGAGGTCCAGGACCTCCATGCGCACAGCCCTGGCTTGTGCCCCACAGGGGTCACTTTGGTGCTTCTAACACAGTAGTTTGACTTCACCCCCAGAGGCACACTCCGTTGTCTCTCGAGACAGATGGATACCGACATTATAGTTAGTAACCCATAACACATATTTAAAAGAAAAAAAATTACACATTTTTAAACTATATGAAGAAATATTAGAAATCACATTAGCAAACTAGTCATATTAAAAATATATAATTGTTAAGAGAAGGGTTGGGGAAAATGGTACTGAAATATGAATTTACGATGGGCGTGCAAAGCTCACGTGTTGATTCTTCTGTGGATTCGTGTGGCTAGGTCTGAGCTGGCGATTCAAACTCAGTTCCAATATTTAGAGTTTGTGCCACCTCTTCCTCCTGACGAGCTTCCTCCGTGCCTCCATCTTCATCAGATGATTGTCACAGCTTCCCCTGATCTGACGTTTCTTTCATCCTTGGGCATTGGGGAACAAGAGCTATCCAATAGGGAGCTCCAGCATTGCAGCTCAGAGCTGGAAGAACTGAGGGCTGGTGCTTCATAAAAGATTCGTCAGGCCTGCCAGCGACTTCAAAAAGGTGCCTTTGAACTCTTTCGCTGGCTGCATCAAACACACAGCTTAAGTGACAGATGAATGGATATTTCTGCTCCCCTAGCCTTGAAGGACCATTACCTCTGCCTTCGTATTGCTGGAAATATTGGAGTCTGCTCACTCCAGCGTCCTGATGAGGTTATTCTGCCCTGCAATTAGTGAGTCAGATGCCCTTCTTATAGCCTGATCAATGTGTTGTGCTCTCGGATCCATTCAACGCCAGCCTGTCAGACACTCTTGATATGTTTGCTAACAAAAAGGACATGGCAGTTAATGAAGCTTGTGATGATGCACACAAACAATCTTGCATATGTATTTTTTAACTTGGAGGGCATTTTAACTTGGGAATGTGGACGGGGAACCTGTGGCACTCCAGATGTCGCCGGACTACAACTCCCATCACCTGACACAGTTTCCCCATCCATACCCTAGAAGTTCTTTCCCCTCCTTTCTAGCATTTATTTATTTATTTATTTATTTATTTATTTATTTATTTAATAAGCCTTACACGTGGACAGAGGCAGGCAACATAAATTAAAAGAATGACTCACTTTCCCAGCATAACCATTAATGTTTCCTTAGCTGCGGCGGGTTGGACTTGATGAACCTTTGAGTCCCTTTCAGATCTACAATTCTATGATTTCTTGTCCTGGTCTCCATGAGATTACTCAAGATCTTTCTGACAACGAAAGCTGTTTGACAGTGGACCAGACTCCCTCACTGGAGGTTTTTAAGCAGAGGCTGGAGGGCCATCTCTCATGGATGCTTTAGCTCAGATTCCTGCATCACAGGGGCTTGGACTAGATGACTCTTGGGGTCCCTCTGAACACTACAATTCTTTGATTGTACTCTGGAGGTAATGCAGCGAAGAAGAAGAAGAGGAGGAGGAGGAGGAAGAGGAGGAGGAGTTTGGACTTGATATCCCTCTTTATCACTACCCTAAGGAGTCTCAAAGCAGCTAACATTCTCCTTTCCCTTCCTCCCCCACAACAAACACTCTGTGAGGTGAGTGGGGCTGAGAGACTTCAGAGAAGTGTGACTAGCCCAAGGTCACCCAGCAGCTGCATGTGGAGGAGCAGGGATGCGAACCCGGTTCACCAGATTACAAGTCCACCACTCTTAACCACTACACCACACTGGCTCTCAAAAGGGGGAAAATGCTTGCTGTTGCCTCATCGAATCAGAGAAACACCTGGCTTGGGATGGGCCCTTGAAATGCAACATGGCCTCTTGCTTGCCTGGGTGTGGGAGAGAGAGTAGGCTGTGCATCTGGGTAGGAACCACCCTGCTGTTCAAAAGTCAGATTTGTTGCTCCACCCACTTTTGCCCCAGGCCCCGCCCACTGCAGGTATCTGGGCCCAGAAGGGAAGGCAACCTTTGGACTGAAAAGGTTTCCCCACTCTTGAAAATGGGGTGGCAGAGCCCTTGAATCCACTCTTTTTGCAGGAACACAAATTTCCAGGATGCACTTGACTCCCCCCTCCCCCCACGAAACAGTGGTGGTCATGGAGGGGCCCTTAGCATTGTTGGGGGTTGAGCTAGTCCTGTATACCTGAAGGAGCATCTCCACCCCCATTGTTCAGCCCGGACACTGAGATCCAGCCCTGAGGGCCTTCTGGCGGTTCCCTCATTGTGAGAAGTGAGGTTACAGGGAACCAGGCAGAGGGCCTTCTCTCTGTGGCGCCCGCCCTGTGGAATGCCCTCCCTTCAGATGTGAAGGAAATAAGCAGCTATCTTATCTTTAAAAAGACATCTGAAGGCAGCCCTGTTTAGGGAAGTTTGTAATATTTAACGCTGTATTAGTTTTAACACTCAATTGGGAGCCGCCCAGAGTGGCTGGGGAAACTTAGCCAGATGGGCGGGGTATAAATAATAAATTGTTGTTGTTGTTGTTGTTGTTGTTGTTGTTGTTGACCCTTGGGGTCCCTTCCATCTCTACAATTCTCTGCAGTCACCAGGTGCCCACAAGGCAGAGGATAGGGGTAGCAGTTTTTCAGCATTCAACCTGCGCATTTGCCTCTCTCTGTTTGCAACCAGCTAAGCCACCTCCTTTGAGAGTTCCAATCGTGTCTCTTTTGCCTCCTGGCACAGCCTTTTCTATATTCGCAACCACCTGTAGGAAGGATTCTACAATCGGGAATGAATCAGCCAAGTGCAAAGAGACGCAGGAGCTGAGCACCTGCTGTCATTCATGTCTCCTCCGCCCCTCATTAGCACAACAAACCAGCATGATGATTCCTCCGCAGGTTGCTGTTCAGGACTCTGTCACTCAGCCTGCTTGCCAAATTACCGGCATTGTGAGAAGCAGTGATTTCAAGGCAGCCTACTGTCTATCTAACTTTGTTTATCCTCCTTGTTGTGGAGCTAAACCAGGAGAAGCCACGTGTCATTTCATTATCAACAAGGGCAGAAATTCTCCATTTGTGTGACCCAGCGTTCTTCAACCAGATGTTGCCGGACTACAGCTTACATCATCCCCAGCCTCCTTAGCCCATGGTAATGGGCGATGGGAGTTGTAGTCCAACAACATCAGGAGATCTGATGGTGTTGCAATTGAGGATGATGATCCCAACAATCGGTGCTATTTTCTAGGAAAAAGAGGTACCAGAACTCACCATGAACACCTACTCCCTCGTTCTTCTAGAATGGAAATGTTGTCCACCTGAGAGGTGCCAGAACTGAGTTCCCCCTGAAGAAAAGCCCTGATGACAATTATATTTGATACCTGCTCTTTCCAGAAGATCCTAGGGCAAATTACAGCTACATGAAGGTAAAGGTAAAGGGACCCCGACCATTAGGTCCAGTTGTGGCAGACTCTGGGGCTGCGGTGCTCATCTCGCTTTATTGGCCGAGGGAGCTGGCATACAGCTTCCGGCTCATGTGGCCAGCATGACTAAGCCGCTTCTGGTGAACCAGAGCAGTGCACCTAAACGCCGTTTACCTTCCCGCCGGAGTGGTACCTATTTATCTACTTGCACTTTGACGTGCTTCCGAACGGCTAGGTTGGCAGGAGCAGGGACCGAGCGACGGAAGCTCACCCCGTCACGGGGATTCAAACCGCCGACCTTCTGATCAGCAAGTCCTAGGCTCTGTGGCTTAACCCACAGCGCTACCCGCATCCCCTACAGCAATATGAAACTCAGCATTAAAAACAGTTTGAAACAAATTACAGTCATAGCTAGAGTGGGGTCTAAAAATAAATAACTCAAGTGTAAAAGATGTATCTTCAGCATACAATGAAAACTGTAAAATGAACACACCCTGAACTCCTGAGGGAGATGGAACTACTACTACCACCACTACTACTATTATACCACCCTTTATCTGTGTATCTCAGGGCGGTTCACAACAATAGAATACAAGATAAAAAACCCCCACAAAGTACATAATAAAAGTAAAACCAACCAATAACCCCTTCCCCACCCCCCAAGTTGAATCTTACCTCAATATTCATCTCTCACTGGATCTGAGAGCAACCAGTTACCTTGGGGGGAAGCCATAACCCTGTACTCACTGTCACTGTGTGGCCACCAGGGTGAATTTCAGGTGGTAAGTTCAGCTCTCCACATTTCTACATTGGCAGTTGGGGTTTTTTAAGTCCTCATGAAAATTTGTCAGTGTTTTAGGGTGAGTTGCTCCTAACTGTATGCAATTCTAACTAACAGACACATTTTTTTTACAAAGCAATTTCTCCTAACAGAGTGCTTTTTTGTATGTTTTTCACTACTGTAAGCATGTTTGTTTGTTTATTACAATTATATATCACTTTTATCTTCCAAGGAGCTCAAGGTGGTGTAGATGGTTCTCCTCCTCCTCATTTCACCCTCACAGCAACCCTGTGAGGTTGTGAGGCTAAGAGGTGATGGCAGGCCCAAGGTCATGCCGCTTTGTTGCTGAGTGTGGAATCGAACCCTGCTCTCCTAGTCTGACACTCTAACCATTACGCCACACTTCCCTTTAGGATATGCATTGTTGTACACATCGCTTGGCTGAAGAATTGTGTTGTGAAATTTGGAGAAGCTTGAATGTCGAGGGATGGCTGCGATCCAGTTCGCATATTGCTTCGGAGTGTATGTGCCTTAGGTCCAGTTGTGGCAGACTCTGGGGCTGCGGTGCTCATCTCGTTTTATTGGCCGAGGGAGCTGGCATACAGCTTCCGGCTCATGTGGCCAGCATGACTAAGCCGCTTCTGGTGAACCAGAGCAGTGCACCTAAATGCCGTTTACCTTCCCGCCGGAGTGGTACCTATTTATCTACTTGCACGTTGATATGCTTTCGAACTGCTAGGTTGGCAGGAGCAGGGACCGAGCGACGGGAGCTCACCCCGTCGTGGGGATTCAAACCGCCGACCTTCTGATCAGCAAGTCCTAGGCTCTGTGGTATAACCCACAGCACCACCTGCGTCCCATGCCTTAGGTAGGTTCTCCTTTAAATGTGAGCTGGATCAAACTTCTCCCCCATCGCTTCCCCACAGCCGATAATTGAACAGATGGAAGCTGCCAAACTGGCTTGCCATGCCTACGGATGGCATGGTGGAGAACAGAGGGCACCTGCACAGAACCGACAAAGAGGGTCTCCAACAAGTTTCGCTTCTGAGAAGGATGAGCTAGAACTTCTCTCCAACAGGCAGCCAGCTTCACAGCCCATTTTAGGTCCGTAGTGCCATCTAGTGTCTTCTATCCTCCAGCAAGAACCCAGAAAAAGCCAGCCACACCTTCCAGATGTGGTGCCCACATTGGTCTGCTGCTGCAAAAAGATAGCGAGGAGTCTTGTAGCAGCCTTTAACGGCCAACGTCTTTATAGTGAAATAAGCTTTCATCAGACCCACATGAAGGAGTTCCAAAGAATATGTGCTGCCACACTTACGGTCCACAAACAATAATACAGTGGTACCTTGGGTTAAGTACTTAATTCATTCTGGAGGTCTGATCTTAACCTGAAACTGTTCTTAACCTGAAGAACTTAACTTTAGCTAATGGGGCCTCCTGCTGCCGCGCCGCCGGAGCACAATTTCTGTTCTCATCCTGAAGCAAAATTCTTCACCCAAGTACTATTTCTACGTTAGCAGAGTCTGTAACCTGAAGCGTATGTAACCTGAAACATGTGTAACCCGAGGTACCACTGTACTTTGGAGGTCCTGGGCATCAAGGAGGTTAGACTGGCCTTGACCAGGGTCAGAGCCTTTTCAGTCCTGGCTCCAGTCTGGTGGAACGCTCTGTCGCGAGAGACCAGGGCCCTGTGGGATTTGTACATCTTTCCGCAGGGCCTGCAAGATGGAGCTGTTCAGCCAGGCCTTTGGCTTTGGTCTGGGCACAGCCTGACCCCCTTCTTTCTATGGGACCCTGTATGTAAGAGGCCTCTTTGGCTATTTCTATTGGCCCATATGGGACCAGCACGGGCGGCCGGGCCTGGTGAACTTTTAATTCCTTACCCCTACAGTTATGATTCATGGATTCCCACTTAATTTTATTTTGATTTTAAATGTGATTCGAATTGTACTTTAAACTAATCATTTGATTTTGTGTTTTTAATGTATTATATATTTGGTGTTAGCCACCCTGAGCCCAGTCTCGGTCAAGGAGGGTGGGGTATAAATAAAATCTATTATTATTATTATTATTATTATTATTATTATTATTATTATTAGACCGATTTCTTGCAAGCATGGAACAAACATTTTTTAAATATATATATATTGTTATTATTTTATTAATATAACATGAATAGCACAGCTTTCTTACTAGAATTTTAAACAGATGTTGAGAACAAGGAGATTTCACTGGTGCATTTATATTGTATACAATGTTACATCCAAAATACATTGAAGCAAAAAAAATTGTTCCCAGCATGTTCTTTCTAGCTCTATAGCGCTGAATAAATTTTATCCATTCTGTTACAAATGTATCTTGCCCCTGTTCACTGCTTTTACGCAGTAAAGAAAATGTTAGTTCTGCCACTGTCGCAAATTCAGCCTCTTCTGCAACCTCTCCCATACCCCAAGGGAGGTCTTTGTTATCCTTCCACTGGCAAGCTAACAAGATCTTCCTGTTCAGACAGGCCTTTGGAAATGAAGGCACAGACAATGATGATTGCTGGGCTGCTGTCAGGGCAAACTGCATTTTAATTCATAGACTCATAGAACTGTAGAGTTGGAAGGGATCCCAGGGGTCAACTAGTCCAACCCCCTGCAATGCAGAAAATAATAATAATAATAATAATAATAATAATAATAATAATAATATATTATTTATACCCCACCCATATGGCTGAATTTCCCCAGCCACTCTGGGTGGCTCCCAATTGAGTGTTAAAAACAATACAATCTCAAAGCGTGGTCCCCCATCCATTCTGAAACCATACCAGAAGCTGCTTAGTTTTGCAAATGTGTGCTAGCAGGGTTTTTATTATTATTATTTACTTATTCAATTTGTATACCACTCTATACCCACAGGTACAGGAGGTTCTCAGTTGTTCGTTTTCGATACGTTGCGGTGTGTTTTCATTATGGCTCTCAACTAGTTTGCTTTTAATTGTTCTGTATTTTACCACTGATGTTTTTAAATGTTGTCCTGGGAGGTGTGAGTTTACCTTTCGCAGAGCTACAATTCCCAGCACCCTCTGCAAACGACAGTTCTCAGGATCCTCAAGTGGAAGCCGTGTGCTTTTAATCTTTGGTGTGGATTTGACCTAAAACACATCCTGATGCTTGAGCGTTTCATTGACACCAGATGGCGCTAGGCAAACACAAAACAGAAGGTGAATCCAGTTCGCTGCAAAACAGAGAGAGAGAGAGAGAGAGAGAGAGAGAGAGAGAGAGAGAAAGAGAGAGAGAGAGAGAGCAGCTCTGTTTGGAATCTGGGGCAGGTCAGATCTGAGCAGTGGAGAGAGCGCATTTGCACCTCTGCCGCCATGCCTGAGCACCACACTTTAAGAAGAAGAACGTAGATAAATTAAAATAGGTTCAGAAGAGGGCAGTGAGGACAGTCAGAGGGATGGAAAACAAGTCCTATCATGGGGCAAGGAACCTCTTTCCCTGGGGTGGGGGCTAACGTGGCCCTCCAGTCCTCGCTCTCTGGCCCTCAGGACTCACCCCAGGCAACACCCACCACTCACCTTGTTTTGCACCCTCCTTTGATGTTCTCCCCCTGCCTGGAATATGCCCATCAACTCTATTCATTTATTTATCTCTTGCATTTTTATCCCACCTTTTTCTCCAAAGAGCTCAAGGTGGTTCCCCCTCTCATTTAATTCCCCCCCAACAACCCTGTGAAGTAGATCGGGCTGAGAGGCAGTGACTGGCCCGAGGTCACCCAGTGAGCATCATGGCCAAGTGGGGGGATTTGAACCCTGGTCTCCCAGGTCCGAGTCTAGCCACTACACCACGTTGGCTCTCAACTAACTCTTGACAATGCATCTTGCTGGTCCAGGTGGATGGCAAAGAAGGATGTGTTCATGGTGTGTAGAAACTAGCCTGCCAGACGAAGGTAAGATTTGCATTGTTGCTCTGTACACTTTAACCTCTGGCCCCTCCTAGCTTGGTCATGTGGCCCTCAGAAGGTTGCTTGAAAGAGAATACGGACTTCAGGCTGAGAAAGCCCCATCCACCCCTGTTCTAGGACAAGCGTGAGAAACCAATAGCCTTCCAGATGTTGTTGAACTACAGTGCCCATCATCCCTGACCATTCGTGATGCTATCTGGGGCTGATGGGAGTTGTAGTCCAGCAACATCTGAAGGGCTGCGGATTCCCCATCTCTGCAAGGAATATCTTCCCACCCAGGAGAGCAATGTACAACCAGTATCCAAAACACGACATGTTCAGTAGTGATAAAGGTAAAGGTAGAGGGACCCCTGACCGTTAGGTCCAGTCACGGACGACTCTGGGGTTGCGGCGCTCATCTTGCTTTACTGGTCGAGGGAGCCAGCGTATAGCTTCCGGGTCATGTGGCCAGCATGACTAAGCCGCTTCTGGCGAACCAGAACAGCGCATGGAAACACCGTTTACCTTTCCGCCAGAGCGGTACCTATTTATCTACTTGCACTGGTGTGCTTTCGAACTGCTAGGCTGGCAAGAGCTGGGACCGAGCAACGGGAGCTTACCCATTGCGGGGATTGAAGGTTCAAACCACCAACCTTCTGATCAGCAAGCCCAAGGCTCAGTGGTTTAGACCACAGCGCCACCTGCGTCCCACTCAATAGTGATAGCTGAGTTATTTCTGTAGCACTCTGTTTGTAGAGCTCCCTTCCTTTCCCTTTAAGCTGAACTATACTTTGCTTCCTCCCCGCTCCCAAACTTCTTCGTCTGTATCACATTTAACTTAAGCATTATTATTATTTGATGCAATGGGCCGTGCCAAGGAAGCCCTTACATAACTGCAGTCACCTCGGGCACATGTCTCAGAACACATGGCTGCCTCAGCTCTCTGTCAGTTGCAATATTTCACGCAAGGCTGGTCTCCGTCCCTCTCTAGAAATATTAGAACAAACAAATATGGAGCTCAGATGGGTCACAGAATCACAGAATTGTAGAGTTGGGACTCCCAAAGGTCATCTAGCCCAACCCCCCTTGCGATGCAGGAGTCACAGTGAAAGAAAGAATCACTGGCCATCCAACCTCCGTTTAAAAACCTCTGATGAAAGGGAGCACACCATCTTCCGAGGGAGTCCGTCTCTCTGTCGAACAGCTCTTACTGTCCAAAAGTTCTTCCTAATGTTTAGTCGGAATCGCCTGCCTTGTAATTTTAATCCATTGGTTCGGATTCTGCCCTTTGGAGCAGCAGGGGGGGGGGACGTGCTCCATCTTCCATGGGATAGCCCTTTAGATATTTGAAGGTGGCTATCAGATCTCCTCTCTTCTCTAGTCTGAATATACCGAGCTCCCTCAACCGTTCCTCACAAGGCTTGGTTTCCAGACCCTTGATCCTCCTGGAAACCATCCTCTGCACATGTTCAAATTTGTCAATATCCTTCTTAAACTCTGGTGCCCAGAACTGGACACAGTATTCCAGGTATGGTCTGGCCAAGACAGAATCGAGTGGTACTATTGCTTCCCTCAATTAGGACACTATACAGCCTTGGATCCCGAACGCCTTGTGACTCAAACGTTTTGGCTCCCGAACGCCACAAACCTGGAAGTGAGTTTGCGAACATTCTTTGGAAGCCGAACATCTGGCATGACTTCCACAGCTTCCGATGGAGTGCAGGAAGCTCTCAGGTTACAGACTCCACTAACCCAGAAATAGTACCTTGGGTTAAGAACTTTGCTTCAGGATGAGAACAGAAATCGTGCTCTGGCAGTGCGGCAGCAGCAGGAGGCCCCATTAGTAAAGTGGTGCTTCAGGTTAAGAACAGTTTCAGGTTACGAACGGACCTCCAGAACGAATTAAGTACGTAACCAGAGGTACCACTGTATACCTTTAGTTTAGAAAAGCGGTTGTAATTTGCTTATTACATTATGCCATGCACTTGCAGCTGCTAAAACAAGGTAGCTTCCCAGTGAAAACAGTAGAATGTTAAATAATAAATGATAAAGCATTGAATATTAAAACGAAACATCCATTCAAAGTAATAATATATTATGTATTTTGTGTTTTTATCTTGCATTTTTAGGTTGTGAACAGCACTGAGATCTACGGATGAAAAGAGGTATATAAATTTAATAAATATAACAACGAAGTTTTTATTCACATACTCCTCTGTGTGTTTCATTCAGACAAGGAAGAGGTGTCATCAGAGTTCAAGAATACATTCCCAGCCAGATGTTGTTGTTTAGTCATTTAGTCGTGTCCGACTCTTCGTGACCCCATGGACCAGAGCACGCCAGGCACTCCTGTCTTCCACTGCCTCCCGCAGTTTGGTCAAACTCATGCTGGTAGCTTCGACAACACTGTCCAACCATCTCGTCCTCTGTCGTCCCCTTCTCCTTGTGCCCTCCATCTTTCCCAACATCACGGTCTTCCCAGCCAGATAGAAACATTCAAAGGGGGCATGAAGCAGGGCTGGTGTGGGTCATGGTCTGGGGAGAAGGGCTGTGGGAAGGGAGAAGGGGTGTGGGGAGAGGTCTGAAGGCTGGGAAGATGCCAGGATGTATTTTGATTCCTGGGCCTGCAACTCCCCAACCCTGCTCTACCCAATAAGCTGATGGGAAATAAATCCTTTTTGAGGCTTGCTGACCCAAAATGGGTTAGAGACAGCAAAGCTGGAAGATTAGACAACTGCTGCTTCGCCCCCACTTTGCCCAAGGTCAAATCCTTCCTGCGTTCACTGTTCAGGGGAGGGGGGGGGAAATCCCAGCGACCAAATTGACACCACTCAAAGAAATTAACGACAACTTTTTAAAGGCAGGGGGCTGAAGGAGGATTACTAACCACCCTTATCTGCTTATATCGAAACACACGCCGTTTTTGAAACAATAATTGCCAGTCTTTAAAGCTGAGTGTGTCCCCCATGCCAGCAAACAGTCTAGGTTGCGTTCCTACGTATCGTCGTTATTTAGTCGCTTTACTCGTGGTTAACAAGCAGAATCAAAGAAGCTGCTGGCGGCAAGAAGGATCTCTTTAAAAAAAAACACCTGTCCAAATAAAAAGAACCTCAGGTAGACCCTAGTGCTAAAATGAGGCTTGGCTGGAAGAGGAAGTCCTTATATATACACCTTCCTGCCCAGGAGGAGCCAATGGCCAGGCTAGGAGGGTGGAGCCAGGTTAGATCTAGAAGGTTCTTCTCCCAATGGCCACAGTTACACAGGTCACCATGTGAGACAGTGGCCAGCAGTTTCTAACAGTGGCAGAGCTCACCAGAACACACACACACACCCTGCAAGCCAGCTGCAGGCTAGACATTTCCTTGCTACTGAAGCAATGTTTTAATATTTTTTATTAAGGGTTTTCTTGTTTTACAGAAGTGTAGTGCCTTGTATTTTTTCTTCTTCTTCCATGTAACATTTTTACAAATCCGTTTCATTTGTTGAGGCATTAGGGGGAGAAGAAAAAAGAAAGAAAAAAGAAAGGGGGGGTGGAGAGAGGGAAGATGGATGGGGGTGGGGTCGGGTGGCGGTGTTTCTATTATGTTTAATGTATGTAGAGTTTGGTGTCAGCGTTGCTTGTGTTGTTCACTTGTGTTCCTTTGGTGGTGAGAGAGTTTGGGGTTGGCCTAGGGTGTGATTGTTTGCTTGTGATTGGCTGTGGTGATCTTTGTTTTCGTGTGTGAGTGAGGTGGGTGGGTGTTTTGGATCAGGTTAGCCATATTGATTTGTATGCTGTTGGTGGATTATTGTCATTGTCCTGTTGGGTTGTGTATGTGATAAAGGGGAGCCATACCGGGGTGAAGGCGTCTTCTTCTGTTTGTCCCCGTGTCAGTTTCAGTTTATTAGTTAATTTTTCTAGTAGCAATGTTTGATCCTGGTGGTGTGTGAGTCTGGTGTGTGCCCTGAATTCCTGTTGGAGCTGTCCATGGTCCTGCCGGGAACCAGAATTCTAGCTCTGGCCTCGAGTCTGGCTTTGCCCCTCCTGCTTAGCCTTGGACTGCCGTCTGGTTGCAACCACCCCTGGAAGAGAGCAACAAGATCCATCAAAAGATCCTCAGACACACAAATGCCATCCAGTGCCAAAGCTGGCAAGCCCCTTTCTCATTTTAACAACCAGCCTTTAAAGAGGAAAAAAACCAGGCCAGCATGCCAGCCGTTTTTAATACCTGCACAGACAATTTAAAGTGTCTCCCTGGCTTCGAAAGCCTCTTAAATTTACAAGCAGGCTGTAAAATCCTTCCAGCTGAAAGCATTTGCTCACACCGATGGACGCACAAGCAATAGCTTTATTCCTGCCTCTGCCCTTTCTCCCGGAATGCGTTAGGTTTATGGGTGGCGCCAACAGAGACTTCCAGGGGAAAGGCCCATCAAGACATAAGCGGCGCGTTAAAATCAGGAGGAGACAATGTGGTACCCTCTAGATCAGGGGTCAGCAAACTTTTTCAGCAGGGGGCCGGTCCACTGTCCCTCAGACCTTGTGGAGGGCCAGACAATATTTTTTTGGGGGGGAGAACAAATTCCTATGCCCCACAAATAATCCAAAGATGCATCTTAAATAAAAGCACATATTCTGTTGTTGTTGTTTAGTCATGTCTGACTCTTTGTGACCCCATGGACCAGAGCACACCAGGCACTCCTGTCTTCCACTGCCTCCCGCAGTTTGGTCAAACTCATGCTGGTAGCTTCGAGAACAAAACACCAGGCAGGCCCGACAAATAATCCAAAGATGCATTTTAAATAAAAGCACACATTCTACTCATATAAAAACACCAGGCAGGGCCCACAAATAATCCAAAGATGCGTTTTAAATAAAAGGACACATTCTACTCATGTAAAAACACGGTGGTTCCCAGACCGTCCACAGGCCAGATTTAGAAGGCGATTGGGCTGGATCCGGCCCTCAGGCCTTAGTTTGCCTACCCCTGCTCCAGATCCTCTCCTATCAGGCCCAGCCAGCATGGTGAAAGGTCACAGATGATGGGGATTCTAATCCATCAATAACATGTTGACTACTCCTAAATTAAAGGATGTTAAAGACCCCTTACATCAGATCTGCAGTGTAAACCCAGTAACACCTATATGTAAATGGAGTTTCCTTCTTAGATAGTCGCTGCAGCCAGAATTTTAGAGTCAAAAGACTGGAGTCAAAAAGCAAACTTTCAGCTGTGAAAGAAGAGATTTCGAAAATGGGGAGTGCTCAGCACTTTACAGCAGAATCCCATGCAGAACTGAGCCCCAAGAGGTCGGCTGCAATCCTTTACTGCAGGGATGCAGCCCTGTGACTCTCCTGCTTGTGGGTTTCCTGCAGGCACCTGGTTGGCCACGGTGAGAACAGGATGCTGGACTCGGTGAGCCATTGGGCCTCATCCAGCAGGCTCTTCTTATGTTCTTCAGCAAGAATCCTGGGGCCGGAGGTGACACCCGCTCTCTGTCAACAAACTATGTTTGGGTCAAAGAAAGGAGGAAAGACTTGGGCAAACACAGCAACAGCTGGACTCGCTTTATAATTATAAAAACAAAGGGCAGCAATAGCAAAGAGGTGGAGCAGCAGGGTTAGGCGACCCTACGAGTAGGTAGAGGGTCCTTCGTTGGGCTCTGGGTGATGTTCATCAGTGCTGCCTCCTTTTATTTATTAAAGTCCACACAGCCTTATGATTTCACACCCACCCACCCCACCAAAATCTACAGATCAAATGCACTCTCATCTTAACATCCCCCTCCATCTCATCCCTAAAGACTGTCTGATTCCTGATGCTCCACTTCAATCAGCAGGATCCTTGGACAATGTACTTCTGGCTCTTCATGCCCCTGAGATTCATTTGACCTTCACAAGTATGGCAGGCGGAACTCCCTGCTCATAGACATTTGGCAGGAACCATCCCTCCCTCCCTTCAGACATTTTTTGAAAACTACATTTATTAAACAGGTATTTGGACCATGAAGCTTCTCTTTTTAAGCAAACAGTATTTAATGTTTTATTGATGCTTATAAGGATGTTTAATGGATTTTTTTCCTGACTTTATTCTTACATGTTGTATACCACATTGAAATATATTTTTACTGAAAGCATGAACTATAAATACCCAAATAAAGAAATAAACTGATGTTGCAGAAAATATCAGATTTTTAATTATTATTATTATTGCACCTTGGAACAGCTTTGCAATGGCCATTGGCTTTGAATCCACTCATCCTCGCCCTACATCAGCCAAGGAAAACTCCTTTAGCCTTGTCACTATTCATTCTTCAGAACCATCAAATGCTCCGTTGCTATGGAAACGGGATGCCATGTGGAAGAAGAAAACAAATGTGTCTCTTTCTCTCTCTCTCTCTGCCCAAGGAAGTTTCTCTGAACGCAACTTCAAAACTAGCAGAAGTTAAGAGATTTTATTTTTTGGATGGAGATTTTACAGATGCTTGGATTGCTGCAAATATTGGCAGTGATCTGCCAGGAAATGAGTGAATCAATTGAAATAAAGCTTATCAAGAACCCCCCTTTGTTCTTCCAGGATTCCTGCTCCTTTCCAAAGGGCTTGCACAGGAGAATGTCCCTGGGGACTTCACCTTATGCCTTAGGAACCATTCAGATGTAACGTTCCTGCTCCTTTCCAAAGGCCTTGCACAGGAGAATGTCCCTGGGGACTTCACCTTATGCCTTAGGAACCATTCAGATGTAACGTTCCTGCTCCTTTCCAAAGGCCTTGCACAGGAGAATGTCCCTGGGGACTTCACCTTATGCCTTAGGAACCATTCAGATGTAACGTTCCTGCTCCTTTCCAAAGGCCTTGCACAGGAGAATGTCCCTGGGGACTTCACCTTATGCCTTAGGAACCATTCAGATGTAACGTTTTGAACCTGCAAAGTTGATTTTTGTTAAGGTTCTTTAGGAGGCATGGGGAAGCTCTTTCAGACTGAGGACCACATTCCCTCAAGGACAACAACCTGGAGGGGCATATGCCACTGTGGAGCAGATCTAGAGGCAAAAAGGGGGTGTGGCCAGAGGCAAAAGTAGGAGCAAGAGATGTAAGTCTTACCTTAGTACAGTAGGTTCCATTCCATCCAGGGATGGGGAACAGGTGGTCCTCCAGATGTTGCTGGACTACAACTCCCATATTCTCTGATCACTGGCCATGTGGACTGGGACTGAGAGTCCAGCAACAGCTAGAGGTTAGATACGGTATATGGCATCAAGTGTAGGGCAAGTGTACAGGCCAAATGGGGAGGTCTAATGGGCTTCATACGACCAGCAGACCAGAGGTTCCCCTATATCAGGGTACAGTACTACACCAGGCCATTGGCCACGCTTGCTAAGGCTGATGGGAGCTGTAGTTCAGCAACAGCTGGAGGACCAGAGGGTTTCCATCCCTGAGTGGAATGTAGCCTACATCTGGTGTTTTGCTTGCATAGTTCCATAATAACCTTTCTGCCTCAGCCTTCCTTCTGCAGTTCCTCTCCACCACCTCTCACCAAGAGCTGAAAGCATTTTATCAACTTTGTGATTTCACTGTTTGATGAAGGGCAGGTTATTTTTGAGATCATCCTCTGCAACTTTTTTCCAATGCAGAAAACAATTTGGAGTGGGTCTTTAACTCTTAGATTCATCCAAATAAATTTATGTATGTTCCCCCCCACACACACACCCTCTCTCTCTGTCTTTTTGGGGAAAGACAGCTGAAAAGCTAAATACCTACTTTCCCCATTTCAACCCCCCTCCCCAATGTCACTGCACCACAACTCCCATCACCAACTGATCTTTGGCCATGATGGCTGGGACTGATGAGAGTTGGAGGGCACCAGGTTGCAGAAGGATGTCATACACCTTATATAGCTTAAGAGCATCCTCAGATCTCTCATCAAAGATCCTTTGATACAGGGGTAGCCAATACGGTGTTCTCTCCAGATGTAGCAGAACCACATCTCCCATCAACCCCCGTCAGCAGGGCCAACAGCAAGGGCTGAGAGGAGCTGTAGTACGACAACATATGGAGGTCACCATGTTGCCAAAGAAATTTGGTGGACAATGACCTGGAATAGGGCCTTTGAGGGGAGGTCCATTCTGTTCCTGCCCCGATAGGTCTTAGGCCAGGGATGGGGAACTTTCAAGATGTGGTTTCACTCCAGCTCCCCTCGGCCCCGGCCAATGAGACCAATGGTCAGAGATAATGGTTCACAAAAATATAAGCAAAGTATTCCATCTTTTTTCTAACTCCCAGCAGACACACAGAATGCACTTACATGCCATCAGCTTATGAGGAGAGCTATTTTTAATACAAATGTCTCTCTTACAACAGGAGAGGTCCAAGCTCTTAAGGAAAGCAACAGGCTGCTAATGAATGGAACGCCTTGAGTGAGGCCCAAACCTCTTTCAGGCTACAGTCCGTCTCTCTCGCTTAGGCATTTCAGAGACGAAAGAGGAAGACGCCACTGAAGCCGCACTTACCAAGGTCACATGGTGTGGCGATCACACAGAGTCCCCGGACGTTTCACCGTCTATTGATCCCTGTGCCACCACTTTATTTCTCGCTGTCACCACCCAGGCCCTACCTGGTACAATACTGAGTCCAGTCAGGGTTAAATTGGAACATAAACTTTTGTTTATTTATTGCAGTTTAACAAGTGTGTGGTTTCATAAACGGTATTGGTCAATTACAATCATGGGGTGCCTATCCAGACCTATAACTTCCGCTACCTGCTCTCACTCACTAAACCACCTGATATTTACTTCCTAGCTCCTAACTGTTTCTGATTCAACTTATTTCACTACACTAACTCAACCTCCCCACAGACTCTATCCCAATTCACTCCCACTCCACCCAACTCCCAACAAACTCCTCCCTTCGCCTCTCCCAAAGCTGGTTTTATGGTCCCTCTGACTCCACCCCCCTGGGTTCTGATTGGGTAACCTGTTTAACTATTTCACCTCCAGCACTCTCATATGTTAACGTCACACATGGTAGTAGTAGCTTGCAGCAAGATCTCAACAGAAGCTGCCATCACTGCTTCTCCTCGCTTCTCCAGCAGCAGGGGCAGGCAGGGCGTCCTTGGGGATGCCACCCCACAGGATTCTGCCACCCAAGGATGCTGCCTCAGTCTGCCTCATGGATGGGCCAGCTCTGATTGGATTAGATGCCCTATTTCAAGAGGTAGCCAACATGTCTCCTTCCAGAAGCTGTGGAGGCCAAGTCCCATCAGCCCAGCCAGTGTGGCCAATAGTCAAGGACTTTGGGAGTTTAAGGCCTTCTTGGTAGTTGCATCCGCCCTGTAGAATGCCCTCCCACCAGATGTCAAAGAGAACAACAACCTTGGAGGTTTTTAAACGGAGATTGGATGGCCATCTGTCATGGATGCTTGAGTTGAGATTCCTGCATTGCAGGGGGTTGGACTAGATGACCCTCGGGGTCCCTTCCAACTCTGCAATTCTATATATAACTTTGGTCTTCCTCTAAACTGCAGCCAGCCTGGATTATAATCTCAGCCATTTTTTTTAAAAAAGGCAATGCAGGAAAATCAAAGAGAGAGGAAATTCTGAGCAACTGTAACCTCGTCAATGTCAAGAGCTGCCCCAAAATTCTCTTTTAAAGCCTTTCAGAGAGAGAGAGAGAGAGAGAGAGAGAGAGAGAGAGAGAGAGAGAGAAGAATGCCAGGCATATTTTGAAAGAAATAAGAACTAACGTTCCTCCATGGAGAGAACCCTCTCAAGGGACTAGAGATGGTTACTCTTCAAAGATCTCTGCTTGCAATACAGCAGGAACTTTGAAGGGAATATTTAGTGGTTTTGGGCATCAAATACCCTTGTGCAATGCAGAGTGAAGCAAGGACATTTTTCCTGAAACCATCCTTTGGTGCAGCTATTTCCCCTCCTTTCCTCTGACAGTGTGGAATATCAAGCAGAGGAGTGACAAAAAATCTCTGTTTTCTATAAAAACCTTAAAAAGAAAAATCCATTTTCCAAGATTAAAGTGGGCAGAGGAGACCAAGTTGTCTGGCTGGTAATTCATCCACGCAGCCGTGGAACAGCTCAACGCCCCCAAATTTCAGTAACCTGGAATAGCTTAGGTCACAACCTTGTATTTTCCTTTTAAATTGTTTTCATTGAAGATTTTCTGGGGTTACAAAAGTACATGCAGCGTCTCTGCTTTCAGTTCATAAGAGTCCTTTCTACAGATCAGTTATATTCAATGTGAAGCTGTGGCGATCACACAAGGTCCCCGGACATTTGACGGTCTATGGATCCCCGTGCCACCACTGTGATTGCTTCCCCGCTGCCACCAACCCGTTTCTCTCAGGTACACACGGAGTCCTGACAGTTGTTAACATTAAATCAAATAAGCAAGTTTATTTTATAAGCATTAACAAGGTTATGGTTTCAGATAATTTTTCTTGTCAGTTTCTTAGTTTTTTTACTGACCTATACCTTCCTAATAATTTCTAACTGATTATTCCAGCTGTCTATCTGACACCTCCTAACAGTTTCTCTCACTCTCTCACCTCAAAACTAGACCAACCCACAGACTTATCCTCCCTCTTCCTTCTCCAACTCCCAACTGACTTCCAAACAACTCTAACTCTAACTCCTCCCCTTGGGTTCCCACTGGCCAATCACTTCACACTCATTTAACCCTTTCCTTATGACCCACCTTGGAGGGCAAACGCCACAGAGGTACTCATGTTACAGCCAGTATAAGTTTGGGGAAGAGGAGAGGCGGGGAGGAGGGGGGAGAAGGGGGGATGCTAGACTTTTGTTCTTTTACATAGTTTATGTATGAGGTTTTTGTGCCACTGTCATGAGAGTAGGTTCTATTTCTATTCATTTATATTTTATCATATGTGGTGGTCTTGTATTAAAGTTAAGGCTTACTGGGAAATGATATACAATGAGATGAAAAGGATGTTTAAAATAATGTTTATTTTTTTATTTAAAAAAACCAGAAGCCTTTCTCTTGGGAATTCTAGGAATAGAACTACCTAAATTGTATAGAAATTTATTCATGTATGCGACTACAGCGGCAAGAATGTTACTTGCTCCAAAATGGAAAGAAGAAGTCCCAGCAAAGGAAGAAGGGATAAAAAAAAAACTTGTGGAATATGCAGAAATGGTGGAAGAATAAGAAATCAAGATAGCAAACTTTTTATAAAAGAATGGAAAGGGTTTATTGAATATTTACAGATAAATTGTAAACAGATAAAAACACTGTCAGGGTTATTGCAATAACCTGCAGCTACATAAGAGTATATATATAAGTAAATGAGTAAGTTAAGTTGGATATGCAGAAGATATTAAAAATAAATTTATGGAACCGCAGAAAGGAAGTCAGGTTTTAAAATGTCAAAATGATTGTAAAATCATTTGTAAAAATCCATCCTCCAGGATGTAACCAATTTGAGCTTTGGCGTTGCTACAGTTTCTTCTCTTTTCAACAGTTCTACTTTGGGTTCTGCTGTTTTCAAATAACGTTTTCCTACAGCCTTTGTCTTTAGTAAGGATTTTAAAACATGGTAGCGATTTTCAATGTTTGCTAAGGCAGAATAGTAACAGATCAAGGTTTCCAAATACAACAAACTGGTGTAAAGAACCCAGATTCACATGCTGCAAAGCCATCCCAATGATCATTTGTTTTGCATTTATTGATCACCACCATCATTCTGCTATTTACTAGGCCTGATTACACTGGTTTCTCATTTTCATCTCCATCAAAACCTTTATAATTCTTTATTGATTCATCTGTTTAGTATATAACGACTACAGAGCTACATGTCATGAATTCTCTTTTACCTTTTTTGTTGCTACTCTTCTCATTGCAACAACGGAGTTGAGAGGGACCTCAAAGGCCACCTGTCCTGTAGCTGCTGAAAAATGCTAAGCCCTGTATTGATACAGTTTTGTCCTGTATTCCAGGTCTTCTCTCTCTCTCTCTCTCTCTCTCTCTCTCTCTCTCAAAACTTAGGGATCATCTCCAAATGCATGTGTTTGAAAGGATGCGTGAAAAGTCATGGGTCTGGGTAGGCAAGCGCAGAAAGATTTACAAATTCACGTGTATGTGTGTGCACACGTGCACGTTTGACAAATTCCAGAGGGGCCATCCTGTTAGGCTGCAATAGATTGTAATGGATTGCTCTGTCTGAAGTCACGTCAGATGGGCGGGGGAATGCCCCCCCAACCGCTCCACCCCACCCTGTCCTGTATTTTGCCAGAACGAAGCTGGCAACCGTAGATCCTATGGGGAAAGTCAGTTAAAGAAAAGTCTCATCCCCGTGGGAATCATCCCAATGAGTGGAGAGTTCCCAGTGTAAAAGGGAAAGGCGCATCACATGAAGGGGGGGGGCAGAGGGCTGCAGTTCCTAACTATACTTACCTGGGAGTGAGGCCCATTAAGTCCAACAATAGGCCTTCCTTCGGATGGCACGCGGCTCTGAAGGCGCATCTTTCCGGCGGGAAATACAAACCAGCCAGCCAGCCAAGTCCCCTCCTGCTCCGGAGTGGCCGTTCCATGAATCCGGCGCGGCGCCCGTTTCCTTTCCCACCCGCGCGCGGCTCGGGGGGCGCTGTGGGTCGCGAGAGGCCTCCCAGGAGCCAGGCGAGAGGAGGAGGCGGTGTCGGAGGCGGCGCTTGGCCGGGGCGGGGCAGCTTGGACGGCGCGCCCGGAGGGGCGCAGGCAGCTCAGACGCGGAGCAGGCGGCGAGCGAGGCGCGGTGGCCAGGGCGCACGGTCGGGGCTGCCCAGGGTGTCCTGCGCGCGGCGGCTGCCCAGAGGGCGCCCCCCTGGCGCCTTCGCTGCTCCTCCTCCTCCTCCTCTCTTCCCCATGAGCCGGGCCGGGGGGCTGGCCGTGCATGTTGCTGCAGCTGCTGGGGAGGCGGCGGCGGCGCCGCGGACGGGTCTGCTGAGCGCTCCGCTCCCCGCGCCCCAGCCGCGAATGTGACCCTGCGCTCGGCTTGTGCGCCTCGGCTCCTGCGCCTCGCCATCCGGCTACTCCCAAGGAAGGAAGGAGGCAGCCAGCCGGCCGGCCGGCCAAGGGTGAGAGAGGCACCGCGGTGGGGAGGTGGGTGAACGGGATGACACGGGACCCTGCGTATCGTGAGAAGAGGCGACGTGGTAGAAAACCTGGGGAGGCGGGAGAGAAGGGGGATCTCTCCTCCGGTACACGTGCAGCCGCGCTTTGCAAGTTGCTCTTGAAGCCGGCCCTCGGAGAAAAAGTGCGTGAGGGGGGAAGGAGAAAGGTGGGGCCAGGGCACGGGCAGTTCACACGTTACACCGGGCACAGCTGTCTCTGCACCGCTACTGGCGTGCGCTTGCCCGGCTCCTGGAAGGTGGACGCGGACTGTACACTCCCGCAACCTTCCGCATGAAGGTCCGGTTCCAACGTTTGCGGGCACGGATCTGTGCGCTCGTTGGATGTAACGTGGGAACATCTCTGGAGAATTTAAAAGGTGGCGTACACGTGCGTATGGGGAATGGTGGGTTTTCTTCCCCCCGCCACCTAACTTTTTTTGTCTGTTTGTTTAACTGGATGAAGAAGACTTGCATAACCTGTGTGGAGTTTTGGGGATCATGATTGAAGTGATTTGGCTCCCGTCCCCCATGGTATCGTGTGTAGACCCACAACCGAGACGCTAGAGATACGCGGGGGGGGGAGGGGCGGTGCCATAAAAGACCCGGCGGTCTGCAGGCAATTTATTGGGACTTCAGTTCCAGGTAGTGCAGAGAAACGTAACTTCCAAGTAAACTGCGGGTGGTAGGATTGCAAGCCTTTCTGTTACAGCCTGGTGCAATATGTACGCGCGCGCGCGTGTGTATGTATGTATGTATCTATCTATCTAAAGTCGCACATGCACATCCCAAACCCCTCAAAATATTTGACGAGGTTGTTCTGCGTTACCGCACTGCATTATTTTGGCTAAACAAAACGGGGGAGTAAGTAAGGGGTGATTCTTTGGAGCTGTTGTTTAGGGGAGTTCAGAACTTACCGGAGAGTTGGGACTCGTTCTTGAGGTTATTACTCACAGGGCATAAGAGAGCAATGTATAAATAATTTGCTGGGCTCAAGAGAGAACTTTGGCTAGCTTGTTTGGAAGGGGGAGATTGTGCTCTTGTTTGTTTGTTTGTTATGGGAGCATTGTTAAACCTTACTCCTAAGGGGAGCCAAATGGGGAAAAGAAGTCTTGGGAGAGGAAGAGGGTTGAGTTCAAGGTGCCTAAGAAAGCTACCTTTTACCAGACCATCTAGCACAGTTACTTGCCAGGATTTCAGACATGGGATTTCTCTGTCTCTCTCTCTCTGCAGCTCTATCTGGAGATGCCAGGGATTGAATCCTGGGACTTTCTGCCTGTGAAACAGATGCTGTGCCGCTGAGCTGAACCTTTCCCCAATAAGCTGTGGGTGGAGGGGATGCCTAGCCCAGCCAGAGAGGCAGAAAACTCTCTCTGCAAAATGTGGTGCATTGACCTCCCTTTCCTGGCTGGGGGAAGGAGGGGGAGGAAGCAGCTAGGTTTGTTCTCCGTGCCTCCTTACTTTCTGTTAATGCTTTATTGGAGAGGTGGATAGAGAATATTATTTGCATCCATAAGCAAACCGAGAACTAATCAGGTGCTGCTGCGCTTGGGGCTGGACTTGACGGTAGAGGCCTGATGCCCCACGCTGCAGAACAAGCAGGAAGCAACCCCCCTTCCATGCTTGGTGTGTTTGTTTGTTTGTTTGTTTGTTTGTTTGTTTGTTTGTTTTGGAAGTATTGCATCTTGCCATGGAGAGGGTGAGAAATTTTCTAGAGCCTAAAACTGCCTAACTGCAACACTGGAATTAAAGGTCAAATAGAAAGAGGGAAAGTATCTGTCGGGCTTTTTTGTTCTTCTCTTCTTGAGGCTGGGGTGGGGGTGGAGGAGACCTGGGAGAGGGGGTATGTGTGCCCCCCCCTCCACCAGCACGTGGGTGCCTTTGTGAGATTAGTGGGGCTAAGCTGTGTGTATGTGTTAGCTGGCTTTGAGCCCAGGTCTAAGTTCCTCTAACTACTACGCTGCGCTACCTCTCTTGCTTTGTACTCGCTAGTATACGACATCAGCATAGTCCTATGCTTGCCTGCTCTGTAGTACTCCAAGGAGAGTGAGTTTAGGACTGCAGCCTGTATCTTGCTGCAGAACCGAAGTCATGGGCATGGAGAGGGAGCCAAAATATGGGTTTTGATTGGGCAGATCTTTGAAGAAACCCCAAAGGGTGCTGCTGCATCTTGTCCTGTTCTCACAGTGGCTATCCAGATTTCTGTAGGAAGCCCCCAAGCACAGGAGCTGTGCACAACTCTCCCTGCTTGCAATTCCAAGCAAATAGCTTTCTGAGGCAGACTGTGTTGGCCGGTGGAGGTAGGACATAGAATCAGGGCTGGTAGCCAGGAACTTGCATATGGACTTTCCTTTCTTTCTGTTCCCTTAGACACAAGGAAGAGGTCAAGATGAAAGAGAGTCAATCAACTCCCTCCTACTTCATGCAGTTTTGGGGGGTGCATTAGTGGCTGTTCTTGCTCTTTGCTAGCTGGGAAATAAGAGAACCCCTGGCTGGTGCAGCTGATCTGAATGCAAGCTTAAAAGCAGGCATAGGCAAACTCCGGCCCCCCAGATGTTTGGGACTACAATTCCCATCATCCCTGACCACTGACCCTGTTAGCTAGGGATGATGGGAATTGTAGTCCCAAACATCTGGAGGGCCAGAGTTTGCCTATGCCTGTGAACTGGCAATACTCCCCCCTCTGCTCTGCGTGGACCAGGGTCCTAAACAGAGGTGAGGAACCTCCAGCCCAGAAGCCAGATGTGGCCCTCCAGACCTCTCTACCTGACCCTTGAAGCTCTGCTCAGGCCACATCCCACCCAGGCCATGCTTTCCCTCCCTGGAATGTAGAATCATAGAATTGTAGCCTTGGAAATGACCCCAGGGGTCATCTAGTCCAACCCTCTGCAATGAAGCCTTTGCAGTTTGGTCATGCTTCCTGACTGCTTGGATGGAGGACAGAGGAGGGTGAGTTTGAAATGGGCTGCTGTGCAAAGGTAAATTGTGTTGCTCCCCACCGACTTTAGCCTCTGATCCTGCCCACCACAGATGTGTGGCCTCCATAAGGGAATGCAAAAAAGTTGGGTCTGAAAAAGGTTGCTGAGCCTGGATCTTCAATATTCTCTGACATCCGGGTCTCGAAGAGCATTTGAGATGCACCTTTTGGACTCATTTATATTCCCTGTGCCAATGTGCAAGCTTTATGGTTGTGCAGAACTCTTTCTTTGCCCCAGGAGGATTCCTCATATTCCAAGATAATAGAAATTTCATGCTGAGCTCAAGAACGGGCTTGAAGAGCGAGAGGCCTGGAGAACTGGGGGGGGGGCTGCCTTTGACAAGTCATGCTTGTTAAGTTGTTGCTGCACAGTTATTGACTTGCATTTATAACCCTACCTTCTTCCAAGGAGCACGAGTTGATGTACGTGGTTCCCTTCACCCCCATTTTATCCTCACAACAACCCTGTGAAGTAGGCTAGACTGAGATACAGCAACTGGCTTCAGGGCCAGGTGAGGATTGCATAGAATTGTAGAGGTGGAAGGGACTCATCTAGTCCTGGGTCTCCCAAACTTGGGTCTTCAGCTGTTGTTGGACTACAATTCCCATCATCCCTAGCTTGGTCAGGGATGATAGGAACTGTAGTCCAAAAACAGCTGGAGACCCAGGTTTGGGAAACCCTGATGAAGTCCAACTCCCTGCAATGCAGGAATATGCAGCTGTCCCATACGGGGATCGAACCTGCAACCTTGGCATTATCAGTACCACGCTCTAACCAACTGAGCTATCCAGGCTCTGGAACCCTGGTCTCCCCCTGGTCCTGGACACGCTACACACTCCGGCTCTTGATGCACAGTGTTTATATGCAAAGAACTCGGCAAAGCTCACTTGGTCCACAGCTGCGGCAGATTGACAGCTCTGATCCCTCCCCCCGCCCCCTTAGCCCAGATGGAACTGACATGCTATTGATCTTTGCAGCGGTGGTGGCGGGGCAGGGGGAGTGGGGGCTTAAATGCAAAGCTTCATTATTAGGACCACAGTGCTGCGGCTTCTCTAGAGAGAGATAGAGAATTAGCTCCATAGCAGACGGGCAGTCTGGAGCGGAGACTCTGGGTGGGGGATTAGGCTGGATATAGGGCAGTCAGGGAAGAGGGGGGGAGGGGCAGAGGGCTGCATCCAGCATTAGGGGTGATTGATAGGGGGTTGAATGATGGGGGAGATCTGCTGGGGGTGTCTGCATGCCAGCCGCTGGAGAAAGATGGCAGATGAGACTGAGATGATGGGATAGAGAATTGGAGGGGGGTAGGTGTCACCCAGAGGGGATTAAGAGTGGGGCGGGGTGGAGGGATGTTGATGCAACACACACTGTTTATGTGCTGTGGTGGGGAGAGTGAGATCATTGTTCATTTGCCTATCCCAGTTTCGGCACTGATCTGAGCAGCCACTTACAGAGAAATCTCACACTGCTTACATGCTGTGGGTTGTAGCAGTGGCGTAGCGTGGGGGGCCGGCCGCACCGGGCGCAACATCTGGGGGGGCGCACTCACAGCTCTCTGCCCCTACCTGGCTCACGGGTTAGGGGGCGCAAATTACTTGCCTTGCCCCGGGTGCTGACAACCCACGCTACGCCACTGGGTTGTAGTCAGCCAGCTTCTACTCAGCTGAAATAAATGGGCCCACGTTAGCCACAACCGTTAATTTTGGGCAGAAATTGACTATGACCTCATAGTCCCCTGCCCCAGAATCCCAGGAACTGCAGTTTGCTAAGGGGCCGAGAGTTGTAGCTCTCTGTGAGGGGTGAACTACAGTTCCCAGAATTATTTGGGAGGCATGTGTTTTAAATCTATGTTATGTATGCAGGATTATTGGTGGAGGAGGAGATATCCTTCTGCCAGCCTCTTCTGTCCCTCGGGGCTCTGTTTAGCCTTGGAGGTGTGTGTGTGTGTGAAAGGGGTGCATAGGAGCCCCCAGGGTCCGATGCTAAAGTGAAGGATGGGTCTGGCGTATTCCATTTGCAGAGCTTGCATTGGAGGTGGGAAGTTGGGCTGGAAGAGAGCAGAGCTTTTTGGCAGGCGAGGAACCCTTTGCAGCTGGATCTGTTTATTATTGCTTAGTAAGTGGGTGGCGCTTGCCTCATCTCCACCCTTAAAAAAGAAGCCGTGACTTCTCCGCACAAGCTCTCTTATTTACACTTGTTTATCCGGGGGATAACAGGATTTCCTCTGTGTTGAACTGATGCACTTATTACACTGGCAGTCTTGTCAAGCTGCAGTGAAGGGCCGGACCTATGAAAATCCGGGTGGTGGCGTAAGGTGCCCTTGCCATGCCCATCTGTGTCTGCAGTCATTTATTTTCCTGATGAAGATCGGAGGGATGCTTCTTTTGAAAACAAATAAATAAAATCCACAAAGCAAGGGAAGAAGGATGCAGCTTCAAATACATGCTTACGTTCTTGGGTTAATGGAAGAGATCCAATGCAGAGGTTAAAGGTAAAGGGACCCCTGACCATTAGGTCCAGTCGTGGCCGACTCTGGGGTTGCGGCGCTCATCTCACTTTATTGGCCGAGGGAGCCGGCATACAGCTTCTGGGTCATGTGGCCAGCATGACTAAGCCGCTTTTGGCAAACCAGAGCAGCGCACGGAAACACCGTTTACCTTCCCGCTGGAGTGGTACCTATTTATCTACTTGCACTTTTTTGGCATGCTTTTGAACTGCTAGGTTGGCAGGAGCAGGGACCGAGCAACGAGAGCTCACCCCGTCGCGGGGATTCGAACCGCCGACCTTCTGATCGGCAAGTCCTAGGCTCTGAGGTTTAACCCACAGTGCCACCCGCGTCCCTTAATGCAGAGGTTATCTTGCTACAAAATCTAGTAATCCCTCAGTGATTTTTTTTTGTTAACCATTCTTTATTAAATCTATTTTCTTGCCTGAAGGAAACGGGGGTGGCCAACAGCAAGCAATGAAACATCTTTAAAACAATTCCAAATACAGACACAGACCTTTTAAGGGCCAGGGGTCCACTTTTGAGCCCCAGGCCTGAGGTCTTCCCACTCCTGTTGTAAATGGAGCAAAGCCAGCAATCAGACTGCTAGCACATTTGCAAAGCTAAGCAGACTGGCCCTCATGGCCTCTGACTCAGGAATCCATTCCCTAATATGAGAGGTGTGGGCAAAAGATTGCTTGCTTGGTGGTGATGAGAGCTACATGCTCAGAGGCACTCTCTATCATCTGTGTATTTCCAGAGAGGTGAGCCCTTGCTTTCAAAGCAGGTTTCCACAATGAGATTTGGCTGAAACAAAAGTGTTGCTCTACATCTGTGCTCCTATGCAATGATGGAGATGTTGGCAGGACACTTGACTGTTCATGCAGAAGGTCTCAGTTTCAATCCTCAGCATCTCCAGTTTAAAAAGGACCAGGTAACTGGTGATAGGAAAGACCTGTGCCCAAGACCCTGGAGATTTCATGCTACTGGGCTAGGTGGACCAATAGTCTGACCTGATAGTCTAATCTGATAAAGCAAGGCACTATGACCCAGAGCAGGAATAAGGGAACCCAGTGCCTTCTGGGGGCTGTTGGACTCCCACTTCCAGCATGGCCAGAGGCAGGATGAGTTGCAGTCCAGCAACATCTGGAGGCCTGCAAGTTTCTCCATCCCTCCATGGGGACCAAGCATGGTGTCTTGTTATTGTTGGGAGTCAAGCAACAACCCTTGCAATAAGTTACCTGAACCAGTGGGCTAGGAGGGTGATAAGGCAGAAGGGCAACCTGTTCTTCCTGCTCTCTCTTAGTAACTGCTTGTTGATAAAGTAGATCACGTCCTTTCAGGCTTTGCCTTCCTCCTGCTTCTTCTCCAAGTTCAGCCAGTAGCAGCATGTGCTAGTCTTAAATTCTGGGCTGCCTCTTGGTCATATTGTCAAACTTAGAATGGCTTTGTTCTCCATGCATAATAAACTTTTAAGTTGTATTGGTCCTTCCGACAAGCGGCCTTACCAGACTATTTCTCTCTGCACACCCCTGCAATGTATTTACCAAACTTCCAACAGTTATGAACCACCAATCGGACTGCAGCCCACCTTCCTATCTTTGGTGCTTGCCAGTCTGCTCCTCCCTTTTGGAGGGAGTCCAGGGCAATCGGGGAAGATTGTTAAACTGACAGATAGGCTGCTACCAAAGCTGCAGGGCAGGGGTGGAACTAGATGCAGACTACCCTTGGTCTTTGTTAAGCTCCCCCCCCCCCATTTGCTTTGTAGATCGGATGTGACTTGCTAGCCCTTATGATTTCAGAGATAGATTTGAATATGCAATAGCTGAAAATAAGGAGAAAGCCTGCAGTAGCCTTCAGTGGTTGAGTGACTTACCTATCCTTGGCCACAGTACCATCTATCCAACTAGGATTCAGATCGAGCCCTTCCATCTTCTAAAAATAAATATTTTACTCCACCTCTCCATGTCCCCGAACAGGGTCATAATTCCTCTTAGCAGCCGAAGTGTAGAGCTTTCTCTCTCTTGTGCAGCATTGTGCAGACTAAGAGGAAACCATCGTGGCAGTTCTGCATGCAAAGCACATTGCCATTATTAATTATTGCTCTGCAGCCACGTATCTTCGTCCGCCTGATCGCCGCTCAGCTGTCATTTGTTCCGTTATCAGTCAATGCAGCTTATTCCTTGGATCTGGCAGGGAAAGATTGGGCAGAAATCTGACTCGGCAGCAACTCTGTGGCACGTGGCAGGGTCTGCTTTTGCTTCTGGAGCTGCAGCAGGGAAGAGAAATCTGCTTCAAGTGGCAGAGTTAGGTTTTTGCAGTAGCTCTGCAGAGGTGATTCTAGGTCTTTGAGTCCCTGGGTGGGTAGAATATTGATGGTGCTACGAGGAACTATAGAAAAGAACTGAATTTGCCCCAGTCAGTCTGGAAGATTTGAGCAACCTGATCTGGCACCTGAAACACTTCTGTGTCACCCAGGGCTTGGGAACTTATTTCAGCTGGAGGGCCAACTTAAAACTTTCCAAGGGCCACATTCCATTGGCCCATCTAGTCCAGCATCCTGACTGGGTGCTTAATGCAGTCCTCCATGCCATCATAAAACATCAGACATTAAAAACTTCCTGATACAGGGCTGCTTTCATATGTCTTCTAAAAGTTGTGTCGTTTCTCATCTCCTTGACATCTGATGGGAGGGTGTTACATGGGTGCCGCTACTGCTAAGGCCATGTACTTGGTTCCCTATAACCTCACTTCTTGCAGTGAGGGAACATCCAGAAGGCCCTTGGAGCTGGACCTCAGTGTCTGGGCTGAATGATAGGGGTGGAGATGCTCCTTCAGGTATACTGGGCCGAGGCCATTTAGGGCTTTAAAGATCAGCACCAACACTTTGAATTGTGCTTGGAAATGTACTGAGAACCAATGTAGATCTTTTAGGACCGGTGTTATATGGTCCCGGCGGTCGCTCCCAGTCACCAGTCTAGATGTTGCATTCTGGATTAGTTGTAGTTTCCGAGTCAGCTTCGAAGGTAGCCACATTTGATTGCCTGGCATGGGAAATGGAGAAAAGCAAATGCACAAATCTCTGGCTTCTGCTTGGCTCAGATGTAGCCATTTGCACAAAATCACTTCTGTTACTCTGCCTCCTCCTGCCTTTGGGTGTGCAACCCTCAGAAAGTTGCACACAATAAGATGCAACCCTCAGCTGAAATAGCCTCTGAACCAGCCCAGTCTGGTCTATTTTCATGGGGCAAAGCTGTACAGTGTCTTGGGCAGAGAAGGTGTTTCCTGTCAGCTGTTACTACCCAACCTTTTCAATGGGGGAGGCAGTTTCACCCCAGCTCGCTCTGCCAGTTGTCTCCTTTATGGCTTAAAGGGGATTTTCTACCCTGCCCAGCCCTATCTCAGTGGAAAGAGGAAATGAAATACAACTTGAGGCTGACTCTGAGTGGTTATCCATGCTGTGTGATCTCTCGGGAAACAGACTTGTCCTAGAATAGCTCAATCACATGGGGGGTACATGACATGAATAAAATATCCAGAAAAATGAAGGAGAAACCTCTTGGAAAGAGTGAGCTGCCTTGAAACCCTCGCTCATTACTTGTTTGGGCAACACTGAAGCAAAACAACTAGCGCAGAATAATTGCACACACGGAGCCAAAGGCAGTGGGGGAGGGGGGAATTGCAAGTTCTGATCATCTGACGTTTGCTCTAAAAGGCTGTTTATCACATCTCTTTCAAACATCTTTGCCGATTGGAATTGCTTCTCCGCACGGCTTTCCATGAATCAATGCATTGTTTGATGCGCTGAGTACTGTACAAATTTTCTCCTTTATTTAAAAGTTAAATATACCTGCTTGGGTCATTGGTATGGCTTGCTGGGTACAGCTTAGGCTGAGAACATTAAAGAGAGTGAGGAGAACCCTGCTGGGTCAGACCAAAGGCCTGTCTTGTGGGGGGAGAGACCTTAGGTCCCAGGGACCAAATGCAGCACCTGAAACCCCGCCCCCGGGCCCTTGGGATTTCCCCCCATTTCACACCCCTGACTAGCCTTGCTTCACACCCTCCTTGGGTGTTTTTGCATGGCTGGAATTGAACTCTTATAATGCTCATCTGCTTGCCTGGATGGCGGCTAGAGAGAGAGGTGTGAAGAAATTAGCCAACTGTACAAACTAACATTTACATGCATTACACTGCCCAGTTCTGTCTCTGGCACCACCCATCACTGGCAAGTACCCCATCCACCCAAGATGGTTGCCCAGAAGACAGTGAAGCTCTCTGGCAAAAAATTGTTCCCCATCCCTGGGCTACACCCACACTATACCTTCAAAGCACATTCTTTCCCTCAAAGAATTCTGGGAATTGTAGTTTATCTCAAAAGAGCAGGTGGCCCAGCTGTGTGCCTCGGTCTGGACGCTTTAGTTCTTTTGACCACATATTGGGTGCTCACTTTTCTGAATGCTGCTTGGTTCAATAATAGCTTAGTAGTAGCAGTAACTTTATAACTTATACGGTGCCCATCCAACTGGGTAGCCCCAGCCACTCTGGGCAACTTCCAACATAATATAAACATGGAGCAAAATATCAAAGATTAAAAACCTCCCTATACAGGACTTTCTTCAGACGTCTTCTAAAAGTCAGATAGTTGTTTATTTCCTTGACATCTGACAGGAGGGTGTTCCACAGGACAGCACCAATACTGAGAAGGCCCTCTGCCTGTAACTTTGCTTCTCACCCTGAGGGAACTGCCACAAGGCCCACAGAACAGTTAATAACAACCCATTATTATTATTATACAAATATTAATAACAATACATTATTAGTTAGTTATTGATTATAGTTTCATTTGTGAACTGCTTGCTGCGAAGCCTCTCAAGGCGATTTCAACAGTCAGAAAAATCATTCATAAAACAACTGGATATCTATAAAAAATGGTTTCAAACCCAGTGCCAATACTGTGATCTATACAATAACAAGCAAAGCAGGTCAACGTTCTAGCCTGCTCAGGAATTACCGTGGTACCTCAGGTTAAGTACTTAATTCATTCCGGAGGTCCGTTCTTAACCTGAAAATGTTCTTAACCTGAAGCACCACTTTAGCTAATGGGGCCTCCCACTGCTGCCGCGCCGCCGCCACGCGATTTCTGTTCTCATCCTGAAGCAAAGTTCTTAACCCGAGGTACTATTTCTGGGTTAGCGGAGCCTGTAACCTGAAGCGTATGTAACCTGAAGCGTATGTAACCCGAGGTACCACTGTATTATTTGGTATGAGGGAAGCATTCTATCATGTTAGCCCCACCTGGAAATAGACCATAACGTAACATTCTTCTTTGTATCTGCTCACCTTCTTTGGTTTCAGGCAGGAAAAATGACCCCCTTCCCAACTGTGGCCCTCCTCCTCCTCTTCTTTGTGGTGGGCTATGGATCGTCGGAGAATTCCAGTACCTCCAGAGGGTGCGGCCTGGACCTTTTCCCTCAATATGTCTACCTGTGTGACCTGGATGCCATCTGGGGGATCGTCGTGGAGGCGGTGGCCGGAGCTGGAGTCTTGACGACGCTGCTCCTCATGCTGATCTTGCTGGCAAGGTTGCCCTTCATCAAGGAAAAAGAGAAGAAGAGCCCCTTAGGGGTCCACTTCCTCTTCCTCTTTGGGACCCTGGGCCTCTTCGGGTTGGCCTTCGCCTTCATCATCCAGGAGGATGAGACCATCTGCTCAGTCCGCCGTTTTGCCTGGGGGGTCCTCTTTGCGCTCTGCTTCTCGTGTTTGCTTGTCCAAGCCTGGAGGCTACGGAAACTCGTCCGGCATGGCAAGAGCCCGTCCGGGTGGCAGCTGGCCGGCGTCGCCGTCTGCTTTGCACTGGTCCAAGTCATTATCGCAGCAGAGTGGATGATACTGACAGTCGTGCGGGACGGGAAACAGGCCTGCCGCTACGAGCCGATGGATTTCGCGATGGCTTCCATCTACGTTATGTTTCTGATGGTGCTGGCCCTGGGCTTTTCTTTCTTCACAGTGTGCGGGAAGTTTAAGAAATGGAAGAAGAACGGCGTGTGCCTCATTCTAACCAGCTTTTTCTCAATCCTCCTTTGGGTTGCTTGGCTGACTATGTACCTCTATGGTAATAATGAACTGAGGAGAAGAGACCAATGGAGTGACCCCACTCTGGCAATAGCACTGGTGTCTAGTGGTTGGGTCTTCGTGATCTTCCACGCTATCCCGGAGGTTCACTGCTCCATCCTCCCATCCCAGCAGGAAAACACACCTAATTATTTTGATACTTCGCAACCACGGATGCGGGAGACTGCTTTTGAGGACGACCTGCAGCTTCCGCGGAGCTACATGGAAAACAAAGCCTTTTCAATGGATGAGCATAATGCAGGTAAGATGCTTAAACCACAATGTGTTCTTTGCAGGGCAGGGATGGGTCTCCCGCAGCCTTCGAAATTGTTGTAGGGACTACAGTTCCCATCATCCCTGCCCATCGGCTGTGCTGTCTAGGACTGAGGGAGAGTTGGAGTCCAGCAACATTTGGATGGCTACAGGTTACCCATCCCATATTTAGGGCATTATAATAAAGATGTATTTGGCAGGCGGGAACGCATTCTGTAGAAAGGAAATTGTGGTGGCAAGTTTTGAGGTGGTGAGAGGCCTATTTGACCACATGCTCCAAATGTCTCCATAGTTGCCTTTGGAGGAGATCTAAGGGATGTTGCAGATCCACTAGAACTTACATTTTTGTAGTTAAATGGGCAGTGGGTGCATAATATTTATAGTTCACATGAAACGGCATCTAGTTGGGTGAGACAATTCTGCCGGTTGCCGCTGGTGTGGCTGGTCCTGGTGTGTTAGAATGACAAGCAATGTTGGAAACTCTGATATATAAGCTAGGCGGCAAATGGCTCCGTAAACCAAGGTTGCCGTCGGCAAAATGGATTATCTAGTTGCCATTTGGGGGCAAGGTGGCTCTAAAGTCTTTATTTTTCAAATGATGGACTGACTGTGATTGATTAAACATCTGACTAGTTCAGATGACAACCTTGAGCTAGGTTAAGAACTTTGAGAACTCGGAGAAGAAAAGTCACTTGATCCAGGGACAGCCCACATATATATTGGCCTATTCCGACCTCCTTTTCTTAATGGTGACTGCTCCTGCTCAGGCTGCACAGAAAAAGCAATTTGGTTCCAGAAACTCATTCCGATTGTGCAGATGAAATATAACTGATGGAATTCTACAGGATGGGGTAGGAGTGTGTGAAAACAGTCCAGATCCCAGCTGGTGGAGATGTCAGGTGCCATCCTGGCACCCAGGCACCTTCGCTTTGTCACAAGTGGTTGAAAGCCAGGTGCAAAATGCGCCTGGCGCCTGGCTAATTTCGAACATGGCTTTTGAGGTCAGGTGACCAGAATTGTGCAACATATTCCAAATGCAGTCACATCATAGCATATTTTGTGGGTTTTTATGCTTCCTTATAGTATAACACTTTCCCCCTCCTCAGATTCTGTGATCAAGTTACCGTATACGCTACAGCTAGGATAGCTTGCCTTAGGCTCTGTGCTACTGACTTTTGAGAGGCTAAATGCTTCCGGATGTTGTTTCTGAGCTGTAAGGTGGCAAGAGCAACCAGCTCTGGTGTGGGGTTCAATATTCTAACAAGGTAGGGAAAGAAAAGGAAACATTTGTGATTGGTTAGGAGCACATCCTTGCATTGGAGAAGATCGTGCAGGTCAGGTTGTTACAGAATAAATGGATCCCTGCTGTACATACAGCAGGCAGAGAAGTTTTGAAGGATGTGCATTGTTCAGGCTGTAATAAGAACATCAGCAGGGCCTTGCTGGGTCAGGCCAAGAGTCCAGCATCCTGGGGCCCTTCCAGATGTACCGTTAGCGGCACTATGACTGTTTGGGATCCCCCCCCCCCGCATTACATCAATTTATCACTATTCCGGAATACTGCAGTCATCAACCCAGTTTTTCTTCTATCACAGAAAAATGCAACCTTTGTGAAAGACCTGGAATATGTTCTGCAATATGTCCATTGTGAGGAAGGTGCCTTGTGCCATTTCCCACATTTTGTCCGGCATTTGGGGTGTGCTTTAAGCAGCTTCTGTTTCGTGCCGTTTCTAAGAGGATTGGACCAATTCGTGGAGGATAAGCCTATCAATGGCTACTATGCATGAAGACTATACTCCACGGTTGAAGGCAGTAATGCTATTGAATACCAGTCGCTGTGAACCGCAGGAAGGGCGACTCCTCTCATCCTCGGCTCCTGCTTGCGGGTTTCCCAGACGCATCTGGGCAACAGGGTAACAGGATGCTGGACCAGATGAGTAATTGGCCTGGGCCAGCAGGCCCTTCTTATGTTCTTACATTCCCCCTCGTGCTTTTTTGACAAGGGGTTATCCATAGCTAAGACCCAAACAGTGAACTCAAGAAGTTCCTGCAGCCTAACCTCAGAAATCCTGCAAATGCGCTATCGATACCCTGTTTTGCCCACTTGAAACTCCCAGCATTTGCCGGTTGAATGAACAAGAGAATGGAAGTGACGTGGCTGCAGCCACAAAACGTTTCTCTGTGTTGCAAACTCTTGATAAATAAGGTAGGCGGCAAATGGCTCCATAAACCAAGGTTGCAGTCGCCAAAATGAAATGTCCAGTTGCCATTTCTGAGCAAGACAGCTCTAGAGAGTCTTATTTTTTTCCAAATGATGGACTGACTGCGATTGATTATCAGTTAAACATCTGTCTAGTTCAGATGACACCCTTGAGCTAGGTTAAGAACATGAGGAACTTAAAGAAGAAAAGTTACTTTATCCAGGGAGAGTCCACATGTATATTGGCCTGTTTCTACAGGAAGTGGTATTAGTGTGTGAGGGCAGAGCCAATGACCCCCAGGTATGCACCACCAGATGATGGAGATGCCAGGCACCATCCTGGCACCCGGGCATCTTCACTTGGTCACAAGTGGCCGATAGCCAGGTGCAAAATTTGCCTGGCGCCTGGCTAATTTCAAACACTGTTTCTAATCTGAACACATCCTGTCATTGGTGTGTATAAGGAAAAAAGCACCACCATCCTCCGAAAACCCCCACAGTGGTGTGTATCTGTTGGTGTGGACAACATGCTACAAATTTTCTCCCATAAACATTGGAGTGGCCAGCAGCCATTTTGTTCTAAACAAAGCATCTGCAGGAGCCACCCAGATGATTCTGGGATGTGATTCTTACTTATGAGGAGTACTGTAAGAGACTCCTTCTTTACAGTTGTGCAATGTTGGCAGGCATGTGTCTTAGGGGTAGAAATGTTCTGTACATCTTGTGCAGCCCCCAGCACTCAGTTTGGATGCTGATGTAATAGTCATAAAGCATGGGGCCATTTGCTTGCAGAGCATTGTGCTGTACCACTGAGCTGCGTCTGGCTTCTTGTGTCACCTTTCCGACACTTGGGTTGGGGACGGAGTCTGCAACGGAGCAATCTTTTTGAGAGCTGAGCGCCACTCAGGCCTGCAGCGACCGCCCCAGATTGCCAAGGATGACAGCCATGTAATTCAGCTTAAAGGGACGAGGCTAATCAACCAGGAGCCTGTTCCCGCTGTGAAAAGATTATCCTGTCAGGCGCAGGAGAGAGACACACACGCAGTAATCCAGGCATACCCTCCATCCCATCTGCTCGGACATGAAGGATGTAGTGGTAGCAACAGTTTTGTCCAAACAGAGACAGCTTGGCAGCTTCCTAATGATAATAATAATAATAATAATAATAATAATAATAATAATTTATTTATACCCTGCCCATCTGGCTGGGTTTCCCCAGCCACTTTGGGCGGCTTCCAACAAAGTACAGTGGTACCTCTGGTTACAGACGCTTCAGGTTACTGACTCCGCTAACCCAGAAATAGTACCTCAGATTAAGAACTTTGCTTCAGGATGAGAACAGAAATTGTGCGGCGGCGGCACAGCGGCAGTGGGAGGCCCCATTAGCTAAAGTGGTACCTCAGGTTAAGAACAGTTTCAGGTTAAGAACAGACCTCCAGAACGAATTAAGTTCTTAACCTGAGGTACCACTGTATTAAAATACTGTGGTCTGTTAAACATTAAAAGCTTTCCTAAAGAGGGCTGCCTTCAGATGTCTTCTAAAAATCTGGTAGTTGTTGTTCTCTTTGACATCTGGTGGGAGGGCGTTCCACAGGGCGGGTGCCACTACCGAGAAGGCCCTCTGCCTGGTTCCCTGTAACTTGGAGTTCCTAGGGCATTCTCTCCAATCATCCCTGTTGCTCCAATCATCCCTCCTCTGTGTTGCCCCTGTAGAGTTCTGCAGGGAGGAGGATGGACAAAAGTAGGCTCTAGCCCTGCCTGCCATTGGTTCTGGCTCCCCCTACTGTTGGTCTTCCAACAGTCCACCCCTACCACCCACTTCCGAGCAGTGAGAAATTTCAGGGTTACAGTGCTCATCCTGGGTTTGGTTTCCCTTAGAATTAGGTTACTAGAGCCTTGTTATTTTTGTGATTGTTTTGGTGGTGGTCCCTGTGATGCCTAACCTGTGTTTCTCCCTATGAGAATGGACTTCAGCTCCTCTTAGTCCCACACAGCATGGCCAGTACTTAGGGATGATTGGGGTTGTAGTACAATAACCCCTAGAAAGCCACATCAACTATCTAAAAACAAAGTGTGTCTTTTCTTTTCCTTGAAATGATTGGTGACATAAAAAACAGCCTTATAAGTTGTTTTCAGCTGTGTTTAATGTGTTTTAATGTGGTAACCTATCTTGGGATCCGTCTAGTTCAGTATTGTCTACACGGTCTGTCAGCAGCTCGGTGGTTTGAGGCAAGGGCATTCTTCAGCTGTTTAGTATGCGAGTAACCAGCCACTGCCAATTTAAATCTTTGTTTCCTCAGCACAGCTCTGAATTTGGAGTGCTCCATGTCAAAATGTTTGTAGTGAGATGACAGGCGAGTTTTGAAAGCTTTTGAAGATACTGGCTTGTTGGAGCTGGTTTTTCCACACCCCAGATCCCATGAGAGACTGCTGATTTTGTCACATGGCTGAATTCTGGTTCATTTGGAAGCTGACTTTCATTGGAAGGTGGTTCATTTGGAAGCCTTGGCTTTACTTTTTTTCCATCGTCTTTGAATTCTTACTACGTAGAAACAAATGAGAACTTAGCACTCCTCCTTAACATATTGGATTGTAGAGATATAGCACCTTGGGAAGGGGTGCAGCTCAATGGTAGAACATCTGCATTGTATGCAGAAGGCGCCAGGTGGAGTCTCACCCTGGCAGCTCCACGTAGGGCTCGGAGATGGACCATCAGTGCCGACAATACAGACCTAGGTGGACCAGTGGTCTGACTCAGTATCATGAAGGCCCATAGCTGAGTGGTAGAGCATTTGCTTTGCATTTGGAAGGTCCCAGGTTCAATCCCCGGCTCCTCCAGTTTGAGAAGAACTGTGTCTGAAACCCTGGAGAACCAGTGCTAGTCAGTGATGCTCTGGGATGTGGAACCTCAGGTCCTGGGGTCAGACATGGCCTTCCAGGCCTCTCTATCTGGACATCAGGGACCAGTGTTCAAAATTAGTCAGGCGCCAGGCGCATTTTGCACCTGGCTATCGGCCACTGGCGACCAAGTGAAGTTGCCTGAGTGCCAGGATGAGACCTGGCATCTCCACCATCTGAAGGTGCATGCCTGGGGAATCAATGGAACTGGACTGTTTCCACACACTGATACCACATTCTCTTAATATGATAAAGCTATCTGAACAAACTCCAAAAACAGCAAAAGCAACGTTTCATCAAATATTAAATTGATCTTCCATAAATGACCATGTTACACCTCAGGGAAAGCTTTCCTAGGCAGAAATGTGTTCAGTAGGCACCAGACTATCCATAACAGGTTTAAGAGGGCAGTGAAGGAGGAGAGGTTGTCGCCATGTGCAGAAATGAAATAGGGGGGTGACCAAATAAAAACCAGAAGTTCAGGGTGTCTGTGGTGTCTCAAATAAAAGCAATCCTCTTTATTCAATAGCCAATGGTCCAGCAAGAGAGGATTTATATTTCTAGTGTAAGAGGCTGCTGGGATTTCTTCTGGGGTGTAATTTTTGCCCAGATGCAGAAGAGGTGAACCATGGGCTTGCTGCCCAACACCTTCTGATGTGCCTAGCAGTGAAGTATGCAGTCCTTGGCTGTCCATTATTTTAATGTCTTTTGGCTGTCCAATTAACTTTGTCCTTTGATACAGAAGTAACACAAAATTCTAGCTAATAAGGAACAACTGAAAATTGGTCACACTGCTGGAACCAACCACATTACAGGTCACTACCATCAAGTAGCCAATCAGATTACAAATGGGCACCCACTGGCAGAATTCCATGGAAGATTAATCGCTGTTCACCTGCACTGAACCCATCAGTGGGTAGATTTAAATGTGCACTACCGCTGCCTGGAGTGTCTGTCCTCTGCCCCCTTTGTTGTTTTTGCCTCAGATTAACATGGAAAGGAAAGCCTCTCCCCAACATCTGCCTAAATCTGAATATTTGTGATTCTTTCATGTCAGTCAATATTTTCACCATCTGCATTAAAATTTGCAGATTGCAGCAAGCTTGCTAGATGTTATTTCACAAAGGCGATATAATAATTACGTATATAGAATATATTAGAAGCTTCCCAATGGAATGGGATATGGGAAACCAAATATTGCCTGACCTCCCACCTTTTTTGCTATGAGCAAAATTGAGAGCTCCTCCTTTTCTAAAACATCTGTAATACTATATACATTCATCTAGGCATGACAGCACAGTAGCGTTTCATGCACTTGTGTCAGCAAAGTGGGAAAATATTTGCTCTCTGTTGTCCCAGAAGCAGTGGAGGCTGGTCCATTAGAGGGAATGAAGTTCTGCCCCACCAGCCTCAACCTCTCTCTAGCCATCCTCCAACTGCCTACCTCCTCCGTGTTGCCCTTGTAGAGTTCAGCAGGGAGGAGGATGGACAAAAGTAGGCTCTAGCCCTGTCTGCCATTGGTTCTGGCTCCCCCTACTGTTGGTCTTCCAACAGTCCACCCTACCAGTCCCAATGGGCGCCAGCCATCACTATTAGTCAGAAGACAAGAGTCTATCTAATGGGCTTAAGTAGATTTAGGTGGGTAGATTTCAGTGAAACATTAGGAAGAACTTCTCTTGAGCAGATATTAAAAAATGGTGTAGATTGGGAGAAATGCACAATAAAATGTTAATGAATTTTTATTAGGATTTTTTTCTTTTTTAAAAAAGAAACTGCAAATACTTTCACAATGTTTTGAATTGCTTTGACTCTTTTCTGTAGAGTTTAATTCATCAGCTTTTTATTTCATTGTGGTGTAACTTTATCAGCTTTGTAGCTTTCTGAACTGGTACTTTATAAGAGAGATAAATCGATATGAAAAACCTCATGAAATGAAAAGTAAACAATTGTTTTTGGGGGACGGCTGGACAGCAAGCTGATGTAGAAATGTGAAGAGCTAAATTTAAGATTGGAAAAATGAGAAACTGAGAGAAACTGAAATCACTAGATTTTCCCATCTCTAGTTGCCATCTATGAAGTTTAGGAATAAGGTTTTCCTGTTATTCTTATTACATTATTATTATTATTATTATTATTATTATTATTATACATTTGAAGTGCATTCAGTGCATCTTTAAAGCACACCTTTCCCCAAAGCATCCTGGGAACTGTAGTTTACCCCTCACAGACCCCAAGCAAACTACAGATCCCATGATTCTTTGGGGGACATCTTGTGCTTTATATGTGCTTTGGATGCGCTTCAAATATATGGCATGGATAGGATATGCTCTCTGTTCAATACTCAAAGGTAGTATTATTCCCTTCCTTTCCGAGGTTTAGGATGTGAGTGCAGGTGATCCTTAGGTAATCAAAACAGTAGTAAAGAGGGAAGGTATCAGCAGGTTTCTGGGAGGGAGCAGAGATCCCAAAGGTTTGCAGAGGTGCATAAAATCTTTAGAGTTGGGGAAAATAAGGCAAGAGTGTAGTGGAGCCCAGAAATGGACCAATGAAGACTGGGCATGGTCAGTGATCACAGAACATTGACTGGTTGCTGGAAGGTGACATGTGTGGAAAACCTGGCAAGGATTGAGATAGAATGGAGTTGGCTGGAATCCTCGATGGGGAGCACTTTACGCTGCAACACTAGGTTGCACCTACCATTTGCACCCACAGCGGCCATTAGGATGTCAACCTGCTCGCAGACATCCCAGAGGCATCTGGTGGGCCAGTAAGGGAAGCAGGATACAGTTCCTTTATATAAATATATATTTCCAGAATGCAAACATCTTTCTTTTACCTGTCTTTTCTTTCTCCCCACCCCAAAATATACCACACACAGCTTTGCGGACTGCAGGATTTCGCAACGGCAGCCTGGGTAGCCGTCCCGGCGCCCCCTTTAGAAGCAACGTCTACCAGCCCACTGAGATGGCAGTTGTCCTGAATGGTGGGACTGTAAGTATCAAAATGTGACTCTAGAAGATGCTGCCTTTTAGGGTGAATGCCCAACCTCTGGTTTCAACTCAGAACTTTATTCAATTGGATGCTTACGCATATTTGGGGAGGCAGGATAGACTGGGGACATGAACGGTTCAAATAATAAGTATTGCATGCTGTCCTTCAGAAGATGACTTAAATTCCAAATTTTCCTGACATTGTTGGGCTGTTTAAGCTTTTGCTGCTAAGATTGTTCTTTTCAGGATTGGTCCAAACAATGCCATCCGCCCCCCCCCTTCAATGAGTTATATCTCAATGTCCACCGTTAACAGCAATTCAGGTGTCTGGTTTTTTATTTTTAAAAATTGCAACAGACATCTGGGTTTTGTTTCCTTTTTGAAAAGCCAGCACTTTCCCTACAAAGGCCCTCTTTCGCTGAGGACATTGCCACCTTTCCTTATGATAGTTCCACACACACACACACATACACACGTGCCTGTACTGAGCTCCTGATAGAAACACACTGCTCCAAACAGAAGCCCGCACAAGAGAGTTCGCTTAAACGGGTCTGTGTGGCCTTGGGACGCGAGCTGCTCTCTTAATCCGCAGCCAGGTCACTGCGAGAGTGGCTTACGGAGAGATCTGGAGCCAAACAGCCTCCTTACATCTCATTTGCATTGTGTGTGTTTAAGTGCGCCCAAGAAACTCCATAGGCCGCTTTTCTGTGTGCTCACTCTCTCCGGCTTGCTGGTGAAAGGAAAACGCTCATCCCCCCCACCCACTTTTTTAAAAAATGTCCATGCCTACATACATGCTGCTTAAAAGGCTACTCATGAGCCAGCTTCTGCTCCATGCAAGTTGGGCTGTTTTCTTTTATTATCATTGGGCGTTTTTGCTGATACCATACTGCAGATTTACACACAATCTTTTTTTATTCTTTTTGAAATGCACAAATATTATCATCAGTTTGTAAGGTCTGTTCCCCAGCCTGCTGCCAGCCCTGTTCACTCGGCGAGAGGTGGGGGGGGGGGAGTGGAGAGACACTGTTGGACAGAGCCCTGGGAGCCAGATTGCCCCTGTGAGGATGTAACCAGTTGGAGGGGGAGCTCAAGAGCGGCTCTCTGCAGCTAATACTGCTCTGAGCTAATGCCATTCCGAGCTGCAATAAGCTGCCCTCTCCCTCCCTCCCCAAGCCACAATTTAGTTGATTATACTGGCTGCAACCTGGCTTTTGATCGCTTGGTCTGAAAGAGGCAGTTTGCTTTTGTGGCCTTTCCCTAGGAGTCAACGTTAGATTTAGAAATATCCGCTAAGTGCCATGATTGAGGCTGAGATTTGCACACCACAAGACTAAAATCTAGTGGGGGGTTCAGTTTATTCACTCAATATTCATCACCCACAAGAAATATTTTTTAAAGTTGAATTTCTTCCCCTGCTCGTTTGTAGGTGCCCGTGCTTTGGGCAATGGAAGCTGGTCCAATACAATGAACGGGAGTCAGCCACACTTACCTCACTCAGCTCCCATCTGTCTGCCTTCTTACATACAACCAGTCCAGCTGGTGCCCCTTGCTATCGCCTTCCTCCTCTTGTCTCAGATTTGCCCTTGTAGGAGGATGGGGACCAAGCTAGGACGAGTCTGCTATTAGCTCTAGCGCCACCTACTGTTGGCTTCCTTGCCTTCTGGCCTACCTGTCCCAGTGGGTACAAGCCAATACAAGCTTTGGCCCAGCTCACTGAAGTAGTCAGCTGGAGTCTGGCCTGTACCATTTCCAGGCTGCATGACTGAAAGCTATCATGTCTGAGGGGAAGACTAGTCTAGAACCCTTCTTCTTGGGAGACATCATAATTTGGTGGTCCCGAATTCATTCCCTGAAATATTCTCCAGAAGGGATGGGGGGAAGGGCTGGAGATCCCAGAAGCTAGAGTTTGGTGTTTTTGTCCTTCAGTAGTAGAATGCTGCTTCATAATGTTCATAAAGAAAAGGATGAAGGACCTGGGTATCCAGCCCAGAGGTTGTCCACCTCGCTGACAGCTAGGTCTTCACAGAGCATGTTACAAAAACCCCTCGAGTTGTCTCCAAGTGAGCCCTATTCAGAGCAGGCCAGCTGAAAGTCGCGGACCAGCAGTGCTCATGCCCACTAATTCCAACTCTCGACTACGACTTAACATTGGCTACAGCCCTTAGCATACTGACTGACCATGGTGTTAATTTGGGATGGCTCTGTGTGCTTTTGTGTATATCATGCAGCCTGTCTTAAGTGATTTCTTAATGGTCTAGAATGCTTAGTTATGGCTTTATTATCCTTATTTCCAGATTCCAACTGCTCCACCAAGTTACACTGGAAGACACCTTTGGTGAAAAAGCTTATAGGCTGTAGAGGATGAGAGAGAGAGAGACAGATTTTATTTCCTGGCAGTGTGCGTTGTTTTATTTTTTTCTGAGGGAAGAGTGAATAATCCTAGCACAGGACACCAGCAGTGCGGGAGGAGGGGACCCATCCACGGAGCATGGGAGATCCTAGACTGGATAGCTTGTTGTTGTTTTAAAAATAAAAATAAAAATGTGAGCACCGTTTGAATTGATAAGCTAACCACAAAAGCAAAACCTCTGCAGTGAAATATAAGCTAAAACTAAGTTTAAAAATAGACGTAGGCGCACTCTTCCAAAAATAAAAACGGGAGAAAGGGGACACAGTGTTCAGAAATGGAAGGCAACTCTCTGCTGCAACCAGAACGCAAGGCAAATATGGCCTTTGTCCGGCCATCCAAGTTTTGAGATGAAGAGGATAGAACAAAAAAGTCCTTAATTCAGATTGCCACTGCGCTCAGCCCGGCAGGCTTTCTGACAACCTAACTGGCCATCTTGGAAAGGAGAGAGTGGTCATAGGGTCAAAAAATAAAATTATATCCATCTAGAATAGTGTTTCCTGGCCATCCCAGGCCCTTTTTAGAGGTCATTTCTCACTCCAAAATGAAGGAAAGTACCACTGTGTATATACTGGGTTTCTAAGGCCAGCCGTACAAGGGTGAGGAACCAACTTTGTTATTTTAGAAAGTGCAGGCTGGTCCATGGCGGCTGGCCTGCCACTCTTCCCCCCGGAAGCACCCCAGCAACCTTCCTGCAGAAAGGGGGTGGGGCTGTGTTTGCTCCGCCTCTTTTGCACACGGCCATGTCGAAGGCAGCACTTGCTATTAAATCGTGTTGTGCAGAAGGGGTTGGGAGAGAGAGGGCAGGCCAAGGCTATTGTGGCTCATAAGTGTGTCCAAGAAATGGAACCAGACACACAGGAAATCTAGGAAAGTTGAGGCGCCCCTTGGGCAGGGTTCACTAAAAAACATTGGATTCCCCCATCACTCTCCTCCCAACTCCAGTTTAGCACTGGAGTCTCATTGACTGCAATGGGTTGTTCATTTCCTTGTATGCTTTTTTTTTTTACAGAGGATTTTATTCCTTTGTGTGTTTTCTAATGGGATTATTTTCATGTGGGGGTTGGGAACGAAGTGTGTGGTTGTTTCCCCACCCCGTTTCACCAGAGGGTCCCATGTGCCTGCCTGCCTTTTCACATTTTTATGGTTTTAATGATGTTCGCCAGAGCATCCCTTCATTTGTTTAGCATCGAACGCATATTGGGCATGTGAACAGCCATCACATCCTCCAGTCAAGCCAGCATTGTGCCCTGCTTTCCTGCAGAAAAAAAAGCAATTGAGGTTTGCTTGTGTTTTTTTTTCTAAACACACACACACACACACATTACATGAAGTTGCAAAGTATGCGGAAGGATGGAATTCTTTTGCATCTGTTCTCATTAATATATATCTATTTTCAAATGGTGAATATAAATGATAATGTAACAAAATAAAGACCACATAACAGAGTGGCTTTGCAAGGCTGTATCCTGCAAAGGAAAGAAGACAGGTTTTTTAAATTTTTACTTTGGGAAATGTCCCTGGTTTCTTTACTATAAGCCTGATCTTGTTAATTTCGGCCTAGTTCTCATTGAGGTCACCAACTCGTCGTTTGGGTAGTACCACTTCAGACTTAACAACCGGTTTTTAACAACAGTTTTCTGGCAGAGGGTGGGTGGCCACAAATCAGGGATGTTGGAGGTGTTTGGAATAGATCAGGTGGTTTGGATTCAGTGACATCTGGAGCACTCTTCCAATGCTTGCAAGGAGCTGGAGGCTCATTTGATTGAAAACTCTTCTATGCAATGGACATTCCTTGCCTGCAGAAAGCCAGCAAGTTGGGGAAAACCCTGCCATGCTATGTTTCTATATGCAGGGGTTTCTATTCATTTGTGATTAGGAGAACTCCACCCTAGATCTGGCACTGCTCTTAGATTCTCAGGTGGTGGTGTTAAGCAGAAGTAATTTTCTTCTGCTCTGCCTGGTGTGCCAGCACCACCCGTTCTTGGAAAAGATGGAAGCTGGCCCTGGTTACACCTGTGTTTGGCATAGGTTGATTGAGGTTGAATCCTGACAAGACAGAAGTACTGTTTTTGGGGGACAGGAGGCGGGCAGGTGTGGAGGATTCCCTGGTCCTGAATGGGGTAACTGTGCCCCTGAAGGACCAGGTGCGCAGCCTGGGAGTCATTTTGGACTCACAGCTGTCCATGGAGGCACAGGTCAAATCTGTGTCCAGGGCAGCTGTGTACCAGCTCCATCTGGTACGTAGGCTGAGACCCTATCTGCCTGCGGACTGTCTCGCCAGAGTGGTGCATGCTCTGGTTATCTCCCGCTTGGATTACTGCAATGCGCTCTACGTGGGGCTACCTTTGAAGGTGACTCGGAAACTACAACTAATCCAGAACGCGGCAGCTAGACTGGTGACTGGGGGCGGCCGCCGAGACCATATAACACCGGTCTTGAAAGACCTACATTGGCTCCCAGTACGTTTCCGAGCACAATTCAAAGTGTTGGTGCTGACCTTTAAAGCCCTAAACGGCCTCGGTCCAGTATACCTGAAGGAGCGTCTCCACCCCCATCATTCTGCCCGGACGCTGAGGTCTAGCGCTGAGGGCCTTCTGGCGGTTCCCTCATTGCGAGAAGCAAAGCTACAGGGAACCAGGCAGAGGGCCTTCTCGGTAGTGGCGCCCGCCCTGTGGAATGCCCTTCCAGCAGATGTCAAAGAGATAAACAACTACCTGACATTCAGAAGACATCTTAAGGCAGCCCTGTTCAGGGAAGTTTTTAACGTGTGATATTTTACTGCATTTTTGGTTTTTATGGAAGCCGCCCAGAGTGGCTGGGGAGGCCCAGCCAGATGGGCGGGGTATAAATAATAAATTATTATTATTATTATTATTATTATTATTATTATTATTATTATTATAGCAAGGCTGGAGTACTGTTCCACGCTGTCTGTGGGGCTGTCCTTGGAGAGTGATCAAAAGGTGTCGGTGGTTCAAAACACAGCAGCTGTGGAAGCCAACCTGAGGGGTCATTTTCTTTTGTTCTTGTACCAGCTTGAAGCTTCTGGAGAACCACTGGCAGTGAAAAAAGATAATCCCAGGTTGGATGGGGGAAAGTAGTAAGCATTTTCCTGTGTTAGAATCTGGGCACAATCCATTACATCTAAAGTCCAATTAGGGTGAGGGCAGGGTGGATGACTTCTATAGCTGCAGGTTCCAGATTTTTATGTCCCCACTCCTGTGAGTCAACCCACCTGTCAGTCACCAGACCTCAGATGATTGGCAGGAGGGTTTATCCCACTCATCAAAAAAATTCCATTGACACCACTGCTAAAATGAAGCTTTCCCTCTCCTCCGTTTTAGCAGAAATTTCAATAGAAGCTGCTTGGTACTATTGGAGCAAGGTTCGTTCCCCTCGCCTGTCAGCTCATGGGCTGTGGGAGCGTAGCTTGCTCCACAAAGGGAGCAATCGGGAGCTCATTTCAAGCTCCCGGTTGTTCCTGTGTAGTCATGTAACTCATCAGCTGTCCACCAAGCAGCCATGATTCATGAGGAACAGTCTCGCGGGCAAAATTGGGAACACTGCCATGTCAAATCTGACCTGTGGGCCAGAAGTTCCCAATCTCTGGCTTAGGACCAAGACACCTTAAGGCAAGGGTAGCTAAACATCAGGGATGATGGTATTGTTTTGGTCCAACATCATCCCTAGGGCCCCACGTTCATTACCCCTTTCTTAGGAAGAGAAGGCCCTTAAACCTTACCTGAGCTCATTTGTCCAAGGTTTGGATGATGGGACCAAAGGAAAGGGCCTTCTCTGTGGTAGCACCCAGACGACTGAGTCTTCTTCTCAAGTTTCGCCTCATCCATTCACTCAAGCTCTCCTACTATGAGGTGGAAAGACTTTTTTTTTTTATTTAGGAAAGCATTGGACTTTTATATTTTGATCTCTCTCAGTCTTCCTGCTCTGTTGTTTTGTGGGGAGTGGGAAATTGATGCTGTTCTTGCTCTTGTATTCATGATTTGATTGTATTATTTGAACGCCTCTTTTCTGTATCATCATTGTTGTTTAAGATCATGTCTGCCACCTCGAGCTGCTCCCGTTGGAAGCAAAGGGCGAGGCATAAAGCCCCAAAATAGACACATGAATTAAGATGTTCTACCTGCAGTCTGAAATAGTACCTTCACCTCAATGACAACTAGGCCTTTAATGTCCATGAGTAGCCTCATTGACCCTGGCTGGTCTATTTAGTAGCAAAAGGGGTACAAGATCAGGATTTTTGTGATACACACTTATATATTCTAAAAGAAAGTATACATTGCCATTCTTGCCATGATTATCTTACCAAGTCCTGTCCCCCCATCCCCCGGACTAGGTAATAGCAATAACTTTTTTGTTGTGCACAAACAGTTGCTTTATGTGCTCTCAACAGAAAAGAACCACACACGGTGAATGCATTCAGAAAATGTATAAATATTAGTGTTGCATTTTATTGAGATTTGAACAGGTTGGGTCTCATTTTATCACTATATAAAATCTTAGCTGGTGCTTTCATGTGTGGGTTTTATTTTAAGGGAAATGGGAAAAGTGCAGTTTGAAAAATGGACTTTTCTTAAACTTCTATTATACAAAAACACACACATAAGATGCACATGGCATAAATGGCAAAACAATTTTCTTTTTCCCAGCTGAGTGTTGACATATTTTTGGAAGCGATTGGGTTGGTGGTGTTTCTTTTTTTAATTATATGGGGGTGGGGGGCTGACTTTAAAGAAAAAAATACTTTCAAGGAGTGTAATTTAAGATGTTCAATGTTTGTTTGTTTGTTTTTTAGACAAGAAGGGATTTAGCAATCCTGCTTCCCCTTAAGTCAATGGCAGTTTGGGATCTTAAAGACAGGGCTGGATCCTGCAAACACAGGACTTCCCTTAACCACTCATGTCAACCCGAGCCTTGCTTCATAGTGGTGGGAGGTGTGCAGATTAAACCTTAATAAAATAAAATAAAATAAAATAAAATAAAATAAAATAAATAAAATAAGGGATTGATTCATTTTCCCAGCAAGTTAGTTTTGGAATGAATTTATATTTTTGTCAGTCTGTAACTTGTGATGTCAGATTCTGCCACCCCCCCCAAAAAAAGAAAACCATTTGTTGATTTTTTAAAAAGGGGCACTTTTATGTTAAGTTATATTTTTGTTAATGTAACGAAGTTGTTTATACTTTTGCCTTTTGAGGAAAGTGATTACGAATGTAAAGCATCTGTAACTCCACAACAGTAAGCACAACTACTTGGGGGGTGGGATTTGGTTTCACTGTAACTCACTCTAGGAAGCGTAAAAGCTACTATGTTCTCCATTGTTGCCAGTCAATAATGCCACTCAAATGGGGTGGGAGGAATATATGTGTATATATATTTTAGGATGCAACCCTATGCACACTTTCCTGAGAGTAAACCCCATTGAATACCATGAAACCTAAGTTTGAGTAGCTATGGCAGAATTGTGTTCTATAAGGCACCTTAGACTGTTGTTGACATGCTGGTTTTTGAGATGAGCTGTGTGGCACCCCCATAAGCTGGAAGAAAAGTGCAATCCATTAAGCAACTACACCAGGGCTCACTATCCTTTTTTGGACCAGGGGTGACATTTTGCATTTTGAGAGATTGCGGGGGGTGCCTTTCACAAACGGACTGCCAACGGGGTGTGTGCGACACAACACAACATGGTTGTCGTGGAAGGCATGGCATCACACAGAATTAGAGAGTACAATCAGGGCGAAGCTTTTCCCGTGGCTGTATTTCCATAGGAGAAGAGGCTTGTTCTGTTGAATTTCTTCCTGGAAAACAAGGGAGAAGCAGGGAAAGTGCATTAAAGAGGAGAGGGAAGGAGCAGCTCTTTAGGACCGCAGGGATTCCAATTGCCTGGTGTCCAAGCGGCTCTGACTTCGCCCATTGGCTAAGAACACTGGCAGGTGAGAGGAGCCAGGCTGGCTCATTTCACAGAAATGATTGAGAGCTGGTGAACCTTGCACTGCACTGTGCAAAGGATTGCGTCCTCCAGTTGCAAACAGCCTGCACCTATTTGAAGACTAGCAAAACTGTACCCATTGGCTTCGGTTGAGCAGCTCTGGTGGGTGAATACATAGAATTTGGGGCATGTGCCCCATCCAGAGCCCCATGAAATTTTGGGGTTGAAGCCATTGACTTGGAGTGGCTCTGGTGAGGGCACACGTTAGCCCTGAGCTGTAGATGAATGCTGGCGGCCAACCTGAGTGCACCACCCAGATTAAGGGCTCTTCTGCTATACACCAGCCCTTTTTACACCCCGTGCAAGGAAGATCCAGAGGTTGGGAGGTAGTTTCCACTCCAGCATCTCTTTTCGAGATGGTGGGGAAGGTTTCAAGGGGCACAGATGCCCTTGTCAAAGGATCCCGTGTCTTGCAGGATGCAGTCCTAGATAAACAAGGTGTGTTAAAATTCTAGCTTTAACTGCTAGGCAATGGCATCGTTCTTGGCTTAACTCTGCTTGAGGCTTCTGTTCTAACCAAAGGCAGTACAACTGGAAGCACATGTAGCTTTTATTTAAAAGAGAACAGATTGGACTACTCTTGCCACCTTACCAGATTACACAGCAGGTGCTTTTATTAACTGATGAGAGCCAAGTCTCATTTTTTTTGATAATATATATATTTATTAAATGTATTAATGTGCATTTTTTATAATGTCCCTTTTCCCACTCTGCTGACCGTTGCATACTGTTTAATCTTGTACATCTTTGGAAAGGTTTTCAAGACAATCAAATGTGTACCATAATGACTGTACATAAAAATACGAAATTTAAAACGAAAACAAAACAAATAAAGTTGTAAAGCATGGGCAAAGACATTTTATTTTCAAAATGCTGTTCTTAACAAAACAAAACAAAAATAAAGGCTTTACTATTTACTTACAATGTGGTGGTCATTTTGGTTTTGTCCTTCGAAAACGCGAAGGGTTGACATTTTTGTAACGTTCAAAGAGGCAGCGTCCCGTTCCATTGGCGCAGGTGTTAATGGGGTTCTGGCTAGATCTCTCGAGGGGCTTCCAGTGACTTCTCAGCTGCTCATGCCATTTGGAACAGGGTGGTAGCGCCACAGCAGCAACAGCCAACATGGTGCCTTCTGCATGTTGCGGATTACAACTCCCATCAGTGTGATCAGGGGTGATGGGAGTTGTAGTCCAACACCTGGGACAATGGCAGCCTCTTAATGTGGCAGTTTGGGGAGGGAATGCTTCCTTGGATTGCTTGCATAATTTTATTGATTAGTTGCCCGGATGGGGATTATTCTGACTTGGGGTGGAAAGCCTGTGAGCCCCTCCAGCTGCTGTACTGCAATCCCATCCTTCTGGGCCATCGGCTGCGCTAACTGGGCTATGGTACGTCCAACATCCCCATCCTCTAGTATGGTCTCCTGTCTCCAATCACAAGTGGGGATAGAAGCAACCACTCTGATCTAGCTGGGTTTCTCCCCTTACATAAACACTGATGTGTTTGGATGGCGCATGAGCCACCTCGTGACTGTTTATGCCACTACCTCAATCGGAACATCAGCCAGTGCCTGCATCTCCCTGGTCCACCTGATTTACAGCCTTCATTCAAACCAGAATACTTAGAACGAACCAATCTTCAATCACACTGAAGTTGATGGGACCAAGATCAGGTTAAAGGACTGTGGCATTGAGGTCGGCTGTAAATCAGGCTGTCTTACACAGTGATCTTCTTTGAAAAGTGCCGGAGGGATTTTAGCCCCCAAGCTGACCCCAAACACCATTTGGTTACAGTGGAAAACACTTTGCTGAGCCCTGCTCCCTTAATCAGCAGCTGATGGTGACGATTTGGGGCTTTTAAATTAGTATGAAAAGTAGTATCACTGCAGAGCTAAATCACGCGTGGATGCCCAGCTGATCTGCACCATTTGTGGATTCTCATCTGTTAAGACTGGAAGGGTTTGATTTTCTTCCTCTTTCTCTGTGACCGTGGTGACTTCTGGCTCCGGCAAGATTTCCACCACTGCCTGTTTTGAGCGAACTGGGCTGGGCTGTACTGAGTCTTCCAGCTTGGTTCCCACTACAAGCAAAAGGATTTTTTAAAATGCAGAACTTTGTCTCAAACTCCAGACTGGTTATAATAGATGTGTCGACAGAGTGTCAAGACTAGGGCCCAGCAGATCTTCTGCCTTCAGATTCCCCACAAAAGTTGCTATGTACACATATTTAAAGCACTCAACGTCTGTGGTAGAGCACTGGTAGATCAGTTGAACATCTTGGGTCCCCTAAAAAAAGGTCAACAACTTTGACCTGAACCCCCCAAAAGGGGGTAGATCACTGCCCGTTTTTAACTCTGTGAGTAGATCGTGATGTCTTGGAACTTGGCCACCCCTGCCCTAAAGAATCCCGGGAACTGTAGGTTACCTCTCACATTCTTTACGGAGGAAGGAAATAAACGTCACAGCAACATTTATATTAAGGACTTGTGTGGTCTATTATTTTAGGGGACAAGAGAAGCATCAATAAAAACCATTTCTTGTGCATTGCAACTCTAAACAAAAAAATAAATGTTAATTCATGTGATTCAAGAGCAGTGCACCAGCTGGGCAGCTCCATCAGACAAAAGGGCCACAGTTGGTCTTGCCTGCCAGAGTCAACAATGGTAAATGAACAAAAGCCCTGTATCATAATTGCAAATCAGAAGCCCAGCCTCCTACTCGCATTTGCATGGCCTGGGAGGGTTGCGGTGGAAAAGACTAGAAGCCTAGGCCGAAGAATGGGCTGGTTCATTCAAGCCGATGTGTGAAATACCTCCCTTTTCAAAAATGCCGCCTACTTCGTCCTGTCCCTGGTCTAGCAACCCTGTCTCCCTTCCCACCCAGGCTTTAGCATCTAAACCAGGGATGAACCAGCTTCCACCCAAGGTCCACATTTCCATCAGAGCAACTTTCTGAGGGCCGCATGTCAGCAGTAGGTGAGGCCAGGGGAAAAGTGGGCAGAGCAACGGATGTCTTTCCACACCCACCTGCGGGCCTCTCTGCATCCTCCATCAAGACAAGCGAGGCATTATGGGAGTTCAAGGGCAGGGTCCAGCCAGCCAAAACACTCAAGAGTGCAGAACAGGGCCAGGGAAGGGTGTGGCCTTGGCAGGGAAGTCCTGAGGGCCTGATCCAGAGGCCTGGAGGGCAGTGTTAGAAACTCAGTATAATCTAATCGCCAAATGGCACCTTAAACCTGGGCTATGGTGGCCACAACAGTGTGTCTAGGCACCACCCCCCCGCCCGTGGGCTTTATTATTATTGTTATTATTCATTTCATTTCTATACCAATTTCTATTTTAGAGGAAAAATCTCAAACTGGTTAACAACACATTAAAACATCAAATAAAACAATCCAGAATAAAACAAATCCAAGCTTCAATGAAAAAACTTCAGATCCTTCGCTAAGTGACATTTGCTTTCCCCATATTTATTTACCTACTTAATTTATATAGCTGCCCTATAGCAGAAGAGCTCTAAGACGCCAGGGTGGTGTAGTGGTTAGAGTGTCAAACTAGGACCTGGGAGATCAGGGTTCAAATCCCTACTCAGTCATGAATCTCACTGGGTGACCTTGGACCAGTCGCAGCCTCGTAACCTACCTCACAGTGTCGTCATAGGGGTTAACTGTGGAGTGGGGTGAACCATGCACTCCTTGGAGAAAAAGGTGGGATATAAATGCAATGAATAGGCTCTTCTACTTACCTGCTTGAGGGGCCAGCCAGGTGGAGATGTCAGTCGCGAACCTGGCATCCAGAGATCTCCACATGGTCACAGTTGGGCCCGCGCCAGCAGGACTCCCCGCTACATGTCCACATCTGTAAGTGTGTGTGTACATGTGCAGTGCAACCCTCTAGCAGTATTGAAACATGACCATTTCAAGGAACATCGAGGCTAAAATACAGGCTGTCAACCTCAACATCCCTTTTAAAGCAGGTCATGAATGCAAGTACTGATTGCAATAGTCATGTTTTATATCAGGGGGTCCTCCAGATGCTATTGGACTCCAACTCCCATCAGCCTCAGCCAGGATGGAAAAGGGTAGGATATAAATGCAAGTAATCTATGCAGGTTTGCTCAGAAATTAGTATTAACTGGGGGGATTCCATTCCCCCTTTCTCCATCCCCAGTCTCACAACACCCACCTACTTTGGGGTTTCCCACACACCCACTCAAACTTAGGGGTTCTTTCCCCAATATATTTGTTGTACTTTTGCAAACCTTAGGGTTCCCTGTAGACACCTCCCTCTTGCGCATGGGGTGTTGTTGTTTTGGCTATATAAAAGGAATGGCACTTGCAGCCTGAACGTTGGAAATAGAAGGAACTCCCAGGTCAGTGTACACGATTGCAGCTTGAATCAAAACAATCATGGAAAGACAACAATATCATACGCAAGTCAAGGTTTACTTCAACACTACCTCAACTTTTAGAAAAAGCCAAGGAAGGGGGTAAGGGATGGGAGAACTTATCCAATGCAAACATTTGAAACAAATAGTGAATGGGAATTTGCACAGGCAGCAGTAGAACAACCTTGCAAAGGAACGCAACTTCCTTTTTAGAAAGGCAACTGAGCACAGGGGCTCAGGGTAAAAGAGATATAGAATCCGACAGTCGCTCCAGCTGATTAATGAAATGCCCAAAACAGCATCAGCCTGAAACAGGAGCTGCTGCCTGTCTAGATGGAACAAGAGAGTCTGGTCTGAAAAGTCACCCAGATTCCTTTAGCTATGCAATGCTGCTGCTGGGAAAGTCTCCACAGTCTGCATTGATAATGTTCATTCAGTTCATGTGATATTGGGGAAACTATTGATGCCCCCCACCCCGCCCCAGGATGGGTGAATCTGTCCATTTCTGTTTCTTTCTGTTTCTCATTTTTCCAGCCTTAAATTCAGTTCTCCAGCTTTCCACGTTAGTTTGCTTTTTTTAAGTCCCCATGAAAATTCATCAATGTCTTACTGCATATTTATCCTAACAGATATTCTGACTAAGAAACGTATTTTTTTGCTGTATATCCTCACACACAAAAGTTCAAACAAATGCAAGCATAGGAGCAGGTTTGTCACTGCTCTATGCAGAGAACAAATGAATCCAGAATTCAATCAAATAGATAAGATCCAATAATAAGGAATCTCTTTTTTAAACCATCCCCAGATGAGCAGCTGAAATGAGAACAGGCCCTAAGAGCCCTATGTAATGATAAGGGAGTAACTAAACCTTAATTATAAAGCCAAGATGTTCCCCAAAAGTATTCAGAAATCTCAGAGGCATGTGTCTGTGCACAGGAAGCATCCAATAGCAAGGGAATGACTAGCAATGCTTTCTGGAAACTCATAAATTGACTGGCAATGGTATACCCTTGGCTGACTGAACAATAATCTCTGGAATGAGAACAGGCAGTGTGCAGTGGCTCACTCTAGACATCACGCCAAATCATGGTTAAAGAAGCTTAACTGTGTTTTGGCACAATCAAGAGAACAACATACTTTGGTAAAGCAAACCAAAATCAGAAACCAGTGCTTTGAAGGGTTTCAAGGGTTCGTTCTAACTGCAGTAGGATGCAATGTCTGAACTGATAAACCATTGTTTACAACCTTTGGTAGGCTAGAGTGGGGAGCCTTGGCCAGACAGAAATGAAAACCAGACAACTGGGTCTATACAATTGTTTCCATAATGGTCTGAATGCTCATGATTTGAGTTCTAAAACAGCAGTTAGCACAATGTACAGTCTAGTGCAGAATCTAGGCGAAGTCATGGATGAAAATGGTTGTTACAAGAGGGAGTTGGGGATGCTCATATAGCATCTTAGAATAGGAGTGCTCTTCGGGCAGATTATCAGTGGCTTCATTTAAAACACATGCACACAACCTGACACTTCTAAAATTTCCATCCTATGGAAAGCTGCTCAGCTCCCCCTTTAGCTACTGGTTATAAAGTCTCAGACTGTTAGACATGCAATCCCCATGCAAAAATAGAATTGTGAACACCTTAGAGTACCAGCCTGGTTGATGACTAGAGCAATTACAGAAAAACAACTGCAGCCTGGAGAAAATCAGGAAACTGCCAAATACCAAGTGAGAGTTGATCCAACTATCTCAATATTGTCTACTACACCAACTGGCAGCAGAGTTTTGTGCAGTATTTTCCTCCAGTCCTGCTTGGAGATGCCAGGGATTCAGCCAAGGACCTTCCGCACACAAGGCATGTTCGTTGCAACTTTACAAATGGTTCATTAGACTACAAAACAGTTGGCATCAGTTCAGTCTCGGGGCATGGCCCCCCATAAACCTAGTGCCAGCCCCAATGCCAGCCTTTCCATGACAATTTTTGGTGGGTGGGAGGTTCTAATAGTGTGAGTTGCCCTATCTCCAGCCTCAAACCATGCAAAGCAGAGCATGGATGGGAAGCCTAAGGCCCTCGAAATGCAGCTGTACTCCAACTCTCTCCCATCATCCTCAGCCAGCGTGAGTAATAGTCAGGGTTGTGGTCTGGAGTGCCACAAGATTCCCATCTTTAGCCTACAGACCAGTGTTCATCACCTGAATGAGAATAATGCAACATGCAAAGCGAAGGAATATAGCTCCAGACAGACCTCTGCACTGACTGGTAAATACATCTGCAAACTAGTCAGAAGGAGCCAGTATTGCAGTCACCGAGATCATTAATGCGGCTCCATTAGTGTATACAGCTTTAGCAGGAAGTTTGATCCAGCTGACCCAAAGCATCCCCTTTCATTCTACCCACCATCGTGACTGCTGTTTCCTTTCTGATTTTCCGAAAGCAAAATAATCCTGCAGTGGGTTTGGCATTTCAAAGACTCCCCGGTGGTGGGTGTGGACTACGGCATCAGGATCTGCCTCCCTGGGGTCGCATGACTCCTGCCACCACATTCTCAGCTGTCACTGCCACGATGAAGTGTTCCAACCATCCCTGGCATTTGGAAAGCACTCGATGCAAACGCCGCATGCTCCTCGAACTTGCAGTGCTGTGCTGTGCTGTGCTTTTGTTTGGAAAGCAGTTCAAGATTTCTGTGAAATCCACAAAACGGTGCTTGTATACCTCAAGTATTTATAACCTACCCTTTCTCTGTGTCAGGGGTGAGGAACCTCTGATGTTGCTGGACTCCAGCTCCCATCAGCCCCAGCCAGCATAGCCAGGGATGATGGGAGTTGTAGTGCAATAATATATGGCGGGCCACAGGTAATATAAGCAAACTGTAAAATAAAATCATAAAGCAACAGAGCCCCATATCGGAATAAATAAGAGGTAGCTAAAGTCCAAAGGGACGCGGGTGGCGCTGTGGGTTAAACCACAGAGCCTAGGACTTGCCGATCAGAAGGTCGGCGGTTCAAATCCCCGCAACGGGGTGAGCTCCCGTTGCTCGGTCCCTGCTCCTGCCAACCTAGCAGTTCAAGAGCACGTCAAGTGCAAGTAGATAAATAGGTACCGCTCCGGTGGGAAGGTAAATGGCGTTTCCGTGCGCTGCTCTGGTTTGCCAGAAGCGGCTTAGTCATGCTGGCCACATGACCCGGAAGCTGTACGCCGGCTCCCTCGGCCAGTAAAGTGAGATGAGTGCCGCAACCCCAGAGTCGGTCATGACTGTACCTAATGGTCAGGGGTCCCTTTACTAGCTAAAGTTCAAACGGCAACAGGAGTGCAGATGAAAAAACTAAACCCTTAAAAAATGTCTGGGCAAATAAACAAGGACCTTGCGCTAAAATGATAACAATGCTAGTGCCGGTCATACTAACAGGAGGGCCTGTCAGGAGGAGTCAAGCGTAGATCAGCAGTAAAAACATGGTGTCAGTGAACTCTTTATGCAAAGCAACCAAATCAGTGCAGGCCTAGAAATCCCAGCAACTATTCCCAATAGGTCTTGCTGCAATGAGGCAATTGTGAGGACTGAAGACCCCCCAGCTTCTCACAGCTTCCTAAGTCCCCTCCTCTCCAGGGTTTTTTCCAAGACTGCGTCTGCGCACAAACAATCTCTGATTTGCTCATTTCAATTCTCTGTGTGCTCTAGGAGACAGACAGGAGAGGGAGACTTCCTGGATTCTTCAAAAACCTGTCTCTCTGTCTCCTAGCCCCACTCCCCTCCAGCCACCTCTTCTGCCTCTGAGCTTGGACGGCTCTCTGCCTCAACCTTTTCCTGCTCACCAAACCCCATTGCCTCTTCAGCTTCTGACATCTCCTCTTCCTCCCCCACCTCCTCCAGAGGCTGCTGTTTTCAAAATACCAATGGGGCTTTAATTTTATTAGTGCAACACTGAAAGGAGGAGGAGGTGTAGAAAGGCATCTCCCCATTTCTTTGAGAATCATCTTATTTATTTCATACACACTTTGACCAAATGTATTTGGAATAATAACTGTCATCCTTTGAGATTCTTCTCGCAATCACTTGGCAAGACCGAAGGCTAGAGAATTTGATAGCCCTTCCTCTTTGGGGTTTATCACATGGCAACAAAATTGTTTGTTCAAACATTTTGCCCCAAACAAAGCCACATTTGTATTTTGAAAACAGCAGCCGCTATTCAGAGCCAGGCACAAAGACTTCCACCCCCTTTCCTATAACTTCATATATTAATTCTGAAATTAATCAGTCTGTATGTGTGTTTCTATGTTTATTTTGTATCCTTCCTGAATGCTTGAAATTATCGCTCTAGAACACTAATATCTTGAGGGCTAAAGGTTCCCCTCTCTGAACCTAATAAATTCTGGCCACTAGCCAGCCTTAAACCACGCCTTGGTGTTGGCTAAGCAACTGTTGTTTGTTAGGACAAACAAACCAAAAATCTCACAATCAGATAGAATGCTGAAAGAGGGATTGCTAGTCTTTTTAGGCCTGTGAACACATTTGCAAACCAGAAAAACTGTTGTGGGCACCAAAGGCAAACCAACAAAGCACATGCCAAAAGCTATTCTACCAGCTACAAGAGAATGCTCCTTCCAAGCCCGATGAAAAAATAAGCAATACATGCTATCAATAATAATAATAATATTAACAGCTTTTAAAAGGAATAAGGTTTTTAACCTTCCCCCAAAGAACCAATAACTTCATTGTGGTTTTATTGTTCATTCCTCCCTTGAAAATGAAGAAGGGTGAAGAAGCAAATTGGAGGTGGGGGTGGCAAAGGTCATTTGCCCCCAAGGCATCATCCTCGTCGATCACTATAATAACTTCTGGAAGAACAAAAAAGCCCCAATAGATTGTGAGCCTGAACCGCTGCATTTTGGATAGAGAACCAGTTGTCTTTGCAGCAAAGTGCAAACACAGAGATATCCATTGTATTGGACAGAATGTCATCACAATGTGCCGTGCACACAATGGATGCATAAAGCTTTGGGATGTTTCTCAAAAATAAAAAAGGCAAAATGTCTTCACTGTACAACATGTGTTGGCTTGTTTCTGTTCTGTCCCATCAGTGTTGCACCTTATATTGCATTGCAGAGATCCCTTAAGGGTTCTGCATTTTATTTTTAAATTGGGGGTGGGGGGAGAATCCCAATTTGGTAATTATTCCATACCTTACGTTTTCCAGACCTTTCAAACAAGACCAAAAAACGCAATTTGTTACTTTGGTCCTCCTATAAATGCCACCAATTCAAAAGGCTTACCACTTGTGGGGAGATTCCTCTTGGGAGGGATTTACAATCACAGGTACCAAGATGGCAACAATATACAATGATGTTGTCATAAAAGCAAAAGACATCATGTATGTTAAGAGCACCGAACTGACAAGCACTGCCGAGCGAAATCTTATTTTTAGCACATGCTACATATTATTTAGCACCCTGTCTTGATGGGAGCTATGATGAGCCCAAGTAGAGTCTCCTCCAGGGATGGTGGAGAAAGTCAAGCAAATTTGTGCTTTCGGCCAAGGCCAACCTGATTCGCCTAAGACAGACTTCTATGCATCTCAGGATCCATCTACTAACCAGATCACTCACATCTCTAAATTGTTCAGTAGTTCTGCTTCGAAAACCTTCATGAAGTTTCAACTGAAAATGTGTGGCAATTGATTTACACGAGGACTTCCTTTCCTTTTTTTAAAAAAAAAGGATATTGTTGCTATTATTATTTGGAAAGGTGGAGAGCTGAACTTAAGACTGGAGAAATGAGAAAAACCTAACCGGCAGTGTTGCCCATCTCTAGTGCTTGAACAAAAGGATGCTTCGGCTAACCACATTATAACAAAATGTTATAGCTGTACCATTTCCAGCTGTACCATTTACATCCTGTTGGGTGGGGGGAGGGGAGGAGAAAGTTACCTTTTTTCTCTTGCTTGGCCCAGAATTCTCGCACACGTTTAATAATGTTCTTTGTCTCCCTCAAGTGTTTCTGCCACTGGCGTAATTCTTGAACCTCAGGTTCACAGCGGACCTTGAAGAATGATTATTATTATTATTATTAATTACTAATGTAAAAAGGCATCATTTTTTGTTCTGCCCTGTATTTGATGCAATGCTGTTTCAGCGTTGTTGCAGTTTGTCTTCTGCCAAAAACTACATTTGTCATCTCGCTACCCACTGTGGCAAAATGACATTGTCGTTCAGTTATTCCACCCCATTAATTTCAATGCAAACAAAACCCGAATGTAAATGGGGGTTAGGAAGAATGCAATCAATTACGTATCATTTCTGGACTGAAAGCAGCAGCAGCAGAAAGCACTGTCTTTTAGCCAGTGCATGAAGTAACAGCAATGACTAATACTTAGGAAAGAAGATCTAGCCAATAAGGCTAGAGTGAAACACCCATTATCTAGACTTTTGGATTGCTTTTCTGCTGGTCTTCCCTGATGGAGAAATTATTGTTGCTCAGTAGAAAACATGATGGTATCCAGCATTTCAGTGTAGCTGCTGTTTGGGAGTAAGTGTCAACACAAATACAAGAGGTAGCAGCAAAGTCATTTGTTTGGAGTGTTACTTCCCCCTTGCCAAAAAATATTTCTGTGGATGCACATGTAACATAGCCCAGATGAGTAGCTCTTTCCTGCAAGGGAAACTGTGGCACACATGCAATTTCTCCTGGTCTAAAAAGATAAAGAGAGTACATGCAGAATTATTTCCCCATCACCTTTAAGTCCACATAGTAACTCCACATGCTTTCCTTTGACCAAAAGAGCAGCAAAATGAAGGGCCAAATCAGAGATCTACTAGTCCAGTGTCATATTTCCAGGAAGTCCACAAGTCGGTCATGAAAACATGTCCACCCTGCCCTTAGCAGGCAGTAAAACTGTTCCAGGGAACCTCGGGTGGGCTATCGTGCATGCCTATCAAGTTGTCTTTCGGTCAGTAGGTCAAAGTTGTACAGATCTGCTTCGGTGCACGGACACTTCGTCTTGGGCTTTACACCTGCACAAATCTCCTTGCTTATTTCATGGGCTGTTCTGAATGTTTAGACTTAGATCACCCACCAGGACTTCCAAAGCCCTCTCAGTCTCATAGCCAGGTTGGAATCCCAATCTGAAAACATAATCTAAATGTGCCTGACGTTGCTCTGCTATTACAACCTTGGTAACCTTTTCTACAAAGGGATGAGAAGATGCCTAAATCTGACTATACACTAAGTTGGCTTTTTCAAAAGTAAGCAGAGAAAGCTCTCCCCAAATTTGACATTCACCATTTCTGCTGGTGGCCCAACGAGCTCACACCAACTTGCCAAGACGGGAAATAAGCCAGAGAAAAACTGGTACAGCCTTCCTCAACCTGGTGTGCTCCCATCTCCCATCTACCTCAGCCAGCATGGCCGATAGTCAGTGAGGGTTGTAGTACAAAACATCTGGAGACAACTCTGAAGACAACTTTGGAAAGATGGTTGCAGATGGTTCTTCAAAGGCCCCTTGCAACTCTAGGAGTCAAGGACTCCGGCTTGGATCCAAATGTCTCCTTCCTCTAGGAAAACCTATGGATCCAACATTGTTCACAACTTTGAGGGAAACTAGGCTGAAACCAATCCATGCAGCTGCTACAAGTGACTACACCTGAAGCCTGTGACACAGGTTCCCATCTCTCAGAGCCAGGTTGGATTGAATCTGAGCAAATTTATCAGCAAAGAATTGTGCTAAAGGCCCTCAGCAGGCAGCTGAAACTTCCTAATATAATTAATGCAATGCACATTTGACAGTAGCATTGTTATTGCTCATAAGAAGAAATATTAAAGATAACCTGTATCAGAGCCTGGTCAATGTAGAGCTGCTTTCAGATAAAAGAGCACAGATTCAGTCATATCTGACTAAAGGTAGCTTACCAAAATGACTCCATAATGAGCTGATCCTGTGGAGAGGATCACAGAGCTACACAGCAGAGCAAGAACCACTGAATACAGAAATTGACAGATAATGAAATATTCTTATGACTTCTCTGGCTTTTTTCTCTCCAGATGAGTACCTCAAGATGCACGGCAATGTCACTGAAGACATATTACGTGCACATTAATTTCAGAAATGCCTCAAAACCAAATACATATCGTGAACGTGTGGCATGAGGAAGCCTATGCTCCCAGTTAGTTTCTAGTTTTCCTTACTTTGTTCCCCATCTAGCCTTTTCGTAGGCACGCACAGCACACACCATTAGGCTGTTAACACAGGGAATATTTTTAAGGTGAACATTTATCGTGCACATAATCCTAAAGGGCATTATTTTCATGCATCAAACAAAGAAAGTAAACATATTTTTTTTAGATTAACAACGAGACGTTACTTAAAAAATACAAACTGCTTCTGCATGCAGGCCGAGGAGGGGCGGGAAAGCTGTCTCTGCAAAGGTGGGAGCATGTTTTTGTTGCTTCGCAAGGAGCCTACCACCTTTTGAGGAGAGAGAAATGTGGAGGTGAGGGGCTGCTTTTGTGGCAGAGGGACACATGGGTCTCCCACTTTGTTACTTCACCTCAAAGAACAGCAACGGACCCTCCAAGCGGCAAGACCTCAGAGATAAGGTGGTGCTTGCTGCTCAAGGGCCTGCCCCAGGCCATTCCCCCAAGCGCTCCTGCCTCCTTTTCCACAAAGACAGACATTTATTTTGTGTCTCAACAGCTCTCTCATCCCTCCTCAACCTGTACGGAGATGCGGAAAAGCAACCTGGTCACCACGATGGAGCTAGCGCTCTACTATAGTTGAGCAACATCAGGGACCCATAAAGTCACTATTTTGGCATTAAGGCAAGCCTGAGCACACCCCGTACACAGGCCTATAATCCTTCTTCTTCTTCCCTCTTTATTTTTTCCTCCCGAACAGCTCAGCATCCCGTTCCTTCATTTATGTCTTTTCTCTTGCCTCAGTGGATCCCTCCCTCCTCTGCACTGATTCACATGCTCAGACATGAGACTTGGGGATTTTTCCAGACGTCTTCTTGCCACCAGAAAAAAAAGGGACCATAAAAAATGGAAGTTAGAGCAAGGAAGCTTTTCACACCCTGATGAAGCCCATTTCATCTCTGAACTTCTTTGTTTCGGGTTAATCTTTATTTATTTATTTATAAAAGCACAGCAGCCTTGCCCCCTCCTTCTCCCCACGAAAAGATCGCCAGCACGAGACAGCTTCTATGCAAACACAAGCCAACCATCAGGGTCTTCGTGGCTATTTATAGCACCTGCTACTTAGAATTTATGTAAGGGGTTTTCCCCAGGGCCTCCGCAGTCGCACAGATTCAACATCAAACAAAATAATTATAGATGACTCTTACCCGATAACCTCTCCAGAATGATTGAATTATGTTGCCTGCTTCTTCCTCCGTTAACAGTAGGGACAGCGGAATTGGTGGCCTAGGACTGAAGCAAATGTGTGTTTTTTTTAAAATTCAAAATCACACCTTGGGTAAAAGGAAGGTCACTGTCAAACTAACTGACATCAGACTCCAAGTCCCCTAATGCCTGCTCATGGTGGTTTTACATAGATGGAAAATGGAACTGCAAAATAGATGGCTCCTTGTGGCACCTCAAAAAATAACGGACATGTGGCTGAGGTATAGTCACTAATGCCACATCTCTCAGAATGATCCTGTAGGTAGGAGTGGAACCACTGCCTTCCAATGCAAACTAACCAAGTCAGTCCAGCCAATAAAAGTCATCCATTAAGAAAACCAAGGCCAATTCAGTCCCATACCCAGGACCGAACTCGAACTGGAATGGATTTGCCATCCTCTCAAGCACCATACTCAAAAAGGGGTATTTGTGACCAGGCAGTAGTTATCCTGTAGGGATGTGGGTGGCACTGTGATCTAAACCACTGAGCCTCTTGGGAATGCCGATCTGAAGGCTAGCGGTTCGAATCTGCACGACGATGGTGAGTTCCCGTTGCTTTGTCCCAGCTTCTGCCAAGCTAGCAATTTGAAAGCACACCAGTGCAAGTAAATAAATAGGTATCGGTGTGGTGGGAAGGTAAACAGCATTTCCATGCGCTCTAGTTTCCAGCAAAGAGTTCCACTGGACCAAAAGTAGTTTAGTCATGCTGGCTACATGACCTGGAAAACTGTCTATGGACAAACGCTGGCTCCCTTGGCCTGAAAGCAAGATGAGCACCACACCCCCATAGTCACCTTTGACTGGACTTAACCGTCCAGGATTCCTTTACCTTTACCTTTAGTAGTTATCCTAATCCTCCAAATCCAGGGAGGGCTTTTTCAAGAAGTGGACATCCTATTGCCTCCTTAAGTGCCACAAGCCCCAGCCTCTCATCCAAAAATGTGTTTAGTAGACCTAGGACCCACCAAGGCAACCAACGGCCCCCTGGACATTTTCAAACTAGTCACAAAAGGCAAGTGTTGAGAGGGCATGTGGTAGATCAGATAGCTCCAAGCAGCATGACGAAGTCCTCAGGCCTCAAAAGCTGAACTGATCCCAAGACTGGACAGTGTGCTCAACCTCATCTGGAGCTGTCACAACAAAGTACAGAGGCAACCAATGTCTATCCTCCAACTGTCTTGCAAACTGAAGACAGCCCCACAGTTGTCATGGTCATGGAGGCATGAAGCTCTGACATGGCCCGGTGAGAACAGCCTCTGCATGAACAGTGTGACGTTGGCTTGAAGCAAGGCATTTGGGAGCAGGTTCCAGCTGACTTTCCCTCTGCTCCATCAAGAGAGCTTACAAGAACAGGAACTAGGAGGCTTGAGCCTTGCTGCTCCATAGCAGACCTGGAACGTTGTGTGAAGACTTTTCCCATTGGAGATCGCTGATTTCCATCAACTGCCACTTCATCTGCAGCAGTCACTGTCCCTCAGGAGATGTATTTGGAGAGGCACAAGAGCAGTGGCGGACTTGGGTACTATGGCACCCTGTGCAAGGCCAAAATTTGGCATCCCCTTCCCTGCCCTCAGGTGGGCCTTCCCCAAGGCAGGTAAGGAGGTGCCCAGCTTCGGGAAGGAGGCACAAGGGCTCTGGAGTATCTGTAGACTTGGAGGAACCAAAAGATGGACAGAAGGGCAGAAAATCATGGATAAATTACCATATTTTTCCGTGTATAAGATGCCCCCATGTATAAGACGCCCCCTATTTTTTAAAACCCAAAATGCACTATGCATTATCCATGTATAAGATCACCCCCTTATTTTAAGCTTCAAAAATTTAGGAAACAATATAGTCTTATACACGGAAAAATACGGTAAGTCATATTTTTAACCAACCTTATGTGATACGGGATAGTGTAGGCTCTCAAGATGTTGCTGAACTACAACTCCCATCATCCCTGGACACTGCCCATGCTTGATGGGGCTGATGGGAGTTATAGTTCAGCAACATCTGGAGCGCCAAAGGTTCCCCACACCTGGAATACCAGGATATAAACAACAATCATGCTTCCCAGTGCTCTCAACTTCATATGGTTTTCCAAAGTGGCCCCTTTTATGTCCTCAAAAAGTCCGCCAGCACCCCAATGAAGCCCTCTGACAGTGGCTCTCTCCTTCATTTATTCCCAACGTTTATATCCTCTTTCAGGGAAACACAAGATCATCCTTCCTAACCTTGGAAAATTAGCTCTGGCCCCAGCTCCACAGGCTTCATTTTTAAATCATGAGGAGCTGTCAGAGAACTGATCCAGGACTAAAGTAGAAAAGGCAATGTATAAATCAAGGCAAAGGTGGAGGGAGGGCTCAATATTCAGGGGGCGGAGGGGGGAAGTCTCCTAGAGATATCAATCATTTCAGCAGGCCGGGAGCAGAAGGCATGCCAGGTCCATTTTTGTCTCCAGGAGTATTAGTAATTGGCTTCAGGTCAAATAAAAATAGAATATGAGCAGAGGCAATAGCCCATCAAGAGTGAACTGGGGGAGAGGGGAAAAGTTATTTGTGGCAGGAGACAGCTGTGACACTCCAAGACGAATCAGAGCTGACAACTCCGTTGATTTTGAAATTAACAGCTATCCTGTGAACGGCAATCTATACACAATATCTGGAACATAAACACTTTGCTTGTACAAGGAAGACTTCGGCTCAGAAATAGCATAGCTTCCCAGTACTTTAATACAAGGTGTGACTTAGTAAATTCATGATTTGAACTACCACCGTAAAAAACCCAACAAATTCCAATTCTATACTCCTGTGATCCTATATTACAGATTATCCTTATTTGCATTAGCAGTGCCCTCTGTCAGAGCCCAGAGGGATGGCTATTTTTTGTCCACATCCCTCTTGCAATCCCAGACATGTGACTCATATGTTATTAAAAGGCAAGAAAGGAAGAGAACTGCTGGCAAACAAACGGGGATGTAGGGAGAAGCAACTTTCATTCTGTCCTGTCTTCCACACGTAACCAGCGCTGTTTCCATTCTGCTACAGATCAGTTTACACTAAAATCTACGTTATTCATCTCTCTCTCTCTCTGACCCAAACTAATGTAATGAATTATGTCACAAATTTCAGTGGAAGAAAAACATCAAAACACTCCTGGCAACTCTGAGATCACAGGTTAAGAAAATGTTTTTAACTGTTTTTAGAATATTTTCAACTGTTTTTAGAATGCTTTAAGAAGATTGTTGTTGTTACTATTACTGATGTGTTTGCTGCTCTCAGTTTCTGCAGGAAGAAGGGCAAGATATAAATTGATAACAAATAAATAATATCAATAGAATAAAAACAATGCAGAAAATAATGCAATTGTGTGTGTAATGTTGCAGACTGGGGGGGGGGGGGGGAAGACAACCAATACCACTTGTCTTCACTTGCACAACAATTTCTGTTGCTGACCTCAGATGAACATGTGAATTGCAGTAATTTCTGCTCCCATTTCTGATGGAACTCCCCAACATCCCTGCTTTCAAGCGAAGGAAGTTGGTGCCACAAACATCAAAATTTGCTGACTTAAGACAGCTATTAGTCATAGAAATGACTTTTCAAGGAAAGAAAAAAGGTACTGTTCTGTATGGTACTTCCCACCTCTGCATGAGGACATAAATGGCTGCTTGCTGGAAGTGGATACTGCTATTATAGGGCAGGCTGCAGCAAGGGGCAGCTGTAGCACATTGAGGAAGGAGGTTACCTTACATTTAAAGCTTTTGTATGTGCTCCCATCTAAATACCAAAATGGAAGCACAGGCGAAAAAGTAATTAAGGGCTATTTATTTACCATCACCATCACCCAGAAGGAAATAACTACTCTTGGGTCTAAGATGAGATGCTAATTTATGTCACTTGGTCTCCAATGCTGCTTATGAACACTGTCAGCAATAAGTAATGGATTAACCCATGAAATGCCTGTTTTCTTTTAAGGCAGAGGCTGATGAAATTCTCCCCATTAATGTATGTCGAGATCTGACAGTTTTTGAAATATGCCCCCAAGCTGATTTTCACAGTTCATTCTCTGTTGTCCAGCAAATTCCACACCGCTTTGAGAAAGGGTGGGTCAAACACTATATCTGAAAGGGCGCCAGGGAGGATCCTCAATTATCTGTCCAAATTTGCAGTGCATAAATCAACGTTAACTTGATGTCAGTGTGCAGGGAGCCTTCTATCTTCTTCTATTTGAAATCTCTTGATCCCAGTGGCCATGCTGGCTGGGACTGCTGGGAGCTGTCATTGAAAAGATCAGGAGGGCAGCAGGTTGGCAAAGCTTTGACTAGCATATAAAACCAGGTTGGGCAAGACGATGCTATCTCAGCTCAACAGTCCAACGTTGTACCACCAATCTGATTCCTAAAGTTGATCCTTGGTTTGGCAGGTTAGTTACATGGAACTCTGAAGTCAGCACATATATCTTCACTTATTTCCACTCTATGATTACAATGGCTCCTGTTCTGGAGTCAAAAAGAGTTGGGGTGATGGTGCCACACAAAGATATGCATATGCATATGGCTTGAAGCAAGGAATTTGACAGCAGGTTCCAGCTGACTTTCCCTCTGCTCCATCAAGAGAGCTTACAAGAACAGGAACTAGGAGGCTTGAGCCTTGCTGCTCCATAGTAGACCTGGAACGTTGTGTGAAGACTTTTTCCATTGGAGATCCCTGATTTCCATCAACTGCCACTTCATCTGCAGCAGCCCAAGTCACTGTCCCTCAGGAGATGTATTTGGAGAGGCACAAGAGCAGTGGTGGACTTGGGTACTATGGCACCCTGTGTGAGGCCAAAATTTGGCATCCCCTTCCCTGCCCTCAGGCAGGCCTTCCCCAAGGCAGGTAAGGAGGTGCCCAGCTCTGGGAAGGAGGCATGAGGGCTCTGGCAAATCAATAGACTTGGAGGAACCAAAAGATGGGCAGAAGGGCAGAAAATTTCAGGGAGGAATCCATAAAAGCTGGGGGCGGAACTCTAAAAACAGCCAAATGAGGACTGAGAGTAGGCACAGAATACTGATTGACTATTGAGGAGGAGGAATGGACATGTCTGGCTGGCACCCTGAATGGGAGCACTCCACACTGCAACATTTTGCTGCAGGCCCTGCTTGTAACTGCAAAATGGAACTCCATATTTAGAGACAGTACAGTGGTACCTCGGGTTAAGAACTTAATTCGTTCTGGAGGTCCGTTCTTAACCTGAAACTGTTCTTAACCTGAGGCACCACTTTAGCTAATGGGGCCTCCCGCTGCTGCTGTGCCACCACCGTGCGATTTCTGTTCTCATCCTGAGGTAAAGTTCTTAACCCGAGGTACTATTTCTGGGTTAGCAGAGTCTGTAACCTGAAGCGTCTGTAACTTGAAGTGTCTGTAACCCGAGGTACCACTGTATACCTCTGACCGCTAGACATTGGGGGCAAACAACCTGGATGGAGATCACCATCTTGCCCAGCTCCTGAGCTTCCCCGCAGCATATGGGCAACCTTTTCCAAAGGCAGAACACCATAATGAGATACCCGTGGCCCTCCCAGAAGCTGTCAGACTACAACTCCCATCATACCTGACTCCTGGCTGTGCCAGCAAGGGCTGATGGGGTTGGAGCCAAACAACATCTGGGAGCGCCACTGGTTTCCCCATCCTTGGCCAAGGCAGACTGTTGGCCCAATGAAGCACGGCAATTCTTATTCTGTTTAATTCTGTTGTGCCTTTTCCAAAAAATAAATAAAAATGAAGGCTTCAATCAACTCATTTCAGAATGGAATAGTTGCTTCTTTCTCTTTTTTGCTGGAGTATGGATTCGCACATGGAGAACACAGGCATTAATCTAGGCCAAACGTGCTGGGCAGATTTTGACATTCACTGTGTCTGACAATCTAATAGTTCAGCCCCTGCAGTGATTCTTGTTCCAGTGAATTTAGAAAGAGAGGAAGTTTGCTGCGTGCAGCATCTCTTCTGATACAGGGTGTTGCAGGAGGAGGAGTGGGGGTGGATGTTTGGAATGGTGGTTGCAGGAGCTCATCTGGATTTTTACACAGGCTTCAAATGCAGGAAGCAATGTCTTCCTGTTGTTATTTCCAGCATGGTGGAAGAGAGGATCTGCTAAGTGTTTTGCTGACATACGGGGGGGGGGTGTCCCTAAAAGGGCTTTACGTTTTGTGTGTGTGTAATTTTTTTAAGTCATGAAATTGGAAACAGACACAAGGCAAAGGAGCGGAAAATAACATGTAACCAAACTGGTCACCGAAAGCAATAGATTCACAGCTTGTTCATTCAGCTGGGAAACAAAAACTGTGCTCGCCAAGGGGGAGAGGAGGTGGCAAGAACAGACGAGAGATGTGAAGAACGAGGCAAAGGGGAAGAGACTCTGTCTCGAAGGATGTGAGAAGGCATCATTTCCCATCCCACCCTGTACTCATCACACACAGCAGTGCTTCCATTCCACTGCAGTTCATCTTCCGCCAAAAAGTACTTTAGCCATCTCACTTTCTGCTATGGAGAATTATGTAAGCTGTGTAATTGATTACATAAAGTGCATAAGTTATGCTGTCATTATGTTGTTCCATGCCATTTGTTTCAATGCAAAGAATGTGAGATGCAAATGCAATGGCCAAAAAACCTAATCAATTACATATCAATTGTGGACTGAAAGCAACAACAACAGTGACTACTGATTGCGTTTGCCTGACTGATTTCTGTCCTGGATATTGGACAAATAAGCAAATATTGACATTTCCCACTCCTTTTCCATTTGATGGAATTCCCCAGAATCCCTGTCTGCTTCCTTTTGGCTTCTCTGTTATTTGAAGGCCCATGATCAGATCTCTGGTGGTGAAATGGCCTCAGGGCCAGCCCTACCATTAGGCAGTGTGAGGCAGATGCTTCAGGCTAGCGATGGGGGAGAAACACAATTCAGTTCACAAAGAACAGTGAACCGACCTAATCTGCGCTTTCTGAAACATGAGATGCTCAGGAAAATGGCAGGCCTTGGGTCAGGCACCAGTGCTCAGGCCAGACAACCTCACAGGATACTTGAAAGGATAGAATGAGGAAAGAACTATCTATACCCTCTGAGCTCACTGAAGAAAGGGCAGGTATTTTCAAAGTTTTCCAAATGACTTCCTTATGTCTCACTTTGGCCTCTCTTCAGGTGTTCGGGCCTCCCCTTCACTGTGCTGTGGTTCAGACTCCCTTCTGAGTAGCTTGATAGCCCAAGCTCAGCTGCAATGTTTCCTTACAATACAGCACACAGTTTAGCGAAGAAACACAAATGCATGAATGTAAGAGCATAAGAACAACCCTGATAGATAAGGCAAAAGGCACATCTAGTTCAGCATCCTGTTTTTACAGTGGCAAACCACACTGAGGGCCACCACTACTTCCCGGGGGAGCAAATCCCATAGTTTTAACTACGCACTGTGCAATTAAGTCTTCTCTTTCATCTATCCCATATTTTCCAACACTCCAGCATCTTCCAAACAAGCTGTTCCATGAATGTGGACGTCTCCTTTACAGATGGCCCAGCTGCTTTTTCACACAAACCCTCCTCCCGCCATTTCTTTGAAATGCTATGGAGAAGAGCAATTCTCTCCGGTGTTCAAAAGCCACCCCTCTCCTCGAGCTAAGATGAGAGCGGTGTAGCCGGGCACAGAGCAGGGGGATGCTCAAAATAAATGCTTATGGTGAAAACCGGGGCCGGGGCAGGCCGCTTGAAACATTGCAAAGCCTGTAGAAGCACAGAGCTTTGTGGAGAGAGAAAGAAAGCAGTCACCCCTGCTAAATTAGCCCTATAGGGCCAGCTGAGAACTGAGTGATCTCAACTGTAAAGGCAGCTGAGACTAGTAGACTTAGGTCAATTAGAATATGAAAAGGAGAAAAGGTGGGGGGGGGAGGGAATGTTGTTCCCCATACACTTGGCATGCATGTTAGCCTCCAGAGAAAAATTGCTATGTGCAATTCTGCAATTTATTAGTAGAACAAAGAAGCCATCGGATGGACTGACAGACAGATAGACAGAAACAGGAGTCAAACCCCTGAGAAACTTTTGAGAATTCCGAGGGTCAATAGCGGAGGATGAAAAGCTCGACAAGAGGGTGTTTTGAGGTACTTCATAATGCAAACAAACTGAAGCGCTCTTGTAACCCCAGTCAAATGCCCATGTGCCAGCTGGCCGTGGGCAGATGGCACAGGAAACCACACAAATGCAGAAATGAAGGCTATTTCCTTTCATACACTTGCAAAGCGGCAGGTGACTTTGAGCGAGGCTCTAGAGTAGCTTAATAGTATGCAACGCTCCTCCTATTACAACTCCCCACGCACCCAGTGTTTCTGAAGCACCCTGGTCTTCTTCTATTAATTTACTGGAGGGACCACCTTATTTATTCATTTACTTGTTTGTTTCTTAAAATGATATCCCTCTATTCCTCCCTAGGGAGCCCAGGGCGGCAAACACATTGGTGACACTGCCGCCTGATTCACATACTATCTTACCCATTTAGGTAGCTTTGTGGCTTGCATCCACATGGGAGAGGTTGCTCAACGTGGCAAACTGTTGGGGTAAAGTGGCTTCCCAGCAGGTCTTGCTTATCCTATCATAGTTGCAAAAGTGCTACAGTGGAAACGCATTTGGCCCCACTCTGAAGGAACCCTTTGAATCAACAGAATCCCCCCCCCCCCAAAAAAAAGATGTGTTGTCAAACTGTTGCACCAGTAAACAATATTTGTTCATTCGTATAACAATAATCAGAACAATAGCAGGCAATTTAAAGACCCCTCCTCTCCGGGTTCAGGAATAACGAATCCTTCAGCATTCTCCCTTTCAATTTCTGTGCAAATTAACCACGGACAAAAATGCCTTGGAATAAGGTGGCTACCAAATTAGCATGCATGTCAGAGAGTCTTTGTTACACATGAATAATAAAGGCAATTGAAAAGGGGACAATTTGACTGAGCTCTATCCTGAGGTTTGCCAGATAGGGGGCAAGATGAGCAGGCGGGAAGGGGGGACGGGGGGGGCAGGCATACTGTATTTGATTCCTGGATGATACTTACTGGTCCTTTAGCCACTCCTTCACAAAAGGGATCTCGAAGAACTCAACAAACGGTTCGTCTTTCCTCTTTGGGTTGTGGCTGATCGGGCCGCCATGAGGTTAAAAAGGCACCGTTAGAAAAGGAAATCAAACACATGGGTCTCAAAATGGTTCACAAACAACAGGGGGGAAATTAGGAACATTTAATATGGACACGGCCAACATGGCGCCCTACAGTTTTTGTCCTTGACTTTTTACCAGGTTGGCTGGAGTTCTTTAAAGCTGTACTCCAGCAAAATCTGGATAGAACCAGGTTGGCTGCCCCTGGTTTAATATTTCAAAGCTTAAGTTACTTACTTGTATAGCCATTCGGTTAGGAAATCCAAGGCAATGAATCTTGTCCTTTTCCTCTACAAGACAGAAGATGACGCAAAAATGAAACAATGTCAGAGCAACAGCCAGCAAGCTTTCCCAGTGGAATGAACAGGCCCCTGCCACAGGTGCCTGTTTTGTATTGTTTTTAGTTCTGCTAGCTTTTATGCTTTCATTATAATTTGTATGTCGCCTTGGAACACATGTCAGAGGTGATATTATTATTATTATTATTATTATTATTATTATTATCATTTACAAATGAGGTTTGGATAGATGCATCCCATAGATAGGTAAGATAGATCCCTTCCTACAAAGGTTCATCCACCTCTGCCAGGCCTGGGAACCTTTTGCTTATGTAGGGCTCTTGACCCAGGAGAAAAGTCAACTGGGGTCGCAGCCAATGGGGAATGGAGCTGGGGCCAATGGCGGAAAGAACCAGAGCCAAAGGTGGGCATTATTTGCAACAGGGATAGAGAACTGCAGGCCCAGGTGCTGAATCAGTAATGTAGGTAGCCAGGGGCAGGGTGGTGGTGATCCGCACTGGGCATGTGGGGGTCGTAGGGCGGCACGGGAGTCTTTAGTGCGTCTGGGGTTGGATTCTGGGTGGCAGGGGGTTGCTATGCTGCTGTGCTGAATGCAGCCCCCCAGCCTAAACTATCTGGGTCTCTCTCCCCAGACTACACCCAGTGCCAGCCCTACTGCAAATCCTCAAGAGTTTTTGCCTGGCTGAAATGCATCCTTGAACTTCTGGCCTGCTTGGATGGAGAATGGTAGAGAGGCGAGTGTGTGTGTGTTTAGAAACTAGCCTACTATATAAATACATTGACACCTTGGGTTAAGAACTTAATTCGTTCTGGAGGTGTGATCTTAACCTGAAACTGTTCTTAACCTGAAGAACTTAACTTTAGCTAATGGGGCCTCCCGCTGCCGCTGCGTCGCCGCTGCACGATTTCTGTTCTCATCCTGAAGCAAAGTTCTTAACCCGAGGTACTATTTCTGGGTTAGCGGAGTCTGTAACCTGAAGCGTATGTAACCTGAAGCGTATGTAACCCGAGGTACCACTGTATAGAAGTTACATTCCTTGCTCCACCCACTTTGGCCCCTGGCCCTGCCCACAACTGACATGTGGCCCCCGGAAGGTTCTCCACTCCTGCTTAGCAGGATTGCATAGATTTTTCCGCCTCTCTGCTCCACTGCATCCCTCCTCTCTCTCTGACACAAGCACACGCATGAGGTAGAAGAGGAAGTCTGGGATAGCTCACTCGGTAGAGCATGGGACTCTTAAATCTCAGGGTCGTGGGTTTGAGCCCCAAGTTGGGCAAAAGATTCCTGCATTGCAGGGGGTTGGACTAGATGATTCTCATGGTCCCTTCCAATTCTATGACTCCCAGAGTGGCAGTCCAGAAAGAAAGAGTGGCTTCAGTGTTCGGCAAGATGGATTATACCGAGGGCCACATGAAATGAGACGGAGGGCCGCAGGCTGCAGATTCCTCATCTCAGCTCCGTATTGTTTGGAGCAACCAAAGAGGACACTGCCAGAAACTCATGCAGTCTCTTGCATGCTCTTTATCTATGTCTCCGGATTAAGGCCTAGCTAGGCTTTCATTTATCTGCTGGAACTTACAAGCAGCTTTAGAGGGTGGGAATCCCCATTGGAAGCTGCTTCTTATTCCACCCCGCTCTGAAAGTAAAAGAAATGTGTTCCCTTAAGTTGATATTTATGACACGGAAGCAGAAGCAAATCCTTTCCTGGGATTACAGTTTCCAAGAACAGGCCATTTGGATTGAGGGGATTAAGAGAGTTAATGCAAGGAAACCTCCAGGGTTCTACTCTGCGGCTGAGCTCATCAGCGAGCGCGACTCAAAAGCAGCACCCCTGACGTCGGGGGGGGGGGGCTTGCTTATTTATTTAAGGCATTTGTGCCCCAACTCTTCAAACCAAAAGGCTTCCCAGGTGGTTTACAAAAATCAGTAGTCTTGCAGTCTAAAGAAAAAAGACAGGATGCATTAGGAAAAAGGAATGGGAGGGAAGAGGTGGAAACGATATTGCAGGCCAAATTTGAACCCCTGGTGGCGCCTCTCCTCATATTAACTAACCCGGAACCTGCAATCATAATATGAGGTCCTTTTTCGTGTGACCCCTCCACAAGAGGTCCAGAAGATGGTAACACGAAAACAGGCCTTTTCTGTGGTGGCTCCTCATTTGTTGAATGAGCTCATCTGGCACCTTTGTAACATATCTTTAGGCATTAGGCAGAACCTTTCCTTTATAACCAGGCCTTTGGCTAATTGAACTATCTGTAGCCTTTTAAATGCGTTTGTGCCGAGGGGGGGAAAGGTTATTGGTTGGTTCGTTCTGTATTTCGTGTTCTCATTTCGTGTTTTTATGCTGTAAACCACCCTCTGATCTTCAGATGAATGAAAATTGAATAAATAATAATGATCACAAGTGGAGAGAGGGCCGTCATAGAATCATAGACTTGGCAGAGACCCCAATGGTCATCTTCTAGTCCAATCCCCTGCAATGCAGGAATCTTGCTTGTAAATGTCCCATAGGCACCTTGCTGGTCACTGTGAGAACAGGATGTTGGACTAGGTGGGCCTTTGGCCTGATCCAGCAGGGCTCTTGCATTCTTACGCCATTCACTTCCATCAGGATTTTGGGGAGATAATTTCCTGCTGGATTATGCAATGGGCTGGGAGTAAAATCTCACAAGGTCTTTTAATACCGTGTCTATTTTAAGCCAAAGTAATAATCTAGACACTTATAAGCTTTCCTCTCTCCCCTCCCACTTCACAAGTTAAATCTTATATTTCCGGTGAAAAATTGCCCAGTGTGCTGCTTCACAGTAAAGTTTGCTCCTTCGCCAGAAAAATAACAATACAGTATAATAACAACTACTGGCTGTCGAGAAACTCCAAGTTTTATTTGTTATTCGCTTATTTAAATCTTCTTCTTTTTCACCACCCCCTGCTCTTTAGCCAAAAAGGCTCCCAGATCAATAACAAACAAATCAGTTCTCTGACCTCAGGATTACAATCTAAAAGACACACCAACGAAAAGATGAAGGGGTTGAGAGGGGAAGAGGAATATAAGCAAATCCAGGAGCCAGTTCTAAAAAGTTACAAAGTTCTTATAATGAACTTCTGATGAGGGTATAAGAAAGGACTGAAGGAGAAACGGCTGCTGGAGCCTGATGGAATGTCTACTGCTAGATGACAGGAATGAGCTTGATGGAGTTGCTTTTTTGGTAGAGCTGATGGAGTAGGCTCTGCTCTCCCCTCTCTCTTTCTGCTGTATCCTGATGGAATAGCTGCTGGTAGATGGCAGAAGAAAGGAAAGAGCCTGATGGAGCTGGTATTTCAGCAATGGCAACAGAGTAGACCCTGCTGTCTCATCTCTCCCTTTGCTGTAGCCTGATGGAATGTCTGCTCCTTGGATGCTTTTAGAAGCCGCATTGATGCTACAGAACCAGAAGCATTGGAACTTTCTCCAGACTTCCATTTCTTTGCTTTTAGCTCAACACCCCCCCCCCACAAAAAAAGGATTCAACAACACTTGAGAGTTTCCATCGGCCTGCCAAATCCTGTCTCTTGTGCTACATAAGCAGCACACTCACAGGCTGAACATCGGAAACAGATGGAATGATTGGGAGTTGTTATCGCCGAACTCCCGTTAGGTCACGTCTAGTGTCAATGGGAAGGAAAGTCCCTTGCTGAAAAAGTAACAGACAGCACAGTCGGTTCTGGGTGGTCAGAGAGCTTTGTATCCAACTGAGCTGAACCCGGCTTTCCCCAATCTATCTTCTATGCTATGTCGCACATGTAACGTCAAGGAAGCTCATGAAATCACAGACTAGGAACCCCATCTACAAACTAGGTAGCCCCCATCTATTTTTCAAGCTCCAGGAATTTCTCAGCCAGAAAATAAAATAGTAAATGAAGTTTGTATTTGGCACAGCTGTGTGATACTGAACAAATCCGGATATGCACAGGAAACCTCTATACAATGTGTATTGTTATCCAGCAGATGTGTTTGAAACTATTTTCACAATGAGAATAATTTTCCATTCTTTATCGCTTTTGTTTTATGCCTTGGGAGACAATATGGTGCAAAAATTATGCTAATATCTTGATGAACAGCTCCTCATCCCCCCTCAAAAGGCAATTACAAGTAACAATTATGCTTTCTTTCCTTTGCAAACAATAGCATCAACTCTCAAAATATTTAGCATAGCCTGTGTACATACCATATATTTAAAGCACATTCCCCACCCCACCCCAGAATCCTGGGAACTGTAGTTTATCCCTTAAAGGTAAAGGTAAAGGGACCCCTGACCATTAGGTCCAGTCGTGGCCGACTCTGGGGTTGCGGCGCTCATCTCGCTTTATTGGCCGAGGGAGCTCGCGTACCGCTTCCGGGTTATGTGGTCAGCATGACTAAGCCACTTCTGGCACACCAGAGCAGCGCACGGAAACGTTGTTTCCCTTCCCGCTGGAGCGCTACCTATTTATCTACTTGCACTTTGACATGCTTTCGAACTGCTAAGTTGGCAGGTGCAGGGACCAAGCAACGGGAGCTCACCCCTTTGCGGGGATTCGAACCGCCAACCTTCTGATTGGCAAGTCCTAGACTCTGTGGTTTAACCCACAGCGCCACCCGCGTCCCTTACAGGCCAACAATTCCAAGCACCCATCACAAGTTCCCAGGATTATTTGGGGGAGAAAGTGCTTTAAATGTATGTTGTGTACTCAGCTACAAGATGACTTACAAGTTGTATACAGACCATTCTCTAAGCTGTTGACAGTGGTAGCGCCATCAAGGTAGGACTTTGGGGCAGAATTCAACTCCCCACCCTCTGACTCAGTAGAAAGAGCAAGAGGACTCCCAAATGCAGCCAAGGTGGTTGACGGCATGTTTAAGTAAGTGCAGGAATACACATTATCATTCAGAGATGGGACGAGACTGTAAGACCATAAAGTTCTCCATGCTTCTCTGCTGACCTTATTTTGAGTTTTCCCTCCCCCTGCTTTTTGTGGCACTTCTTTTAATTGTCACTACTTCATTTTACGTGTATATTGCATACTGAAGCCTTGAATGTTATTAGAGACAGAAGGGCAAGAGATGAGCATTTTAAAATAAAAGTAAAATATTGAACAAGTAGAAGTCGGTTGCATACAAAAAAAAATATGCATTTTACATCACTGTTTAATACAATTGAGACCAATTTTGTTAAAGAAACACATACACAACAGTGATCTTAGGCTTCTATTATCAGCTATTTAATTGCAGGTGTCATTTTGAAATGAGTTTCAGATTGCCCAAGTTGTTATTGCTTTAAAGGAACGTGCTGCTGTTATGTGTGTGCATGTGTTTTAAAAGGGGGGTTGGAAATCAATGTACCATTAATAGCTGCATCTTAACTATGATAAGCCAGTCAGAAAACAAAGAATAAATACAATAGAAATGAAGACTTAATAAGGTTAGCTTCTGCAAAGCCCATCATTAAACCTGCGGGGACCCTCAATTTCAACACACTAATGAGGCATGTGCTACAGCCTGCATGTGCTCCGCAAAATACTTAATTGGCCAGGAGCCAGGCTCGGGAAACAACAAACTATCAACCTTAAAACCTTACTCATGCTGCGGCACTTCCACGCTGGGGCACGCTTAACAGGGGGAACCAGGGGATCAGCTTCTAACCTCCGGAATCCAGATCTCTAAGGCCATCAAAACCTCCAAAGTTAAACAACAGAATTCACTCTCACAAGATGTAGTGATGGCCATTGGCTTGGATAGCTTTAGAAGAGGACTGGACAAATTCATAGACGATCAAGCTATCAGTGGCTATTAATGCAGTTGATGGAAACCACAGGGGGGGAGCGTGTTGTAGTGCTTGAGTCCTGCTTGTGAGCTTCCCATTTGGTTGGCCATGGTGAGAACAGGATGTGGGACTAGATGGGCCACTGGCCTGATCCAGCCAGCTCGTTTCATGTCACAAGGACTGCTTTTGCTTCACCCCCGAAAATGGCAGAGCTGAAGGGATGCACACTCTGGCCTCTGCCAGAAACAAGACTCAGCTCTGTAAGTCAACTATCCTAGGACTGCAGAGCAGAAGGAAAGCACATCCATTGGACACGGTGCAAAGAGCTGCTGGGGATGTATTGAGTTTAAAGCAGGTTTGGAGAACCTCTGGACCTCTATATGTTGCCAAACTACAACTTCTATCTGTCCCGGCAAGCATGGCCAAAGGCCAGGGATGATAGGAGTTGTAGTTCAGCAACATACAGAGGACAAAAGGTTCTCCCACACCTGGTTTAAGGGCTTGTTTTGTGTGTGTGTGTGTATCACTGCAATCTATTGTAAGCCACTTTGGGGATCACTAGATCAAAAGGCAGGATATAAAATAAATATTGGATCTTATGACTGTATAATAAATGGCTGAATCTTCTAAAGAAAGATCTGTCAGGAGCCCAGTGTTCTATATGCAACAGAGGCTAGCCTGATCCCTCTGGAGAAATTCACAAGCAATGCAGGATAGTGATGTTCATCCTCTGTAATTTGCCTGCATTTGGAGGCACAGCTGCTCTCACACAGAGAGACCTCACTTATCATGGCCATCCTATAGACCAGTCTCCCCCAACCTGGTGCCCTCCAGATGTTTTGGCTGACAGCTCTCATCAGCCCCAGACAACATGGTCAAGGATGAAGGAAGTTGTTGAAAACATCTTTCAGTCACTGGACTGGGGAAGGCTGCTACATAATAATACTATAAGCTGGTATATAATAATACTATAAGCTGGTATATAATAATACTATAAGCTGTCTTGAGAACTACAGTCAAGTAGGTACAGAGTAATAGTTTAAAATAAATCATTACATTTCAGAAAACAAATTAATCACCGAAAACTGACCTCAAAACATTTTTCCTTTTTAGCCTGATGTAGCAGTTCTGCCATTCCTGGTAGAAGCAGAGGAAATATGTAGCATTCCAATAATTCTCTTGGAGTACCTGGACAAAAATTATTATTGAGAATTCATTTTTAAGCAGCGATATTGTTTGTGTTCACACATCACAGCCAAGCCATTATGGCCAGGTTCAGGGTCTCTCTCTCCCGGGTTGATTTCACTACTATTTTTTTGTCTTGCAAAAGTACAATTCTAATTAAGTATGTCCAGGTTGCTTGCTGGGGCAAGGCGGTTTGAGCATATTACGCTAATCCTGGTGCGACTGCACTGGCTGCCAATTAGTTTCCAGGCCCAATTCAAAGTGTTGGTTTTAACCTATAAAGCCTTAAATGGCTCAGGACCGCCTCTCCCCTTGTGAACTGACTCAGATCCTGCAATCGCCACCTGAGGCCCATCTTCATGTGAGGTCCAGAGGGTGGCAACACAAGAACGGGCCTTTTCTTTGGTGGCTCCCCATTAGTGGCATTCTCTCCCTCGGGAGGCTTGACTAGCGCCTACATTACAGATCTTTAGGCACTAGGCAAAAACGTTTCTCTTTAACTGGGCCTTTGGCTTATTAACATTCTATGCCCTTTGAAATGTCTTTTGGAAGGGGGATTATTGGTTTGTTTTTGTTCTTGTTTTTTATTATGTATTTTGTGTTCTCATTTTGTATCTTTATGTTGTGAACCGCCCTATGATTTTCGGATGAAGGGTGATATAATAAAATAATAAAATAATAATAAATAATAATAAATAAGCTGTACTCTGACTTACAGGTTTTTAGGTCAGGCAGCTCAGGTGATGTTGGTAGGGAAAGGAGAGAAGGGGTCTTTGCAGCAATCGATTCATCAGTAAGAGGTGATTTGCTCTGATCCCCACTCAAATCTGGTGAAGTTTCAGCACCTACAGGAGCCTCCTTAAAATCAAATTTAATAATATAAATACCCTGGTATAATTACAAAAACAACACATTTTTAACAAGCTGATTCCAAAAAGGAACCCAGACTCAAAACATAGCCTGGAGCTATTGAAGTGCAGTGAACAGAATGTTATAAATGGACAGGAGATCCAGCTCCAAATAAATCCCCACTTATTCATTTCTTAAATTTGTATCACACCCCTCTTTCTAGAAGAGCCTAGGGTAGCAAACATAAATGTTAAAGCAGTACAATTTAATATAGAATAAAACACTTTTAAATCATTCAAACACAATTGAAAACCATCTAAAACTTTTAGAGCATCTAAACACATTTAAAAACAGTAGTATATTCTCACAATTATTAATTTCATGGCTGTGATGGCCAATATCTCATAGCCATCAAATGCTTGGACAAACAGGAATCATAGAACTGCAGAGTTGGAAGGGGCTCTGAGGATCATCTAGTCCAACCCCCTGCAGGAATATACAGGTGTCTCATATGGGGTTCAAATCTGCAACCTTGGTGTTATTACCACCATGCTCTAACCAACTGAAATACCTAAGAATGTTTTAAATTTTCTCTTGAAAGTCAATGAGGGAGGCAGACACATCTCACCAGGAAGGACATTTCAAAAAAAAGAAAAGGAAAAGGAAACCACCACCAAGAAGGCAGTGTCCTTGGTCTGTGCCAACTGGGCGGTAGCTGGAGACAGCAACAACAACAGGGTCCCCCCTGCCAATAGGAGATCCCTATTGGCTTTACATAACTTCAATTTCCAGAGTTCCCTAAGAAGAGGGACTGATTGTTAAAACCACTTTGGGAACTGTAACTCTGCAAGGGGAATAGGGGTTTCCTAAGAACTATCAGCACCCATAACAAATTACAGTGGTACCTCAGGTTAAGAACTTAATTCATTCTGGTGGTCTGTTCTTAACCTGAGGTACCACTTTAGCTAACAGGGTCTCCCGCTACCGCTGGAGCACGATTTCTGTTCTCATCCTGAAGCAAAGTTCTTAACCCGAGGTACTATTTCTGGGTTAGCAGAGTCTGTAACCTAAAGCGTCTGTAACCCGAGGTACCACTGTATACATCTCTGGATTACCAGGGGGAAGGCATGATTCTGCAGAGATCTCCAGTCTCTACCTGAATTAATTGCAGAGATTCAAATGATATGAACAAATGGAAACATCAAGTCTGGATTACCAACCTTCAACCTTGTTTCCCCACCCCACCCCGCTTCCTTCATCCTCTTGATCAAGAAGGATTTGTTCAAATACACAAGAACACAGAGGATGAATTCCATGCATATTTCCATGTGATGCTGATTTGTAAAGAGGATGTTGCCAGGTGAAGTGGAGAACAGAGCTGTGCAAAACAGCACCTGCTACTTAGTATTAGACGAATACCTTGGATTTGTCCCTGCAATGAAATCTGCAAAGTAAGGAATATTCAGGAAGATAAGAAGAACTGGGAAACATCAAACTGACAGTCTATGTCTAGTCATTTCCTACAGGGAGCCCAGGCGCAGGACATGAGGTCAGCCTCCAATCCCCATCTTTTGTTCTGCTGCAGCCTCTATTCGGTGATACAGTGCCTTTGAAGCTGGAGGATTGACACCAAGGGAGAGGAACTGAATCCATACAGAATTGGGGACATTTCAGTTGAGGGGGAAAGCGAGCCAGAGGTGACATGATAGAAGTTTAGAAAATTAGACATGGCAAGGAGAAAGTGGGGGGGGGGGTTCTTACTTTCTCCTAACACCAGGATGCATGGACATCCAAATGAAGCTGAATGTTGAAAGATAGAGGATGGATAACAAACAAAAAGTGCTTCTTCACACAGCAATTGTCTTTACCTGGGAAGTAACTACAGGCTCCTGCTTAGGTTCAGGCACAACCTCCCTCTTCTGGTCCAAAGTGTCAGGATGGGGAGGCTGCATTGCTTCAAATTCTGGGGAGGGGGAGAAAGAAAAGAAAAGGGTGTGTGTGAAAGTGTCAGGTTTTCGTTGCTCCTAGGCAGTGCCGGATTTACATACAGTGGTACCTCAGGTTAAGTACTTAATTCGTTCCGGAGGTCCGTTCTTAACCTGAAACTGTTCTTAACCTGAAGCACCACTTTAGTTAATGGGGCCTCCTGCTGCCACCGCGCCGCCAGAGCACGATTTCTGTTCTCATCCTGAAGCAAAGTTCTTAACCCGAGATACTATTTCTGTGTTAGCGGAGTCTGTAACCTGAAGCGTATCTAACCTGAAGTGTATGTAACCTGAGGTACCACTTATAAGCTAAAAAAGCTATAGCTTAGGGCACCGCTATCTTGGGGGCCACAAAAAAATTTCAAGGGGGGAAAACTGGATGTAGATTTCCAAAATATAAGATAAAGAACAAAACAAATAAAACCTACATACAGCAACAGTGTTTTGTGTTGTGTATGGACCTATTAGGTCCAGAAATTACCATATAGCATATATTCAACACAAAAAACAGCGACAATTTGTTGTTGACAGAGGACAGCTGGACAGTTAAAGGGCCCCTTTACCTTCAGTATATATGGGGCTCATCAAACCTAAATCCGGCCCTGCTCCTAGGGAAGGTCTGGGTAAATCACGCCCCCAATTTGCACCGAGGCAATTGCCGAAGATGCGGGCAAAAGGGGGGCAACGCGGGGGGGAGGGGAGAGGAGGGTCTCCCACCTGCGCAGATTTGCTCCCAGAGGTTGGGGGCCGGGAGTTCCTCCATAGCAGCCGCGGCAGGAGGAGGAAAGGGGAGCGGTTGCTAGGCAACCTCAAAGCCGCGGGCGCCCGGCGGCGGTTTCCCCGCTAGGCCGCGGCGCCTGTTTTCCTTTCCGGGTCAGGCCGAGCGAGGCGAAGTGTTTTCGCGGCTTTCGAAGAAGCGGCGCCCAGGTAGGGGAGGGAAGGAGCTGGGGTCGTAGGAGGAGGCAGGCAGGCCAACGGGCCCCGCTTTCCTTCCTCAGGACAGGTGAGTGGCGGTGGGGGGAGGGGTCGGTTTCTGTGGGGTGAGGGGAGGCGTTGGCTTCCGTAGGGCTGGGAGGCCCGTGACCCCCAAGCAGCGGTGGGGTGGGGGGACAACCGCGGCCTTCCAGATGCTGCCGGCCTCCCGGCTCTCCTCACTCCCAGGCCGCGTGGCTCATGGCCGAGGCTGCCGTGGGAGGAGTTGGGAGTCCAGCAAGATTAGGAGAGTCCTGATGTCCATGTCATTAAGTTTCATTTATTTTTTTATACCGTCCTTCATCCGAGGGTCTCAAGGCGGCAGAAAAAGCAACAACAACGCAGGAATACGTAACGTAATAAAATAATCACACACACACACATTTTTTTTGAAAGGCCACAGGTGGTTTAAGTAAGTAGCCAAAGGCCTGGGAGAAGAGAAACATTTTCACCTGATCAGAATCAGAAGAATCTTTATTTTGCATCAGCCACTAGTCATAGCAATAAAATAAAATAAAACATACTGACGAGAGAGGTGAAAACTTAACTATAGAAAATACATTTTTGGGGAGGTTACATCAATAATCAAATAATAGACCTTATTCTAATTGCCCCCGCTAAAAACCTTGCAGTTTTTGCTGTCACCTGATCATCTTGATCTGCTAAAAGAAAGGGGACAGTAGCAGTGGTTGGGCAACCCAGCATAGACAATAATAGAAGGGTAATAACCTCAAATATTCTTATAAAGAGTGCAAGCCATAAGCATATGAGCCACAGACTAAATTCTGTGTGCCTAAAGAAATGCAACAACGTATGGTTTTAAAAGCATGGTCGTGATTTATTTACATTTAGATTTTATCATTTTGTCTTTTTGTAAACAGCTTTAAAAAGAACGAACAAACAGTGTATAAATTGTATGAAAAATAAATAAGCCTCTCTGGGGGAGAGCGTTCCACAAACACGGAGCAACTACAGAAAAGACTTGTTCTTCTGGTGCTGCTCCTGGTTTGAGACCAGGATACCTAAAAGATTGTCACACCCCATATATGCCCAGCCTGCCACTGTGCTCTTCCGAAGAGGGCTTCATGCAGGTACCATCTTTACAGGAGGTCTGTCCCACAGGGCCTTTAGCGTGGTGGCACCCCCCCTTTTGAATTCTCTGCCATTAACTACTAGGCAAGTGCTGCCTCTGCTGTCCTTTTGGCATCTGCTGTCTTGTTGACCATCCAACAAGCCTTTTAAATTGAGGTCCTTATTCCAGCCTGCATCTGAACTATTTTTACCTGTGTTTGTTTTTTTTAATACGAAGTTGTTTTTAATTGTTTTCTATGTGGAACTGTTTTCGTTATCTTGCATAGGGTTGTAACTTTTATTTGATTTATAATTACACATTTTATTGCTATAAGTCACCTTGTGGTGAAGGAAAAGGAAGAAATCTTACCTAATAAATAAGGGTGGGAACGCATATTGTTTGTCCACATGGAAATGTGTGATAAGATGGGGGGAAAGAGACCCAGTATGTATGAAGTGTTCGTGAATATGTGCCTTTAACACTATTTTTTTCTGTATACCTTCCTGTCTGACTCCTTTTGCACTGTTAAATATAAGAGCACAAGAGGAGCCGTGCTGGATCAGTCCAAGTGCCCCAACTATCATAGAATTGTAGGGTTGGAAGGCATCTTATATTTACAGCAGCCATTTGGATGCCTATGGCAAGCAGGACATGAGAGTAAAAACACTCCTGTTGTTGTCACCTCAGAAATGGTCATTCAGAGGCCTGTTGCCTCTGATTCTGGATATAGTACATACAGAAATCATGACTAGTTGCCATTGACCACCTTATCCTTCATGAAATTGCATAATTCCCATTTAAAGCTCTCTAATTTGGCTGTATGCCCACAGTCCGCTGTTACAAAGAATGTCACTGGAATTGCTTGCAATGAAGGACAGTGCTACTTATTTAACTTATTTAAGAGTGTAGAGATCATCTGCTTCCCCTGCAGCAGAAAATGTGTCAAGCATGGAAATAGCTGCCAAAAAAGAGAGACCGTGTCTCAAGTTGCTGATAAATTATTAGTAGCCTAATGTGTTTCAGCAAAAAAGCATTATTCTTCTCATGGGAGAAGGGAGAGAGGAACACACAAACCTGGAGGGAGGCTAAGCTTGTTCACATCTTGCTAAACTATAATGATACCACTGTGGTAAGTTACTACTTGGTAAATGGGTGTCTGCTTTTTGTTTTTCAGAATAGTCATAAAGGATGCAAGGAACAAAACTGATAGATCTGTGCAGATAAATATTAAAGTTAACGCTATGGTTAGAAACCAGGCAGCTGTTATAATAGAAGAAAATGGCTATTATGATTTACAAACCAAAGTCAAGGCAAAGAAAAAGAAGCGCTTGGTAAATGGAGAGGGTTCAGATCAGATAGATTCAATGAAGAAAAATGCTTCCAAATTGAAGAGCAAAGGTTGTACAAACCTTCCTATTGTTATAGAAAGCAGTTCAGATTCAAAATTATTAAAAGAAACTGATGAAATGCCTAAGAAGCTCAAGAGAAAAGGAACACAAAGATTTTCTTGTAATCAAGATGGTGATTGTGAGACTTCTAGTAAAGAGCTGCCAATAGAACAGCAGGAAGCCCCTTTTTTCATTAGTAAGAAACACAAAAGGGATATTCCAGACAGTGATGGAGTGGGTGATGGATTTCCTGCAAAGAAAAAGAAGAAGAAGAAAAAAACCAAACTTGCTCACTGTGTAATACAACTTAGTGGAGAAGATGAGGATGAGCCTGTAAAACACGTCTCCAAAAAACAAAAAACCATTTCCCAGGAGACAATGTTTCAGACTCTTGTCCGAAATGCTGCAGGTGACAGGGATATTGTAAAGAAAAAAAAAGTTTGCTGCTTAAAAGAAAAAGGTATTGCCAACACTGTACACCAGTTAGAAGAAGAATTAGGTTGCAAGAAGAGAGCTCTTGGTTTTCAACAGCATCTAGAGGGCACAGCCAATGTATCAGAAGAAGAAAGCAAAGTAATGAAGAAGAAGAGGAAGAAAAAGAAAAGAAAGCAACCTCTTCTGACATCAGAGGATAACCAGGAAAATCAGTCTTGTGTTTCTATTGAAAGCCAACCAAAACAAAAATCTAAAACAAAGCCAAGCAATGGCAAGGAGAAAACAGGTCTGATCTCAAACTCTGAACGAGACAGCAAAGTGAAGAAGAAAATGAAGAGGAAAACCCAAACCAAAGTTGCAAGCGATCATCCAGCTCTCTTGGAGGATGATGGAGATGTGGCTACAAATGAGAGCTGGTCAGCAACAAAGAGGACTAAGAACGCCCCCAAATCCAAAAAGGCGCAAGACCATGTAGTGAGCTGGGAAGATGGCAGATCTGAAAATGACAGCAGGCAGCACATCAAGAAGAAAAAGAAGGAGGACCGGGAGAACAGAGGTGCCAAAGCCTGTGAAGAAGAGCCCAGTTTCAAGAAAGCAAAGATTAAACAGGAAGCAAAGGTAGCTTCTAAATAGAACTTGCTATTTGCCATTTCTTATGTAGTTTGTTTTTATCCCACCTGTCCTCCAGTAAGGTCAGAGTGTCATGTGTGATTTTGCTTCCCTCTCCCTTGCCCTCCCCTGCCCCCATTTTAGCATTAAGAGTGCCCGATGGGATAATAATAATAGATAAATTATTTATACCCCGCCCTCCCCAGCCAAGACCGGGCTCAGGGTGGCTAACAACCAATAATAAAAACAAGTTGATTAAAATGCAACTTAAAAACAAGATTAAAATACTACATTAAAACATTAAGATGCAGCCTCTTCACAGGAGGAGAAAGGAAAAAAGAAAGAGGGGGAGGGAATCAAATTGATTCTAAGCCAATGGCTAGGCGGAACAACTCTGTCTTACAGGCCCTGTGGAAAGAAATCCAATCCTGCAGGGCCCTGGTCTCATGAGACAGAGCGTTCCACCAGGCCGGAGCCAGTGTTGAAAAGGCCCTGGCTCTGGTTGAGGCTAATCTAACTTCCTTAGGGCCTGGGACCTCTAGGTAGGTTGGGTTGGGCTGGGAAAGTGTAGCTCACCCAAAATTCATGGCTGAATGAGAATTTGAAACTTTTAGCATTCTTTGAGAATGTCAGTAAGCATGTAAGTAGGGGTGACCCAGTCAACATTGTGTCTTTAAATTTTTGAAAACCTTTTGTCATAAAGCTCCTCACCAAAGACTTTTGGGATAAGAGGACAGGATAAATAAACTTGGAAGCAGAGAGTAGAAATAAATACACGGTTCTTACCATGGAGAAATGTAAGAAGTGGGGATTTCAAATCCCCACTCATGTTTGAGTGGGGATTTGAACCCCGGTCTTTCAGGTCCTAGTCTGATGTTCCAAGCACTACGCCACACAGGTTCTTTGGGGCGGTTATGACCTCTCCTTTCAGTTATCTGTTCTTTCTCTACTACCACAATAATGTGGTGATACCCACCAATTTGGACAGCCTTAAAGGGGGATCAGACAAATTTGTGAAGGATAAGGCTGTTGGTGACTAATAGGCATATTATAGCTTTCTTGCTTCCAGTATCAGAGGTAGTGTGCATTCAGACACCAGTTGCTGGAGATCACAAGTGTGAGGGTGTTTTTTGTACAGTAGTACCTCGGGTTAAGTACTTAATTCGTTCCGGAGGTCTATTCTTAACCTGAAGCACCACTTTAGCTAATGGGGCCTCCTGTTGCCGTCATGCTGCTGGACACGATTTCTGTTCTCATCCTGAAGCAAAGTTCTTAACCCAAGGTACTATTTCTGGGTTAGCGGAGTCTGTAACCTGAGGCGCATGTAACCTGAAGTGTGTGTAACCCAAGGTACCACTGTACTCCTGTTTGTCGACTTCCCTTCGCCATCTTTTTGGCCACTGTGGGAAGAGAATGTTGGGCTACAGGAGCTTTTGGTCTGATCTTATCTTGGCCATGGCTACCAGTAACTTCATGAAAAGATGGCAGGGCTCCAATAGCCACTCTGTGGCTTTAATCTTCCATTTTTATACCATTCTTTTGGTATAATGTGGAATGCTAACCATATCACGCTTAAACATGAGCGGGTTTTCTCAGTGATACTCAAAATGTGCACTCTTGTTTTTCAGGAAGAGGATGAAGAAATAAAAGTGGTGGCATTTAAGAAAGGAAACTGTGACGAAATACAAATAGACAAGGTACAACCTTATTCTTTTGTCGCTCTTTTGGAGTCTAATTGTGGCACATATTAGGCTGATTTGGATAATGTTCTGTGTTTGGCTCACATGGACGTGATGAAGCAGGATCTCATCTGCATGTCCTGCCCTCTCGGGATGCCCATCTTGGGCTATACCAGACTTTTATGTGCTGCTTCCCAGTTAGTGACTATGTGGCTTTCGGGTTAGTGACTATGTGGCTCAGACTTACGTAGGTTGTGGATTATGCTCCTAGTCATTATCACTTGGTTTATATACCACATTTTCCACAAGAACACCTGTGTTTAAAGCATTTCACATACAAAACAGTCACTGATTGATCAGCCATAGTTTAGACAATCAAACTGTGATGAGTTTTGGGCTCACACGGTCCCCTCTTCCACTTCTCGTACAAAGATGGAAGAGTGGGAAGCGAGAGCATGCAGCCTCAGAGTTGACACAGCTTGTTCCCACCAGTCACGTATAACCCATAAACTGTAGTTTAATTGATCATCTGAACCAAGGTGTTGTTTGGGCAACTCCAGTGTGAGAGAAGTGGCGGTTTTAGGATAAGATTGTATGATCCTCTGTAAATTGAGAATTGTATCAAGAAGGGGGCCTGTTATCTAGCAGATAATTGTGTTTCACGACTCTAACCATGGAAGGACTCAGCTTCAGGCACCACCTGCAGTTCTGCTGCTTTGGCCACCTATTCTTGCTCTGTGGTAGTTCTGTAATTCTGGGCACAGCATCAGATGTGCAAAGCCAGCCTTACTCCCCAAGTGCTGGATTCAAATGTGTTGGTTCTTTGTGAATGAGATGAGCTTAGAAGTCCTGAGGCTTTCAGATTTGTCCTCTCCCCACCTCCACCTGCTCTTCTTTTCTTGTTTCCTGGTCTTCCTGATAAGCCCCCTTTGTTTTGTCAAGCTTGCTTGCATTTTTTTTTTTATGGCAACAGGCACCTACTTTAGAACAGGAGAGTGGTATTTCAAGCACTCTGGAAATGTATCCAGGAGGCACTGGGAAGGTTGCCCATCTCTGATGCAAGGGAATTTTGAAACTGGAGTAACTGGCTGGGGAGGGCAACTGGATAATGCCAAAGGGGTTCAAAATGTCTGATTGTTTCCATGGGTATTTTATCATCCCTCCTTCATTGCCACTCTTTTCCATGTACACAGTTTGAGGTCATCCACTACCTGCAGTGTTCTCAGAGCCAAGTAAATGTAGCCTCCCAGTCTGTAAAACATTCTTTCTCTGCATTTGTGTATTTTGAGAACTGCTTGTCTTGCAGATGCTTTTTACCTTCGCAAATTCTTGTATGCGTAAAAGGGTTGAAATTGTGCCTTTTCTTTCCTGCAAGTAACATTTTGGATACTTCTCCCCTTAACTTCTTGACGTTTCTAAGCAGTTTTACAATCAAACAATATTTTTTTGCCCTTATGCGCATATTTTCCCCATTTTTCCATGCCAGTTGAGACGGCAGGCTCTCCAAGAAGAGATTGACAGGGAATCTGGCAAAATGAAGACTGTCAAGGAAGAGGGAGAATCGGTAAGCACGAGCTCTGCAAGAGCCCAGGTAGCAAGGACAAAGCAGCCCTGCACTGTGGTTGACTTGCGATGCTAGTCATGTCTGTGGTTTGGCACGCCAATCTCTCATCTGATTGGAAACTTGAGGTCATGCTGTAGAACAAATGAGTCCAGTCTTTAGAGATGCTGAAAGCAGAGCACTCTGACCTCCAGAAAACTGATTCCAGTTGTTAATCCTGAAAAATAGCATTTTTGCTCCGATAGTCCCTTAATGGAATTAGTTGTGATATCTTTGCTGTAGAATTTTTGTGTGTGTGTTTGTTTCTATTTGCTGTGGAATATAAATAACACTAGCCCTTGGACATAGCTGTCACGCTCTGATTAGCACTGCCATGTTTCTTTTCTCCATGACTGCAAAAGATGACCAGTCAGAGGTAGAGAATCTGAGGGAGCCTACCTTTCCCCTGCATTTAGTGGACTGCACCATCTAATACTCTTAACTGCAGGAGGCAGTTGCCCCCTTTGAAGAATGTGGTCCCCAAATCCCTGGCGGAAATGAGCTAGACTGTCTTGGGAGCTGGAGTAATGGCACGATTGAGGTTCTCTGTGTTTGCTGACTTAGATGGGGAAATTGAGTCTTAAATTGCCAAGAGGGGTGTTAAAAGGTTTCTGTACTTTAGGTGAATAGGCCATCTTGGGTATCAATTGGCATCTGCTCACATTAGAAGTCCAGCTGTCTCAAAGGGCCACTTCACACATGACAGATTTCCTCTCTGAATTATCACTTCTGTGTAAGAGCATAAGAGCCTCTGTTGGATCAGGCCAGTGGCCCAACTGATCCAGCATCCTGGTCTCACAATGGGCAGCATTCAGATGCCTATTGGAACCATGCAAGCAGGAGCTGAACTGTACTGTCCCCGTTTGTGATTCCCACTAACTGATATTCAGAGGCGTAGTGCCTTTGACAGTGAAGGTATGCCTAGTCTAAAGGTATGTGCTGAAAATAAGCTGGTCTGCCTCTGGTCACTGCCTGGATGGTAGACTACATTTGCTGCCCTGGCTAGTCCTAGTCAGTTATAGTATCATAGAATTGTAGAGGTGGAAGGAACCCCCAAGGGCCATCTAGTTCAACCCTCAGCAGTGCAGGAATCACAGCTAAAGAACCCCTGACAGATGGCCATTCAACATCTGTTTATAAGTCTCCAGTGGAGAGTCCAGCGCCTTCCAAGATAGCCCATATCCCCATCAAATAGGTCTTACCATCAGAAAGTTATTCCTAGTGACTGCTAGGATAGCTCAGTTGGTAGAGCATGAGACTATTCATCTCAGGATTGTGGGTTTGAGCGCCACATTGGGCAAAAGATGGTTGCATTGCAAGGGATTGGACTAGGTGACCCTTGTGGTGCATTCAAACTCTACAATTCTATATTTAGTTGGAATCTTCTTTCTTGTAATCTGAATCCATTGGTATAGATTCTACCATCTAGAGCAGGCTTCCTCAAACTCGGCCCTCCAGATGATTTTTGGCCTACAACTTCCATGATCCTTAGCTAGCAGGACCAGTGGTCAGGGATGATGGGGATTGTAGTCTCAAAACATCTGGAGGGCCGAGTTTGAGGGAGCCTGGCCTAGAGCAGCAGAAAACAAACTTGCTCCATCTTCATTTGACACCTCTTCAGATATTTAAAGGTGTCTGTTTCCTCTCAAGTCTTCCCTTCAGGCTAAACATACCCAGCTCCTTCAACTATTTCTCATAAGGCTTGGTTTCCATCGTGGTCGTCCTCCTCTGCAAATGTTTCAGCTTGTCATTAAAACTGTAATGCCAGGTGGATGCTGGCGACCTCTAAAAGAGTTGTAGGGTATTTCAGGTGAAGGAAGCTGGACAATATTTTTTTTTAATAAATGCCCAGTTGTGCTTTAAATGTGCAAATGTCTAGATGGCTGTAGAGTTGTCCTCCAGCTGACATTTATGCAGGGAATCCCAATCCCTTGGTGACGGCCTATCAGAATGCATTAGCACCTGGAAGAACAGGAGTGGCAGAGCCCAATGGCAAGCTTCACAAAAAGCCAGCTAAAAAGGGTAGGGAAAAATAAAGACATGTTGGAGAGCTGCTCAGAGTTAACCTCCAAAATTGCAGGGTTTGGAAAAGCTGTTATTACGCCTGCACGAATCTCACCACCACTAAGTAGAATTAATTGTTTGCAAGCTGACATGTCTGGGTGCAGAAGCTGAAAATGGAGGAAGTCTAGACAATTGGAAAGAAGAGTTTGGCATGGTAGGAAATGAAAAATCAGAAGGCAGTGGTTCAGAGAACATCTCCCGTAGGACTCGTGTCTTTCTGTTGGTTCCCTGGGTATGCCTGGAGGGCTGTCGCTGCCTCTTTTGTTTTGACTGCTGTTGCTGTCACCTACTGATGGTGAGAGGAAGCAGGGGGAGGGATTGGGGAGGGGGAGAGGGAGAGGCAATGCATGTGTGCGTAAATATGGGGAGGGGGATGGAAAGGAAGGGCAAAACAAGGAGAACATTTATTCTCTTGACTCATCTCTCCCTCTTGTATACCCAACAGAGCACTGCGCTCTGCAGGTGAGGCCCTCCTCCAGATACCACCTTATCTGGACATCGTACAATGCAGGAATCAGGCCTTTAGCATGGCACCTACGCTTTGTAACTCCCTCTCTTTACATATCAGATAGGCACTGTCTCACTTGTCTTCTTTGGCACCCGTTTCCTCTTCCAAACGAGCCACTTAAAGGGAGATTGTAATCCCAATCTTTATTTGTGTTGGACTTGAAATTGTTTGAACACAACGCTTTTATTGTCTTGATGTTTTTACTGTTAAGTGGCTTTGGACTGTTTTAAGGGAAGTGATTCATAACTAAATAGATGCATAGGAAGCTGCCTTATTGTTCATCTAGCCCAGTATTAGCTATTCTGACTGGCCGTGGCTCTTCAGGTCTCAGAAAAGGGCGTCTTCCCCATCTCCTGCTTCCTGACCCGTTTAAAGAATTTGAGTCTGGGAACCTCTGTCTGCAAAGCACATACTCTACCACTGAGCCTGGTGTGGGGAATCTCTAACCCTCCAGATACTGCAGAACTACAACACTCACCATCCCTGACCATTGCTTGTACTGGCTGGGGCTGTTGGGAATTGCTGTTTGGCAGCAATCTGGAGGGCCAAATGGTCCTCACGCCTGCGCTAAGCTGTTACTAGTTCTGGCCTGTGCCTCTCTGCCTCCTGCACCTTCCTCACTTATTTGCATTGATATATTTATATAGACAATCCTGTACTTTGCAGAAGGTATGCCTACTGAGATGCAGCCTTTGCTGTCTTGCTCAGGCCATAAGGCATGTGCCATCTTCTAGCATGAAAAGACAGTGCAGTGCCCAGCACATTTAAAAAAAATATATTTATAGATTCTACATTTCATAAGAATACAGCAAAATAGTAGACACCATACGAAATTGCAGTAAGATCAATAAAAATGAGTGGGAAGAGGATAGAAAAATAAACATTTCAGAGGCCTGTCTGTGTTAAGAGTTTTCAGGAAACATCTGAAAGGAGGCGCGGGGGGGGGGGGGGATTCCTGTCAATCCTCTGGTGGCAGGGAGTTCCATAGGGCAGGGCCTGCCACATTAAGGGCTTGGTCCCTAGTAAAGGCTGACTGAACCTCAGGGATGTGAGGAACCACCATCAGACAATCTTAGTGGTTGAGTTGGAGCACTGTGAACATGTAACCCTGCATCACACTGTTCTCCTGTTTTCCTTCTTTGGCTATAACCTGCATTTGGTTGGCTAATAAACTTGATTTAGGTCCTTTGGGGCACTAATCCACACTTGTGCCTTGCATTTCAGGATGTCCATTTTGGCCAGTGGACCACAGCAACCTTTGAAAATTCAGAGCAAAAAACCAAGTTCCTCCGGCTGATGGGTGGATTTAAGAAGGGTCCTGTACCAGTCCAAGGTCCTCCAGCACATGCCTCCAAGCTGAACATGGCTTTGGACAAGAGCAAAGAGCAGAACCTGCAGCAGAAGCTACAGACTGAATTTGAGAAGGCGTTAGCTTGGAAGCACCACAGAGGCATCGGCCTTGGATTTCAGCCTCCCATTCAGAAGCAGGTGCACATAGATAAATTTGCATCAAGATCTATAAAATTTGAAGACTGAACTATCAGGGAGGCTTTCCTAAATCATGTTTGGTTTCCTTAACAATGTTTCTTCTGGGGGAGGAGTCAGGGGGAGAACAACATTTGTTGGAATGACTAAGAATGCCAGCAGGCATCAGATTTCTAAAAAAATGTCGGTGGCTAAATGACCTCTCAACAAAATTGTTGGATTCGCTCGTGTTTCAGACAGGTAAAAAAATCTCAGATATCTTTATCCCATTACTTTTGGCAGCTGGTGTTTGTAAATGTCCAACTTCATTTTTGAAATGTTCATTAGACTAGTTGTTGGAGGAAGAATGGACGTGAAGTTATTGGTCATTTAATGGATTGTCTGTTCACCCTGCCACCCTTTGCTTCCAAGCTTACTTTTCAGTAGCCCGGAGCACTGGGATTAGACCCACAGTACAGTGGTACCTCGGGTTAAGTTAATTCGTTCCGGAGGTCCGTTCTTAACCTGAAACTGTTCTTAACCTGAAGCCCTACTTTAGCTAATGGGGCCTCCTGCTGCCGCCATGCCGCCAGAGCACGATTTCTGTTCTCATCCTGAAGCAAAGTTCTTAACCTGAGGTACTATTTCTGGGTTAGCGGAGTCTGTAACCTGAAGCGTATGTAACCTGAAGCGTATGTAACCAGAGGTACCACTGTAGTGACAGAATGCCCACAGCTAAAGAGTTCAGGAGAGACATGGGTCTGAACAGGCTGAAGCAGCAGAAGCTGGGTTAACTATGTCTTACCATGCTCCCAAAAAGCTGAACAAAAGATGTCCAGAAATGAAATGTTGACTGCTGCCTTTTGATTGACACATCTGTTGCCCAATAGTCAGGAGAACACGCAAAGTACAATTTAAATAAGCAGTGCACTTGAAACCCTGCGTCATCTGACTTGGTCAGTCTTCAAGAGACTTTATGAAAAGCCATGCAGTAAATATGAAAAGCCATCACAGTAAATATTCATAGTGATTTTTAATTGCATTTCATTGCTGCTTTTGTTTCTTATGTTATTCATTGTATTACAGTTTCACCTGATGTTCACCTGCTGTTAAGCTGAAATGATTGGGTGGTGGAGGCAGGTGAAATAGCTAGGAGTAGCTTTGGGTCTGGGAACTGTTTCTTGTCAGCAGTTTATGCACTCAGAGTTGTAATCCCACTCTCCCATCCATCTACTTTTTTATCTGTAGGGAGAAAGATACGGGAACTTGCATCTTTTTCTCTTTGTTGGGGGGTGAATGGGAAATCTTCTGAGTGGACAGGGCAAGGAGAGTTAAAACAGGCCCTTCTTCTGTAAGCTTCTTCTCGGTTCAAGCTGAAGCCATGCCAGAGCTGCATTGGAACTTTTCCCCCTGAAAAGAATTAGCAGGGGGAAACAGCCATGGCTCTTACTGTATCATGAGTTGAAGTCACAATGAACAGGAAACTCATGACATTCCTGTATGTTACAAATCGAGATCACAAGCCAGTCCTGTTCCAGCCTGCACTGTATAATCCCTACCCTTCATGGCAGGAAGAGTTCCAATACACGAGTTGCTTGTTTACATGTTACACCTTCTGATAACGCCTCTTGCTTTTCTGAATGGAGGGGGGAGTGTGCATAGAAACTAGCCTACTGTGCAAAGGTAAAATTTGCATTAGTCACTCTGCCTATTTTTCCTCTGATCCCGCCCACCGCCGGCATGCAGCTTCTGGGTTGCCCCAAAGGGGCTGTGGCTGGACTACAGCAGCACTCCTTCCCATTGGCCAAGCTGGGCTGTCGGAAGTTAAGAGTCCAACAACATCTGGAGTGTCCAGAATCCTCACAAGCATTAAGCCGCACTCAAGAAAACAGAAAGCAGTTCTAATTAAGTGGTGATTGGCAGTTTTGATGAGAGTTGATGCTGGTATGCTGAGGGTTGCACAAAGATTGACAGTATGAGCAACGGTTGGGCACTGGCAAGTCTCTACTGCCTCAGCCAGGGGGTCGATGGGATTTACCTATCCTGTTGGCTTGCCAGCTGGTGAAGCTGCACCTGTCCCTTTAAGAGCAGTTTGGTCTGCAGGAAGCAGCAACTGATTCCCCCCCCCCTATATCTAGCAAAGCCTCAAGTTCCTGAACTCTGCATATCAAACCTTCCAAAGGCACAGGAGCAGACGTGCTCTTGCCTCCCCACCTCCACCAAGCTGGCAACCTACCTCATAGGTGGCCAGATAACTGCAATAGTTCCAAAACCCCAATATTTAATAGATCTATATTCCTATTAGAGCTGCCATTTAAAAACAACTTTAGTTTAGAAGCCATGAAGTCCCACATTACTTGTTTGCATAAAACATTCTGCATTGGGTTCATCTGCGTTGGTTCATCTGCAGATACGCCAGATCACACCCATCCCTTCCCCTCCACCTACTGCAGTCTATTATGTCCTCACATGGCAAATTGCATTCTGCCCAAAAGATGTTTGCTTGTTCTGCAAGCATAATAGCTTCCCCTCAGCTTTCTGCCCACAGCTTCCTTGGTGGCTGCTATTATTAAGGCAGTAGAATTCTGCTTGGCAAAATGGCTCAGCAAGTCTCATCATCCCCCTCCCTTTTATACACGATGCACTTACTAGGCCCCTAGCAACCACTCCCTTAACAGCAGCTGACTTTGATTTGTCCAGTTTTTGAACTCATTCCTAGTTTCCAGCATCCTTGTTCTCTCTGCCTCATTTTCTTGTCCTCAGATGCATGGTGCTCCTTCCTACACGACTCATTGTATAAGCAAAGCTTGCAGACAGACAGCTTAAACAACTTGTCTTTCATTATGTTTCTCTCCATGTTCCACTGAGCATGGGTGGGATTCCATTTGTTTAAACAGAATTACGAGCAAACCTCTATGGCTGATATTTCCAATGCAACACCAGCAACAAATACGTTTGCTTCTGCAAGGACATGCAATACCATGCAGTGACCTCATGGCAGCGATGCCACCAAAGGGCACTGTGCACAGTGCTTTATTGTAGCAGAAACCTCTTACCATACAGGACCACCAAATCCCAACTTTTTTTTCCTTGAAAATGAAAGGTCTGGCCAGCAGAGTTATCCTTAAGGACATTGCAGGGATACTCTAGTAACTGTGCCCCTTACCCTTTTAAAGCTCTTCACAATATTACTGCACCCTGTTTAGGCCCTGGCTTCTCACTGTCACCTCTGCTACCCCAGTTGCTGTACCCTCAGCTACACAAAGGCCACTTGCTGTTTAACACAGGCCTGATGTAGCAGCCAGATTCCCTGGTACTGCAGAGCCAAAGGGAGGCACACTGGACTCTGCCAGTGGTCAGGGCGACCAAGGGTCACTGGGAGGCTGGAGCCTTTGCCTTCTGGGAAGAACATCACAGCAAGTCAAGAGCAGCTGCAGGGAGCTTGCTTCCTCCCTCAATGCCAGAAAGGACAACTCTGCTGCAACCTCCCGGTGTTCTTGAGCTATGAAACCAAAGGGAGGTACACACTGGCTTGTGCCATGAGCCATAGAATTAAAGGCTGCCAAGCCATGGCTACATTCTACCTCCACTGCTGGAGCTTGTATGCCTCAGAATACTGGTTGCTGGGGAGAGCGATGTCCTGATTGGGGGTTCCCATTGGCATTGGTTGGCCACTGTGAGAACAGGAGGCTGGACTAAATGAGCCTTTGGCTTAATCCCGCAGGCTCGTCTCATGACCTGGGTTTGCAGAGGTGAGCTTTCGTATTACAACAACTTGTGCTAAACCACCTAGAGAATCGTTTAGTTCAAGGGCTGGTTCAAAAACCTCAAAATAAACAATTATGCTCCCTTTCTGGCCCTGTATGTGTAACTTTCTCAAACAGAGGTGTCTTTATATGAGCATTGCCTCTTTTCCTTCTCAGATCCCTCCTCAAAACTCACCTTCTCTGCATGGCTTTCAGTGTACCTTATATGATCACATCTGTCCGCATTCATCTTTCCTGTGTTTCCCCAAATTGTCTATTTAGAAAGAGCAAGCTCTTTGCAGGCAGGGACATTTCCATTTTTGCCTCTCTACGGCATCATGTACATTGCTGGTGCTGAACTGAAAAAAGGTACACCCCATCCATTTTAATACGCTGCTCGCCCATTCTCAAAGGGATGTGTTAACTAGTAATTTAAAGAATTTTTTTTAAAAGCTCAAGCTGCTCACATGGGCATACAATCAAAAGGTAAATGAAGGCTGGGTTATGCAGCATAATAATAAGTGTGCCTAATGATTACAAAATAGCAGGCTAAGCACTGCTTGCAAAGTTCGGTAATGGGAATGAATACAAATGTGATGTATCCATGATTAGATCTTTTCTTAAATACAGCGATGCATTTTGAGCTTAGCCACCAAAGCTTCCCGGACACATTTGCTTCCAAGTATTTCTCAAGGTCTACCACAAACGCTCAAGAATCTCTCCATTTACATGATGCTTTAAAATAAAAAAAGACCCAACAGCAAGGTGTTCTGAGAGGTATATTCCAGATGAATGCTGAGTAACAAGCCCATCTTTCAAAGGCTGCAGCACTCAAAAGACATTGCTCAAAAGACATTGCTAGCACAAGTTCAAAAGACATTGCTAGCACAAGTTATCTCTCCTCTTTTCTTTACAGCCCCATCAGATTTGGATAGAAAAGGTATTTCCAGTCTGAAATTGTAAGATACTGTTTCACCGACCCCCAGTTAGCATTTAAATCACCTTTTAATGGTTAGCGGCTGTGCAGTGGGGAAACAAAACCTCATTTCAAAAATGATGGCACTGTCAGGACACATTTTCCTTCTGTCTCTGACCAAATAAATCTGTCACACACCAAGGGACTCTACAAAATGAAAGAAAAGATATTGAACTCCGATAATAGCCTAAGATGCAGCCGGGGGGGGGGGTATAGGCCTTAGAGAAAGACCCTCCAGTACATCCAAGTTCAGAAGGCTATGATTTGTCAGGTCCTTGACTGCAGAGGAAGTCGCGCAGCCAGATCGGTAAAATGGCTCAGCTCAGGGTGTTTGCTTTGCTTCTTGATGTATTCCAAGGTTTTGACCTAAGATGGAAAGAAGCGGGGGGGGGGGGAATAAACAATGAAAATCAAGTCCTCTCTCTACAGGGAATGTGTATCTGCTTCAGGATGGGTTTGAAACCACTGAACAATATGGAAATTTGACAGTGCCCTAAGCAACATCTGTGGAAATCCTCAAAAATCAACAAGGTGGCAGAGGCTTCCAAACACCAGAGTTTGGTGATAAACTGTGATGTTGTAAAAAGCTGCATTGGCACCAGCTGGCAAGGTGATGGGTGAAACTGCTGCAGTTCTCATCATGGAAGCTGAGGTGCTTTTATCTCAGCACCTTGCAGCCTGTGGCCAATACAGCTGGTCCCAGCCTGCTGCTCATCTGGGGATGTGTGTAAAGCAGGCATAGGCAAACTCAGCCCTCCAGATGTTTTGGGACTACAACTCCCATCATCCCTAGCTAACAGGGCCAGTGGTCAGGGATGATGGGAGTTGTAGTCCCAAAACATCTGGAGGGCTGAGTTTGCCTATGCCTGGTGTAAAGGCTCCTGCCCCCAGCTGAGTGAGCCCTGAGTCCCCTTGCACTCACGTGTGGCCACCAGGGGACGTGGGGCTCCTTGGCCAGGCTGCTGGGGGCGGAAAGCTCCTGCCCCCAGCAGAGGCAGCCCAGGTGTCCCTGCCACTCGTGCTCGAGCAGCAAGGACCTTGGGGCTCCTTGGCCAGGCTGCCTCCACCTTCACTGGTGTGGGGGGCAAGCAAGCTACCTTCCCCTTTCACCCCCCACTTCCCAAAGACGGATCAGTAGCCTGTTGGGCTTTGTGCATTTGACTGCCTTAAGCCTTCGCCCGTGCAGGTGCACTGCCTCTTTCCTCTGGGGGTTGTTCACCCCAGGAGGAAAGATGCACCCCCCCTCCTGGGTGAAGTCCACAAGATCCAGGGTGCAAAGCAGCACCAAAGAGCCCCTACATTGCCTGGTTGCCTTGCACCAGGAAGGTGGGCTCCATCTTTCTGGAGGAAAAGCACAGCACACCTTCCCAGATGAAGGCAGGCAGGCGGCAGCCAAGCACGGCTGTAGACCCGATCCTGCTCCTACTCCAAGTACAAGCAGAAGCGGGGTCCTGGCTCTCTCAGCTGGGAAGGGCAGGCTTTGCTCTTCCCAGCTGAGCAGGCCCAATCCCTCTCATGCAAGCAGCAGCAGGGTCAGGGCTCTTGCAGCTGGGCTAGGAGAAGCACTTTAATCCTGCCACTGGCTCCTGGTGGCAGTTGCCAATCCAGGGGCAGAGTGCAATTGCGGTTTCACCAGTGGTATATCGCTGGTGAATCCACCACCACTTGAGTCCCTCTGCCTCCAGCTCCTGACTAGTTTATTTCTTCCTCAGCACGCTGGTCGGCAGGGGGACTCAAGAGCAATGATGCTGAGTGAAGTTGTCATCGCAGTCTCCCCTCACATACTGGTCCTGTGCGAGATATATTGATATATTGCCCAGTGTTAGTTGGAAGCAGGGCTGAAATGCCCTGCAGAGCATCCTGACCCCTGAGCACAACCAAAATCAAAGGGCAGGCAATCGTGAAAGCTTGCTTAAGGTGTGTCTATTATGTAAATCACAGCGAAAGAAGCTGCCTCATAATGACTTGAGTCTGCTCTGACCTACAGCAGCTTGTTGTTGTTTAGTCATTTAGTCGTGTCCGACTCTTTGTGACCCCATGGACCAGAGCACGCCAGGCACTCCTGTCTTCCACTGCCTCCCACAGTTTGGACAGACTCATGTTTCAGCTTACTGGCCCCAATTGCAGAAGGGGGTCTCTGTCTGTCTCTCTTGCTGAACCAAGGCCCATTAACTGGAAGTAGCAGCGTTGAACCTGGAACATTGGCCATGAAAAATGCATAAGGTCTGCCACTGGGCTATGGGCCATCGGTCAATCTGAGTTACCTTGGGAGCACAGCTTCGATTTTGTAAAAATTAATTTTGGGCACTTAAAGTGCATGGAACACACAGCCCTAGGTTTACAATGCCACAAAAATACCCATTTTCCAGGTCTAACGTAGGCAGTTGCACTTCCTAGCGAACAGCACAGCTTATTCTGGGTAAATGCAGCTAGCAGCATTCTCCCTATATTTTCCTGATGGGCATAGAGTAAAATGGAACAGCCCAGCTATTCTTTTGGTTGCGCACTCAGTGGTGAGTCTGACTTTGGGGGAAGGAAAGAAGAAGTTGCAAAAGAAAATAATCAAGCCATGCAAAAGTTATTTAGCAATGATTTTCTGAATTAAGGTCTACCTAGTCCATCATCCTATGACCAACCAGGTGCATCCTCAAAGGCAACAAGCAAGGCTTGAAGTCAATAGCCCTCCCTTGCTGTTGGCCTCTTGGCAGTTGGTACTGGAGTGGCACACGACCTCTGAAAATGGATATTTCGTATAGCAGCCATGACTAGTAGTGGCTTGACAACCATATGCCAGGAGTGCTCTGATGGTGTTTCCTGCTTGGCAGGGGGTTGGACTCGATGGCCCTTGTGGTCTATTCCAACTCTATGATTCTATGATTCTATGACTGAGGGGTATATTATGTTACCCTATCAAGACATCCAGGTCTGTGAGCATCAACACATCTTTTGACAATGAATCACATGGCTAATTATGTGTTGTGCATCTTCTATGTCTGTTTCAAATCTACTGCCAGTCAAGTTCACTGGGTGACCCTGAGTTCCAGTTTTATGGGGAAAGTGAGTGAAAGGTTGACATGAGCCGTCTTCTTGCTATGCAGCTCTGCTTTTAAGTAGGGTGGCAAACTGGGTTTCAGGGTCCGGTGGAGTCAGGCATGAACCATTATTCCGATTAAAACAGGGAAGCTTGGATATCCTAATTCGAAAAGTTTAAATTATTAGACAATGTGGAAAGAGACAATTCTGCTAAACCAAGTCTTATACAGATGGAAACAAAACAAAACAAGCTGACCCTTTCCCTTCATTGCCATTTGGTCCCATTTTCCCTCTCTGTAGCTATTTATTTTATAGCTGCCAACTTCTTGCATCTGATGAAGTGGATTCCAGCCCATAAATATTGATGCTACAATAAATCTGTTAAGTCTTTTAAGATGCCGCAAAACTCTGTTGTTCGAATACGAAGGTCACCCCCTGCCCAGCCTCAAAATCTGCCTTACCGTGATTTTTGTGTCTGCGTAGCCGTGCCTCTGAGCCAGGTTCCACAAGTTAACAGCGAGCTGGTTGAGTTTGTTGTTTCTCAGGTCTCCGTGGGCCAAGATGCTATTGAAGAGGTTGAGGGCCAGCTGGCTCTGCCGCTTTAAAGTCTACAACATTTTAAAACACAGAATTCTTTTAGCAGACAGACATGTAGCTTGCAAGATCATACACAGGGTTGCAAGGGAGAGGAGAGAATCAACTGGTGGAATGTCGAGCTGCAGATTTTGCATTTCACTGTTACTTGGACCCATTTTTAGTTTTTTTTAGCCTGCACCTATTGATTCATATCTACCTACTGACAATGCCACATCATGCATCTGATGAAGTGGACTCTAGTCCACAAATGTTTGTGCTGTAATAAATCAGTATTAAAATTGGCACAAGACTTTTTCTTGTTTGATTACAGACATTCAACCAACAAATGTCAAGCCTTTTGCCTTGTTTTGAGATCAACAGATGTAATGATGGAGATAATACTATTTTTTATTTTTATCATCCATATGTCATCTTTTGTTTCTAAAGGGAATTGCATTTCCCTTAGGCTGAAGCTGCAATGAAAGCACTTGACTGGCAGGCACGTTAACCTACGGCTGAGCAACCCCTTTTGTTCCCTTATCAGCCCCTCCCTTCACGTCTTCTGCCTACTTTAAATTTTTAAACCCTCTTGGAAACAACAGTGTCATTCTGCAGTATTGCACGCAACACTGTTAGAACACATTACAAAACAGCAAAAACAAAGGCAGTGTCACATAAACACTGACTTGCACATGCAGACTTTCCCTAGTTCAATCCCATTCCAAAGAATCTCAAGTAGGAAAGCTGGAAGAGATCTCATCCAGACACACAGAGAGCCACAGTAAGACAATGCTGAGCTCGATAAGCCAATGATCTAACCTCAATAGAAGGGAGTTTCATATACTCATATATGTTTACCCTGAAGATGCTTCATAAAAGCACCACATCAGGGATTCTCTAGGGCAGCTGCCAAACCCTAGAGGTGTTTCATAGCAATGCCAGCATTACCCCTGTGTAGTGGGCTGGATGCTCTTTTGATCATCCCCTTTGTCAGGATGCACTTTCTGTTCAACTTGGGAAGAACAAGAGCCGCTTTGCCCTCCCCTCCCCCCTTTTAGAGGCAGAGCTGCCAGCCATCGCCCCAAGGAATCAAATCAGCTGAAGAATAGTTGGAAGCTGCTGAGCCATTGTGGCTGACCTGCCACATTAATTAATGCATTTTATACTTCACCAGAGCCCTCTCTCAATTCACCCAGCCTTAACTGTTGCCCGGTGTGAATTACTGCTGAAGCAAGCAGGGGAAATAAATTAAAATGCTGCCTAAACGCTGCTACCAGGACTACTCATGCGTGCACGCATACAACCCAGCAAGAAAAGAGTTTATGTTGAATGTAACATAGGGAAAGGCTCTCCCAAGAAGATGTTGCTGCAGTTGGACATCATGCATCTACAGCTACCTCATTCTACAGTAACATTAGCCCTGCTGAAGTCAAGCAAATGCTCTCTCCACACTCCCAATGAGTGGGCAACGAGAGATGTTCTTATACAGCACTGATATTGCTTTATGAGCTCATAGGGTGCATTGCAGTAGTCCTGTCTCAATGTTGCCAATGAACAGAACACTGTGGCCAGGCTAATGCTCTGTCTAGGAACGGCCAGAGCTGCCACAAAAGCCAAAGCTGATAAAAGACACTTTTCGCCACTGCAGACACCTCAGCTTCTAGTGACAAAAACAGTTCAAATCGCAGACTACAAACTTGATCCCATCCAGAACAGGCCTGATTCCTGAACCTGGAAGCCACCCACCTACAGAGCCTGCATCTTGTTGGGATCTAATACAGTATAATAAGCTTGTTGGATCTCATCCAGCCCACCATTGCTTCCAAGCACTGGCACAGCCACTTCTGATTCAGAGCTGGGAATAATCAGTGTACCTATACCTCAAATGAACTCTTCCCAACAGCATCATAGACATGTCAAACCATACTGGGGACCAGATGGTAACTTTCAAAAGGATGCCATGGTCAATGGTATCAGGAGCCGATGAGAGCTCAAGGAGATTTAACAAAGATGCACCACCACCATATGCCTGCCTCTTTCACACTAAATGCCATTCATAAGGGCACCCAAGGCTGATTCTGTTCCAAAGCCAGGCCTAAAACCAAAGTGGATTTGGCCTAGATAATCTTTCTCCAAGAGTGCCTGGAGAGTTGCTACCACCCTCTTGAGCACCTCACCCCTAAAGGGGTCATTTGTCACTTATCTTGGGATCCTGGGTGGGGTGGGGTTTTCCCCCAGGAACCGACAGACTGTCACCTCTTTTAAGGTTGGCAAGCATCACAATCTCATACAAGGATGCATTTTCTATACCCAGGACTCACCCACCCTCTCCTCAGCCTGCTCAAATTAGCCAGGATGAGTCAGGGCCAAAGGAATACATGGCTGGTTGACTTATGGCCAGTTGACTTACTGTAAACACCTTGTCCACGTACTCAAGCCTCAAAAGCTGACCTTCGTCCCACAGACCTAGACCAGATGGTACACTGGACACTTCAACCAGACTGGTGACAACAACAGCAGCGTCAATGTCATCACAGAGACCTAAGCAGTCGTCCTTGCCTTTTGCGCCACTCATACTCTGGCCATCGTCCAGCCTGTGTTATAGTGTGCAGCTCCCTAGAATACCAAGGAACAACGTGGGCTCCTCCAGGCTGGAGAAGGCACTGGAGTGATTGTGTGGATAGCCCACCAAAACTCACTGATTTTCAGCGAGACTAAGACCTCAGCAGAATCAAGAGCTCTGTCCACCAGGACAGCTCTGTCCACCAGCAGGAAATGGTGTGACCATAATAATGGTGTAAGCAAGATATGTTCAAAAGGAAAGGAAGGAGAGTAAAACTGAGGCACAGTTCAAGGCTTTATCAGTGGCCAGCAGCTTAGGAGCAGATTTCAGGCCCAACACAACGCTGGAAGCAAACTACGTAAAGTGTTTGTGCAAATATTTGTTATGTAAACCAAGTTCTCCCAAGCTGGTGTCCTCCAGGTGTTTTGGTCTACAGCTCTAATTTGCTCCAGCAAGCATTGATGATGGGTATTGTAGTCCCACAAAATCTGCAGGGGCACCAGGCTGGGGAAAGCTAGGCTAGATGTGTGTCCCAGAAGAAGAAACTAGTTTGCACCAACCTCATCCTTCCCAAGGTTCTTGAGATGCTCCAGGATCTGGGCTATCAAGGTTTCACACAGCTTGTTGGTTTCTGCCAGGAATTTGGTATCTCCACCATACAGGGTATCGTTGGATTCAACTGAGAAAACAGGTTTAGGAATAAAAACAGGGACGTGGGTATTCAAGAATGCTTGACAGAAGACAAAAAAGTAAACATTTATTGGTGCCTGAGTTTTATTTTCTTCCTCTTCCCTCCATTCCTTTTCGTGTGTGTGTGTGTGTGTGTGTGTGTGTGTGTAAGATTGTAAACCTGCAGGCACGTACTGTCTCGTTTTAATTGATTGTATGTAAGGCACTCTGGGAGCCATTTGGGCTGAAGCAAGGGGCCTAAATGCTCTAAATATATATATAAAGTAAGAATACTTACTTTTATCAAAATATTTATGTACCACCCTCTTGCAAAACATCAGGGCAGTGCACAACAACATGAAAGCGTTACAAAGCAATACAAAAAAAAATCTCAGAGCAATTCTGTCTGCCTTTCAGTTTTCCAAGTAACAATGGGTTGTATCCAATGCTAGTCCCACTCAGAGGAGACCCATTAATTCATTAATTTCAGTTAGTCATAGAATTGTAGAGTTGGGAGGGACCCCAAGGGTCATCTCATCCAACCCCCTGCAATGCAAGAACTCTCAGTAGGGCTTAGCTGGATACCACCCATTCCCAGAGGGCAGAGCCAGTGCATACATACATACACCTGAGCTTGAAATTACTCCATCTGTAGAGTAAGCTATGGGCAAAGTAGAGTCTGAGCTACAAAGTTGGATGTGCATTCAGAACATCCATGTAGGCATGACCTAGTGTACACTGATGGATCTGTTCTGTAACTTTTGCACGAAAATTCCTAATGACAAGTCTTAATTTGTTTTGACTGTTGGAAACCAAAACAGTGGGGGGTGGATTTCATGCATACAAAATGCAAATACCCTCAGCAGATTGTACTAAAGTTCTAAGAAGACTGATCTGAAAATTCTGTTTCTGCTGGGAAATACACTAATGAGCCACGTTTGTCTAATTATTCGGACTTATTAAAGCCTCTAAAGTTTCCCTTCAGAAATATGAAAAAGTTGCTGTTCTTAGAGAACGCTCTTTGATTTTCAAAACAAGAACGCTTTCTCTCACTTTAGTCTTTTCTTTCAAATTAGAACATTGATCACCGTTGACTTTATGGTACATTCAATAATTTGTTTTCAAAGAACGTAACATCTCTAAGACCAATTTTTATTTCACTTACACAAATATTTAAAATTATGCCAGAACGGTGTCCAAGAATGTGAAGCTTCTCAAAATAGTTTTCTCTGAAATATGTATACCCTGTTCCCCATGACTAGTGCTCAAAGCAGCATACAAGATATAAAAATCAGAAAAACAAAAATCAATAAAATTACCCATTCAATAGGGACTAACAAAGCAAGCTAAACATTATTAACACATTATCAGGGAGAGAAAGCAAAACTTTCAGAAGCTACAGCTTAAAATCAACCACGTCAAAACACAATCTAAACAGAGAATAAAAGAGCAGTCCCATGACACTTAAAAAATTGCAATGTAAACACCAAGTGGGTGTGCCAGAGAAATAATAAAAAAAAGTAGAAATAGAAGTGATTCTGTGTCTCCCGGGGCTTTCTAGATATCACCTCCCCTGTGACATCATCCATCTATTTATTTAGAATACTTACATTCTGCTTTATAAGACCTCAAGAGGTTTTCAAACCAGTTTCTAAAAGATTATTATTGTTATATATTTATACCCCACCTTTTCCCCTGACTCAAGGCAGCTTATAAATAAAATAAGAGCAGCTAAAAACATAGGAAAAAGCAACAATATTTAAAAAGAAGTAAACGCACACATACAATCACAACAAAAACAGCTTAAAAAAACAGAAGTATTTATATAACATAATCTCATAAAATACCACATCCATGCATATACGACATGGAACATTAAAAACAGCTCAGGGCCAGTGGGGAGAACCTCAGACTCAGGGGCCCAATGTGGCCCTCAAATACCTATCTGGCTCCTGGTTCTCTCCCCACTCATGGGCCCTGCTTTGTATCCAGACTTGTTCCTGACTTTGCATGACTTGAATGCATCCTTGAACTCTGATTGGATGACACAGAGGGGTGTGTGCAAAAACTAGCCTATTGTACACTTTGCCCACTTCTGCCTCTGACCCCGCCCACCACTAGTAGTGGCCCCAGAAGGGAACGTGGCCCTTTGGCTGAAAAAGGTTCCACACCCATAACAGGAGGAGCCACAACGCTGCCAACCCGGGTTAAAGTAATTCCAAATGCCTCTTTCAGGTAAGTATTTGATTTTACAAGAATACTGGGGTCTGCTACACAATCAAGACAGAAGTCTCCCAGCATTTGCAGCTTACTCCAGTGACCTTACCCACACTTCATTTAAGCTATCTTGCAAGTAAGCTGTGTATTTTTAAAGAACTACTTCATCCACTGCCATGGCAAGAGAGAAAGAAGGGCGGAAGCCTTCCTCCTTTCTTTCTTTTTCTCTCTCTCTTAGGGAAATGTCATGAGATTAAATGAGCTTGAGCGTGCCTGCACTAGTAAGATATTATTATTAAAGTTGGGAATACATGAAGTTCTTTGAACCAAGCGCTCAAGAGTTACTGATGCAAAGCAGCGCTTAATCCCAGGTTTTGCACAAATAAGGTTTGCAACGTGTGGATTAAGTATTTAGGCTCTTTGTGCAGGATCATAATCCAATTGCACACTCAATACTTGCTTAGTAACCGAAAAGGATTTATCAAGCTGGGCTAAAAGGGAAAAACAAGCACCAAACTGAGGCTGAAAACATGACCCAGAGTGGATCTTCTTTCTATTTTCATGTCACCTTTCTTCCAAGGAGCTCAGAACATTTTATATCACCAGCCTCTGCCAATCTGGCGCCCTCCTGTTTTGGAATACAACTCCCATCAGCCCCAGTCAGCACAGCATAATGCTCGGGCTGATGGGAGTTGTAGTCCAAAATATCTGCTGGGTACCAAGTTAGCAAAAGTTGGTGCGCATAATCCGCCACCCTCACTTTACCTTCACAACCACCCTGTGAGGTAGGTTAGGCTGAGAGAGACAGTGACTGGTCTAAGGTCATCCTTGAGTACTAGTCACACTGATCTTGAGCTGAACTATGTTGAATCCCTACAAGGCAGGAGAGGGGGGTGATTCAAATAAAGCCCAATTTGGGCATACTGGGGACGGGGGTTGGATTTGAATTCTTCTCCCACCTATGATTCCCCCCCTTTTTTGCTTTGAGCAGCCACTCTTGGCAGAAGTTCCTTCTGGCCACCAACCATTCTGCAACCTGCAGATGAAGGGCGGTATACTAAATGAATGGATGGATGGATGGATGTGGCTTAAGGACTTCAAGGCTTCAGCTTCCCCACCCTGCTCATGCTGTGCCTTAAGTCTCTCCTACATACACACATACTTTGCAGGGACTAAGCAACTCCTGATCACCAGCCTGCTGCCATCACCCTTCTAACTCTCTTTGCTAGGTGGGAGGGCAGCCGCAAAAGCCGTGGAGGGTGAAGAGCCTCATCTTTTGGGCCAGCAGCTGAAGTAGCGGCTGACAATCCTGCCTCCGCATCTTTCTAAAAGCATTGTGATTGCCTAGGAGTCACTATCAACTTCCAGGTCAAAACTTTGTATGTGCGCATCAACCAATCCCACCTTTCTTGTATGTGCCTTTTTTTTCTTTTTACTGATTTTGTGTTTACGTGTGGACCCCAAGAACCGAACCCATGCATAAGACATAAGTTACCTGTATAAACTTCAAATGTGATACTATCCGATCCGAAATAAAATTGTAAGCTAAATTTTCTTGGTGTTGAGATCAGTTTTAATAAGGGATGCTACACTACCAGTGTCTACCCTGCCTATTGACATTAATCAGGTGCCCTCGCTGTACTATTTCAGCTGCCCACTGAAAGCCTATTCGTTTCAGCAAGTCTACCCAGATATAGAAACTGAGTTACCTAGATCCATTTTAGAAGTTTTATTAATTTTATCTTTGTCTCTAATGATAGTGGCTCTACGTATATTTGTTTTTAATTAGACGGTGAGTTTTAGCTCCAATTTTTTTGTATACGGCTTGGAGAGCTTCTTGGATCAAGCAGTTTATTAAATCCTCTAAATAAATGCATGCCTCTTTCTGCCTTTTACTCTCCTACATATTTCCAAGCTTTTACTGCCCCTTGCCTCATGCTGGCTACTAATTGCCTGACAGGTCACTGTACTTAATTATAGAAGGCTGTTGATCCCTTGACCTGCACTGTGACTTCAGTTTTGAACACTGCCTTTCCCCTGCGCACACACAGTTGAAAGATACAAAAAAGGAAACTGAAAGCTTTAACTTTTTACTCTTTGGAAATAATGATTCCTCTCTTCTCTCTTTGCCCCTTACTGCCTTCTCCAGAATAATTATTATTATAACAATTATGATCATCATCATTACTATTAGACTTCTTAGTCCCTTGTAACCTGAAAGTCTCCAAACAACTTAGAACACATTTTAAAATACAAATCTATTATACCATAAGAAAACAAAACAAAACAAGCCCATAACAGAATCCTGACTCTTCTCTCTTTGCAGCCCCACCAAACAAAAAGATGGAGCAGGGGGAGGTGGCAGTATAAGATGGATACAGAGAGGACTTGAAGTCCTGAAACAAGAAACCTCATTTATACAACTCAGGGCAGAGGCCGGATCCAACAGGTGTCAGTGGCTTCTCTTGGTCTCCAGGCCACCTTTCTGTTAACTGCCGGAGTTTAAAGGCAATCTATCCACCACTAGCAAGGCAGGGCAGGGGCAGAGCCCTGGGCTCCCCTGTGACTTCATTTACCCCTTTGCCCTCCATTTATCAGTCTGGCGTCAGCCCAAGGCACTTCTGCTTGTACAGCACTGTAAATCAGGCCCTTTCTTCTCTGCCTCCTCCCCTCCAACTCCATTCCATACCCTGATCAGGTCTCATCTTGACTACGGCTGCATGCCAGTCACGTAACTTTTATGCTGAAATAGCTCACCTCTTCCATCAGACCAAGCAACACTCCACTCCTCCATTGGCAATCCCATCCTCTCTGCATCCAGACTAACTCCTCGTGTTTACCTTTTTAAAATTCTCCACAGTCTTTCCCCTCCTTATTCCCCTGATATATCAGCATCAGTGATCTTAACCGATCCACCTCTGAAACCTTCAACTGCCTTTACATCTTCTGCTGTCAAGCAACTCCATTCAATTGCCTTTGCTTGTCCATTACGTCTGTCAGCTCCTAACAGAACACCTTTGCTAGCACCAAATCTGTCTCCTTGAAGCTTTCCTTTTTTCCCTGAAGTCGCTGTTTAAAGCCAGAATGCGGGACCTACGGCCCTCCAGAGGTTGTTGGACTGCAGTTCCAATCACCCACTTCCTCCATGTATTTACACCTGCCATATTCATAAACAATTCCATCTTTGTGCATAGGGTTAGTGGTAGAGCACAGGGACATAGGAACCAGCATTGCACCGAGTCAGACCACTGGCTCATCTCACTCAGTACTGTAGACACTGACTGGCAGCAGCTCTCCAGGATTTCAGGAAGGGAGTCCTTCCCAGCCGTACCTGGAGATGCCAGGGATTGCACCTGGGGCCCTGTGCATGCAAAGCAGATGCTATACCACTCAGCTATTGTGGTATGAAGTAAGGTCTCAGTCTGCGTGGTTCTAAATTAACAGGAAACTGCCTTATGTGGAGCCAGACCATGCGAAGCCCAGCACTGTCTCCACTGATTGGCAATGTCTCTCCAGATCTTCGCTTCAATCCCAGGCATCTCCTTTTAAGAGCATTGGAAGTAGCAGAGCTAAGAAAGCCTCTGGAGTAGCAATCAGGAGTAAACCCTGAATCATTGGCCAAGCTGGTTAGGGCTGATGGGAATTGTAGTCCAAAACTTCAGGGGCAGGGCACTAGAGTAGATAATACTGGGGGAGATGGACCAATGGGCTGACTCAGTCAAAGGCAGCTGCATTATTGTTCACACAAGCAAGTCAGCATTTGGTACTCTGGCTTGCGGGGAGCCTCCTAATGAAATTCTGGGGCTCCCAGCATCAAAGCCTCCCTCTCCTACCTTTGTCTACATGGTAGATGTAAGTCTCCTGACTCATTGCTGAGAGAAGATGCACAACATTTGTATAAATCCGGACTTTATCATCACCGTTATCTTCCCAGGTATAGTCCTGGATGACGTTCAGCAGCCCTCGCACAAGAAACAACACGCCTTGCTCAGGATGGTCCTACGGGAAAAAACACACACACTTAAGTCAGACCCAGGATAATCAAACAGGTTGATTCCACACTCCTGCCCCCCAAACAACACTTCAGCCACCAGCAGCAACATAACATCCTGCTTCGAGAGATTTTGTGCTGGCTCAGCAATGGTTAACCATGCACTGTCGTAAGCAAGTGAAGGGAGACTGAAGAGCTCTTAAGAGAGGCTTAGAAGCGCTCACCTTAACCCAACCAATTTCAGGCAGTTTAGCAGCATGCTGCCATGTTATTGTTTTGTTTAACTTTATTTTCGTGGAAGAGCATCAAGTCATGTGAGAGCCCCCACCTGCACTATGCAGACTGAGGTTTACCTCCTGTTTCTAAGGAGCTCAAAAATCATGGAGAAAACGCTGGGAAAGGCAGAAAGCCTTCATGAAATCCACATGGCTCACTCCTGGCTCTTCCCAATTTGAGCCTTTGAAAAAACCCAAAGCACAAATGTTTTTAAAGAGCCTCGTTTCTGAGAGCAGCAAGTGGGGAGGGGGCAGCTGCACTCATGTCCTGCTTGCAGAGTTTCCAAGAGGCATTAGGTTGGCCATTTTGAGAATAGGATGCTGGAGATGGCCTGAAGAGTTTTTAGCTGTTCATATGCTCTTAAAGGGTTTAAGGACCATCAGATGAGCCCAGCTGGATGAAACCAAAGGGCCTACCTAGCCCAGTATTCTGCTTCAACAAAATGCCTTAGGAAAACGCAAAAGCAACAGCCCTCTCCCATTGTTGCTCTCCAGCATACTGCAATACTGGAAGATAATATACACCCACCTTGACTAGTAGCCATTGACTAGTCTTTCCACCCACCAGGTGACTGGGTAAAGGCCTTTTTAGTGGCAGCATCCGAATTCACCAATGGTCTGCCTAGAGCCAACCTTAATGTCATTTTGGTGCCAGGAAGAACTTAAAAAAAAATTAATTTGTCCCCCCCCCCCCGTTTGATTTTCCTAATGATTTTACACAGCCCTTATGTGTCTTGTTATTTTATTTTATTTTAGAAACCCCCAACTGTTTTTGTCTTGCCTAGCTACATAAGCTGCCCTGATAGTATAACAGCGGGTTAGAAGAATAAGCCTTTCAGCCCTAAAGATTGAGTGGCTCATGCTGGCTACTTACAGGAATGATCAACAGAGTGGAAAAGAAATTGCAGAGGAATTCCAGGAGGAACGTTTCGGAGGACCGCATCTTCCCATCTATGTTGATCGTCTTTGGCACCTCGGGAACAAGGCTTATTGCCGCTTTGAAAAAGGCATCCGCTGCAAAGAAATCACAGCCACTGCTTTATGAGCAAGCAGAACATGGATTTATCAACAGGCCTGTGATTTTAAGTAGACCTGCACACAATCACATGGGCTCAAATCTCTGCTGCACTATCCAGCAACCTGCAATTATTCAACAAGCAGCACTTGCGACAGAATGTTTCAGGGATCCACGATCTCCTAAAAGGAGTGTTCAGGATTCCAACTCAGTTATACCCCCTCCAAAATACTGGTTCTTAAAGACAGGTTAATTTGTGCATTTAGCTTTACACAACAACAGTGGTATTACGTTTCCCATGGGCTACTAAGATAAGGAAGTCTATGGAATGCAATCACATCTGCCATTGCTCTGGTGTTACAAAACACACATGCTCAATGACTCTGTATATGACATTTTGTCACCAGAAAAGAAATAATCTGAATAGCATAAGTATCCAGTTCCACGGACAAGAATACTCTTGGCTTTCTAAAGTTACTTCAAATTACATGGGATGAATCTCCAGATCTTTTCTTAATTTAGCTTTCACCAGTTTGCCTGCTTAAGTCTATCCCAGCCTGGGTAAAAAAACAATCCCAGCACTTTTAAAAAAAACAGTAGCAAACTCCTCAGCCCCCACCAAAAACATTAAACCCAGACACCGACATCAGAATAAACGCATTAAAAGGTCTGCATCATACAAGTAATACGACGTGATTAGTCTTTTGAAGGCTAAAACAAGCAGACTTGTGAGTATAGTGTCATACCTCCTCAAGCGAGAGATCATAGCCTAGGATATATTTTTATTGAACACCACACATTGGAAAGGCATACAGAAAAACAAGAAAGCTGAAATTCGCCAACACTGTAAAGTGCAGTCAACCTACATCTTGTGAGCAAACAATCTTATTTATATTCCAAACATATTCAGAGATATTTAAATAATGATACTTCCTCAAGAAACACACACAAACAGAGAGAGAGAAAGTCTCAAAATATCACCAGCAATGCAAAAAATATTCAGTCAATTGTTATGCCTTTTAACACAGAAACATAGCTGTCCTTCGTGTCCTATTAAGTCACATAGAGAAAAGCCCAGACAACTATTCCCTGCTTTTGGGGAGGGCAGAGAAGAGCAAAAAGGAACTGCTTCAGCCAGGAACTCTCAGCTTTAATTCAAATAAATTGCTTTTTGAGTCTTCTCAGGGCTACAGAAAATGCAGGGTTGTATCCAACTTAGTGCTACTCAGAGGAGACCCACTGAAAGTAATATGCCTAAATTAGTCACAAGGTTGTATTCAACGCTACCTCTAAAATGAAAGGACTTGGCTAACGTAAGTTCATTGCTTTCAATGGGTCAGAGTAGACCTTAGTTGGATGCAGCCCACCGGAAAATGGCTTAGCTGGTGGTCCTTACTCCAGAAAAGATGGGTTTCTGTTTAGAGGAAAAACCCAGCGGGGAAAGGAGCCAATCCACCTAACACTCAGCAACATTACTTTATGGGCAGGGGGGGAAACCCCTCTCCCTCCCTCTCTCTCACAGCAATTTGCTTTCTGTGCAACTGTCCTTTCATCATAAGGAAGAACTGTCACCAACAAGAGAACCATGACACTTGTCTTACACAGCCAAGCCACCCAGGACTACTCGCAGTTGCACTCGTAGGTTTGGGTCAAGGCAATTTGCTTCGAGTCCCTAAGGAAAGTGGACTGGCGTTCACCTTCCCATGAAGCCGACCATTTAACCACCTGCCTGCGCTGCATGGCCAAATTCTCCTCCGTGCTCACAGGGCGACAGCGAGAATTCAACCCCAGGTCAGCTGAATTGTCACCTTAGCAGAGCGGCGGCAGCCAGAACAAAGCTTGAACACAGCCACAATTATTTCTGCCTCCTGAGGGAATCAGTCAGAAACAGACTTTCAGAGCCATTGCTCTGAACTACCAACCATGACACAGAGAGGCATATCCTGAGGCAACGTGCTTGGCTGGGAAGGCATTTAATGTATATTTAAAGGCTGGTTTCCCCAGTGCTCAAAATGGCGTACAGTATGTAAGATGTGGCTGGATTCCAACTCTCATTCCTCCATTCATTTACTGCCTTTTTCTCCCGCCTTTTTCTCCAAGGAGTTCCAAGGTGGCAGACATGGTTCTCCAGCTCCTTGTTTAATCCCCACCCTGTGAGGTGGGTTGGAGACTGGTCCAAGGTCACCCGAAGTGAACTTCATGGCTGAGTGGGGATTTGAACCCCAGCCTCTCATGTCCTAGCCTGGCACTCTAACCACTGCACCACACTTCTTCCCCAGCCGGAAGGTCAAAATCAGCACTCTGAATTGCTAGCTGGATTTGCTCACACGTCTCACCAGGCAGCGCTACTTAGCACCCTTCTTAGGATACTGTCAGTATCTGCAGAGCCACAAAGGAATTGGCTGCCTGTCTTTTATTTTTTTGACAGACGACCAACATGAAAACACACAAAGGAGAAGCTGGTGGAAACCAAAGAGAGGGGATGACGGCAGCAGGGTAACTCTGCCTCCACAGCCCACCTTTCGAGGGAAAGCTACTGAATTTAAACCCAGCGTCATTTACAGTCCGCTTAAAGCGGCTCCTTGCAAATATAGTTCCTTTACCTAACCTTGAAAGATGGCGAGATAAATTTGAAACACGCAGCTCCTTGTATAGGCCGTCCATTAAGCCCCCCTTTCCTGAGGCAAGCTGGCACTGCGTTTGATGGGGGTGGGGAGGTGAGCGTTCGCGGCAATAAATTGCCGATGATGCTTTCCTAGGCCTCAATTAATAGCTTGTGCACTGCACCGTATGCAAGCTACTTTACGCTCCGCTAAATTTCCCATTCCTCCCCGGCAAGCAGTGGATCTTCCTTCGTTCTGGCTGACCACTGGGCTATAAATCCTTCCACGGAGGCCTGCGCTATTTCCGCGTGTGACCTTCAGACAAGAAAAATTAATGCCCTGTTGTAACGGGGCCCAACTGTGCCTGGCTGCAGGGGAAAGCACGCCTCGAATGTTTCCTTGCAAAGGCAGGGTTTCCCAAAGGCCACGTGGTCTGCTACACGCCTGCTCTTGGAAGGCTCCACATGGGCTCGAAAGATTGGGACCATGCTCCCCACACCTCTCTCCATTTTTCCTGTTCTCCTTTCTTGCATTTATATCCCGCCTTTTTCTTCACGGAGCTCAAGTCCCCTCCCCCATTTAATCCCTACAACCCTGTGAGGTAGGTTAGGCTGAGAGGCAGTGACTGGCCCACAAGGTCACCCTGTGAGCTTAATGGTGGAGTGAGGATTCAAACTCTGGTCTCCCAGGTCCTACTCCAACATTCTAACCATAGCACCACACTGCCTCTTTTGCATAAGACCTTTTTTAAAACCAGCTTCTGGGGCAATTATGGATGCTATAAGGCATCTGTAATCATACCATGTTTCCTAAAAAAGTTCAGAGTGGTGTGCACAGCTCCCCCCCCTCCATTTTATCCTCAAAACAGCCCTATCAGGTAGATTAGAGAGAAGTGGGATAGGTCAGTGTTTCTCAAATTTGGGTCTCCAGACATTGTTGGACTACAACTCCCACCATTCCTGACCACTGGTCCTGACAGCTAGGGATGATGGGTATTGTAGTCCAACAACAGCTGGAGACTCAAATTTGAGAAACATTGGGGTAGGTGATACATAATTAGGAAATCATGGTTTCCCAATGTGTGGACAAGGCATAAATAGCCCTGGGCCCATGCACTCCCCCCCCCCTTTTTCATAGCCTCGAGGAGGAAATCAAAAGTCTCAGCTTCTGCTTTTAAAATGAACCACAGTTTCTCGGTATGTCTGAACTGCAGCAACTATGGTTTGTTTTAACTTTAGAGAGAACAAGCCAAGATCAAACCACGGCTATCCACATCAGCAATGAAAGCCATTCAGTTCCAAATGGGTCAGAGACTAGATTGAAGGATCTAATCAAATCTGGGGTGGGGGAGGTGGGGAAGAAGAGGCAGTTGCAGTTTCTGCTAATGCCCCCTTTTCTTGGGCTTGGAAAACATGCAGTACTAAAGCAGCAAATATAACAAGATGATGAAAAACATCAGGATTGAGGATTCTTCGTCCTCATTTCCGGATGGCTCAGAAAAGTAGGCCAGCAGAAACACAAATATTTCATCTTGCTGTGCTATCAGATAAGGGTGGGGGCAGCTAGGAATATTAGATCAGCTATAGCTCTATGCACTTTTGAACTCTGAATCCAGATTCGGTCAGTGCAGTTGAGCAAAACAAATCCCACCCCAATTTCCATTTTTATCTGTCCCTCGGTGAAATTAGTCATCCAAGTTAGTTGGATACCTCTGGCCATGTGGCATATTATGCTTTGAGCCAAGCAAAGTTTTAACAGCTCAGAAAAGCATTATGTTAGGACAAACCTACACTGTTTCACAATCACATGCCTCAAGTGAATGTTATAAAGAGAAGTAGAATTAACAAATCTCTGTTTATTTTGCACTCAGAGAGATTGCTAGCTTGGCCCAGGACATTACCCATGGCAGGAAACATGTCTGGTGAGGATTCATCATTACTCTGCAAAGTTACACTAAGTCAGGGACTCCAAAACTGTGGTTCATGGACCACAGTGATCCACAAGCTCCATTCAGGAATGTCCGCATTAAATATTCACATTGATTTTTAATTGCATTGCTGATGCTTCTTTTATTTCATGTATTGTGTTGTATTGTGACCTGAATTTTACAAAATGCAAATTATAATACAATAAAATACAATATAGGAAATAAAAGCAATAAAATCACAAAGCATCTAGCACAGTGCTTTACAATTGCTGTTGCAGGCAGAAGGGGTCATTAAGGGTTCCACCAAGAACCACCAGCAAATTCAAGTGACTTGTGGGGAAAACAGTTTGGGAGCCACTGCACAAAGAGTTCCAGTTCAGTGTGCAGGGTCATGTATATATAGTGTGATCCTACACACGTCTTCTCCGGTCAAAGTTCAATTGAGTCCCATTTGCTGCTGAAACTGTTCAAGCTAGTAGGTAGCATTATTTTCCATAGATCCCTTCCATCCAGACCCTGCCTAGTCTACAGCCCACTTAACTTTTAGCAAGGTTGCGCCAGCCCTGTGGAACGCCCTCCCATCAGATGTCAAAGCGATAAACATCTACCTGACATTCAGAAGACATCTGAAGGCAGCCCTGTTCAGGGAAGTTTTTAATATGTGACATTTTAGTGTATCTTTCATCTTTGTTGGAAGCCGCCCAGAGTGGCTGGCGAAACCCAGCCAGATGGGCGGGGTACAAATAATAAATTATTATTATTATTATTATTATTATTATTATTATTATTATTATTATTATTAGACTTTAGGACAAATTGCTGTACCCAGTACTGAATAATCCAACTTTTTAGCTATGATACAGTTTGCATTCAACTGGCTGGCAAGGACTGCCTTGAAAAGCAAATTCTCTGTTGAAATATAGGGCCAGTTTTCCCTTCCTTCCTTCCTTCCTTCCTTCCTTCCTTTCTTTCTTTCTTTCTTTCTTTCTTTCTTTCTTTCTTTCTCTCTCTCTCTCTCTCTCTCACACACACACACACACACGCTGTAAATAAAGTCAAAGCATCAGTCAATGACAACTGGAAGTACTGTACTTGCATAATATTTTTAGAGTAACCGTCTCGTGTGTTAATCTAGTTAGCAAAAAACTAACTGCAGATCCACAAAAATTTAAAGTGTGGAAGATTTTTAGTACCATGTGCAACAGCATCTAGGATCAGCGTTGACACTGGGAGTGAAAGGAGACAGTAAGGCAAATGGGAGGAGGTAACACCCACAGAAGCAGTGGGCACACTTCAGACTTCCAATCCAATTTCAAGACCCTGAATTCTTTTTTTAATGAAGTGGGTGGTAATTCCATACACAAGCCAAGGGGATCCTTCAGTAGAATTTCAGGCATCCATTGAAGCCTTTGGGAAAAGGCCGGTTAGAACAGGGAAGGGCTACAGCTCAGTGGTAGGGCATCTGCCTTGCATACCGAAGGTCCCAGGTTCAATCCCCAGCATCTCCAGGTAAGGCTGAGAGGGACGCCTACCCCAAACCCTGGAGAGCAGCTGCCAGTCAGTGTAGACAATACCAAGCTAGATGGGCCATTGGTCTGACTCAATCAGCTTCCTATGTTCCTTACTTTGAACAAGCAAATCCACCCATTAATTATCCAGCGGGGTGAAACAATAGCGAATGAGTTAATAACCACAGCAGAGGAATGGAAAATGACTTCACACTGTGGTCTCTGCTTGGTTTGCCTACAAACAAGCCAAACAAACACAAAGTGCACTGCACTGACTTTGCAGCTGTATTGTTTTTGCAACTTGCTCGGATGGAACAGTCAGCTTTGCTCTAAATCCCCAATGATGCACACGGCATCACGCCTAAACAAAGAAATAAAAACCATTAGCCTTGCGGTGAAAGCCTTAGTCAGCATCTGATGTCAGCATGTTTGCATTTACAGCTGGAACTTACTAGCACATGTGCAATTCTGGCAACTTTTGTCATCTCCGGAAAGGGGCAAGATTTAACTTGCTTGAACTTGCACATGTCTGAAGCCATGCCGATCAGAAAGAACATGTCATACATGCACAGATTCTTCTATGCTCCACTCCCTGCACCCCCAAAACAACCTATGGTCAAACTGTCATAAACATACAGTCCTACAAGTCTATCCTGCCTTAGAAAACACAGGTAATGATCAAAATGGCAAACATATGTAACTGGCTCTTCGCTAGTCACATTAATGACCAAATACCGTATTTTTTGCCCTATAGGGCGCACCGGTCCATAGAGCGCACCTAGTTTTTTTGGGGGGGGGATAAAGAAAAAAAAATATTTCCCCCCCAGGCCTGAGCTTCCGACCCCAGCCCCCAGAACAAGCTGCTATCCGCAAGCCTTGGGAGCCCGGCGGGAACTCCCGCCGGACTCCCCAGGCTTGCGGATATCTGCCCGAAGCCCGGGGTGTGCTCCGCTGCGCTCCCCAGGTTTCGGGCTGCAGGCTGCTGTCCGCAAGCCTTGGGAGCCCGGCGGGAACTCCCACGGGCTCCCAAGGCTTGAGGATAGCTTCCTGAAGCCTGCATTCGCTCCATAGGACGCACACACATTTCCCCTTCATTTTTGGAGGGGAAAAAGTGCGTCCTATAGGGCGAAAAATACGGTAACTTATTATGAACCTGCCTTGCCTTGTTTTATTATTCCACGTTTATTTAGAGCTTATTTACCCTGCTCCTCAGCCAAAAAGGCTCCCAGGATGTCATGTACAATCAGAACAAAACAGTACCTTCCTGCAAATGTAAAAATGCACAACCCAATGCACAAGCGGAAAGGAGCAGGGAGGGAAGAAGGAAATAAAATTCAAACTCAATTTCTAAACAGTTGTTCCCATAATGGCCAGCTGGCAGGAGAGGCTGGTAGAGCTGCACCTCCAGCAAAACTGATGAAATGAGCCTTGTTTGCTATCTCTTCCACTGAAGTAACTCTGATGGAATGGCTGCCCCCAGATGGCAGCTGAGGGAGAGGAGGCCTCACGCAGCCGGCCTGTCACACCAGAGCTGATGGAAGGAGGTCTGTGTTTCACCTGTTTAAGCCAAAGGTCCATCGAACACAATGCCTACACTGAGTGGGAGCAACACACAGCGTAGAGTCTATGAATCTAGGACAGAGATGGGGAATCTGTGGCCTTCCTGATGTTGCTAAGACTACAGCTCCCATCCACGCTGACCCCTGACCACGCTGGTTAGGGCTGATGGGAGTTGTAGGACAGGTGGAGATCCCCATCCCTGATATAGTAACATAGGCTGCAGACTTATTCCAAGTCACACCAATGGTCTACCTGTCAGGAGTTCAGCCTACACTCGAGTAGGACCCTGGCAGAGACACATGCCGGAATGGAATGTTCCCTCCCTCCTGGTCACTTCATAAGCTTTCTTCAGCCCGAACATCACAGCAACCGATGGCAACTGACACCGGCACACTTAGGGATCCGCAGAGTTTGCGCATCTTGCGCGACAGACCTCAGCAACTCAGCATTTTGGCTAATCTACTTTATTTACATACAAACACACACAGAGCACTGCAACATGGCTCCCTCTCTCTCTAGCATCAGACAGCAAAGAGGAAAAGGAACAAAGGACAATTGTCCCACTTCACGGAACACAGTAACATAAACATCCTGTCTCTGTCACTTCCCACTCAGTCAATACACCATCAGGTGATAGACAAAAATCCCATGACTGCAATCATGGAGCAGGAATTCTAACACTACCTAGTTCAGCACTGTCTGCACATTGAGCAGGGGCTCTCCAGAATTTCTAAGAAGAGTCTTGTCCAACCACACCAAGAGATGCTGGGGACTGAATCTGAGGGCTCTGGCATGCAAACTACCCACTGAGCTACAGCCCTTCCCTACACCATGTTGTAAGCTCATTCTGAGAAGGGACTAACCCTTTACATCTTTCAACCATCACAACCCTACAACAGGAAAAACAGCCCAGAGGGCAAATGTTCAGGACATCATCTTCTCGACTGTAAAAACGGCAACAACAAGAAGCCTCGTTCTGCTGGAAGAAGGGTGTCACACACTCTTGCCTTTTCGAGAATCCTCCCCAAACCAGGCTGTATTGCTCTCCACTCAAAACGCATTTATAGGGACTCCTTGTGATATAACTTTTGCTACATAAACCATGACACTGACACCTGAAGGAATGTTTGGACTGCATCCAAGGCATCAGTTATGCATTGTTTCTAAAGCCTGAAGATGTTGTACCAAATACATCTAGCACAAAGGAAGAGCTTCCACGAAAACGAACTCCTCTTGGAAAAGAAGGGTTGAAATGTTTTATGGGACTAAACATGTAGCAGTTAAAGACTTTTCTCTTCTTTTTTTTTACAGGCAGAGGAAGGTTTTGTTCTGAAGGAACAAAAACAGTCTCATTGTTAAGCAAATTAGCACGTCAGCATTAACGTCCTTACCACTTGCCAAAAATAATGCTGGAATTCTTAAAACATGTCACATGTATGCTCTGCTTGTTTTATGTCTTGCCTAAAAGCAAAATCCAGGCTCTGAGTAGTGTTATTTAATCATAGGTTCAGTAGCACTTTTAAGTAAAATGTGCGCATTCCTTAGATCTTAGAATTCCAAGCTCTTATCGTGCCATGCCTGCACTCTTTCCTACATGATTTATTTTTTTTACTAGCTGAATACTTTCCCTTAGCATGGAACACGGGAACATAGGAAACTGCCTTATACTGAATCAGACCATTGGTGCAACCAGCTCAGTCTTGTTCTAGAGTCTACACTGACTGGCAACTGCCAGGGTTTCAGATGGGGGACAGTCCCAGCCGTACCTGAGATTCCAGGAGACTGAACCTGGGACCTTCTGCAATGAAGGGGGATGCTATGACCCTTCTCCAAAGCATATCTGTTCTGTGCAAAGTAGCCATGACAAGCAAAGGCGCCAGCTCCTTCCCAACAGAACATTCAAAATTTTAGCAATCCTCATGTGTTCCCCCTGTAGCTAGAAATAATAATAATATAATAATAATTTATTATTTATACCTCGCCCATCTGGCTGAGTTTCCCCAGCCACTCTGGGCGGCTCCCAATCAAGTGTTAAAAACAGTACAGCATTTTGTTTTACAAATGAAGAAAGATCATGAGGCTTACCTTGAGAAAGGCACTGGTTTGCCAAAGCAATCTGTCCAGAGTGCAGGTACAGATTGAGACGAGAAAATATGCTTGTCAAAGATGGAATTGTAATGAAGCAGAAGGCAACGCAAGCCTTAAAAAAAAGGTAAGAAAAGTTTTCAAAGACTATTCTGAACATGTCTTAAATCAGAGGTTTGGGGAATCGTACCCTTCAAGTGTTGCTGGGTGCCAAATCCCATCAACCCCACTTAAAATGACTAAAATGACTCAGAAATAGTGGGAGCATAAGTACAACCAGCCCCCCCCCCCCCGTGCTAAACCATGGTTTAGCGCTCTGGCCAAAACAGACCATAGTTCATGCAGAAAAAATAAGGATGAAGAATTCCTTCAGTTTTCACACCTACCCTGACAAATGCAGCCGTTTTTCTGGAATGATTCCCTTTCATCACTTTTCGCGTTTCCATCGCCAGCTGGTTCACACTCTGTTTTTAAAAGATTATGTTACCTACAGAAGCAACTCTGCAACTCAAACAATTCAAGGATTTCTCCAGCAGAAGTCAATGGAACTAAATAACTAACAAATATTCCTGTTTAACTGATATGAAATACAAGCTTCAGGGAAAATGAAAGAGCATACAGCTATAATGACGTGCAAGGAGGGTTGTGCATACTATGTGCAACAAGACCAAAACCCCACAAATTTGCCTGAGTTCAAGGGCACATTCCATTCAGGTGAAAACACTTCCAGAGCAAAGCAGGGCAAGTGAAGGAATGTTGCCTGGGGAGAAGAGATGTGAGCTGGGGTTACAAGGGTCAGAAAAAAATGGCTGGGGGAGTGTGCTTTTGGCCCCTGAAATTGAAGTCCTCCACCCATGACTTAGGGACAAGAATGCCACCTTTAAAAATTCAAAACTAGTTGCTGTGCTAGTTTAGTGCCCAGGAGCAATCAGTTTAGACTGAGGAAAAGTATATTTCAAATACTGTTTTTCCTATATGAAAGCAGGAAAGAGAAACACTGAAAATGAAGGAGGCAACTCAGAATATTCCCCACTAACGAGCTATCAGCTCATACGACTTTGCGCTTTTCAATTTGCAGGATGAATTCACCAACAACATGCAAAATATCAATATAAAACATGATGTACGAATGCAAATTCTCTGCTGTTAAAATGCCAACAAAATTGACCTTGCTCTGTAATGAAATGCAAGGAATGACGGAATGCAGCAGGAAAAAATAGCTCACACAGCTCCCGAAGTCCTATTTCAACTTAAGAAAGTATGCTCACATGAATCAGCTGGACGAGAACAGGTTCCAAATTGCAAAACATTGATCTGGCTTCAACATAAAAACTCAGCTGCTGCTCAAAGTCACGGCCAAATGAAACCTGGATTTAAAAGATTCACAAAGTCATTTCTTATACAGGACTCTGGCATCCAGTTACCCATTCTTTCCATCTCATTTGATGCAGTGCAGCACTAACTCTTTCATGCAGTATTTACCAAGCAATGTGGTTCATATCACATCTTTTTTTTCTTTCACTTCGTTTGACAGAACCTTTAGGAACACACAACTCTCTGATGCAATGGGGGCAAAACAGTAGCCCCACTGGATCAGAGCAAGAGGTCTATGTCACTCAGCACGCCTCCCCTGCCCCCCAGTGTAAAGCCAGATGCTGCTGTGAAATTCACAAGCATAATTACAAAGGCAAGCCCTGCTGTGCATCTTCTAGCATCCTAAGGTATACTGCATCTGGCCATGGAAGGTTTAATTTAGGTGTCATAATTAAAAGCTAAGGGCCAAACTACACATTACATCAGATATACTGTGCTTTCTTTTAAACACACACACACACACACACACACACACACTGCCAAAGGCAAAAACTAGCAGCCAGTTAAAAGCACAATTAAAATGCAGATTAAAACACTGACCAGCCCAGCAGATACTCACCATTCTCAAAAATCCATTTATCAAAGAGGCTAGCATTCGTTTTTCGTCTTCTAGCGTCAGCGCACTACAAAAAAGCATCAATATTTAAGAAACCCATCAAAAATAAATTGGTGCTACATTATTATTATTATTATTATTATTATTATTATTATTATTCATTTCCTTTCTATACCGCTTTATATTTTTAAGAAAAACCTCAAATCGGTTTATAGCATAAACATGAGAAATGAGCCCTGTTGAATTCAGTGCAGCTTACCCCAGGGTAGGGATGGGGGAGGAATCTGAACAACTCTCATTTCAAAGCAGATTCACCCGAGCTGATCTGGACGGATCATGACCTGGGGAGAAGCCCGAGGACCAAAGAAAAGGCTGGGAGGGGCACTTTTGACTCCCTGGCTTGAGGTTCCTGACCCCTAAACTACAGCATGCCAAAAGATGTCTGTAGAACAGAAAAGTCACACAAGCAATGTTTGGAACGCCCCAGTCCTCAAACTCCTGCTTCACTTGACTTGCAGTCAAGATGGTGTCTTTCTACCTTGCTACCAAGTCCCATTTATCACAGGCAAACAGGAAGCTGCTCTATACCATTGGGTTCCTCTAGCATCGTATGGCCAACGCTAAGTTGGCAATGGCTCTCCAAACTTTCAGACAGGATGTTTTTCCTGTCCCTACCCGGAGATGCCTAGAATGAAACATGGGACCTTTTCCATGCCATGAATGTGTTCCACACACAAACAAACACACACACACACACACAGAGAGAGAGAGAGAGAGAGAGAGAGAGAGAGAGAGAGAACATGATAACAAGAAGAGGTTTAATACTTGTGCAGATCATGAACCAAAATGAGATCAGCAAATGCAGCAAATTGTGCAACTCTCAGTGATTTGCAAACTATGTTTTTACTTCTTTATAAATTTCACTGCATTGTGAACCAGGGAAAGTGGGAATAAATCTCTAGAATCCTAGAATTGTAGAGATGGAAGGGACCACAAGGGCCATCAAGTCCAACCGTCTGCAATGAAGGAATCTTTTGCCCAATGTTGGGCTCAAGACCACCACCCTAAGATTAAGAGTTTGCCAGCTAAGCTATCCAACATCTACTGTGGGACAAAACTGTTTTGGAAAATAGTTTGAATCCACCCTGTAACAGTGAGCAGCCATTGTTTGCAAATTACCAATTCCAAAATTAATTTAGGATAGGGCCGTAGAACACAGCAAGGGTAAACATCTGCACTACAAAAGTAGCGCATCATGGTGTGATACACCGGGCGAAAACAATAGCCATAAACTGCTGGGATATTGGCAGGGGGTAGGGGGTAGGAAATTCAGTTTCACATCGTAAGCATTTAATTTGGTTACCAAATGGGGAGGTAATAAAACCATACACATTCAGATGAAAATGAACCACGCTCAATTACAATTAAGTAATCCAGTTTAATCCTGGGCATGCTAGTCCCTGGTGTACCATTTTGCAATTCTCCTAGTGCAGACACCAGATGGGAACAGAGTAATTGCTCTGGAATACAAATTCAATTGGAAGGGAAGAGTGAACCTTCACCATGATTAGCTCATTAGGGTTTCGCCATCCAATACAGGCATAACAAGAAACTGATGGATGGTTTGGAAGATGCATGGAAGGGAGCACTGGGTCCCCAATAAAAATTGCTAATTTAAAAACATGACCGCAAAGCAGCTGTTTAAATGACCCACACAGTGCTTTAGCTTGAGTAGAGCCCAAGCAGGAAAATGGCATTATCTAGTTCAACTTTTTAATCTAAAACACACTTTAACATTTGAAACTGCAATGGAAATGTTACCAGCACCTCTGTAAGGCAAGTCTGTATTGTCACTCCATATAGTAGACAGGGGGACTGAAGCTGGCTACCATGAAAATAGGATGCTGGACTAAATTGGTTATTGGCCTGATCCAGCAGGGTCTGTTTTTGCTCTTGTGAGAGAGTGCAGCCTGTCTAAGGCCACCAAGCAAGCTCAGAGGGCCTTCTTGGTAGTGGCACCCACCCTGTGGAATGCCCTCCCATCAGATGTCAAGGAAATAAACAACTACCATATTTTTAGCTCTATAAGACGCACCAGACCATAAGATGCACCTAGTTTTTGGAGGAGGAAAACAAGAAAAAAATATATTCTGAATCTCAGAAGCCGGAACAAGAGGGATCGCTGCGCAGCGAAAGCAGCGATCCCTCTTGCTGTTCTGGCTTCTGGGATAGCTGAGCAGCCTGCATTCGCTCCATAAGACGCACACACATTTCCCCTTACTTTTTAGGAGGGAAAAGTGAGTCTTATAGAGCAAAAAATACGGTATCTGATTTTTAGAAAGAATCTGAAGGCAGCCCTGTTTTCAATGTTTGATCATATTTTTAATATTCTGTTGGGAGCCACCCAGAGTGGCTGGGGAAACCGAGCCTGATGGGTGGGGTATGAATAATATATGATGATGATGATGATGATGATGATGATGATGATGATGATGCCAGAGGTGACATTCAAACCAGGGACTTCCCAATTTGCAGCACAGGTCACATCCACAGCATACATTTCAAGCACTCTTCTAGGACTCTAACAGTCATGGCTTCCTCTAAAGAATCCTGAGAACTGTAGTTTGTTAAAGGTGGCTCTGTGAGTGGTAGACTACAGTTCCCGAGATTCTTTGGGATAAGTCATTACTCTTAAATTTGCTTTAAATGCAGGATTCAGATGTGACCTTTTCCTCGGTCACTATTTTTGCAAAGCTTTGCAACGCAGCTCCCTTTGCAAAGGCTGTGCAATCCAGTTGATGCAGGCTCTTACAGATGTTGCAGAATTATTTCAGAAACAAAGCAAGATTTAAGGGGAAAAACTGTTTGGCGTTTGAATCCAACCAAATTTCACTCCGAGTAAACCTCTTGAAATTGGTGGGTGCAAGTATGTCTTGTCCATTAATTTCAAGGGATCCACTCTGAGTAGCGCTAACAGTAAACACAATCCAGTATTGTTACGAGTGCATTTGCTAGAACTTATTGCCCTGGTAACTGAGACCAGATTAACACCTGCACCAGAAGCAGTGCTTATGAACAATTTCAACAACTGATAGTCCAGTGCAATTATTTTATTACTCCAGAACTTACTAATGATAGCACTAAAAAGTTAGTCCCATTCCTGAAATTAAGGAGTAGATGACCAAGAAATAGAAATGGACCAAATGGTTGTTACCGTATGCCAAGGAAATTGGCTGCATATTGAGATCCCTTTAGTCCAAAAATCATGCTTTCTGTTTATAGGAACAAGATTTATAGACATGGAAAATCATTTGTTTTTTTAATGTGCTTTGTTTATTTATTTTAAAAAGTCAATTTCTGCCTTTATTAGATAAAAGCACAAAGGAAGCAAAGATGATGCCAGAAACAATTAAGATTTTGTTCTCAGCGACACCACCAACCTCCTGTATTGATCTCATCACAGTGTCGCACAGCAGTTTTGAATCTGGTGACACTGTAGAGTAGCAGGAAATGCAAGTTTCTTTTGCATCTCCCTTGCCCATAAATCCCACATGTTTCCAGGTAGGACTGGGAATGTCCTTCAGCATAGCTTAGCTCAGTAAAAAAAAGTCTCTTCTCTGAAAGCCCACACATTTGCACATTTGCTATGATATGTAAACCAGGATCAGGGCAAATCCTGCAATTGTGACCAAATAATGGAAGGGAAATTAGCATGGCTGACATTTGAATGCAAATCTCTTAACTGGCACTTCTCAGACTAATGCGGATATCTCTGAAGTTTGCACTTCTTCTAGCGTTGTGAAACAGTTCAATAGTGCATGTGCATAAAAGCACAAAAATGCATGTATTAATGGAAATAATTTGCAAAAATCCACCACACTAGAGAATAAATTGCTGACAAAAACAGGGATACCGTGGGAAATGCACACATAAATGCATGTGGGTTTTTGAGCAGGCCTTTAAATTCTTTTTGCAAAGCTGATGCAGATACGGAGGAAATGTGAACTTAAGATCAGAAGAATGAGAAACTCAGAGGAAGCAAGACCAAGATCCGTAGATCTTGTGAGTAATCTTCCCTCCTTGCCTGGCATTAAAAGGCATCTATCAAGATGCGCCTCCCTCCCAGTGGCGTAGCGTGGGTTGTCAGCACCCGGGGCAAGGCAAGTAATTTGCGCCCCCTAACCCGTGGATTTTAGCACTCGAGTGCGAGCGCCCCCCCCAGATGTTGCGGCCGGTGCGGCTGGCCCCCCCTGCACCCCCCCACGCTACGCCACTGGGGCTGGGGGCGAGCGAAGGAGCCAAGGACCCCCCAAAGGCTCAGCAGGAATTTATTAAATTTATTATTTGCGGAGCCCCCGCGGGCCGAGGCAGCCGAAGCCCCCTCCCCTCGGGCGCCTCCCCGCCCCCTCCTCTCCTTGGGCTGTAGGTGGAGCCCGCGCTCCGAGGCGCTCCAGATCTGGGCTTGGCGAGCGCCTCTCCTCCTCCCGGCCGGGTCCGGGGGCTTCCAGCCGCGCTCCGTCCTCGCCCCCCCCACGGCTGAGGCTTGCGCTGAGAGCCGGAGCCAGCGGCGCCCCCTTCCGCCGGGAGACCCTCGCCCGCCCGCCGGCTTCCTCTCGGAGGGTTTTGGGGAGGGCAGGGCGCGTCGAGGCCCCTCGGAGCTCTCCTCCCTCCCAGTCGGCAGAAGCAGCCGCCGCCTGTGGCTGGGCCGAGGGGATGGCGCCGGCGTCGGCATCGGGGTGCGGAGGCTGCCGGTGCCCGGCCAGGCGTCGGTGGCGGCGTCGGCGCTGCTGCAGCGGCTGCTCCTCCTGCGAGCAGTGAGTGGAGTGCAGCCGCAGCGGCGGTGGGGGGGCGCGCGCGCTAGGGCGCAAGGCTGGCGGTGGCGGCGGGGAGCCCGGCGGAGGAAGGAACTTGTCCCTTCCCTCTGGACTCGCGCCCCCCCAGATGTTGCACCCAGTGCGGCCGGCACCCCTGGCACCCCCCACGCTACACCACTGCTCCCTCCTGCCCACTGAAGCAGGCAACCAGCTGAGCACAGAGACTGCTCAGGCACCACAAAGAAAGAAAATGCAGAAATGACATTTCTATGATCTCTTCCTGTATGTTCTTAGCATCCTTTTGGCACTAAGTATCAGGGGAGCAGCTTTTTGCTGGAAGAAGAGTACAAAGGAGTATCTAACAGGAGAGAGTACGCATTTCAAAATGGCAAAAAAAAGCATTTTAATGTGTTCTGTTATTTACTTCTGATATTTGTTTGCTTTTAAAATACTTGTCGGGTATAAGCATACCATATCAATATTGTATTGTTCACTGGAGTTGCAAGTGCTTTTTGGAGAGGCACTTTAACTGACACCTGCATCTCACAAAAGCATGTCATTTTATTTATCCCTTTTGACACTCTTAACATTTATTCCCTGCAGCCTCTCTCTTGCTCCACCCACAACCCATTTGTTAAGAAGTGAAGTCACCAACACATCCCAGATCATCTTCTCTTTGTTTTGCATTTAGAACAAAGCAACGTTTTAAGGAGCAAGCAGACCAGTGCTGGTATTTTGTTTTCCTGCACACAGCCCTGAATAAAAGCAGAATATGGAAAAACAGTTCTCCAACCCTGAAGCCTTGGCCTCAGAACTGATCACAACAACAACCACCACCATTTAAAATGAAATTCATTATAAGGAGACAGCGGAAAAACCTTACTTCACAGAATCGTGCATTGTCTTGCACACATGCAGAAGGGCATTGAGGATGACAGGGTCCTTGGTTGGCTCCAGTTGGTGCCTAAACAACACGTTCGGAAAAACAAGAATGAAAAATATTATTAGCAGTAAGGTTGAAGCTTTGATCGTTTAACATGGGTTACACAAAATCAGATTGGGGAGGGGGGAGGAAGCAAATACACTTAAACCCCATCAGCACTGTGCAATTAAAGCCGTAACACACTACATTAAACAGCCATGGCTCTCCCCCAAAGAATCCTGGGAACTGTAGTTTGTTAAGGGTGCTAAGAGTTGTTAGTAGACCTTATTCCACTCACAGAGCTAACAGTTCCCAAAGTGGTTTAACAATCAATCCTTCTTCCCAGGGAACTGTTAGCTCTGTGAGCAGAATAAGGTCTACTAACAACTCTTTGCACCCTTAGCAAACTACAGTTCCCAGGATTCTTTGGGGGGAAACCTGCTTGTAGTGGTATGATGCTGCTTTAAAATGCACAGTGCAGACAGGGCCTTACTTCTGAGTTATGTGTGAACCAGCTCAGCACCTTGTGCTACTTACTGTTGTGGTGAAGTCATTGCAAAGTGATTCTAACACATACATTTTTATTTGGGGAAGGGGGGTATGGTGAATATTACTCTTGAAAAAGGCATTTAACAACTCGGAAACAGTTCAGAACAGTGAGCTTCCTTCTCGGGATAAACTGCTAGACCATGCCACAAAAAATAATGTAAGTGAAATGTTCCCCATGCAAAGCTGAAGTGACAAAAATAATCATGTGGTAACGCCAATCATGTCTTGAAAACTCTCCAAAACTACTTTAAGGATGATGATGTGGGCAACATAACAACCCCCATCCTCTGGGACACAATGAAAGTGGTCACCAGAGGAGCCTGCAAAAAGGAGAGGGCATCCTTTAAAAAACAAAACCTCCTCAAAAATTGGTAAATTAGAACAAGACATTATGACCCTCTCATCACACTCAGAAACAAACAGGAGCCAAAAAAACTCCTTAAAACTCAAAAAATAAAAAAGAAGGGAAACTGACTCTAAAAATCAATAAAACAATGATTAACATCCTATACTCTAAACAATACTTTTACGAATATGGAGGGAAGAACTCCAGGCTATTAGCAAACAAATGCAAGGGGGTGGGGTCACTCAAAACAGAATACACTGTGTCACTAAAAAAAGACGGTAACATAACATCCTCCACCTAAGAAATAACCTCAGAATTTGCTGAATTTTACGCCAATCTATACATCTCCCACAACCCACCTGCAGAGGAAACCAGAAGATTCCTTTTTTTAAAAAAATAAATTTTTATTAATTTTCCAACACATATTAAATGACAATACAAAACAATACAAAAAACAAACAAACATATAAACATGTATAATTTCTTAACCTTCTTTTCCTTAAACCTTCTTTCAACGACTTCCCCATACCTCCTTTTTCTGCATCCTTGTTTTAAATTTTTCCAGCAACCCCTAATTTTATTTACTTATGGCACTTCCTTAAAATCCTTTTTCCCATGTCCAATTGTTTATCGCTGCAATTCTATTTTGCATTACTCAAAACATTTTAGCACTCATTAATTTTACAACAGTTCTTAAGGTAAACTTTAAATTTCTTCCAGTCTTCTTCCACCGTCTCTTTCCCTTGGTCTCGGATTCTGCCGGTCATCTCAGCCAGTCCCATGTAGTCAATCACCTTCGTCTGCCATTCTTCCAGTGTGGGTAGTTCTTGTGTCTTCCAGTACTTTGCTAAAAGTACTCTTGCTGCTGTTGTCGCATACATAAAAAACATCCTATCTTTCTTTGACACCAATTGGCCTACCATGCCCAAGAGAAAGGCCTCTGGTTTCTTCGCAAAAGTGCATTTAAGCACCTTTTTCATTTCATTATAGATCCTTTCCCAGAAAGCCTTAATCTTTGGGCATGTCCACCAAAGGTGATAAAAAGTACCTTCAGTTTCATTACATTTCCAGCATTTGTTATTGGGCAAATGGTAAATTTTTGCAAGCTTGACTGGGGTCATGTACCACCTATAAATCATTTTCATAATATTCTCTCTTAAGGCATTACATGCCGTAAACTTTATACCGGTGGTCCATAACTGTTCCCAGTCAGCAAACATAATGTCATGTCCAATGTCCTGTGCCCATTTAATCATAGCTGATTTAACCAACTCATCCTGTGTGTTCCATTTCAACAGCAAGTTATACATTCTTGACAGATTCTTAGTACTGGGTTCCAAAAGCTCTGTTTCTAATTTCGACCTCCCCACCTGAAAGCCAATTTTCCTGTCCTGTTTAAAAACTTCATTTATCTGGTAATAATGAAGCCAGTCTCTTACTTTAGACTTCAATTTCTCATAACTCTGCAATTTAACTTTTCCCTCCTCATACTCTATAATTTCCCAATATTTCGGCCATTTGGATTCCATATTTAATTTTTTCACTTCCTTAGCTTCCATCGGTGACAACCACCTGGGGGTTTTGTTTTCCAACAGATCTTTATACCTAGTCCATACATTATATAGGGCTTTTCTAACAATATGGTTTTTGAAACCTTGATGGATTTTAACCTTGTCATACCACATATATGCATGCCAGCCAAATCTATTATTGAACCCTTCCAAATCCAAAATATCTGTATTTTCAAGAAGCAGCCAATTTTTCAGCCAGCAAAAAGCCGCCGATTCATAGTACAGTTTTAAGTCCGGCAGGGCAAACCCCCCTCTTTCTTTTGCGTCAGTTAGTATCTTAAATTTTATTCTGGGCTTTTTGCCCTGCCAGACAAATCTAGATATATCTTTTTGCCACCTCTTGAAACAATCCATTTTGTCCACAATCTGCAATGTTTGAAACAAAAATAACATTCTCGGCAAGACATTCATCTTAATAACAGCAATTCGGCCTAACAAGGAAAGTCTCAAACTTGACCATATTTCTAAATCTTTTTTCACTTCTGCCCAACATTTCTCATAGTTATCTTTAAATAGATTCACATTCTTAGATGTCAAATTTATCCCCAGGTATTTCACCTTCTTTGCTATCAATAAACCAGTATCATTCTGGAATTTCTCTCTTTCTGCACTTGTTAAATTTTTATCCAATACTTTCGTTTTCTGTTTATTCAGCTTAAAGCCTGCTACTTGACCAAATACTTGTATTAACTCTAAAACTCTTCTCGTACTAGTGTCTGGCTCTTGTAAAGTTAAAACTAGATCATCTGCAAATGCTCTCAATTTGTACTGTTTAGCTCCGACCTGAATCCCTTTAACCAGCTGGTCCCCTCTAATCATGTTTAATAAAACCTCCAGGACAGATATAAAAAGCAGTGGGGATTACAAAATTTTTGCAGACATTTTAGCAAAAAGATTGAAAAGAGTTTTGGTGGGGGAGATTCACAAAGACCAAGCGGGCTTTCTTCCAGGAAGACATTTGTCAGAGAATGTGAGAAATATAATAGACATCATGGAGTTATTGGAAGTTAATATTAATACCAAGGCAGTACTAATATTTGTGGACGCGGAGAAAGCCTTTGACAATATCTCTTGGAGTTTTATGAAAAAGAATCTCCAAGGGATGGGGGTAGGCCAAGGTTTTGAGAATGGTATAAGTGCGATTTATTCCGAACAAAAAGCAAAACTGATTGTAAATAATGTGGTTACAGAAGAATTTGCTATTGAAAAAGGGACACGACAGGGATGAGGAAACCAGAAGATTCCTAACAGGGCTGACCATGCCAACCTTAACTGCAGAGGAACAAGAATTCATGGACAGCCCTATCACCCCAGAGGAAATAGAGACAGTACTCAAAAACCTGAAACCACACAAAGCCCCAGGCCCAGATGGATATATGGCACTTTGACATTCAGCAAGACACAGGAAGTTCTGCATCCAGTGCCTTCTGCTCCCTAGAAGCTGCAGGAACACTTAGCATGGTAATTAGCGGTTCTTTCCATCTACGCGGATTATGCTTTCCTGCTGTGTAAAAGGTCTTGTCATAGAAAATAAGCATTCACTTGAAGTGCTCTTTGATTATAGGGCATTAAAAGCTCTATACTCTATTTACTGCACAGCAAAGGTGTGACGAATGAACAAAAGAGCGCCTTGCTCTCTCGCACAACTCCTGATCTGGGGGAACAAAAGTACAATGGAGGCACTGCCATACAAGAGTTTGCCTTAGGACTGGGGTCACCATGGAGCAGACATACCTGACGCTTTCAACCCCCTGATCTTAAAATGGTGGACTTGGACTCACTATGGGATCACAATCTGGGTCTAGCGTGGGTCACCACAGCCCTTCAACCACCAAACTAATACAGTGGTAACTCAGGTTAAGTACTTAATTCGTTCCAGAGGTCCGTTCTTAACCTGAAACTGTTCTTAACCTGAAGCACCACTTAGCTAATGGGGCCTCCTGCTGCTGCTGCGCCGCTGGAGCACAATTTCTGTTCTCATCCTGAAGCAAAGTTCTTAACCTGAGGTACTATTTCTGGGTTAGCGGAGTATGTAACCTGAAGCGTATGTAACCCAAAGCGTATGTAACCCGAGGTACCACTGTATATGGTTGTTGTTTTTTTAATGTATGTGGTAAAAATACATGTGTGGACTAAAAGTGGGTCCAAACTACTGTTTGGGACTGCAACTCAGGATCCAGGCCAGATAAAAGAAACTACTTCACACTACAGTAGCCTTCCTCAACCTCGTGCCCTCCAGATGGATAGCTCTGTTGGTTAGAGCACGCTGCTGATAACGCCAAGGTTGCAGATCTGATCCCCGTAAGGGACAACTGCATATTCCTGCATTTTAGGGGGTTGGACTAAGATGATCTGCAGGGTTCCTTCCAATTCTATGACTTAAGATGCTGTTTTGAGGCTCCAATACTTTGGCTACCTCATGAGAAGAGAAGACTCCCTGGAAAAGACCCTGATGTTGGGAAAGATGGAGGGCACAAGGAGAAGGGGACGACAGAGGACGAGATGGTTGGACAGTGTTCTCGAAGCTACCAGCATGAGTTTGACCAAACTGCAGGAGGCAGTGGAAGACAGGAGTGCCTGCCGTGCTCTGGTCCAGGGGGTCATGAAGAGTCGGACATGACTAAACGACTAAGCAACAACAAGATGCTGTTTGCCCGCCCACCCCCCCAAAAAAAAACCCTTCCATGAGTAAAAGGGGAAAGTACACAACCCCAAGCTGTAGTCAAGATCTGGCCCTAATACATGAACCAAGCCTGAGATCGCAAGACAATCAATAATTAATCTGGAGTGAAAACAAAACAGAAGGATCAAAGGTAATAATAAATTCTGGAAGGTTTTGAAAGGGACAGCTAATCTAAGGAAATTTTATGGAACACAAAAGGTAAATTAAGCAGTAACTGAGAAGGAAAATACAAACAGCAGACCAAGCACACTCAAATCCCACAGGGAGGAAAATTTCACCCCGGGGCAGGCACACACAGACAGCTGGCACACGGTCCACAAAAAAACAACACACAACAGGCCTGAGAGAGTAGAATCAGACAGACTATAAGCACAGCTCAAGGAGATGCCTTTTAAACAAAGGCAGGAAATGAGCTGGCATTTCAAGGGGCGAGTTCCATAGTAGCTACCTTGGAATGCCAACATTTCCTGCTGCTGAGTACTAGGATGAAGACAACCTGGATGGAGGTGTCCTAGCGCCCCCTCAAGAACTTTGTTTTACTTCAGTTCATTCAAGATACCGAATGTCATAGCAAAACTGCCCACTCACTGAATTACAGAAGAAGGAAGAGGCAGCAAGGATGACAACAGCCCGATTCAGAGTGACCTTTTTATGCAGGGGAGGATGCAGAAGAATGAAATGCCCTTGGATGGGTTAATAGCCTTGACTCTCCTACTCCAGGCTGTTGAGCCCCAGCTGAAAGGAGGGAGGAAATTGGTTTTAAAAAAAAGACATCCAGCTTCTAAGAAAAAAGGAAACTGGATGAGGTCAACAGGCCCCCTATTGCATAAAAAGCCAGGCCTCAGCGGGAGATCAGTAGGGAACCTGAATGGGGGAGAAGAAGAGAGAATTCAGCCTGGCTTACATGACAGGCACCTCCTAGGAAGAAACACAGACTGCTCTATGAAATCCAGAGTTTGGCCAGTAGCTTTTAAACAACCATGCAAAAACCTAAGAGACTGATCCTGAGACCCAGTTTTGTTGCTCTTTTGGTTGAGATGTCCAAAATGAACCAACAATATAACTCTAAAGACAAAGATGACGGAACTGCAAGCCAACGTTAAGATTAGGAAAAAAAGTGTTACAAAGAATAAACTGTCACAACAGGGACAGGGAAGAGAAAATAGAACACAGACTAGATCAGTTGTTCTTGCTAAAATGTGCTTCTCATACGGGTGTGGAGGGCACTTCCTGCCAGCACAGGCTAGTACTTTTATTTACAATAATTTATAATGCCAAGCCAATCAAATGTGCATGTGTGAGTTTTATCATCCATCACTCCTGAACTGACACACTACCGCACGACACACTACCGCACGAATCAATGAGATACAACACTGCGCTCTTTATAATGGATTGAGGAAATTAAAACAAAAGCCTCCAGTTAACATTTCTGCAAAGTGTTTTCTCAAGACCCAGTTGTCACCGCTTAACAACGTGAACCTGCAGTCTAAATATCACAAGGCGATAAAAAGGAAATTAAAGCCGCTTGAGAAAGAATGCATTCAGCACTGAAAAAGAAACTATTTTGATTTCGTTTTAATTTAAAGAAGTGCTGACTTTTCTGCAGTGGAGCCTGTAAGGCCCAGATGCTCATGTGTTTGCATCCTGCTATCACAGCGGCTGTCAGTGCAGCAGAGAAGCATATGGCAAAGTATCACCTTCAACCTATTCAAGCTGCTGCACAATGAGCGACAAATCTAGCAGCAAAAAGGTTTCATCCTTTCAAAATGAATTAATAGATTAATGTCCTTTTTAAAAACCAACTTGAAGAGGCATCGCCAATTAACCAGGAAACAGGTTTTGTAAGAATATAAACAAGCAGAATCCACACAGAAATACTGCAATGCACTCTCCCTTCCTAAAAGGAGAGTGCTTGTTCAGAGTTCCATCCATCCATCCCTCTTCCTCCCCACTGACCTACATTTCCCTTTTCTTTTCCAAATGACAGTCAACATTCCATGGCAAATGCACATGCTCATTCATAACTGGGCAGGGAGTATGGTCTCCCTTGGGCTTTTTGGTTGGTTTCTATTTTCATACTTCCGAAAACCCTGGGATTCTCCCAAACACACTGGATACCTCTCCTGCTTGTTTCTAGGTGGCCCTGTTTTGGCTCTATTTCTGATGGCAGGCAGCCTCTGAAAAGGATCATTTCCCTCTTCACTTTCACAGATACAGGAATGTCTCTTCGAAGATGGTTATCAGCTGCAATATATACCGTACCATCTGAAAACTAGCAATATGGGTTTTCTTCTATTATTTAATCTGTGACGCTAAGAAGCAGAAAATGCATCAAAGCTTTTATTTATAGGAGCACAGGGGTCACACCCACACCATACATTTAAAGCACATGAAACACACATGGCTTCCCCCAAAGAATCCTGGGAACTGCTAAGGGTGATGGGAATTGTAGTTCTGTGAGGAGTAGGCCACAGTTCCCAAGAATCTCTGGAGGAAGCCATGTGCCTAAAATATGTGTTAAATGTGCTTTATGTATGGCCTAACTCTGAAGTGTCTGTATTTAACACACAAGTACATAAAGCTTGGCACACATATCTATTAAAGCCACGGGAAAATGGGAACCACCCTCCATAACTGCCTGAATATCAGCTTTGCAGCAAATGTGCATTCAGACAACAGGGCCTTGCATTTCTGTCTGCCCTTCTAGATCTGTTTGTTCACATTCAAATACACTGCTGCCTTGAATCCAGCATGTCTAGCTGCAAAACATACTTTAAAACATAGCAAGACTACCCTAATGCAGTTCGTTTCATAATAAGCTATTTATATAAACATCAATAGGAATTATACTGTATTTAAATGCTCTTTTTAGACTAATCTTTAGTGTCAGCAGAAATACATTTCCAATGCCAAATGGACTGCAGACCAATTCACTCTGTCGCCCTTAACAACCCTTCAATAGATGGTCTAGAGTCTCTAGAGTGCACTTAATCAGAATACTTTATACTTACTTAATAAAAGCTTCCATGATGCACTTACAAACCTCCACTCTCACACTCTCTTTCTGGAACATATCCAAGAATGGTAAGAATTTCTCCTAAAAAGTCAACGGAAATACCACCAAGTTTAGGTACTTACAGCTTGAGCTAGCCTATATTTGCAGAATACCTTGCTTCATCTTGGGGGGCATGCAACTATGGTTAGGAATAAGCGCCCTGGGAGTCCAGGCACGCATGCTAACACTGAGCTACAGCCTCTGCCAGCTACAAAATGGGGACAAACAGGCAAGGGACAAGGTGTTGGACAGAAGGAGTCAGAACCGTTGTTTAAAGAAGTCATAAACTATTTTGAGAAGCCTTTGTGGCTGTGGAGCAGGATAGAAAAGCAAAACAAAGCCAATCTTGGTTTGGGTCTGGCTTTTGCCCATACGCCAGGTTCGTTGGGCTCTCCCAATGACTGCATGGTGAGAATGGGGTGAGCAGATGACAAGAGTAATTTATAGCTAAGGGTGGGGAGGACAGGAAGACCCAGATCAGCCAAATTCCCATCATTCCAGTTCTGGCACAGCTTTCGCTCCTAGCTCCCCTCAAATTCTTCTGGAATGACCGACAAGAGAAGATGGACTGACAAGAGAAGATCCTAGTAGCTGTGTGGAAACTTACCAATGAAAAGAGAATGGCGAAGTCATGGAAATAGGTGATAACCTTCTGAATTATTGACTGGAGCTAAAGAGCAAGAAGCAGGAGAAAAAAGACACACACAGTAAAGAAAATTCCTGTTTTGACAAGTGTGGGGAACCTTTAGCTATCCAGATGTTGAACTACAACTCCATTCAGCCCCAGTAAGTATGGCCAATGGCCAGGGGAGATGGGAATTGTAGGATAGATGGCTAGAGAGATAGGGATAGGGATAGGGAGATAGATAGATAGATCAGGCATGGCCAAACTTGGCCCTCCAGCTGTTTTGGGACTACAGCTCCCATCATCCCTAGCTAACAGGACCAGCGGTCAGGGATGATGGGAATTGTAGTCCCAAAACACCTGGAGGGCCAAGTTTGGTCATGCCTGAGATAGATAAGATAAGATAAGATAAGATAAGATAAGATATCTGGAAAGCCAAAGGTTCCCCACAACAGCCTCATGCCAACTTTTACCCTTTCATTTAAATCCATAGGACTGTATCCAATGCTACTCAAAGACTCATTGAAATTAATGGATATGATGAACACAGATTCGTAAGATTTCAGTGGGTTTACTCTGAGTATAACTTAGTTGGATAAATCCCATTGCTTCTTATTCAGTTTTTTATCAGTCATGAACAATAAGCTTTCCTCTTCTTGCTGACATCCTTTAAAACAATTGAGGACTATCAACAGGTCTCCTACCTCTATATTTGCTCTGGGCTCAATTGGCCTTACATGGTTCACAGTTACCTATTAAATCAGATACACACCTTTCATTTACTTGCATCAAACACTAGCCAGAATTCTCAAATAACAGTCCTACACAAAGTTGAGACACTGAAATTAATGAATCTAAGTCAGACATTTCAAGTAACACCAATGGCTCTCGTCTGAGCAGAACCAGCATTGGATACAACTCTCACTGTACATTTTAGTCTGAACAAAATTCTTTGTTTTCTTTTCTCATGGTTGCACTCTTCATTTACCTGGGGGTAGGCCTCTTCAAATGCCCGATCTGGAGTCATGTGTTTGATGACATCCGCCAAAACTGTATTGACCTCACGCTTCTGAAAAGGGCAAGTTAAATGCCATAAGGGAACAGTAGTGAAATAGTCATGAATTCAACTTATCAAAACCATACAAAACAAAGACAATTACATTACCAAGCTAAGCAACTAGAAGTCTTAGTCTTATACTGCTAGTCCAAGTATTGGGATGCTTTTGGAATCCAGAGAAATTGTTGTTATTTAAGGTCAATGAGCTAGAATTAATTTGAGCTTTAATCATAATCCATAACACCAACAAAACGCAGGTACATGGAGATAAGAGTTTGTTTGAGGGGACTGCTGCTGCAATGGTCTGCTAAAACCCTGCAGTCTACGTCTCCTGTTACTCAGGTATAAAAAGGGAAGGGCTGCGTAAAGTAGCATTACAGCATGATATGAAGTGAGACACTAAATGAGCACTTAGCACCACACTTAAGAATTATCTCGGTGTCCAGCAGCATGCTGTCGTCATCACAAAGAGGAACTGAGCTACAGCCAAATGGCTAGATCATAAAGATCTAGAGAGAGTGCGCATGAATCTCTGACTCCAACACAAACAAGGGCTCCACTGTGCGGCACTAAGCAAGAAAAAGATCCCTTTATCATAGAATTGTAGAGTTGGAAGGGATCCTGAGGATCATCTAGTCCAACCTTCCATAAAATAAACTTCCAACATCTTTTAATGCCAGAAGTTTCATAACACTCTCTTGTTAAATCACAGGAGTCTTAAGGAAGTGAAAGCTAAAACTACAGTCATACCTCGGACGTCGAATGCCTTGCGAATCGAACATTTTGGCTCCCGAACGCTGCAAACTGGTTTGTGAACGTTCTTTGGAACCCAAATGTCCGATGTGGGTTCCACAGCTCCCGCTTGGCTGCAGGAGCTTCCTGCAGCCAATTGGAAACCACGCCTTGCTTTCCGAATGTTTCGGAAGTTGAATGGACTTCCGGAACAGATTCCGTTCAACTTCCGAGGTACGACTGTACTCTCCTTATACAAGAAAGATATACCGTATTTTTCGCACGATAGGACGCACCGGTCCATAGGACGCACGTAGATTTGGGGGGGGAAATAAAGGGGAAAAAATTTATTCCCCCCCCCCAGGCGCGGGGCTGGGGCGGGGGAAGCCTGAGCTTCCCCCTCCCCCAGAACGGGACCCAGAGCCATGCCGAAGCTGCGCGCAGCTTTGGCATCGCTCTGGGAGCTTGCGGGGCTGGGGGAGGAGGAAGCCCTCCGCCAGCCTCCAAACCATGTTGGGAGACAGCGGGATGGCGCGCTGCGCCTCTCCCGCTGTCCCCCGAGTTTGCGGGGCTGGCAACGGGGAGGAGCAGGCTTCTCCCCGTCGCCAGCCTTCTAGCCAAGTCGGGGGACAGCGGGAAGGGCGCGCTGCGCCTCTCCCGCTGTCCCCCGAGTTTGCAGGGCTGGCGACGGGGAGGAGCCGGCTTCTCCCCCCGCCAGCCTTCTAGCCAAGTCGGGGGACAGCGGGATGGCGCGCTGCGCCTCTCCCGCTGTCCCCCGAGTTTGCAGGGCTGGCGACGTGGAGGAGCAGGCTTCTCCCCGTCGCCAGCCTTCTAGCCAAGTCGGGGGACAGCGGGATGGCGCGCTGCGCCTCTCCCGCTGTCTCCCGAGTTTGCGGGGCTGGCGACGGGGAGGAGCCGGCTTCTCCCCGTCGCCAGCCTTCTAGCCAAGTCGGGGGACAGCGGGAAGGGCGCGCTGCGCCTCTCCCGCTGTCCCCCGAGTTTGCAGGGCTGGCGACGGGGAGGAGCCGGCTTCTCCCCGTCGCCTGCCTTCTAGCCAAGTCGGGGGACAGCGGGAAGGGCGCGCTGCGCCTCTGCCGCTGTCCCCCGAGTTTGCAGGGCTGGCGACGGGGAGGAGCAGGCTTCTCCCCCCCGCCAGCCTTCTAGCCAAGTTGGGGGACAGCGGGATGGCGGCGTTCCGCCTCCCCGCTGTCCCCCGAGCTTGTGGGGCTGGCGGTGGGGCTCTCCTGAAGCCTGGAGAGCGAGAGGGGTCGGTGCGCACCGACCCCTCTCGCTCTCCAGGCTTCAGCGAAAGCCTGCATTCGCACCATAGGACGCACACACATTTCCCCTTCATTTTTGGAGGGGGAAAAGTGCGTCCTATAGTGCGAAAAATACGGTACAAATACTCTAAAAACAAAAACATATACATTCTTAAATCTACACATACCGTGAAGTGTCTACAGGTATATTCCACCCAGATTTCTGCACAGTTGATATAATCCTAAAAATCAATGAATGGATGTTATGGTTTCAAAGCAGCTTATCATATTGTATTTAGAGAGCTTTTAAAGCAAGCTCCACACCCCATCCTAAACACACATCAGTCCCCAATGATACAATAATCAGCTTGCTGAATTCTTTTTTAAAAAAACTTTAATGTATCTGAAATGTAGTTCTTATATTGCTCTGTTCTTGAAACAAATTATTGAAATACTGGAAGGAGAATCTGGCTAGTTCAGTGGTCCCCAAACATTTTTACTCAGGGACTGCTTGAAAATTGGGAGGTCCACTTTGCAATTTTCCTGCCTGTTGTAACAATTGTAATGCACTGTGCTTGTTGCTGTACAATTTGTAACTGCATTTTTATTCCTTCTCTTATTTCTCACATTGTATTACAATTTGAATTCCATAGAGTACAATATAATCTAGGATAAGTAACAAAATACAGCAAAGCAACGATAGCAACAGTCAATACTTATATTTCATAAGCTGCTCCCACCATTCATAGTTCCTGCTTCCACTATTCTTCAGACACACCACAGACGACCGAAATAAAGCTCACAGACTACTGGTGGTCCATAGTTTGGGAGCTCCTGGGCCAGGTAATACTCCGACGATGGAACGTGCAGAACTTGCAAAATATTTATTACAACAGTACATGGCTACAGCTGTGCCCAACTCATATCCTACCAACAACCCACCTGTGGGCTCTTTAACTTTGTGATAACCTTCCAGGCTTCATTTAAGATCTGAAGTCGATCTCCTTCTGGAGGGTCAGCTAAGGCCAAGTTTCTCCCCAAAGAACGAAAGAGAAGGTGCTGTGAAAATATGAGAGTGTCCATTCAACCATATCTGTTAGTTCAGGGATGATGAACCCAATGTGATCCTTGCGGACCGGGGATGATGGGAGCTGGAATTCAACAACATCTGGAGGACCACTGGTGCCACCCACATCCATGCATTAAGGATTTCCATTCAGTTTAACCATAGCACAGCTTGCTATAAAACGATTTTGGGGTGGGGAAGAGAAAGACGTAGGGGAAACCGAGATCATCCCCAGTGCCTTAACTGCAACGGTCCTTTAGTAGAAGAACACAAGCATGGAGACACAACTAAACAACAGTCAGGTGAGGTTACAGGAATCTAAAACTGAAATCCTACGGTTGGATCCAGCCACTTAGTTGAACTTAGTCACGGCTGACTTGTCGCATTGAAATAAATGGGGGAAAATTTACCCTATGAGATTTTTAAAAAATTAATTCTGCATCAAAGGCAATTCTTCTGCATCAAAGGCAAAAAGCACACCCCCCAGTTCCTTCTTTTTTTAGATGAAGCATTGTTTTAGATGCAGCATTTTTTAGGAGAGGCATTCCTCCTGTTTGAGCAGGAAGTGGCGGTACCGCTTTTAAGATGGCATTTGCCACCTGCAGATTTTATTATCTGCTGTACAATTAATCAGAAACAGTATTTTAGTTGCTCAAGATATGTTTAAATCTACAGACTGACTAAAATATTACACCTCTTCTGCCAATCAGTTAGCTCCCAAGACAAGAGACAGCCACTGGCAAAAGAAAAGGGGTGTTAAACAGATGTATGAACCAAATAAGTGCTCCTTGCACTATAGCCTAGACGAGGGGCAAGGAAATCTGTGCTCCCCTCATCGAACACAACAAATATGGCCAACTTTCAGAAATTATTAGATGATCTGGAGGGCCACAGACTCAGACCTCATGGCAAAACCACACCATTTGCGTGATATCTGGCAGCAATTAAGTGTCATACAAAAATATTTATCTATTGCAAAGTTATCCCAGCAACTATAAAGCATGACACTGACATAAGCGGAGAAGGTGCACAGCAAGAGGGGAGGGGAGGTACATTACCTTGGGGAAGCCAGATTCGTCACACTCCTTAATCATGCCAATAAAATCCATAGACCTGGCAGCAATAAATTCGGCTCTGAAGGCGGACATGACTGAATTCAACAGCAAGGCGCTAAAAGAAACATCCAGATTAAGACAAGATATAACAGAAAAGGAAAAGGACTTTAATTTTATTCTTTACATTAGGGCACGCCCAGACTAGCAGGATTGTCACACAAATCAACCAATAATTGCACAAGGAGAATTCACTGCATCCTATGACTGTTATTTCCCTTAATTTGTTCCGGAGGTCCGTACGTAACCTGAAACTGTTCTTAACCTGAAGCACCACTTTAGCTAATGGGGCCTCCTGCTGCTGCCGCACCGCCGGAGCGCGATTTCTGTTCTCATCCTGAAGCAAAGTTCTTAACCTGAAGAACTATTTCTGGGTTAGCGGAGTCTGTAACCCTAAGCGTATGCACTGTACTGCCTTGCCTCTTCTCACTTCATGATCTGAGTTGGCTCCTTTTTATTTTTAAAAAATCTATGTCAGTGTGGCCACAGACACTTTGCTAGTTCCTTTTCAGAGAAAGTTAAAACTGGCTGGTGGGCAGTGGGTCCTGAGTTTCCTGTCCCTTTGCACTCATTTTCTTTAAATGAAAAGTGCTTGTATTGGGGGTTTTGTTCGGTTTTTAAGACATTGTATACAGAGCAGCTGGGTGCCGTCATGACCTCTGACTCAGGCAACTATCCAGACACAGAGATGGAAGCTGATGAGATACCAGCTAAGGAGCTGAAACAAATTCAAGGCTCTGAGCTGTTTGCTGGAGATCTGGACACCACTGTTAGGTGCCAGGTGAACACGTTCTTATTCACCTATGCATTTTGCCCTTAACTGGTACTCGTCTTTTGGGTGGGGCTGGAACATGTCCTTGTTATGCTATAGCAGGATGAGCCCTTTTTGTTAATATTTTTTATCTTCTGATGCATTTAAGATTCAGTACTGTATGCTTTTTAAAAATAATAATGGCCTGTTGTTTTGAGACATCCCCCCCCCCCAGTAAGTGACAAGTGAATGTAACAAATGAATAAATAAGCGCCCACTAAAGGAGATCTGAGGAAGATTTTTTTTGGAACCTTGTGAGCTTCTGCCCATCAGAGTAGGCACGGCTGGGAAAGACTGACAAATGGAGTAACACAAAGGCACCTTTGTAACGTTCACAAATGTTCACAAAAGGCGAATCCTTCAAAAGGTCCCAGCTGAAGGAGGTTGACCACAGACAGAGTTTGCTGGTGTGGGTGTGGATATATATATATATATTTGTAAATTTGTTTATTTGGGTTTTTCAAATTAAAATTTTACAATAACATATCAACAAGGAATCTCCTGGACATCCCTCCTCCCCTTTGTGGGTCCAATTCCAGTCCTTTTCTCCTGAATATTTTATAATAATCCAAATCTCTTGCATCTCCATTATGTCCAAAATTCACCATTAAACTACAAGTGTTATTCCAACCCCACTAACATTTATAGCTGTTTACAATGGTTATTAAGAGAGATTATAAATTTTCCCCATTCCTTATTAAAATTCTGGTCTTCTTGATTTCTGATTCTTCTGGTCATTTTTGCCATTTCAACATAGTCCATAAACTTGATCTTCCATGACAGGTTTTTATATAAACACATCCACACTTTTCCCCACGTAGAGGACTTCCCTAACTCTCCCCCCCCCCATAGGACTCAATAGCAGCATTCAGCTACCAATGGAAAAAGAAAAGGGAATGTTTTGAATAAACTTGTTCCATCTCCATTGTGGGACAAGGAGCAAGTCTTCCCCCCCTCCACTGGGCTCCAGAATGAAGCCCCTTCCAGTAGGGCTCCTGCAGATGTAAGTAAGGATCAGGGCCCTTCAGAGTTCCCCCCCAAAAAAAGCCTTGCAAGCACACTACTTACTTGTTGCCTAGCTTCTTACACCTTTCCATCATTTCCGTCAGCAAAACCTACCAAAGATGAGTTCATGAGAATGAAATACTAAGCATCCAACCAAAACATTCATTATCGGAACATAAAAAACCCCCACTCAACTATAACTTTCATTACTGAAACTTCAAATGATGCAAACATATCCAACTGTGACCCTGCAATGGGAAAGTGAAGGGAGGTGCAGTTCGCCAATATTTCCTTTGTGGGAAATTCTGCTTCCAAATCTCTCAGCCATTTTGTTTTTGAACATGAAGCAAGTAAGCATATTTGCTCCAGGTCAGATCACATGATAGCACTACCTCTATACGGATGTTAACCTGGCCCACTGCCATCTAAGTTAGTGGGCAGCATTAGGCCTTTGAATATTGAACAAAAACTCTGAAGAGGGAAACTACATTCAATCTGGCTGACCAGATGAACATACACAGGCTTCTAATAAGCAGCCCAACATGATGAGGATCCCTGGTTGTGTGGAAGAACCTATAAGAGTTCAGCTGCACAGGTCCCAGGTCCAGATAGCATCATTTTGTGGTCTGCATTGATGACCCTTTGCTACTTAACAGACTAAAGAAACTCTCTCAAACCTATGACATTTTAATCCAAAGCATGACTCTTAAGAGAATTTTCCTGATTTTTAGGAGGACAGAGATGAAATTAATTATTTGACTCCACCTATCATTGCTCCGGGGGGACGCGGATGGCACTGTGGGTTAAACCACAGAGCCTAGGACTTGCCAGTCAGAAGGTTGGTGGTTCGAATCCCCGCAACGGGGTGAGCTCCCGTTGCTCGGTCCCTGCTCTTGCCAACCTAGCAATTCGAAAGCACGTCAACGTGCAAGTAGATAAATAGGTACCGCTCCGGCGGGAAGATAAACGACATTTCTGTGCGCTGCTCTGGTTCGCCAGAAGTGGCTTAGTCATGCTGGCCACATGATCCAGAAGCTGTACGCCGGCTCCCTCAGCCAGTAAAGCGAGATGAGCGCCGCAACCCCGGAGTCGGCCACGACTGGACCTAACGGTCAGGGGTCCCTTTACCTTTATCATTGCTCCATCCTTGTCTATTATTGCCTCTGGCTCCACCTAGTGTTGGTCTCCTTGCCTTCCATCCTCCACCCGCCCCACCATATCAACGGACAGCAGCCACCCACCCTGCTGCCATACACCAGTGTCAGGCAGCTTCCCATGTTCCTAAATCACAGTTCTCCGACTAGCCATCCAGAAACTGATTTCATTCTGTCACACATAGTTACCCTACCCCTCTCATTAGCTAAAGGGCATCTGCCTTCCAAAAGACAGAGGACAGAGATTTCCAGTTGTCCGCTCCCATTCAGGGAACATCAAATCGATCACCCCTTGCTATCAGCTTAACAAAAGGATGGTCTCCCAGTAGCCATGGTCCTATTCTTTTGGAGTGGGAAGAAGAAGAAAACAGGTCTCTTTGCAAAGCATCTGATTTTAGGCGGGAGGGAGATGTGGTGAAAAAACAAAGAGGCAAAGTCTAAGTTTGTGAAAGATTTCGTATTTCCACATGGCTGCATTGCTACTGGCTTGTTGTTTTTTAACGTTGGCACATGGCGTAAAAGCTCGCGAGGAATTGAATTCTTGCTTAAGACTGTTTTGAGAAAAGTTATAACCGTTATGCTGATAGGAGTTTAAAAATAAAAGGAAGTGTAATTTGCATGACCAAGGTGAGAAAGTAGTGTGAAGAACAACACTGGCAAGATCAAAAAGTAGGATAACAAGTTTCCCTGGTTTCTGCCAGAGAACATGCTGAGCTGTAAAAAAAACAAAAAAACATCACAAATGATGCATTATGACTACTGGTTTAGTAGAGGTTCTGTGTTAAGATTATTAAGCTGAAATCCTGCACTGACTGGCAGCAGCTCTACAGGATTTCGGATTGGGGACATTCCCAGCCCTACGTGGAGATGCCAGGAACTTCTGAATGCAGATGCTCTACCACTGAGCCAGGGCCCTTCCACTAATAAGTACACTGTTGTAAGAATGTTGGTTTATTTCTGTAGGTGCTTATGTTCCAATCCTGAGCACACTACTTTCCGCTGAAATCAATGAGATTAAGGTCACATCCATACCATATATTTAAAGTATAATTCTACCACTTTTAACAGTTGTGGCTTCCCTCAAAAGAATCCTGGGCACAGTAGTCTGTTAAGGGTTTTCAACTCACAGAGCTACAGTTCCCAGCACCCTTAATATACTGCAGTTCCCAGGATTGTACATGACCGTATAAGAGGGTTGGGTTTTTTTACCTATATGATGTGGATGTAACCATTGTCCAAATCCTCTATTAACGCTGGTAGGCAAGCAGGGGAAAGGAGAGTCTATAAATATATATCACCCTCTAAGCTGGATGCCAATTTTGTGTGGATGCCTATTGGAAAACTAGAGAGTTTATATTAATTTATATATTTAACTGATGTTTACTGCATCCTTAATGTTTGCTGACTGGGGTATTATTATTATTACAGTGTTATTATAATATTTCTTTTGCATTCATGGGTGTTTGTATGTGTCCATTTTTCTTTGTCAAATTTTCAAATTTGGCACAGGAAGGATTGTTCCAACATTCTTCAGTTCAACAGTCTATGCTCTGGTCAGACCTCACCTGGAGTACTGTGTCCAGTTCTGGGCACCACAGTTCAAGAAGGACACTGACAAGCTGGAACGTGTCCAGAGGAGGGCAACCAAAATGGTCAAAGGCCTGGAAACGATGCCTTATGAGGAACGGCTAAGGGAGCTGGGCATGTTTAGCTTGGAGAAGAGGAGGTTAAGGGGTGATATGATAGCCATGTTCAAATATATAAAAGGATGTCACATAGAGGAGGGAAAAAGGTTGTTTTCTGCTGCTCCAGAGAAGCGGACACGGAGCAATGGATCCAAACTGCAGGAAAGAGGATTCCACCTAAACATTAGGAAGAACTTCCTGACAGTAAGAGCTGTTCAACAGTGGAATTTGCTGCCAAGGAGTGTGGTGGAGTCTCCTTCTTTGGAGGTCTTTAAGCAGAGGCTTGACAACCATATGTCAGGAGTGCTCTGGTGGTGTTTCCTGCTTGGCAGGGGGTTGGACTCGATGGCCCTTGTGGTCTCTTCCAACTCTATGATTCTATGATTCTATGGTCTGTCTTTGCTAAATTATCAGTAACTAGATCATCCAGGTCAGGCTGCTGATTTGTGGGAACAGACACTATTTTGCAGAGCAGCAGCCTCAAATTCTAGAAATGCACCAGAAATTTAGAAGCTACAAATTTTCCATCAACATTTATAAGCCTTGTTGTCAAAGCTGGCACTTATCTTGCACTCATGTGCGGAACTATCACATTCAGCCTCCAGGTGCTTTGAAATGATTCTTCAAAGAACTCTCACTTTAAAAACAATTCTACAAAATCATGTGCCTCTAAAGCCACATTTCAATTTTACATTTAGTGGCTCTTTCTAATTAACAACAGCATAGATGGTAGCTAGCTTTAAGAATAGAACAAGCCAGATCAATACATATTATTCACAGCACTAGAAGTCTACCTGCTAATGGTGCCACCTATATAACCTGAAAACTTCACTGATTTAGTTCCACTTTCTTGGACTGACACGGAAGAAGCAACGGATTCAGATATCAGAGCATTTTCCATTTATACAAAGTTCAAATGCTGTACTAGGCCTCTGTTCTGGTTAAACGTTAAAATCTTTCCACAGTCAAAGAGAGATCTTTACCTCTGCAGCCCGGTAAGAGATGCACTGTAGAATCCAATCTATTGCAGGAGAATAAAGGGTTAGATATAATGGGATCTCTACACACTGCACCACCAACTGATTCTGAACTGTATCCCCATGAATCTGTTAAAAATATAAAAGATAAATCATGATGGGGGTAGGGAAAAATAATATTGTGCATTCATTAAAGAGTCAAAACATTCAGCACTGACTTCAAGGAAAATTGTAGAACTCCAGGATTGCATCCAATGATGGGATTGTTTTAACAGAAATTGCTTTCACTTGTGCATGTTGGGACACCTGATTTTTATTTACACACACACACACCCCTGCCACTGAAGGAGCGTCTCCACCCCCAACGTTCAGCCTGGATACTGAGGTCCAGCTCAGAGGGTCTTCTGGCAGTTCCCTCACTGCTAGAAGCGACGTTACAGGGAACCAGGCAGAGGGCCTTCTCGGTAGTGGCACCTGCCCTGTGGAACGCCCTCCCACCAGATGTCAAAAAGAACAACAACTACCACACTTTTAGAAGACATCTGAAGGCAGCCCTGTTTAGGGAAGTTTTTAATGTTTGATATTTTATTGGGTTTTTAATATTCTGTTAGGAGCCACCCAGATGGGCAGGGTAAAAATAAATAATAATAATAATAATAATAATAATAATAATAATTACTAACTACTACAGCCACCTGCACCATAATCCATTCTAACCCAGTGTTTGGGGTGGCTTAAGGGGAAGGGAATTAGTGGAAATTAGCAGAAATGCTTTCTGAATGGGGAATATCCCAAAACCAAACAGCTATGAGAACTCCCAGGTCACACAATACTAGATTACTTGCTCCTCAATCCCCTACCCAGCTGCTTTCACCAAATCACACCCACCTGCCCCACACCTGATGCCCTATGTGAAAACAGGTGTGGGTAGGTAACGATGCTGCTACAAAGGAACTACTGGGAGCTGAAAGTGCGTTTCCAGATTGTTCCTTCACACGCAGTGTTCTTGAAGAGGCTCAGTGAATCCTTTTCAAGTTGTCAACTGATGTCATGTGACTGACGTCATGTGACTGACAAGAGGGCAGCCCTGTCCGTCTGTTAAAGTTGGCCCACAGCAGGGTGGGGGAAGCAAGGTTCCAGCTTGCAAGCTATATCCTGTCCACATCTGGGCTAAGTGAGCAAACACACACGAAAAACACTCCCAATGTTTACAGAATCTCTTACTTACTTGCTTAAAAGTCAGGAGGAAGTCAAAAAAGTTCTTGTTGAGGTTCTCTTTCAGATGAGGAGCTACTTCCATCCCAACCTACATTCAAAGAGCCACATAAATTAAGCCTAGTCTTTGTCTCTTCTGCTGCAACACAATCATGTTTATTCATATACCTATTGCAAGATTTGGGGGTAGGGGGATCCACTTAAAAATGGCACACAAGGAAAATTAGATGAGTATTCAGACAAGGAAGTAATCATATGGTGCAAGGTGAGAGCACTGTAAGAAAGCAGAAGAATGAAATATATAGCCAGTGTAATATTTCCTAGAAATAGGAAGTTGGCTATTTCCTAGTCTACAGAAAACTGCAACAAAACTGGTTGGTCTGGAGACATTCTGCTGAGTCTGCCAGATTATCTAAGATCAACCTTCCAAGGTCATCTCTAGTCTGTCAATAAGAGATACTAGGTCGATTGGTATTATGGACAGGGCCTTTTCAGTGGTGACCCCATATCAATAGACTATTCTCCCCCAGGAAGAATGAATGGCCCCATCACTAGTGATTTAAAAAGGACTCACAATACCTTTTTATTTCAAACCTGCTTTTTCTTAATTATTGTATCTTAATGAAATTTTAATGCTCAATTTAGGGGATATAATGTGCACTTTAAACATTATAATTGTTTGCATAGTATCACACTTAATTGTTCAGTTATTTTGCATGCTACCTTATGAGGGCGGTTTGTAAATATTTTAAGAACTAAAGCAAACAAATGACACAAACTAGTCGAATCGCCTTTTCACGGAACCAACAAAACCGCATTTTAAAGAAGAAAATCTTACTCTGCAGAGATAAGCCCTAGCATAGACAGCAACCAAAGGATCTCCTATTCCTCGGATCATGGAGGTCAGCCGTGGGAGACATTCAGAAATTCCTCTGTAAAGAAGATTTGAGAAAGTAGGGGTTTTTTATGATTAGCTTCACACTCAGGTACCATTTCACTTTTTGGCGACTTAAAAGGCTGCAATTTATTTAACTCGTGATTTCAGTTGGCCAAGGATAACATCAAATACTCGGCAAAAGGGGACAGTAAAATATTGCCGTGAGTTTATCCAAAGGCCACTGTAGAAAACAAAAATCCAAAGCCCAAGACTAAAATATAACAATATGCACTGGCAAACCGTTTTTGAAATGGAGATAGCTTAGGGACAAGAACTTGCTGAGCTAAAAATTGGAACTGGAATACAAGAAGGGGAGGTGTGGGGAAGTCACGGAAATTGGTCATTGACAGTAAGAAATGTAAGTTGTATGTGTGTTTAATTGTCTTTTTTTTTCTTTATGTTTTGTTTTTATTTTTTTTGAAAATTTCAATAAATATCTTTAAAAAAATAATGAAATGGAGATAGCTTAGAACAGCAGCTTGCGTTATGGCTTGGGCATCCTGTGTTGAAAGGGCAGGGAGAGGGAGAAGGAGTCAGAAATCCCACCAGACATGCCCAAGGCCAACATCCAACATAGTCTGCATATCCCAGGCATCTTTTTTCTACTTTTAATTCAAAAGACACCACCAGTGTTCAAGCAAGTCATTGGTAGAAGCTAGAAAAATCTCTGGCCATAATTAAATTCCATACCCCCCTACATTTATCAAATATTCACAAAATATTATTAGCCTTACGTTTTGGAAAGAAATTTGTTACACTTCAGTATTGCTGCTTCCACATAACTGGAATAAAGTGTCAAGGGGGGGGAGTTCAAAACAGTAAAGTCATTGAGATTATCCAAGGCACAGAGACCCTGTGTAAAACTAAACCGTGGTTTAACATAGGCAAACTTCAGAGAGCTCTGAACTCCCCTTTCCTCCTCTACTGTGATGGACAGAGAAGAACAAAGATTCTGCTTTCACTTTTTATGAACTTCAGTTTAGTGTTGCGTTGCCTCTGAACTATAAACAGTGATTCGTCTTAATTATAGCTTGCTTCGACAAATCAGCTTCTTAAAACTATGGTTTGAAGTTAGCTTGTTTCAATCAATCATCGTTAAATTTGGCCACAGGTTCAGGTGACACATTATTTATTATCTAGGGAAATAACATCTTAGGAGCTACGGTACAACTAACATCTGATGTTTCTTTCATTGACTGCAGACCAATATTCATTCTTTTTGATTAAAAAACTTAAATTTTTTTTTTGCAATATTATGAGCCAAGGGAATTCTGAATAACCTATATCTGTCTCACTGATATTGCTACCTTGGTTCTCTCAGCTGGACTATAATGCCATATGCTGGTCAGAGAATCACAGAATTGTACAGTTGGACGGTTCCTCCAAGGGCCATTTAGTCCAACCCTTCCTGCAGGGCAGGAATCCTGCCCACAGCCATCCCTGGGTGGGCTCGAACCACCAACCTTCTGGTTAACAGCCAGATGCATGAACCCACTGTGCCACCAGCCCCTCTTGGGGGAGTCAGCTAGGCAGAGACTGGAAGCTGTTAACGCCATACCCCAGTCTGAGACCTTCCTTCACAATAAAGTGTCTTACGGCTCTGCGAAGTCAGCTATTGACTTGTGGATATTTTAGAGTGGATCTAGTCCCAGTAGTGCGGCCAGAGCATCTAGAGACCCATCTGATTCAGCTTACCTGGGGGCTGGGTTAAGGAGACAGGTAAAGGACCCCAGGGACACTTACAGTGAGCTAGCATCAGAAAGGGAATTGCACTACTTGAGATGGGTGGCTGCTCTGCCACGGCCCAACCCCATTCTTCCCCTTCCTCCCATAGCCCACCCCCATCCTTCTCTTTCACCCCAATACACACATCCCTCCTCATCTTTTTTTGCCTGCTACATTAACAGTCGCAATGCTGATGGTTTCTCCACCAGCCACTGAAACCATCACCGCCACCTCTTCCCTGCCTCTGCGCCCAAGAAGACCCTTCTCAGACAATGCATTCTGGGTATGGAGGTCTGCAGAGGGCATGCGCCACTGCTATGGCTGAGAGAGGGTGACCTTGGGCCGGTCACTCTGTGAGTTTTGTGGCTTAGGAGGAACTTGAAGCCAGGTCTCCTCAGCTTAGCCCAACTCTCTAACCACTACTTCAAATCAGCTCACAGGGCCATTCCCAATGCTATTCCTAATCAAGAGTAGAGCTGCTGAAATGAATGGGCATGATTCCCCCAGCCCTGCTTATTTCATTGGATCTAGTTTGAGTAGAAGTTAAGTTGGCTCACTCTTTTCAACTTACTTTTACTTCAAAATAAAGAGTAAAAATCGCGCACAATGGCTTAAGAAAGTCACTGATAATAATCATATCATTCTTGTGGGATAAAGAGCTTGCTATTTCTTATGTAAGTTATATGTGACATGTAAATTTTAAACTTGCTTTCTTGTTGAAAAGATAACCACCGCATTTTTTTAAAAAAGTATGCCTTAGCCATAGGCAAAATCTAGTCTCCATTTCAACCCTCAACTGTGAACTCTGTTGGCACCCTGGACAATACCTACAAGGGGTTCTTTGATACTCCTTTTTTTTTTCCATGTGAAGAAACCTAAGGCAACACTATGATTTATTTTTTAAAGAAATTCAAGCATAAACCAGATAACGTTTTCATCATCTTAAAGTCTCCTTCGGAAAAGGATACAATCTGGGAATGAGCTCTCGAATGGAAGCAATCTTGAAGAACCAGTTTAAACAGGTTTCTTTGGCAGTATCAACCACACTTTCAGGAGTAAAATTATCTGATAAAACAAGACAAAAAGAAGATTAAAAACTAAGAACCTGCTTCCTTATTACGTTTCTGAATAAAATTAGCAGTGATTTAATTCGCATAGTTGGGGGGGGATGGCACTTAAGAGTACTGATTAGAAAAATCACACACAAGAAGAGCCCTGTTGGAACCGAGGGAAGGCCTATTTTTGGTCTCTAAGGGCCAAAGGCACTCTGTTCTCACAGTGGCCCCCTTGATACTTATGGGAACCCCATAAGCAGGCTATGAATGCAACAACCAACAGTCCAATCAAATTATTTCAGGTCATCTGGACAACTGTCTGCCATATAGAGCTGGGCAGCAGTGGAGAACCTCTGTGGTTGATGAGCTGCATTAGACCTGGTACAGATCCCAAATTGACCCACCAGGCCTCTCCCCACAAACCACGGCCACCTGCCACACACCTGACGTCACATGTGCAGATGTGGCTACAAAGGAACATCCAGGCGTTTGCCATTGACGGAGAGCCCCACTGGTGCTGGGAGTGTGCTTTTAAAGCGGCTTGCTTTAATCTCCAGTCAGGCACCGTTTTGAAAGAAGCCATTAGAATCCAAGTCACCTCCTGCAAACAGAGCATTTTCCTCTTGCAAACAGACTTTGAAAGGGCTCCCTGTGATCAGCTTCCAGCACCAATCAGCTGATTCAAAATTCTCTTCAGCTGAACTAGGGGTTCAACTTCTTTTTTCATTATTAACTGAGAACAACATTTATTTACATGTACCACCAACAAAGCATCATAAACACAAGATGAGAATTCCTCAGACGTTTGAATTGTTCATTATTATTTTTCAAAACTGTTGCATACTGGGCCGGAAATACTCCTCTGCTGTCCTTTATGAATAATAATTCTGCAAAAAAAGATAGCAACTGGTCTAAAGTCACCCAGTGAGCTTTGTGGATGAATGAGCCCAGGTCTCCCATGCTCTATAAGTCCTTTAAAAACAAGAGGTGGGTGGGTGTTTAGGATCTAGCCCATTGTACAGTAGGTGACATTTGTATTTGCTGCTCCACCCACTACTGCTTCTGACCCTGCCAACCCCTGGCATGCGGCCCCCAATAAGGCATGCGGCCCTTGGCCCCCAAAAGGTTCCCCAATCCTGAGGTACATAGTGATATACAAAGAACAAGTACGGTATGTCATGTCCCTAGTTACCTACCTGGGAATAAAGGCCCCTGAATAAGATTTGATTTAACTCTGAGCAAGCATGCATGGGATTACATTATAACTGGGGCAACTACCATTCCTGCCTTTGCCGCATTCACAATGTTTATTCACATTTTCTCCACAGAGATTGTTTAAAAATGCAGGCAGGGGAAAGTGGGCCTTGGAAGCTAACAGGCATTACGGGCCTGAAGCATGTTAGGTCATCTGCGTACAAAAATTTGCAGAGACTTAACTGCTCCAAGCCTTACTTTGCTGCCCACGAATCCAAGATAAAACCAATATGACACTGCAGAAGGAACAGTTACGTAACAGTCAATATTTAGAATTTGCTGTCTGCTTAAATTTTTGCCTTGCTGAACTTGGGGAATTAGGACTTTATATGCCAAACAGGGCTCTCTCGCAGTATAGTAAGAATTTCAAGTGTGGCGTTCTCAGTGCTGGACATTATTCGTATCCTACAGATATATTTACCTATTTTTATGCAATCCTAGAAATTCTCGGAGTGGGAAGAAAATTAAATAATACAGCAGCCAATCGGAACAAAGTGAAAACAGAGTAAAACTAGAGCATCAGTTACTGTGCAGATCAGTCCTAATCCTTGATCTGCCACGTTGCCGGGGGATAAGATACTGTGACGTTTTCTCTCAGCTACTGTGAAGGTTCCCATCGTATCCACAAAATGCATGGGCAGAAGTTACTGCCAGTGGTATCCCTGCCAACAGCAGCCAACATAAATCTCTGTAACGGGGTTTTTTTTTGGGGGGGTGGCTGGGATAGGAGGGGATACTTGGGCACAATCTAGGCCTCTCTGTTGTACCATGAAAACCAGTCGTTCTGCTTGTTAGCAATGTTTCTTCAACAACATAAACGGAGCCCAGAAAAAAGAAATCCTGTGGGACAAAAACAGTATATAATATGAGAAAGAAATAGAGATTTTTTTTTCTTTCTTACATCAGGCCTTGTACATAGCAGGGATATATATATAAAATTAAAGATACAGCGGGAAACAGCCCATCACAGCACATGTTACCTCAGCAGGTATCATGCTGCTGTACCTGGTTGCTAAGCAACACCTCCAGCCATTTCTCCCTTCTCAGTTAACTTACTTGAACGCTAGCAGAGTTAACTCTTAGCTTACACATGGAATGATCTCTGCTGTGGCACTTCCAATGCTACTGTGCTGTCACCCCCATTTCAGCAGCAGCAATGTGGACAGAGCAGGAGCTCCACTACTCTACTCAGTCCTGCTGCTCTGATCTAAGAGTTAAGATTGAAGCCTTAGACCGGGAAGACCTAGGTTAAAATCACCGCTTCACCAGAAACTCACTGGGAGACCTTGGGACAATTCCTTATTCTTCTCTCTCTTGGCCTAGCCTGCCTTACAATGTTGTTTTAAGGATAAACCGGCCCCTTATGCTATTTCAAAAGCAATATTTCGTTAACTATTCAGACTGGGATCCACTATTAGGAACATCAGTTATTAGTTCAGGAAATTGCAAAGATACCATCACTAAGAATATAGGAAGGCTCAAGCCAAAGACCTTTCATCTAATTCACCATCCTGCTTCTCAAAGTGCTCAGCCAGAAGTCTCTGGTAAGCCCAAAAGGACAAGCTCCCTAAGTTGATGGATATCACCACATCTTATGGAAAGAAGTTCCATAGTTTTAAGCACAGATAAAGGCTGCAGCTTCATCAAAGGCATGGGTTTGAATTCCACCGCTGAGAGTAAATTGAGTGGCAGCTGTGCTCAAGTTGTCTATGAAGTTGGATTTAGGCTCCAGGCATTTCAAATTCCACAGCTACCAAGATATATTTTAATTTGGTAATGTGCTCAAGCAGTCTAAGGTGCTGGATTCTGGCTCCAGTCTCTTTGGTAGCATGGGTTCAAATCCTACCACAGCCAGTATGCTTAGTGGGCAGACTGCGGTGAAATGCCTGCTTAGAACGAAAGAAGTGCCACGTTCCATTCACGACACCTCCAGCTGGGATGAGAGAGACCCCAGCCTCCAACCCTGGAGCCACTACAGATTCAAATTGGATTGGCGACCGCATGTTGAGATTCCTGCATTGGAGGGGGTTGGACTGGATGACCCCCTGGGTCCCTTCCAACTCCACAATTCTATGATTCATTGCCAAGTTGGCATAGTCAATACTGATCAAGATGGACCAATGGTAAAGATCAGCGCACATTTTGCATGGGGAAAGTCCCAGATTTGATTCCTGGCATCTCCCATTTACGATACTTTATTAAAGTTCTATACTGGCTTCTCTCCCGGGCAAGAAACAACAAAACACGTAGCAGAGATGGGAGCAGGGGAAGAACCACATGAAGATCTGGATAGCCACTGACAATCAAAAGGACAATACTGGGAGAGAGGGGTAAACAGATTGGCCTTGCATAAAGCCAGCTCCCTATGCAACAGCAAGACACACCGCCAGTCTTTTCACGTTCTGGTTGACCCATTTTTGGGCCATCAGGTGCCGCGGATGGAGGAGCTTCTTTCGAGAAGGTGCTTTTGCTGACACACCTTGCGCTAACAAATGAGCAAATCGGGCCTCATCCAATGGAAGCAAAGTGGGTCAGAGTGATTTGATATGGGACAGCGGGGGATCTCTGCGTTCCGAGCACCTTTCTGCCACAGAACAAAGCAGAAGCGGCAGAAGTTCCCGTTCAACTGAACTGGAGCAGGGACTGCCGCTTATTATTCTGCTGCTGTGCTGTTCTCTCCTCAAAAGCGCCGAGCCTGTGCAGAAACTCAAGGGGGTGAGGGAGAGAGAGAGACTGCAATTCTCTCCCATTTGGCAACAGCCCACCCCTAAGCGCTTGAGGACTTTTACGTAACGAAGCATGATGGGGACCCAGAGTCCTTAAGTTCAAGCATGCCCTAACTGCCAAGGCGGTTAAGGACAAGACAGTGAGCAGCAGCTGTTGGGAGAGACGGCGCAAGAAACAGACTTGGATTAGGGATGTAAAAACAAGATTTAAAACCAGCTTCTTGCAAAAGAGGTACAGAAAATGGCACACACGCACCAGAATCAACCTTATCTACAAAATATAACAACGTATTATATTGCACTGATTTCGAAGCCAGGCTAGCCTCATTGGCACGGCCATAAAGCACCGGTTTCATTATCAGAGACAAAGTGTGTCCCTTCAAAACCTCTGCAATGATCCCCTCTCCCTTCCCTGCTTAGGTACATCTGGGTAAGCACAGTCTTCAGCTGCAGCCTTGGTTTCCTGCAGGCAGGGGGGCTCCGGTGCTAAATCAGAAGTTTTTTCCTTTTATTGGAATGGAAAGAATGAGAACAAAATACCAATGAGCATGTTCTTGCTTTGCACACAGCTGCTCAAGGCACAGAGGCTCCGCACAGGAAATTGTGCCTGTTTACACACACCGCGCCAGAGTCTCGCATGCCAGCGTGATTGCTGTAAGGATTTCAAGGCTCCTGTGTTTTTATTATTCTTACTGTTTGCTCGTCCTTTTTATACAGGCTTTGGGTGGAGGATGATCTAGCCTCAAAAAAAGGGAGCATACCAAATGAAACAGGAACATGCGTTGCATCATGGGCCTCTGTGTGTGTGTGTGTGTGTGTGTGTTTGTGTATGTGTGTTTGTGTATGTGTCTGTACACACACACACATATTTACATGCACCTAAAAGAAAGAAAAGAAAGCCAGCTGCATTATAGCAAATCGTTCCACTGGTCCATCTCCCGAAGATCTCACACGGGAGTCTTTTTCAGCCGTACCAGGAGATGAAGGGATTGAATCTGGGACAAAGTTTTTGATCTACCACCTAGATATGGCCCTTATCTCAAGACACACACGTACCATAGGAGATCAGAGACATCCACTACTTGTACAAGCGTACATGTGTGCAAATGTGCTTTGCAGGGGGTTAGACTAGATGGCCCTCAGGGTCCCTTTCGACTCTAAAATTCTATGAAACACACCTCTCATGCACAGACAACCTCCTGCACACACGCACCAGTACAAAATAAAAACAAACAAAACCAGTATAAGTTACACTGAAAGTAAGCAGACCCTAAAAGCCAATTCACTTCTTCCCCTCAACATTAAGCATGATCACCAAAGGATTACTCAGATAAAATATCAGCTGCTGAAGGAGGAGCTAACATTCAAATGTCTGGGCAAAATGGCTTCAACCTGGCACCAAAAAGGTGTCACTGTCAGTGCCAGGAAAGGCACTCTGGAGAAAGAATTCCACAGACGGGGCCAATACTGAAAAGACCTGTTCTGTTGTTGTCGCATTCTGCCAGTGAGGAAACGCAGTGAAGGGTTATTTTGGTTATTTTGGTAGGCAAATATGGGAAGATGCATTCTCCAAGGTAACAGGGTCCCAAACTGTGGCTTTATAAAGTTAAAACCATCACTTTCAATTGGGTTCAGAAAATTAAATGCCAGCAAGCACTATTGGGCCAGAATTCAGACCATCTGGCTCCGCTCAACATTCGGCTTTTGTCGAATTCTGCATCAGCTGCAGTTGCTAAACAGTCTTCCAGTGCAGCCCCACAAACAACGCATTGCAGTAATCCATAATAGATAAACATGTTCATATTGTGTAATTTTCAACAATAAAAGGTAAAGGTACCCCTGCCCGTACGGCCAGTCTTGACAGACTCTAGGGTTGTGCGCTCATCTCACTCTAGAGGCCGGGAGCCAGCGCTGTCCGCAGACAGTTCCGGGTCACGTGGCCAGTGTGACGAAGCTGCTCCGGCGAACCGGCACCAGAGCAGCACACAGAACGCCGTTTACCTTCCCGCTATTTATCTACTTGCACTTAAGGGTGCTTTCGAACTGCTAGGTGGGCAGGAGCTGGGACCGAACGACGGGAGCTCACCCCGCCGCGGGGATTCAAACCGCCGACCATGCGATCGGCAAGTCCTAGGCGCTGAGGTTTTACCCACAGCGCCACCCGCGTATTTTCAACAATACTGAATTTAAAAGCCTAAGCCCAAAGTCTGCATGTTTAGTTATTTTTTAAAAATATGTATATATTGCTAACTCATACAGAAAACATCTAAGATGTTTGCAACAAATATAAAACCACAATAAAATATAAATTTCACAGGGTTCAACTGTAACAAATATGCCTGTGATTATAACCTAAGGGTTGTAGCCAGTTATGTTTTATTCAACGTAAACCCACTGGAATTAGGGGATATGACCAATTCCAATGGGTCTACTCTACTCTGAGTAAAATTTAGCTGGGCACAACTCTAAATCTGCAAGTAAGTAGCACAGCAATAGTGTTACCTGGTAAGGAGCTGCGATTATCGGTGCACATGGAAAATATTCTTTCATACACCAGCCTTCCTGCAAGGAAAAAGCTATTCATTCTTATGCATTTTAAGATACAAATTTAATGAACATAAACAGTAAGATAAAATTTATGGGCTAAAGAGAATACATCTAGTCTTCAACAAGACTTCTATTCTAAATCCAGATTGCAAATCACATTAAAAGCAAAATTTGGGTGGAGAATTTTGAGGGGCCATTTGCACACAGCCCTAGTTTTCAACTTGCCAAATGCAACTGTTTCCCGTTACATTATACTGTCATCTAGTGGAGCCAAGTAGGCTACTTTAGTACTTCCTTTTGCACTTGAAACACCACTTCAAAGAAATGATTTGCCTCCCATTTTCACTGAATGCAACGTGGAAAGGAACATTTATTTTTCTCTGTATGTTTAACAAAACTGACCGTAGGAAAACCTCTAAGCTGTTTACAAAACTGGAGGTTCCCCCACGCCTGTTGTAGATCCACAATGTCACCCAGAATGGAGATAAACTCAGAGAAGGCAGGGCTCTCTCCCAGCCCTTCCGGGAGATGCTGGGGACTGAAGTGGAGACCTTCTGCATGCAAGGCAAGTGTTCTGTCCCTGAGCTACAAGCCCAATGTATTCCTGTAGACAAATGTGGGGTGTAATCCACTGGGAGCAGTCAAGTGCAACATTCCTTGTAATGCTAGAGAAGACATGCGAGGGAATGTTTGGTCCAGCCAGTCGAAACTTCCTGTTCCTCCTAGTTGGAGCATCTTTCCTTTGCATGTGATAGAAGGTGGGCGTGACCTAACCTGCCCAGGTAACAAAAGGACGAGTAACGCAGCACACCTCTCTCTTTTTCACTTCCTTCTTTGTTTGACCAGCTTTTAGCTAGGACTGCTCTGCTAGCTCTCAGCTAGCAGAAGCACTGGGATTATTCCCCCATATAGGGTAGATCCACATGTACATATTTGTAACTGTCTGCCTTTCAGGATCCAACTGTGAACTGATGTAAGTAAACTTCTTTTATTGACCTTGAATAAGATTATGGCATCTTTATTTTTTTAAGAGGGATTGGAGGGAACTTACCAGGAACGTACAATTCAACCTGAAGACAGATTGAATTGTATAATAGTGAGAGGCTTACACAAGCCTGCAACCAGCTATCTGCTGTGCATGTAAAAAGGGGAACGTAAACTCTGCTAAGTAAAGGAACTTGCTAGCGCAAGTTAGGAAGGATTTTAACAAACAATATATCCTCTCGTACCACCCTGAACATTCCCACAATGAAGACTGTACAAAGGACAGAAAGAGAGCCCTTATTCCTGGAAAAAAAATCTCTAAAATATTATCCAATTATGTTAATGTGCCATTCCCAATGGTGGAGGCCCAACTGCAGTCTGAACTCCAAGTCAGCTCAGATTCAATGCTGTTAAGCACAGCTCAGCCTCAGTTGCCACGGATGGCATTCTTGTGACGGGGGAAGTGGCATATGAACAGCTCTGCTTCCATATCAGGGTATGATCGGTGTCAGGTACCCAAGGCTTCAGCCAGGCAGTACAGAAAATAGGCTCAAGACATCTGTGGATGTTGTGTTAACGCTACTTTTGGCTTGGATCCACAAAAACTATGATGAGAGGTTCCAAGGCAGATCATGTTGCTCAGGTCACGTTTGTTGAGTCCAGGAAAGAACATCTGGTACTCTCTTTTATCTAACTGAACAAAGACATTTCACGGAGGTGAGCAAGTTTCAGTCGGTCAAGACCTTTGAAAGGGAAACGTCCAGTGTTCCTTGGGGAGGGGCAGGAAAACCCACCACAAAATGCATTTCAAAGAAGATGATGCCACAAACAAGACAGGTCCTTGAAGCTTCGATGCAGCAGAAGGGCTGAATTATTTCATAGGCAACCTTCCAGGAGCCACAAACCAGCGCAAGATTTTTGTTGTCTTCCAAGTTTGCACTTACAAATTTCAATCTGAAAAAGGAGAGACGTTTGACATGTCTGCACTTACCAAATGTGTCAAGTATGTCTGTTATTAAGACGAATTTGCTTGGATAAAACTGAATCACCGTTGTGTCTGAAAGAAGTTTAGAGCACTAAGGAGGGAAAAGAGCAAGAAGAGATGACTAAGTTCACGTAGTAAAGAAAATATCTACACTAGGAAATAATTCTGAAGTGCCAAAAAAAGGATTCAAAACAGCATGTGACTAAGGCAGAGGCTACAGCACAGCGATACATGGTTTTGTATGCAGAAGTTACCAGGTTCAATCCCTGGAAAGGCCTATACTTTAGCTCTAGAAGAGGCGCTGCCAGTCAGAGTAGACTCTACTGAGCTAGATGGGGAAAATATATGATCTAGTAGTCTAAGGCTGCTTCCAATGATCATTCTGAAAATCAAACAGCAAAAGGTTGCCCAAAACATAGTGTTTTACTGTGACTCTCTTAAAATACGAAAGGAGTGGGCTTAGGAGGCTTCAGGGAGCTAGCTGTACAAGTTGGCATTACTACTAAAAAGGCCCTGTTACTGGTACTGCTTGTCTTACCTATGAACATTGGAAGCTGCCTTTATACAGTTAGAGCACTGGTCCATCTAGGTAAGGTAAAGAACCCCTGGATGGTTAAGTCCAGTCAAAGGCAACTATGGGGTTGTGGTGCTCATCTTGCTTTCAGGAAGAGGGAGCCGGCGTTTGTCCAAAGACAGCTTTCTGGGTCATGTGGCCAACATGACTAAACCGTTTCTGGTGCAACAGAATACCGTAATGGAAACCAGAGCGCACTGAAACGCCATTTACCTTCCCACCGCAGCAGTACCTAGTTATCTAACTGCACTGGTGTGCTTTCGAACTGCTAAGTTGGCAGGAGCTGCAATAGAGCAACGGGAGCTCACCTCGTTGCAGGGATTCAAACTGCCAATCTTCTGATCGGCAAGCCCAAGAGGCTCAGTGTTTTAGACCACAGCGCCACCCGCATCCCTGGTCCATCTAGATCAGTGCTGTCAATACCGACTGAGAGCAGGTTTCAGACAGGGGTCACCCCTAGCCCTAGAGACACCAGGGATTAAAACTGGGACCATCTGCATGCACAGCAGGTGCTCTGCCCCGAGCTACAATTCTTCCATAATATACTCCAGATATATAGATATACCAGATGTCATTTCTCCCTAAAGGATAAGCAATCATAATTAAAACAGGGGGACCAGGCCCCTCCAGTTTTTCACAACTGTTGGCCACCTCTGCACCCCCATGGAACTAAAAGCAAGCACACCCAAAGATCCTGCTCAGACCAGCCTCCCGCTGCAACAACCAGGGACGAAGAATTAAACAAAAATTGGAACGACTGCCTTTCCAAGCATTCCTTCTCCTTCCCCCTTCTGCGTAGCTTAAGAGGCCCTTTCAATTCCACTCTGCCTCCTGTCCTAGAAGGTGCAATAGTCAGAGGAGGGGAGAGTAAAAGAGGCAAACAACCAGCAGATGGGAGGAAGGGAGCCTGGCAGGTCATCTGGTAGCCACCCAGAGGCTGGCATCCCAAATTAGCATCGTTGTGCATCTGCTGAGGCTCATTCACCAGCAGGGCACCCAGGGCCAGCCCCTGCTGCTGCTCCTTCCTGTGGCTGCTTGTTCACCTGCCTTCACCAAGGGGATTGAAGTGAAGGACATGAGCCAGGAGTTGATAAGGCAGGTGAGCTGCGCACAGGTGAGCTGCAAGCAAGCTGCCGGCCAGCTCTGTGGAGGCTCCTTTTATTGACACAATTATGCAAACCCAGGAAGATACATTTTGGGCTGTGACCTTTACACATCTTCCAGTCCCGAGATAGTGGGGTGGTACAAAGTTATTTTGGCACCTATTTCCACTGCGTCATTTTCCCCTTGCACAATGTATGACGAGGGAGACAAAGGTCTCAGAGATAAAGGTTATAGACAGGGCACCGCAGACTACTGAGACCGCAAAAGGTTAGACAGAGGGCACGATGTTCAGACAGCTGTGGCTTTGTCTGTGAGGGGGTGTGTGCTCTGCACCCCAACGTCATGCATGCAGGCAGACTGAGGCTGCCTGAGGGTGGGGAGTGTGCTCCGGACCCAGCGATCATTCCTACAGGGGTGAGCAGCGAGAAAGAGCAAGGCTTCCTGTGATGGCCTGGGATTCCGATTCAGAGAGTGAACCGGAGGAATCCCAGCCGGCACAGAAGTCCCCGCCTCCAGGGCCGGCTGAACTGGGGCAAGGCCTTGATTCTGAGGAGCCTGCACCTGTGCCGGATCCTCAGGAGCAGGCACCAGGTGAATCCATTCTGGCTCCAGAGGTGGTTGAGGACTCAGTGCCTACAGGTGAGTCTCCCCCTGGGCCCAGTAACCCTTCAGCCTCTCCTGAACTGCAGAGGCTTAGGGCAGAGAGGCGAAGGGAACTGGTTTCTCCCAGGAGGAGTGCTCGCCTTAAGGCCAGGAGAGGCGGGGCTCCTGGGGGCCGGGACCGCCCCTGGCCTTAGAGAAGATAAAGGCCAGTCAGCCCGGTCCCAGGTTGCGGGAGCAACGTCGTTGTTGAGTACCTGTGCTTACCCGGACCCAGACCTGATCTTCCAGCGTTCCTGTTCCCCACCCGGCTTCCTGCTTCTGATCTTCGAGTGTTCCTGTCCCCGCCCGGCTTCCTGCTTCGGACCTCGCCTCGCACCTTGTGAACTATTTCCAGGCTAGTGACTCAGGACTGAACTTTGACTATGATAACAGTAACCTTCCCCCCGGGACCAGCACACTTCCGTTGTTTTTGCCTTCTCCAGCTGCACACACAACATACATTTAAAAAGCACATGATTTCCCCCCAAAGAACCCTGGGAAGTGTAGTTTACCTCTCACAGAGTTTCGATTCCCAGCACTCTTAACAAAATGCAGTTCCCAGGATTCTTTCGGAGTAGGCACGCATTGAAAATGCATGGTGTATATGCAGGCCTATGTTTGGATGGCTCTGTGAACTAGGACCCACGAGCAAGAACAAGCAAATGGCCAGTGGCACAACAGAGGTGGATTTAGGGCCGGCGCCATTAGGGCACCTTCTCAAAGCCTGTAAGTGCTTCGGGGAAAGCGGCGTGGGGGCTTTGACAGGGTCCTAGAGTCCTCCTACTTCCTTCCCAAAGCTGGGCAAGCACTTTCCAGACTTTGGAAGGAGGGAGAAGGGCTCAAGGACCCTGCCAGAGCCTTGCACCTCCTTCCCAAAGCCATATTACCAAGGTCCGCCCCAGGGTAACACCATCAAGAAAGAAGTGGGTCTGGCTCAGAGAGAGGGGCATCTTGATCAAGGGCCAAGGGTCAGCGCTCTTCCCAGGCATCCTTTTGGAGCCCAACAGAGTTAACAGCACCTTAAACACGCAATTTTCGCTATGCTTTAACCCCAATCATTATGATGTGCAGAACACGCTCGACATGTAACGCTAACCTGTATGACTATCTTTAGAGCTTTCACTTTTTGATCCGAGGCCCAAGCATCCTTCAAAGATTGATTGAGTTCTTCAATCCGGTTTGTATAATCTTGCTGAGTCAAGTTTAACAGCTCCTTTTGTGACCCCTGGGGGGAAAAAGAAGGAAGCAGTGTGGAAAACAAGTGAATTTATAAACGTATGAAAAACAAGGAAAGCTTCTTTTTTTCCAAGAGCTTCCTCCTCTCCCTTTGGCTTCTGCAGAGCTGCCAAGTGGTAGATTACATAACAAAACTATCATTGAAATTCAAGGGCAGCTGGATGCATTTGGCTCTCCTTTGAAGCAGGCCAGCAGCATCCTCTGCAGTCAAAGAGCACCACCGGGTTGCATGATTTAGCCTCCGGCAGAATCTCTTGATATTTATATCGCTACAAATTGCAGGATCAATGCATCAAATGCTGTGATTCTCAGGAAGCCGGTGTACTTTGGGAAGCAGGGTGTGGGAAGACTGATGTTATTACGCTTTCTTTCTTTCTTTCTTTCTTAAAAAAAAACTAGAAATCAAGCACTGGGCCACTGGAGGGATCTGCTGCTGCTCTTGTTTTGAACAAATATTGTTAAAATCATGAAATGTGACCTGGAAATAAAGTGAACCAACAGAATCAAAGGGCTTCGGAGGAGGGGTCTTAAAGCAGGCATAGGCAAACTCGGCCCTCCAGATGTTTTGGGACTACAACTCCAATCATCCCTACCTAACAGGAGCAGTGGTCAGGGATGATGGGAACTGTAGTCTCAAAACATGTCCATGGAGGCGCAGGTCAATTGTGTGTCCAGGGCAGCTGTTTATCAGTTCTATCTGGTACGCAGGCTGAGACCGTACCTGCCAGCAGACTGTCTCGCCAGAGTACTGCATGCTCTAGTTATCTCTTGCTTGGACTACTACAATGCGCTCTATGTGGTGCTACCTTTGAAGGTGACCCGGAAACTACAACTAATCCAGAATGCGGCAGCTAGACTGGTGACTGGGAGTGGCTGCCGAGACCATATAACACCGTTCTTGAAAGACCTATACTGGCTCCCAGTACGTTTCCAAGCACAATTCAAAGTGTTGGTGCTGACCTTTAAAGACCTAAACAGCCTCGGTCCAGTATACCTGAAGGAGCGTCTCCACCCCCATCGTTCTGCCCGGACACAGAGGTCCAGTGCCGAGGGCCTTCTGGCAGCTCCCTCACTGCTAGAAGCCAAGTTACAGGGAACCAGGCAGAGGGCCTTCTAGGTAGTGGCACCCGCCCTGTGGAATGCTCTCCCACCAGATGTCAAAGAGAAAACCAACTACCAGACTTTTAGAAGACATCTGAAGGCAGCCCTGTTTAGGGAAGCTTTTAATGTTTAATAGGTTATTGTATTTTAGTGTTCTGTTGGAAGCCACAGGTAGTATTATCAGTAGTATTATCATTGTTATTATATCTCAGAAACCAATTTTTAGATTACCATCCTTTCATGTATTTTGCCCTTGTTTTTCTCCAGTCTGAAAGCTGCTGCTGACTTTATTGCTGTTTTTTTCTCATTAGTCTATTTTGTTCCATCTTGCGAGCTACCCTGAATATTTTATTTAAAAAGCAGGGTGGTGGGGTATAAATGTAAGGAAATGAAAGCGCTCGCTCACCTCTTCGAGATCATCCAGCTCTTCCAGCCTTGTCCGCACCTTCTCAGAAACTGCCGATCCAGGAGTTGTTGCTTTTCCTGAAGGGAATCACATACTGGAATGCTTTAAACTGCAACAGAGCTTAGTCGGCAAAGCATGAGACTCTTAATCTCAGGGTCGTGGGTTGGAGCCCACGTTGCACAAGAGATTCCTGCATTGCAGGGGGTTTGGACTAGATGACCCTTGTGGTCCCTTCCAACTCTATAAGCCTATGACTCTACGAAACCATTTCCAAACAAGCCACTGAATAAATTTGGGAAGGAGGAATTTGTAGCTAATTTGGGGCTGAAGTACAGGCAGTGTAGGTTTTAGGTGCATCCCGTATGTGCACGATTCTGAAAAGAGCCAACCACAGATGTGAACCAAAAGGTCACAAAAACAGGCAGAACAGGGCGGAGTGGGAGAGGAACAAGGAAGAACAAGGCAGCCTTGCGCAGGCCCTGCCGACGCACGCAGGGTTCTGGAACATAACCCCCACGCAAATCGGTTGCTACCTGTAAATAACAGGTAAAAAGGTCAAGGTACCCCTGCCCGTACGGGCCAGTCTTGCCAGACTCTAGGGTTGTGCACTCATCTCACTCTATAGGCCGGGAGCCAGCGCTGTCCGCAGACATTTCCGGGTCACGTGGCCAGCGTGACAAGCTGCATCTGGCGAGCCAGCGCAGCACACGGAACACCGTTTACCTTCCCGCTGGTAAGTGGTCCCTATTTATCTACTTGCACCCAGAGGTGCTTTCGAACTGCTAGGTTGGCAGGCGCTGGGACCGAAAGACGGGAGCGCACCCTGCCGCGGGGATTCGAACTGCCGACCATGCGATCGGCAAGTCCTAGGCGCTGAGGTTTTACCCACAGTGCCACCCGCGTCCCCAAATAACAGGTACATAATGCCTAAATCACTGCTTCTCAAGCTATCTGATGTGATGGACTGGCAATTTTCTGCCCCAAAATACCCTAAGGCATCCTACCCAACCTGGACTGTGGTGGAGTTGCTAGGGTCCTACAGCTGATTGCTCGTGGACTGGTACCAGTCCACAGACCACCACTTGGAGCAGCACTAACGTAAATTATGTCTTTAAACGGGACGATGGCTACTGAAACTTCATGTTTCCCAGTTAGATTATTGAGATATTTTGCACCTAATTTCCAGCTTTTCTCGTAACCATGCGCTGTGGAATATTTATGTGGCAATTTCAATATTCCTATAAGCAAGTAGGAAAATAGAAAACAATTCTGTGACATGTTTAAAACATTTTTCCCCCTTCCACAGTGCTACATATTAAAGTGACCACGTACCTTTTTCAGATCCCATACACAAGTTCTGCAATGAAACAAAACATGTGTTTTCAAAAGCAATAATTCCCAACAGCTGACAGGTGTAGAGGTATAACAAAAAGCCAGAACAATGTGAACCATGATAGGTTGTAATTAAAAGTTGTTAAGAGTTCTTAAGAGTAGGATGCTAAACTTTTATTTTAAATATTCAGGGATAAGAGGGAAGTTGCATTTAACATCCTGCCCGAGGAACAGTTCTGAGACTCTCAAGCACAGGCAACACATTGTTTCAGATGTAAAAGTGTGGTTTTACGGTAACCATGATAAAAGACAGGGCATATGGGATGAAGGCTTTTGTCAGGGTAAAAGGTAAATATGGATGAGCTCCAGGTCATGTCTGTTCCTTTTAATGGGTCTGCTCTCTATATGACTATCACTGGATACAACCCTAAGTTCAGTAGTGCTGCTTTAAGATGCCATCCCAAACCCATTTACTGCCCAACTGAATCCAATGGGGCTTCCTTCTGAGTAGGCATGGTTACACTGCTATTTCCATGCCCATCCTACCCTCCCATGCACTAATTTTTAAGTGCCTTTAGGAATAAATATGCAATTCAGAAGGATGCTATGCTGTTCTCTCAATGGCTTAAAAATGAACATTACAAACATCTGCTATGCTAAAACAAAATTTATTGTATGTGCTTGCACACCCAAAAAGACTAGACCTACTTTCCTACTTTGTTGATATTATTATCATTAACTGTTGTTGTAGTTGTTGTTGTTGTTGTTGCATTTATATCCCACCTTTCCTCTTGAAAAATAACCAAACGTTCACTCACAATGGAAAGCTTTTCGTTTGTTGTGTACCGAGCAAGGATGTCAGCCCGTTTGCTCGACCAAGGCTCAAAGTCACTGCCAACAGCCGAGGAATCATCTTTATCCCGTTTCTTTCTGGTACTATCCTGCAGAGGAGAGAGAAGCAAGGCACAGAATCCTCCACGTAAATGAGACGTTTGGCCTCTGGTTTGTTGTTGTACAGGCGTATTTCGTCATTTAAAAATACTGATAAATCTCACCTATATTTTTCAGGGCAAGCGTGGCATTCAGTTTACAGACACGCCCGTGCTGGTTAGGGCCAGAGGCAAATGTGGGCAGAGCAAATTCTATCTTTGTGCAGTAGGCTGGCTCTTAAACACACTTGCACAGCCCTCTCTGTCCTCCAGGCAAGCGACAGACATTATCGCGGCTCCAGCACACATATTCCAGCCAGGCAAATACACTCAGGGTGTGGAGCAGGGCCAGTAAGTGGGTGTGGTCTGGGAAGAGTTCCAAGGGCCAGTTGGAGAGACCCAGAGGGCCATGTTTGGGCCCTTTTTCAGGGACTGGACTGAAGAGGAGGAGTGGTGGAGGTCATGCCCCACCCTTTTGCCTGTAGCTTCCACGGAAGAGGAAGACAGCCTCGAATTACAACAGGGCTTTGAGGAAGGTAACAGCTCAGAGACAGGAGAACAACAGAGTTATGCAGTGTTAGGAGAAGGAGGAGGAGACAGAGCAGCTAGCTGACACGTCACTGGACAGCATAACCGAACCCCCTTCTCCCAAAGTGTGACATTCGTTAACGGTGCAAGACCAAAGGGCACAACCACAGTTGGCCACAGGCAGACGCCGTAGAAGCAGGTGTTGTTGTTAGAAACAAAGAGAGGAGGAGCTCAGTGCGAACAACTCCATTATGGAGGAATGATTGGATTTCTTTGTCTTTCACCATGATGCCTGAATAAATCATAAGAACTTTCTTGTTTCCTCCCTGATTCTTGGTGCCATTGGGGGCGGGGAGCGAGGAAGAGGATTCCTCCAGCCTGACAGCCGGGGTCCAAGATTTCCCACCCCAGAACACGGATAACTAATGATACACATCCTAGCAATGCCTGCAGAAACACGGTCTATTATTTGTGCATCTGCTACTAGCAAAATATTTCTTAAGCCACCTTTCAGAACATGAGAACAAGGCAGTGTGCAACAGTGAAACAGCCAGATGAACCTTCCTGCCTACCAAGAGCTTTGAAAGCACCTCTCTTGGTGGTGGCCAAGGCCTGCTTTGAGCCACCTGAGGCAAGCAGAATAAGGACATTCTCAGGCATTTCCAGCTCACATTATGAAACAACCTTCTCCCAGCAGTATGCTTTTTTGCTGGCAATTAAATATACTTTTGTTCGCTCAAGCATTTACTAAATTCTTAATTTCTTTTTCTGCTCAGTGATTCTCTGTCTGTTTCTAATTGTTTCCTGAATGCGTTTGATGTTGTGATGTACATCGCCTTGATACCTGGTTCAGGAGCAGTACGGCATATTTATATATGTTTGCAACTAAATATGAAATAAAAAAGACACTACCAATTAAACAAATATGCATATATACTAAGGTGGACAGTAGAATCTGATCTAAAGTGGAGCATTTAAAAAAATGCAACTTAAATAAAAAGCATACTGTTTCATAAAAATGAACAAAAACCTTTTTAAAACAAACAATGATGAAGGAACATGAAATAGATTCTGTAAGTTCAGGGCCACCACCAAAAAAGCCCAGTCCCTGGTTCAGAGCAAAGGAAGCTGTCTCATATTGTGTCAGGCCACTGGTTTATCTAGCTCAGAGTGGCTGGGGAATCCTAGCCAGATGGGCAGGGTACAAATAATAAATTATTATTATTATTATCATCATCATCATCATCATCATCATCTACATTGACCAGCAGGTGACTCTCCAGGGATTGAAGCAGGGGTTTTCCCCAGCCCAGCCCTGTTTGGAGACGCCAGGAATTGAACCTGGAACCTTCTGTACCCAAGGCAGATGCTCTACCTCTGAGCTATGGCCCTTCCTCAATCTATCATCATTCCATTACAGGCCACAGAGCAGAGCTGCAGGCAGGCAGGCTCACAAGGATCTAGTCAAGGCGACAAGAATGTTACCGTAGTTGCAGTCAGCAGGGGATCTGCAGTTGCAGCAAACAATGACAAAGGATCAGTGCCGTCCAACACGCTGCTCAGGGGATCCATCATTGAACTGGAAGAGGAGGAGGAAGTAGAGGAAGTGCTTCCTTTGCGGCCTAATTTCTTTGTCTTTGATTCCATTACCTGAGGAATACATAATAATAGTCAGAAGGAGCGCCAGATACTAACAAGACTATTCTTTGCACATTTACTCAGCCTTGCTTATTTTAATAAGGCTTACTCCAAGATAAGTGTGCATACAAATGCAGCCGTAAACTGCTAACTTGCACCAAGGCCGTGCGACTGTACAACTGTCCACTCAGAAGCAAGTCCCACTACGTTCAATAGGACTTACACCCAGATATGTGCATACAGAATTGCAGGCCGAAGCTGCAACTGAGTTTTGCATGCCTAAGTCCATTGCTTTAGGTAGGGGTAGTCAATGTGATGCACTACTGATGTTAGTTACTACAATTCCCATCATCCCTGACCTTTCCCCATGCTGGCAAAGACTGACGGGGGTTGTTATCCAAAAGCTCTACCATGTTGCCCAACCCCAATTTAGGAATACAATGGTGAAGAAATGAACTAGTTCTAGGCACAGTCTAACTGTGCATAGGATTAAGGAAGTTAATCGGGGCTCTAGCTGTATGAATCAAATCCACATCTCACAACTAGAAAACTGAAAATTCTAAACTGCACAAATGGTGCACAGTTCCCCTTTTCCCAAAGTCTTCCTTAAAGAAGCAAGGCTTCTTCCATCAAGTGCTAAAAGGTACATAGAGATGGGCCCATTCCAGAGAATCAGCATGAGAACCAAGAAGGGTCTGTTCATTAGTTTGTCCCCAGTCTTCTAGACCAACATGGCTACACAGGACTGTTGAAAGGTTGCAAAGGAAACCTACTGTAATGGGTTTGAGTGGATGGTAGTCTCCAAAATCCACAGACACACTTTCCAGCCTGCATGATTCCAATTCACGTACGTAGTTTCTTGATCTAGCATGCCTGAAGGAGAAAAGCATAAAGAACTTATAGAACTGAGATTTGGAAGCACACGCTGAGCATTCATGTGCAACAGTTTTTGGAGAAGAAAATCACAAGAAAATGTGATATCTCTTTAAAAAAATGCACCTAGACATTCCATTGTTGTATCCCTAACTCAAGTTTAAGGTGCCATTTAGCTCCTGGCTTTCATATCTCAGTTTATAACACTGACCTAACTCCATCATTCTGTGCAAAAAAGGAGGAGGACATGTCACTCAGCTATGGTACCCACTGCTGGTAGCTCCCTATGGAAGCATTTCGGAGGAGGATCAAAGTTTGTGTGTTGTGTTTACAAGCCACATTTTCCCACAAGAAGATGCTCAGAGCAGCACATGGCATAGAAACTGAGGATCAAACTAACATGACATGATAGAGACCTCCAGATACTCCCATCTGAATGGGTGCAAGTTACAGGGGGGCAGATTTCAGCTGAACATCAGGATAAACTTATTGACGAGAGTAGCAGCTTGACAGTGGAATAAATGACCCGTGGGGTGGTGAGCTCTTCCTCACTGGAGGTCTTCAGGCAAAGGCTGGACAGCCATCTATTAGACCTGCATATCTGGCACTGAACAGATCCCACCGGCCAGATCCAGTTCCCCACTCTTGTTTTATAAAGTCATTTGTGCTTGTGTGCCACTGACAGTCCTTTCTATTGCTTAGTTTCCATTTCTAAAGGAATACTTCCTTTTGTCTGTCATCTCTTACCCTTTTCTCATCATTCGAAGGCATCAAACAGAGGAACTGCCAGTGCTTCAATCAAACAAAAGAAGCTGCAAAGATTCCTTCTATTGTTGTCTTTATCAACTGTGAAATCCATCACATTACAAATCTGCTGCTTATTTTTAGCTGGCATAAACTTCAGGTGAAAAAAACTGGGGGAAATAACCTGCCAGTCATGTCCTGCAAATCAACTGCATTTTCACAACTCTTCTAAGCCGAGACAACACTTATTCTAAAAAAGCATTCGACAAAGACTCAGCCACCAACCGACTGTGCAACTTTGAAGGCCAATTGAATGAGACAACCCAGCAGTGCTACTGAAAGGACCGGCTTTACAACCTAATGAGACATTGTAAAAGGAGGAGAAAAAGAACCCAGTGAAGGATGCTCATGCCTGTCTCCCTACATTTCTTAATCTCCAGTTTCCTGCCTGCCCTGTGCATAAATATTCACTTGAATGCACTATTCTCAATGTTTTCCCCACACTTCTGCTACTTTGCTGGCCCCTTGAGCTTATTAGCATTTGTAAGGACTTTCACAATTAAAACAGCACAGAGTTTGGGTGAGAGAGAGAGTTCCCTTCACCCTTTCACAGAAACAGCATTTTTGCTGGACCTCAGAAGAATCTAAAGCAGCAGCAGAAAGCAAATGCGCACAGCCGAAACTTTAAATGCTGGTTTCTATTGCAAATTGCAACCTGGACCTTAGAAAATTGTGCCTGTTTGAGACAGTAACATGACAGTGTTGGTACCTGGGACAAGAAACAGAAGACCACTTCTAGCACAATTTTTTTGCACTCACTGGCTGGTTTTTAAAAGGTATCCTATGAATGCACAGACATCTTATGCAGGGACTAATTTTTACCAGGTGAACAGTAAAATGAAGAGAATCCTAGCCTTAGGTCATCCTGTGCACCAATCCCAGATTCACACACACACACACAATTTACTCTAGCAAACACCTACATGGTATCTTGAAAAGCTGCTGTAGCAGTGACCAGGAGGCTGAGCTATGAATCAGGAAGTCCTCAGTTTCAGCCTTCCATGTACCATGAACTCACCAGAAAACCTAAGCCAAGTGACTCCCACTTAACCTCAGTCCCAACATCGGGAATGGGATGGGGACGGGGCATGTAATAGTACAGTTGTACCTTGGGAAGTCAAACAGAATCCGTTTCGGAAGTCCCTCCGACTTCCAAAATGTTTGGAAACCAAAGCGCGGCTTCTGACTGACTGCAGGGAGCTCCTGCAGCCAATCAGAAACCCCATCAGATGTTCGGCTTCCAAAAATAGTTCGCAAACCAAAACAGTGACTTCCAGGTTTGCAGCGTTCAGGAGCCAAAACATTCGAGAACTAAGCTGTTTGAAAACCAAGGTACGACTGTACTGATTTAGCTTACTTGATTGTTCTAGGATTACAACTAGATAATGAAGTGCTTTGAAAAGTTACAAAGAATTATTACTATGTGTTAGTATTATTATTGGATTGTAATTGTGCTCGTGGAATGCCTTTCACTGATGCACCTGAATTTCCCCTCCCTCTGATCCCTTCCCCTACATCCCTGCCCCCCTCAAAACTGTTCTAGAGGGTTGGCAGGCTCCCCAGAGCAAATCTGAGAGACGCACAGGAGGAGGGGAGAGAAGGGAAGCACAATGATTTAATTGGGCTCAACTCTAAATCTTTATTTTAAAAGCCAGTCGGCAAGTGGTAAATGTTACACTTTTGAAAGCGATTACCACTCAGCAATTGCCAAAGAGCCAGAATGGTTCAGCTTGCAAGCAAATTCTTCTGGTCTCATGATACATCACCAGTTTTGACAGCGGCTAAAGGGCAAAAAGTTAAAAGTGGACAAAATGCTGGGGTAGGAAGAGAAGTTTGAACCTCTTCCCTTGGCCTAGCAGTCAGGTGGGGATAAAAATCGCCCTCTCCCCACCTACTCATCTGATGTCCAAGGAAAGGAAGCTGTGTGCCTGTGCAAGAACATGGATTGAATGCCCTCACTGGCAGCACACAGGCCTCAGAGGATTGGCCAAGAGTGAGTGAAGCTGTTGTGCCAAAAAAAAGTTAGCCACTCCTGCTGGATAGCATGTTGGAACAGAGTTCTAATCCCAATTCAGCTATAACATAGTCCAGGGGCAGGGAAAATGTGGCCTTCCATATGTTGATGGACTCGGCTCCCATCAACTCCAGTCAACATGGCCAACGAACCAGGAGGATGGTAGCTGCAGTCCAGCAACATCTGGAGGTTCCCCATCCCTTATAGAGACTCAACAAATAGCCCCACGTTGGGCACAAGAAGAAGAAGAGGAGTTTGGATTTGATATCCCGCTTTATCACTACCCGAAGAAGTCTCAAAGCGGCTAACATTCTCCTTTCCCTTCCTCCCCCACAACAAACACTCTGTGAGGTGAGTGGGGCTGAGAGACTTCAAAGAAGTGTGACTAGCCCAAGGTCCCCCAGCAGCTGCATGTGGAGGAGCGGAGACGCGAACCCGGTTCCCCAGAGTACAAATCTACCGTTCTTAACCACTACACCACACTGACTCCCGCACTGCAGGGGGTTGGACTAGGTGACCCTAGTGGCCCTTTCCAACTCTACAATTCCATGATTCTATGAAGAGTCAAATTTTTCTTAACTCTCCAAACTCTTTATTTAAAACTTGGAATATTGTCTCACTGGGAACTTGCAAGGGGAATTTAATTAAAGCCTTTAACAGGCAGAAAACATCCCCATTTGCTTTGCAATTCAAAGACAGCCCATTCATCAACCCAAGCACCATCCTTCTACATTCAACACATCTATAAACATAAGGCAGATGTATGCAGTTGTGTGAACAGCAGGGCCCATGTAATTCCAGTCAAGAGGCACAAGGGAGTGGCCATCTTGAAGTTATGTGAATTTCAAAGACCTCAACTTTATTTTATATATGGTACTCTTACCACTGTGCTCTCCTGCAATAAATAAAAAAGGGCCAGGAGAATCAGCACAGTGGATTGCTAATACAAATCAACAGCGACACCAACTGGATGCCAAAGGGAAGTGGACTGGAGAAATATATACTGTATATTTAAATTGCACATATATTCCAAAGTAGATAAACAACTAACATGAGGAATGCACAGATCTCTAACTCAAGAACGAGAAAGTTGTGGCCCTCCAGATGTTGTTGCATTACAACACACAACAGTTTCCACATCTCTGCCTTGAAGTATTCAATTAACTAATAAAAAAATGTTATACTGTGTAGTGCCTCCCTGCCCTCCTTCCCACACTTCTAAAATAAGTGTACTCTCAGTTCTTTCTGAGGTGGTAAAACTGCTCACTTTAGACAGGGCTTTAGCCTAGCCTTCTTCCTGACATGCTAGATTTCAATGTGCAGGGAATGTATGGCATATTGTCCATGATTCAGCATCATGGACATACTTCGCAAGTATGCCTGCGCTAACCTCTGTTTCCAGTTAGAACTCACAATACATCTTGTTTCAAATGTGCAGTGTTTCTGTTGTCGCAATAGAAAACACTTCTCTTTTTGTCGGCAGTCAGTACATGCAATGTTACGAAATAAAGAAAGTCAAGTGAAATTCAGAGGCATCTGTGTGCGGAGAAAAACAAAGAAACACAGGAAGCTTGCCTTATACTAGATCAGACTACATGACCATCTAACCCAGAGATGAGGAGCTTGTAGCCTACCAGATTTTATTGTACTACAAATCCCATCATAATTGACCACTCCCTATCTATCCTGGCTGAAGTTGATGGGAATAGGGCATGAACATCTTCTGGAGGGCTACAGGTTCCCCAGCCTTGGTCTAGTCCAGTATTTTGAATGGATTTCAGGCAGAAATCTTTTCCATCATCTGACACCAGATCCTTGTAATCTGGAGATACCAGGGCCCAAACCTGGGATCTTCAGCATGCAGATCCCACCACTGAATGAAGAGGCCAAAACTGTACGTTTTTGTATTTCATTACCACTGGATCCTATTTTGGATTTTCTCCGTTTTTAATGGCATTTTTATCAGGGCATTTTATCCTCAGAAATAATGGGTTAGGCTGACAGAGGATTTGAAACTGGGTTTTCCTCATCCTTAGTCGAATACACTAACTAACCACTACACCAGGATGCCTCTTTATGTATCACCTAAGCACACATCCCAAATGAGGCTAACATAATGTAGCCAATGAAAAGGGCTACAGACCAAGGAAATATATATTGCAATAAATGTTGATTTATTTCAAGATACCAAGACCCACTTTGCTGTTGAAGCCTCTTTGTGCTTTAAACACTTATTTCCCCAAATACATGGCCCATCACACCTACAATTCTCAATCTAACCCGTTAGATTTCTGCCTGTCTCACCATGGCTAAGGATTTCCAGAATGGCACCTGATATTTTATTTGTCACTACATTTACATCTCACAATTCCTCCAAGGAGCTCAATACGGCATGCATGGGTTCTGCCCGCTCCCCATTTTAACTTCACAACAACTCTGCGAGGTAGGTTAGGATGAAAGACAATGAATGGTCTAAGGGTACCCAGTGAGCTTCACAGCTGAGTGAGGGTTTTAATCCATGCCTCTCAGGTCCTAGTCCGATACTCTCACCACAATGGCTTAAAATAAATTTATTGCGGCATAAGGGGTCACAGCAAAGACAGTGAGCTGCAAATAAAACTTAAATAGCTAAGCACCACATAGCCTGTTAGAGCCTGGCGTGCCATATCTGCCTGCCATGAAAGATAATAATAAATACCAGACACCTCATAAAAAGAACCCACCCCGCCCCAAACAGGTCAGCAAAGCCTTGCAAGACAAAAAGGGAATTAAAGCGGGAAGCTGCCCGTCGCAAGCCGCCGTCTCCTCCTCCCAGCTTCTCTCTCCATCTGAAAGAGAAGCTCCTCTATCCTTACCAGGGGAAGGCAGCCATCTTGTCTCCCGTCACCTGACTCGCCGCCCCATCCCCCGCCCGCTGCCCCTCAGGCCTCTCGGCGCTTCCTCTGCTGAAGCGCAAGCGGCCATGATTGAGAAGGGCAAGTGCCAGGACAGCCTCCAGGACGCGCAGAATCGTTTCGTTTCGTCGTTGCATTTCAGTGCACCGTTTTAGTAGGTGTTCTGTGTTTTTCATCTTGTCTTTTTATGCTGTGGACTGCTCTGAGATTTGCAGGTGATATAATAATAATTCATTAAATTTGTATATTATTATTATTTATTATTACATTTGGTTGCCGGTCGCTTTGGGTTGCCTTGAGCAAGAGAAAGCGACTAACAAATTTAATAAAGCAGGATGATGATGATGATGACAAAAAGCGGCATAGATAGTTCTTCCTCTGCCTATTTCATCCACCCATGACACCCCTGTGAGGTAGGTCTCTCACCTTTTTACCTGCAGGTAGGTAGCCGTGTTGGTCTGCCGTAGTCGAAACAAAATAAAAAAAAATCCTTCCAGTAGCACCTTAGAGACCAACTAAGTTTGTTATTGGTTATGAGCTTTCGTGTGCATGCACACTTCTACTGGAAGGATTTTTAAAATTTTGTTCCCACCTTTTAACCTGCGAAAGTAGGAAGGTCCGATTCAGTTGGCATCACAGGTCTCCTATTTGTGAGGTGGGAAGTTTCCTTCCTTTCATATTCAGGATTTCCCCCCCATATTTTATTTATTTGCTTTTCTGATAACATTCCACATCAACAAAGCATCAAACAAAAACGAGACAACAAAGAAAAATCCTTTCAAAGATTTTGAATAATCATCAAAAGATCAAAAAACATTTATTGACTTCCTAGCCTCTTTTTCCGTGGTTCCTTTTAACCCCTCTTTTCCTCATGTTTTCTTAGTTCACCCTGTCCGTTGCAACCACTTTTATATACTACTGGCATACATGGTCCTAGGTGAGCTTCATGGCCCAGTGGGGATTTGTACTCTGGTCTCTCAAGTCCTCCTGGTCCAGGACTCTAACCACTACACCACTCTTCCCCCCTCCATTTTTCATCTCTTCAGCTGTCAGCCTCAACAGACATTTTCCACCAGGCGGGTCACTTTTGGCTCCAAGCAAGATTCCATCACATTCCATTCCCTGCTGTCCCAACCTTCTCCATCTCCAGGCAGGGAAGAATTGCCCTTTAAATACTATTATTTATTAACATTATTATTGTTAAAATTATCATATATACCGCCCTTCATCTGAATGTCTAGTGGCAGTTTTTACAGGATAAACATACAAAATACATAACGTAACAACCGCAAACAATAACAACCCACCCACCCCAGACATGTTATGCTGTGAACTTGTTTGAATGCTATAAATGTTTTCCCCTTTCTTCTGAGAGGAGCGCTTGGAATCCCTCCATGAGATGTGCCATAGCAAAAAAAAGGGGGGCTTCATGCACACAAAGAAACAGATGTACCTCAATGTCTGTGGAGTCTCTGTGTGCATAAAAACCCCTATAAAAAGTACCCTTTTCCTGGGTTAGACCAAAGGCCCACCTAGTCCAGTGGCCAACCAGCAGGTGGCTTCAGTGGTAGACTGCCTCTTGGGCCAGGGTATTGTTTAGGAGTGGGGTTGTTGTTATGTTTTATTGCTGGCTTTACAAAGTTTAAAATACTGGAATAATTTCTGAATTTCAGATATTAATTCTTCATGTCCAATAGAATAATAATAATAATAATTTTTTATTTGTACCCCGCCCTCCCCAGCCAAGGCTGAGCTCAGAGCGGCTTACAAGCAATAATAAAAACAAGATGAATGATTACAACTTTAAAACAAAAATAAAATACAACATTAAAATAATGGAACATTAAAATATTAAAATGTAGCCTCATTGCAGGAGGAGAAGGAAAAGAAAAAAGAAAGAGAGGGAGGGAGGGAATCAAATTGGCTCCAAGCCAAAGGCCAGGCGGAACAACTCTGTCTTACAGGCCCTGCTGAAAGAAATCAGATCCTGTAGGGCCCTGGTCTCATGAGGCAGAGCATTACACCAGGCCAGAGGCAGTGTTGAAAAGGCCCTGGCTCTGATTGAGGCTAATCTAACTTCCTTAGGGCCCGGGACCACTAGGGTGTTGTTATTTATGGACCTTGAGGCTCTCCGTGGGGCATACCAGGAGAGGCGGTCCCGTAGGTACGAGGGTCCTAGGCCGTGAAGGGCTTTAAAGGTCAAAAGCAGCACCTTAAATCTGACCCTGTACTCCACCGGGAGCCAGTGCAGCTTGAAAAGCACTGGGTGAATATGCTCCCATGGCAAAGACCCCGTGAGGAGCCTCGCTGCAGCATTCTGTACCCGCTGGAGTTTCTGGGACAGCTTCAAGGGCAGCCCCGCGTAGAGCGAATTACAGTAGTCAAGCCTGGAGATGACCGTTGCATGGATCACTGTGGCCAGGTCGGGGCGGGAAAGGTAAGGGACCAACTGCTTGAAAGAAGAGAAGAGAAACAACAACAATGAATGCCATATTTTGTCATTTGAAGTATTCATACTAAGTTGGTGAACTTTCTGCTACTTAATCTGTAGCTTGGGGACAGGGGAAATGCCCGATAACTTAGACTGTTTTTCTTTTAAAAAAAGAAATTTGAGTTAAGAAAACACATACACTTTAAAGATAAAAAAAAGTTTTATTGTGCAATATGCTTAAGGGGAAAAAAAGCAAAACGGGTGAAAAGGAAAAGTACAAAAATACATTTTATAATATTGCATTCCACTCAAAATAAAAAAGTGAACTGAAAATTAATATAATAAATAAATATAAAATATATCAAATTACAAAAGCGATCCTGGCACTTGTAAATAGAAGGCCGAATGACAGTTGAAACATTTACATTTTAGTTGACTTTAAAATAAAAAATAAAAAAAATAAAAAGTGTACTTAGGATATCTGAATAAAGTAACAATTCGTCTGTACTTTTTATGTTAAAACTTGCTTCTATTTACAGAATTTTTACTTCTGAATTAACACCACAGCACACAACGAACAAGCTCTAGCAAAAAAAAATATTTAGCACTGGCATATCTATTAAACGGTAGTGTATTTCTAATCTACAAGGCAACATCTGCAATTCTTAAAATTCATTTAGCTTGTCAAGTCTTATGCTATTCTCCCCCCCCCTTAAAAAACATTCAAGTCATGCAAAAGCTTTATGAGCCAAAAGTAAGCTCTAAGAACTACTTAGGAATCTAATAAACTAAGTGTTTGCATTGCGCTGCGTAAATTAACCAAAAGGAACCTTTTAACAGCTAGCCTGCAAGAGACAAGGCTATGCTTGGAGGACTGCTGAACAGTTGGCTACACCACCACCACATCCTTTTGAATCAAAATTGTTGCCTCTCCAACAAGATCAGTTTAAAATACTGCATGATATAGAAGAGCATTAGAAGATACAGCTAATGAATAGGTTTACACCCATCCCCATATGAATAAATAGATGTGTGTATGCAAAGTCACCCCCCATTGTTAATTTAATCCTTTTTCAATTTATGTTGAATAATATTTTGAGCCAGAACTGTAGTGCCAGATCTGAAGCGCTGAATATTTAACATAATATTAATACCAATTCAATATCATATAATTAAGTTTAATAGTTCTCTGTGCACTGGATAAGCTACAGCACAATTATCTAATGCCAGTTGGCAGATTAGATCTATACATTTCTCAACATGACTGCATTTGATTCGACATTTCATAGCCACACCAAGATCTAAGTAATTCATCTCGTGTCTAAAACAGCAAGTACAAATAACTTACATAAATATGTCCCTTTTTCAGACATGGCTTTGGTAGTGTAAGAATTTCACTTTCTGGGAATCCAGCTGGATTTAAGGCCAAAGCCAAGTTGCAAAATTCACGCATTATTCTTACAAATATTTCTTATTCCTCAGTAACAGCAAGAGTAGAATTTCTTGGAGGATTAGCCCTCAGAAACCAAAAGGAATTTGCTACAATCCTGTCCCCCAAATGGGAGGAAAGAGTATCCTTTTCTTCATTAAAAAAATCCAAAACCTTTCATTTAGAGAAATATATATATATACAAAAGACAAATGTGTAGTAGCAAAAGAAGCCTCCTAAATAATTGTTGTTACTATATTTTATATACACTTTTGTCCTCTTCGTATTTAGGGAGGGAAACTGGCAATTCAAAGCTTTGATTTGGTGAGATGGGGGTGCTGACTGCACATTCAAATTTGCCTACTACAAAAATCAAATTTACCATGGCAGGTGAAAGCGGCCACCTGTATTTATGCTGCGAAGCTAACAGCGCCAACCACCAGAAATGCTTGACACTTCTTGCTGCAATGAAAGGCCAAAATTTGCCTCGCTGACTTTCAGTGGGGCCAAAGTGGCTTAGACTTGAGGCAAGGCTATGCATGGTTAAAAGCATGGCAGCTGCCAAAGACAATCAACACAGCTGAAGCTGAATGTTTAATTAAATATACAGAATGATATAGACAACTGTTAATGCAGAATGTACAAACTGCCATTTTGAGTTCATTTGCTGCCCTATAAAGAGTGCAGCACAGGTTCAAGTTTGCAAAAATGTTCTCCTAAGAATCACCACATACATATTTTCCTGAGGATGCACAATGTAGATCACAGTTTCGAGTAGAAGTTAATGGATACATGAGAGGGTTGAAACATGCAGGATAAATGCTTCTTCAAGTTTGTTGGGCTGTCCAGTTCCCTTTTCATTCTGGCGACTATCTCTGAGAAATCTTGTATTCCAAATTGTGTCCTTGTTGATTCAAAGCATCATGTGTGACAGCAGGAAGACCGGAACCAGTGGAGAACAATTACAGACAGATCAGCCACTTAGCCAAGAGAATGCTGCCTTCTTAAGTTGTCACAACATTTGGCTTCTTTCTTTGGGTTTTTCCGGCATATACTCCTAAAAGCAAAGGGGAAAGAACATTTTTTTAACTGAAGTGTTACTTATTTAAAATGCCTACTGCGTGTTATAAGCAAGCAGTAATAATGCCGACGCAGATGAACTATCCCTTTATAAATCTGCATTTCAAAACTGTAATTGTATAAACACCTTCAAAAAGTTATGTGAAAACTAACCACGCTGTGCATAAATGCATGGCAAAAAAATAGTTATCAACACCGAAGAGCCATTTTTCAGTTTCTTCTGTTGTCAGTTGTATGTAGCAGCTGCTTCAGCGCTCAATAATTGAACTTCAAGGAAGCAGGACAGGTCCACACCAAGGCCTTATTAGATGGAACAGGCAACGGCCTTCTATATCCATAGTACAGTCGTACCTTGGAAGTTGAACAGAATCCATTCCAGAAGTCCATTCGACTTCCAAAACGTTTGAAAACCAAATCGAGGCTTTTGATTGGCTGCAGGAAGCTCCTGCAGCCAACCAGAAGCCACGGATGCCCTGCTGGATGTTCGGGTTCCAAAAGAACGTTCGCAAAGTGGAACAATCACTTCCAGGTTTGTGGTGTTCAGGAGCCATAACATCTGAGTTGCAGGGTGTTCAAGATCCAAGGTGCGTCTGTATAGGAAATCCACGCCTTCACATTAAGTGCAGAAAACACACCTGATAAGAGCCATAAAAAGTATCCAAATCCAGAAATATTCCTTTGTGGAAATTCTAACTGCACAGTCTTGAAATAGCAGGAAGCTGAGGCAACAGCAGATGGATCAAAACATTGGAAGCGCACATTGAGTAAAAAGAGAGGATGAGTTAGTGATCTGTGTGAAATTCTTCAAAAAAACCCCATGACCTTCTTTGGCGGAAGTGTCACACATGCTACATCCTAGAAAACAAAGCTCACTAAGAAAAACTGACTTCTGCTTCACTTGGAACACCAGCATTCTTGTGCTGGGCAGGGACGAGTTTGCCCCATCCTTCAGTTTGGAAGAAGAGACTAGAGTTGGTCTCTCCCAGGGGAGGAGTTATTTGCCCACTTGGGCTTGGATGCTCAATCAGGCAGGGTGAACTGGATGATTGGCTGCTTGTATGGTTGTTTGGGCCTTGATTCAGCTATTTTGGTCTTTGGTGTGGACATTCCCCCCCCCCTCAACATTTAATCCTCACAACAAGCCTCTGAGGCAGGTTCGGCTCTGAGAGGCAGTGACTGGCCCAAGATTACCCAGTGAACTTCCAAGTTCAGGTGGGGGCTTGAAATGATCCTAATATACCCACAGGTTTGGATCATTTGTGCATGTTAAGCCTACACAGAGGTGCCCCGCAAGACGAACGCCTCGCAAGACGGAAAACCCGCTAGACGAAAGGGTTTTCCGTTTTGGAGGCGCTTCGCAAAATGAATTTCCCTATGGGCTTGCTTCACAAGAAGAAAGCCCATAGGGAAATCCCCGGGGACCTCTTTTAAATGGTGGCCATCGGGAGCAAAGACTTTCGCCCACCGCCGGCCTTCACAAGAGGTCCTGGACCTCTTCTGAAGGCCGGCGGGGGGCAAAAGTCTTTGCTCCCCCCCGCCTGCCTTCCCGGGACAGCGGAGACTTCTCCGCTGTCCCGGGGCGATCTTAAAATGATCGCTGCCGCCCGCCAGCATTTTCAGATCGCCCCGGACAGCGGAGAAGTCTCCGTTGTCCCGGGTGCTTTTAAAATGCTGGCGGGCGGCAGCGAAGCCTTCGCTCCCGCCCGCCAGCATTTTCAGATCGCCCCGGGACAACGGAGACTTCTCCGCTGTCCCGGGGTGATCTGAATATGCTGGCGGGCGGGAGCGAAGGCTTCGCTGCCGCCCGCCAACATTTTAAAAGCCCCCGGGACAACGGAGACTTCTCCGCTGTCCCGGGGTGATCTGAAAATGCTGGCGGGCGGGAGCGAAGGCTTAGCTGTCGCCCGCCAGCATTTTAAAAGCCCCCGGGACAACGGAGAAGTCTCCGCTGTCCTGGGGGCTTTTAAAATGCTGGCAGTCGGAAGGAAAGCCCTCCTGTCCCCGGAGCTTGCGGGGTGGGAGGTGGGGAGAAGGGCTTTTCTTCCCACCGCCAGCCTTCAGAACAGCCTTCTGAAGGCTGGCGGTGGGAAGAAAAGCCCTTGTCCACCCCCCCCCCAGCCTTCAGAAGAGGTCGGGGGACAGACTGTCCCCGGACCTGGTCTGAAGGCGGTTTCCATAGGAACGCATTGATTGATTTTCAATGCATTCCTATGGGAAACCGTGCTTCGCAAGACGAAAAACTCGCAAGAAGAAAAAAACTTGCGGAACGAATTAATTTCGTCTTGCGAGGCACTACTGTAGGTCTAATTTTCAGAAACAGTGCTTGAAGATGATGATCAGCTTTCAACTACGGAAGTGGAAAAGAAATGCACGTGAGAAATAAAATAATTATTATTGCACGATTAAAAGATCTAAAAACAAACGATGGAGAGCTACGTGCAATGCTCCAAGTGGAGGAAATGACAGTAGCATATGGTGCAATTCAGTGATCTTGGGCTTTTCTACCACTAAGGAATGCTTTCTATACCTATCTGTTTGCCACAGGACCAGCATTGGACAAAGCACTAAATCAGTGGCATTTATCAAGTGTTAAATTCAAATGCTCAGAGGGCACAACGCCAGCCCATGTCCTTTGCTACCTCTCTCCCATCCAAGGAGGCAGGAGCCTCAGGACGGGGGAGAGGAAGGAATGGGTGGCACAGGTGGCAACAGGTGGGCCTCTTCTGTTATTGGCAGAGTCCTCGTCCATTTCTGGGCCCGATACACCATTATTCAAATGCACAGCTGCTTACTATAGCGTTTGGGAACTGTGACAAGCTGGTTTGATTTACTGCCGGTCTTTGTATCCCTGCTTCCATTGGTGCCAATTATTGCTTAAGGAAGAGCTAACCTGAGAACCTTCAACTAAGGGAGTATATAAACAGCTGAAATAAGTAAAATTCACATTTTAAGAGGATGAATACCTGAAGCAAGGTATTCATGGCACAACTGTGAAAACAAAATAAGCCAGCCGCAATGGAAAAAGCGGGAGGATTCTTTCTGCATTATTTTACCCTCCTTTTTTGCAGATAGAAATTGACCTCTTTAAACTCTTCAGTCCAAAGGATCTCAAAAACAATAGGCATGCACAGCATTATTAGTAGAATATATGGTAAAACAATACTTTTTACTCACCATATTTTTTATATAAACACACACACACACATATATATAAATATACATGTGTATATTTATGGAACAATATATATTTACATATGGAGCAATCATGCACAATAATATAAGTGAGGAGTGTACGTGTGTTTCAGCCAGGAAGTTTATTTATTTTAAAGCACAATAGTATTCAGGCACCCCAAGAGTATTAATTGCAGGTTATCTATGCAAAACAGGAATACATACCATTAAAAAAATTAGGAATGCTCTGTATCTGAAGCTTTTCCAAGTGTGATTATGCTGGAGTGTGCAAGTGGACTAAAATGAATCTATTCTATTCATGCAGTTGGATGATCACAACTATGCTTTGCATTAATTTCAGTCAGGGTTAGTATAGCAGAGCTAGAGCATAGCTGGTGCAGCAACTGCAGAAACGTATGCTACTTAAGCCTCTTTATATGAACAACTTACTCTTTTCCTTGTTAAATAAGATCCAAGCACACTTTTTTTTTACACACCTGAAAGGGCCTTGTTAGACACTCTGCTCTCTGAGGGCTTCTTTCTATTTTGCTCAGCCCCCTTCACTGAGGTCTTAGGGGTTCTGATTGAATATAAAAGGAGTTAATAAGTCACTTGCATCCAAGCTAAAATGCTGTTTCGAAAAACAACAACAATAATCAAAAATCTTTCTTTGCCAGAGTGTTCCACAACAATACAATAAATAACCCCAACCAGTTGATTCACGTGTTTATTCCCGACTATGGTTCTCTATCTATAGATTTATTGCGGCCATTGGCCCATATCGAAAACAATACATCAAAATTTATCCATAAACAATACAATTTAAACAGTTCCAAGTTAAAACACCCATATAAAACCAATTTTACTTCAGTTAAGTAAACACTACACACAATAAGCTCCCTCTATGTAAACCGCAATTCAAATCCATCGGATTTTGGGGGGTATGCGTCTTAGTTCTGGCACTTATTGATGGTTCTTAAGTTTAGCTAAGCTGTCAGAGTCATACAGTGATCCATTTCTCCTCTTTTGAAATAAAACATTAATCAGGTATCTAGCGACTGCAAGGGATCTACTTGTATCTTCGTCGTTTAATAAGTATATTATTTGGGCTTCCTGAGGTCCGTCAGCAATTCTCGATAAATATGGGGCCAGAAACTTGGACCGTGAGGCCGAATGTAATGGACAACAGAAGATTATATGATATAACGATTCTATAGATCCACTTTTACAGTCACAGAGGAGTGAGATCTGTCCGTTGGAGAGTCTGTTACCCAACACGTTTGAAGGGAAAACATTGAATCTAGCCTTTATAAAGGCATACCTGTGCGTCACCACAGATAAGGTAGTTAAATAAGATGGAAGTTTCGTTGGTGGTATTAAGCCAAGGTTTATCGGCGAACAGGTGCCACCACCTGTCGCAATATTAAATTGTAAATCCATCTCCTCTAATTTGTGAGTTATAATTCTCTTGGCAGAAATTAAATCCAATTTTAATAGTTCAGATGGAGACCTGTCGGGTGTTCAGGTTCCAAAGAACGTTTGCAAACCAGAACACTCACTTCCAGGTTTGCGGCATTCGGGAGCCAAAACGTCTGAGTACCAAGGCTTTCGGGATCCAAGGTATGACTGTACAACTTATTCAGGAAGAAGTGTTCTGCTATTACTCTAATTCCATCTAGTCCAATAAAATAGGCACCATCTAACCCATTTGGGGACTGTATCCATTTTTCTTTCAGGCAAACAAAAGCAATACTCCTCAGAGTGGATTTTAGCCTGGATCCTTCCCCCGCAATATGTACTACGTCTCCATTATATTATTATTATTATTATTAATAATAACAATAACAATAATAATAATAATAATAATAATAATAATAATAATAATAATAATAATAATAATATTTTTAAATACTCTTTCATCCTTGAAAAATACACATCACACATGGCTTTTGTAAACCCAAGTCATCTTCTCCAGACACACATTGAGCTGTAGCCAGACGATGGTTAGGTACTATTTGAGAAACAAGTGCAAAAGTGCAGAAAACAATTCTTTATTGTTGCTTTTTAATTGTTAAATCTTTTCGGTGTGTTTCACAGAAAGTGACTCGTAATTGCAATAAACAAAAAAATAAAATGCATTTCAGCTACAGAAAGTAAGTGTGCTCTTACCCTTGTCTGTAAAGGAGTCTTTGAACAGGAGCATTTTGACCCTGGTTTGGCTGAAGAACTCTGTAAAGGAAGAGTTATCATTAGAATCTTACAATCAGACAAACTATAGTCCTAGAGAGCAGCAAAAGTCATAGGGACAAAAATAAAGTAACCATTATATACTGCACAGGGGAAAAGATTTTTAAAAATACTATTTTTACAAACCTGTTTTCTGGCGTCTTTTGTTTCAAAATTGTTTTTTTATTTGGCATTCCCATTTCAGAAGGCCTACAGAAAAATAAAATACACAGATATATGCAAAAGAGCTACTGGGATGGTGGGATGGAAATCAAGTAAATATTTGGTTTTATTTCCCACAGCTACCTAAACAAGGAAAGTCAGAAATGTGAATGCTCTACCAAAGAAGAGGGAAACCTACAGCCTGCAAGCCTATGAGGCCTCTTCCTTTGGCTCTACAGCCACTGTCCCCCTTGTGTGGGGCAAGGAAGGATGGGGCTTGGGTGAAAGGGGCTTTGCAGTCCCTGCCCATTGCTAGAGTGCCTGCAAAGCCTCTTGCACAGCACTTTCCAAGAGCCTGACTTCCCAAGCGCTGATTGCCAGGTGTTTGTGAAGCACTGCGCTTTGAAAGGTGTTCATCCCTCACCTGGCAAAATCGGCCTATGCGGGTGGGGACATAAATAGCTGGCCCACGGGCCAAGAAGGTTCCCCATCCCTTTTCTACAAGGGAGTACAATGGTACCTTGGGTTACATACGCTTCAGGTTACATATGCTTCAGGTTACAGACTCTGCTAACCCAGAAATAGTACCTCGGGTTAAGAACTTTGCTTCAGGATGAGAACAGAAATCATGCTCTGGCGGCGTGGCAGCAGCAGGAGGCCCCGTTAGCTAAAGTGGGACCTCAGGTTAAGAACAGTTTCAGGTTAAGAACGGACCTCCAGAACGAATTAAGTACTTAACCCGAGGTACCACTGTACAGTAATACCGAACACTGAACAGGAAGTTGCTCCAAGCATTTAGTGTATCAGCAATGATCCATGGTCTTGCTGGGATCAAGACACAATGCTGGTAACAACCTTAATCATAGTGAAGACTAACCAGGGTTGGAACTTATAACCATGATTTAAACCCTGTTTTGAGTGGGTTGCTCAAGAGACACACTGATTAGTCTTAGCCATGGTTAATTTTGGTGCTGAACTGATCCACCCTAGGCTAAGGGGGAAATTTGTGCCAGGGAGGAAAAATGTGTTCCAAGGATCACAGGGAAATGGCTGAGCATGGTTAGCAGAGAACATTCTCCGAATGCAGCCCAGTCACCTTGGAAGAAGAAAGCATATCCAATATGCTCACAGATGTTTTGCTACCAGTTCTCTAGATAACTTGCATGTAATTTGCTTCCTGATAGTCTCTTCCTCACTCTATTTCTTAATGTAGTGATCCAGAAGCCAGACAGTCTGGCTTCAATCCCTCTGCAGTAACTGACATCTAACCATGCTGCAGGGCAGAATGTATGGAAAGGGCAAAGGAAAGGGGCAAAGGACAAGGGGGGGGTGTAAGGTAGGAGAAAGATAAGGGCCTACTTTAAAGAGATGTGCAAATACCTGCAGCAACCCACTTGCTCAGCAGACCAGAATAAACTGGGGAAAAGCTAGAGGGGTGTGCAACTTGGCTACAACAACAAAAATCTAGATTCTTATTTATATGAACTATTTGGGAGATATCAGACCCACTAAAGAAAATGGATGTGAGTACAGTCGTACCTTGGTTCTCGAACGGAATCCGTTCTGGAAGTCCATTCGACATTCGAAAACCAAGGCATGGCTTCCGATTGGCTGCAGGAGCTTCCTGCACTCAATCGGAAGCCACATCAGATGTTCAGCTTCCAAAGAACGTTTGCAAACCGGAACACACACTTTTGGGTTTGTGGCGTTCAGGAGCCAAAACGTACCCATACCAAGGTGTTCTAGTACCAAGGTACAACTGTACCTTGGATCAATTTCAGTGTGTCTACTCTGAGCAGAACTTAGCTGGATGCACCCTGAAGAAAGAATCTGGCAAATGTTCTAACTATTTTATATGGAAGAACATCCTGAATTTATCCGTCAACAAGAGTTCCGATTCCTAAGTTTATGCCGATCATGATACATCACTAAAGAAGTATGAGGCAGGAAAATGTTAGAACAGAAACTTAACTTGTTTCCTTCCCTTTCACAAGAATCACAGACGACTTAACATGCAACAGGCTATTCTGCCCACACATCTAGCCATGCACATCTAAATACACCAGTATATGCTTCCTTTACCGTTTCCCCACATACTTCATATATTTCTTCCTGTCCAGAGACTTCTGTGTAGCTGTAGAAAGTGTTGCTCTCTCTCTTGGGCCCTTTGCTTTATCCTACGCAGGACAATTTTAGATATTAGTATTACTATTAATAAAACCTAGATTCAGACCAAAGCATAATCAGTACACATAATGTTCTAAAAGCTGCAGTACACATAATGGGACTTTATCCTGCATAAAGACACTTAAGATGGTGCTTGAGGTTTCCCCCCAGTTCCACACATTTTTAGTAATTGAATCTCCAAAAAAATCCAGTTCTTACATTCATATATTACTTTTTTATGCTTGCTTAATGTTCCCAGAGGATTTCAGGGGTCCGAACTGAATTTAAGACGGGTTCTGCCCTACATGGGATATAATCATTTATCTGTTGCTGGGAGACTTGGCTGTCCTTACAGGTTTCTCTCTCTAAATGCTTTTTGAATTTCTGCAAACTTGGGTTTTGGATTTTCCTCAGTGATGTAGATACTGCCCCCTTGTTTATTAGTGGCCCATTTCCCCTACAGCCTTGTTAGCAATGACCAGCTTAGCTTTGCTATTGGAGAGAATTGTTTCCCTATGTGTTTTTATTTATTTATCGCTTTTATTTGTTAAATTTCTATACTGCCCTTCATCTGATGATCACCAGGCGGTTTACAATATAAAAACTCAAAAATATATAACGTAGCAACAAACAAAAACAATACCCCCCAACACAGTTTAAAAGGCCATAAACTGTTTAATCAGCCAAAGGCAGTGTGAAGGGGTGGAAGCCTAGATCAGGAATGTTTGTGGCAGCCTAGAGAACAGTGGGAATATTACTGCCCCACTCACAGCTGTCCATGGAGGCGCAGGTTAACTCTGTGTCCAGGGCAGCTGTCTACCAGCTCCACCTGGTACGCAGGCTAAGACCCTACCTGCCCACGAACTGTCTTGCTAGAGTGGTGCATGCTCTAGTTATCTCACGCTTGGACTACTGCAACGCGCTCTACGTGGGGCTACCTTTGAAGGTGACCCGGAAACTGCAATTAATCCAGAATGCGGCAGCTAGACTGGTGACTGGGAGTGGCCGCCAGGACCACATAACACCGGTTCTGAGAGATCTGCATTGGCTCCCAGTTTCCGAGCACGATTCAAAGTGTTGGTGCTGACCTTTAAAGCCCTAAACGGCCTCGGTCCTGTATACCTGAAGGAGCGTCTCCACCCCCATCGTTCAGCCCGGACACTGAGATCCAGCGCCGAGGGCCTTCTTGTGGTTCCCTCATTGCGAGAAGTGAGGCTACAGGGAACCAGGCAGAGGGCCTTCTCGGTAGTGGCGCCCGCCCTGTGGAACGCCCTCCCATCAGATGTCAAAGAGATAAATAATTACTTGACATTCAGAAGACATCTTAAGGCAGCCCTGTTCAGGGAAGTTTTTAATATGTAACGCTGTAGTGTTTTTAACACTGATTGGGAGCCGCCCAGAGTGGCTGGGGAAACTCAGCCAGATGGGCGGGGTATAAATAATAAATTGTTGTTGTTGTTGTTGTTGTTGTTATGCCCCACGCAGGACCGTGAGCTTATGTCTCATCTAGGCTTCCACCCCTTCACACTGCCGGTGGGGGCGCACCTGATGGAATGATCCTCCCTAAATAAAATAAGTAAGTAAATAAAGGCTCTGCACTGAAAACTAGACCATGAGGACCAATGGTTCTCCTAAGCTTTCCAGCAATGGGAGAGCTGAGAGGTAGAGCTTGCCCCTTCTGTTCTGCTTTAACGTCAGGCCTCGTCTCCCTCAACTCTCATCAGAGTGCCTGAGTGGAAGAGATAGGAAGCAAGGCTCATTTCATCAGCTTTGCTGGAGCTGCAGCTCCATCGGGCACCTCCTGTCCCTGAATTATACCAGCTAGTTGATAAAGAAACACATCTGCTTAGAAATTGGTGCCGAGTTTTGATTTTCCTCTTCCCTCCTGTTCCCCTTTTCCTCATGTGTTGTACTTTTTTAGACTGTAATTTTTTTAAGACTGTATTTATTATTGTTTATCATTATCATTATTTAGACTGTAAGCATAAATAAAGGCTGTCTTGTTTTGGTTACATGTAAGCCTTTCTGGCTGAAGAGCAGGGTAAAAAAAATAAAAATTGGTTGAATAGTGTTTTATCAGATGTGTTGTTATTTGATGATTTGCCTGAGCTCCCTGGAAGAAGAGGGAAATAAAAAAGTATTTCTCATGCACACAACTGTTGACCAACCATTTTCACCTGAAAGCAACCAGTAATATGAGCAATTCAGGGTCACAAGAGGGGAAAAAATGTATTAGTGCAAAAACTAGTTAAACATATTCTTAAATTAAGCAGTGCTGCAACACACCAGTTGCCGGAGCATTTTTTCTTTGCGAACCTCTCGATCATGACTCAGGATACTCATTCTCTCAGACACTTCCATTTTGAAGAAGATATCATGAATGTCATACAAAGCAGCTCGCAACTGTGGGAGAGAAGAAACACCTATGAAATGCAATGGCAATGAAAGCCAGTGTGGTGTAACAGAGTTATACTGTGAGCTGGGAGACCAGGCTTTGAATTCCCACCCAGCCATGACACTCACTGGATAATCCTGGGCTAGTCACTGTCTCTCAGCCTACCTCACAGGGTTGTTGTGAAAATAAAATGGGGAGGGGAGAACCATCTGAGCTTGGGGGTTATATAAAATGTAATAAATAACTTAATCATAAAATAAAAGGCAAGTAAATATTTTAAAGTGTGCCATTTAGTTATTTCTGCGGAACAACTAGATCCCATACAGACAGGATCTCAAATAATAATAATAATAATAATAATAATAATAATAATAATAATAATAATTTATTTATACCCCGCCCATCTGGCTGGGCTTCCCCAGCCACTCTGGGCAGCTTCGAAAAGAATATTAAAATACTGTGATACATCAAACATTAAAAGCTTCCCTAAATGACTCAGGGTGTGTAGCATCTGGAGAAACTGAGACTAAGCACTGATACTAAGCTGAGCACAAGATGGAGAGACAATCTTGTGCCTTTCTTGAGAAGCCATTCAGGGCTAGAATATACAGAAGGGATGAGATAATTTGCCCAAAGGAAGAATTCTCTAAGTGTCAAAATATCTGTATCCCTACATCAGAGGTTTAGACATCTTCTCAAATCATGGTTGAAAGATGCTCAACTACGGTTTGGCATTATGTCAGAATTCACAAACCATTGTTTGCAGTAAGTCAATAAAACAAATTTAGTGAAACATGGTTTGAAGTGGTTTTTGCAAACCATGGTTTGCACTAGTCATGGTTTGTGGAGACATCTGAACCGACAAACTACATTTATGATCCAACACCTCTGGGAGCCACAGGAATGCCAAGCAGCTCCAAACCATGGATTGGCTCTTGCACGTTTGGAAGTTCAAACCACTGTTGGAGTTCTAAACTGTGTCTTGGCATGATGCATATGGAAGGGGGAAAAGGGAGAGGAGGCATTAATGCAGGAAACAGAAGAAAAAACCCTCAAAATGCACAAAATTGATTCATTAGGCCCAACAGGTTGTTAACACTTTGTAAAAGAGAACGGTGTTTTCTTTTATAATGCCCTAATGAAGAGTCTAATTGAAATTGAAACCCATTAGGCCCAATAAACCTCTTTTTCTTTTTTTGCACCAAGAGGCTTCAACTTCTACAGCCCCATGACGTATGCTGACCCAATGTAGAAGTCGACATTCAAATTCAATGTCTGACAGAGAAAAAGTAGTTACATGCAGTTCGCATTCCTTCTTCCTGCCTGAAAGGACACTTGGTTCTTATGGGTATCTGCCCTGGGACTGCAGAATCAAAGGGGAAGGACAATCTGGTATCAGCCAAAGGAAGAAAAGCCACCAATAGATAATGAAGTAAGAACACCAGCAAGGACAGGTGAGCAGGGCCAAACTGCTTCTAGCTCATCAGCAAGTTCTGGCCTTGAAGACCTGATCTCCCCCCACCCAGTTTCCTTGTGCCTCATTGCTTTTTCCTTGTAAACCAGATGGGCAGGGCCTGTCTTCTTATTCTTCAAGAAAAGGATGTGATCTGCCTTGGAAGACAATAACTATCTGAAAAGCAGGCCAAACATACAGTAAAATAATATAAATTTCACTAACATAAACTCATAAAGGTGTGCATTTCAGACTGTACATCACCTGAGCTGCAACTCTCTCCTGCAGGTTAGCATCTTGAGCTGAAACACTTCCTCTCTTTAACGGAGCTTCTGACTGGAAGTTTCTAATGAATTCCATTGTGTCCTAAGAAAAACCCACACATGTCTGGCTCAACAACGGGGGAAAAATTCATTTCCTATTGAATTAAAGAGCAAATCACCAGCAGATTGGGGGGAAGAGGTTACAGGGCTATGAGATGTAGGAGAAGATCTATTGCATCAGCTGAAATTACTCCACGCCAGGCTTAATGCACAGATGGAGGACCTTATGGCTCTCCAGATATCGTTGGCAATGCAACTACTATCATTTTTTATCACTGGTCACGCTGGCCGAGGCTGTTCAAGAACATCTGAGAGGTCACAGGTTCCCCATCCCTGGTTTAGTGAAATTGTTCTATTCAAGGCCTCCTGATCTTGTGCACACAGCTCTATATTCTGCAGCTTTTCTTTTTTTAACCGATACTAAATACATGGTCATACTATCGAAATCTGCACTTCACAAGTAAAACTACGATTTGTTTAAAAAGCTACTTTGATTGCCAGAGACTCTCGTTCTGGTGTTGTGTCATGGAGGGGGCAGCGGTCGAAAAACCTGCAGCCTTCCAGAAGTGGGGATTAAGACTCACAGAAGACTGGTGGGTAGTGTGTGTGTTGGTTGAGAACTGGAGAAGGAGCTGGGGGAGGAGAAAAGACAGGAGGGCTTGATGTGTGGGGTGGGGGATATAAAGAACAGCTGGGCAAAACAGAAGAGGGAAGCAGCAGCGGCTCAAGTTTCAGAAAGGAATCTCTAATTTGTAAAATGGCTGTTGCAGATAAAAAGAAAACCACATGCACAGTGTTGATTACACATAAGGGCGGACTGCAGATGGCTCCTTACTTTCACAGTTTGCCTAAGCTGCTTCAGCTTCTCTGTTTGCAAGAGCCTGCGAGTTAGAAATCCTTTTGCCAGAGCAGAGATCTTGTTCAATTTTCTTTTCATCTCAGGGCTGTATACCTTAAAGAGAAAGAGTAAGATGGTACCGTGTAATCAGGAGTTGATATGCTCCCGCCTGCCACACACACACATTTATGAATGGCAAGGAAGAAGAGAAGGTATTCTCCCTCTTGCGTAGCATCCAGGTTGAGCCAGGGGTCATCCAACAAGGCTGAATGTTGGATGATTCAGGATAGGAAGTGCTTATTCACAGAGTGCATTGTTAAAACTATGGAATTGGCTACAAGATGTAGTGAAGGCCACCAACTTGATTGGTATTAGATTAAATTGATGGAGGGTAAGGCCATCAATGGCTGCTGGAAGTGAAAGCTCTCTCTTGTCTCCAGAACTCAGGTGTCTCCAAATACCAGTTGCTTGGGAATGTGACTAGGGAGAGAGAATTTGTGCTTGTCCTGCTTGCAGCTTCTAGTAAGTATCTGACTGGCTACTGTGAACAGAATGTTGGACTAGACTGGCCTTCGTTCTGAGCCAGCATGACTCTTAAGTTCATTTTACATTTATCCGTTTTTGTAATTTGCACATTTATGAACATCGAAAGTGATTTAAGCCATGTACAATAACAGAAAATTTCAAGTGAGCTCAGTGAACTAAAAGCAATGAAACTATTTCTACAATTGTACACTTACTATTCCATAAAATGGCATTGCTTTTAACAAAATTAGAAGAGTGGAGTTCAAACACTGTCCAAGATTTATCACATTTTGTTGCTCTCTTTGCCAAATCTGGAGTCAAAAGGCTGGACTGAACTAACCTTTATTCAGAGTAGAGCTACTGAAAATAATAGATATAAATCAATCATGACCATTAACTTCAATGAGTCTACTCTGAGTAGGACTAACACTGGCTACAACCCATGGAGTCTGTATTTACATTTAACAGAAATGGCATATTGAAAGGGGTGGAGGAGGAGGAAGCAATTAACACTGACTTTAAAAAGTACATAGAATATTAGCAGAATTCAAATAAAATAGCTTTTTCATCAAAGCTTTATTATATACTCCTGTAAATAATGAGTTCCCCACCTGAGACCATCTCATTTTACTCCTGTTAATGGACCTGGTTGTTAAAACTGATTTTCCACTTGCTGGTGGTTCCCAAAGGTAGAATGGAGATTCAGCGGTCGAACCAGGCATAGTGGTATTGGCAAAACCTGCATTTAAAAAGTTTAAATCATGATTAAGCAAATGAATATCCAGAAGAAATGCCCATGTTTTTCATACTCATTCATTTTTGGGGTGGGGTGGGAGGAAGCAGGGAAGAGAAGGAAAGAATTACTTTTTGCTCCTAAAATCTCCATGTAGCCAGCACATAAAATTCCATTAAAAATTAAGGCTGATCTAAAGAGCACGTTCTTCATGGATTATTTAAAATCAGGTTGCATATGAAAATCAATACGCTTTCCATTTTTACCAGCACTCTCTGAGCTTGTGCTGTGGATGGTTTCCACTCGAGTCAGCACAGATTCCAACAAGCGAGTGTCACTGATCCTTCTCCATTCCAAATCCTTCCCACTGCCAATAGCAATTTGGGGAATGTCCGTTTCAGCAATTGCATTATTCTCCCCTTTAAGTCTCCATTCCTGTTCTTCTATCTCCTGAAGGGTGGAAAAAAATGGATGGTGTTACAACAACAAAAAATGGAAATGCCTCTATTAAAACCTTCACAAACAATACCCCAAATGGCCGCCAATCAGTTGGTCTGTCTACATGCAACGGTGACCCTACACTTGTGGAACCTCCTCCTCTGCACACTCTGCTTGGCTGCCTTCCTGGCAGCCTTTATGTAGACCCTAAAGTCTGTCTTAAAAAATCAACTATCAGGGGGCCGCATATGAAAGTGAGCACAGATGAAGCCCAACAGCAGGCACAGCCAGAAATGCAAATCTTCAAGGCTGCCGTCCAAAAGACTTTTCAATTGGCTATTCTATACTATTTGCAGTTTTAAAATATATCGTTCATTGTTATCAGGATCAGTGAGTGGGATTAAAAATGGACAGGGGGCCCTGTAGGTCCCAGAGTTAATTCCCCCCACAAAATGGGCAAATTTGGAAGGAGCCTACAAATAGCTTTTTGGCATCACAATAAGGAATCCATGGTATGATCAGGCAGAAAAAAGGAATGGCTGCTAGCCGTGTTCAAACTACAGGGTCCGTTTACCTCTGAATAGCAATTAATGGGTATTCAGAGCAGAGACCGTGCTGTTGTACTCAGGTCCTGCATCTTCAGTCTTAAGTGCTTCCTCACTTCTCCACCACCAAAATTTTAAGGATTCTAATAGGACCTCTTAGGGTGCACAAGAACTTGTCAAGTGCTCTATTTATTTTCATACCTAAACACACACACACCTTCTCAGATAAGCACAGTGCGGCTTACATACAGTATGTAGAGAGTCTTTCATCCTGGAATCTTAACTTCAGCACCACAAGCAGACAATATCCCAGCCCATGTGAGCTTCTGCTGCTGCAGACCCAACCCAACTCATCCCTTCCTTGTTCCTGACTGCCTGAAGTCTCTCCATTTGCTAATGCAAATGTGTTTGGCGGCAGACACACACTGAGTGTAGCGACTGCCTGCCTCCTGCTCATGGAACGATTCCCAACAGCTTTTATTGCCTTTTGGACACAACTCTGAAAGCATACATTAGTTATGCCACAGCCTCCTGGGAAGCCCTTTCCATCTCAGTATTAAAATAGCCCACCGACATGACCTGGTGTTTATTTTGCAGTGTTTTAATAATGGAGAGAATTGCTCTACCTGGAGGCTAATGCGCATGCTTAACTTTCGTTCGGAACCAAGATGAAGATGAGTTTTTTTCCCACCCAAACTGCTCTCAGTTTAGATTTGTGGCTACTTTGGATGCAGTACCAAGAGACAGAAACACCATCAGCTTGTACAGAACAGAGTCAAAGGTCTCCACTTAAGATATTTTATCTTGGCTGCTCACCTTCTGCAGCCTTTCTTGTTCTCTTTCTTGCTCAGCTATCAATAAGGAGAGTTGCTGAGCATGCTGTTCTTCAAGTCTCTTCCTCAGTTCTTCAAAGGCCAGCATTTTCTGCTTTAGAGCTTCCTCTCCTAGAAAGGGAAAACATACAGAGAGCGACTGTTAAGATTGATTGAAAAGGAAACCTGGCTTCTTGCATCACACAAAAGTGTCTTCGAAACCCTTTTTAGAACAAATTCTGACCATCCCCTCATGTGAGTTTGCCTTTTTCTACGGATCCTAGGCCTTTGTATGCTTCTATAATGAGAAATTTTATACATTAATAATGAGAAATGTTATACGTTAACAGCCTACACCAGGTTGTTTGTTCCCATCCTTTTATGGATGCTGCCTGTTTCTGCCAATATATTGTGATTAAGAGTCATACAGCAATCAGCATTTCCCCCACATTTCTACCCTTTTATGGGCCTAAGCCCCTTAGTACTCCTAAAATAATCAACATGGGACCAAATTCTTATTTATAGATTTTTAAATCATTGGAAAAACTGAGGTTTCAACGTTTATGACATAGCAAAAGAAAGCCCCCTTGCAATTGTTGAAGTGACTGTTAACTGGTTTCTCCTAAGGCTTTTCATTAAAAAAATAGTAATCCTGTAGGTATTAGAGATGGTCTGATTAAAGCCAGCTTTGGCTGCTCCGATTAGCTTTCAGAAAAATCCTCCCTGAAGTGTTTGTTGCTACTCAAAAGCTGCAATCCAAAACCTACTGACTTTGAAGTGAAGCCCAACTGAAACTTATGGGACTTGCTGTCACCTAACAGCTTTGGATCAAGGTGAAAAGCTTGCAAGTCTACAGACAGGCCAGGCATCAACACACTCACACAACTGCTAGAGTTCTAGAAGGGCCCCCCTAGTGCCAACACTTTCTCTAGGCACCCTGCCACACCAAGCAGCTATGAGCTGCCATTTTAAGTTTCTCGCAATGCCCTGGAGTGCCTGACATAGCATCCCTCCAGGGCCTTGTGTAAGAATTAAAATGGCAGCTTCTCAAATGTTTGATGCTACCACCAGGGAAACTTGCAGCTTGGGGGTGGGGCTGCCGACATTGGATGGGGTCCACCAGATAGCACTTTGCTGTGGGCCCTCTAACCCTGGAACTGCTCCTAACCTACAAACCCAAGTGGGCTGATAAAAAGTACCCTCTGGACAGATCTTAGTCAATCCAACCAAGGCTTGCTACAAAGTGCATTCTCTCACCAATGGCACTCCTTTCTGATGTTTCACTCTTGGCACCAGACACAGATCCCTCGGGACACCTTTGATCATGCAGCCGTCGCTCTCGTGCGCTGCTCTCTGCTGTCGCAACGAACGGCACGTTTTCCTTCTGCATGCTATCCGCATCCAGCTCAAGCCTACGTTTCACCTTTTCAATCCCGCTCTCTGAAGTCTGCTCATTTCCAGGAGAGAGATTTGGGGTATCCATCTGATGCCTATGCTGTGTTTGCATTAGTAAGGGAGATGGCTTTTCGACATCGTAAGATTTATTGAGTTCCGTGGGCACACCACATTTGGCTTTCTCCAACAGGCCGATTTGCTTGTCAACGTTGACATTTGTTGTATTTTGCGCTGTAATGGGACAACTGACCACATGAACTTCCTGTGGACTTGGATGTGACAGGCAAGTACCCGATGCCCTTGTTCTATCTAATACAGACTCTCCTTCTACTGTGGCACCGACCGAGAACCTTTTGTTCTCTCGTTGAGCAACAGAAACCTGGCACACTTGATTTTGTTTGCCAACCACCAATTCATCGCAGATGTCCGAAGAGCTCCTGTGAAAAGTGTGCATTTTGCCGGGGCAAGCAAGAGTAAAATCTGGAGTCAGTTTTGGCATAGGATCGGAAGCAATTTGCCGGTCACCAGCGTCTTGAGTGACCAAGTCCACAGCTCTTCCCTTTTCTTTAGGGCTTAATTCATACGCGTTTATTGGGTTGCTAATGACAATGTGCCCCATTGAAGAAGGCCTTGGGCGTCTTCTGTGCATTTTGGGGCTCACACTTGGCTCTGGACTGGGTAGTTTTGAGTAAGAACCTGTGAAGCTTCTGAGAATGCTACTGTCACGTTCAAAGAAAAAGGTGGTTTTGATGTCTTCATCTGAATCCGAATCCAAAACAGGAGGCGTGCCAGATCTCATTGGTATATCCACTTTAGAAAAACTGGGCGATGCTACCACACCCATACTACTTTTGGGGACTGAGGTACTTTGCAAAGAAGTATTGGATTTAGTCATATTTGATGTGACCATACAACTTCTGCCCATCAACTTGCCCCTCTCTTTCACTGAGTCACTCATTTTCACAGCATCATTTTCTTTGTCTGAATGGCTTTCACCACCACTTCTTTTTGAACTATTTCGCATGCTACGCCTGGTCTGTTCTCTCTGTATGTACTCTTTGGATTTTTTCAGGAGGTTCTGCAGACTCATGACGTAAGGATCTGGGCCTTCTGCATCAGGGGACACCGTCTCAATGCCTCCTTTCTTTACAGTATCGCTTGAAGACGAGAGGTTTATTGGATTGGAAAATAAACCTTTGGGGGAAGATGGGTTTTCAGAGGGGCTAGAGCAAATGTCCTTTGGTTTATGAGGGATAAACTCCTCAGTTACTCCAGGAGAGTTCCCATTTGCTGCAACGTGTAAGTCTGCTGGCTCAACCTCTGGTGCCGTTTCAGGTTCTGCAGGCTCACTAAGAACAACAGGACTTGGCAAAATGCTGTCTGGCTGCATTACAAAGCCATTCAACACTTTGGATTCTAAATCCAAAGGAAGGTTCTCTGTGTCAGGCTGATCCAAATCACTTTTAATGGACGATTGCTTCATCTGTAAGGAGGGAAAAGAATGATGTAGGCTGTTCAGATGTTAAAAGTTATATAAATACAAGTTACTAGAACAGGTACAAAAAATGTATGGAGCAGGCAGACAGGCCAGGATCCAAAACACATACACCCAATTCCACACACTCATAGGGGTTTTAATGTTTTTGGAACAGTTTAACCCATTCCACTCCAAAGAACAAAGCACATCAAACGGATTGTAGAACGAAATAGAATGTCAGAAGCAAGTTTTTAAGGCATTTGCGCCTGCTGGTAAAAGGAAAAGAATCTCACTGGTTACGTAGAAGACTTCTAAGCACATCTATAACAGCTCAGTGAATCTCAACAGTCAGATCAGCTGGCCTGCTCACTTAGCAAACAAAGGAATAAACAAATGAATAAATGCATTTGCATATCTAGATTCGGGTGCTAGGTGTACACATCTAGCTTTTATCTCCTAATTTTAGAGAGCCAATATGGTGTCATGGTTAGGGTCCTGGACTAGGTAGCAATTATGCCTTTGAATACCAGTTGCTGGGAATCACAAATGAGGAGAGTACTGTCACACACAGATCCTGCTTGTGGGATTCCCATGAGCATCTGGTTGGTTAATGTGATAACAGGATGCTGGACTGGATTGGCCTTTGACCTGATCCAGCAGGATTTATGTTCTTAAGTTGCCTCTTTTGTTATAACCTGTGTTAAACCAGTCAACTTAACCTGCTTCACACTTCGCAGTAAGGCAGATGTAAGCTCATTGGGAACATGCCAGCTCATGGAAAGGAGTTCAGACCTTTTCAGGTCAGCATGGAATGCTGACTAAGCCAAAGTTTGCTTAGAGTCATGCCCCAAACCAGGGTTGTGGTCAAGGTATCTCCTCCTTAAACACAACTGGTTTCTATAGGACAAATATTAGTTTTAGACTGTGGTTAAGGAAGAGAGACCTTAACCACAATCCTGGGTTTGGATGATGATGCTAAGTCAACCTTGGCTTAGCTGCCATGCTGCACTAAGCTAAAAAGCTGAGGAGTACATTTGGCTTTGAATGACAGGCCAACATGAGCATTGTGGTGAAACCTTCATGAAGCCAATTAGTTGGCTGGAAGCTGAGGAATGAAGTTTAAAAGGCTTGTATTAACTGCAGGGTGTTTAGAAGAAGGCTAACTGATTAGTATTTTATCCTCAACACATGCTCCTACCACATCTTTCAACTCCCAAGCTAGGTAATGGTTGCCATGCACCCAATAATAAACATAGCAAGAAAATGAATAGCTCATGTTTGGTCCCTATTATTACTTAACTGAACAAGTTCAACACAGGCTCCATTTAGCAAGTGAGCTAATTCAAGGGCTATAGAGTTTTGCTACAAGCCGAAACATTCTTTTATTGTGCCTGTCAAGGACTGTGAAAGATCTCATTCACAGCATCCAGCTAGTATAGCATTAGTTGCACAGCCTCTCTTGCATACAAGCCACAATAACCAGTCTTCAATATTTATAGTGTACTAAGAGCACAACCTGATCATCTTTAGTTGGAAGTTAACTGCATTTTCTAACCGCTACACTGATAAGCCACTTTATTTACTGTAACTTTATTTACTATAGTTACTATTACCGGGGCTATTCAATATAAAAGGAACCATGGCGATTACAGTGGTGTGGAACAGCAAACAAAATCTATCTGCTTCGAAATCAGACCACTCAGACAACTGCTGTAACTACCTGTTCAGAAAGGCTTCTCAATCTCACCTGCACATTTTCCAGAATCTCCTGAACACGATTCAGCAAGGCTCTTTTCCTGGAATTCTGGCGCCAGAGTTCTAAATCCAGCGCTTTCTGTCTGTCTTGTTGTAGCTCCTTTTTTTTCTCAAGAGTAAGCTGCAAAACGAAGTCGGGGAGAGAGGGAGGAGATAAACATGTACATATTTAGAGAAGTAGCCCCACCCCTGACATAACCAAGCAGAGCAGCGCTGACCTACTGCATATTAAAGCAAATGAAGCAATATAAATTACCATCTAAAGAGGTTCTCCCTCTGTTTCCCTCCACCCTCACCAGTAAGATCATTAGGCTCAGTACAAAATCACCTAACTACACCACTAGTTATGTCCGCTTGCAGTGAAGTATTGCAGTGCAGTATGCAGTGAAGCGTAAACATCCTTAATTTCAATATACAAAACAATATGTTTGCTCCCAAAACAATTTAGGCAGAACGGTAACCTGCCTATTACCAACATGGTTAAGGCTTACTTGTTTCCTTTTTAATATGCATCATTACGAAGAGTTTGAGGGGTGCAAAAGGTATCTTACCAATGGAGAAAGCACAGGAATGCCACTGAACTGAATAAGTGAAATATATTTGTGCTGAACGGATGGAGAGGCTTCTCTCTGCAGTGGGTCACCTTGGATCTTTGCGAGCTGCTTCTTGCAGAACTCCTCATAATCCTCCATCTTATAAGCCAACTGGGCTGCAAAGAGAAATACTGTCATTCAAAATAAAATAATAATAATAATAATAATAATAATAATAATAATAATGATGATGATGATGTCAGTATGCATCCGTAGATAAGTTTCAGAAAAGCAACTCAATTCCACAATACAGTTGCTCTGTAATATCCTGGGAGGCAGGTCACTGGATAGGAAACCATGCCTTCCAACACTGCTACCACTCTATTCGACAACACTCCAATGGGATTAGGAAAGGAATTTTAAGTACCAAGCCAACCACTTATGGATTCTACCTTGTGCATGGTATCATAAAGTCACTTTGTCTGCTCTACATGCATACATGCAGGTAATGTGAATGACTAACTTTCTTCAATCCATACAGGAACTAGCTTTCCCTCTAATAAAACTCTTCCTATCCCATACATTAAGTATACAAGTGCCTCTCAACTTGCACCAGAGTCCTGTGTAGTCAAAACACACTGGGTTCAAATGGTGGGTCTTTTTGCCAAAGTCTTTTTTCCCCAGACACCCGCCCGCTTTCTGCCCCCTCTTTGGGTTTTTTTGCCAAGTGTGAATAGCTGAATGTGAAATGTGTGTGAAGTTGCACACAGGCCTCTGGCCACTACAATTTTTCTATCTCCCTTTCTCCAGATTGCACCTAGGACTTCACATGTCGCTGATTTTCTTCTGCTAAATAAGTATTTTGTGATGCCCAAATCCATGTTTCTTTGATTTCCAAATGTGTCCTCATCCAAAAATAAAGTTGATCACCCTAAGATAATCAGTATGCAGGAGGCATTATGCAATACGCTCCACAATGTAGCTGGATTTTTCTAGTTGTGAAAATTAAGTGAAACGTGTCACACTTGAAAGGCATCATAGTGGAGGGGGACTACAGCTCAGCGGCAGAGTACCTCTTGCATACAGAAGGGCCCACTGTTCAATGTCCATCATCTCCAGTTAAAGAAGGACCAGATCAGGAGAAGGGAAAGACCTCTGCTGGAGATCCACCGCCGGAGTAAACCGTACTGCATAGATGCACAAACTGTCTGACCTGATGCAAGTCAGCTTTCTTTATCAGCATTCTTTACCGCCTTTAACCAAAACAACTCTGCAGTGAGAGTCTCTACCAAGTCACTAGAGGATGAGAAAATTCCAATGACAGCCAACAATCTAGAACTGCAGCTGCTCCTACAGAGTGCCAAGGAACCGGAATGCTGTGAAATAATGGGTGCCTGTTATCGTACGCCACGGGCTCAAGTTCTTGAATAGGAGGCCATCTCTTAGAAAGGGCAGGCAACATCCTAAGTAGAATATTTCTGGGAGTGAGCAGGAAGAGAATTCCTATTTTACTTCAAGCAGCACACTGGTTCAATTAAATCACATTTTTTTAAAAACTTGAGAAATGCACTGCAATGTGCCCCATGTTCGCTGTCACACGGTGCCAATCTGAGCCAAGTCATTCTGATTCCCATTTTACAGAGAGAAAACTAGGGTGAACAAACAGTGAGACCACGACTTTCCTAAGAACACCCAACGGTAGCAGCTTCACATATTCTAATTTCCACATTAATTCTGTCACATGCGATGGTCACATCTGCACATACGTCTAACCATAGGTTATATGAGCAGGATTCGTCATGATGGCATTTCAATGCAAGTGTTCACACCAGGATAGCTCAGGCAATTGATGGGTCTCAAAAGTCCCTTCAAAAAGGACCGGTTTAAACTATGTCAGCTCCTTGCAGTGTTTTTTTTAAGTCATCAATTGTATTGCTTTTAACCAACTGGGCAGTTAAACATTCAATTATTACAGCATCTCAACAACAGTGAACTCTTGAAACAAACCATTTACTGAAGATAATCATTTCTCCTAATTAACACACAACTGATTTATTATGATTACTTATATTCTGCCTCTGGGTCTGTGGTTTACATAAATAATCAAAATACACTGAAATCAGGAAAAAAACTATATCAAAACATAAAAACTCATTAGGATCCTTCCCACTGAGCAAGCTGGTTCTATTCTTTACTGTAAAGAAAACACTCTTGATAAAAAATATCAAGAGACGTATGGGATCTTTCCAACTGCACTTCACAAGATACTTTCCAAAGGTATAGCTCTAATTAAGAAACCATGAATGAGTCTGCAAATAATTAACTGGTCTAACAGGAGTGGGGAACCTTCCAAGGACCACAATACAATAGTGGGCAGGGCCAAAGGCAAAAGTGGGCGGAGTAATTAATAGAAATTTTTACCTTTGGTGAGTTTCTACACATACTCACATATCTATCCCTCTCTCTTCTACCCACCCTCTAGCATAATCAGAGTTCAAGGAGGGAGAAAGGTTGTTTTCTGCTGCTCCAGAGAAGCGGACACGGAGCAATGGATCCAAACTACAAGAAAGAAGATTCCACCTAAACATTAGGAAGAACTTCCTGACAGTAAGAGCTGTTCGACAGTGGAATTTGCTGCCAAGGAGTGTGGTGGAGTCTCCTTCTTTGGAGGTCTTTAAGCAGAGGCTTGACAAGCATATGTCAGGAGTGCTCTGATGGTGTTTCCTGCTTGGCAGGGGGTTGGACTCGATGGCCCTTGTGGTCTCTTCCAACTCTAAGATTCTATGATTCTATGACCCATTCCAGTCAGAGCAGGGCCAGTGAGGAATGTAGCCTGTGGAGACTCCAAGAGGTGTGGAGAACTGCATTCAACACCCAGGGCTTGATGTTTCTGACTCTGCTCAAGTAGTTTTGGTATTAGCCCCACGCCCAACTCCTATTCACCATGAGGTACCAAATTGTCAAGGAAAAAACAAACCCCCACACCACAAGGGCAGGCGTGGCCAGAATATTTAGCAACAATATAAAGTGATATCAAACTCTTTGCAGAACTGAAATCAATGGACTTAAAGAACTTAAGCCCATTTCAATAGGTATGAATAACACTAGATATCACCTGAAGTCCTTGCCCAAAAGCAGGATCCTGCTACTCAAAGAGTAGCCACCTTGCATCATTCTATCTTCTACAGTCTTTCCAATCAAGGCTTTAAACAAGTGTAATACTTCAGAGAACTGACTCTGAGCATGTGCGGAGTGCCATTATTTCCCCATTGAATAATAGGAGTCCATCCTATTATTAGAATTAAAACAGCTTCTCTCAAACCTAGCTCTCTCACACCTTTATCAATATATTCTACCTTCTGAGGCCCCTCCCAAACCAGCACCATCGCTGGTCCACAGCTGAAAGCACAGGGATCCTTGTACGCATGCAAAGATCTGTGGACAGGGCACCAAGCAAACAACAGCATTAGAAAGAGGAAAACAATGGCATTAGAAAGAGGGAAACAGGACAAGATGTCTTCAATTCTTCCTTAAAAAAAACCTCACGTACGTAAACACCATTAGAAGCAAACAGTTTGGGATGAGAGGGGACATGTGCTGTATGCACAAATCTAAAATGAATCAGTGGGGGAATCCTGTATGTAGGTACTCAACCAACCCTACATCTTGGTCTCTGAGCAGAGGAAGACTTCCCCCCGTTTCATGGAACTTTTCAGCCTGCTTCCACATATTATGTACTTAAACGCACAAGCCACACCATCCCAACTCAGTCCAAGATCCACTGAATTATGGAAATGTTGATAACATTTACACCCCACATTTTCTATAAGAACTATAAAGCAACTTCTAGTAAAAACAGGAAGAAACAACCTTTCCCCCTAAAACACCAAAGTTAAAAACAGCAATAATAGAAAAATTACACAGAACTGTAATATTAATAAACAGCAGCAAAACTCAGAAATGAAAGTTCCCAGTTCTTAATGCAAATTCTGCCTCAGTTGTCCTGTCAAGTAAATAAAGGGACCACCAACTACAACCTCCTTCTCAGGTTGCTAACTCTTGAATAGGTCCCTGCCTTTAAGAGCAGAGAACTGGCCTGCTTCAGCCATGAGCAGGTGTGACACATACCTATTGTGTGTATATCAGTTACAATTGCATTGTATATTGCACAGTTATTATTTTTACTTTATATTCTATCTGTCTGGGTTACTTTTTAAATGCTGCTTTGGTTGATTATTGTATATTATTCTTAATAATAATCATGTATAAAGCCACTCACCAATAAACACTCCCATGCAAGAAACTACTGAAACACACAACATAAAATGTTTTTAAACGAGCATCCAACAAAAAATGTCCTTGCATAGATGCACCGACAAACTAGTTCACAGCACAAAAACCCTATCAAATGAAAAAGGCCGAATATATACCATTTCTGGGTTTCATTCTTAAAGAGGCCATGCTTTCGCATGGGGGACTAATCATTTAAAATACCAAAACATTATTATCCTTATGCATTTTAAAGAGAATGACCATTCCGTGAAGCACTGTTTAAAACGAAGGAAGATTACCAGTTTTTTGTCAGGGGCAACTTTATATATGCATTTCTTATTTTTATATATATATAAAACAAATGAAACCTACAGAATATAAGCATAAAGGCATAAAACACGTTTAACAAAGAGAACATGGGGCGTTCCTTCACCTGCTGCTTTCTGCAGAACAAGACGCCGCTCAAAGGCGTACAGGCCGAGGCAGCTCGCTCGGCTCCTCTTCCCGGTCAGTTGGCAACCCTCCTGCTTTTGTGAGCGTCTCTCGGCCTCTTCCCCTTCAAGGCTGGCGCCGTCCCCGCTTCTCAGGGAGCGCAAGATGCGCGCCGCCTCCGCGCGCCTCCTCCAGCCAGGTGGCTCCTCCGCCGCCGCCCACAGCCGAGCGGGACGCGCTCCTCGCCCGCCACGGCCCGGCCCCTGGCAACGCCAAGCCTGCCCTCCGCCCCGACACGAGCCCGCCTTCCAGCTTCCGGCTTCGCGGGACAAGAAACCGCGGCAACCAGCCGCCAACGGCCGTCTCTAAGATACCGCGCTGGGAGGAGAAGGGAAACTACAACGCCCACAAAGCAAGGAGGGGCCCGCAAGGGCTCAGAACGCGGAAGCTTGCGCTTGGCATGCTGGGAGTTGTAGTTTTTAGGAGCTCGCCGAGGCGTTTCGGTTTTAATTAGAAAAAGAGCCAAGGGAAATAAGCGGTACCCATGTTAATGGTGTTTTAATTCCCACAGGCTTGCTGCAATTTCTATGATTCCGAAAGGATTGCTGTTTGGACCCCTTATTTGCCTCTGCTTTGCTATTACTATCTGTTTTCTGTGATGATTTTGTTTTATGCTTGATTTTGCGTGGTAATAATAATACGTAAAAGTTAGAAAAACGGACTTGGGTTTATATTGTAACTTTAGGTTGTGAACTGCCCTGAGACCCACATATTTATTTATTTAATCAGTAAACAACAACAACAATAGTAGTACTAGACTTACGTTCGCCATTGTGTACTGCAAGTTGTAGCCATGAGTCCAGCTCAGAAATTTAAATGTGTTCCAAAGGAAGAAATTCCTTCCCTGATTTCACTATTACGCCTTGCTGACTCGTCCACATATGATGTGGCAGTGCCTCTTTGCCCCTTCCCAGAGGTAGATGCTGAGAACCGCTGCCTGCATCCCGCATCAGCCTCAGCCAGCATGGCCAGTGATCGGGGTGAATGACAGATGTAGCATCCTTGTGATACAATGCAATTATACAGCATCTGTCTACACGAGAAATAAGCCCAACGGAGTCCAACAGGACTTCCTCCTAGATATGGAATTTCAGCATTAGTAAGTCTTAGTTGATCAGTTTGTATTTTCTATGTTGAGGGTGATTGCTTCGTAGGGCATTGGGGGTCAGAGCCAAAAGCCAGTGGGGCTACCCACTTTCCCCATGGAGGGTGTGGTCTCCTGACAACGCCTTCAACACACTGCTGCTCCCAAGACTGTTTAAAGGACTTGGGGGGGAGTTTCTGTTTCGTTTTGTTATTATTTTTATTTTAATAAATATTTATTAAGATTTTACAAAACATAAACATAAGTAAGACAGACATACAACAAAGACAAATATATCAAAAAAGAAAAAAGGAAAAGAGAAAAAAGAAAAAGAAACCAATTTTTTTAATTTCATAACTCTTTAACCCTCTTTCCTGACTTCCTCACATCTCCCTTTTTTGTGTTCCCCTTTGTTCAACCAAGTTCAGCAAATTCTGACCCTCTTTCAAACCTCATTTATAATTATATATTTCAACCTATTATGTCTCTAATTTTCCTTCTCTTTCCACATCATTTTTTACCTAATCTTCATATCTTAATCCCTTGTACCACTTTGTATACCTTTGACATAATATTACTCTGGTCTTACCCACCTTTTCTTTTTAATCATTTTTGCATACCCCTTCTAACCATGTCACTAATGCCATATTACCTTTATATCCAACATCATTTTAACATTCAAACATTTTACAATGCTTCTGTAAATAGTCTTTAAACTTTTTCCAGTCCTCTTCCACCGACTCCGTTTTGTTATTATTTTTATTGTGTTTTTTTATGCTGTAAACTGCCCTGAAATCTTCGGGTAAAGGGTGGTATACAAAAGAAAAAACAAAACGGCATCATAGTGCCCATTGAAGGAGAAAACAACAACAACAACAAGTGCATGGTGTGGACTTGGACTTGGCCTGCACAGCTTCAAGGCAGAGTTCATTCTGGATGCACGGAAAAGAAAAACCCGCCCCTCGCCTCAATCCTTCGCTCCATATTGGCTGAGGGCCCGGGGAGCTGGGCGGCGATTGGCTGGGAGCCGGCGCCCGCGCCTCACTATTATGCTGTCAAGGCCCAGGTGAGCTTTGCCTCCTGGGCGCCCGCCGCCTTCGCTGACAGTTGAGGGAGCGGGGGGGGGGGGCGACTCCCCTCCGCCTGTGGGGCCGCCGGGCCGCCATGTTCTGCTACTCCGAGGGGCTGCTGGCCGCCTTCTCGACGGTGCTGCTGGCCGCGCTGGTGCTGAGCCGGAGCGCCGTGCTCTCCTGCCTGCTGACGGCGGGCCTCTACCTGGTGCTGCGCCTCTTCAGCCTCGAGCCGGCGCCGGTCCAGCGAGCCCGGCTGGTCGTCCAGCCGCGCGGCAACCCGGCACGCATCGCGCACCGCGGCGGCGGACACGATGCGCCCGAGAACACGCTGGCCGCCATCAGACAGGTCAGACCCCCGAATATTTGGTTCTATTTATTATACCACATCTTCTTCCCCCCACCCCACCCAAAAAAAATGCGAGGGGAAAATTAATTAAAAATTAAATATTCTTTTTTGGGGGTGTTAAGGCACCCGATCGGAAATAAAGCCATGCCCTGCAGGGGACTGTGGTGGTGATGGCGAAACAGAGCAGAGAGTGAAAGAAGGAAGGCAGGAAGCAAATGTTTTAAACCCGGTTAGAGGGTGTGGAAGGGATTTGGGGTGTTTAACCCATTCCCTGTTGCTGGAAAGGGCTTCAGAGTAATGCCACAGCATTCATTGGAAAAAATTTCCCCATACAGTGGTACCTCGGGTTACATACGCTTCAGGTTACATACGCTTCAGGTTACAGACTCCGCTAACCCAGAAATATTACCTTGGGTTAAGAACTTTGCTTCAGGACGAGAACAGAAATCATGCTCCGGTGGCGCGGCAGCAGCAGGAGGCCCCATTAGCTAAAGTGGTGCTTCAGGTTAAAGTAGTACCTCAGGTTAAGAACAGTTTCAAGTTAAGAACGGACCTCCAGAATGAATTAAATACTTAACCTGAGGTACCACTGTATATGCTTGTCACTATTGTACCTGAAATAACACATGGCATGCATTGTTATTGTTAACACTGTATTTTATTACAGCCATATCCTAAAGCTATGTTGGCAGTCATCATTGCATCTTACGGAATCAGCTGTCACTGCGTGTGTAATAATTTTTCTGTCCTGCATCTCTTGCCATTCAGTTTCATCAAAATACCCTGGGTTCTAGTACTAGGAGAGGGGAAGAAAAATTATTTATCTATCCACTTTTTCCTCACTTAACCTTTGCTCCTTGGTAAGTTGCTCCAGCTTTGTGATCGTAGGCAACTGATCATAGAATCAAAGTTGGAAGGGACCCTGAGGATCATCTCTAGGGCCTAGGCCAATCCCCTGCAATGCAGGAATATGCAGCTGTCCCATCCAGGGATCAAAGCTGCAACCTTGGCGTTATCAGCAATACACTGTCACCAACTAAGCTATCCAGCTCATTTCCCAACATTGCCCTTTTCTGCACCTTTCCCAGCTCTCTAATATTCTTTTTGAGTTGTGGTGATCGAAAGTGGGCATAGTACTGTTATTGCAAGTGTGGTCCACACCATAGATTATGCAAATGCATTATGATAATTGCAGTTTTATTTATTATACCATACCTTTCTCTATCCCTTACCACCAAAAGCCAGTTTAGGGAGAACTCTCTTAAACAACTTATGGAAGGTTCAGGGGCTTAGGTATAAATGAAGGGGGTATTCTACAGTGTAACATAAATAAAACGGGGGAAGTCTAATTTTTAGTTGTGTGCTTGGAGGGAGGGAGATGCACAACAGAAGAAGACTAGAACAGGGAGGGGTCCAAAAATCATGCATCTTTCTATTCTGTTTCATTGGTGTGATTGAAAAGTTTGCATCCTCCTATAGAAGCAACTCTCCTTGTAGAAGAGAGAAACTACAAAGCAACTACAGGCTCTTGTGGACTATGCAGCAGTACTGGGATTAAGCCCATCTCTTGTAAGGAACATGCAAACACAAAAGAACCAGCCTGGATTTTCTCTTGACCAGGAGAAGTGACAGACACACCATTCTTCTTTTTAGTGGGCAGATACTGACTTTCCCACCCTAGAGGGTTGTGACTTATCAGGAATTTTAGAGTTTAGGTCCAAGGTTAATCTCCACAGTTTTATTTTATTTTATTTTTTGTCTGTCTGTCTGTCTCCCCTTCCAAGAATCTCAAGGTGGCAGCATATATTGTTTCCTTCTTCCCTATTTTATCCTCACAGTGTTCCTATGGGGTAGGAATTTAAGCAGGCTAGCAATGAGTGTTAAATTCTGGAATAATTGTTTTAAATTCTGGAATAAGAGACCTAATTTCAAAGTAATGTTCCAGTGCAGACTTGCAATGGAATAGTAAACCTTTGAGGTTTATAACCTGTCCTGAAGCTAGTGGTTGCAATTAAATGTGTGACAAACAAGGGAAGGTAACCCTCACTTGCTGTACTAATGAGAGTGATTAAAGCATCAAGGAACCACAGGGATTATTGAGATCAACTGAAACCTAAACAGAGTAAGGAGATTAACAAGGGAGATGAGGTGCAAATATTTGTGAATCATTAGGGGGTAAATATAGTAACCTTCCACTTCCCAAGACAATCCATTGCAAACTCATTGAGGGGAGATGCTGTTTACTCCTCTGTTTCTTATCTGTTCTGCAAATCAGATAACTTGACTTCCACAGTCTTTGGTTGGACTTTTATGAGATTTAAAGTGTTTCCTTATCTCTGAGCAGGATACACATTGCCTCTCATTGTTTGTTCACTTCACTATAAAGATAAGAAACTCAACATTTACAAACAAATACAAATTATATATTTTTCTTCTTTGAAGAACCCAGCAAGATATATTTTTTTTCAGTATCAATGTCAGAAAAGAAAAAGCCTGGCAACCCTCTGGATGACACAAGAGGACACATCCCTTAAACAAATCAGTACAAATTTTGCAGGATATATTCCCAGAAAAGCTTTCAGAGATAAAATTAACTTCCCTCACATTCGCTCTGCAGGTTACAGAAGAAAGCATCTTCATTGTTTATTATTTCTTTTATCTGAAGGCTTGTCTCCTTCCAAGTTACAAACCAATCTCACCTTGGATGTTTGGGAGCAGAGCGTAACCTGATGATATTAATGGGTGGGGGAAATTTTGTGGAACCAAGTGGCCCATTAGAAACCCTGGATCCAAAGCATTTAGTGTTTTAAAGTTGATAACCAGCACTTTGAATTGGTTTTGAAAACACACTAATGTCAATTGAATACTTTGGAGATATTAAATAACAGGCCCCCAACAGCACCATCTCAGTTTGTTAACAAACATCTAACCCATAACAATCAGTTAAGGGTTTTTACTCTCTAAAATCTGATGAAAAGCAATCCTAGAGTTGGGTGTCACCCACATATTGGTGATCATATCTCCAGATGACCTCTCCCAGCAGTTTCATGTAAGCATTAAGCAGCATGAGGGAAAAGATACAACATTGTGGATCTCCGTAGGCCAATTAACAAACAAGAACACTTAATCCCCAGATCTGCCTTCAGAAAACTGTCCTTTAGGCTGGACAGGAACCAGCACAAGGCTGTACTCCGAGCCCCAACCTGGCCTGGCAGTACAGAAACACTATACCATGACCAATAGTACCAAAAGCTCCTGCAGCACCAACAAAAGTCAGGTCACAGCTGGTGAATTCGTTTCAGTTTTCCCATTTCTAATGTGATGGTAACAAAACACAGATTACAATGCAAAATTTGCATTGTTATCCAATGTCCTGTTTAAAGCAGTTTGTTTTTTGTTTATCAAGGCAGCTGAGAATGGAGCAACAGGGGTAGAAATTGACCTTGGATTCACTGCTGATGGCATTCCTGTCCTGATGCATGACGACACTGTAGACAGGACCACGGATGGGTCTGGAAACCTAAACAGCTTGACCTTTGCTGATATCAGAAAATTTAATCCAGCTGCTAAACATAGATTATGGTAAGTGAGCAATCTGAAGAACACCTTCATTCATACCTGGAAATACAATATTTCTGTACCATTACACAACATGTTTTCTCTTACAGCCTGATCCTATGCATGGTTATGTGGAAGCAAATCCCACAGAAATAATTATTTCTTATTCCCAAATAAGTATGTAGAGATAAGTGGTTTGTGAAGATGAGCACCACCTGCTCCCCTTGATGTAGCGATGGATGGGAAGGCCTGGCTTCAAGCCACCTCTCAGCCACGAAGTTTATTGAGTGATCTTGGGCCAGTCACTTGGTCTCAGTGTAACCTACTTCACCAGGTTCTTGTGAAGGCAATAGGTGGAAGGAAAGAATCTTGAAGAATGGGTGGGAAATTCTTCCAATCAGATCTGTTTTCTGTCAGATAATTCCAAAATACTGTAAGGGTGCAGCTTTGGGCTGTTCGCAAGCATCACCAGCAGAATACTACTGGCTATATTAAGCTTGGACTGTTTATGTTTTGGTAAAAACACATACTTTTTGATTATTTTAGTTCTTTCTAATATTAGGTCACAGTCGGAGCCATCTGTCTTGTAGATTTTATGGGAAATAAGTATGCTTATAATGGAGTCAGGTGACTGATAGATGGGTGGTCCCATCCACCTGTCAGAGTTGGCCCACGAGGTGAGAGGAGATGAACATCTGGTTCACCAATCAGAGAGGCCCCCCACCCCTACCTTAGATGCTTCATGGTGATAAAAGTGAACAGAAGCATTATTCCTTTTTTTGATGTAAATGTTTATGCAGGAATGCACACAATTAAAGTTTTACTATTTCTCGGTAGGAGGGATTATCGTGGAGAAAAAATACCAACTTTGAAAGAAGCTGTTTTGGAAAGTATGCATTACGATCTCACAATCTACTTTGATGTCAAGGGCAGTGCAGACAAGGTACCATTTTCTTCCACTGTGCTGAAGCCTCACATTCTTGTGGGACAGCACATGGTAGAGGTCTTCCATTTGATCAGATCTGAGAGATCTTTCTTAGTAAAACATTAATGCAATTTTACCAAGACAAGAAGTTATGCTGCTTCCTTTTCAGCCCATTTACAATCATAGCTGATTTACCTTGCCTTTGGTCTTATTCATAGCGATATAATACTGAATAACTTAAGCCCCTTTCCTTTGTGGGTGAGACTACTTAAAAATAAGCTTGAAACAACGTTTTCTTTAAGTTGTAGATGTGGGGTAGGGAAGGGGCATTTATCCCGTTTTCTGGCACTGTGCACATGGAATTATACATGTATGTATGCATGTAGATGCCTTATATATAGTCAGACTGTAGATCTGCCTAGTCCAGCCTTGTAGTCCAATAGTTGGCAGCTTTCCAGAGCCACAGACAGGGGTCTTTCCCAGTGCTGCTGCTACCTGAAATCAGTCTTAAATGGTGATGCTGAGGACTGAACATGGCACCTTTAGCATAGCATGTACTCTAATACTGAGCTACTGGTGCTTTTCTGAATCTGTCTCTTACGTACTGAACCAAAATGCTTGCCAAAAGCAAATTTTCCACTGGAGCAAATTGGGCCTTCCTTGATGGTATGTCTCAAACAATAATTTTATCTTTGTATACACACCACTACAATAGCAAGTACCCTTGTCTTGACTAGAAGTACCTAAGCCAGCTGAATGGCAAAACCAAAGGTCAGCATCTTGCATTCAAAAAAAAATATGCAATCCTTTCCATCTCCAGTCTGACCTTCAGGCTATAATAACAAAATTTCAAAATTACCTTTAAACTGCTTTGCACTTCTTTCATGTAACTTGTTTCCTGGCAGGCAGTTGCAGCCCTAAAACCCCTGTACTTGGAATATCCTCGGCTGTACAACACTAGCATCGTTTGCTCTTTTATGCCGGACGTTGTCTATAAGGTACAATTTTTCACCTAAGTGTTCTGTTGTTGCCATGGTAAGATTTTAATTTGGGTAATTTCAGCATTACACGTACATAATCTTACGGAAGTGGGGAGGATATGTTAAAGATCGACAAAGTGGCCTTCACTTTAAAATCTGGAATAATTCTGTCCACTGTGAAGCGTCATATGGACTCCCCTCATTTTGCAAGCAAAGTGGGGGGGTGTTGTATGGGTCATGGATAAAGGAGGTCAGGGTTTACTGAAGACAGCTTACGCAGGACCCCCCAAAAACCTAAAATCAGTCCTAAGCTTGCTTCATGGGGGGGTGTACAGGTACCCAATACAAGCAACCCTAATCATTAGTTTAATTGCTATAAACCAAATAGTTTTAAAACTATTCCAGCATGCAGCTCTTCAAGGCAGATACATAATTTGGGAAGTAAATAAAATCAGAAAGGTGTACTTCTAAGAGTATTTAGGTTTGTGGCACAAAATGTCTGGACTTCTTTAGCAAACATGATGCAAGGGTTGAGTTCCAGCCTTTGACTCTTTCTCTACAAACGCCAGACTACCAGATATAGCAAGATTACGTACCATCAAAGTCAAGCTTGAAATGATGAAAGTCAAGTCTCCTTTGCAATATCAGTCTTTGTACCTCAAAATGTATTCATTTGTTTCTCTGCTTGGCCTTGTAGATGAAGCAAGCTGATAGGAATGTTTTAACAGCTCTAACCCACCGACCATGGAGCTTTAGTTACTTTGGAGATGGGAAGCCTCGCTACACTTCCTGCTGGAAACATTATTTCATGATGATGCTGGATGTCATTTTGGACTGGAGCATGCACAACTTCCTGTGGCACTTCTGTGGGGTTTCCGTTTTTCTGGTGCAGAAAAATTTCGTTTCACAGTAAGCAGAAAACCTTGACTATACTCTGGGATAGCCAGTGGGAGGTGCCCTCCAGCTGCTTGTTGGACTACAAGTCCCATCAGTCCTGATCACTGCCTATGGAACCCAACAACATCTGTAGGGCACTGTGCTGGCTACCCTTTGTCTAACCCACCCTCAGCTAAGATATTCCTCAAAGGATCGGGAGGGGGGGATGAGGGGGGACGGTAGGCATACACCGAATCATGCAAGACATAAAAGAACAGAGTGCAGGTGTCAACAGTGGGTGCCTGATGAGCTTTTATTTAAACCACCCTAACTGTATGGGTGGGACGCAGGTGGCGCTGTGGGTTAAACCACAGAGCCTAGGACTTGCCGATCAGAAGGTCGGCGGTTCAAATCCCCGCGACGGGGTGAGCTCCTGTTGCTCGGTCCCTGCTCCTGCCAACCTAGCAGTTTGAAAGCATGTCAAAGTGCAAGTAGATAAATAGGTACCGCTCCGGCGGGAAGGTAAACAGAGTTTCCGTGTGCTGCTCTGGTTTGCCAGAAGCGGCTTAGTCATGCTGGCCACATGACCTGGAAGCTGTACGCCGGCTCCCTCGGCCAATAAAGTGAGATGAGAACCGCAACCCCAGAGTCAGCCACGACTGGACCTAATGGTCAGGGGTCCCTTGACCTTTACCTGTATGGGTAATTCTCATCTGTAGTACTTGTAAACAACCTTTCAGGGTAAATACCTTCTTATGGTAGCTTGAAAGGGGCAGGATAATTTAGCTCCATACACATAGCCAAGGCTTTCAGGTGGGCGGATACCTGGGTGCTGCTTCCTCAGCGACGGCACTGCGGACATGGAGGGAGGCAGGGCTTTCAGCTGGAAATGTACCTAGGCATGCTGCTGTTTCTCCCTCTGATGGCCTCAATAATTATCCCTAAGAGATGGTTTCCAATTGAATACCACATCTTAACTTAAACAAAATAGGGGGGAAAGATTGTGGGTTAAGTACCAAAAAGATGGCCTGCTGTTACTATAGAGAACATGAAATAATAAAGGTTTGGTTTTAATTGCAGTCACTTGCAGTCTTCCCTCACATCATTTCTGACATTATCCTTTTTAGGGAATATGTGAGACAGTGGTCTTCCAAAGGAATTCAAGTTGTGGCTTGGACAGTCAACACATTTGCTGAAAAAATGTACTATGAAAATGTTCTCCAGGCCAGCTACATCACTGACAGCTTAGTGGAGGACTGTGACCCTCACTTCTAGTCTTTAGCCTTTGCTGGATTTTTTTGGGTTTCTTCTTTAAAGCAAACTGAAGTTTGTCAGCAGTGGAACTTCAAGGATTCATACTGATTTTCTTGGGACTGAATGATCACAATGCAAAGTGGATCCAAATGTTTCTTTTCATCATGCTGGATGGTGTCTTAACATTACAATCAATTTTAATCCTAGCAAGAAGAACTGAGAGTCTAAGAGAGGGCTGTGCAGCCCTTTTAAAGAATCAGGTTGGTTTAATGCAGGTGTGGACTTGTAGAGGATTGACACTTTTTTTCTAAATTAAGCTGCTTTTTTTTGAAATAAATCAATGCTAGGCCTTTACCAATCACTGACATGACTTGAAACACATTCATTAGCCTGTACTTAGAATGAAATAGTAGGGAGACAACTGCATATACCTCCTCGTTGTCTAGTCAAAAGACAAACCAGTTCCCCAAGGCATGGACCAGAGAGCAAGAGAAAATCAAAGCATTTGGGGGGCTGGAAGAAATTAGGCCAAGTGCTGCAGGTTGGAGTACTGCCTTATGGGTAAGTGGGTAGCTGGGTGCAACAGAATCCTCCTTGGGGGATATGAATAAGAGGCATTAGCTGAAAAGCAAGACCTGGAAACAACATGGAGCAACACCACAGCCAGGAATAGACTATATACGGGTAAGTAGGAAGAGATTTTGGAGGCTCAGATTAGGTGCCAATTTGAATTCACATTTGGCACTGCTTTTGAAGCAACAAGTTAATTCTTACAAATTAGGACCTGCTCCTCTGACCAAGATTCTTTGCAGGTTGTCTTTGCACTCAATAACTTTGTGTCCAAACGCACACAAAGGAAATGCCTTTACTATGGAAGTTGCTTATGTTAGGGAAACTAGAAACTACCTGACAAAGTAGAAGCAAAGAAAATACGACCACTTGGGGGAAAATGGATGCTGAAATCTAGTAGGGATACAGAAGAACTAGGAGTACACTAGGAAGGGCAAAGGTTGTGCCTTAAACTCTGCAAGCCAGCTTTTCACAGGAAGAAGCCAAGCACCACAAACAGCTGAGCAGCAAGAACTCGCCCGACTCCTGTTGTAGATGCAATCCTGATTCCAGCAGCCAGGCACTCCTCAAAAGTGCTCTTGATTGCAATTCATATGAGTAGTTTGACTGGAAGGAATTAGCTGGGCCAGATGGCAACTGAAGCAGCCAACCATTGATGTAAGGGAAATAAGAGTGTCCTTGTCAAACAATTTAAAAATGTGCAGCTGCAAAGTCACAGCTAAAACAGGTTTCTGTTTTCCAAACTTACATTACAACTGGGGGGGGGGGGGTGTTTGGTTATGTAGCCATTGTTCTCCAGAAAAGGTTGGGACTGCACAGATATGAAGTAAGATATATGTAACCAGATTTAACATTTCACAGTGGTGACAATGCATGTTAATTAAAAAAAACAACAGAGCTCTCATTATCATTCTTTATAAATGCCTCTAATCTCTGTAAAAAAATATTCTGATCAACACAGCAAAAATAAAGCATTTCAGAAAGATTACAACAAATATTTACAGACCTGTTCTTGGCAGTTATTAATCGGAATAATTTACACTAATCCAGTAAGAAAGTTCCATGAAAAAGGTATTTAATCTCACATCTTTCCATATGTAGTCAATCCTGTCCTGGATTCCGTTGATGAGCTGCATCCTGTTTTAATTATGTTTCACAATATTTTCAAAACAATTATAAAAAAGCAAAATTGCAGTGAAAAAATACATTTTTTTGATGCAAAAAGCCTTGGTTTTCAACACCATCCTTCATTCGTCAATTTTCAAAAGTGCAGACAGATCCTTCTAAGGCCTCAGTAGTGCAAATAGCAAAATTCTCAAGAGTGCTTCTCTGTCCATTTTGCACTCCTCCACTTTCAGGAACTTTCATCATCTCCCATTTCCCATTCAGCCTCTTGCCTGGCTCTCAAAGCCAGAGCCAGAGCTTCAGAAGCTGTAGCATTCTTGGCTGGATGGCTACTCTCATGAACTGCAAGCAAGACAAGATGGCAAAGGATCAGCACTGTCGTATTTGATAGAAGTTACCCACATTCCGAATCAAACCATGGCACACATGGAATGGAGATTATCTATTCACAGCCCTTTTTGTTAACGCCTCTCTCGGTCATTCACATGTTTTTAACAAGCATCCTTAAACTGAACATTGGTATTTTGAAGAAAAATCAGCTGTGTGTCCCAGATATGGAGTGCACTCCCAATCTGGATTGGAACCCTATTTTCTCCAGAAGATGAGGCATACTGCAAGAATTACCTTCAGGGGTAAACGGGTGGGTGGGAGAGAGATCGTCGGCAGGAAATTTGTGGGACCCCAATCCAGATTGGGACTGTGCTCTGGACGAGAGCCCATAGATCATTTATTTTTGAAGCAGAAGTTGCTTTTTAAAAGTAGAATGATGATTTTGCTAGGTTCAACCAGTAGTCCACCTATGCTGATACACTTTTTCAAACAATGAGCTGGTTTGGTTGTTTGCTCCAAGCCTGTGGCTTGTGTTTTCCCTTTCTCTCCTCCACTTCCAATTCCTGATTCCAATGAGCCATAGTTCGCCCCACCATCCCATATCACCAAACCAGTTTCTGCTTCCTCTCCAAAATGGAATTGAAAAAACACTGTTTGAAGTGGCTTTCCAATCCTGATAGGTGGCAAACACAAACCATAGTTTGCCAATTCAGATGTTGACAACAAACTATAGTCTATACCATTCCTGACCAGGTAATTAAAGCCCTATTCAGGTATTAATTTCTGAACACATGAAAAGGACTGTGGAAAGATGTGGGGCTAGCCCCCTTCCCTCAACAGCACATGAAGGGGCCACATCCCCCACATTACACATGGGCAGGTCAATCTGAAGGGAGCTGCCTAACACACATAAGAGTTGCTTCAGAGATGGGGACCCTGAGTTTCCATGTTGGAAGCATCATGCATACAATATAAGCCTCTTGACTACATCAATAACATGTCAGCTAATACACTGTGTAGTTCTGTGTAGGGGGAGAGCCAGCCCTGCGCCCTCCTACTAATAGCTGAATGCCTGAAAAGGGCTTTAGATCTTCAGAGAGCTGGGTTTTCATTTTTTTGCCACCTGCTCTGCCTATTTGCGCCAGGCTTATGCTTACCACGAGAGAAGCTGGTCATCTGGGGTCTTGCAAGCTAAAGGGAAGAAAAACATAGCAATGTAATAACAGACAGATCCCCAGTTCCTTATGTCTAAAATGAGGCGAGGGAATTTCGGGGCTTTAATTGCCACATTCTTTATTCTCCAACTGATTGCACCTTGGAAGCACTCTCCATTCTGCTTCTCCAGCCAGGATCTATGATAACATCTGTTTCTTGTGAGTGCCAAATCAACTATCAGAACACACCCTGGAGATTTTCCATGTATTTCCACACCAACTACCACCACCACCAAGGGATTCCAAATCAGAACATTCGCTTTGGTCTGCTCTTGCTGGAACAATTGATTCCGCCACTGATAATTAAAAGCACTTGGCCCAATGCACTTCAGTGCTGTTCATGCTGCTGAATACCAGTTACTGGAAACTGCAGTGCACAGAGACTGCTGTTGTGCTCAGATTCCACTTGAGGGCTTCCTATAGGCATCTGATTGGCCACTGTGAGAACAGGATGCTGGACTAGATGGGGAGCTTCTCCGGGGAGCTACTATTGCACAATTTCTAATCTTCATTTGTCCTTGCGTTCCAGCACTGAGAAGCTAGGGACATAATTCAAGCACTGCTGGGAACATGGGCTGCTGAGGAAGGACTAGGCGGCTTCGATTTCCACCTGCTTTTTGCCACCTACACAGGCAGTGTAAAGACACCAAATTGTGAGGCTCCAAGCAATAATTGGAGCTGGAAGGAAGCTCAAAGGTCATCCAGCCAAGCCCCCTGTTTGAAGTGGGAAATTCAGTACCACAGCACCTCCGATATGTGGCCATCCAGCCTCCCTTTAAATGTTTCTAACCAAAGGAGAGGTCATCACCATTCTAGGCAGCCTGCTGCGCTGTCAAAACAGCTTCAACTCTGCCAGGAAGCTCCATCTAATGTTTAGTCTCAATCCTTTTTCTAGAACTCAGAAAGGGCAAGAGGATGGGGGTGGAACTAGAATCAGTTGGCTCCGCTCATCATTAGCTCTGGCACCACCTACTGTTGGCTTCCCTGCCTTCTGCCCTATCAGTGCCAACAGTCACCGGGGATGGACTGACTGCAGCTCTCCGGGCAGGAGCTTTCCCCAGCCCTACCTAGATACAATGGGAATAAACCTGGGACCTTCTGCATGCCAAGCAGATTGCTTGACAACTGAGCTTGGGCCTGCAAACTCCAATGGCCAAAACTGGACAAACAATACTCTAGGTGAGCTCTGAACCATAGAAGAGTGGTAAAAGAATTTCAATTCAATGCAAACGCCCAGAGGTCCTCTCTCAGTTGCTGTTGCCATTACCTCAAAGTAAGAGTCTCGTTCCTCTGTTGCTGGAGAGCTTTCAGTGGAGTTAGGCAATGGTGCAGGTACCTGCTGTCTAGTTGACTGGCGCACAGATGAACTCCTCTGTGTGTGCAGGGGAGAAGTATCAAAATTAGGTACACTGTGTATACTTAACCACACTTCAGGATGGATGGAAAGGATTGCAACTACAAAAGTCGTAACATGCTCAAGGCAAGTCTTGTATCCCAAGACTTCATCATCAACCTTTTTATTCGACCATCAGTCAGAAAAAAAGTACATTTGTCAATACACAGTTAAAACATCCAGGAAGATTAGCCAACACTAAAATGGGCTAAACAGATAGCCCCATATCAATACAGTCAATTATAGTCTTGCGACGCTTAAAAGCTAAAAAAAGAAATTTCGCCACCAAGAAAGGTATAGCTCTAGTGACATTATTCAGCAAGTGTAAAACCTGGTTTTCTCCGGGTAGGAAGCTAAATTGACATAGGAGTGGGTCTATAAAATTTTGTCTAAGCTCTGCATAAGAAGGGCAAGTCAAGAGAATGTGTTCGGTGGACTCAACCACACCCATGGCACAATGACAGGTTCTCTGGGCGTATGGTACTCCCCTGTACCTTCCCCACAATATCGCAGAGTCAAGGACATTTAATCTAGCCGCTGTAAGAAGTCTGCGGTATTCCACATAGTGGATTTCTGCAAGGTAGGGGGCTGGTATGGTCCGATAAATCTGGTCCCCTAGGAACATCCCTGGTTTTACCTGGGCTATGTCCTCTTGTCTGGCAATGTCACTCAGTCTCCGGGAGATCACAGCTCTAGCTTGATTACCCAAGACTTAATACCTAGGGGATTAAACCTGCACCCAACACAGGCACCTCCAGTGGCCTGGGATTTCTGTGCGATCGCTACTGCCATCTAGTGCAATACTAATAAACAACTTGCCATGTTGCATCATGTATTCCCCCAGATTATTTAGCCAATTGTTTTAACGGCCCATAATGAATAAGGCAGTATTTTACAAGCCCACATTTTCACAACTAACCTGTGGCTGCTCTCCCCGATTTTGAAGTTTAGATGCCTGCAGCGCACGTAATTTCTTCAACAGGAACATTTTATCTTTACCTTCCTATACACACACAAAAATTGAGTACAGTATTAGAAGATGCACTTTCGAAAAAATGTGTATACTGGCCACATTAATTTTGAAGAAAAATGAGCTGTGGGGTCTCTCTCCAGAAGATTGTCGTTACAGCTAACAGCGCCATTGGGAGGAGGGAGGATAGCAGGTGTTTTGGCAGAAAATCTGAGAACAGCCATGATCTGGATTGCAGGGCTCTGATCCAGAATATCCCCCCCAAAATAAATGCCTTCCCCTCAATCCCAAAATAAATGTAGTCAGTACAAGCACACTTTTAAAAATAAGTGTTTAATGCAATGTCTCCTTTAGCCCTCTATGTTGTATTCAGGTGCACTGAATCAACTGTTCACTGCCCCCTTAAGCAAATCCCAGCCGCCCTCCTCTTTCACCTTGGCTTGGAGGAAGCCCCCAAACTCCACCTCTTCGACTGGCTCTAAGCAGCAGTCAAATTGGTTACATGGGTAACCAATCAGAAATGTCAACACTTTTGTGCATTTTGAATCCAGCAGGAAGAGTGTTGGTCATGGTGTCTGCTGCTGGTATTTTTTGGGGGGGTGGAGGGAGGGAGAGAGAGCTACTTATTGAAACCCTTTAGTATGCAGAGTGTTTAGCTAGTAAATCTTGGTTAGAGAGTAGACTTCACCTATTGCGATCACACACAGAGGGAGATGCATGGAGGTAAGAAAGTAATAAAGTTGTTTACTGTAGGACATACAAAACTTGGAGAAAAATGTTTCTCGTTCCAACCTAACTAATCTGGAGATGAACAAATAGTTAAAGATGACCTCTCATATTGAGGTCCAAGGGAGAAGTAGGAGGAGGAGGAAGTTTTAAACAGATGGTAAAGAAATCAGTCTAAACAACAGGGAGACAGAGAAGGAAGCTGATAGATTAAAGGTACAGGGATAGTCTGGGGATGTGAATGTCCCTCACTGCATCTACCTTTACCCCATGCAAACCCCTATTCCAGAAGCTGAGTTGCACCCAAACATCCAACAATATAAAATTCTGTGCCAGAGAATGAATAGCCAAACTACCATAACAGGAAGCCTCCCCAGCAACATACTCACATTGATGATCTGCTCTTGCAGAAGTTTAACCATTATTTTACGCCCATCTATTATTTGCCAGTAGAGGTAGGTGATGATTCTAAAACAAAGAGTTTAAGAAATTAAAATTAGCACTTCCGTTTGCAAATAAAAGAAGATCTACCTTTTCTTATTACATCGCTAAAATAAAGAAACGCACAGCTGACAGGAACTTACAAAACAATGATGGAGAGGATGAAGAAGAAATGCACGCTTTCAATTAAGTTGTGATAAATCCACACAACCCATCTCGAACTAGGATAACTGGCGAGTATTCCCATCCAGCTGGAAACAGACTCAAAGACAGTCACCAAACCACGGAAAGGGCCACATGTCTTAGAAGGCTCCAACCTGGGCAAAGAGGGGAGGGGAAGGTTTTTTTAGGAAGAGGTCCACATATTTTAGCACGCACAGAACAATGGCATGGATACGATTCACGATGCAGCACCACTGCTGCATTCTAAAGACCAGTATGAAACCATTTCCATAAACATTTGGAAGGAGTGTTGTTGTTTTTTAAGAAGATTTAATTAAGGATATAAGGAAGCTGCTTCATTTTCTAAAAAAATGGTCTATCTCACGCAGCACTGACTGGTCATGGCCCTTAGAGGTTTTTGGCTCAAAGAACAGGTCAACTGGAGAGCCATCTTCCCTGCCTGGGGCAGGATGGAAGAAGCACTGGGGAAGAGATTATTTCATGGTTTCCTTTCCTTGTCAATTTTTCGGCTCAGAAAGACAAACCACACCATTTTACAAAGTGCACACCGCTTCCTGTTAATGGAGTGCAATCTCCTTTGTTGAAGGCAGGGCTGGGGCAGAGAGGCCAGGAGGACCAGATTCAGCATCAATTGTTGGGAATCACAGGTGAGATGTCCACGCAGTGGAAGTTGCTCCCAGTACCATCACTACACTGGAGGAGTTGAGATAGTTTACTGCTGCAGAAGATAAGGCTCAGGAAAACAGTTCTGAATATAGATATATACAGCTTGTAGACTTTGGGAGATACAGATATATACAAATACACAAAAGTACAAAGTATTTCTAAATAAGTTCAGCAATACCAGACAAGTAATGCTGACTAGGGACGTGGATGACGCTGTGGTCTAAACCACAGAGCCTAGGGCTTGCTGATCAGAAGGTTGGCGGTTCAAATCCCCGCGACGGGGTGAGCTCCTGTTGCTTGGTCCCTGCTCCTGCCAACCTAGCAGTTCGAAAGCATGTCAAGTGCAAGTAGATAAATAAGTACTGCTCCGGCAAGAAGGTAAACGGCATTTCCATGTGCTGCTCTGGTTCGCCCGAAGTGGCTTTGTCATGCTAGCCACATGACATGGAGTGTCTGCGGACAAATGCCGGCTCCCTCAGCCAATAAAGTGAGATGAACACCGCAACTGCAGAGACATCCGCGACTGGACCTAATGGTCAGGGGTCCCTTTACCTTTTTTAACACTGACTAACAGACAGACACACCACTGCACTGAACACAGATATAGTCGGGGCACTAGGCTGGTAGTGTAGCTATTTGCTTGGCTGTACTTGCACCTGTGATTAGCTCATTCACTGGGGTGATTTACACCTGCCTTGCTACAAGCTCTTCCTCTGCGTGATGCAACCAACCCCTCACAAAAAATATCGGAAGCAAAGACTAAAACACTAAAACAGGACTAGAGAACCAATGGCCCTCCAGATATTCTTGGAGTCCAGCTCCCTTCAACCCCAGGCAGCACAGCCAATGGATGATGGGAGTTGTAGTGCAGCAATATCTGGAGAGCCACAGATTCCCTCTCTGTATACAAAAGCCTTGGGCAGAGCAATGTAATCTGACAAGGGGAAAGAAGCAATCCTGCTTACCTCCAGACAGTGACTGCTATGACAGAGAGGACTCCAGTGAAAGATGGGAAAAAGAGCAGGAAAACAAAGAGGGTGTTCATCTGAGAAGCTCTCCAAGCTTTGCGAGGGGGCTGGCAGTTCCTCATCAGACTCACCTTTCAGGAACAAGGACGAAGAAGACGAGCATTTCAGTACATTCAGTGGGAAATCCATGCATGTGCCATTGAATCAAAACAATATGTAAGGTCAAACAATACATTAAACATGCTTTTTTTAAAACAAAAAGAACAAAGCACTGGTGGCTTTCCAAAGAAACCACTATGTGGGATCCCAATCCTGACAGGAAATGTGATGTATTCCAGAAAGGCGAAAACCACCCAGGAAAGCAAAGCAGGGCTGGCTAGCAGTTTGACCTGGGGTTGAGGAGGGATTATGATCTGGGGTGAGTCCCAATGGCCTTATAGAAAGATCTAGACAGCTGGTTTTGGGCCTTGAGTCTGAGGTTCCCCAATCCTGGTGATGTGGGATAACCAGCCTGATATAACTGACATGCTTAAGTCTGATTCATGCATGAAGGGGTTAAGACCATAGAGTAAGATGTCCTGCCAGGCTTACCTCACATTGGAAGCGACTGGGTAATCAAGCCTTCTATGCTGGGGAAGAGGGACATTTTGGAACTCACAAGGGCATATTTTAAAGGTCTATGTTTCCACATCTTACTTTGCTGCATATTTTGTTATTTTAAATCTCTGCTGGGGTTCTCTCACCAAACAGTAATTGACTCAAACCTGGATCTTGGAATTCTGAGAAGCTAGTACCTTTTTCACCCAGAAGATTATGAAATATGATATCATCTGAATGGCTGGAAGTAGAGGTGAGTAGAAGACACCGATCCTTCAGGAGAGAGAGAAAAGGGGCAGGAAGAAATCATCTGAAAGCTTCTCTTTACACGACACAAGATATAAACAGGAGGCATCCCACTATGAGGACACAGTTGTGTGTCCAAGTGAGACCACCCATGTCTCAGCTAGTGGTCCCCCAGTAAACACGACTTGGATATATAACATCCATGCAATTAAATGGGGAAAAATAATTTAAGACATTATGAATATGAAATAAGTTGCTCTCGATCCCTCTCTATCGTTTTAGCAACATTTAAAAGGAAGTCGAAAACCTTATTTCAAACCATGTTAGCAGTTGTATACTATAACTAAACTATATGAAAAATGTGTTAGGACTACAGGCATGCACCAACCACCAACCACGATATTTGGTTCGGACCCTGACTTGCTGCTAGACCTCAGCCTGAAGAGGTCTGAAGGCTTTCCAGAGCAGCTCAGGGTCTGAGGCTAAGTCCAGGAAAAATTAGATTTAGCTCTCCACAGTTGGCATAAAAAAAATGGTCGTAAGTGATTTCCTTTTGACAGCAGTGGGTGTAAATTCACACTCATAGAAGGCCCTCCAGAGTGGATAAAAGCCTGCTAAATGACAGGGATTCAGGTCTAGGCAGGGTTTGTGCTGAGCACTGTTACAGTTTGAGGCTTAAAAACAAAGGAATTTCCTTTCAATTCATGAAATATGCAGCCAGTATCTAAGTACTGCAACAGAGCTGGGGCACCCATGCCCATCCAGATGCTGTTAGACTGCAACCCCCATCAGCCCCAACCAACAAGATCAGGGATGATGAGAGATTTAGTACAACAACTGGAGGGCCACATATTTCACAGCTCTGTATTTTACAGAGATATTATGGGTAAGATTATTTTTACTCACCATGTCAAAGTCTGTGCATAGATTAAATCCAAAACATTTCGAGCAATGTCAAATTCTGGCACGCCAAGTTTCTTGCAACATTTGGTTCCAACGATTCTAAAAGCGGAACAAAATTATTTCGAAACTCCAGACTTTTCCAACAGTCCTGCAAACCTCCAATATATATACCCTCTGCCCAAGTTGGGAAAGTAGCCAAGAGCCCAATGAATCAGCTCCGTGGCGAGCAGCCAGAGGTCTTCTCACAGGTACAGACAGTCATACACTCACAACCTGGCATACTAAACAGAAGCACTTCACGCTGTGACAGTTTGTTGCAGGCCCCACCTATGCGATGCCAAGAAGCACTGCGGGAGAAAATGAAACAGTTGTGAAAGAGCAAGGAGGTTAAGCAGAACTAAAGGAGTATGTCAGGATGGAAGGATCCCCTTGGCAACACTGAAAAGGAAACAGCACAGGAATTTTCCTTGTACAAATGCAGAATCTGTGCACGTACCTCCGCAGAAATTCTCCAAAAAAAGATCCCAGTAAGCAGCAAATGAATTCAGCCACAAGCAGCCTGTAGATATCTTGGCCAACCAGAGTTTCCCAGCACTGATTAAAAGAAAATAAAAAAGTTTATGAGTGTGTGCCAGAGAGAAACAATCAACTGGCAAATACAAGAACTCTCCATCTCCTTGCTATCTGTAATACGCCTGTGTAAGCCTGCAGGCAGAGACAATCATAGAAGTGATTATTATTTTTTTGTATGCTACTCTGATCACCCTTTTGGCTACAGGGTATGGTATAAGTGCTGTAAGCAAGTAAATGAATGAGTATTGCTTCTCAGGCTTTTGGCTAAGATCATGTGCAGTGTAATAAATAAAGCAGCAGCTCTGGTGCATTTCGGCACGGCTGTGACCACCAGGCACATCTCGTGATGCCCATCTTAAGAGCTGCCTACAGCTCACCTTGGCAGTGGTAAGCAAGTGTCTTGGACTATATCACGCTTCCCCCAAGAGAAGAAAAATCCCCATTCACACATTACACCAAGGCTCAAAGAAGGATGGGATATGGCCTTTCTTCCCTATGAAGCAGCCTTCAAGCTTGCCAGCTTCCACCTCCAGCTTGAAGTGAAATAGCCCCAAAACAAATATTTTTACCTGCTCTGTTCTGTCTGAGAAAACAAGGCACGGGTGTGAGTAAGTTTCTGTTATGTCCTTATACTTAAGATCTGCAGCAATGCAGAAGCAAACTGGAAAGCCTTACCTCTGCCTTTGATGCAGGCACTTCGTTAAGCCAGTAGTAGCACAGGATCCCAACGATTGATATTTTCAGAATAACGTTCCTACAGAGGGGCAGCAATTGCCGTCAGAATTCAGCAGAGGGACACAGTACAAGAAAAGTACTTGTGGGCAGTATCAGATCCTTTTCGGAAAATGTATTCATTTATTGCATTTATATCCTACCTTCCCTCTAAGGAGCCCAAGGTGGCATACACAGTCCTCCCCCTTCTCCATGTCACCTTCACGACAACCCTGTGAGGTAGGCTAGTCTGAGAGTGAGTGTATAGGGAAGTTTTTAACGTCTGATGTCTTATTATGTTTTTAGATTTGTTGAAGGCCGCCCAGAATGGCTGGGGCAACCCAGTCCAATGGGCGGGGTGCAAATAATAAAATTATTATTCTTATTATGGATGCTTTAGCTGAGATTCCTGCACTGGACCAGAGGACCCTCAGGGTCCCTTTCCAACTCTATGATTCTATGATTATTATGAAACTGTGGAATTCACAATCATCTTTAAAACATGGTTATTCAGATTCAAGGAAGATAAGGCTATTATCCATGGCTATTTCTACCTCCACGGTCGGAGGCAGCAAGCCTCCAGAAAAAAAGTAGTTAGGAATCACAAGTGTGGCAAGCATCATTTGCTCTGCTTGCAGGCTCCCCATAGGTATCTGACTGGCCACTGGGGCAGCAGAATGTTGGACCAGATGCACCACTGGCCTGATCCAGTAGGACTTCTCTCATCCACAGACACACACCCCATAAAAGGATTTCCTAATGAACTCCTCCTATGCAAGTGTTTTTATTCACTCACGCAGTAGGTAACAATGGCTACTGACTTGTATGGGTTTAACAGAGAATTAGACAAATTCATGGAGCATGAGGCTTCCAGTGGTCAGTTGGCCATGATGGCTATGTTCCAATTTTATTGGAGGAAGGATGCTTCTGTATACCAGGTTGTTGAAATCACAGGTCGGGAGGGTGCTGCTGTGTTCTGATGCTGCTTGTGGGCTTTTCGTGGACCTCTGATTGGCCACGGCAAGAACAGGACACTGGGCTTGCTCCAGTGGGCTGGTGGACCTCCAGTGAGCTCCTGGTGGACCTTGGGCTTGCTCCACCAGGGCTCTCCTTAGGTTCTCATGCAAGGCTTCACAGATGCAGTTCCCACAGAGTCACTCACCCATGCCCTAACCAGACCCAGCTTAGCTTCAGTGAAGATGCTGCATTGTGAGCCTTCCGACCTTGCCCTGGATCTGGTTATTGAACTTGGACTAAATACCCTATTTTTCGCTCTATAAGATGCACTTTTCCCCTCCAAAAATTAAGGGGAAATGTGTGTGCGTCTTATGGAGCGAATGCAGGCTCCATGGCTTCAGCGAAAGCAACGCGAAGCCTCCAAAGCGCAGCAGAAGCGCACCCTGGAAGAGTGGCAGATGAAGGTGATGGACTATATGGAACTGGCGGAAATGACTGGCAGAATCCGAGACCAGGGAGAAGAGTTGGTGGAAGAAGATTGGAAGAAATTTAAAACAAAAATTTTTTTTCTCTTTCCAGTAGCACCTTAAAGACCAACTAAGTTAGTTCTTGGTATGAGCTTTTGTGTGCATGCACACTTCTTCAGATACACTGATACGGTGTGCACCAACCTCTCTCGCTCTCCAGGCTTCAGGGATAGCCGCCTGAAGCCTCCGGAGCGCAGTGGGAGCTCTCGCTGCGCTCCGGAGGCTTCGCATTGCTTTTGCTGAAGCCAGGAGAGCAAGACTCTCCTGGCTTCAGGAATAGCCGCCTGAAGGCGGAAGAGCGAGAGGGGTCAGTGCGCACCGATCCCTCTTGCTCTCCTGGCTTCGCTTCGCTGGAGAGGCGCTGCGCAGCTTTCCCTCTCTGCTCAGCGCCCCTTCAGCGAAGCGGGAGGAGAAATGGAAGGGGCTCCGTTTCTCCTGCCGCTTCACTGAAGGGGCGCTGCGCAGAGAGGGAGAGAATTTTTTTTTCTTGTTCTCCCCCTCTAAAACTAGGTGTGTCCTATGGTCGGGTGCGTCCTATAGAGCGAAAAATACGGTAAATGGTACTCTAGGGAGACGGGGAGCATGTGTGAAGACAGCAATACCTGACAATAGCAGTGTAGATCTGGTTTCGGGGAGAAGTGAATTTTTCAACAAAGCCAAAGGAGGAGTAGAAGAAAGGCACGCCATGGTTGAGTAGGCTCACCACAATGGGCAACACCAGGGTAGCAGCTTCCCTTTGCAGCTCATTTTTACTCTCGTCAAGAAGTAACTTTGGGAGAGGGAGAAAAGAGAGAGAAGCTATTTAATTCAGACATCAGGTTTACCGCCTGCTTTACCATCAAAGAGAACACGATGAAAATGTTTCATAGGTGGCATCTGACACCATCTAAACTTGCCAAGATCTATAAGTTAAAGTCCAATCTGTGCTGGAAATGTGAGAAGGCTGAAGGGACAATGTTTCATGTTTGGTGGGACTGCGATAAAATTAAGAAATTTTGGGGTAGTATTCATGAAGAGCTTAAAAAGATGTTTAAAATCTCCATAGGAAAGAAACCAGAGGTGTATTTATTAGGGATACTAGGGAAAGCTATCCCACAGGAAAAGAAAAGAAACTTTTTGTACGCCACCGCCAGAATAGTTATTGCCAGGAATTGGAAAGGAGACATTATACCTACAAAAGAAGGTTGGATATGTAAACTCAGTAAATTTATAGAATTGGCAAAGTTAACAGCAGCCATAAGACAAATCAAAAACTAAGATCAAGCAGGCTGTGTGCGTTGAGTTATTAGTCCTACAGGGAGCCCAGAATATGGTGTGGATTTGTTAAGCAGGGCTAGGGCAACCCTTTTCAGCTCAGAAGGAAGGCTGTGTTCCCTTCTGAGCAACCTTCCAGAGATCACATCCCCTTGCAAGGCATGGAAATGTCACCTTTGTACTGTAGGCTGCTTTCTGTACATGCTCACACATGCTTCTCTATCCTTCAGGTAAGCAAGAGGCATTTTCGGAGTCCAAGGACACATTCCAGCCAGGCAATTACACGCAGGGAGGGTACAACGCAAGCTAGTGACAAATGTGGCTGGAGAGGGGCTGTAGCATGGGGAGACTCAAGGGCTGCCCCTTAGAGAGGCCTGGGGGAGCACATTTGGCTCTGCCCCACGCCAAACCCATGGGGCAGAGCTGAGCATGAAATGATAGGGACATAGGAAGCTGCTCTATACCAAGTCCGACCATTCATCCATCTAGCTCAGTGTTGTCTACTCTGGCTGGCAGTGGCTGTCCCTGCCTTTTGCTCCACCAGTCCCAACAGGCAGCAGCCCTCACTGCTCTGAGCACACAGCCTTGTAAGAGCACTGAAATATACTCAGAGTCAAGAGTGGATTTCATGCTCTTTATTCAGCTCATAGTGGTGAGGAGGAATGAAAGTTTCCCCAAAGTATCTGCTTTATATACATTATTTACAGAATGGGCTGCACGTGATTGGTTAATTCCGGAATTCTCCTGTAGGCCAATCAAGTTGTGGATTCACTTCCATCTGGAGCTGGATTGGGTGGCTCCTGCAGACCAATCATACTGCTGCATTGTTCTAGGACCAATCAGACTGCTGCATTCTGAATCCTATTGTTCTAGGACCAATCAGACTGCTGCATTCTGAATCCTATTGTTCTAGGACCAATCAGACTGCTGCATTTCGGATCCTATTCAACTCAGTACATAACAAGCACACTTGCTTATTTCGCAAGCAAAACACAGGGCAGGTAATATTATTATACAAAGGCATAAGCAGAGAAAAAATGTATTAAGAAATAAATCAAAGGACCTTACATTTAAGTTAATGAGGCAGAAGTAGTAAATGCCAGCGCATGAACCAGCTGTCGCTAACAGCGACACAACCCAGGCTGCCAGGTGAATGAAGAGCCGGTTAATTTTCTGGCGCTGAGAAAGCTTCAGATATTCAGTATTCACATCCGACAAGGTCTCCTGAAGCCGAAACAATTAAATATGATTGTTAAGGTTGTGGGAGATTAACAGCCAAACCTACCAAATGCATATTCTTGCTAGTTAGAATGAGAAGGGGCTAGCATCACACAGCTGTACTGCGGATCAGCAGATACTCAGACTATAGAAATAAAATTGGTAGAGAGGGTTCTGTATGATGTCACTTCCCCTCCTCCCCAGAAGAGGAAGGAGCATGTAGTACTTCTTGTTCCTCTTTCTCTTCCTTTGACCAGTGCTGGATGCAGGCATGCACTTGTTCTAGCTCCAGGCATATGTCTGAAGCTGGTTACACAGTAAATATTACAGTATTTTGCCTGCATAGTTTTTACTGCTGCCATTGCTGTGAACCAATGCAAGATTGTAAGTAAACTATATTTTTAACTTCCCAGGTTGTTGCCTGATTCTTTGTTCCCTCGGGGTAAGAGAGGGGAAGCCAGCTTACTTCATAGCTGGACTTGCTCAAAAACAATGTTTTACAGCCTAATTCCTATGCTTTTAATTTTGCTGCCAAGGATGGGACTTTAAACTCTATTCAACTCACACAGGTGGGCGCCTGGAGGGATAAACTGCAATTAATATATCCTCTCCTACCCAATAAAATCCATCTCTCACAGGTTTCTTCATCATAAGCTCCTAGGGCACTTTGCAACCAAATACAAAACTGAGGTCAGCTAAAACGAAAACTAGTTATAAAGCCATATGATGCAGCTCAGGCAAATGTTTCAGATAAGCTCATTTGTCATAAGCTATAATGTACAGTAAAGTAAGACGGTGACGACAACCAGGTCACATGGGGAATCAGCCCTCGCTTGTTCACCCACTCTTGTCATGTGGCTGCAACATAGGCATATTTACTCATGGGTAAGAAAGCCATAGGTAAAGGTAAAGGGACCCCTGACCATTAGGTCCAGTTGTGGCTGACTCTGAGGTTGCGGCGCTCATCTCGCTTTACTGGCCGAGGGAGCCGGCATCCAGCTTCCAGGTCATGTAGCCAGCATGACTAAGCCGCTTCTGGCAAACCAGAGCAGCGCACGGAAACGCCATTTACCTTCCCACTGGAGTGGTACCTATTTGTCTACTTGCAGTTTGACATGCTTTCGAACTGCTAGGTTGGCAGGAGCAGGGACCGAGCAACGGGAGCTCACCCCGTCGCAGGGATTCGAACCGCTGACCTTCTGATCAGCAAGCCCTAGGCTCTGTGGTTTAACCCACAATGCCACCCGTATCCCTAAGAAAGCCATACACACGGTTATATTAAAGAAGATAAGGACGGCCCATCTAGTCCAGCATCCTCTTCTCAAAGTCAGAACTGGCCCAATACATTCTGCTGCCCGAGGCAAAGGACAGTATATTCTCTCTCTCCCTATTCCCTGCGCAAATGCCAAACAGATTGGCAGGTGCATCTTCAACACCGTAAAGGGATCAGCACCCTCCGCTTCACCCAAAAGATGCTTTCTAGATTAGGGCAAGTCTTGTGACATATGCTCAGATGCATCCTCATTGCTGCCTACATTGCAGCATCTGCCGCCTGAGGTTGTACTCTGTCTAATGGTAGGGCCAGCCATGCTCATAGTGGCCCACCTGTTGCCCATGGGAATCCCACAGGCAGAATCTGAGGTTTACAGTGCTCTCCCCACTTGTGATTCCCAGCAACTGGAATTCAGATACCAGATGTTGTGTATAGCTATCCTAACCTCCTAACCTTATCCTCAATGACTGTAAGCTGATGACCATTGTCTAAGTCAATGACCATCACCAAACCAGCAAATTCTATTACAGTGGTGCCTCGCAAGACAAAATTAATTCGTTCCGCGAGTCTTTTCGTCTTGCGATGTTTTTCGTCTTGCGAAGCATGGTCCGTCGCAACTGCGCCTCTTCAAGCGGCTTTAAAAGCGAACAAACTCGCAAGACGTTTTCGTCTTGCAAAGCAAGCCCATAGGGAAAATCGTCTAGCGAAGCAACGCAAAAACCAAAAAACCCTTTCGTCTTGCGCGTTTTTCGTTTTGCGAGGCATTCGTCTTGCGAGGCACCACTGTAGTTGAACAGCATACCTTTATCTGAGTGCTGAGATTCCTCTGTTGCAGCTTCACAGCTTTCTCATTAGTTATACTGAAGTCCCAGACACAGAGAAGTTTGGCAGCATTTCCAGCGTACATCTGGGGATGAGCAAAGTTGTTGCGGAAGGACTTTGCCATGCTACAATGGTAAAAGCGAAACATGGATCAGCGGTTGTATGAAAGCGGGGACAGAAGCATAGAAAATATTAGATGAAAAGCAGTAAATTGCACAAAGTGGAACCTGCAACAAATGTTGCAGCATGAAGTACTCCTGCTGCAGAGCCACCTAGTCATACCCTTTTCCAGGACACTCCATTCCATCCCTTCTCAATTTCCTGTCCCCGCCCCCCACCTGAGAGATAGAACCATTGTGTGGTCACTGTTGCGTCCCCTTAACTTTTTATGTGGGCAAGCCTCAGGGATGTCAAGTTTGCCAATACCTCCCCTTGTATGCTTGAATGGTGCTGTTTTGTCTACATAAAAGATCGGTGGCACCCACAGCACTCATGTCAAAATCCAAATGCACCCATGGGCCTAAAAAGGTTGGCAACCCTTATGTTCACTCAAAAGGCTGGAAGGCTGATGGCGATACTGTGTAGTGAAGTACAGATGGCTGATTTCTTTCCTTTTCATTAAAGAAAACAAAAATTAAGACACAAGAGGCCATTTTGAGCAGAGAAGCAGCAAGAGAGGGTGGATTATTCTGTGACCCTACAGATGTTGTCGACTGCAACTTCCATCATCCCCAACCACTGGCCACACTTGCTTGCGCTCATGGGAGTTGGAGTCCAACATCTGGAAGACCACTAGGTCTCCCATCCCTGTATTATATCAGCTTTCAAACAAGCGATCATTTTTAGCGCTCAACAATATACTAAAGAGCAATCTCCCCCCCCCATAGAGTCACCTTTAAATCCAAGAGAAATCTAAATCTCACTGTACCTGTAGAGCAAGCTTAAGAAGCAGATAATAAAATAGATTCCGATGGTGAAAATATAGGCCAGCTGCATGTAATATGGAGAGTTGTTCTCGTTTTCAGTGATGGTAGTATTGGTGTAAAAACCATAATAGAGCACAGTGTTGCTAAAATAACCCTGAAACAAAAGAAGCATAAATGTGGCTCAAGCAAGTTAACGAAAGGTTTCAGTTATGAACATGAAAATGCCATACAGTGTGGGGCTTGTTCTGGTTTGTAACATGAGAAACGATGACACACGCTATTGGTTATATCATTGACATGTCACTGAGAGGATAAAGAGGAATGGCCTGTGGCTGTGCCTGTGGCCCCCCAGATGTTGGGACTCCAACTCTCATCAGCTCCAGCCAGCATAACCAATGGTCAGGGATGATGGGAGTTGGAGTCCAACAAAGACCTCACCCCTGGAGTGATAAAGCAATGCATGCACACTTTTGCAAAAGGGTTGTTCATTACATCACAAGAGCCCAGATTATGAAGAGCAAGATAATGTGACAAAGGAAGGAAGGAAGGAAATAAGGCCCCACCAGATGAGCAGGGTATAAATAATAAAATTATTTCAGCAGAAATGCTTTGGAGTTCAGCCAGAGGTCTAGAACACAGCACAGCTGTAACTGCACTGCAAAGCATCCGCTGACAAGAAAACCCAACTGCTAGCTGCTCAGGCTGTAGATGGCTGCATACAGAATTTCAGAAGGTTTAAAGGGAATAATGGGGGACACACAGATGCAGTGTGCAGTCCTCCTTATGCCAACTTATAATGGAAAAAGCCGGACTGCAAACACTGAAGTAGACCATTGAGCCGATCCAGGTCAAAATCCACCCAGAAGTGATCAGGAGAGTCTACTTTGGAATCTGAGGACAGATTCCTCCTCCTCCTTCCCCATTCCAAGTGCGGGTGAGAAGGAGACCAAATGAGATTGGTTGATTGGTTGAATGCACGAATTGTGGGGAGGAGTTGTGGTCCAGTCAATTTTAGACATGGTCTCTGTCTCTGCCACCAGTACAGTGGTACCTTGGTTTACAACCATAATCCGTTCTAGAGGTCTGTTTGTAAACCAAAACAGGTTGTAACACAGGGCACGCTTTCGCCAATGGGGCCTCAAAAAAAATTTGTTCGTAATAAAAAAAATGGGTTGTAATTCAAAAAAAGGTTACGCACTTCCGGGTTTGACGTGTTTGTAATCCAAAACGTATGCAAACCAAGACGTATGCAAAACTGTATGCGGTACCAACACCGCTCCCATTACAAAATAATGTTGTCCAGCTCTGCTTTAGACAAACTATCTTTTAGAAGTCCTCTGTAGCACAAGGCTTACTTATTGGGGGGTGGGGTGGGGAACAAGCCCACATGAAACCTATTATTGTTTTAAAAACGCACTTACAGCTCCAGTGAAAAACTCCAGCCCCAGAAACGATAGGTTATTTGCTCTCGCTGCTATGAGCTGAGGGATCGCAATAAAACTGAAGTTCACAAGGAACGAAAAAACGTTGAACGTCAGGAGCCACGTCAGGAACACAAAATAGGAACCGACGCTGGTCCCGAACTTTCCGCCAATGTCTTTTAGAATCTTCTGCCAAAGTTTGAGGAGCTGAAAGCAGTCTGACAAGCCGTTTTTAAACTGTCGAAAGGACTAGGAAGAGGAAGGGGGAGAGAGAGAAAACAAAGCATCAAGCCTTTGGGTAACGTCTGGGCCAATTCTGTTTTTGTTTGTTTGCTACTTTAAAGTGGGGGTCACCAACCTTCTGGGACTGATGAGCCAATGCCATCTGCGTTAAGCCCAACTTCAGTTCATATGTGATAAAATGTATTGCGACAAGTAGTATTTTCATCATAAATACTAAGGGCAAACTCAACTCTCCTTAGGTAGCTGAACCAATTCCACACATGCAAGAAGCGGGGAATCGTCGGGATTGGGGGGAATGTGAAGATTTGCAGAAATTGTGGGTTGGGGAGGGGGGGCTTTAGGAGGAAACAACTCTGGGGGAGGGGAACCCTTACTTAAAGAAAAATCCCAGCACAGGCACAGACTGCTAGCAAACAGTTGGGGGTGAGAAGGAGGAGATGGAAGACTTAACAGGAGCATTTATTGCTGCAGCATTACAGCTCCCACTTGCCCTTTATTGCTTTATTGCTAGAGGTACGACTGGTAACACAAAGAGCAGTGAAGGCAACAAACACTATGTCTTTCACTGATAGCAAAGTTAAGTAGGGCCAGGCAGTAAAAGGCGCTCCTTCTCCCAAGTCAAGGTGCATAGTACCCAAGGCAGGTTAGATTATTTGGCCCCTGAGGCAGATGATCACACAAACCCCTTTTTATCTCTGCCTTCCTGGAGGTACAAGTGCAATACAATCATCATGTGCTTAACAAGTTTACTGCCCTTTCATGACCTGTTTAGCTGCCTGAGGTTATTGCTTCCCTCAATCTATGGATGAAGGGGAGAATTCTGATTCTTTTTGAATTTTAATAAGAAGTTTCTACTCCCAATACACAAAGCAAACCATAGTTATCCTTTGAAATTCAGATTTCTCGAATTTTGCAGTGCAGTTCTCCAACCAAATAATGTCTTTCAAAAGAACATGTATTCAGGAAAGCGCTCACAAAAATGCATATATTACAGAAAACAACAATGCACTATATTGGGGAGAAGTGTTTACAAAAAATGTGCATTTTAGTCAAAATGGCTGTATTTTTGTATGGGAGCAAAAATGGGAATTTTAGGAGAGATTTGCACTAAAAAGCTGGCAGACTTTCATGAGGGGTTGTTGTTTTTTAAAGTTGCAAGCAGCTGTGAAAATGTGGAGAGCTGAGATGAAGATTGGAGAAATGAGAAAGTGAAATGGGCAGATTCACCCACCCCTAAGTTTGTTTAATGATAGGGTCGGACTCCAGATTGTCAGTAATATAAACCAAGAAATGGTAAGAGCCTAGCCTATTGACTTCAGAAGTAAGTCTCATTGTATCAGCAGGGCTTACACCCAAGTAATCAGGCACACAACTTCAACCAAAACCTGGCAAAGCTTTCCTGACCAGATATTTTTGGGGGTGGGGAAGATGTTGTTGCTGTTTAGTCGTGTCTGCATGTCCGACTCTTCGTGACCCCATGGACCAGAGCACGCCAGGCACTCCTGTCTTCCACTGCTACCCGTAGTTTGGTCAAACTCATGCTGGTAGCTTCGAGAACACTATCCAACCATCTCATCCTCTGTCGTCCCCTTCTCCTTGTGCCCTCCATCTTTCCCAACATCAGGGTCTTTTCCAGGGAGTCTTCTCTTCTCAAGAGGTGGCCAAAGTATTGGAGCCTCAGCTTCAGGATCTGTCCTTCCAGTGAGCACTCAGGGCTGATTTCCTTAAGAATGGATAGGTTTGATCTTCTTGCAGTCCATGGGACTCTCAAGAGTCTCCTCCAGCGCCCTAATTCAAAAGCATCAATTCTTCGGTGATCAGCCTTCTTTATGGTCCAGCTCTCACTTCCATACATCACTACTGGGATTTTTCCCAGTAGTGGGAAAGATAGTTGTGTGTAATAGAGGACATCAACACACCACCTGCATGCTAATTTTGCAGTAGCTAATGGTCCACTTCTATTTATCTGACTTGGCAGGCTCTAGAGTGCCCTAAAGAAGACCCCACCACTCTGAAAGGACACCCTCACCATATCACATCAACATTCTTTAAACATTTCCACGGAACACTTATCTCTCAATGACAGCATGCAACACTTACCAAAGCTGTGTTGTAGAAGCACTGTGAGCAACAGTTAATCTGCCTGTGGGACTTCCTGGTTTTCTCCAAAATAACACTATCCCTGTGGAGTTGCAGGTGGTAAAAATTATATGGGGGAGGGTTACTTCCAAAGTTTTGGCTTGCTCTAAGCAAGGATAATGCATATGTCTAATAGCTTTTTGCATGTTCAAGGTATTCACTTAATTACTACAAGTTTGGGAACTAGCAACAAATCCTAATCCCTCTCCCATCTCACTCTTTTGGGTAGACCTAAATGGGACATGGGTGGCGCTGTGGGTTAAACCACAGAGCCTAGGGCTTGCCGATCAGAAGGTTGGTGGTTCGAATTCCCGCGACGAGGTGAGGTCCCATTGCCTGGTCCCTGCTCCTGCCAACCTAGTAGTTTGAAAGCACAAAGTGCAAGTAGATAAATAGGTACCATTCTGGTGGGAAGGTAAACGGTGTTTCCATGCACTGCTCTGGTTCACCAGAAGCAGCTTAGTCATACTGGCCACATGACCCAGAAGCTGTACTCCGGGTCCCTCGGCCAGTAAAGCGAGATAAGCGCCGCATCCCCAGAGTCGTCTACAACTGGACCTAACGGTCAGGCATCCCTTTACCTTTTCAAAAGTTACACTAGCAGACATTAAAATCTTATTAGGTGTATACTGGCACTTTTAATTTCCATTGGCAGTTATAAAAAAGACATCAGAAAATTTTGGTTAGCTAGTCACACATAAATAAGTATGGGAACTTATAATTAAGAGAACATATTCTTAAATTTTTGTATGCTATTGGCCCCCTTTCCAGTCAAACCTTTTCCAAAGAACCTGCAACCACCAGTGATTTGGTCTTACCTGATCTCTCTCTTTTCTTTCATAGGCTTTGGAATCTTCTGGATTGCTTTAATCCTTTCACTGGTGGACATGTCTGCAAGATCACCAATTAACTTTTCTTCTGCAAAAAAAAAGAAGTATTTGACTCCACTTATAAATCACTTCCCATAATATATTTCCAAGTTATTTCACAATAATAATTCTATATATGCAAGCAATTAAACATATACAAACAATTAAAAACAATGTTGCATGTGAAAAACAATCAGAACAAATACAGATACAGATTGGGATAATATATTTTAGAAACTTGCTTAAAAGCCCTTCAGACAGAGCAGGCAATACCAATAGACAAGGGCATCTGCACTATACATTTAAAGCACTAGGATACCACATTAAACAGTCATGGCTTCCCCAAAGATTCCTGGGAAATACAATTCATTAAGGAAGGGTGCTGAGATTTGCTAGAGACTCTTATTCTGCTCACAGAGCTGCAATTCCCAGAATTCCCTGGGAAGAAGGACTGATAATAATAATAATAATAATAATAATAATAATAATAATAATAATAATAATTTATTATTTATAACCCGCCCATCTGTCTGGGTTTCCCCAGCCACTCTGGGAGGCTCCCAAGAGAATACTAAACACAATAAAACATCAAACATTAAAAACTTCCCTGAACAGGGCTGCCTTCAGATGTCTTCAAAAAGTCAGATAGTTGTTTATTTCCTTGACATCTGATGGGAGGGCGTTCCACAGGGCAGGCGCCACTCTGAAAACTGTAGCTCTGTGAAGGGTTCTCCCAGCAACTCCCAGCTCCCTTAACCAGCTTTGGTTCCCATGATTCTTCGGGGGAACCAAAGAATAGTGGTATCATAGGGTTTTACATGTACAGGGCAGGTGTGGCCAGAGTGATGCGGCTGCCTCGGGTGACAGGCGCAGGGGAGCAGCAGCAAGGCGCTGTGGCGTAAAGAACTGGGTGTACCCTCCAAATAATCTTGCTGCATTCAGGAGTAGTGGAAGATGCTGTCCTGTCAGCCAATGTTGAAGTAAGATTCAACTTTGAGGCTTCTCTGCATGGAATAACAAGGGGTTGCCATGTTGTCCCTTGCCTTAGACTCCTCCTTATAGTTCCACAGTAGAATAATTCTTTGGAAAATCCCTTCCCCTCCCCCCAAGAAAATTATTGCTGTAACAAAAGGAAAGGAACACTTATTGTGGCACAGTATGGTTGTGTCCTGCGTGGGGTCATGTTCTGGGGAGGGTGTGTATACGCAGAAATGCCTATACATGACCCCCCCCCCCCTGCCCTCGCACAACCATCCTCAACATCCAAGCAAGATGGAGAGCTTTTAAGCTCTCCACCTTGGTTACTAGGTTACTAGGCTCTGGGATGATCTCATCAGATCTCATGGGACCATCTGAGTTCCCGCGAGATCTCGCAAGAGCACCCTAGGGCAAGGTAAGCAAGTCCAAGAGCTTAAAAGCTCTTTCCGCACTGGGAAAACCCAGCACAAAAAAGGAGCTTTGAAGCTCTCCACCTTGCATGCAATTAATTTGCAGGATTTCAAGCAGCTGGCTTTGAACCACACAAGGTTGAAATCACACAAGCAAATTGGGTGCAAGATGCAATTGTACTGTAATGATTTAATAACACATTGACCAACAACACTGGGACTCTAAAAATTCTTTCCATAGGAAACCTGGGAGGAATGAGAGAGAAGTTGGAAGAATTTATTCACCATCCTTTTTCTTGGTCTCTTCATATCCTGGGTCTGATCGAAATAGACTAGACGGCGTCATGAAGACCATATCAACTTCTTGCCTGTGACGTCTCTGGATTAAGTGAACTGAGGAATTAACCAAAGCACCTTTTTAGTGAACTTTACAAAACTTAATAAATGAAGCACCGATCTAAATAGATTTGTTTTCATACAGCTTACCTTCCCAGTGTAATATGCTAGAAGTCTACCGTGGGGAGAGGCAAGGTGTATGAGAGCCTAACTAGGTTATATAAGATCACTTATATAAGCTGTTAAGAAATTTTCTTATATGTTATTTCACAGTTTCCCACTTAAAAAAAATTAAACTGATTCTTTTCCTTTTCCATAACTGGTTAGCTAAAACCCTTGAGTTTTCATTACCAAGTTCATAATAGGATTGTTTAAGATATTGAATGGTCACAATTTTGGGGATATCTAGTGAGTAAAGCTGTTTTATTTTCCCAGGTAACTGTCAGTAAGCACATTTACTAGATGCAATTTTATGTTATCCTGTTCCTAAATGTCTTCAACTAATGGTAGACAAAGGACTTTACTCTCTTGTTTCAGTGTACTGTGTTACTGATAAGAGTACCCCAAACCACAGCCTTGAAGGTATCCTATACCAGTGCTGGAGTATGAAGACCAGTGTCATTAAATGCCAAAAGCCACTGGGATTTCCTTAAGCAAGCTTTGCCAGCATATAGGCAGCCAATGCAAGCTTTTAAGCACTGGAGATATTTGATGGTGACAACCCACCCCCATCAATTAAGCCACGGGATTGTGTTTACCTGCTATATACAGTTATGTGCATACACTTCAAAATTTGAGAGCAGCAGAATCTGAATACCATGGGTACTTATACCTTCCACTTCAGAGCCAGAAGATGCAATTAATTGGTCTCTAATGGTCTGAGAACAACATGGCATTTATTCACTGCATTCTTCCTTTGGCAAATGGTTTTTAAATATGATTTCTGGCCTAAGTGGAGGTGGAACGCCTGAAGCATCTGTTTTTAGGTAAACCTTTTCCAGGTCTTCAACAGTCTTCATGTTTGAACTTAAGAAATTTGTGGTGGCTGAAGTATTTTTGCCCCAAACAAATTTCTCCTGCAACCACTTACAGTAATTGGGCCAGAATGCTTTGTGTCCAATGTACTGCCTGGATTCTCAATATTTACATGTTTATTATTCAGTTGGTTCTTTGGGGAATCAATTTCACCACCCAGAAATAGGAGGTTTCAATAAGAAAAGAGGATCTTTTGTTCTGTTATGAAGAACAAAATAGCTTGATCTTTGTCTCTCATGAATGGAAGACATTACTACTTTGAAGGGAAATGGCAGAACTTAGCTTGGAAAGAATTTCATTCCCATCCCTAACATAGGGCTGCCATATTTCAAAAATCAAGACTCAAAAACCGCCACCGAGCCCAAACAGCCCAAGCCAGAGAGTTTAAAGAAATCACTCACAATTGCATTTCTTGTTTTATGCTGAAGTAGGACAACTCACTGTGAGGAAGAAAAATCACACTTCGGAGAATGACTCAGGTCCCATATATCTGAAAGACCACCTCCTTCCCCACAGACCCTCTTGGGTACTGAGATTGGCACAGGGGACCCTCGTGCAGTTAGTTCGTCTGCCCTCAGAGGCTCGAGGAGGGTGACAGGACAGGGCATTCACTGTGGTGGCCCCCAAGTTGTAGAACTACCTTCCACAGAAGTGTGTCTGGCACCTTCATTATACAGCTTCTGGAGAATGCTGAAGACACATTTCCCCCCGTGGCTTTTGACAACTGAAGTGTACGTTTTTATGATTGTAAGCTGTTTTTAATAGTTTTTAATAGTGTGTTTTAATTCTGTAACCTGCCCTAGAACCTAAAGGTAAAGGAAACAAACAAACAAACACCAGGATGCATGGTCTCTATATCCTTTAGAATATACTTCAAAAATATTTTCATAATCAAATGATATTTGCCTATTCAGTAAATTTTCTTACACAGTATTTAAAATTCAAATCAGCTGTGAAACCTATTCTGAATATTTTTGATATCAAAACTTAAAAGTTTCAACAATGCCATTATATTCCATAAACCTTACCTCCATCAGGCATATCACCCAGTCTATGTGCATAAGGATCATTCAGAAGATTAGCAGCAGGCGACCTCTGTATTAATTCTGGTTCATACTCAAATGAAGGATTAACTAATGAAGAAAAAAGAAAAGTGCAGAAGCAGGTTGCATCTCTTCTTGTAGTCCACACACACACACAAATCCAGGGAGAAAGCTGGGACCCTGTAGCACTAGTTTTCTGGGTCTAGAGATTTTGTACATTTTTGCATGGAAGAGCATTCAATCACATATATGCCCCGCCTCCACTCTGACGCAGTACAGCCCAAACCCAAGTGACAGCCAGGGCACAACCAAATTCACAAGCTGTTTGCGCATGCGCACACAGACCCACCTTTTCCAATTTCACAAAAAATAAAATTGCATATATTCAGAGATTTTACCCCAGTTTTTCCATCATGTGTCCTTTTTTTTGGTGGGGGGGGGGGAGCCTAGAATTCTGCCGAAGCCAAAATCGTAACTCACAGCCAGGCATCCCTAGTCCCACGGGCAGCTGTGCAGATACTTACACAATCAAAGTATATTACAGTATTCCCTGCATATACTGATATATTACAGTATTCCCTGCATTTCTGACACACAAGTTTTAGAGGGCTGTTGTCATTTAGCCCAAAATTGCACCAGCCACACGCGGATGTGAAATTTCTACAGGCTTCAAGGATTTTGCACAAATAAATCCTAAATTTGAGGTGGAGGAAGACACCCAAAACAGTTCAGTATGCACTGAATGCCCACAAAAGGCTGACAAACTGTTTTTGGAGGGATGGAGAACTAGGAAAGATGTATGATGGAAAGGAGCGGCTGGGCTCTTAAAACACCAACACTTCATGCGGAATCCTTTTCTTGCGGTTCCCACTTGCATTTTTCCATTATAGTAACCTCAAAATGTTCTGCATTATTCCGTTACAACTTGCAAACATAAAATACAATGACATACTATGAGAATTTCCATATGGATTTGCACTGGACATCTCAGGCACAAAATCTGTCCGTCTGTATTCATCATCATCAGATGGAGTCTGCATCGAGCTCATAGGCATCAGCACAAACGAGCTCCGTCCTCGTTCTTCCGCGTTGTCGTAATCAACATCGGATTCGTAGGAAGAGGCGCCGTAAGGATTAAAATGAAAAGAAGTGCTCCTCTGAGAGGGTCTTCTGTGTGAGAAATAAAGGGAGGGGGGAAGTAAGCAGCTACCAGAAAGGAAGTGAAATATAGGCATGGCTTAGAAAGGCCTAAAAATGTCAGAAGAGCCCTGATGGATCTGACTATGGGTCTGAAAAGCTAACCACCCTCTCACTATCTCATGATGAAAGGGAGTGTGCATTTGTAGGGACAATGATTCAAAGGCTTCATGATTAGAGGCAGTTCTCAAGGGTGCCATTTGCCCATGGGTGCCACACTGGTGGCCCCAGGACTATCTAGTTCAACTTCCTGTCTCTCACAATGGCTATTCAGATACCTCTGGAACGTCAACTAGGTAAGGTAAAGGGACCCCTGACCATTAGGTCCAGTCGTGACCGACTCTGGGGTTGCGGCGCTCATCTCGCTTTATTGGCCAAGGGAGCCGGCGTACAGCTTCAGGGTCATGTGGCCAGCATGACTAAGCCACTTCTGGAGAACCAGAGCAGCGCCTGGAAATGCCGTTTACCTTCCCGCCGGAGCAGTACCTATTTATCTACTTGCACTTTGTCATGCTTTTAAACTGCTAGGTTGGCAGGAGCAGGGACCAAGCAACGGGAGCTCACCCCGTCGCAGGGATTCGAACCGCCAACCTTCTGATCGGCAAGTCCTAGGCTCTGTGGTTTAACCCACAGCGCCACCTGCGTCCCTGGAATGTCAACTAGCAGGACACAAATTCTCCTCCTCACAATCTCCAGCAAGTGATAGTGCGAGGCATGCCCTCTCTGATCTTAGAGGTAGCATATAGCCCACATGACTAGTTCCCACTGATAGCCTTTTCCCTCCATATAACCACCTAAGAGTAGCCATCTTTGAGCATGACCTGAAAAAGGCTTGGGGAACCTTTGGCCCCCAGCTAGCAAGGTCAATGGTGATGGCTGATGGGATTCGAACCCAATAACATTTGGAGGGCCAAAAGTTCCCCAGCTCTTTTAATGAAAATGTGAATCTTATCTTGAATGTGTATTGCATACGTAAAATGTTGGTGTCTGTGACACTGGTGATATTGTGTCTTCTGTGCAATTAGTAGAGGTCTCCTCTCAGAGACCAGAAATCCATATCCTAATAATTCTGAAATGCAGTGGCAATACATGCTCCAATTGGCTGTGTAGTTGTGAAGGAGTTTTCCTCTTTATTTTTGGTTCAAGGTTTCCCTGCTATGTAGAAGGCTGGAACTACAAAAGAAAAGCTCTCTGGTCCTCTCTTCTCAAATTATATACTGTTTTCGTTCATTTTTCTCAGTGAGGTATTATTATCTGGATTTCTTTTCTCTTTGGATTCTGCCTGTGTTACAAAAGTAACTTTGGTACCCATGAGGACTAAACATTCAGTAACAGAATGCTGACAATCAGGAAACGAAAACAGAAGTCTGAGGAAATGAAATGGCTTACTGGAGAAGGGTGTGTTTTGCTGCCACCCTGAACAGAAATACTTTTACTTGTAATAAATAATCTAGATATCAATGCACAGAATGAGTAGCTAGGTTTATTCTACGAACATGCATCACTATTTGCTTTGTTAATTCAACAATAGCAACCCCTTAGTCTTTTATATACTATATTTCAGACTTACATTCTGTCAATCTCTAGCGTTTCAGAGTGGTGATAGTCTGGGTTTTCAAAGGCTTCATTATTGTAGTGGAAAGACATGATGCATCCAAAACTTTGCCTTCGTATGAAAGATGTTTAGAAATCAACTTGGTGGACTTTTTTCAGTTTTTTATTGGGCGAAGTTTCATCCCGAATCTATTTTAAAAGAAATTAAATTAAAATACGTTCCAGCTAATCCTTCACACTCACACCCTCTTGTTTAAGCCTTTAACTGTAACTCTCTCTCACACTCACTCTCTCTCTCTCTCTCTCTCTCTCTCTCTCACACACACACACACACACACACACACACATACACACACACACACACACACACACACAGAGAGAGAGAGTTTTCTCAGTTAAATATCACATACCCTCTCAGAAGTCCTATGAGAAGTTGAACTGGGCATGTTTCACTTTGAAGGGCTACAGGTCCCCTATCCCCAACAAAAGAGTTACACAGAGCGATCACAACTAGTAGCCACTGATACCCTTGTCCTGTTTGAGTTTCTTTCCTTTCCTTTTAAAGGCATCATGTTTTCTTCTAACAATGAATGTCATAAATGCATAGGGTTATATCCAGTGTTAGCCCTACTCAATCATGGACGTTACTTACTGCAGTCCATGAATTTCAGTGGATATACTCTGTGTTGAATATAACCCACTAAAGACTGTGTGCAATATATCTCCATTTATCCAGCCCAAATCTACCCCAATTCATCTTATTAGGTGTCCTTGAGTTGTAGTATTTTGGGGTGATGGTGATGGGAAACCACATATGCTGAATACTACATTCCAGTGTGGGTATACCACTTCAATGAACATGGTTATGAGATTGGGAACAGGCGAAGGGATTGCATACTTTCTCTCTCCTGGGAAACTCTCAAGACTCTCCAAGTGTCCCTGTATTCCAGGGACAGTCTCAGATTTATAGAAGCTGTCTCAGTTTCTGATTTGATCCTGCTTTTCCTTAGGATGTCCGTATTTTCATCAGATAAATGTTGAAGGGCATGGAGTTTTGTGACCCCAAGCCAAGGAGATAAGTAACTAGACAACCTTTAGAAGACATCTGAAGACAGCCCTGTATAGGGAAGTTTTTTTAAAAAAATGTTTAATGGTTTCTTACGTTTGTATGTATGTCAGAAGCCGCCCAGAATGGCTGGGGCAACCCAGTCAGATGGGTGGGGTATAAAATTCCACTGTTGTGGAATAGGACAGCCCTTTTCACCTTGCCAGCAAAGGTACGTATAGTTAAAGCTATGGTTTTCCCAGTAGTGATGTATGGAATTGAGAGCTGGACCATAAAGAAGGCTGATCGCTGAAGAATTGATGCTTTTGAATTAGGGCACTGGAGGAGAGTCTTGAGAGTCCCATGGACTGCAAGAAGATCAAACCTATCCATTCTGAAGGAAATCAGCCCTGAGTGCTCACTGGAAGGACAGATCCTGAAGCTGAGGCTCCAATACTTTGGCCACCTCATGAAAAGAGAAGACTCCCTGGAAAAGACCCTGATGTTGGGAAAGATGGAGGGCACAAGGAGAAGGGGATGACAGAGGACGAGATGGTTGGATAGTGTTCTCGAAGCTACCAGCATGAGTTTGACCAAACTGCGGGAGGCAGTGGAAGACAGGAGTGCCTGACGTGCTCTGGTCCATGGGGTCACGAAGAGTCGGACACAACTAAACGACTAAACAAAAACAAAACAACAACAAATTTTCACGGGAGAAACATTGGAGAGTACGTCTCACCCAGCTTAAGTAAAGATCAAATTACATCAGCACTAACGTTAACTGTGGTTAAGTGCTGATAACAGAGCCTGAAATCTCAGTTTTAAACCTTGGGTTAAGGACAAACCCTGGTTAAGGATCATGGTCTTGATTTTTATGCTAATATTTTGGTTTATGAACTGGCTGAATTGTGGATTGTTTTGTATTTTTATTGTTGGTGCCCCCACCCCCATTTTTTCCCCTTACAATACTTAAAAACGTATCTTTCAGTTTGAGGACAAATTCCATTGATACGTGTCAGTCTAACAGCTCTGGGGCTCAATAGAAAAGCCACAATTCTTTCTTCTCAACTGCGTTTTTGTCTTCAGGTTAGGATTAACCTGTTCTGGCCTTTTTATGTTGTTCCTATGAGATGACATGTTTTAGCTTGCCAAAAAACCAAACACAAATCCCATCTTCAAATATCCACTACGTCACTTAGAAACCACAAGGAAATACTGAGTGCTAAAAGAGTTAGCATACCTTTGCCATTTGTTCAGCGAGACCAGGAAAGGTAGAAATGCTTTCATGGGCCTCAAGACAAAGGTCAGCCATTTTACTTGAACATAAGCAGCCTACCCTCTCTATCGGGTCATCAGGAACTTGCTGTCAGCAAAAGTTCCAGGTGGCAATATAAAACATGGCGAATAAGTTAATACATTCTTTTACTCGGACTTCGATACCAACACGATACCAACACCATCAGCAAAACTCTCTTTTTCTTCCCAGAATCCTGAAGGAAAGTGTTTACGCTTCTACAAAACTAATTTGTGTAACACAGAAAGGAATAGTTTTTCACACACACACACACACACACACAGAGAGAGAGAGAGAGAGAGAGAGAGAGAGAGAGAGCCTTGATTCTGCTCTCTCCAGCTCCTTTTTTAAAAAAAAATTAATATAAATTTTATTTTCAATGCAACATTACAACAAAAATTACAAACATTGAATCCAAACAAGAAACAAAAACCAAACACAAAAAGGAAAAAAGAGAAAAAAAGAAAAAAGTGGGGGGGGAAAGCACACATCTACAAATAAAACCATATCTTCATTCTAGTCTAGTCATTCATTGAATTTGACAGGTCTCTGTGTGTGTGTGTGTGTGTGTGTGTGTGTGTGTATACGTTTGAAAGAAAAAGAAAGTAGCTGGTCATATGTATGTACCAGCTACTTTTTTTCTTTCAAATGTACACACACACACCAACTTGTCAAATTCAATCACATAGTTAAATAAAGTGTGTCATTTTGCCCTCAGTCGGTATGCCACCTTAGCACATCATGCTATTATTAAGTGATTTAATCACCGAAGTCAAAACAAACAGGACAAGCTCCAGGATCAAGGAGTCCCTTTGCAATGTTCCCTCCCCTCCTATATATCCTACCTGCCCCATACATTTGAAGCAGTATCACACCACCTTAAAGAGCCACCGCTTCCCTCCCAAAATCCTAGGAGCTACAGTTTGCTAAAGGTGCTGAGAATTGTTGGGAGAGACCCCATTGTCACCATACAGTGACAATTCCCAGAGTTCTCTGGGAAGATCTGTGAGGGAAAGGAGGGCAATGGCTGCACCAGAAAAGAAAGGGGGGGGGCACAGAAGGGGCAAGGTATATTTCTCTGGACTCATTTAAGGTCGTTCTTCCTTGTCCCTGCTATAGACTTGTAGCTTCACTGGCTCTGGGTATTTATTTATTTTAGCTCATTCACTTTATTGCTTTCAGGATGTTCTCAACCAACTTGAGCAGCGAGAAACTGCAACCTCAAAGTAATAGCCTGAGCCATCAGAATCAACAAAGAGTGAGGCTCTTTTGCTTCTCAGGTTACATCGAACTGAATACTGTGTTTGCTGCCAGTTCCAGGTTATAATTTAATGAGATGTATCGCTTTCAAGAACTTCACCCACCAAGTTCATTTGGAGCAGGAAGGAGAGGAAATTAAAATATATGGAATCTTTGTTTGCTTTTAAAGAACACAGCAATTGCATTAGCAATCTCTGCAACCATGATATCTTTTTAGAAAACTATTTCCCATTAAGATAGATCAGGAAGGCTGAACCACAGGCTGCCTTCTCTCTTTGGTTGTTTGGACTCTCTCCACGCCACACATCTTCCCCAGTCACACCAAGGTGTGCAAAAAATAGCCTAAATTTACATCCATTGCCCACCCACTTTTGACTGCCTTCTTCCACACAACTGCACCCCCACCACCACGTGCCCAGCCCCCTCCCAGAAAGTGATTTGGCCCTCAGCAAACAGGCAGGCTGCATATATTTGAAGCACATTTCCCCCCTCCAAAAATTCTGGTTCCTGTAGTCTACCCCTCATAGAGTTACAATTCCCAGCAACACTTAAACTACATTGCCCAGAATTCCTAGAGGAGGGAAATGTGCTTTAAAGATATATCATATACACAGTGAGAGATAGAGATATTAGTAACCACACCTTGATTTACAGAGAAATAGGCTTTTTCTCCACAGACTACCTTCTAAGTTTCTGCTGCTACTATGGGGCAAATAAAAATGTTCCACTAATGCTAAAGAAGTATCCTGAGTTTGGCAAGTAGTGCAGAGCCAAGGGGTGCTGTTTTCAGAAGGACAGTTGTGAAATAATATGGTTCACAGCCTTTATCATGTTCTTCCCCATAAAAATACAGTTAAGGTTGGCTTCTAGATGGAAGGAAAACTGAGGCTGAAAGTTAATCCTCATAGAAGTAAAGAGCCAGCCCTACCATTGGGAACCATAAGGCATCTTCTGAAGTTTCTGGCAGCCAGGTGCGGAAATTGCCCATAAAGTAAGGAGAGCTCACCTGAGGTTAGATCCTGTTCTGCGCACCTTGATTCCTGAGAGCATGATGCTCATTCTGATTAGAGCAGACATGTGGTGGGAGCCAGGCTTTCCAAGCGCTCCCCACAACCTTCGGAGCAGTCTTTATCCCAATCTACAAGCCCATCCACTTGAGCTAGCCACCATGAATAGCAGCCAGCTCATATCCACACTGTACATTTAAAGCACTTTTAAAGCATATGGCTTCCACCCAAAAAGGAATTATGGGAACTAGAGTTCACCCATCATAGAGACGCAATACCCAGCACCCTTAGCAAACTACGGTTGCCAGGATTCTTTGGGGGAAGTCATGTTCTTTAAATCTGCTTTAAACAGTGAGAAGATTATGGTTGTGGGGATCCTGCTGGGGGTGGGCTTAGGCAGATGCCTGAATTTCCCATCTCCCAAGGCTGGAGGTCCAAGATGAATGCAGCAGACAAAGTTAAAGTTGCAAATTGCAATCCTGTACCCCAGGTACAGGGAAGTTTTTCTTCAGCCTGAGAGCCACATTCCCTCATGAGCATCTTTCTTGGGGTCACACTGAAGTGGTGGGTGTGGTCAGAGACAAAATATAGATGGAGGAAGATGGAAAAGTAAGTGGAGCAACAGATGTGACTCTTACATTAAGGTAAAAGGTAAAGGACGCCTGGACGGTTAAGTCCAGTCAAAGGCAACTATGGGGTTGCAGTGCTCATCTCACTTTCAGGCCGAGGGAGCTGACGTTTGTCTACAGACAGTTTTCCGGGTCATGTAGCCAGCATGACTAAACCACTACTGGCGTACGGATGACCGTGACGAGTGCCAGAGCACACGGAAACGTTTACCTTCCTGCCGCAGCGGTACCTATTTATCTACTTGCACTGGCGTGCTTTCGAACTGCTAGGTTGGCAGGAGCTGGGACAGAGCAACGGGAGCTCACCCCCTCGTGGGGATTTGAACCGCCGACCTTCCAATCAGCAAACCCAAGAGACTCAGTGGTTTAGACCACAGCGCCACCCACATCCCTATACTCTTACATTAGGCCTCATCCGCACTATACATTTAAAGCAGTATCACTCCACTTTAAACAGTCATAGGTTCCCCCAAATAATCCTGGGAACTGCAATTTGTTAAGGGTGCTGAGAGTTGTTAGGAGGCTCCTATTCCCCACCCAGAGCTACAATTCCCAGAATTCCCTTGGCAGAGGGTTAGACTGTTAAACCGTTCCAGGAATTGTAGCTCCTGACAACTTTCATCGCCCTCAACAAACTAGTTTTTAGGATTATTTGGGAGAAGCCATGACTATTTAAAGTGGTACAATACTGCTTTAAATATATAGTGCAGGTGGGGCCTCTGTACAGAAGGCCAAATTCCAGTGACACAAAATCTAGACTATAACACACATCTGTATCCTCCATCCAGAGGAGGATGTGTCACAATTTGATGACACATTTCAGCCAGGCACTTCTGAAGGAGACAGGACATGTGCTGCTAAGTACCGGTATATTAAAATCCTATCGATTTCTACAAGGACTAGACATACTTTATTTGCCTTGGGGCACCACCTGTTAACATAAGCATTGCAGTTAGCTGATAAGGAAGAATAACATATTATATAAAACTCCTTCTACAATAAAGCAAGCACTAAGTTTACATGTGCAAGCACTTGTGTTTATATATGCAGTTTTGAATTTCTTCAGCTGCAACCAAATTTTAAGATTTTATAAGACTGAGAAAATAAATTGGAACCTGTTTTTTTTTAAGTTACCTGTCCATCAGCAAGGATAACAGCTACGCTATTTTATTTTATTTCACAACACTTATACACTGCTTTATTTTAATAAAAGCTCTAGGTGGTTTTATTATCCTATCCTGCTCTTTTCAAAGACCTTGGCATACTTATAGCTGTTGACACTAATGTTCGCTAATCAGCCTTGCTGAAAATTCCTACCCCCATCAGATCATTATGCTGTTGTTCACTTCCTTATTGACTAAATGTCCAAAGGTGGATTATAAAAATTACACAGACCCTTTGGGAGCAAAAAGGAAGTTCAGAATTTTTCTTTAAAGCAGGAAGAGTTTTCTATTACAAACCACTTTAACAAACACTCATCAAACTCAATAGGGCCAACTTCCCAAAAATACATCTAGGATGGGAACGTTAAAGTTAAATACATCTTTCAAAAATCTAACCAGTCACTGTGTTCTTTCTGTACTTCCTAATTGATAGCTTCTATATCCCAAACTCCCTGATAAAACACACACACACAAAATACTACAAAATACGTACAGTACACAAACACACACAAGAGGGGGTGTCCTCGGGGGGGGGGGGGAATGGAGGAAGGAGAAAGTATAACACCAAAAGTGTGAAGCAGGCTAGTTTCTCAGTAAGAATAATGCTTGTAACAGTTTGCATCAGATCTCGGGTTGTACAAAAGCTAGAAACTTAATCCCTTTCTCTATTTTGTTTTAATGAAACCTGGGAATCTGGGGGTTAGGGTTTTGCAGAGGAAGCAACAGTCTCCATTTCCCACCTCTGTGGACACCTATATTTTTATCTGTATAATGTTTTTGAGTGTGTTTAAGGTCTCTAGGTCTCTTTGTATTTCGGTGCTAGCACTGGTACAAAGTCAGCCCTTTACATGAAGACCCCGGCAATGAGAGAGGTGCAAGAGTAAGAAAGCTCTGCATGGGTGTCCTGACGATTTTTTAAAAACTACAAAGTGATAGCAGACAGGTGAGAGTAGGCTAGTTTCTCAGCAAAAGGGGAAAAAGAAAGAATGCTGCCTGCACATTTCTTCTCGTAACTCAGACTCTACAAATGCTAGAAAATTAAGCTTTTTAAGAGCAGAAAGCTGAGTATCTGGGGAGGGAGCCCCCTCGTCCACGCCCCCTGCGGATGCCCATGGAGCCGTGGGAAGCGCCAGGAAGGGAAAGAGGTTCTCCTGTAAGACCACCCACGCGGTATAAACAAGGGGGGAGAGAAATAAGTCCTGAAACAGACAAGGAAGTAGTAATGATGTCGTGGCTTCTTACCTCTTGGAAGGAGCCGGCTCTCCTCTCCACTCAGGGATGCAGCAGCCGGCTAGTGGATCCGGCCCCCAGCGGGAAGGTTTTGCTAGAATGTTGGAAGCTCCGCTCAAGTCATCATTCTGGTCCTCTTCTTGGGCTGCTGCTTTCTCAGGAAGTGGCTGGCAGAGAATCCCAGGCGGGGGGGGGGGCGGGTGGAGAGAGGGAAGGGTTCCGCCCCCGGCAGATCAGCAGGTGCCGACACCTTAAGCTGCCCTCGTCCCCAGCAGCAACCCACCCACTGCCCCGCAAAGGCACAGTCGCAACACACAAATGTGGTGCGTTAAAGGCTCTGGGGGACAATCTCCGTTCCTGCATCCAAACCCCGGGATTTCCCCCTCGAAGCTCAGCTGAAGGTTTGCTAGCAGTAATTGCAACGAAAGTCCACCCCCCCGTGCTTTGCCTGATGCTTAACCTGTTGCATGTTTTCACTGGCGTGTTCACATTTCCGCATAACTATACGCATTCAACGTGAGTAGGCAATATAAAACCACAGGAGACACAGAGAAACGTTGCTGTGTTGCGTCGATACTGTACTATGTACTTGTTCTCACACGCCAGCGCCTCAGTGGGTGGTCGAAAAACTCACCTAAGAAGAGCCCTGCTGGATCAGGCCCAATGGTCCGTCTAGGGCAGTATCCTGTTCCCACGGAGGGCAACCACATGCTCATGAGAAGCCCATATGCAGGACCTGAGCAGAAAAGCACTCTCCCCTCTTGTGCTTCACAGCAACCAGTATTCAGAGGTGTACTGTGTGGAGGCAGAACATAGCCATTAGGGCTGGTAGCCATTGATGAGCCCATTCCTTCAAGTTGTCTAATCTCTTAAAGTCACCCAAATTGGTTTATTATTATTATTAAATTTATTCATTTGGTTTTTCAGATTAAATTTTTACAATCACATTTCCAACATACAACATAAAAACAAGATTCCAAGGAATCTCCTGGACTTCCCTCCTCCCCTTTGTGGGTCCTACTGTTAATCATTTCCTCCTGCATCTTTTATGATAACCCAAATCTTTTACATCTCCATTATGTCCGAAATTCACCATTAAGATAAAAGTGTTATTCCAATCCTACTAACAATGTTAGCTGTTTACAATGGTTTTAAGATAAATTATAAGTTTTCCCCATTCCTTATTAAAATTTTGGTCTTCCTGATTTCTGATTCTTCTGGTCATTTTAGCCATTTCGGCATAATCCATCAACTTAATCTGCCATTCTTCTAGTGACCATCACTACATTTTTTTGGGCTGTAACCAACTGAGTTCTACTCAGATAAGACCTGCTGAAATTAGTGGCCCTAAACTAACCTTGCCCATCAATTCTGAGGGCTCTACTACTCTGAGCAGCATGGATACTGGATACAACCCATAGCTCATGTCCCTGGTGAACCAAACAGAAGCTTAGCATTCAATGCTGCAAGCCAATGTGTTCACTGGCTTACTCCCAGGGAAGTGTGCACAGGGTGTAGTCTACGTTTCTCAACTACATCCACCAGAGGTCTGCAGCTTTGGAATTCAAGCATCTATACCAGAGCACACCAGCAGTAAAATCCCACTCTCAGCCCATAATCCTCAGAATCTTGCCTGTTGGACTCGATGCTCTTCAGGGTGGCTGGCTCAAAAAGGAAGTGTGCAATCCTAGGCACATCTATTCAGAAGTAAGCCCCGTTGCATAGGAGCCAACTCCTAGTGGTCTTTGGGGGCTTCGGCCCCCACAATAAAATAATTGAGGGGACCAAGCCCCCACAAAGTTGATGGGCATTCCCAAATGGTTTATGTGCACTGCGTCATGTGATCAATTTTGCAGGGCGGGGCTTACCTGGGCCCCATAATATTTTATTCAAGTTGCCACTCCTGCCCCACTGAGATCTAGAGAGGCACGACTAAGACTAAGGAAGAGGAAACTGACAGTCAGTGCCACCTCCTGAACTGGTTGTAAGTAAGAAGGCAGGCAGCTGGGGTTTGGCTGAAGGTGGGCAGAAGTTGGTGGAAGGGGGGCAGTGCCCCACTTGCCCTAATGGACCAGCCTCCACTGTCTCTAGACTAGAAAAAAGGCTTGTGTCTGAAACCCTGAAGAACTGCTACCAGCTTGTCAACTATATTGAGCTAGATCCACCACAGCATTTGATTCCGCTTAAGTGCAGTTTCCTGTGTTCCTGCGGATGCTCACAGAACCCTGGTTTGAACAGCACTGCTTTAACACCACATGGTGTTCCTACAAGTTCTCTCCTAGCTAAACCTTTCTAACCATGAGCAAGACTGCATGCAGTTTGAATCGCTAGCTTTAAACACAAGCTTCTACCTATCTGTAGCCCATGAATGTACTATGTAAACATTGCAGCGGTTATACTTTTATGTTCATTTAATATATTTGTGGTAGCTTGTGTTTAACCACATTGGTGTAGTTAACACTACACCAGTTCCTGCCACAGAAATAGCAGAATGGCCTGAGTTCAAGACCTCATTTAGACTAGTCAACCTCACTTTCTCAGTGTAATCTACCTTGAAATGGGCTGGTGGAAACCATATACTCTGCTTTGAGAAAATTTGCCATTCAAATGAGGTATGGCACTGAGAGCTGAAAGGCAGGAGAGAAAGTATTTTTAATAAACAAATGCAATCCCAAAAGTAACAATATATGAAAAAGCATAGGATGGTGCTCCTATCTGTGCTCCTTGGAGAAAAAGTGTGGAATGAAAGTGAAATAGGTATATTATATTACATTATACGTACTATTATTATTGAATTGGTATTCCACTATTCTTCTTAAAGGAGGACAGGGTGGCACACAACAAGCAATAAACAATTTGAATTATAAATAAATAAATAGAAACAATTCCAATACAGATGCAGAGGTTTATGTATATCAGCCTGGATAGCTCAGTTGATTAGCATGTGGTTCTGATAATGCCATGGTTGCAGGTTTGATCCCTGTATTGGCCAATTGCAGATTCCTGCATTGCAGGGGGTTGGACTAGATGATTCTCAGTGCCCCTTCCACTTTGCAATACCATTCTATGATTCCATGTTATGACTCGGAGCTTGGATAATTCTGTGCAAGTAGCTTTGCCAGCTACAAGGGTCAGGCTTGGAAAGTGCCGTGCCTTTGCCTACACCGTTTCAAGCCATGCAGGCAAAAAGTGCCTCATCTGATGTCCTTGTGTCATCAGCTGGTTGACAGGTGGGTAGCCTTGCCCACCTGCCAAATGTGACCTGCTGCAGGTGAGGGAAATAAAGATCTGGCTTGCCGGCTGGCTCCAGCCTCCAATATTAGCTGGAAGGAGTGCACTGACATACAAAGGTGAGTCTAATTAATTTGCTCTTTTTGAAACAATATGTGAACCGAAATACAGTGGTACCTCGGGTTAAGTACTTAATTCGTTCCGGAGGTCTGTTCTTAACCTGAAACTGTTCTTAACCTGAAGCACCACTTTAGCTAATGGGGCCTCCTGCTGCTGCCGAACCACCGGAGCACGATTTCTGTTCTCATTCTGAAGCAAAGTTCTTAACCCGAGGTACTATTTCTGGGTTAGCGGAGTCTGTAACCTGAAGCGTATGTAACCCGGGGTACCACTTTATAGCCAGCCATAGAAATTTGCATAGAGTTTTGCAATGCAGTTCTGCAGCCAAGAAATGTGTGCAGAAAAATGCATATGTTAGTGGAATCAGCATACAAAAATGAATCACATTAGGGGAAATTGCTTTGCAAAAGTGTGCATAATAGGCAACATTATATTTTTAAAATAGTATTTTAAGAGAATTGCACTAAAATGCTGGTGGATTTTCAATATAACTTTTTTTATTGGAAATTGATGGGGGGAAACAGAGAACCGAATTCAAGGTGGGATAAAATGAGAAACTGAAAGAAACCAAAATTGACAGATTCACTCACATACCCATACACTATGCCTATTTTGATCCATATACAACCCTACCTGATGCTCCACTGTTGTGATTTACTGGGGCAAGAGGGGAGCTGCCAACTGTTTTCTTATGTTTAGATCAGTGTTTTTCAACCTTTTTTGGGCAAAGGCACACTTGTTCCATGAAAAAAATCACGAGGCACACCACCATTAGAAAATGTTTAAAAACTTAACTCTGTGCCTATATTGACTATATATAAAGTAATTCTCTTGAATAGGAATCAAATAAACACAAAGAAAGTATTTTATAATTACTTTATTATGAAATAGTAAGTAAACAGAAATATGAAAAATTATAAAATACTTTATTCAGTGTGCAACCTGGGCCTGTTTGGCTGAACACAAAGCTGATATTCTGGCTGGAATCGAAGAAAGACACACACGTAGCTCTTCGTCAACAGCTCTCAGTCTCTCTCTGTATTTAGTTTTTATAGCAATCATGCTTGAAAAGCTCATCTCACACAGATATGTAGTGGAAAATGGGAGCAATGTCAAAATAGCTTTGTTTGCCAGAAGGGGGAACTCCTTGGTAGTATCCAACCAAAAACTGTCCAAAGGTAGATCAGCAAATATTAGCTTGAAACCACGATTTTGTCTCAGTTCAGTTAGTTCCTCCTGCTCCTGTAAAGTCATGTCCTTTCCACCAACTGATGCTGAGCTATAAGGGTCCCTAACCCAGTCAAGGCATTCAGTGGAGACTAAAGAGAAATAAAATGACAACTTCTCCGGTCCTCCTGGTGACTCGAGTCGTGATGTTTTCTTCTCTCCGCTGCGGCGCACACTGTGCTCGGGCGGGAAGGAAGTCGGAAGATGATGTCCTACTGTGATAGGTCCAGGCTGGAGTCTGGACCAATCACAGCCCGGACATCAGAAAAGTGGAGGGTGTCCCCCTGAGGAGCGCCAATCGGCGCCCCTGCTGGCCGAGGGTGGGGTCAAACCCCCCCATACCCAGGACACAGTCCGGTGCCCGCCTAGTGGGCGAAAATTTTAATTATTTTTTTAAAAAATCTTTCGAATTTTTCAATTTTTCCCACGGCACACCAGGCAACATCTCACGGCACACTAGTGTACCGCACAACAGTGGTTGAAAAAATTGGTTTAGATGTCAAAAGTCTTAGGAAGAATGATTACTCTGCTGAGTTCCTGTTAATCTTGGAAGAAATAACAACCTGTAGCTTGGAACAGTCGGTCTGGAACATGTGGATCTTTGCTTGAGTGCAGTCCTACAGAATGTCCCAAGCATCTGTATACCTGTACTGGAGGTTTACATGGGCTCTGTGCCATCTGGCTGAAAGCAAGTCCAAACTGCCGCTTATCGTTTCTATAAACAAATAAGCGGGAAGCACTTTCTTGCTGAATTCAGTGCTTCATTCCTGCTATTATCCCCTCCAGTATAAGGAAATAATAGCTATGGCCAATAATTGGCTATCTTGTGACTTGTGCCAACTCAGAATTGTAAATAAAAATGTGACCCAAGGAAATAGCTCTGAAAAGTGCTAAGAGTAGTAAATACGAAGTGAGGAAAGTGTTTCACTCTAGGCTCAAACCTGGTCAGTTGTAAATAAGGGGTCCACCTCCACTGCCATGGCCTTGCCTTTTAGCACCCCCCCCCCAGGTAATACCACCGCACACTAGGGCGGTACTGTCCACTTTGGGGACCAATGATCTAGATCCATTTCAATCTGGATTCAGGAGTGAACATACCTTGGTGAGCCTGGTGGGTGACCACTGTTGGGAGAGGTACAGGGCGATTGTCACCATGTGGCTCTTACTAGATTTTTCATCAGCTGTTGACACCATGGATCATGGAGCCCTTCTGGACCATCTATCAGGAGCAGAGTTCACACCCGGGCACGCCACCCGCCTGCAACTCCCAAGCCTCCCCTGGGCTGTTCAAATGAAGACAAAGTGGCGCAGCTCCCCGCTTCCCCCGATGGCTTGGGGTAGGCTTGGGAGTCGCGGGTGGGCGGCACGCTGAATGTCACCCCCCTCAGCAATGACACTTTGGGCAGTACGTCCCCCTGGCCCCCTTCCTATGCCTTTGCTTAACAGCAACTCCCCCGTAGCTGCTGAGGTCCTCTCACAAATTCCACAAAAATTAGAGATGAGCTTGCAGTAAATTTGGGAGACTTGTATACAGCTTTTAACCAAATGAAAAACAACAAAGCCAGTGGACCTGATGGGATACATGCCAAAGTTTTCAAAGTGGGCGGAATTGAACTTACACAATAACTTCACAAGTGCATCGAAAAATCTGGGAGAAAGAGGAGATCCCACGAGACTTTAGCCAAAATTATCAATCTCTTTTAAAAAGGTGAGAAATCTGATTACAGAAACCATCAAGGCATCTCTTTATTACCTGTGGCCAGCAAAATTCTTGCAAGGATCTTAGCAAACTGTCTCCTAACAATATCCGAGACTACCCTTCCTGAATCCCAAAATGGTTTTCGACCTTCTAGGGGGTCAGTGGACATGATTTTCGTTGCTCGACAGCTTCAAGAAAAATGCAGAGAGCAAAACCAACCCCTGTATATGCCATTTATTGACCTGACTAAGGCCTTCAACACTGTAAAGCGTAATGCCCTGTGGACTGTCGTTCTGAAAACTGGCTGCCCAGATAAATTTGTGAACATCCTTTGGCTCCTCCATGATAATATGACATCAACAATCACAGATAAAAATTACTCTCAAAGTGAACCATTCACAGTGGGATCAGGTGTTAAACAGGTTTGTGTTATCGCCCCAACTCTATTCATTATTTTCATTGCCATGATCCTACACTTTGTCAAAGGGAAACTCCCCACCGGAGTAGAAATCATATCAAACATATGGAAAGCTCTTTACTCTGAGTAGGCTGAAAGCAAAGAGTAAGGTTACCGTAACTTCCATCATAGAGCTTCAGTATGCTGATGACAACGTAGTGTGTGCACACTCAGAGGCTGACCTCCAAACCATCCCAAATATCTTCGCAAAAGCTTAACCTATCACTCAGCATCCAAAAAACCAAAGTGCTGCACCAACAAGCACAAAACAACCCCTCTGCAGTGCCACAAATCCAATTCAATGGTGTAATGTTGGAAAGTGTCGATCACTTCTCCTACCTGGGCTTTCCACAAGGGCCGACATTGATGCCGAAATCCAGTATCGCCCAATTTCTGCAAGTGTAGCTTTCTCCCGATTGAAGTGCAGAGTATTTGTGGACTAGGACATTCACAGGGAAACCAAAATGCTTGTTTACAAAGCTATTGTACTACCAACCTTACTGTACGCTTGTGAAACATGGACCACTTATAAACACTATCTCCAACTCCTGGAAAGATTCCATCAATGGTATCTCTGGAAAAAATTACACATCACTTGGGAAGACAGGTGAACTAATGCCAGTGTTCTGGAAGAAGCAAAGATCACCAGTGTCAAAGCAATAATTCTTCAACATCAACTTCATTGGACTGGTCATGTTGTTTGGATGCCTAATTATCGTCTTCCAAAGCAACTACTCTATTCCGAACTTAAAAATGGAAAGTGTAATGCTGATGGTAAACAAAAGAGGTTTAAAGACTCTCTCAAGGCAAATCTTTAAAAATGTAGTATAAACACCGACAATTAGTAAGCACTGGCCTACGAGCACTCCAACTGGAGACCAGCCTTTACCAAAGGTGTCACGGACTTTGAAGACACTCAAACTCAGGAAAAGGGAGAAACGTGCTAAGAGGAAGGCATGTTTCGCAAATCCTCACCGTGATCAACTCCCGCCTAGAAACCTACAACCCCACCATGGAAGGACATGTGGATCCAGAATTGTCCTCCACAGCCACTTACGGATTCACTTTTAAAAGTGTTCATGGAAGACAATCTTACTTGACTAGAGTGATCGCCAAAGACGACTTTATTTCCTGAATCTCCTACACATATTGATAGTTTGCTCAGCTTAACAGATACTTTGCCAGACTGTATTTGCAGGGAGGTGTAAGCCCCTACAGTCCAAGGACAATTGGAAAGCTTTCCCCATTTTCCTTCCTCCTTGCAGAGAAATATTTGAGGTTTATTTGGGAAGAGTCAAAATGGCTTCAGGATTGCTCTCCTGTACTATTTTCAGACCATGTGGTTTATATACTTATGTGCCTGCCTTGTACATTCATGAACATTTATTCCATATCTGAGACCTCAGAATTCTGATTAACACTAGTAAGTCCGTTTCCCATACAATTTGACAACAACGGTCCATGTTTACACCTGACAAGTGTCTCCAATGTCTATATGAGGCTATAAGGCACTTCCGGGTTAGCGCCATCGGCGAAATGGCGGAGTTCCTCCAATCGGAGGAACTGGCTCCATGGAAACTGGGTCTACCCGCCACGGCGAAGGTGGGGACCCGCTAGAAATCCCAGGTGGAAGAAGCCTGGGAACGTGGGGTTCGGCAGAGCACCAGGAGCGCCTCCCCTACTCGCGGGGGACCCCATTTTGGGGCTCCGGAGTGAAGTAGGGTGATCGGCGTGGTGCTGCAAACTGACTGCTATTTTCACGGAGGGAAGCCGCATTGCCATTGCCGGAGAGCGCTGACTTTTTCCTGTCGACAATTGGACTCTAAACAAGTACCCGTGAATAGAAACGGAAAATTGGATAAAGAAATATCTTAATTTGGCACTGAAGTGGGAAGGTTCAAAACAGGAAGTCCGCCTTCCGCTTTCTGTAAATAGACTGAAGCAAAAATCTTGTAAGCTAATAGCCTGGAAAGTCGCTTTACAAAGGTCGAAATTTCCTTCATTTATAACCATTAAAACCCCCTTGGAAGCAGGAGAAAAGGGGGGGAAATTAAACTTTTAAAGCCTGCTGGAGAGGGAGTAAAGGAAAATAAGTTTCCACCGTCTCAAACCTGGGAACGGGGTGTCAGAGACAGAAATTATTGGAGACGTCCATTGACTGTGAATGGGACATTTTGACAGATAGCAAGAAAAAAGAGAAACAAATTGATTCCAATGTTGCCTGTTGCATTCTAAAGAAACAAAATATTTGAAAATTGAAAGTAACTTTCTTTTGTTGGACATGATTTAAAAAGATGGACACAAATAGAAATTGTATCCTCTAGAGGGAGCTTGTCAAATTGTTGCTGCAGTTCACTTGGGGATTTCACAGCTGCGAGATTAACATCGTGGGACCAGACTGTGACCTTGAATAAAAATGTGTTTGGAAGAAGTCCTGGTGTTTGCTTTTTGTAAGACAAGTGCTTTGTTGGAGCAGTTGCATGTGAAGGTGGATTCGATGAATGAGAAGTTGGATTTGATGACTGTTGTAATCAGTGAATGTGAACAAATAGGGAATACTGACATAGAAATTATACAGGGACCAATCCAGGAAACTGGTTCTACCGGGCAAATGCAAGGGCAGATAATAATGGAGGAAGCTATGGTGCTACCTCAAGCAACACAAATGGAGAGACCCGAGGCCCTGCAGGAGCATAAGTCGCTGTTTTGGAAGAATGAACTTGAATTAGGCCAGAGGGAGTTTGGAGCTGAGGAGGCTCTCAACTTTGGAGAGATTTTGAAATATGCTGTTAAAGATCTTTTGGATTATATTGAGGACTGTGGGGAGTGGGACTGTGGGGAATGGGCTGGTCTGATGTGGGGAGATGGACATGAGTATAGGTGGAAATTCCCCAGAGACCTACTCCCTAAGGAGAAAGGAAAGAAACTAAGAAAGAGACCAACAAAAGACAAGGAAAAGTGCAAGCATAAACAAGAAGAAAAAGATCTGCAGAAGGGGCATGGAAGAGACTTAAGAGCCTCGGATATCAGACTACCAGGCTGATGGACTAGATGGAATGGATAGTAAGGACTGACATAACCCGAGACCAGGAAGAAGGGACGTTGGATGAAAATTGGAAGAGTCTATAAAGAAAAATTTTTATTTTGGGAAGTAGTGTAAAATTAATGAATATTCGGGAGAATGTTGGAATGAAATTGTCTGGTTTTAGCAGAAATGATATAAGGATAAATAAGTATTAAGTTTTTAAGTTTTAAGGTATTTTATGGTATTTCATGGTAAGATAAGGTTAAGGTATTTTATGGTAAGATAAGGTCAAATAAAGTAAGGTAAATAGAATAACAGAATATGGTGAAAGATGGATAGGATGTATAGAGTTAATTAATTGGTTATAAGCTAAAGTATAGAAAGGATTTGCTGAAACAATGGCTGAATCAGGATACAAGAAGAGGGAGGTGTGATGAAGTTGGGGAAATAGGCAGATGAAAGATAGGATATGGAATGACTAATTTGTTTTTAACTATTTTTATTTTTCTGTATTTTGTATCTTTTTGTCTTCTTTTTCTCTTCTTTTTTTTCTTTTTCATATTTTTGTATTTCCTCTGAAATTTTAATAAATATTATTACAAAAAAAATGTATGAGGCTATAAGGCTCCTGAAGAGTCAGGTGGGTTATAATAATTGCTCTGTATAATGTTAATAGAGTCATGATTATCTTGGAAGGCGGCGCCAGTTCTGGGGGTGACTTCTAATACTGTACCTAAAACTTTCAAAACGAAAAGGGAGAAGAGCCTCAAGCGTGAGCAACAACTCGAAACAAACGGGCGTGAGTTTCGGGCAGCGGCGGCGGCACCACGAGGCGCTGAGGCCGCTCCCCGCCGGCCTCCCCTCACAACAATAATATCCGGCCCAGTCAGCAGCCGAGCTCGCTTCCATTGGCTCCCCCGGAGAGGGCCGGAAACAGCCCGGTTAGGACTGAGCCACGGCGGTGGCGCCTCTCCTGAGGAAGGCGGCGGAGGGCTTTGTTTGCGACGACGGCGAGAGGCCGCCCGACGGCCAGCATGGGCGAGCAGCTGCAGGGTGCCGCGAGGCGGGACAGCCCCGGCTGGGGGAGCAACGGTGGGTCGAGGGCGGGACGGGGACGGCGTTGCCGGCCTCTTGGGTGTCTTACTTGGGAGAAAGTTCCGTTGAACGGCGCGGTTTTGTTTTGTTTACTCCCGCGTAAAACGAGTGGGCAACGGCGGCGACGGGTGTGGGCACTTTGGGGCGCCGTGGATGCGAAAGGGGTGGCGGGGAAGAGATGGGGGCTGCTCCTCGTTTGCTCCGGCTTCTTCTCAAGTGAACCGTCCCCGTAGCTCGCTTTTTGCAGGTTGCAACTCGTAAAGTTTGTGTTTCTTGGAGTAAATAAATCCCACGGGGTTCTATTCCCCTGTTGACCATGCTCAGAGTAGGCCCTTTTTAATTTTCATGAATGGGCCGGAGTTAGCCGTGGGTTGCAGCCAATGCTAGCCTTTGCTCAAAAGGTTAAAATAAATATGCACGACTAATTTCGGCCCTTTAATTTTCAACGGGTCGCCGCTGAGTTGAGTTCCGAGTGTGATGCAGCCCGCTGAGGTCACCTGGGCGTTGCTTCTGAGTAAACCTGCTCCGGGATCACGTTGCGACTCTGCGGGAAGCTTTTTTAAAAAAAATGCTTCCGGTTAGAGCGAATTTGTGCTCTTAAAGGGGTTCAAAATCAACAAAATGTTGGGTGCCTGCGAGTTTTGTGCTTCACATCATCGTGGAGAGGCCTGAGTGGGTACCGTCTAAAAACTAACTAGAGAAACATCGGTTTATTTGTCATGGTGTAAAAGCTCTGTTGGCTAGAAGTGCCACTTCATCAGATTTGTGAAATGGTTTAATTTAATGATGTGATCATTTTTAGCCGCCTCCTTTGGGGCCCATACCTAAGGCTCAGAGAGAGCTTATAATAATAAATATAACCAATGCCCTTTTAAAATGTGCTGGGGAAGGGGGATTCTTGGGTTGGTCTTGTTTTTATTATATATTTTGTGTTTTTATCTTGTGAACTGCCCTGAGACCTTAAATACAAATTTAGTGACTAATAATAACAATAATATATGGTATTGATAGCATTAATAGGAGTGATATTAATGTTAATTTAATAATGGGATAGCTGCTAATTTATTTAGTGCTATCTAAATTAGTCCAGAACAACAGCCTTGTTCACATGTTGAACTATGGCTTACCTGGACTTGCTGGCTCCCATGAGATTGCTGTTCCCTGGGCTTTTTAGGTCAGTGCAATGCAGCAGACAAGCCAAGATTTGCCTTACTGTGTCTTCTGAACTCTGCATCATGGTTGAAGTGTCTTATCATTAATCACAATCTGTAGCCAAGGTTTTCCTATGATTACAGGTCATGGTTAAGGATGCTTACTGTGCGATGCAAACCAGGTGTTAGTAGCGCATATATTGTACATGGGAACATGGCACACTTTGTTCCCAACACCACCACCCTCCCTCCATGGTGGATCATCTAGTCCAACCCTCTGCAATGCAGGCATATGCAGCTGTCCAGCCGACCAAACCTGAAACCTCAGCACCATACTTTAACCAACTGAACTTGGGAGCTAATTTGTTAACCTTTCCCCCCTTTTCTTTTTGCAGAGGTTTTCCTTCTTGACTCACAGTATGTAGCACCAACTGTTGCCTTTCTGCAAGAACTACCCAGTTACCAGTCTATGTTGAGGAGGAGAACTTCAGCTGGAGGATTGCGGGACTACCGCAGCTTAGCACGGACAGCTTCTGGCGAGACCAGCAGTCTCCTAGAAAGGGTTGGACCAGGAAGCCCAGGCTCTGCACAGCCGCTGAGAGAATATGCCTTAACTATTGCAGAGAAGAGAAGATTAAGGTTAGAGAGAGAAACTCTTTGAGCTGTATAGTAGTTGTGGTAGTGGGATCCATTTCTGGGTAAAAATTGCTTCTGGGAAATGGATTTTATTAATTTCTAAAATTGTTTCTAAATGGCAGTAAGTCATTTTGCCTCCACCATGCTCCTAAGCATTAGTCCATGTTCAAGGAACTTAGGTTAAGATGACGTAAGTAAAAGAATCCAAATCTTTGTGTTAAGATGAAAAATTAATTCCAAATTATAACCCTCCCCCTTCAGTTTATGATATAGGCAATGGCCATTCGCAGTTCTCACTCATGGTCCAACAGGCATGGAAATTGTAAGCTAAGGGATTTTTAACTTTATATGTTATATTGTAAATTGCTTTGGGATGCATCATGTGCAGTTATTATTATTATTATTTTAAAATATTCCTGCATTTTCACCAGTTCTAAAATGAAACCCCCAATGATCTTGTCATGTTAATTCGTTTTATCTTACTAGGGAAATTCAGGCGGCTAACATAAGATACCTGTCAGGTTGGCATCAGTGGAGGCAGATAAGTAGCAAATCATGGAAAAAAATTGTAGAGGATACCAGAGAACTGTCATCTTACTTTGAACTTTGGGGACATGACATCCGCAGTATTGAGGGTATGTTCTTTATTCATTTGTCCGCTGCTTGATTTTGCACCTTATTTTCACTGTCTTTTTTACATCTTTTATTCAATTATTTAGTGGATTTATAAACTAGTTGACTGAGAAACTCACCACAAAGAAATTGCACAAATGAAATTGTAAATAATACACAGCTGAAATCCACAAACAAATTAAACATAAAAATACAAAAAAACCCTCTAGGTTAGATTACTGCAATGTGTTCTATACTGAGACTGCCTTTGAAGATAGTGCAGAAACAGCAGCTTCTGCAGAACATACAACACACGTTCTCTCCCGATTCCTTCCTTTTTCAGCTCTCTGCCTTTACAGTAACTAACTTGGCTTAAAACAGTAACCAAAAGTACAATGCATTTAAATAAGCCAGTTTTAAAAAGAATGCACTAAACGTTCACAGACAGACAAATCTGTCACAAGTCACCCACCCCACAAATGCAGGATGAGGCAACTGTTCAGATCTTCAGGTGATGATCTGAGCCTTGAAAAGAAGATGTGAGAGTAAATGTCATTGCTTCAACTTCCTCCTTTATCTCTGTGTACTTTTGAAGTAGTGGGTGGAGGGAAGATAACCAGCCACCCTCAGAATCTCATGGTGGAGGGAACAGCGAGGGGGGCAAATGCTTGGGAAAAATAAAAGTGTCTTTGCCTGGCAAAGGAATGATTCCAGTGATGGTGACAGACAAGGCAACTTTGGAAGAGCGTTCCACAGCTGCGTGGCCTCCCACTGAAGAGGTTTAGAGTGTTGTCCAAACCTGGGATTGTGCTTAAAGTTTCTCCTGATTAACCATGATCTGTCACTAAAGTTTGTCGTTGTTAAGGAACAGAGATCTTGACCACAATTCCAGGTTTGGACAATATGATAAGCCAAACCTTAGCTGCTGTGCTGAGCTAAAAAGCCTGTGAAGGAACTAAGTGGTTATAATCTGCTCCTTGGGAGGCAGTACATTCACACTAAGCCATGGTTTGGCTTAGTATTATGTGCAAACTGAAGCCATTCAAAGGGCCCACCTTTCTTCCACCATGGAACTTGAGGCAGGGTATTTGGGGGTCTTCCTTCAGCAAGGTTGCGGCATCATGTGCATCCACTATTTTACATTAACAGTAAATGTGTTCATTCATAAATTAAATCTTTCTTTTCATAGGGAAGTTTGGCACTGGGATCCAGTCTTACTTTTCCTTTCTACGATTCCTCGTGATCCTGAACGTTGTGATCTTTCTCCTTGTGTTCACCTTTATCACCCTTCCTAGTGCCTTTTACAAACATGGAACGGTCAATGGCAGCTACGTTCAGCTTCCCCTGAAGAGCATAGGTAACACACTCTTCCTACTAAACATGTTTTCTGTTCGCAAGTACAGACATAGCAGACGAGCATTTGGCTGTTTTCACTCCTTCTGTTCAATTAATTTTCTTTTGATCTCTTATCTACAGAGCATCACTGCACAGTTTATGTTGTCAGTGGTACCAAGGGACTTATTTACTTCTACAGTTACGTTATAGATCTGCTGACTGGCACAGTAAGTATTTGGACATATATTGCTAAATCCAAAGAAGCAGATTAAAAAACAAAAACAAAAGCGGAGGGTTTCATTTGGAGGTAGAAAGCCCCCTTCCTCCCTCCACCTTCTGGGCAAAATGCTAAGGCTGCATTGGGCAGGGTAAATCTCTAAAGCTAAGCTCTTCAGAGTAGAGACTCTCAGGTTGTGTATACGCTGTACAGTTAAAGTCAATTCGCCCCCTCAATGAATCCTGGGAACTGTAGTTTTGTTAAGGGTGCTGGGAATTTTAGCTCGGCAAGGCGTAAACAACCATTCTCAGGATTCTTTGGGGGGTGGGGGGTGGAAATGTGCTTTACGTGTATGGTGTGTATGTAGCTTTACAATGCCATGTAAGCACTGGCCCATTGTTTCCTGTTAAACCAGCTTTGATCCATCGCCTTATATTTTGGTTTCCATAGAACCCATTAAACATAGTTCCCTTCACTTTGACTGGTAAAGATTTATCCCATTCAATGCAGCCTTGCCGCTTGCTTGCTCACTCGTGCAGAGCCACTGCTTGCGGGTGCCTGAAGCCTGTGCATGTATTGGTTTATTAAGTAGAGACTTGTTTTTTCGAATGTGTCCATAGTGTGCATGTGACATACATTACTGAATGCAGAACCTTGCATCCTGAGAACCCCTGCTTTAATTTTAAGTTTCTTGTCCTTCTATCTGTAGCATTGTAAAATTGTTGTATTTAATTTTTACATTAAAAAAAAATACTCCTTGGAAGAGTTTTCCTCCAGAAACCTTAGGGCAGTGTATATAGTTCCTGCCTCTCTTCCCTTTACAGGACAGCTGTACTACATAGGATGGCATCCAATGAAGTAATTTCCTTAATGCAAGGACCTCGGACTGCGCAAGGGAACTTCTCCCTCCCTCTACTTGGCCTCCCCCCATGTTCCTCTTAAATCTGTGCTGGGGATTTCCCCAGCCCTCCAAGGAGGGCATGAGTGGAGTTTGAGGAGAGGTAGGGGAAGTTTGGTTGTGCAAATGGAAATGCTTGTGCCAGTTGAGCTACTTCATTGGATACCACCCTTTGGGACTCTTCCAGTTTATCTTGATTTACATAGATGAAGGCTTTTCCTTATAGGTAAAAAGCTTTATTGGGGGTGCAACACCATTTGTTTTCAAATAGTTGCTTTTAGCACTTGGCAAAGACTCCAGAGCATGTCTGTAAACCGTTGTGTGCTTCTATGTAGTAACTTTCTTCTGTGCTAAATTCTTGCAGGGCTTTCTGGAAATGACTAGTCTCTTTTATGGCTATTACACAGTAGATACCATCTATTTTGGCCTCCTGAAATACCATGTGCCACTTGCCTATTTGCTGACCACGCTGGGTTACCTTTCATTAAGCTTTCTCTGGATCGTGAAAAGGTAAAGTTAGCTTGAAGTGTGTGCTGCGATGGCCCATTTGGGTCTTTCCCCTGCATTTCTCTTATTTCTTCATGATCTTTTCTCCTGTCACTATGGTTAATGTTCAACATGCTTTAGTTATCCTTTATTTATGCCGCAGGCACAATTCCTTTTAAAAAAAACCTTAGAGGGGTTTGAGAGGTCCTTGCTCTGCCAGTCTGGTCAGGAAGGTGGGCGGCCCTTCCCTCTGGAGAAGCAGCAGTGCTAAAGGCCCCAGGAGGAAGTGCCAACTGATAGGTCAGGAATTCCCTTCACTCCCACCCCACTCTCTTACTTGATAAACTGGGCTGAAAATGATGTGGGTAGTAAAACAGGCAAGGAGCTTCCTTGTGTTGTCTAGTAGTGCCTTTTGTAGGTTTGCAAAGGTCTCTTCTGCTTGAGTTCAACAGGACTTGCTTCCTAGTAAGAGTGTGTAGAGTTGCACTCAGGGCCGGCCCACCCTTGCGGCAAAATGAGGCAACAGCCTCAGGGATCAGGATCCACAGGGGCAGCTCCTGATGTGGATCTTCACTCACCCCCTTCTCTCGTGGTGAGGGGGGAAAACATTTTGTGGTTACTCTCAGGGGCTGGCCCTGATTGCAATCATGGCTTACTTTGTGGCAAGTAAGAGCTTTGCCTCGTGATCAGTAAATCCTTTTGTAGAAACTGGTGCTGGATTGTATCACTAGAGACTGCTGGGGGTGGGTACCGAATATTTCAGTGCTCCCCCAACTTTAAAAAACCCTGCATACTTGCTTTGTCCCTGACATTCTCAAGATGCACATCTTTACACTTGGTGTATATTTGGACCCACCATGTTCTTCCTATCGTAATTTGTTAAAACTGTTTTCAATGTTGTATTTTTAATTGTTGTGACCCACCCTGGAACCTTGGGGTGAGGGGCGGGGAATAAATCAAATTGATAATAATTCTAGGGCGTGTTTATAGATAGGTAGATAGTCAAACATTTAGAAATATTTTGTTTTCAGCTGAAGCTATACAGTAGAGCAACAGGAAAATCATGAAATGCTATTTGTATGTTTCATCCCCTAATAGTGTAATCCTATGCAGAGTTACTTTGGAGGAAATTCAGTTGAATTCAGCAGCACTTAATTCTGAGTGTCCATGGGTAGGATCTGGCTGTGAATGAGTATACTCTTCCATGTACAGTACTCGTACAAAAATGAAAATCTTTAAGTTGCTAATCAAGCATTTCATTTCATTTTTCGGGGATGCTTTTTCCAGATCTGTCGATGGATTCAAACAAAGCTTGGTACGCAACGACGATCAGTTTCAGAGTTACTGCAACAAAATATTTGCTGGCTGGGATTTCTGTATCACAGATGTAAATGCTGCACGGCTCAAGCATAGCAGCTTGCACTATGAGCTTAAAGTGAGTGTACCATTCCGTCTCTTTATAATGTTCAGGCTGTGACTTGCCATTGCAAATGTACCCCAAACAGTACTACCTAAACACCAGAGGGAGGGAGCAGCAGGTCTGGGGAACTCCTAAGGTTTGCAGAATTGCAAAAAAGGGGGAAATACTTTTGGGGAGGGTAGGGGGCAAAACAGACCAGTGGAGAATGCTCACTGACCATGGAATGCTATCTGACTTGTGGAGGTGTAGGTAGGAAACCAGGTGTGGATGGAACAAATGAAATGGAGTGGCCAGAATCTTGAGCAGCAGAACTCTATATAGCAAATTTTTCTTGCAGGGGGCTTGTGTGTACCCCCCCCCCCAAAAAAACACCACCCATGTGCTTCATGCATTGAAGGGAGTTGGACTAGATGACTCTCATGGTCCCTACCTACAATTCTATAATATGATCTATGTCAAACTGGGCTGTGTGTCATAATACACATAATACCTCCATTAAAGTGAGAGAAGAATCTAAATAGCGGTGAGTGAATCATAGCATAAACAACATGTAAGAAAAACGGAGAAACTACTCTTACTGTGTAAGCCTGTCTGAGCCTTCCATGTTCAGTGGGGCTTACTCCCAGGAAAGTGGGTGTAGAATAAATAGCAATTATAGCAGAAGTGGATGAGAGGCTTCAGCAGAATGTCTCCTGCATCACATTTGGCTGTTTCGCCACCAAGAGAAGAGTTAAATGCTGTTTTTAATTCTGAATTTAAAATTGTTGTAAGCTGTCCTGGAACTTTGCTCATGAAGGGTAGGTAATAAGAATAATAAAGAATGTTGCTAATCTGTTGTTAGCCTCCTTAGGGATCATTTGGCCAAAGTTGGGGTTTAGTTTTTAAAAATATCATTGGTGAATGAATTTCTGTTTACAGACTGACTTGGAGGAAGAGAGACTAAGGCAGAAGGTCGCAGAAAGGACCACCAGAGAGAAAATACGCATCTATTGCTTGAGAATATTCCTAAACTGCATTGTCCTAGCTGTTTTGTCAGCTTGCTTTTATTCTATCTATAGAGCAACAGTCTACTCACAAGAAAACATTTCCAATGTAAGTGGCATGGCAGATTTTTATAAACAAATCTCTCCAGGCAGGGCAAGCAACGGGAATAACTGTCGCCATTTCCAAGGAGTTGTAATTTCACTACAAATATGGTGCCCCACTGGGTAATTTATAAGAATGTCCAGTTTAAACTCTGACAAGCTGTTATTAGCAGTAGAACAGCCGTGGAGAGGAACGAAGATGCCAGAAAGGGAGGCTGATGAGCCTGGGAGTTGCGCAGCTTCCCATGTGGACAAGAGGCAGACACTTTGGGGAACTTAAAAGTACATTCATGGGAGTTTTGCAGCTGGTGTCTTGAGTGCAGATACGGGGATGCTAACAGCTAGAGAGAAGTACAGCAGAGGGAATAGCTGACAAAACTAAAGAATCAGGGACCAAGTGTATTTCCATCTGCTGGGAAAGAAGCTGTAGTTGCTACTGTAAGAACATACAGGTCAGCAGGCAACAGATCTTGACGAGCGATTCAGTTGCAAGTTGAGAGTTTCTGTGCTCTGCCTCCATGTTTTGAGACAGTAATACTTCTGAATACCAGCTGCTGGAAGCCCCAGAAGGAGAGAGGGCTCTTGTGCTTAGGTTCTGCTTGCCGGTTTCCCATGGGCATCTGCTTGGACACTACAGGTGTGAGAACAGGATGCTGGACTAGATGGGCCAATGGCCCATCTTCTTAGGAGTTCTGCAGCTAACCAGAGAAAACAACTCCTCCCTTTGCTTTTGCTTTCTTTCTCTCTATGCAGGACCACAAACCAAGATTTGATGATAACCTCATAGTACAGTACTTACCTTCCATGGTGATTACGATGGCCAACTTTATTGCCCCATTAATTTTTTCAGTTCTCATCAAATTTGAAGACTACTCACCAGCCTTTGAAATCCGGTTAACGCTAATGAGGTAGGCACCTGCGCTGCTCGATTCTGTAACACAATATCGAAATAGGTCCTTTTCCAACTCTGTGCACCTGCCGCCACCTATTCTGGTGTTCTTAGGTCTGGTAGCGCCTTGTGGCTGGTTGGGCTTTCCTCATTGTGTCTGGCCAAATGGTCACTCTTTGCGCTTAGTAGTTAAGAGCGATAGTCTCGTAATCTGGGCAACCGGGTTCGATTCCCAGCTCCTCCACATGCAGCTGCTGGGTGACCTTGGGCCAAGTCACACTTCTCTGAAGTCTCTCAGCCCCACTCACCTCACAGAGTGTTTGTTGTGGGGGAGGAAGGGAAAGGAGAATGTTAGCCGCTTTGAGACTCCTTCAGGTAGTGATAAAGCGGGATATCAAATCCAAACTTCTCCTCCTCCTCCTCCTCCTCCTCCTCCTCCTCCTCTTCTTCTTCTTCTTCTTCTTCTTCTTCTTCTTCTTCTTCGTTGCTTCCAAAATTGAGTTGGGTGACACACCCTGATGACAACTTGCAGGAATAGAAATAATAGTGTTACCTCTGCTGCTCTGGGCAAGTAAGAGAGCAGAACACTTCGGCATGTTGACTCCTCACTTCTAAGAGATCATGGCAGCAGCTTTAAAACCATGGATTGGCCATGGGGAAAGGAAGAGAGGTGGATCAAGGGCCCAGTAGGAAGGGAGATTTTATGAGATTCCATCATGGATTGAAACTGATGAAATGGGAGGGAGGGATCCCTCCCCTAAGCTTTCTGTGCAGAATCACCTTAGCCAGTTGGCTTCCTCTCCTTGACTTTTTGCATTAGAATGCTTAAAGCTGTGTATTTTAACTATCTCGTGGATATCTTTTGCTTTTCTGTAATCAAGCCCCTGGTATTGCAAAATCCCCATAGTATATAACTTGGACAATTCATTGGTGTGTTCCTTCCATTTTGTTTTGAAGGTGTGTCTTTGTGAGGCTGGCCAACATTGGTGTTCTCTTGTTCTCACTGTGGACTCGAATCAGGTCCTGTACTAATGCAAAATGCATGGCCTGTGGATACAACTATCAGCTCTACCCTGTAAGTAGATCTATATGTGAACTAAAATGGGACGTGTGAAACAAGGTCTCCCTTTCCATTGACTGTCCTTAAACCCCGCTTGGAAGCAAAGGAACCCTGGCAGGAACTGCTCACCAGAGTGAAAAGCTTTTCCAGTAGCTTTGTGAATTTTGTTTTAGTGAGATGACAATGCAGTGGTGTTTTATGATAATCTTAAAACATAATAATCAACTGAATTTATTTTGATAAACCCTTTTCCTTTCCTTTCAGTGCTGGGAATCTCGAGTTGGCCAGGAAATGTATAAGCTGATGATCTTTGACTTCATCATAATATTTGCTATTACGGTCTTTATTGACTTTCCAAGAAAGTGAGTATAAACTTCAGTGAAGAGGCATTTCCTTTCTTTACAGTTGAAACACAATTTAATACCAAAAGTAACCACTTTTAGTTTTGTTTTGTTTTAAAAAATGCTGTTTCCTGTAATGTCTAAACTTGGATATCTGTAGTTTGTGAGAAATGCTGTGCTAGCAAGAAAAGCCAGAATCATAACGGTCACTTCAGGTCCTTGCTTGTCGTGAAACCATTGCTACTTTAAGTAAGCCACGGTTGCCTGAGTTTGAACATCACAGGGAATTGCAGTTAGTGGATGCCTCTAATCTCCTGGCGGGCATGAAAGAAGGGGAGGGGTCTGGGAACCATAGGCTCCCAAGACTTTATTGCATCTCATTTGTAGAGAAACCATAGTTTCCTGTTCTGCCTAACTTGGTCCAAATACTTAAGCTTCCCCTTGTGAATCCTTTATTAAAAGATGAACTACAAAAGTAAAGGTTTTTGAAAATATTAAGTGGTATTTAAACAAATAACTGAGCCACAAACCATAGATAAACCTTGGTTAGTTTGGATGGAGCTAAACCATGAGCCTGGTTTTGGCTGACATGCTATGCTAAACCCTGGTTTACTCATCATGCTGCAGTAGCAGGACAAGCTAGGAGGAGTATTGGGACCATGAGCGTCACTCTTGGAACTTGCACATTCATGCTAAGTGTGTATGAACTTGGGACAATATTGGGGGTTGGACCAGCCTCAAATCTCATGGCAATAAGGGAGCCACAGGTTAGGTTCAAGAGCAACCTCGGAAATTTTTTTTGATTTGTTTCTGACCTGGCAATATTTGCTCAACCCCACATTTCTACACCATGCACTACCTGGCTAGCTACGAATGCACTTATGTTTCTTACATTTTACTTCTATAAATGATGAAAAGGTTCATTTAGTTTTATTGCTGGACTGTAAAGTAGGGCTTTTTTATTACTGTTCTTAGGTTGATGGTTACCTATTGCTCATCTAAGGCCTTCCGGTGGTGTGGTCTGCAGGAGTTTGCCATCCCTGACAACGTGCTGGAAATTGTTTATGGGCAAACTATCTGTTGGATTGGGACTTTCTATTGTCCTCTTCTCCCTGCCATCGCAGCAGTAAAATATTTTGTCGTCTTTTACATTAAAAAGGTACCTGGTCTTTTTAATGCTGACTGTTGCCTAGGTGTATCTGTAACAACAGTTTTAATAATTTCCATCCTGCACCCGACTTGTAAATAGAAATAGAAATACTTTATTGTCACTGTACCACTTGTTTACAGTGAGATTAAACAAGCCCCCCCCCCACGTAATATTTCAGTCCTTGTTACACTCTGTGTGCTGTCGTACAACCACCAACCCCGAATGTCAGCTGCAATGTTGCTGTCTTCCATTCAGCAGCCTCACGGCCCACAGGTAGAAACTGTTCTTTAACCTGTTGATGCGATTTATCATGCTTCTATATCTCCTGCCCGAGGGCAGGAGATTTAAAAGGTGCTGGCCAGGGTGTGAGTCATCCCTGAGAATGCTCCTCGCTCTTCTGAGGCAACGGTCTCCTGTGATGACATCTAGTGGACTCAGGGGACAGCCCATGATACCATGTGCTGTCTTCACCACCCTCTGTAGGGACTTTCTGTCCATGGCGTACCACACCGTAATACAGTATGAGAGAACATTTTCTATCATGGACCAATAGAAGGAAATAATCAGTTGCTGTCTAACATTGTTCTTTCGCAAGACCCTAAGGAAATGAAGTCTCTGTTGGGCCTTCCTAACCACCTGGGCTGTATTGACCTTCCAAGTAAGGTCTTCACTAAGATGGACTCCCAGGAATTTAAAGGAAGAGACTCTCTCCACACAGCCCCCCCGATATACAACGGGGCTAGCTCCCCTCACTTCCTCCAACACCATTTCCTTTGTCTTGCCAATGTTTAGGTGCAGATTGTTCTCTGAGCACCATGTGGATACCTTTTGAACCTCCCCCCTGTACTCAGATTCGTCTCCGCCTGTAATTAAACCCGTTATGGTGGTGTCATCAGCAAACTTAATAATTGCAGAACAACCATTTTTGTTCTCATACAAATTACTTACTTGTTTCTCTTCAGTCAGGTACAGAGGGGGGTGGAGCTTGCGGCCCTCTGCATGTTAATTGTATTACTATTTGAATTCTGTGCAATACAATAAAATACAACAGAAGAAAAGAAAAATGCAATTAAAAAGCATACGGCATCTAGCACAGTGCATTACAGTGACCACATTGAGGCTGTCAGAAATTTTAAGTCTGGGGAAAGATGTCTGGGGACCACAGGAATAGAGGTTAGAATAGGAATCCACAACTGGATGTTGCTGGGTAAAATCTGGCCCTTCAGGGTTAGGCCTGAGCCCCACTTGCTAGCCCAGATATGCAAGAAGGTGCTGGTTCAAATGACATTGGGAGTTACTGACAGGTGATTGGTGTGTGTGTGTGTGTGTGTGTGTGTGTGTGTGGCCTTCTTGCTTCTTTCCTCAAAGTGCCTCCCCGCTATGCAAAACTAGTTCCTCTCCAGGAGCCCAAACGTCTGGCACCTGGGCTGAGCTCTGCTCTTCTCTTCTCTCCAGATTAGTCTGATGCATACATGCAAGCCTTCAACGCGGCCCTTCAGAGCGTCCAGCTCCAACTTTTTCTTCCTGGTGGTGCTCTTGATTGGCCTCATTCTAGCTTTCATTCCGTTGGGACTCAGCATGACGCAGTAAGCAGTCCTTTTAATACAGCTTTGCCTCTCTGTTACTGTGTAGCTGGGAGGGGAAATGGGCTTCACCTGGGTCTATCCAAGTCCACTTATGTGCCATTCTTCAAAATCCTAAGTTGTGATGACAGCTTATTTCACTGTAGAAATGGGCAGGGGAAAATACATTCGAGCTAAAAAGCCTTGGAAAATAAAAAGGAATTTTCCTAGTGCTTAACAAACATTTTTATAGGTGTCATATAAGCCTTCCTGGGGGGAGAGTTTCCCATGCAGAAAGGCTCTCCCCTGTAGCTAGCTGTCTCATTTCAGAGTGTGGGGGCACATCTACCTTCTGAATGAGGGCTCCTGCTATCAAAAGACACTGGAGTAGGGCTTCATATGAATCAACCTAGACCCTTCTATCATCATCTCCATGTGCCCCCCTCTGTGGGAGGTCAGGAGGATGGCAACACAAGAATGGGCCTTTTCAGTGGTGGCTCCCTGCTTGTGGAATGCTCTCCCCAGGGAGGCTCACCTGGTGCCATCATTTAGTCACCAGGCAAAAGCATTCCTTTTATGACAGGCCTTTGGCTTTTAATTATTTGTGGCCTTCTTCAACAGGTGGGATGTTTTAGTTCTGTCTTTTAAAAATATGATCAAGTTTTATATTTTATTGTTTTAGTTTCATGCTGGTTTTAATGTATTCGTTACTTTGTCATTGTTGCAAGTCATTTTGAGTTACTTTTGCATTTAAAAAAATGACTAATATGCTTAGTTAATAGTAATATTCTTGCACATGCTTCCTTCCTTCCCCGCTTAAACAGCATTCCCTCCTCAAAAGCATGTGGGCCTTTTGTGAATGTTAACCGTTCGTGGGATGTCATAGAACATACGGCGCATCATTTTCCACCAGTATTGCAGAAGGTTCTGAATGGCATTGTGTCAGAAGCATTTGCAGTGCCTTTCTTTATGGTGGTCTGGTAAGCACTGGCCAGGCTGGCCTTGATCTCTTCCATGTTGTTCTTCGGTGTTGTCTGGGGTCAATAGAAAAATGTTCCCAGTACACAGCTATTGGATCATGTTCAATGTAAATGTACCAGATTTTTTTTGGTGGGGGGAATGTTGAGCACTGCTATGCATAAGCAACCATTGTATATTTAGTTGAAACAGTTCATACTGCTGGTGTTTCTGCGAGTATGATATCCATATGATATTGTAAAAATAAAAAAGATCTACTGTATCTTAATAATGTGTCTAGCTGCCACCCTTTCCCCCTCTAACTCTGACAATCGCTTAGCACTATATAGAGCAGTGTTTTTGTAGTCGGTATTCTTCCATTGTGCATGATACCGCAATTGTGTGCTGGAAGCACTATTAATGCCACTGCTGTTCCTTTGTTTATTTAAAGGATTTTTGCCCTGCTCTTCAGCGGCAAAGGCTCCGAGAGCAGCTTATAGTTCAATAAAAAAAAAAGGCCATTCCTCTTCTCAAGCTTAGAATACTGGTCCCTTGTTTAGCTTCAGTTGCTGAGGTCACCATTGGCAGGCATCTGCTGTGGAGAAAGCAGCGTGGACAGTGTTGCAGCCTTTGCTAGGGTTGAGTGTCCCACGTACGTTTGAAGCTGCCCTGTACTGGGAGGCCACTGGGCTGACTGGCTCTGTACTGGGAAGGACTAGCTTGGGCAAAAAACTCCTTGGGTTAGGGTTTTCTAAGCAGGGACTAGATAAGGATGCAGTAGCCGTGGATTCCCTACATTGGTTGGGAGTTGGACTAAAAGACCTTTTGAGATCCTTTCCAACTCTGAATCTGTTGTTGAGTTTGATTGACATCAGACCTCCAAGGCCTCCAGCACTGGTCCCCTTTCCCAGCCCTGCTGCCTTTTAGATCCTTACATGCAGCCCCAATTATAGCAGTCTTTTGACACTGCAATGCCTCTCTTCTCGTGGATTTCCTTGTTCAAATACTAAGAAGAATGTAGCTGATGTAGGGCTCACGCCTTGGATGCAGATGGTCCCAGGTTCAGTCCTTGGCATCTCCAGTTCAAAAGGTTGGGTGGCAGGTGACAGGAAAGACCCCCTGCACAAAGGCCTGGAGAGCAAGTCAAAGACAACAACACTGAGTTAGATGGACAAAGAGCTTGAGCTCGTATAGGGCGGCTTCCTGTATAAATGCAGGAAAAGGTCATTGGTTAGTTAATAAGTTTATGGCCCTAAACCTCCATGATAAACATTAAATTGCTATTGGAGACAGATTACTGGGCTTAAGGAACTCTTCATCTGTCTTGTTGAAGTTGTTCCTGCATTTGGTAGCCTGGGAATCCTTACTATTATTTCATATGTATCTCAATCTTCTGGGTGCTGTTTTACAAAACTTGGGCCTGCATTGGTATTAAACTGTTCTGATGTTTGCGTTTCTCCATTGTTTTACAGCCTTATTATGTTTTATTTCATTGCCTTGGCTGGAGCACATAAACGAGTTGTTAATCAACTCAGGGAACAATTAGTTATGGTAAGTTTAAATCAGTGCTTCATCTCCCCTCCCCAAATACTGCATGCACAAGTTGTCCTGACAGTCCAATGTATGATGAGAGCCATCTTTTTTTTTAACCTGCTAAATATTCATTGTGGGATCATAGGACATGATGTCAAATTAATACCTTGGACAGATTACTCACATGGGATGTCAACCAAGGCCATTGCTTTGTGTAATTAACTCCTAGGCCCCGCTAACATTCAGTGAACTCTGCAAGAGTTTGGCAGGGTTGCTTTTCCCCCCTGTGTGTTTTACATATTTTGCCTCTTTAAAATCGTGCACTGTGTTTTTGTTTTAGCTTTAATCTTGATGGCTAGAAATGCATTTTTGGGCTTCAGAGAGAGCCACAAGCTGCAACCCATGGAGTCCAAGGCTTACACCAGCCTTTGCCAACCTGGTGCCCTCCAGATATTGGACTACAACTCCCACTAGCTGTCCTGGTGAGGGCTGATAGGAGCTGTAGTCCCAGCATTTGGAGGGCACCAGGCTGGATTAGCCTGTGGCATTATTATGGAGCAAGTATCTGAGCACAGTCTTCTCTGGGCTTCAGTAAGGCAGGAAATCATAATGAATGGAGTAGAAACTCAAGTCTGGCCACACTCTAAGGAGTAACAGGCTGAAGAGTGGCAACAGGAATTTTGAGGGAAGTGGAAGGTTGTCCTTGACCAACTGACCTCTGAGAAGATGTCACCCAAAGTTTCTGCCAGTTTGCATATTGCAGAGTAAAGGGCTGCAGTACAGTTTTTTAAAAAAATGAAAATATATGCATGCATTTCTTTATTCAGAGCCAATTGCTGTTCAATCACTGTGCTTTTGCTTAGGTTAAGGGTAGGGATGTTCTTGGATGCCAGCTCCCATTGGCCCCAGCCAGCATGATCAATGGCATGGGTAGGCAAACTAAGGCCTGGGGGCTGGATCCAGCCCAATTGCCTTCTAAATCCGGCCCACAGACGGTCCAGGAATCAGCGTGTTTTTACATGAGTAGAATGTGTCCTTTTATTTAAAATGCATCTCTGGGTTGTGGGGCCTGCCTGGTGTTTTTACATGAATAGAATGTGTGCTTTTATTTAAAATGCATCTTGGGGTTATTTGTGGGGCTTGGGTATTTGTTCATTTCCCCCCAAAAAAATATAGTTCGGCCCCTACAGGGTCTGAGGGCCAGTGGATTGGCCCCCTGCTGAAAAAGTTTGCTGACCTCTGATCAGCAGGGATGATAAGTGGTCAGGGATGATAAGAGTTCAGCAAAATCTGGAGAGGCCTTAGGCTCCCCACTCTGGTTTAGATCTTGCTTGGTAGAGGACTTGCACTTTATATTGAAGAACTTTAAATACTCTGCTTTTTGTATTCCCCATCCCGCCACCCAATTTCTGCCTTAGGAGAGTCGTGACAAGCTCTTCCTGATCAGGAAGCTGACTGAAGCTCAGAGACTTAGCTGAGGTGCCTTTTCATGCCTGCTGCCTTTGGAGTCGTTTTTTTGGAGCTGCTGTTTAGGGGATGCTAAAAAGAGAAAAACTCTAGTGCCTTGAACCTTGAGCCAAGTGACTTGGAACTTCACCCTTGGACCAGTTTGACTTGCAGTAGATGTGGGCCTCCTACAGCTGTTCCAATATCTGTGTCCGGATCCGGGGCTGGTGTGCATACGTGAGTTGTTGATCAACTCAGGGAGCCATTTATCATGTTGACCTGTTAGGCTTTTCATTGAGCATGGACCCCGTTTATACAGGATTTCTGTATTTCTGTTTGTGCAGAATTGACTCTTAAAAATCGTGCTCAGAATCTCTACTATTGTAGAGGTCTTTGTGAGGTTGTATCTTTATTTTCATTGTTTACACTTTAAGCCTCTGTTTTTCATGGGTGTTTTAAAACTGTTGTGAACTGCCTTCCCTGTCTTAACCAGGAAGCTCTTTGTAAAAGGTTCTCAGTGTTGTTTTCAATGCCATTCCTTTTTTATTTTTTAAAAAATCAACTTTTATTTATCAGTTTTACTTAATAACATGTAAGTACATCATTCCTAATGGTAACTGCCTGGGTCTGTGCTGGTTCAGTCATATAGCAGAGTGTATGCAGTGAAATGTAGTCCTTCTAGTCTTCTTTGATGGAGAGGCTTGGTTGATTACCTGTTCAGAACTCAGTATGTGCTTGAGGAAGGGAAGATACATTACCTGTCTTCAAGTACAACCCCCTCCCCCCAAAAAAAATATGTGTTAGGGCAATTATCTCTGCTGCCCCAAATCTTCCTGAAGACTTGGCTGGGTATAACCTAGGCATGTATTGTGCTTCAACCCAGAATTTGACTTCTGTTGATTTACTCTGCCAGATAGTTGGATTTTGCATACTAGATAAGAACGGCTTTATGCTGAAGCCTATATACGTGTCCCAACTATATACTTTCTTTTGTTTTAATTGCTGCTTTAGGAGAGCTGTGACAAACTCTTCCTAATCAAAAAGCCAATGGAACCTCAGAGGCATAGCTGTGAAGCCCTGCCCATAGGTGCCCATGGTTCATGCGGTCCATGGCCATCTATAGAAACCGCTTAAATCCAGGGTTGGAAAGTTGTGGTCCTCCAGACGTTGTTAAGACTACAGTTCCCAACATCCCTGGCTGTTGGTCTTGCTGCGTGGGGCTGATGGGAATTGGAGTCCAACATCTGGAAGGCCACAGGTTCCTTACTCCTGCTGTATTCACTGGGTATAAATATAAGCGGCAAGGGACAGAAAAATGCTGATAGCATTATGCTTCAAAACGAATGTGTAGATGCTCAAGTCATTAAGTTGAAACAAAAAGATTTTCTGGAATGAGATGGGGGTGGAAGAAAGGACGTATTGAGGTAGGTTTGTAACTATATAGTTACTCAGAATCCTCAGAAACCTTGGTTTTTCAAATTGTAGAAGGGTCAGACTATCAGGTAACAGCCAGATCTCTGGCTGGAGTTAATTGCTGTGTTGAAATAGAAGCCAAGGGTTTGCTAATCTTTGGCCCTTATTAAGTAGCCATGTTTTCTTACTCTATTTCCGTTTTGGATAAGCATTAATTGTTGCATTAAATGTCACACTTAAGAGGTACTTAAAAACAAAGAAAGAGAAAGAAAGAAAGAAAGTATTATAAAAATGGTAATGTATATATTAATTAATGCTAATAAATATATTGCAGCTGCTTTATGGAGAGTTGGCTTTTATTTCTCTTTGACTACATTATTCAGCTTTGTCAAATCTTATTACCCAAGGGTCAAGCTTTCAGTACAACATTAAAGCAACAACAGTTGAACACTTCAAAATCATGTTTGCAAAACACAGGGCATAATCTGACCAAAGTTTAAAAACACTTAGTCTTCTTTCAAGGAGACAGCAGTATTTTGTCCTTATTTCTGAGCCTGGTAGAAGATTCTAGTCAGTCTAAAGTAGTGGTTCTCAGGGGAAAAAATTCTGAGCCACACTTTCAGAATAAAAATCTGCTTGTGCCACACCAATTTTTTTATTGATAAGGAATACATTGGAAAACAAAAAGAAACAACTCCTAGCAGTGCTTGATTTATAACATACAACACAATTACTTTATAATATGACCATGGGACGTTCATAAGATATTAAACAACACAGCTACATAAGAACTTGAATCATTCCCAAAATATAATTATAAATGAGCCTCTTACATATGTACCTTAAGTATGTTTTTTTAGAAAAGGTAAAGGACCCCTGGATGGTCACCTTAAGTATGTATACAAACTCAGAGGTGTGAACTTGCTTTTGCTGGGTAATCTCCTTGATATTGGGTCTAATTTGAGACAAATTCATCTCCTCAACACAAGGAAGCCTTTCTCTTTTCTGATCTTTAATATTCGGAAGACCCTGTTCACAACAATATGTCGTAAAGAACTAGAAGAATAGGCAATGCTTTTGAAGAGAGACATGGATAGATATCCTCCCCCCCTCCAAAAAAATAGTTTTCAACTATGATACTCTGAAATGTTTAAATGTTTCTTTGATTGTCCTTGAATCTTCCTGCAATACTTGCCATCCTTTCCTGCCACACCCCTTGAGAACCACTGGTCTGAAAAGAAGAACTTCACACAGTGCATTGTTGAACTATCAGATTTGATACTGTTGAGAGTCATCCATTTAGATGGTTTTTAAAAAGGGAGGGAGATTCATAAAGGGTAATGTTGTCAGTGGTTTCTAGATGTGATGGCAATCTGCAAGCTCCAGGTTCAGAGGCACCATGCCTCCGAGTACAAGTTGCTGGAAAACAATGGTTGGGAGTTCTGCTCATCTCCTGCTTGCAGTCTTCGTGAGAGGCATCTGTTGGTTATTGGGACTATACAGACCTTTGTTCTGATCCAGCAGGGCTCTTCTTAAAATGACAATTTCAAAATCTTTCAACACTGGGGATTAAACTGTCTTAAAAAATCAGAGCTCAGTCCCGTCAATTTCAAGAGTCTATGGACATTATGGGCAGATTTTGTTTAGAGGTCAGTTGTTCTTTCAATCTTTTAAGAAGATTCCCACAGTGGAAACAGCTTTTTTCGTTTCAGGTGGGTGATTTTATCAGCTGTCGAGATTACAAAAATAAAACGGCACTCTATTCATACCTGACGCAAGCATCAGCCTGAGCAGACAGTCACTGAAATTGGAGAGGCATTGGGAGAAAAATGCATTTGAGATCTTAATGCTACTGATTTGATTTCCATGAACATAGCAATTAATGCATTAAACAATCGCAAGCAGAGTAGTAAAAAAGAGCGATGGCTACCATGCCTTTTTTATGATGAAGAAAGATGAGGCAACAATTAACGTGGTCCTCTTGGAGTTGGGGATCTGCACTAAAACGACTGGGGGAAGTGCGAAAAATAAACTATTTGATTGACGCAGGCACCCTCAGTTCCATGATCCAAGTCTCTTCTCATCTCAGTGGGAGAACTGAAGGGAGAAAAAGCAAGGATTACAAAATGGACTTAGACAGGGAGAAAATGACTGGCTAGGCCATGGGTCAGCAAACTTTTTCAGCAGGGGGCCGGTCCACTGTCCCTCAGACCTTGTGGGGGGCCGGACTATATTTTGAAAAGGAAAAAGAAAAAAGAACGAATTCCTATACCCCACAAATAACCCAGAGATGCATTTTAAATAAAAACACACATTCTGCTCATGTAAAAACACCAGTCAGGCCCCACAAATAACCCAGAGATGCATTTAAATAAAAGGACACATTCTACTCCTGTAAAAACACGCTGATTCCCGGACCATTCGTGGGCCAGATTTAGAAGGCGATTGGGCTGGTTTCTGCCCCTGGGCCTTAGTTTGCCTACCCATGGGCTAGGCTATGATGTAGCTCAGATGGCAAAACTGTTCCTGAGTGAAACAAGGTGGAGCATCCTTGCACTGAACTAAAGGAAAATCAAACCTGACCAAAGTCACTTCCCTTGCTTTGCTCTGTAGACTCTTCACCCAAACAAAGAAGTAAAACTGAAACATAATGTTTGGGTACGTGGAGATTAAGGAAGCGAAACTGAGCATTAAGCTTAATTTGCAGCAGTGGGAGACACAACAAAAGTAACCTTACTACCCTTCCCAGCAAGGAACACTTTTTAAAAAGACCTTCTGAATGCTTTCTCTTCCCATCTGATCACTGCCCAGGGAAAAAAAAGTGGTGGGTTTTGTTTGGTACTGCCCTGCGTCCCTAAAGTTAGCCATAGATCCCAAGTATTTAAAAGCCTCAAAGGTACTCCACTCTGAACCAAATAACACACATACAAATAACCACCACATGGGACCACATGTTATTCAAACATTACTCTTGAACAAGTGCATGCACCAGAAGGCAGTCCAAGCATGCTTTCCAGAAATCTGTAAGCTGAGCTTTGGCAAACATGCACGGGGAGGGGATCTGTAAGTGGGAGGCAGCCACATAATGCTTTTCTGCACGCTTTAATAATGCAGATATACTGCACAGATGTGAACAAGAGGGCGAGTTTTCAGACAACCTTAAGAGCAACCTTAAGAGTCCAACCCCCTGCAGTGCAGAAATCTCAGCTGAAGCATCCATGGCAGATTCAGTCTTTACTTCTTCCTTTGCTTTTACCCTGCCTGAATGGCCAGATGTTAATGGCAAGAAAGGGCTGCTAACTCATTAGTCATCCATATGTTGAATGTAAGTGGGGGGAGAGTGGTGGTGGTGGTTGGGGACTTATCCCTAGGCATAATCTCTCTGGCCAAACTATGAAACCGTGATGTTGCAGCACACCTGGAAACATCTAGACTAGAGTATCATATTTTTAAAAATTCAAAGTTGTCATTCGCCAACAGAATTAAAGCTTTCATACCTTGGCTTTTTGCTTTCTTGACAGAACCTATCTTGACATGTGGTGGTCTCTTCTGGCATCACCTTCCGAAGTTTCTGAACAAGAAGTTCCATGCTAGGGTCAGTGTTGTTTTCCTCCTTGCTGTTTCTGCTCTAGGATGAAAAGCACATGTAGGTAACATTTAGATAATAGGGAGATAACAAATATATTTCTGTTGGAAATGTTAGATTATCCCTAATTCAGATGTCAGGGCAGTTCCTATGGAGGAGATCTTCTGGCCCAGGGTTAAGGAGACTTCAGGCTCGCTGGAACTATTTTGTATTTTACACAGCCCCCAAGATCGAACAGCTAGAGCCAGGTGTGTGTAAATATGTGCACACAGTTCAGCAAAAGTATGTCTCTTTCACATGAAGTACGTATGGTGTAGCAGAGGTAAAATCTTTAAAAACAGGCACCTTGGATGAATTTTCACGATAAATGGGATGCACTGTTCTAGTGCATATAAATAGGCTGACAAACATATATTTAGCCCTGGAGAGAGAAGATTGAATGGGAACAGTAATCACCGTCAATTTAAACTGTATAAAATTGCAGGAGGCAGCTGTTTACATCAGTGTCTGCCATAGATCAACATAATTAGATCTACTGCTTATGCTGTCCAGCTCTTATGTCATAGACCAGGGGCTGCCAACACCGTGCTGTCCAGTTGTTGGGCTACAACTCCCATCAACCCCAGCCAGCATAAACAATTGTCAAGGATGATGGGAGTTGTAGTCTATTGATAACGTGAGGGTCACGGGTTTCCCACCTCTGTCCTGGAGCCAGTAATCACTGGAAAGCACTTCAGGCTGATACAAAAGTATTATTCATAATGATGTGGGGCTGCTGAGATGGTACAATGTAATATGAAGAGAGCCATACCCCAGATGTCCACTTTGACAAGTAACGTATGGTGGAAATGAATTTGTCTGTGTCTTCTGCTTCTGCCCATCCTGAGCAAGACCTATCAAATACCCCTGAGGCAGCATCACTCTAGTTCACTGAGGGACATTCATATGGTGGATCTGATCTGCCTAGTGCCGATGACTGTGGTGTGGCTACCCACCACTATCAGGTAAACTCCTCAGGTAAGGATGCATCAGAAAGCCCTTTCCCCAAAACCTACTTGAACATGAAGATAGAGAATGAGCTGCAGCACTAGTAAGAGACAAATGGCAGATTGGCTCAGCACCACTTGAGCTGCCCAATAAATCATAACCAATCTGCCCAATTTTAAAAGATGGGTTTGGCCTAATTAGGCAGCTTCCAATTTTGCTGAAAAGTAATGGGAAACCTCATTCCAGAAGCCAAGTAGAAGTCATTAAAGCACAACTTCAAATGCCTTACCATCTGTTCACATAGGCCAGTTAATGATCTGGCACTCAGGCTGCTAGAGGCAGATGAAATGGTGAATTCTTCTTCCGACTGCTCACTTTCCAGTCTTTCTAAAATAGTTGCGGTTTTAACAGGGGGTCCCAGACATGGCTTTTCAGGAGCTTGACACACACAGTAACTCAGTCGTTCTGAACACCTGCAAGCACCTGGTGTCACTGATGGGAGAGACATCATTTGCTTATCCCGGGACTCTGCTAAAGTAACATCCTGCATCTGTGTGGTATTGGCAGGGTCCTCAATGGCATAGCTCTCCCCTTCTTCCTCTGAAGAGAAGAGCTGGTCTAAAAGATGGTGTGTACTTTGGTTTCTGACATTTCCATCTGTAGTCATAGACCTATTCATAGTTAAACTTGGTGGTACATCTTCATCCATTTCCTGGCACACTTGATACAGAAAATGCGATTCACGCTGGACCACGGGGATATGGTCATTGTTCTGATCCTCTTGAAGACCTGCCACAATCCCAGTGGATACTTTATTGGTGGCAATTGACTGAGTTGCATCTTCAGGGCTTCTTAGGTTTTGCCGGCTACAACTTTCCAAAGAAGGTTGTTCCCAAGCAGCGGTGCCAGGAATGGACTCCTCTTGAAGTGTTTGAAAATGAACCTGGCGGCCTTCAGGGTTCCTTGATACTAAAACACACCACTTTTGCTCATTTTGAGGCCAGTCACTTTCAGAGTTTTCCACAAGCTTGCTTTTCTGATCACCTTGGCTGTGTATTTGATTGCCTTGGCCTTTAAAAAACCACCCAGAAATCGGCGTGGGATCATATTGCTTCTGAGTCTTTTCTATGGACATTAAACTCTGGTTACTTATCACTTCAGCGGTCGATTTTGCAGAATACTTTGTGTTGCGTCTTTTTTCTTCTCGATTACTCCTGGAACTCTGGATCGGTCTTGTATTCAAAAACTTGCTTGCTGGAGAGCTCTTAACTTTTGGGACTGTTTCAGTGGGTCTGAGAGATGACTCTTGCCTTTTGATTTTAAGTGGTTTATTGGAAGGTCCAGCAGAATTCTCTGCAAATTGCTGAGTGGGTGAAAAGTTCTTCCATCGAGCATTTGACTGCTTATCTTGGTGTTCAGACACTGCTGAGGAGGTTCTGCTTCTAAGTATACCTTTCCTAAATGCTTCGTTTTGTCCAGTTTGCAAACATAGAGCTATGGACCTTCTATCATCTGAGCTTATATCACTTGGTTTAGGGGGAATTTTCAAAAAAGGCCTGTTAGATTTCTTGGAGTTGTTGGAAGTGCTTGACGTTTCAAATGATCTCTTCACCTCTTTCCATTTTTTCCCTTCGCCGTTTCGTTTAACCCTGAAAGACACCAGAAAATGAAAACATTTTAAAATCCCATTCGCATTTTTTGAGAATGGCTTCTTGAGAAGCCAGGAAATAAATTAGAAGATCAAAGGTGCATCCCAACAAAAAGAAGCAACCCTATATCCACATTACACTGAGGCCAGAAATAAGCCAGGGCTATTCTGGTGTAATGGCTGCATTTCCAATGATATTCAGCCCAGGAGGGGGAGAAACTCATAACCAGAATATATGAAAAAGATGCTTAAATGTATCAGATATATCCTTGGTATCTCTAGAAACACCACCATAGCCCAATCAATCATTCCCCTTTCCCCAACACACAAAGGCAGCCAATGGACTTGTGTCAAGGGCATCCCACATCCTTGCATCATTCCTCCTCTCTCACACACACAAGATAATGCCACTGTGCCCCCACTCATCCCAGCAGCGCTAGAAGGTCAACTTTAGGTGTGAAGGGGGATGCTTGTGTTGCACAAAGTTGACACAAGATCTTCATCAGAGTCAAAGGAAAATCTAGCATTCCGCAGGTGGGTTAGGGATGCGGGTGGCGCTGTGGTCTAAACCACAGAGCCTAGGGCTTGCCGATCAGAAGGTCAGCGGTTCAAATCCCCATGATGGGGTGAGCTCCCATTGTTCGGTCCCAGCTGCTGCCCACCTCGCAGTTTGAAAGCACATCAAAGTGCAAGTAGATAAATAGGTACCGCTCCAGCGGGATGGTAAACGGCGTTTCTGGGTGCTGCTGTGGTTCGCCAGAAGTGGCTTAGTCATGCTGGCCACATGACCCAGAAGCTGTCTGCGGATAAACGCCGGCTCCCTCGGCCTATAGAGCGAGATGAGCGCACAACCCCAGAGTTGTCCACGACTGGACCTAACAGTCAGGGGTACCTTTACCTAAACCCAGCAGAAATGAGCAAATATCAACACTAATAAAACTGTAGGATCCCTTCATCATGTCACCTCAATGAAAAAGCCTAACAATCCCAGAGATGGCTCGTCCACTGCTAAAAGGAGGAGATGCCAGGGCAATTAGGAGCCCAGAGAAAACTGATCCATCAGCTGCAAGGGAAAGGAGGAGGTGGGAATACTTTTCTGAAAGACAAAAAGCAAAGAGAAAGAAAGAAGACGGAATCTCAGGAGGATAGGAAGCATCATCGGGCATGTGAAATGGTTAGTCTAGGGATGGAGGAGACATTTGATTCAGTGTACATTTAAAGCACGATATGCAAACCAAAACACAGCCATCCTTTAAAATCCGCATTCAACCCTATTATGGGGTGCATTTCTCGAGCTAACCACTGCTTACCAAAATGTGGATAAAAATAGAGATATTAGTGATAAAAACATGCACTATATTAGGGGAAATTGCTTGCAAAACAGCACATTAGTCATGTAAAATGTGTTTTTTTGGATAAATTTGCACTAGAATGCTGGTGAGTTTCCATGAGGATTTAAAAATAAAATAAAATAGCAAATTGCTGCAAGCCGTGAATAACTAAATTTTAGTTTGGAAAAATGAGGAACTGGTAGAAATGGACAAATCCTCCCATCTCTGGGTTTGACTGTATGGAATTTGGGGCAAAGGTTGCTTTCAAGTTGCCAACTGGCATATCACCAAGCTGCCATACCTTCTTGCTTCATCTTTGTGAGAATGTGTGGAGGAAAGACCTGCCTTGCTGCCACTGTCCAAACTTTGAATGTTTTTTGCTTCTTTTCTCTTTGAGGTTGAAAAGCCATCTTGAATTGTTCCCATTTCTCTCGGAGAGGCTTCAGAAGTCTGGAGAGAGAGAGACTCAACATAAATTCTTGAGAAATATGTTTTTTATCCGTTGAGTTTGACAGAGGGATGTGTTCACAAAAGCTGTCTACTCTCAACTCTAGAAGTAAAACAGTAGCAGAATTATTGCTGGGAGATGTTTGCTAGAATGCAAAAAAGTCAGCTGACTTCTTTCCGTACGTAAAGAGCATAAAGGAACAGTGACAGATTTCAGGGGAAATGCTTAACAATTTTGTCAATGTGTGAAAGAGGGTGACTTGATACACACAGCAGCCACGATTAGCTTGGAAGCCGATGAAATGAGTCTCCGTACTTCTGGTGCCATACATGGAGTAGTAGTTATATGTAGTCTGGAGGGTGTGCTCTGCAGATTTTCCTGCCTGCTGAAAAACAAAGGTACAGTTAATTAATTCCAAGAAAAATGTCGATATTTACAACAAGTTTTGGGGGCCCTGGGCTGATGGAGGTGCGTGCCTGGCTAAGATGATGGTGGCACTGCTGAACAGAACTGAGGATCTCATACACAAACTCACTGCTGGATCTGCTGGCTGCTCACTTGCTTACAAGTGGTGGCTCTGGAGAGGTGCTGAATGGAGCTGTGAGCCTTCACATGTGCAAACTCCCTGACAGGGACATAGGAATCCGCCTTACGCTGAATCAGACCATTGGTCCATCTATCTGAGTACTGTCTACACTAACTGGTAGCAGCTCCCCAGGGTTTCTGGCATGGATCTCTCCCAGCCATACCTGGAGATGCTGGAAGTGAACCCAGGATACCTTCTGCATGCAAATCAGATGCTCTATCACTGAGCTACACCCCTTCCCTGACACCACTGGCTTAAATATGATGGTCTTTCCCCTGATGCGTACATGTTGGGGGCAGCATAATAAAGGTGGCAAGGCTGTAGAATCTGTGTATGCAGCTCATAACTCTGCTCAGTGCTGTCCCCAGTTGGCATTATGGGTGGGCAAGTGGCCAGCTAGCCACAGTACTGGGCCAGGCAGGTCTGCCTATTTCCCCCAAATATAGCTGTGGGCCCCCAATACAGCATTGCTACAATCAGAAGAATCAGTTGGGAATGAGACTACTTCTACAACACCTAAGCCTATGCTTCTCTCTTCGGTACTGAATCCTAAATCTCGGCCACCGTTAAATTAAAAATCCTGGCATTAGTGTTGGGGACCCCCGGTATTTACCCAAGCATGCCAGGTGCTGGCGCTGGGCCTGACTGCAAAACCAACAGCTTTCAATAGGAGAGACTGGGCACAATCATACACTGTCAACTCAAAATGACAAAACCATAGGATCTAGCTGCCATTTGGCACAAGCAGGGGCTGCATCCAGAGCATCCCAGTTTGGTTCAACCAGCAGCTGTGGTTGTGTGAATCCCAAATCCACTGCCAGTAGCTCACAGACACGGCACATGTGTGGCAGCTGCAGTGGGGCTGTTGAGTGTGTTAATGCAATAGGTTTTCTTTCATACACTCAACTACTATAATTTCAGGGAGAAAATAATTTGAGATTGTTCTTGGGTGTACATTTGCATTCTAGCATGCTAGCAATCAGCAGGGCAGCAAGGGCTTCTGCTGATCATTAGGCAACAATTAGACAGCAATAGGTTTTACCTTTTTGTACTTTTTGCTTTGCCCTCGTTTGTTCTATCAGGTATGTAATCCTACAAATAAAAATGCAGACCACGTTACTAACTTGTCTAATGCAAGTCAAAACGCTAGATGCTTTGGGAGCCTAGAAAACCACCCAGTTGCACTGTATCTCTTTCCATAATGAATCCCAATTTTGCAACGATGCAAAGGCCTGCAGCAAATGAGCCGAGTCCTGGGGAGCAAAATTAGTAGGCAGCAGAGGATGAGTTTTGCTACTGTCAATTTATTTCACTGTTAATTTGTATGTCATATTTGTTGTTATAGTCGTATTTGTTTTATCACTCTCTGTTTTTGCTTTTAAGCCTTCTCAGCAGCTGTCTCTTGGTAGCCACTGTTTTATTTTCACAAAATGCCCTGGAGATAAGTCAGAGGAGGGAGAAGTAATGGCCTTGATCACAACAGACAGCCATGCTCCCCCACCCCACCCCTTTCTAAAAGGAGCTCAAGATGGCATACACATTTTCCCCCGCTCCCATTTCATCCTTGCAACAACCCTATGAAGGTGGTTAAACAGAGAGATAACAATTTGCTCAAGATCACCCAGTAAGCTTCAGGAATGAGTGGAGATTTGAATCGAGATCTGCCCAGTCTTAGCCCACCACTCAGCTGCTCCACCGTACAGGCAGGGAACTGCCTTGTTCAGTGGGAGGAAGGAAGCGGAAGAGGCACGCAATCCTGAGATGTGTATGGTCAAACTGCAGTTATTATTTATTAAATTTAAATCCCAAAGGAGCCCATGGCAGCAAACAAGTGACAAAACAGTGAAAGCATTTTAAAAACAATTCCAATATAGATGATGGCTAGAAAGGTTCTCTGCTTAAAAGGTTTGTGGGAAGAGGAAGGTCTTCATTAGGTGACAACAGAGACAGCTCCTGTCTAATATTGAACAGGGGGAATTCAAAAGGGCAGGTACCATAGAACTGAAGGTTGGATTCCTATATTGTGCGGAACAGAACTTGTGAAAAAATGGTATCTGCAGAGGGCCTCTCTTGCAGAGCACAGTGACCAACTGGGTATATAAGGAGAGAGATGATCTTTCAGGTATCTTGGTCCTAGGCTGTAGAGGGTTTTATACACCAAAACCAGTGCCTTGAACTTATTAAGTGTGAACACACCCACTGGCTGGATACACACTGCTATTTCCCATATGATGGCTCTACCAACATACACGGCAGATGATTCCCCAATCATGAAATGATATGTATTTAAAAGGTGGTATGCATAAAGAAATAGAGAAGAGTGATTCTAAATATTACTTGGGCCATCTTTTTAATAAGCTTTTCCAAATCCTTTTGCTTTTCTGGGCTTTTCTGCAATTTTCTGTTGCATTCTTCAGTGCTCCCCATAAAGGCACGTAAGGATGCTTCCAATTTAATCTCAGCAAAATTATGTTCCAGCTCCCGGTTTTCCTTCTGCTTCATCAAAAATGCTGGATGCTGCAAGACCAGTAAAAATGAAGATTCTTAGAAAACTATTTAGATTGGGGAATCTTGAGAAACTCTACAAGAAAGCTAATAGGCTCAAATCTACAATACACAAAACTAGTTTTTGTGTGTGCGTATTCAACATTAAAAACCCACTTTTCTATATGCAAATGTCAAAATGCTCAATCATAAAAAAGAAAAAAAATCCAAAGCATCTCACTGGTATTGCAAATACCACTCAAAATCTATAAATTTAGGCTGCAATCCTAAACACACGTTTGGATATAAATCCTATTGAACTCAGTGGGACTACATCCATTTAGGATAGAGTGACGGGGGCAACCCAGCCAGATGGCCAGAGTATAAATAAGATCAGACACTGTGCTGCTGTCAATGGACATGGCTAGGATGGCAAGGCACGAGGGTCAAGTTTGCTACCATGATAATCACCATCAAGGCCAGATGCAGCATAAAAACCCAGCAAAGACCAAATGGGGAGAGGCTAACAATCAGCCACCACATGATAAGTTACAACAGGAGTAGGCAGAAGGTAGATCTACTAATGAACATTTTCTGGTAAGCTAATTAGTGCTAGAATAGTACCCTCCAGATGTTGCTGGAACTCCCTTCATTCTTAGATTGCCACCCCCAAGCCTGGTTGCAAGTGAGAAGATAGGAAGGTGGGGAGCTGCCTGAGGTTAGTGGGCCAGTGCCCCCCTTTCCCTAATGTACCAGCCTTCATTGTGTGCAACAGATGTGATTTGGAAACCCACACATACGTTAACAAATATTTACCAAACGCAAACTTTCAGTCTCATCATGGATGATTCCAGATGAATCGAAGGAATCTTCTTTTCTTTGTACATCAACATAATACTTTCTAAATGGGGGAAAACACATTTTTTCCTTATTTTTAAAAAAGCATAATTGCCATCTGGCTATGCTGCTCCCTTTGCCATCATAACATTCAAAATCACAAAGCTATCGTGAAGAGTTCGGGAGTGTCAAGACGCTTCTACTTCCCTGTCTAATTTTGCAGTACAAATTTAGCATTTAAAGATCACGTATTGGCCTGGGATGATGGTTGAAGCGTTGCCAAGCAGGATGGAAAGGGCAGATCTCCAAGGCAGCAATCCTACACATACTTACCTAGGCATAAGTTCCATTTACATATGACAGTGCTGTGAAGTACCTGTCTAGGTAGTAGGGAATGTGGATGGGGCCATTGCCCTGAACATATTTTATAAGATCAGACAGCTGTATACTGCAAGCCAAATGTCTGTTCAATCTTGTGCTGTGTGGCTTTATAACTAGGGTTGCTAGATCTTAATTTTAAAAAAAAAATTAACATTAACATTTATCAGTCCCTGATGGTCACTGCTAAGTGGATGTATTTAGTGTGCTTGTGGGTTTTCACTCCCATCATGGGAGCGATGATGAGACCCAGTGTGGCACAGTGGCTAGAGGACTGAGAGACCAGGGTTCAAATCCCCATTTGGCCATGAAGCTCACTGTGTGACTTTGGACCAGTTGCTGCCTGTCAGCCTAATCTACCTCACTGGGTCACTGTGAGGAAAAATGAAAGAAATAAGAATGTATGCTACCTCTTGAGCTCTTTGTAGAAAAGGTGGAATAAGTGTAATAATAAATAAACATATTGTGCTCTGTACTGTTACGGTCATGTCAAAGTCCTTTTGTATTTATTAATTAAATACAATTGACTCTAAAGAAAAACCCACAAGGCAGATTACAAATAATTGTATAATTATGTATGTTGCTGGTGTCATGGGTATATATTATTAATATAATAACAATAATGCAACTATATTATGCCTTTTTTCCCTGATAGGAACTCAAGGAGCATTACCGATAAAAGAACAGCAGTGAAAAACGGGGGGGGGGGAGAACCATTAACAAGCAATTAAAGATTAATAGAATTAAAGCGCGCGCGCACACACACACACACAAACACACACACACACACACACACACACACATATATATATATATATATATATATATATATATACACACATACAAATAATTACGAATTACATTTCTGCCCCCGTTTCCCACCCATTGAAGCGCGCACACACACATACACACTCCTTACAGCCTGTGGGCCACCGAGCGGGCCAGTCCCCGGGGGGACACGGAGCCCCCCAGCAGCGCCGCCATCGCTTCAGCCCTCAGCGCCGGGAAGGCGTTCTGTGGTCGCTATGACAACAGCAGGAGGACGCGCCTCCCAAGGAATTGGCGGTCGCTTTCATCCAATGGGGGAAACGGAAAGGCGAGCGGGGGCAGGAACCAAAGTACCCAGGGGGGAACTCAGAGATACGAAAGTGCAGAGCTCCCACGCCGCGCGCGCGCGTGTGTATACGTAGGTAGGTACGTGCGCGGGTAGGAACAGGAGTGAATAAAGCGAAATGTCTGTAATGGGCTGTCATTTTTCTCTCCCCGCTCGGCGGCAGGCAGAATAAAAGTTAGAAAGGAACCCGGAAAGCTGCAATTTTGTGTAAGTCTATATTGTTGTAAATCTATTGGGACAAAGCAATGTTGTATAATGGCTGGGAACGCGAAGCCGACATTCATCTGTCTAGAGTGGGCGCGGTTGAGCAGGCCGATGGTTGCGACGTCATCAGACCGCGCCAGGCGCTCGTGGGCGGGAGGATGGCGGCGGAGGTGGTGGGGCTGCAGCTGCTGCGAGCTGAGTGCTGGCGGTCCCTTTGCAGGGAAGGTAGGGCGGGAGGGCGCCCGTGACGTAGCCGCCCCTCTCCCGGGATGTTCTCCTTCATGCCTCCCCGGTGGTGCTCCTTGCCAACCTCTAAACGTCCTTCCCCCGCCTCCTGCCCTGCCCTTTTCAGTCCCCCTTGACACACCCTCGTCTGTCGCAATGGGTGGCGGTGAGGGGAAGGCGCTCTGTGTACGCTCAGAGGCACGCTCGGCCATAGCTGCATGATTTAGATCTTACTCCTTCAGCATGCAGTCAGGTCCCTGCAGCAGATAAAAGAATAGTATGCTGCAACAATAATATTTAATGCGTTATAACTCTCCTATTTTAACTTGGTAAAATAGTATTGTTATTAATGATATACTCACTGGGTTTTTTTTTTCTGGGGAGGGGGGACGCATACCCCTAAACATTTTGTGAATCTTTGTACTTTTGTCCATTTACTGTATTTATTTTCCCCGATCTGAACTATAAAATGGTGATTCCGGAACCAAACTGAGAGTACCCCTAAACATTTTTTTAAAGAAAAAAAGGACTGGATATACTTAAATCTCATTATTAGTAATACTAAATATTATATTTTCAGAGATTTTTACACATAATAAGAATGCTAATAATTTATTAAGCAACAAGAAGCAGGGAGCAGGACCAAGCAGACAGTTCTCCCAGTGAAGGAATGTACAAAGAGGAGTCTCCCAAAGATCCAAAGCTGCTGTTATTATGAAGGCTGTCATCCCGATAAAGAAGTCTTCCTTCATTAATTGAAGGAGTGTTAGTTAATGCTTTTTCTATAAATTCATAGAAGGAACTACATTCTTAAAATCAACTCCGTTTTTAAAAAATTATGTGTGAAACATTGCAACAGGCACCAGCCTTGAGGGTGTTTCTCTTTTGCTGCTCAGAGGGAAATGCTTCTTTTAAGAACACCTTTTCCACCTGCAGTTTTTATAATTAGTAATAATAATTTAATTCCCTGGAAAACCCCTTCCAATTTAAAGGGATTTTATGGCCTTTTTAGTTGATTTAATTGAATGACTAACATCACAGCTGTACTTATTACTAAGTAGTAAAAACTTCCTGGCTGCCCTCCTCCCTCCCCATTGTTAGTGAATAGTGACAGGATTCTTGTTCTGACTTTTTTCTGATAAATAAAATGTGTGTTTTTACAGGTGGAAGAAGAAGATGGCATTTGTCATCCTTGCACTCACCTTACAGATGCTGTAGTACTGGAACCACATATGAAAACATCAATAAGCCAGTTGTTGACCGTATAATCAGAGTGGATCATGCTGGGGAATATGGGGCGAACCGCATTTATGCAGGGCAAATGGCAGTGCTAGGGAGAACTTCAGTAGGACCAGTTATAAGGGTGAGTATTTCTAACCTATACCTGTATTTTTATTTCTCCAATGCTTCTTGTGCTTTAATTAATAATTTATACAATTTATTACCCGCTGTTCTTCACCCTAAGGTCCCAGGGTGGGTTACAGTAATTAAAACAGAACATTAATATTAAAATACAATATGAAAAGATGTAAATGAAGTCCACCAGATATTATGAATACAACAATTTATGCTGTACTTGATTGCACACCACTTAGAATCTATAGTATTTAGTAACGCACCTGCTCACTCTTGACTTTTGATACGATGCATATTTTTAAGACCCACTTCATTTTTGTAATTTTAAGTTGCTTCAGACTGTTTTTCATATCTGTTTTGATCTTGATATGGAGTGTTCCTCAACCCATTGTTTGCCAGTTCAGACATAACTGCAAACTGTGCTTTGGTTGAATGGTGATGTGAGGCAGGCATGTGAGGAAAGGAGGGTGCTTATGGTCATGGGCTTTATTCTCTTTTTTTTATTTTTAATATATTTTATTAATTTTCCATACATTCGTATCACATTAACAATTTACAATAGATTTCCAATTTTTTTGACTTCCTTCAGCTTCTCTGACAATCATTCGAATTCTAATTTTTTGATACACATTTCCAAATTTTAATATTACCTTTATGCTTACCCCCCTCTTATATTTTACTTTTTTGCAATATTTCTTATTCTGTTACAGAGCTTCTTTAAATGCCACTAACGTTATTTCGTTATCACTTATACATTCCCAATAATCTGCTAATTTTTTCCAGTCCTCGATGAAACTTTGATCTCGTTGATATCTGATCTTCCCAGTCAGTTTATCAAGTTCTGCATAGTCCATCAGCTTCGTTCTCCATTCCTCCAACGTTGGTATTTGTTCTTGTTTCCAATTCTGGGCCAATAATATTCTTGCCGCTGTCACTGCATATTGGAAAATTTTATAATCCTTTCTATTTATTTCATTACCAATTATTCCTAAAAGAAAGGCCTCTGGTTTCTTAACAAATGTATATTTCAACATTTTTTTCAACTCATTATATATCAGCTCCCAGAAGCTTTTCACTTTCTTACATTCCCACCACATATGAAAAAATGTACCGTCCTTTTCTTTACATTTCCAACACTTCTTACATGTTTTGTACATTTTTGCTAGTTTTACTGGTGTGATATACCATCTATATATCATTTTCATAACATTTTCCTTTAATGCAGTGCATGCAGTAAATTTAATACCTTCATTCCAGAGTTTTGTCCAGTCGTCAAATTGTATGTTGTGTCCAATATCTCTGGCCCATTTTATCATAACTGATTTAACTTCTTCATCCTTTGTGTGCCATTCCAACAATATTTTGTACATTTTGGATAAATTTTTATATTCGTTATTTATTATTTCTATTTGAAATTTAGAGTCCTTCTCTGCATATCCATGTTCTTTAAGGTCTTTCTTAATCATTTCATTTGTTTGAAAATAATGTAGCCAATCATACACAAATTCTTTCACTTCTTCATAGGGTTTCATTTTCCATTTCCCCCCTTCTTTAATGGTCAAATTTCCATATGTGATCCAATTCTTTCTCATATTGATTTTTTTAACAGTCATAACCTCTAATGGCGACAACCAGTGTGGAGTTTTTGTTTCGAGTAGGTTTTTATACCTCTCCCATATTTCTATTAACGGTCCTCTGAAAATGTGGTTTCCAAAACCTCTATGGATTTTCTTCTTTCCAGCCCATAAATATGCGTGCCATCCAAATCTATTATCAAATCCTTCGGTCATGGGCTTTATTCTCAGTCCTCCAAACCATGGTTTAGAGTACAGTGGTACCTTGGTTGTCAGACTTAATCCATTCTAGGAGTCCATTCGACTCCTGGAACCATTCGAAAACCAAGGCGTGGCTTCCGATTGGCTGCAGGAGCTTCCTGCACTCAAGCGGAAGCCGTGTTGGATGCTTGGCTTCCAAAAAACGTTCGCAAACTGGAACACTTGTTTCCAGATTTGCGGCATTTGGGAGCCAATTTGTTCAGGAGCCAAGCCGTTCGACAACCAAGGTACCAGTGTATTGGAGAAGTTGCATCAGAATGCAACAATAATGAAATAGTGTTGAAAATGACAGCAGCGCTCTTAAATCTATAATGTATCCTGAAGGCTGATACTGGGGAAGATTTTCCTTCCATGTTACTGCAGATGTCTTGCTGAATGCCATTTTTTTAATGCAGAAAATGTGGGATCAGGAAAAAGACCATTTGAAAAAGTTCAACGAGTTAATGATCTTGTACAGAGTCCGGCCAACCATTCTGTTGCCTTTCTGGAACATTGCGGGATTTATGTTAGGTGAGGCTAAACCTTTTCCCTCTTTCACGTTTTCTTCTTCATTTTTAATTCAAATACATATACGGGGCACACGTTTTATTTCAATGACTCTGCAACAGGTGCTGGAACTGCCTTGCTTGGAAAAGAAGGCGCAATGGCTTGCACTGTGGCTGTAGAGGAGAGCATATCTCACCATTATAACAACCAGATCAGGACACTTGTGGAAGAGGATCCAGAAAAATACAGAGAATTATTAGAGGTGTGTTTTAATCCATGGTTGGCTAGTTTTACAGTTAAAGCTCCAGGGGCTCAAGTGTAAAATATGCATTTTAAAAACAAACATTTGGGATAACTTTTGAAGGGTGATGGGAGGGTCACAAAATCTGGTGAGTTCCGGCTGAAAAAAAGCCCTGGTTCTGAGAGCTGTTAGGAGACTCCCATTTCCTTCACAAAGTTACAGTTCCCTGAGTGGTTTGACAGTCAATCCCTCTTTCCCAGGGAACTCTGGGAATTGTAGCTCTGTGAGGGGAAGAGCAGTCTCCTAACAACTCGTGGCACAATCAACAAACTACAGTTCCCAGATTCTTTGGGGAAGCCATGACCATTTAAAGTGGTATGGTGCTGTTTTAAATGTATAGTGCAGATGGGGCCTTACTTATGTTCCATAGCTTCAGTGGGTCTGCTCTTGAGTTGGGCTTATGGGCTACAACCCTGGGTGTTCTGGCATCTCTGTTGACTTGCATGTAAGACAGTCAGATATTCATCTGGTATGCTTTTGTTTTTAAACAAGGTAATAAAGAAATTCAGGGATGAGGAGATGGAGCATCACGACATTGGACTTGATCATGATGCAGAACTGGTAGGTGCCACTCATTTCCTCCCCAGGCTATCCATCATGGCTGGTTTTAGCACCTGGAATCCATGTTAGTGGATGGTTCCTCATCACCCTGGCATGGCTCACCACAGACGGCAGCCCTGAGTCCACACATGGATAAATAACTGGGGCTGTGAACCACCCAATGTTTTAATTACCCCTAAGGTAGCATCACTCCAAGTTCCTCTCATAAATTTTAACAGAAAGGCCACCATTTAAATTCCCCAGAATGCCATTGAATTATGCTTATGTCGAGACCAATGTTAACTTTTAAATGGAGGACAGGTCTTGCCTCTCCCCAGTGAAGCCCCCAAGACTGCAGGGAGTTTCCCAGAGGGCACTTCGATTGGGTTTTGCTTTGCAAACCTGGATCTGACTCTATTAAGGATTTCAGTGCAGTGATGTCAAATACGGAGACTAGGTCTGGCTGCTTGCACACATGGACCAATGGTTTAACTCTGTATAAGGCAGCTTCATAACTACTGTATTTTTCCGTCTATAGGACACCCCAATGTATAAGACCCCCCCTATTTTGGGGGGACTCAATTTTAAGGAAATGAGGGGAGATGGCCCAGTGTTGTTGAGCCTCTCCCCACAGGCAGCTGCGGGCGGGAAACACTCCCTAGATCATTTCCTGCTTGCATCGACATTGGGGGAATTTGTGCTCCCGCCAGCCATCCAGTGGTGGACGTGCAACCTCCCCCGATGTCACCGCACACGGGAAAGGATCCAGGGAGCGCCCGCCGTGCGCAGCGGCATCAGGGGAATTTGCACTCCCACCAGCCATCCGGTGGGCAGGAGCACAACCTCCCCTGGTGCTGCCACGTGCGGGAAACGACCCAGGGACCAGCATCGGGGGAAGTTGTGCTCCCGCCAACGAGCTGGCTGGCAGCATGCAGTTTCTCTCTCCCCCGCAGCTGCAGGCAGGAAACACCCCCCCCCCCAAATCGAGTGGCATCGGGGGAAGCCGTGCTCCTGTCAACCGAATGGCTGGCATGCCCTGCTTCTCCCCCCCCCCGCCCATGCCACTATCTGTGTATTGGACGACCCCAGTTTTTTGACATAATTTTTGAGTCAAAAAACCTCATCCAATACACAGAAAAATACGGTACTTAATATATGGTCTCTTGGATGCCAGGTTTGGAGTTTCTACAGTGGCACAAGACTCAGAATTATTTAAACTAAGCTGCAAAGTGTATTTAAATGTCTTCTCTCTTTCTCTCTTCTATAGGCTCCAGCATATTCCATTTTGAAGAATGCTATACAAATGGGATGTAAAGCTGCAATTTTTTTATCAGAAAGAATATAGTGAAGTTTTGGCCGATAGTGTAATAACAGTTTTGAATAAATGGATTATTATAGCATCATTCAAATAATATAAAAGTAAAATCACACAGTGGTGCATCTTTTTTCTTCCTGTTCTGTCCATACAAGCTATCTTCTAGTGCTTATAGCAGCAGCAAAAAACAAACAAACCCTAGGGTTGATGGGATGGCATGATACCTTGAGCAAATAATTATAGTTTGATCTTTCACTTGGTAAGAATAATAATTATATCTACACATAAGATAGGTAACTGCATTTTAAATGTAAGTGAAAAGAAGGTGTAAACATTCACAGCATATATGTAGTAGTATAGAATACACGTACCATTGTAGCGATCCAGATCCTTATCAGGATCAGATTCGACTTGTCAAAATCCCTTTTCCCTCTGGTTGTAAAAGGGAAGCAGGAGAAGGCTTCCAAAAGCTTTTGCAGATCCAGCCCCCTCCCCACTACTTAAGATCAGGGACTTAAAGTGTGGAGACTTGCAGAGGCTTTTGCAAGCCTCCTCCCTCTTTCCTTTTAAGTTCCTAGGTTCTTAAAAGGGAAGATGGAAGCAGCTTTCCGAACTTTGTGAGTTTCCCCCATCCCCCTTACATCTCCAGTCCTGTACCAATCTCATTCCAGTCTTTAATCAGCTGATGAATGAGCAGAAATTGAATTCTGCTTCCCAGGCTATATAAACAGACAGTGCAGCCAATGGAGGATTAAATTGGGTTGGCCTGCCCATCAGCTGATGTCACCGGTGATGTCAGTTGATGGATGGGTGTGGTTTGAGGGGGGCCAATAGCCCATGTGCTTGAGGCTCCTCACCCCTGCAACAGTTGGAGGGAAATAAAACAAGCATTACTTCCTACTGTGATGTCAACTATTCATGTTGGCTACATTTGATTGAAATCAAGTCTCATTGAAACCAGCGCTGAGGAATCAGGTTTAGGATTGAGGTGCAAATTATGTTGCAGTTGTGGGATGTGTGTGTCTTCATTCCAAGTAGGGAAGAAAATGTCATTTAAATATTTTTACCGGGAGTTTAAAGTGACCGCAAGCAGCTTTGTTTGTGCAAGGCCCCTGCTTTGGGAAAGGTCAAGTGACTGCGAAGAAAGCCATGCTAGACATGTGTCAAGTACACCCGCCCAATGGCCTCTGATATGATGAGGGATGGGCAAGCAAAAAAAATAAATCTTTTCTATTTTGGAGTTAGGTCCCACCCACACTGTACAGTTAAAGCACTCTTACTACTTTAGGAATCATGGATTCCAACCCCTCCCCCCAAAAAAGAATTGTGGGAACTGTAGTTTAAGCATGCTGAGAATTGTTAATAATAATAATAATAATAATAATTTATTATTTATACCCCACCCATCTGGCTGGGCCTCCCCAGCCACTCTGGGCGGCTTCCATAAAAACCAAAAATACAGTAAAATATCACACGTTAAAAACTTCCCTGAACAGGGCTGCCTTAAGATGTCTTCTGAATGTCAGGTAGTTGTTTATCTCTTTGACATCTGCTGGAAGGGCGTTCCACAGGGCGGGCGCCACTACCGAGAAGGCCCTCTGCCTGGTTCCCTGTTAGGAGACCTCTAACAAGTTGCTCCATTCCTAGCAGTCTTTGGGGAAAACCATGACTCTCACAGTGCTACAAGTGTGCTTTAAATGTATGGCGTGACTCTGACTTTAAGGACGTCCCAGTCCTTCTTATTAACACATGGCTTCCGTTTTCATTTTGCTTCTTCCTGCCATAAGTGGCAATTGATTAACGTAATATGGTGGAGAGATCACACCAGGCATAGGCAAACTCCGGCTCTCCAGATGTTTGGGACTACAATTCCCATCATCCCCAACCACTGGTTCTGTTAGCTAAGGATGATGGCAATTATAGTCCCAAACATCTGGAGGGCCAGAGTTTGCCTATGCCTAGATCACACAATGCCTGCTGGGCTAAATATTACCAACATGCCATCCATTTGACTCTTGGTTTTAGGCTTTTCCAATGGTCTTTCGCCTTCTTCCCACTTGGATGTATTTTGAGACAAGATTTTCATCTGGGCTCCAGAAAGGAACCTGTGAGGCTGGTGCTTTGATGCAGAGATAATCCTACGTGTTCTCCCCGCCCCCCCTTTCCTCTTCACCGTTAGCACTCCTACCCTCTGACAGTGTCCCAGATTTCTTGGAATTCTCTGCTAGACTCTTCACAGACAAGTCATGTGTTTGGCAGAAGTTTGTGTGCTGTTCTTATCCCTCCTCTGTTCTGGGAGCTGTCAGGAACAAGGCATTGAGTCAAGTGCCTTTCCTGCAGGGTGTCAGCTTACAAACGGCAAGGAATGGGCAGTTTTGGGATGCGGTTACTGCACTGCCCCTATTCAGGTGTTCATCTCCCGGCTGGCGTTCCCATAAGCCACCCATCTGCAGTGGGTGCAGAGGCTGCTCACCCCATCGGCTCCCAGTCTAATGAAGACAGCATGAGGCAGGCACCCTACACAAAGGGAACGGATCTATCAATTTCAGTTTCTCATTTTCCCAGTCTTAAATTCAGTTCAGTACATTTCTGCAGCAATACGCATTAAAAAATCCAAAAAACCTGCATGAAAGTTGTATTTCAGTGTGGATTTCTCCCAACATTTTTTTGTATGAAGTGTTGCCTAATGCACACATTTCTGCAAACCAATTTCCCCTCATGTAGTGCATTTTTGTATATAGTTTTTGTTGATATATGTGAAAATTTATGTATATGTACAACTTTCGTTAAAATTTAAATGAATCCTCCCCACCAAATCCCTAGGTAGTAAAGTAAAAGTAACCTTTTAATGCATTGAGGATGACCGTATGTGTGATGAGATATAGAACTAGTGTTATTCCTACTGTTGCTCACCTGCTTATTTAACTCAAAAAACACTTGTCCATCTAGAGTCATTATTGTATTGTGGGATTGTCCAACACAAATTAAACTCTTGGCCACACCTCAGTTCATTATTGTAGCGGCATCTGCTTCTGATGGTTCCTTCGGCATGCCAATGAAGATTGTCAAGACCATCCCATGTTCAGAACAAAAATGCCAGTTTCCTAATGTTTCCACTTATGACAACAAAACTTCCCCTCCTGAACACTTTCCAGCTGAATTTACTTCTCTCCACTCCAGATGTTGGGAACTTTCGGCCCTCCGGATGTTGCTGAACTACAACTCCCATTAGCCCCAGGAAGCATGGCCAATGGGCCTGGGGATGGTGGGAGTTGTAGTTCAGCAACATCTGGTGGGCCAAAGGTTTTCCACACCTGTGCTGCAGCTCTTCGGTGTTTTCTCTGGCCAGAATTGAACCTATTGTTGCTAACAGCTCACTTTTATATCTTCACATTCATCAAAGCTGACGTCTTGCGCTCTTTGCACTGGGAAGAATTTAATTCTTGTATGGCTGTCAGTGTGACTGTGAGTACGCTCTGAACCTTGCCAGTTTTCTTGTCAGGGCTGCAAGATCTATTACAGGTCTGATTCCTTCCTTTGACATCTCTTTCCTTTAGACGTTCCTGTTCTGTCACATTTCAGTGAGAAAACACATTTCTCTTACTTCCAACCTTGCCCTCTGGATCCTGAGGGTGCCTTCTTTGCAGACACACTTTAGCAACGCTTTGGTGCAATAGATAATCTCTTCAGCTGACATACAGTATTGCTTTGCTTAAAAGTCACTGCCTTCACCTTGGGCAGAACCTCCTTTTCCTCCACTTTGGACAGGTAATGCTTTGTCTTGTCCTTGTAAATATCCCTAAATTGCCCCCCCCCTTTTTGTGCTTGCTGATTACTGAACTAAGGCAGATTCATAAATGAATAACCACTGTATAATAGGTAAAAACTACTGATTCCTATGGAGTAAGGACCATTGATACAGGATGATCATGTAACAGAGAAGCAAAAAACCCACTTTGTTTTACGTTTGGCTTTTTAAATTTTTTTACTGTTGGGTGCCTGATGATGAATTTCGCAGTTGAAAATCTGCTTTAGAAACCCTGACTGATGCACACAAGTGTTCTAGGTCAGTGCAGAACAGGGATTCCCCCAGATATTTGGGTGCCAGCTTTCCCCCTCTCGATTCTTGGGTTGCTGGGGTTTGAACCAGAGCTTTGATAATTAAGGTGAGATGACATGCTGAACTTCTTTTCCTTCCAAACAGAGGGGGATAATGGCCTTGCCATTAACCCATTGCAAAAGCCATCTACAAGACAAAACTCCCTATTGTCTCCCTCCCAAGAGGGAGATTGCCAGGGCAAGGGTGTGTGTGTGTGGTGTCACTCAGGAAAAAAGTTGTTCTTTTACACAGAGGATTTTTTGGCAGCTTGGTGTTCTGGGAACAAGGAGGAGGAAGTAGGAATAACTCCATGCGGGTGCTGGGACAGAGGCACAGAGATGGCATTCAAGGGTGCCTTGGAAATCCAGTGCTGCCCTGCTGGAGGAATAAGCCCCTCTTGAGATGTAATGCTCTGAACTCCCTCCATTGAAGGCTTTAACTATAAATATGTGCACATAGCCAACCAAGGTCCGTACAGTTAAACCCATGGTTTTCCCAGTAGTGATGTATGGAAGTAAGAGCTGGACCATAAAGAAGGCTGATCGCCAAACAATTGATGCTTTTGAATTATGGTCTGGAGGAGACTCTTGAGAGTCCCATGGACTGCAAGAAGATCAAACGTATCCATTCTTCAGGAAATCAGCCCTGAGTGCTCACTGGAAGGACAGATCCTGAAGCTGAGGCTCCAATACTTTGGCCGCCTCATGAGAAGAGAAGACTCCCTGGAAAAGACCCTGATGTTGGGAAAGATGGAGGGCACAAGGAGAAAGGGACGACAGAGGACGAGATGGTTGGACGGTGTTCTCGAAGCTACAAACATGAGTCTGACCAAACTGGGGGAGGCAGTGGAAGACAGGAGTGCCTGGCGTGCTCTGGTCCATGGGGTCACGAAGAGTCAAACACGACTAAACGACTAAACAACAACAACAACAACATGTGCACATAAACCATATTTCTCTGCTGTGCCTTGATCTCTCAATGGAAACACAACCCTGGGTGAGCTCCTGGAACCCCCTGGAATTCTGCTACCAGTCAGCAGAGATTGGGCATGGTGGACAACCTTTATATGATGACATTTATTTATCCCACCTTTTCCCCAGAAACAGGACTCAAGGTGGCTGGCAAAAATTAAAATACAGATAAAGCCATATAAAAGGTTATTATTAAAATGTAATTAACTACCTGCAGATTTAAACCAATGTTATTTTATTTAAGTAAATAGTTTTCCTTCCTTCCTTCCCCTCTTTTAAATAGCTGTCAATCTTAGGAACTGATTCTCTTATCTCTTCTGAATGGATGAAGCCTCTGAGCCATCAGGAGAGCAAAAAGCATTCAGCCAATGGATTCATGGCTGGACTTTGGTGCATAAATCCCAGCCCCCATTCAGTACAATAAGCAGCATGCGACCCTAAAAACAACACCCCACATACTTACCAAATTTTGGAGTAATACTAATTACCATGGGAAGATGGAAGCTGCAGGCTGTTAAAGTCTAAAACAAGAATGTGCGAACCTCAGCCACTCCAGATGTGACTGAACTCCGGCTCCCATCATCCCTGGCAAATATGCCCAAAGGCCAGGGCTGATGGGAGCTGTAGTTCAGCAACATCTGGAGAGCCAGAGGTTCCCCCTCCCACTCTTGGACTAACTACCAGCTCTGGTTTCACATCCACCCACCATCCCAGTCTTTGTGTTATTTCCTCCCTGAGCTCATAGAATAAGTGACGCGAAAAAGTTCCTCTTTCCCACTCGGAAGAGGAAGCTTCAAAAGCCCCATTCCTCCCCCCCTTAAGTAACGGTCTGCGGGAAGGGCTGGAGAGGGGAAGAGGCGTCGGAGGAGGAGGCCACTTTGGCGCGTGCTCCCCCCGCATAGTCCCGGGACAGTAAAAACTGGAGAGGAGGAGGCGGCGGCGGCAACGAGACAGGAAACCGCAAAGGAAAGCCGTCCTCCAGGCAGAAAGTTTCAGCCAAGGGAGTTTGGAGAGGACGAGAGAGAGAGGGAAACGCGGGGAACCCGAGATCTGATTCCAGGAACGGGGAAGCTCAGCTTCCAAAGTATTCCTCAGCCCGTTTCAGAGGCGGCTGGATCCCAGCGCACCAGCAGATCGGAGATCTACCGCGCCGGGGGAGGAGGAAGAGGCCGCCCAAGTGTTGTCGGCTGTTGCCGGGAGGAAGGAGGCGGGGGTACCGGCTGCTGCGCCCGGGGCCCTGCATCGCGCGTCCCGGTGGACGGGAAAGGATCGCTGGGTAACGAATGACCTGCTCCCGATCCGCTACAATGGCCTGAAGAGATTTCACTTAAAAACAGAGAACCGTGGCGCTCTCTTGACTACCAGCACCGCTCGAGTGCCATGCCCTCTGTGCGCGCTCAGAGGCACTCTTTGCGCCGCAGGCTTCCCGACTGAGCTTTCCCGGCGCGCAACGAGGCGCCATGACCGCCTACAGACTCAACTTGCGCGTCTTCTGGCCGCTGGTGACGTGCGGCTGCACCGCGATCCTGTACGTCTTGCAAGCGCTGAGCAGCAGCCAAGCCGGCGTGGGCGCGGCCCTCGAGGACTCGGGCTTGGGCGCCCCGCTGCTGAAAGCCTCGCTGCTCCTCTTGCTCCTCCTGGCCTGCTGGGCGCTGCGCTATCGCGCCCGGCTGCCCGGCCGCGCCCAGAGACCCGCCGGCCTGGCGGAGAGCCCCGAGGGTGCCTGGAGTGAACTTCGACGGCGGCGGCAGCAGCGCAGGCGCGCCTTGCTGGAGGAGTTTTACGAGCAGCAGTTGCGGCTCTCGCCCCACGTGCTGGGCCACAGCAAGGCGCACGTCAGCCTGGTGGTGGGCGAGCTGGTGCGCGCCGGCAAGGCCCAGGACCGGCTGGCGTCGCGCGGGGACTTCGTGCAAGTGGGCAGCGCCTACGAGCAGCACAAAGTGCGCAGCCCGGACTGCTTCGACGTGCTGGTGCCTCTGCGGTTGCCGACCCGCCTGCAGCTGCGGGTGCAGCCCCGTCGGGGGACCGAGGCGGGCCTGCTGGGAGCCTTCGTGTGCGCCCTCCAAGTGGCGGCCGGTTGCGCGCACGACGAGGCGGGCGGCGGCCCCTCTCCGCGCGTGGCGGGGGCGCTGAGCGAGGCGCTGTGCGTGGAGCTGCAGTCGGCGCAGGGCGGCGGGCGCCACCTGTCGTCGGCGCTGGTACTGCGCTGGTTCCAGGGCCACGTGCAGCGGTGCCTGGGGGCCGTGCGCTCCCGCCTCCAGGAGCGCTGCCGGGTCAGCTTGGCCGTCGGGCCCGGGCGCCCGCTCACCTTGCATATCGCGCCTCGCTCCGACTACGTCTGTTGCCACCTTTCCATGGCCGTGCGCCTCACGCCGGCCATCCCGTTCGGCGACGCGCTCTACCTCACCCCTTTGCCATCCGCCCAACCACCGGCTCCCGGGAAGCTGGGAGCCTTCTGGACGCTCAACGTCTCCAAACCGGAGCAGAAGCTGCTGGGCTTCTTCAAGGAGCAAGCTCCCGCTGACTCCTGCCACCTCAAGTGCCTGCAGATCCTCAAGGGGCTGAGGGACCTGGGGGGACGCTCTTTGGAGCAGCCTCTGGGCGCTCAGTGGAACCGAATCCTTTCTTCCTATGTCCTCAAGACTGCGCTTTTGTGGCTCCTCCTGCGGGGTCCCTTGCAAGCTTGGGAGGACCAGTTCCTGGTGGAGAGGCTGGAGAACCTCTTCCTGTTCCTCGTGGAAAGCCTGCAGAGGCGTGAGTTGTTGCACCTCTTCTTGGGGAACCCCAAGCTCCCCGAAGCCCTAAGCCTGCCCAAAATCCTCAAGGAAGCTGCTCCGGTCAACCTGCTGGCTGACTTTGATGGCCCTACCTTGGACAAGGTGGCCGGCCAGTTCTTAAACACTTGGAAGCAGGCGCCCAAGATGATCAGGATGTACAGTGGCCACAGATACAGAAGAAAACATCCTGCCTGAGAACAGAGCAGAGGACTCTCAGTTTAAGGGAGCACCATTTGGGCTGTGCGTGCCTTTCCTCAATCTGTGCCCTTCATAATATTAATTGCAGAGTTGGAAGGGGTTGTAGAGGTCCTCTAGTCCAACCCCTGCTCAAAGCAGGATTTGAAGTGTGAGAATAAGCATCTACAGAGAGATCACCACCAGCCTTCTGCCTAAACATCAGCAAAGAAGAGACTCACTATCTCCCTAATGGCCCAGCAGCTCTTACCATTAGGATGTCCTAAAGCTTAGCTGAAATCTGCCATTTCCATCCTTTAGGTTCTAGTTGTGCCTTCTGAAGCTTCAGACAACAAGTTTTCTGTGTCGTCTTAGTGAGAGCCCTTCAGATATTTGAAGACCATTATCCTGTCTCCCGTTATTCTCTTCTCCTGGTGTTAGGGCTTGTTTTCAGACTTGTAACTATTCTCTGAACCAGAGCCTCCATGTGTTATTGAACTACAACTCCCATTATCCCTGGCCTATTGGCCATGCTTGCTGAAGCTGATGGGAGTTGTAGTTCAGCAACAACCAGAGGACCAGAAGTCCCCCACGCCTGTGTTGCCTTAAATGCATGATCACACTTAACATATCTGTTAAACCTCTTCACACCTTTGAATGATGGTTTCTTGGATGGTTTCATGGGTGAGAAGAGCCCAGTTGGGATCAGATACTGCTTATAGGTTTCCCATGGGCATCTTGTTGGCCACAGTGAAATCAGGATGCTGAAGTAGATCAATCATCAGGGCTCTTCTTATGTACGAACAGGAATCTGCTATTGACATCAACAGCAGCCTCTGTTCCATATTCAGTAACAAATTTTGGGGAAGAGTTTTGTCAGAACTTATGAAGTCCCTCCCCCTTACAATCCTGATCTTCTCCGGTTGCTATTTTTAAATATATAAAACACATGTGTACTGTAATTATGCATTTGATGTAATGTGTAGTTTGGCCCATAGGTACCGTACTTTCATTTGGAATGTGGTTAAGCCACCACAATGGGTCTGTCCTACTCTCATGTTTTCACATGGTTTTGCTGTCTTTTGAATGCACCACTTACCAGATGCAGAGCATAACAGAGCACATGGTCTCCTGATTGTGCTTACCTCTGATATCTTAATGCACGCCAGTGCATTTGGGAGCAAATGGTCTACAGTGACAACACAGAATGTGGGTGCTGTTTTAAAAAATGACATCAAAAACAAGTGCAAAAGTTCCCCTTAAACACACAGGTCTGCACTACTGCTGGGTTATTTTATGGGCTTCAAATTAAATAGAATAGTTCTGATATCGCTAATCAAGTAGTGGGACAATTTTGGGAAAATACTGTGCGTTGCACCCTGAGAGTAAATACAGGTTTGTCTTCAACCGAGTTCTGCTCAGGGAATTGAAATGAGTGGACCTACAAATTTGTCATTCTCATTTACTTCAATTGTTGTGCTCATAATATGACTGAAGTTTGATGTAACTCTCACTTTTTTGGGAAGTGAGTCTGGTCCATTTCCTCTGGATGTATCAAGGTGCAGAATTTCACCCTAATAATCACTTGCAAGCCTTCTTCACCCAACATTTCTTATTACAAGCTGTTGTGAGGTGGGTTCACCTTTTGGACATTTGTACCAGCAAGTTGGAATATATGTTGTGCTTGAAGAGGGAACCTGTGTGTGGGAGTATTGTGCAGCAGCTCCTCTGGGCAGCTTCCCTTTCAGGCAGGTATGGGGAACCTGTGCCCCCCGAGATATCACTGAACTACAACTCCCATCAGCCTCAGCCAGCATGCCCATTGGTCAGGGAGGATGGGCATGTTCCTGAAGTCCAGGAACAACTAGAAAAGCACAGGTTGTTTATCCTTGCTCTAAGGCATTACTGTGGAAGAATTTGGCAGCGTGTGCACTATATCTTGAAAGCTCGTGTCCTCAAAGAATTCTGGGCTCTGTTAAGGGTTTGTTAAGCGTTGCTGGGAATTGTAACCGTGTGAAGTGCTCATAATTCTTTTGAAGGGAGTGCATGTGCTTCAAATGTGCTTCAAAAGTTTATACACAGCCGAGAAAGCCAGAGTTGTGTATGATATCCAGAACTGCTCTTGGCCTTGACTCGGAATGTGCTTATAGCTACAAGAGCCCTTTATCTCTAATGTGGGTGAGGATTTTTACATGCCATTGAGCTCAAACTATTTGAAGTGATGTGGTGTGCGAACTCACGGTCTGCACTTATCTGAACGGCTCATGTGACCCACGATCACATTTTTCCCCCTGCCCAGCTGGAAACAAAATTGGGTGTCCTCTGTCATGTGATTTGGCATTGAGCCTGAGGACCTAAACGATTTTCCTAATGTCTCACCTAATGTGGGTCAATCATGAACACCAAAGATGGGATGCCGTGCTGGATGGTGATGGTCAGGGAGATGTTGGTGATGGGATGTGAAATGGTGACATTTCCCCAAGAGGGCATGAGAGATCTAGCTGTGATCAGAAGGGAAGTCTCATCTTAGGGACTTGAATACAAATATGCGGTCAGAGACCAAAAATATTAGCACTTTATTTTCATAAAGGCCTCTTATTTTTATTCTTGCAGTGTGTATAGGCTGTGTTAAGCATTTTTTCTCTGAAGCGCCTGAGCAATACTAAGCAAACAATTGGGTAAAATAAACTAGGTACCCAGATTTTCAATAAGCTGCCTTTAAGAAGGCAGATCCAGAACGCTTACAGTACCTTAAGAGGTGCTGTCAAACCTAAATCAGTATTTTGCTTTAACCAGCTGCCTTGTTGAAAGCTACTCTCCGGTGTGTGATTTAGAAGAATCCAGCTCGGGTGGCTGGGAGGTGTGTATAAACCCTCTTGTTGCTTCTGACAACAAACTTTGTCTGTTGACTGTTCCAGTGAATAGCTTGGTGCTGGGCCAGGCTAAAGTCTTCCCAGATTAAAATCAACAGGAGCTTGGCTTTTAACCCCTTAGTGCACAAAAGCACAGCATACCAAAGACTTGAGGACGTCGTGCTATGCTCTCCTGTGCATGGCTGTTGTGAAGCAAGTCCCACTTAGTATGATTTCCTCCTGAGCAAATTAATGTACATAGGATTGGGGCCATTGTGGGCGGTGGGAGCAGACCCTTCCACTCGGAACTGCTTGCAGTGCTTAGCCACAAAAAGGAAATAAAACTGAAGGGGGTCTCTGTAAGGGCTCTGGCATCCGCCTGAAGGTGGTGACCCCAGCTGCTTCACATGGAACATTGTCCACATAAATAGAGGTACAGTGGTACCTCGAGTTAAGTACTTAATTCTTTCCGGAGGTCTGTTCTTAACCCAAAACTGTTCTTAACCCGAAGCACCACTTTAGCTAATGGGGCCTCCTGCTGCTGCCACGCCGCCGGAGCGCGATTTCTGTTCTCATCCTGAAGCAAAGTTCTTAACCTGAGGTACTATTTCTGGGTTAGTGGAGTCTGTAACCTGAAGCGTATGTAACCTGAAGCGTATGTAACCTGAGGTACCACTGTACAGGGATATTGACATGGTAGCAAATAATGTCATCAATCATAGCTGGCAGACTGGTCTGGTATGAGCACGGAAGTCAGTTTGATTTCAGTGGTTTGGTTTCCTGTTGCCTGAGATGGGCTATCGCTGATTCCAGCTGTTTTTGGACTACAGTTCCCATCGTCCCCAACCACTGGTCCTACTAGCTAGGGATGGTGGGAGTTATCCAAAAACAGCTGGAGACAAAAGTTTGGGAAACACTGGGCTACCTGGGCCTTTTATGATTTTGGAGGCCCGGTGGAATGGCGCCTTACTTTCTGTTTCCCATGTGAGGTTGCAGAACGAGGCTTTCTGTCTTGTGCCTTTGTAATGCCAGCTTTGATACAAGTTACTCAGCAGCTTTCTTGACTGGTTTACATGTAACATGTTATTTTATTTTATTTTGGAGGTGTAGACACTTTGCACCCACTATTTGCTAATAATTAGTTTCCTTAGGCTTGTCGGCGTTTTGGGGAGCCTTTTCTAGACGGAGGGCCACATTCCTTTGTGGGCAACCTTCTGGGGGCCGCATGCCAAGGGTGTGCAGAGCCAAAGGCCCCAAATGGGCAACGTGATGAATGAGGCTTTGTTATAATAGGCTGCATTCCAGCCAAGCGAACAACCTCTGTTTCTACGCACACACACCTCTCTCAAGCCTTCTAGGCAAACAAGAGGTATTATTAGAGTTCAAGGATGCACGTTGAGGAGCATGTAAATCTGGGCTGGTGAGATATGCTGTCTGGGGGAGAGTGCATGGGTTCTGGAGTGCCAAAGGGTCATATAGAACGGCCTGGAGGATCACGTGAGGTTCTGAGGTTCCATATTCCTGGTGTCCCATGAACCTTTGCATAGGATGGAAGGTTGCAACAGCAAGAATGCTGCCATCGCTGTTAATAGGGAAGTGCGGTTGGCTTTGGAAATGAAGGGAGATGGGAAGGAAATGTGTTGGAAGACATAGTTGGAGCAGTAGCTGGGAAAATTGAAATCAAATGTTTGTGGAGGTTGGAGAAGGGACTGGGAAGGAGGTATAAATGAAAGCATTGGCGGGGGTGGGGTGGGTTGAGCATGTGGCAAATTAGTTCCTAAGTCATTAACAATATTCAGTTGGCTGATACCGGGGTCAGGACCTCCTTACTGGGACTCTCTTAATGGGAAGGACTGGCAAACCCCCTTCCTGCTCTGAGACAAGTGTTGTGGCAGGAAAGCTCTGACGGTAGAACACGAGACTCTTAATCTCAGGGTTGTGGGTTCAAGCCACACATTAGACCAAAAATAAAATAAAATCCTGCATTGCAAGGGGGTTGGACTAGATGACCTCATGGTCCCTTCCAACTCTATGATTCTGTGATATTCTTGGCACTTTATAATTGAATATAATTGGGGCAGAGACGGTTGTTTTGTTTTGCTGGTGTAAGCAAATGGCTTTGCTCCATCATGTCCAACCTGACTGTATATGAGGATGTAATGCTCATTTAAGGTGAGGTGGGGAGCCTCAGGCCTAGGGGGCAAATGCTCCCCCCCCCGGCCTCTCTGTCTGGCCTTGGGTCTCACTCTGCTCCCCAGCCACACGCCTCAAGGAACCTTGCTTTACACCCTTCTTGAGTGATTTGGAATTTGTCCTTCAACTCTGATTCTGCCTCTCAGTTGCGTTAGCTTGGTGAGCTGTGGTTCCTGCATTTCAGGGGGTTGGACTAGATGACCCTTAGGGTCCCTTCCAGCCCAACGGTTCTGTAATTCTGTTGATGGAGGATAGGGAGGTGTGTGCATAGAAACTGGCCTGTGCCGCATAGGTGAAACTTGTTTTCATTGCCCCACCCACTTTTGCCTCTGGCCCCACCCATCACTTGCTTGCAGCCCCTGGAAAGCCGCCCAGAAGGATATGCGGCCCGTGGGCTGAAAAAGCTTGGACTAATGTAAAGAAGGGTTCCAGGAGACCAGTGCCCAGGGGGAGGGAACCTGAATGTGAATACTTGGATTTAATTATCCGAAGGAGATGCTTGTTATGGTGGACCAGAGTGATCATTTTCAGATGTGCTTGACCACACACCAAAACGTGTGTGTGTGTGTACGTGTGTACCTTGCACACATTCATTTTCCCGCTGTTGTTTTTGCATGCCTTACTCTCCAGCCGTTCAGTGTGAGTCATCTCTCCATCTCTGCAGAAATTCATCATTAGGAGTTGTTATGGGTGGGTTGAGAAAGCTGCAGGATGGAGGGCTTGTTTGTCAAATAGTCTCGTAGTCTAATGAGAGACTAAATTGAAGAGCCAGGCAAAGAAGCACATCATTTTGGACACTGCTGTGTGGCTTCTTCTTTTTTTACCCCTCCACCCTGCACATCATATTTTGGAAGCATTAGAATCTAAGCCCAGGCTCTTGTTTCTCAACCATCGAGGGATACAAATGCATTTACCTGTACACACTTAACCTGGGAGTAAGCCCCACTGAACACGGCAGGACATCAGAGTGAAACATACATAGAATTTCATTATAAGATAGTCTTGCAAAGCAGTCACTTCCTTAGTCTCCTGTGGTGAGCAGTGATTGCCTCCAGGTGACCACATATGTAAACATTTACAAAGGTTAGTTACCCGGTCCACTTTGTGCCACGGATGATTAACATAGGCACTAGTAACTTTTGCATACTGATTTCCAAAATTGATTTCATATTTGCAGTATTATAAGTACCGTACATCTTGCAGGCATGGCTGGTGTTGGTTATAATTTTCTCATTCATAGTCTCACTCAGTCTGGACTCCGGAAGTGTTCCTATACCTCTAGAGTTGTGTAGAAGTAACAATCTGGCTCTAGTGACTTTTCCCAAAATCATAATCTTTGGTAAGCAACTCCAAAGGTGGGAGACATGGAGCTGATACCTCTCCCCATTCACGTAGTGAAATAGTTTTTATGTACCCCCCCCCCAGAAGAAACCATTCCTCTTTCAGGTTTTGCATCTTGTTGCAAAATAATGCAAACAAAACCTTAAATTTACAACTGACAATTGTGGTACGATAATGGCTATTAGTTATCTATCAGACCAAGTGTGGTTTGATGCTTATTGGAAGATGCAAAAGCACAGTGTTATTTAATTGTTTAAAATTTGGAGGAGCGAAAAGTGGTGTTAAGATGTTAATTAAGTTTTTAAATGTCATGATTTTTTCTTGTTTATGAAGTTGCTAATAATAATAATAATAATAATAATAATAATAATAATAATAATGTGCTCACTTTTTCCAATAAAAAGCTGATTGTATTTGAATCTTGCCATTAACAATAAACAGCTGTTTGAAGCCTCCTGGGCTTGATTCTTTGCATGCCAAAAGATGCCTTGCACACAATGGTGAACGTGCTGCAACAGGAAGTTTTCTCACAGAGGGCCGTTGAACAGGAGTGGCATGAAAGTCTAATCACTTCAAGAAAGCTTCTGCAGGTGGAACACACAGCAGATTGTGCCTCACTGCTTTTTCTTATTCTCCGCTCAAAACAGTTTCCCATCAACTTTGTGTGTCAGAGGTAGGTGTGTTGCCAGGCACCTAAGGGAATCTGGACAGAGGGCCATGACACCTTTGCATAAATATATCAAGTGCTCCCTAGACTGGTTTCCAAGTAAGAAAGGAGGCAGGTAGTTGGCTGAGAGTAGACTGAGCTTGGTACAGTGCCCAACTTTCCCTAACAGACCAGCCTTCACTGGGATAGGGATCTGCTAGCAACTCTCAGCACCCTGAACTACAGTTCCCAAGATTCTTTGGGGAAATTCATGTGGCCAGAGATAAAGTAGAGCTATTGAGTTAATGGGTCTTGGGTCTGAAGTCAACGTAAAAATGCTTTTTATTCCCATAGTTCCAAATATTAAAAGGGGGTGTGTGGATTCCTTATGCATGTAATAATGGTAATCAAAGCACCTTCATTTTGTTCTCATATATTTATATAAAAACAATTCCGCCCCCCTTGATGCATCTATTTTATCAAAAGCTTAGAGTGAGTGGCATATTGTTTGTTATGACTAATTGTCTCGACAAGAATAAATTTGACTGGGTATTTTTGTTAGAGCCAAAGACATTCCCTCAACAGTTACCAGATGGAAGCACAACACAACATATAAATGGGCTGGTACAAGGATGTCACCAGCTTCAATCAACACAGCATTTTTGGCAACAAGGGCTTGCCTTTTTTATTTTTATCAGTGACAATTGGATGACGGGGCGGGAAGGAGGGAAGCAACTTGGGGTTTTATATAATTTATTTAACTATGCACTGTAATATAACTACCTTTCTGTCAAGGCAGTTTACGATTTAAAATGTTAGAGTGAACGAACGCTGTAAAATATTCTCAGGCCAATATCAGAAGTTGGCCTGGACTCTCTCCCTTCTGCCTTCCCTCAAAGCAGGCCAGCCTGAGTAGCCTAAACCAATTCTATGATCCTAAGCCCCAACAAGCATGGCCAATGGCAAGGGATGATGGGAGTTGTAGTCCACTTCGCCATATCGGAAGCAAGCAATATGAACTGAGGGCATTGCTATCAGGGGTGCCAACTTGAATAAAATAATGGTTGAGGGGGCAGGTAAGCCCCACCTGCATAATCGATCACATGACATGGTACACACCCACCATCTGAGTGGCAATGCCCATCAACTTTGAGGGGGCCTGACCCCCTCAACTATTTTTGGGGGGCAGCGGCGAAGGGACCTCAGCCCTTAGGAGTTGGCTTCTATTACTGCCATGCGAGTTTCTATTGGGCTGATAGTTTCTATTCTAACATATAGGTGTGCTTTGGATGTCCATTCTTTATTGTTTTAAAAACTAACTTTAGTTATTGTTTTCACACTGTTCCCAAAACTATTTTTGGCTGTGGTATGTTTGCCAATCCCCTTGAGATGCTTGGAAAAGAGGATTCATAAATAAAATACTACCATTACTACTTATTGTCTGCCCCTTGGCTGTTTTATGTTTTGAATAGGCAAGCCTCTTTCCACATGGCATTACGTGCCCTCAATGGAGTCCTTCTGCTCAGTTGTAGAGGATCTTGCTGGCGTGGAACCTAGAAATTCAACTTCCTGAATAAATGAAGCATTAGATCAGCTGTTATAAAGGAAATGAATCATTCCTCTGTTTATCTTGAGATAGTTGTCTAGCCACTGCCTAATGCATCTTGGTTTGGTTTTGTTTTTTAAAGTTGATTTCATTCCAATTCTGGAAATACACACACACACACACACACACACACACACACACTATAATCCATCCAATAATTTGTGTTTAACAACATCTGGAACACCTACTGCGCCCATTACTAGGGTTAACAGGGTTTATAGGATTCAGAGACATTTTGCTAGGCTGGTGCCGAACACGTCAAATATCCTGGGGCGTTCCTTGGAGATGACTCTCACTGCCTGACAGATGGTCTTGTAATTCATGGCTCTTGTCAAGGAGCCAATCTCACATATTAATCACTCAAAGACATTCTTGCATCCATCTGCAAGGAGTAAGGCAGAAAGCCCATGCCGATCTGCAACGTTAAAACACTGACGACAACAACAGTGCCACAAATAAAACCAATATATTATTTTAATTTGTAGCACAGAGTCGGGGTGCGGAGTGGGGAGTCAAGGTTAGAACGCAGGCTTGATATACACCAGTTTAAAATAATTGAAAACAATATTTATTTTATTGGCATTTCATTTCTAGAAATGAGGGAAGGAAAAAGAGAAAGAGAAACCAAAGTTACAAATGAATAACTTCTGATTTTCCATCTGCCGGTTACATAAAAAAGAAAATATGATTATTTAAAACCTTCAGTCTGTTATCAGAGTTGAGGGACATATTCCAGCCAGGCAAAAATACGGAAGGAGAGTGAAAAGTGGGGTCAGTAAGAGGTGTGGCTGGAGAGCGGTTGTGTAGCTGTGTGTCTTGAGGAGAGAAAGGCCTTGAGGGTTGCATTTGTCCCCTGGGCCTGTCATGATGGCTTTGAAACCGTGACTTGGTTTTACCTCAGAAGCTGCTTCAGTGTCTTACTGTCCTAAGATGATTTGGTTTCTTTGTGGAACTTGTGACATGTTTCTGACTCAGTCCAAGGGGAAAGGTTTGGGCACTCACATGAGGCTTGCAAGCAGCCCTGTTTAGGGAAGTTAGCAGCCCTGTTTAGGGAAGTTTTTAATGTTTGATCTTTTATCGCGTTTTTAATGTTCTGTTGAGAGCTGCTCAGAGTGGCTGGGGAAACCCAGACAGATGGGCAGGGTATTTTTTATTCTTATTCCTACAAGACATTGCTGAATCACTGAAGATCAATCCTTTTATCCAGGCTTCCTCAACCTCGGCCCTCCAGATGTTTTTGGCCTGCAACTCCCATGATCCCTAGCTAGCAGGACCAGTGGTCAGGGATGATGGGAATTGTAGTCTCAAAACATCTGGAGGGCCAAGGTTGAGGAAGCCTGCTTTTATCTGTGCACAAGATGGGTTACATTTTGGGATATTTGCCATGAGGCAGTGATCTGCCTGTGGTTGATGCTCCACATATTTATATTATCAAACGAGTGCCGGATTTTCAGTGTGAGTCATGAATTGTTTGAACTTGTCTCCACTGAGAGAACAGTTAAGAGCACAGTAAGTGGGGAATGGCAATATGAAAAAGAGACGAATCACTGCGATTTATGAAAGGGAATGCAGGGAAGTGGCCACCTGTGGTTTGGAAACCGTATTTAAGATACTTTTTACTGTGCTGCTGAAAGAAAAGAGGATTAAACAAAAACACACACAGGCACCTCCAATTAGGATGTGGCGGATGGCCTGATAACAAGCAAGATCCATCTCGGAAGTTGGACCAACGCTAAGGCAGCTTCTGTGGTAAAACTGGGTCATGGTTTAAAACACATCATTAAAAGGACATAGGAAGGGGACAGAATGTGGCCAACTTGTTATTTGCTTTATTAATGTGCAGAATTCAAGAAGCAGAAAAGAAAATCAGCAGGAGGATAGTATGATACTAGAAAAAGAGCAAGGAACCTCAAGTCAAGGGCTGGATGCGGCCTTCTAGGCCTCTGGCTCTGGCTCTTGGGTCTCTCTCCAGGCCAATCCCCTCACTGGCTCCATTGGGCATGCCAAGTGTTTTTGCCTGGCTGGAATATGTCCATGTACTCTGATCATGCTTCTTGCATGTCTCAATGGAGGGTAGAGAGTGTGCACGCGTTAGAAATCATGTGGAGACAAATGGTGTTCATTGTATTCATCCCATGTCCAGAATGGAAACTAACCCAGGAATACGATCAGTATTGTCTATTGTTGCTGTTTCTGCCGACAAACAATACGTGTTTGATTATGTTTCCCTCCCGTCCACCGCCATTTTGTTTTCTTTCCATTGGTCAGAATGGGGTAGAATAACATAATGGTAATGTGATTAATTTCATAAAATTATGCCACAAGATGAATAAGCTTGGTTGTTGTTGTTGTTAACAGCACTGCATGCAGCAAACATTGGTTGAAAAGAAAACAGATGCCTTCTTACACCTGTAATTCTGCATTAGACTAATGGTCCATCAATGTCGTGTCACAGCCAGGGCATTCTTCATCAGAGGAGGACCTGGAGACCCCAGCCTTACACCAAGCTCTGGATCAGTCTTCATATGGGGCTGAGGAGTCGGGATCCTGCGGCGATGCCAAGGAGGGGGTGATCTGCACCCAGAGTGACACTGAGGCCAAACAGGTCCCAAGCCCAAGGGAAAGGCAGATGGAAACCCAAAGAAGCACCTGACCACAAACAAGGACTATTTGGGATTAAAGGGGTCCTGAGAAGTGAGACCCTCCTCTCAAGGAGACCTTTGGAGGAAAAGGAGTTGATAGGTGTCAGCTGAGGCTGGAATATGGTTCCAGCGGCTCCAGCTCAAAAAACCCAGTGCTGGGCAGAAAGAGCTGCTGGAACAATGTGGTGTAATGGTTAGAGTGTTAGACTGTGTCCTGGGAGACCAGCGTTAAAATCCCCACTCAGCCATGAAGCTCACTGGGTGACTGTGGGCCAGTCATCATCTCTTAGCCTAATCTATCTCACAGGGTTGCTGTGAGGATGAAATGGGGAGGCGGAGAACCATGTACACCACCTTGAGCTCCTTGGAAGAAAAAGTGGTATATAAATGTAATAATAATTATAATAATATATGAGTGCTTGGGTGGTGTTAAGGCCTGGCCCAACCATGAGGCAAAATGAAGCAGCCACCTGAGGTGGAAAGATCTTGCCAGCAACAGGGCAGGGTGGGGCGGCACTCCCCATTTTGCCTCAGATGGCAAAATGAGACGCACAGGCCCTGCTGGTGCTGGTTTGGCTGCTTAAGTATAAGCGCTTGAGTCTGAACATCAGGAATTGAGGGAATGACAAGTGGCAAGGAAGAGCTAAAACAGTGATGGTGAACCTTCCAGATGTTTCTGAAGTACAAGGCACACCATCCGAAACCACTGGCCATGCTGCCTGGGGTTCATCGGAGTTATAATCCTCTAGATGATGTTAGACTCTTTGGATCCCCACTCCATCCTATGCTTAGGCTATGTAGGTAAAAGCATCTATCCTAAAGACACCACAGACTATGCTGACCTTCATTCCAAGGAAACCAAACCCTGGGCAAAGAGCTTGGAGCCTCTCACTCTTAAGAGATTGGGTGGCGTGTAATAATATATTAAGGAAATGTATGCACAACACTGGTGAAAATTGCATACTAAAGTGCCTCCTGATAGGGGAAATGGCTTGCAAAGATGCGTATTACCAGTCAAAACTGCATGAAAAGTGTGCTTATTGGGAGACATTTGCCATAAAATACTGGTGAATTTTCACGAGGATTTAAAACAAGCAAGCAAACCCCAAATTGCTGCAGAAATGTGGAGGCTGAACTGAAGGCTAGAAAAATGAGACGCTGAGAGAAACTGAACCTGGTAGGTTCACTCATCCCCTCTGAGGAAGGGTGGCAACAGACCCAACCGTTGCTTGGAGCATGGCTGCCACAACCACCTATGCCCTCCAGAGCCCATTGAAAGAGGAGGGAGGGCCCCACTAGATGGCACTTTGCCCACAGCTCCCTTAAACCTGGAACCAGACCTGGTGGTTCGCTACCTCCATTCAGTATAAAGTGGGAGTTGGGAAAATTCAGCTCTGTGCAGCTCAGTATTTTCCCCTCTAGATGTCACCCTTCCGCAATCCGGTCCCCAGAGGTGCTGCACTGGCTCCTTTGAAAGCACTCTTCTAGTCCACAAGAAAGAGCGGAACTAGTGGGAAATCCTACCCTTCTCTGTGTTAAGCAATAGTGTCAACTAACAGCTTATTTAAAACAAAACAAAACCTGGTGTGTATACACACATACAAATAGTTTTGAAAAATCAAAGTTTGTGGAGGAGAAGGAGGAGAAGGAGAAAGCTGCTGTTGTTGAACATAAAGTAATACAAGCGGGATCCGTGGCTTTACAGAAGCAAATTGAGGACTATAAGTTGAGGCCTTTTATGATTGAATCTAGGAAAAGTCAGACTTTGAGGATTGGATCCCGGCTTGGACTGAAGAAGGAAAGTTGGAAAGATCCCTCTATGCAGGGATTAACTGACTTCTGGGACATGGACTTGGGCTTGGAGGAGATTGAAGTTTTGGGGGCCTTTGGATTTGGAGGAATCTTGAAATATGTCCTGAAATACTTTATGGACTTTAGCTTCAACTATGGAAATTTGGCTGACCTGTTCAGAAGGAAGAAAAGTATTGATAGGTTGGAGTTTCCCCGAGATTTGCTCTTTAGCATTAAAGAAAATGAAGAAGACCTGCAGAAGGGACTTGGAAAAGAGTTAAGAGCCTCGGACATAAGATCACCAGGTTGATGGACTTTATGGAGTTGACGGAAAGGACTGGCAGAATCCGAAACCAGGGAGAGGAGATGATGGAAGAAGATTGGAAAATTTAAAGTTTATATATAGACATATGGTAAAACTAATGAGTGATAGAAAAATGGTGGAATGATTTTTTATGTGCTTAGCAGAAATGTTATAAGGAGTTAAGCATATATAAGTATTTTAGTTTTAATGGAAAAGAAGGTTAAAAAATATGTTATTTACAATATGATAGAAAATGGAGAAAGATGGAAAGGATTTGCTGAAACAATTAATAGAAGTGGAATACAAAAAGGGAGGTGAGAGGAGGTCGAGGAAACAAGGGAATGAAAGATAGAGTACGGAAAAGGGATGATGTATGTTTTTAAGTTGTTTTTGTTTTGTTTTATTTAGGGTTAAGGTTAGGGAGTGGGTTTTGTTTAGTTTAGTTTAATGTGTTTAGTTTTGAGTTTAGGTTGTGTTTTGCATTGTCTATATACTGTATTGTATTGGGTTTTTCTCTTTTGCTTTTTCTCCTTTTTCTCCTTTTCTTTTTTTCTTTTCCCTTTTTGTAATCTATAAAAGTAATAAATATTATTTTAAAAAAAAGAAAAATCAAAGTTTGTGAATACCCATGAGAAAAGGTGTTCCCTTTCTGCTTGGCAAAAAAAAGCAAAGATGAAAGGTGCTGAGGAGAGGTCAAATGCAAGGGTGGGGCAGAAGGCCTGAGACCAGCCCACCAGCCCTGCGTCCCTTGTGACTAAGGCCACAGTTACACCAAACATTTAAAGTGCTGCGATACCACTTTATAAGGTCATGGCTCCCAAAGGATTGTGGGAGCTGTCGTTCATTAAGGGTGCTGAGAGTTCCCAGAATTCTTTGGGGGAAGTCACAACTGTTTGTCCCCGTAATCAACGTAGCTGCTGTGTTCTGCATCAGCTGCTGCCTCCAGACCAACCCCAAGGGTATAAGTCATACCCAGAACATGTTCATTAGTGCGATACAACGAGTAACAACTGCAGTGGTGGTTTGGAAAAGGAAGAGATTCCAGGTCAAAGGTTACTACAGGTCCCTCCAGACTGGTTTCTTCTTATAAACAAGCAAACGGTATATTCTGCAACGTGCCACTGATGTAGCAATAATGAATTCGTGGTGGACCATCCACACATTGTTCTGGAGAGCCAACACATCATTGTGCTTTATTAGTTGTTCTGCAATGCTTCCCGAGTGTTGCTGCATTATTGCCACCTGGAGGGGGCACTTTTTCACTATAGTGTGGGACAAAACAAACTGAAATAGTTTAGATGCTCTATGTGGGGCTTCCCTTGCACCAGATCTGGAAGCTGGAGTTGGTGCAGAATGTCTGTGGGATAGCTCAGTCATAGAGCAAGAGACTCTTAATTTCAGGGTTGTGGGTTCAAGCCCCACATTGGGCAAAGCAATTCCTGCATTGCAGGGGATTGGACTAGATGATCCTCATGGTCCCTTGTCAGCACATGACATATCTGCTCAGAAATCTGCACTGGCTGCCAATTTGCTGCTGGGCCAGGTTCAAGGTGTTACTATTAGTATATAAAGCCCTAACAACTTGGGACCAGTTTACCTGCTAGATCGCCTTACTGTTTATATGTTCACTCAATCCAAACACTTCAGTTTGTGGTCCATATTTGTTATCAATCTTTTAATGTGGCAGGACCTACACTTTGGAACTCCCCGTCTATGAATCCCAGGCAGGCACCTTTACTATACTCTTTTTGGCTCCTGCTAAAAACATTTTTGTTCAGACAAACTTATCCAGATATCTGGAATGCTGGTGTGCTTTTAATTTATTGCTGGTTTTAATTTTTTCAATGTTTTAAATAGTTGTTTTGTTTTTTACCAACAGTTTCATTGGTGTATTTTTTTTGTAAGCCACTTTGAGGCCTTTTGCAATCAAGTGATGTGTGAATTTTACGAAATAAATTTTACAAACGGTTGTGATGTAAAAAGTTACAGCAGGAAGTTACAGGGCACACACTGATTGGCAAACAAAGCAGCATGCCTACCCTAAAACTTTTGCAGGTGCAAAGATTATCGAAAGTGTGGGATTGCGGATACCTGCCCTGATGCTTTCATGAACGCAAAATGCACAAGAAGACATCTGGATGGGCTCTAAGTATCAAGTAGATTTGGCTTCTGCTGCTGTCATATCACAAATTCAGTACTTAAATGAGTTGAGCTGGATCAAACTGTATGTAAATTTCACATTGGTTACCTCTCTGCATAGTTTTAACACCCCAATCGTTCTCAATCTGTTGTATCCATGACAGTTTGCCAGGGAGCCAAGATTTCCTGTTTGGTTGCTGAAATGTCCCTTCAAACTCCCTCTCCCTCTCTGCGTTGACCCTCCCACGTGTTGCTATTTGGCAACTCCTCCATCTGCCAACAGACAGATGGAGTGCTTCTGTTTCCAGGAGATGCTTCCTCCTGATGCATCCTTGGGGTTTTAAACCGAGTTCTCCTTTAAAAAAAAAAAAATGCACGGAGAGAGAAGGGAATCCAAGTTTCCAAAAAAAACCCACCGTACTTGGGGTGCCAATACAAGCTAGGGGAAATTTGCCACGTGCCAAGGAGAAGCAAGAAGAAATGGGTGTCTGTGGATTCATGCAGTGACTGGGGGCAAGGGGGAACCCACCCCTCCAAGAGGAGAGAGCCTTGCATGCTGGAACAGCGGGCGACAGGGAACAAGAGAGTGGACCCTAAAGTGAAATCCATTACGAGGACTGCAGGTGGCTGCCCAGTTCGTGAGAGAGAGAGGAGAGATGATTATCCTTACTGAACGAACAGATCATGTCTTTGTTGGCTGTTGAGGGCAGAGAGAGACACCAGGATCTGGATATGCTGGGGGCAAAGATGAAGCCTGAAGAAGATGGCAGATATATGCAGGTAGGTCTTGAGTAATATTGGGAAGAAAAGGATGTGTTCTGGGCAGGAAGCAGGTGCAGCATGGAGGTTAGCTGGTTGGGACCAAGTGGATGAGTTGCATGTTCAACTAGGCCCTCCAGGCCGCTCTAGATGGCCTTCAGATCTTTTGCCAGGCCACACCCCTCTCTGGCTCTGCTTTGCCTGGCTGGAAGGTGCCCCAGAATGCTGATCATGCTTCCTGCTTGTCTGGATGGAGGCTAGAGGGAGCTGTGGGACGGTTTGTTGAAACTAATCTGCTGTACAAAGGTAAAATTTGCTTCTCACCGTGTCCACAAATGGCATGTGGCCCTCAGAAGGTTACCCACAAGGGAATGTGGCCCTTGAGCTGGAAAATGTTCCCTGGCCCTGACCTAAGAGAAACTGGTGACTCCATCTCACACTGGAAGAAAGAGATGCGGAATTAGCACTATGGGGCTCATTCACCTGGGAAGATAGCTCATCTAGGAGAAGGTACAATATACCTTCTAACATTTTCGTCCCTAAAATTGGGACGTCGGGAGGGGCGTGCATTCCAGTCTGGCACTCTGGTGATTGTCAGCAGGGTCGCAGCAGAACACTAGACTGAAAAACGGGACATTCCGAGGTCCGAACAGAAGCTGGGATTGGCTTCTGCGATCCAGGATGTCCTGCTTAAAACGGGACACTTGCAGGGTATGCATACAAGAGGGAACTTAGGAAGAGGCATCATTCAGAGTCAGACCATTCATCCATCTAGCTCAGTGACTAATCAGGATGTCACCAGCCCTACCTGGAGATGCCAGAGATTTCACCTGGGGCCTTTTACATGCAAACCAGATACAGTGGTACCTCAGGTTAAGTACTTAATTTGTTCCGGAGGTCCGTTCTTAACCTGAAACTGTTCTTAACCTAAAGCACCACTTTAGCTAATGGGGCCTCCTGCTGCCGCTGCACCGCCGGAGCCCGATTTCTGTACTTATCCTGAAGCAAAGTTCTTAACCCGAGGTACTATTTGTGGGTTAGTGGAGTGTGTAACCTGAAGCGTATGTAACCCGAGATACCACTGTACCCTACCACTAAGCTACAGCCCTTCCCCTAACTGAAGGGCCAGCCAGCCCAAACAGAGAGGCAGCCTCAAACTTCCATGGGTTTCATTGTCTCTCAGACCTGGGACCCATGGCTCTACTTTCCTCCATTCTGACATTGGGGGTGGGGGTGGGGGGCTGGAGGAGGCAGCAGCCCTGGCGGGGCTGTTGAGCTGCTGTTGGCACTTGCCTCCTCGTGTGTGAGCAAAAAGACAAGGTGCGAGCATGCTCAGTTATACAGTATGCATTTGGCAAAGCCTGAACAGCATGCTTATTTCCTGTCTCCACATTCTTTTCTGCCTGTGTTTCTGGGACTGATAGATCTAAATGTCTTCTGTGTTTGAGAGAGCTGGAATTGTGAGTACTTGCTCTTATCTGGGGTTGCATAGAGTTGTTTCCAGAAGGCAAAAGGGTAAGGGGTGTTGTGGCTGAGCTTTGCAGGGAGGGAGACAAGCTTTGGGACTCAGGGCAGTAGCTCAGTGCTGGAGCATCTGCCTTGCATGCAGAAGGTCTCAGGTTCAATCCTCAGCATTCCCAGGTAGGGCTGGGAGAGAAACCTCTCCCAGAAATCCTGGAGAGCCGCTGCCAGTCCGTGCAGACACTACTGAGCTAGATTGGACTAGTGTCTCACTGTAAGGCAGCTTCAAAATGCTGTTGTTCCGTTGTCTGTCTTTGTATTGCCACTCTTGATTGTTAGTCATAATCCCCAAGCCGCTGGGCTCGTTTCTCCCTCAAAATATCTGCCTGGCAGAAGCAATATTTGTGTGGCTGAAGCTTGTGGTCTCCTGACTCAGATTAAACCCTTTTCCTGGGTTCGTGGAAAACACGGGTTTTGCTAGAGGCAGTCTCTGAAAATTACTGGCATTGATATCACACTGGCTTTGAATTCATAAGGTCCGGCGTTCAACATGTGGCACATCCAGGTAGATCTGAGAAGGACTCTGGTCTAAAATGCTGGACAGCTGCTGCCAATCATTAGAGACAGTGCCAAGCTAGATAGACCAGCACTCTGACTTGGCACCATGCCATCTCCAAAGGATTCCCACAGTCAGATTCTCAACAGCCTGTTTCCCTGAAGGAAGCCCTACCGAAATGCTTAGGACTTACTACTGAGGTAAATCTGTATAGGATCGCGACTGAGCCTGTGCTTCTCTGGCCTAGCAAGGTCTCAGTGTCATAATAATTGGATCCCTTTAATAAATTTCCTGAGTTGTCGTTTGATGGCGTTGTCGCTGCTGTCTGTTGACATTCTATCCAAACAGCTTTGGAGAGCTGCTCAGATGGGGGCGGGGAGGACCATGTAGAAATGTTTTAAGTAATTAAATACAGTGGTACCTTGGTTTACAACCATAATCTGTTCCGGAGGTCTGTTTGTAAACCCAAACAGGTTGTAACCCAAGGTGAGCTTTCGCCAATGGCCCTCCAAAAAAAATTCGTTCGTAATCCAAAAAAAGTTGCAAACCGGGACACGCACTTCCGAGTTTGATGTGTTTATAATCCAAAATGTATGCAAACCAAGGTACCACTGTAAATTACAGAAGCAATGAATATTGTTTTAATTAGACTGCACACACTTTTTCTTGCTTTAAAAAATCTGGCTGCAGAAGTGGGCCAAATACCATGGCAGGGAAGGGGAGCCTGTGGCCCATGGGATATTCCTGGACTCCAACACCCATCATCCCTGACCATTGCCTGTGCTGCCTATTATTGATGGAAGTTGGGAGTCCAGCAACATATGAAGGGCATTTACGGTACCAACTGCAGGGCCATTCTGTCTACTCAGAAGTAAGTTCCATGGAGCTCAATGGGGCTTACTACTGGATAAGTGGGTGTAGGATTGCTCTGCCTAGCATTCTTTCAGTTTAGAGTGTTTTTTTAATTAGTTTTTTATTAAGGATTTTCTTGTGTTACAAAACAAACAAACAAACAAGGAAAAGTACATATAGCTTCCCCATATTCAATTCATTGAGTCTTTTTCATGGTTCGTTTACATTCGGTATCATAGAATTGTAGAGTTGGAAGGGACCATAGGGGTCATCTAGTCCAACCCCCTGCAATGCAGGAATCTTTTGCCCAAGGTGGGGCTCGAACTCACAGCCCTGAGATTAAAAGTCTCATGCTCTACCAACTGAGCTATCCCATATAGTTATGACATTGTTGTCATAGACAAGTTGAGATAGTTAAAGGGGGTAAAAGAGCGATAAGGGAGGCCTAGGCCTATAGCACCTCTCTCTGTCCCATCTGCTTTGCTCCAAAGCAGTGGTTCTCAAAGTGGGGAGGACTGCCCCCCTGGGGGTGATGGGATTATCTGGGGGTGCTAAAAGGCAAGGGAGAGGTGGGGGAGATGTAAAAGTTTCATACTTTGAAAAGCTGGTATCTCTGTGTCAAGTTCATCAGTTCTGTTGAATTAAACTTAATAGTTTTAACTAGATGTTGAATGAATGTGCAATTACCCTATTTTCCCATTTATAAGACGCCCCCATGTATAAGACGCCCCCTATTTTGGAGGACTCGATTTAAGAAAATGGGGGGAGATGGACCAGAGTATAAGACGCCCCCTAATTTTTGACATTATTTTTTAGGGAAAAAACCTAGTCTTATACATGGAAAAATACGGTAATTGTTGCAGTTTTGAATTTTATTGTGTGATTACCTTCCTTAGTGGGCCATGCAAACCATTATTCTGAATATATATATTTTAATAGGTTAGGGGGCACTGGGGATGTACCAATGGGGTAGTGGTTGAAAAAAGCTTGGGAACCTCTGCTCTAAAGCACTGTTGGGGAGCCTCAGACCTGGGGCATCAGTCCACAGGGAATGGTAGTTGCCCCCGCCAGCCCCCATAAACCCCAGTAAACTCCAGATTCTCAGCTTTCATTTTAAAAACAGAGCAAGTTTCTAGCATTCGTGGAACCTGAGATATGAGGCAAAAATGTACAGGCACTATTCTTCTTATGTTTTTGTGAGAAAGTTGCTTGCTCCCAACCCTGGAGCAAAAATTTCTGACTTCCATGGCCTGGGGCCCCAAATACAGCCCCCAAGGCCTCTCTCTATCTGGCCCTCAAAATTCTCCCCAAGCTACATCCCCTTACTTGCCCCGCTTTGCACCCCAAGTGGGTTTTCCACCCTGGCTGAAATGTCTTCTTCAACTCCAATAATGCATCGATCTTGCTTGTCTGGATGGAGGATAGAGAGGGGTGTGGTGTGGTGGTTATGTGTTTAGAAACTAGCTCAGGGGTCAGCAAACTTTTTCAGCAGGGGGCCGGTCCACTGTCCCTCAGATCTTGTGGGGGCCGGACTATATTTTTTGGGGGGGAATGAACAAATTCCTATGCCCCACAAATAACCCAGAGATGCATTTTAAATAAAAGGACACATTGTACTAATGTAAAAAAACACTGGTTCCTGTCTGTGGGCCAGATTTAGAAGGTGATTGGGCCAGATCCAGCCCAATTTACTGTTTGATTGTACTGACACCTGTAAAAAAAAACCCACCCAGGTATTTAAAAATATTCGAAAGGTTGTTAAAATCAACAGTAGTTAAACAGAGATAGAACATATGCAATGTCTATATGTCTACATTGGCTTGCTTAAACAAAAAAAATGTTTTAAGCAGGTGCTGAAAACATATTGGTAGCAGTGTCTAAGCAAGAATGTTTTTAGCAAGCACTGTAAAGAGGACTGTGGTGGCAATGTCAATAGGCAGGGAGTTCCAAAGGTTAGGAGCTGCCACACTGAAAAAACGATTTCTGACAAGCGTGGAATGAGTATTATGTTCCACAGATCAAAATGGCCAAGCGGTCATATATGGGGTAAGGGGCTCGCACAAGTCTTACTGATCCCCTGCTTTATATACTAATAGTAACACATACTGAATATCACTCCAAAATAGCAATGCTCTGGATACACCTTTCTTCACTGCTGTACCCCACCTTCAGCAACAGCTGGGTGCAGAACAAGATTTAATGAGCTCAAGTTATAGGGGAGGATATTTTGGTTAAACATTACGAGGAATCTCTTGTGCACTAGCACCTTTAAATAATGAAATCCATTTCTTGGTGGGCTCAACGATGCTTCAGATTGAATTCTGGGATTTAAAATATTTTTATTCCCTATATTATGTCTTCTTTTTAAAAACAAAAAAACTTCCATATACCAGCCTATAGCAACCTGATGAGATGTCTTGGTCTGAAGAAGGCTGCCCTATAGAAATGACTGGGTCACACCCGGTGTTTCAGTTCAGCGCCTGCTGCTCCAGCCGCGCGTGCGGTTCTCTCGCTCCCCCTAGCGGCGAGTGCAATATATATATATATTATATACAGTATTAAAATTCACCATCCTTGCAGAGAATTCCTCTTTCGGCTGCTCTCCTCCGCTGCTTAAGGCTGCACGTGTTGCACGCTGCAGGCAAGGGAGAGAAGCCGCCCACTCTCTTCGTTTGCCCTTCCCCGGTTCTCGCCTGTAAAGGTCATTCCCCTCCCCCTTGGCTGGAGAGGTCGGGGGATCAAGAGGTTCCCCCCCCCGGGAGGGGTGTGGCAGAAGGCTGGGAGGCAGATTGCTGACCATGCCTAGAAGGTGGCTTGTTAAAGGAGAAAGATATAAAAGAAATCTGAATTAAAGCATCCGGCGAAGGTGGTACAGAGTGACCACCCGTTCTTCCAGCCAGCCCCCTGGGAATCCAGCTCATGCAACCCCCAGTTAAGCCAATGCAAAAGGAGCAAAAGCAACGAATCGGTGTTGGGAGCCGGCATGGTCAATCAAACAGTCCTCATTGAGCAAGCCAGGCACGTCTGTGTTCTATTGTTGAGGGCAGACGCCATGCACAGCCTGTGCGGGGACTAATGTGAGAGACCCGAGGAAGATGGCGTATATACAGGTAGGTCTGAGCAGCACCAGTGGGGAGAGAGAGAGATTATTGGGGGGTGGCGGTGGCTGCAGACTCCGAGCTTGCGGTGTGGGGAGAGGCAGAGGGAGGGCAGCCTTTGCTTGCAAGGAACAGAACTAAAACAATGGCAAAAATCTTAATACAAAAAAAGCTGTCGAGGTTTTCTCCTTAGTTGCTACCTGGCAAAAGGGAGGATCCCCCTTTACTCTGAAACTTGAGCGACTCGAGTTGTGAGTTTTCGAGTTGCTGACTTTGCTGGAAGAAATTGCAACCTGTAGCATACATTTCTTTTTAAAGTAGCTGGCTGTAATTTTATTCTGCCTTGCCCTCCCTTCCTCCTTTCAATTTTATTGACTAGCAATCGTCAGAGTAGGAAAATAAAAGCCGTTGTTTTTTCTGGCGGTTGGGAGAAGCACTTGGAGGTTAATGGAAGAGCTCCATGGGGGGAAAACAAGGGTGTTTTTTTATGAGGGAGGTGGGAAATGAGTCCCTGAGATGCTGCTCAAAGTTAATGGAATGATTGCGTGCAAAAATGGGGTTTGGTGAGAAATAGGTCTCTCAAATCATGCTGAAAGTGTGTGTGAGAGAGACAGACATTTATATATATGTATTGTGCATGACTTTAAAATGTGTACATGGCTGCTACCCTGTGGATCTTTAAATATGTGTGCATATAAATAATGACATGTGGATAGGTGGTTTTTGTAAAAATACTTGCTACGTGTCTACTAGTGATTCTGGGTGCTCCATGAGGCTTCCCTCCTCTCCTCCCAGAGATGTGGTTGCATGTGACAACTTGCATGTATGCTGTGGAAACCTGCAACTGAAGGAGAAGGTGTGTGAGAGAAATGTAAATAGAACAGAATTTGCACTCGGGGCTCTGGAGTAAAGCAGGTGAATCCTATTTGTGTGTGAAAACTCCTTTTGGATTTCACTTTGCTGTGACAGTCCAGAATTTTTGACTGCAGGCCATAGGCACCAACTCCCTGGGGCCCTGGGTGCCTGAGCACCCACAAAATTCTCCATGAAGGAGCCGGGCAGCCGCAAATTTGGGTGCCAGGGCTATGCACACTGCATGGCCCCAGGCACCCACGGCCATGGGGCCAAACTGGTACTCCTGCTGCAGGCTATGTGATGGCAACACTGTGTTTCCCCTCCTTTTAAGGGACGCTTAAGGTTACTGTTAAACAAAACAGTATTAAAAAGGTGGTCTTTCTACCCTTGAAAGCTTTTAAGCAGAGGTTGGATGTCCATCTGTCAAACTCACTGCTGGGGTGAATGGATGAGGTTGCTGGATTCTGCAGCAGAAAGGTGGTAAAAACACTATCAAGCAGGAGCTGTCTCCAAGGAGGGCAAAGGGTCCTCAGACGTTTTAAGAAAGAAATCCCCAATTCTTCTGACTGATTTTATTGTGAGCATTCAATTCACTAAAGAAAACATTTATTAATTAGCTAGCCTTTCTTCTAAGGCAGACTTTCAGATTTCAATGGTATCCTATGTGAGGCCAAAATTTGGTGGTGCCCCGCCTCTCACCTTCCGGCCTCTTCAATTTACTGTGTCATGGTTGTGGTGCTCTGCGGTGCCCCCTAGGCTCGGTTCCCCTTGTGGTGGAACCGGTCATGTGGACCAAATCCATCTCTGAACCTGCCTTATACCAATGTGATATGTCAGGTGTGGGGAACATTTAACCCCCCTTCCAGCTGTTGCTGAACCTGCACCACCCCTGACCATTGGTCATGCTTGCTGGGGCTGATGAGAGCTGTAGTTCAGCAACATCTGGAGGGTCAAAAGTTCCTCGCTCCGGATCTCAGTATCAGCTACACTAACTGGCAGAGGCTCTGCTGGGTTTCAGACAAGGGTAATGCCCAGTCTTACCTGACTATGCCAGGGAATGAACCTGTGATGTTATGCATGCAAAGCAGATGCTCTCCCACTGAGCTATTATTATTATTATTTATTAAATTTGTATGCTGCCCTTCACTTGACGATCCCAGGGCAGTTCACAACAAAAAAATACAGAATGAGAACACAAAAAACTAAACCAACCAATAACTCCTCTCCCTACAACTCATTTGAAAGGCCATAGAATGTTTAACCTGCCAATGGCCTGGTTATAGAGAAATGTTTTCGCCTGATACCTAAAGATAGGTAGTGAAGGCGCCAGAGAGAAATTCATTTCAATTGATATATAAAGGTCAGCCTATCAAAGCGACACTTTCCAAAACAATATGCAAACCAAAACACAGGTATCCTTCAGAATTTGCACTTATCCACATTTTGCAATGCACTTTCCTCACCAAGCAGTGTTTCCAGAAATGGATTTATTTGGGGGAATGTGAAGATAAAAATGAATCTATATATTGGTAAAAATAACATAAAAGAATGCATTATCTTGGGAAAGTGCTTGCAGAAATGTGTGCACTAGTCAAAACTGCATATAAAGATGTGTTTATTGGGAGAAATTTGCACCTAAACTGCTGGTGGGTTTTCATGAGGACTTCTTTTCCCAAGTGTAAATTTTTGCAAAATGTGAAGAGCTGAAATTTAAGATTGGGGAAAAGAATGAGAAACTGGGAGAGCCAAAATTGGCAGGTCTTTCCATCCCTTTGGATCACGGTGTGCACACTGGTGATTTAGGTCACCTTGAGTTGGTACAAGGGACTCACTGGTGGGGAGAGGGCTCTTGAGTTCAGGTTCTGCTTATGGGGTTCTTGGAAGCATCTGGTTGGCCACTATGAGGGCAGGATGATGGACTCGGTGGGCCTCTGACTTGATCCAGCAGGGCTGTTCTATTCTTCCTCTCATGGTTTGTTTGCCTTCTCTATACAGTGGTGCCTCAGGTTAAGAACTTAATTCATTCTGGAGGTCCGTTCTTAACCTGAAACTGTTCTTAACCTGAGGTACCACTTTAGCTAATGGGGCCTCCCGCTACCGTGCAATTTCTGTTCTCCTCCTGAAGCAAAGTTCTTAACCTGAGGTACTATTTCTGGGTTAGCGGAGTCTGTAACCTGAAGCGTATGTAACCTGAAGCATCTGTAACCCAAGGTACCACTGTAGTCTGTGGTAGCTAAGCTTGGTAGCAGACTGCTCTCCTCTGAAAACGCAGGCCTGACTTGCTCAAACCTCAGATCAACCTTTTCAGACTTGCTAAACACCAGGCCACACTGTGGCTTTGCATTGAGCCAGCATTCAATCCCTACAAAAGGGACAGAAAACCTGTGGCCCTCCAGATGTTGCTGGACTCCAACTCCCACAATCCCTGACCACTGCCTGGGGCTGATGGAAATAGGATGCTGCCTTATGCTGAGGCAGACTGTTGGCCCACCCAGCTCAGTAATGCCTACACAGACTAGCAGCAGCTCTCCAGTATTTCAGGCTGGGTCATCTGTCAGCCCATCCTCTGGAGATACCGGGGATTGAACCTGGGACCTTCTGCATACAAAGCAGGTGTTCTGTCGCTGAGCTATGACCCTTCGTCAGCAACATCTGAAGGATCACAGGGTCCCCTTTTCTTCCCTAGAAGATTTATTTAGATGGCGCTATCATAAGGCAAGGTGCTTTATGGAGTACCAGAGGCGCAGTTCTCTGTCCCAAGGAGATTGCAACCTGAAATTCAGCAGAGGAAGCAGCAACAGGTGAAGGGGAGGCAGTGGCAAAGCAGAAGGCAATATGCAGATGTATCGTTTTGCATGTGTTTTATTTATTTATTTTAACAACTCCTATACTGCTTAACGGGACGCGGGTGGCGCTGTGGGTTAAACCACAGAGCCTAGGGCTTGCCAATCAGAAGGTCGGCGGTTTGAATCCCCGCGACGGGGTGAGCTCCCGTTTCTCAGTCCCTGCTCCTGCCAACCTAGCAGTTCCAAAGCATGTCAAAGTGCAAGTAGATAAATAGGTACTGCTCCGGCAGGAAGGTAAACGGCGTTTCCGTGCGCTGCTCTGGTTCGCCAGAAGCGGCTTAGTCATGCTGGCCACATGAGCCGGAAGCTGTACGCTGCCTCCCTCGGCCAATAAAGTGAGATGAGCGCCACAACCCCAGAGGCAGCCACGACTGGACCTAATGGTCAGGGGTCCCTTTACCTTTTATACTGCTTAACACCTCAGTCTCTTTAAGCACTGTAAAGTGAGGTGGACAACGGTACAATGAAGCTGAAATCAGTTAAAATTAATTATAAAACCAGAAGAATTTCTTAAAATGCCTAGTGGGATAGCTCAGTTAGTAGAGCACGAGACTCTTCATCTCAGGGTCGTGGGTTCGAGACCCACGTTGGGCGAAAGATTCCTGCATTGTAGGGTTTGGACCAGATGACCCTCGTGACCCGTTCCAACTCTACAGTTCTGTTTCTCTCTTTCTATGAAATGGCAAATAAAGGTCATTTCTAAGTGCTTGGAAAGCCAACAGGGAGGGGGCCTGTCAAATCTCATCTGGGAAGGAGTTTGTAGGAAAAGGGAAAGTTGCCTTATACTGTGTCAGGCTGTTGGTCCATCTAGCTCAATACTGTCTACACTGACTGGCAGCAGCTCTGCAGGATTTCTGACAGGGGGCATTCCCAGCACTACCTGGAGAAGCCAGGGATTGAACCTGGGACCCTCTGCTTGCAAGGCATATCCTCTACCACTGAGCTATGGCCCTCCCCACAGACAGTTTAGGCTTAATTATAGGATTAGATGTTGCAGGCACAGGGGGAACCGACATGATGCTTGCCTGGTGCTGCTGGACTCCCAGTGCCCATGAGCCTGCATGACCAGTGGCTAGGGATTTTGGGAACTGCAGGGTAGCGTAGAAACTAGCAGATTGTGCCAAAGATGATTTTGAGTGTGGAGGTTCATGTGCACGCAGTTAAAACAAAGTAGTCCTGAGCATGTGCAGAAAATTCCGAACCACAACCATTTCTGGCATCTTTGGAATATTTTCTTTTCCTTGCAAATGGTGCAGGGAAGGTAGACTGCGGCGTAGAAACATAGAAGTCTGCCTTTTGCCACACTGTTGGCTCACCTATCTCAGTGTTTCCTACACGGACTGGCAGCAACTCTGCAAGGTTTTAGACAGCTGGACTGGACTGGAACCTGGGTCCAAAGCAGATACTCTTAATACCGAACTGCGGACTTTTCCCAAGACTCCTCCCTCTCCCCACCCAATTAACTGTTGTACATCTGAGGCTATATATTTATTCTGTGACATTTACAGCCTACTCTGCATGCCCTAAACCCACACTAGTTTCAATAGATGAATCACTGATGCCACCCCAAGGGGATACTGAATCTGTCCCTTAGATGCAGAGGCAGCGTGGTACTGAATGCCATCCGATGGATAGCAACAAGCGGGAGAGGGCTGCTGCCTTCTCACCTCCTCCTTGAGCCCCTGTGAAGCACTGAAACATAGGGAGCTGCCTTACATTAAGCCAGGCTGTTTGTCTATCAAGCTCAATATTGTCTACACTGACTGGCAGTAGCTCTCCACAGGAGTCTCTGCTAGCGCTACCTGGTAATGCCAGGGATTGAGCGTGTGGATCATCTGCATGGAAAACAGTTGCTGTGCCACAGTAGACTAGATCAGGGCTGGGGAACCTCAGGCCAAGGCAGTGAGTGTGGCCCCCCAGACCTCCCTGTCTGGCTCTCAGAGCTCTCCGCTGGCCACATCCTTTCCTGTTTTGCACCCATTGTGTTTTTGCTTGTGCCATTGAACTCTGATGGATGGGCGATGGGGAGGTGTGTCTGTAAACTGACCTACCGTACAAAGGTATAATTTACACTGGTTAGTCCTCCCTACTGTAACTGGAGATAAGCCTAGGATTTAACTGTGAGGACATTTTCGGTACATATATGTACCACAAAAGCATCTTCGGCGATCAGCCTTCTATATGGTCCTGTATGGAAGTGAGAGCTGGACCATAAAGAAGGCTGATCGCCAAAGAATTGATGCTTTTGAATTATGGTGCTGGAGGAGACTCTTGGGAGTCCCATGGACTGCAAGAAGATCACACCTATCCATTTTTAAGGAAATCAGCCCTGAGTGCTCACTGGAAGGACAGATCGTGAATCTGAGGCTCCAATACTTTGGCTACCTCATGAGAAGAGAAGACTCCCAGGAAAAGACCCTGATGCTGGGAAAGATTGAGGGCACAAGGAGAAAGGGATGACAGAGGACGAGATGGTTGGACAGTGTTCTCGAAGCTACCAGCATGAGTTTGACCAAACTGTGGGAGGCAGTGGAAGACAGGAGTGCCTGGCGTGCTCTGGTCCATGGGGTCATGAAGAGTCGGACACGACTAAACAACAACAACATGTACCACAAAATTTATTATTTATTAATTGCCCACGTGTTTATTTGTTGCATGTTTATCCAAGGATCCTAGAGGGGAGTGGCATGCAGGCAGTCTTCCCCTGTATTCTCACAGCAACCCCATGAGGTGGGTGAGGCCAGGGCAATGCGACCAGCCCAGCAGTGGGTTTGCTAGTTGAGCAGTGATTTGAAGCCAATACTTCCTGCTTCTGTCCCAGTGCTCTAAGCTCTATGCTAGAATGTCCCAATGTTGTTATTGGGGCCGCTGTGTGTCACCCGCAGAGCTTCCAAAGTGCTTCATGATGGATTTGGCTTTCCTGACATACTCAAGAACTTGTTAAGTGCTCAAAGAAGATGTCTTTGGAGATGTAGCCTGGTTTTGTTTTATGGGACTTGATGGAGCCACAGCATTTGAACTTCCATTATACTGTATAGGGTACATAATGATCTAGAATGGAACATTGTTGTGCGGGACTTGATGGAGCTGTGTGTCATGTTCTGGTTTGATGCCAGAAGGCATGGGGAAAGCAGCAGGCAAGACTGGTCAAAGGTGGCTGGACCATGGACAGCTCCAGTTGAGCAACATGTTCCACAAAGGCTGGGAGCAGACAAAGGGCTTTTGTCCTTCTGTCTCCAGACTAGGTTCTCCAGGCAACACCCATTTGAGAGAACTTCTTAATGCCAGTTACTGGGAATAATAAGTAAAGCAAGGACTGTTGTGCTCAGTTTCTGCTTGCAGGCTTCCTTCAGGGGCAGTGTTAGAAACTCGGATATATAAGCTGGGTGCCAAATGTTGCAGAGGAGCCCACCTGAGCGGCACCAGAAATGAGTTCTGGTGAGCTCTGGCTGAAAAAATCCCTGGTTTTCCCCACCAGATGTAAGAAAATATGCAGGGCCTCTGTTTTGCACACCCAGCACAATGAGGTTGGTGAAGCTGGGGGCAAGACCAGCAGGAGCTCAAAGCTACACACCTAGTGAAATAAGGTTGTGAGGCCTTGAGGTGGTAGATTGGTTTGTACCGTTTCAGGTTTCCACAGGTACCAGAGGAGAGAGGCTGTAGCTCAGTGGTAGAGCAGCAGGTCTCCAGGCCAACTCCTGGCAAACCCCAGGAAGTCCTGGGAAAGATCCCTGGCTGAAATTTTGGAGAGCTGCTGCCAACCAGTGTAGGCAATGCTAATCTAGAGAGACCAGTGGTCTCATTTTGGTATAAGGCAGCTTCTTGGAAATGCCGAGGATTGATCCTCGAACCTTCTGCATGGAAAACATGAGCTTCACCACTGTTCTGAGTAGGTTAAGGCAGAGCAATTGTTGGATAATATCCAGGGACTCCTGGGGGAGGCAAGCAAGAGAAAGAAACGCAGCACAAACCATGGTTTCTAGCTACGTTTTGTGATAAAACCATGGTTTGGTTGGTATAGTGAGATTCCTGAGTGAAGACACTGTTATACTTCTGTATGGTTTTTTCCAATGTTTGCTCCGTAGTAGACCTTCTGCTGCTCTTTTGGGATCGATAGGAGTTTTCAGTGCATGGCTGAAATTGCCTTTCCATCAAGAATTAAATTTTCAGTAAGCAGTCTCTGTGCAGGTTGAGCAAAGTCTTGGAAATAATTCAGCAGAACCATCCATGGATCAAATTTTATCGCATCATGAGTCATGCATCAAATTACTTGCAATACTTTTTTTATATAAAAAAAACACACACACAATGCCAGCATTCATCCGAAATTAAGAAGACATGCTTGGGTGTATGATATTGTGCTCATCCGGATCTGATCAGGTGATGGGTTTGGACACACCCACAGTTAAGCCACAAAAACGTGTGTGCATGCAAAATGTTTCTGTGCATCGGCCACAAATTTGTGTGACGTACGTGGATTAGATGCACGGAAGATGCAATTAGAGGCATGGCCCATTTTCTGTGCTGAGGTACGTCATTTCTGCTTCTCACTCCATCCCTTTGCTCTTATCGAGGCAGAGGTTGCTGAACAAAGTATCCTGTCTAAACATCGGGAAATAAAATCATTGCAAATGAAAATCAACCAAACAGCGCACATTCTGCATTTTCAAATAACGTGACTGGTGTCCTGGCATTAAATAACAAATAGGCATTCAATAATTAGGCATTTGAATAGCACGATTGGCAACCTGATTCCAGCCGTGAGAACCAGTATGTGGTGCAGTGCCTAAAGATCAGAGATGGGGAGCTTGATCGCCTCCTAATGTATCTGGAACTCCAACACCCATCAGTCCTGCTCACAACGGTCCATAGTTGGGTATGAAGGGAGTTGCATACCCGAGGGCACCAGTTTGGAGAAAGCCAGCATTGAACAAGTACAAAGCAGGTAAGGATTGTAGTCTTAGAACCCAGGAGAACAAAGCCTTAAGCACATTCACTTTGTGGGGGCCTGGTCAAAGCCAGGGCTGACTACCCAGGGGAAAATTTGGGATCAGGTGAGCTCTTTCAGAAGGAAACAGAAATAGCAGCTTGGTAGGGAAAGTGCACAGAATAAATTGATTTCCCCCGGAGATCCTTTTCAACTTCAGTAAAATATGTAGGACAATAAGAGCTGAAAATAGTATCATTTTTCTAGAAATCAAAGCCATGGCACCAAGCAGGGAGGGCAGGTATTTGGGGATCATTAGAGCTTTGCTAAACTGGTCTTGTCTGTTTCATTTTCTTCCCCCTTGCTTCATCATGGATATCTAAAAGGACAGTTGGAACCAATAAATGAGGTGAGTTAATCTGGTGACTCATTCTGCCTTCTCTTGCCTCTCCCCAGGCAGAGGGAGACGGTTGTGCTTTTTCATCTGCTCGTTTGCTTTGTCTGTCTTTGGTTTCTGGCTTGCACAATCTCTTCCTTGGCAAAGTGCATCTTGATTTCTATAGGGCACATTCTTTTTCCTTAGTTTCCTTTTCTAGCGCAAAACACGAATTGCCTTTGCTGATCATGTGGCAGGTTGATTTCAGTCACTTTGGCTGCAGATGTTCCGTGCAGTATCTGGTACTAGATTCCAAATCTGGATTGCAAGGGAATCTTCACTTTAAAAAGCACAGTTACAGCCCTCAGACTTTTAAAGTTAATTGTCACATGTTCCAGTGTGCCTGTCATGTCTCTTGTGCACATAAACCCCTCTGTGCACTCTATAATTTGTTGACTAGAAACCTTTCCATAAATAGAGCATAAATTTTTATTTTATTTAGAACATTTGAACCCCACTCTTCAGCCAAAAAGTCTTCCAGAGTGGCTTACATACAATCAATTAAGACAGCCCCTGTCCTCAGGTTTACAGCCTAAAAACATCATCATCATCATCATCATCAACAACAACAACAACAACACACAAGGAAAGGGGGTAGGGAGGGAAGAGGAAAAAAATCAATCTCAGGCACTGCACCTGTTCTTAAATAGCTGTTCACATAATGACCAGCTAGTGCAGTTAGGCGTAGGAGGGTCCTGATGGTGCTGGTCTGTCACAGCAGAGCTGATGGAGTGAGCCTTATTTCCCAACTCTCCCATTGAAGCAGCCTGCTCCCAGGTGACAACTGAGGGAGAGAAGGTTTGATGGAGTTTGTATGTCAGCTTCCTATCTGTCTGGCCCTTTCTGTCTGAAGAGCATTCATTCCTCAAGAATAGCAGAGAATGGGACACTCCCAGAGATATTTGCTTCTCCTGCATGGCTTATAGCAGGGATGGGGAAGTTTGTGCCCTCCAGATGTTGTTGGACTCCAATTCCCATCAGCCCCAGCCAAGTTGTATGCAGTTACGTTTAACTGCAGTTGCCAGCAATTGAACCAGGTCCCTTCTGTGCTCAAACTATCTACTCCACTTTGCACGGTTTCATTGCAGGACCTCATCGTCTGTATCAGCGTTGAGGAGCCCATGGCCTTTAGATGTTGTTGGACTCCTTCTCTCATCAGCACCAGCCAGCATGGCCCAATGGTCAGGAACGATGGGAGACCAGCAATGTCTGAAAGATTGCAGGTTCTTCATCCCTGGCTTGCAACTCTGTTCCCCTAAAAGTGTGTGCCTCCTTGCCACTTACCCATACTTGTTCTGTTCCCCCAAATTGATTCTCCCAGATATATGCGGGGAGAGGGCTGATGTACTCAGGTCCTGCTTGAGGGCTTCCAATGGTGACATCTGGCTGCCCACTGTGAGATCAGAATGCTGAACTAGATGGGCCATTGGCCTGATCCAGCAAAGTCTTCGTAGGTTCTTATGATTAATTGTAAAACAAAACACAACAACCCCCAAATTCATTCTGTTGAGTTCAGAATAAAGCATCTTATGTGTCTTATACTGATTTGATTAGTTCATTTCTGCATTGCAGGGAGTTGAACCAGATGGTCCCTTCAAATATTATGATTAAATGATTTTGATGGGGTGATATCTGATAGTCATCCTCAGAGCAGGTTCACTGAAATGGACTTACATAAAATAATCCTAACTTTGGGATTTTTTTCATGGTGCGTAGGAACAGGTCTCCGTTAGGATTCACAAGTGCTGTGAGCTTGTTATAATGGTGAAATTAATGCACTTTATAAAGACAAAAGAAAAAAAGAGACAAGCTAGCTGTGAGTGGGGGAGAATTAGAAGCCGAGACAGTTGTACTACAAAGTTGTTATTTCCACAAATGGATGTTCTGTATGATTTGAATTGCTCTACTCAGACATAAGAATGTTCCTAACAGGAGAGATTAACAATACTCTTTTCTTTTAATTAAGGATAAAATCTGCCTACCTAAGCAGTGGAGTCATAAATAGAAATATATAAATATAAAGTAAGATACTCAATTCAGTTAGAGCTTAACTGAAGTACAGAATTTAGAACTGACATGAAGCCATTTAAACTTGCGGTGAAAATACGCAAAAAGAAATGTTCATTTTGGTTACTGATGTGTGAATATGTGACAAGAATTTGACGTTCTCAAATTCGCTTATGGATTTGATAGCATATGTTGCATGGCTTTGCTTTTTCCTTTTATAGTATTTGTGGAATGTATTGAACAATGACACTCAAAAAAATATGCATGGACCCCCATTCCTTTCAACCAAATAGAAATGGCTACAAATAGAACACTGCCTTTTGACAGCCCTTAAAAATAGAGGAATATCCTCTGCAAAATAGGACACATGGTCACACTATTCTTGTTTATATCTTAAGTTGGGGCTGTGGGCTGTGTCTAGTATTACCCTAATCAGAGTATTTCAATTGAAATGAATGGACAGGAAATTAACTTATAACTATTGATTTCAGTGGTTGGTTGGAAAAGCCAAAGGTGGTTGAAAAAAACCCCCTTAGATAAGTAACTTGCACTTCTTTCACATCAATGGAGTAAACATAGGAAGCTGCCTTATACAGACTGTTGGTCCACCTAGTTCAGTAGTGTCTACACTGGCTGGCAGCAGCTCTCCAGGATTACTGGCAGAGGTCTCTGCCAGCCCTACCTGTAGATGCCAGGGATTGGACCTGGGACCTTCTGCTCTGCCACTGAGCTGCCCCACCCCCCAAATTAAAGAAGGTCTTCAAAAGGGAGTTGATATGTGGAAAAGGCTCCTTCCTACAGACATTTACATAGGAAGGCATTAATTCCAGGTCCGCTGCAGGAAAGAAAAGCAGCAGAAACAACACACAGGCACACCCAGCTGAAATCCAAGCCCTGCACCTCAATTACAACTGAGTGTTTATGCTTGCCAGCCACCAACTGGTTGTAATTTTTGCTATCTGGTTTCCAACGGCCTCAGGGCCTGTTGTCTAGAATCTCGGATCTCTTGCTGTGCAGATGGACTTGCCGGAACTGTTGCCAGAAGTGTTATGACTGCAGCTGTTGCCAGTCGAGCGATGACGAAGTGGAAATCCTGGGGCCTTTTCCAGCACAGACGCCTTCCTGGTTGTAAGTCTGGATTCTGCTTTTAGGATCCCGCTTGTTCCCCTTTCACTTCGGTTTTTACAAAGATCCCTTCCCATCTGGATTGGTTGCTTGTTTCTAACAGGCATTTTTTCCAAAAAGAAAAACAACAATATGCATGTTAAATGCAAAGCTGTCGTTTGGCCCTGTGTTAAGGTTGTGAGAGAAATTCAATTCAATTCACGTTTAAAGGTGAGCTACCTGATTCGGATTTCCCATAACAATACGCAAACCAGAACACAGTCATCCTTTGAAATTCTCTCTGAATTTTGCAATGTGGTTCTCCAGCCAAGTAATCTGTATGAAAATGCATCTGCTGAGGGCAAGTTTGCATAGAAATGTGTGTATTAATGAAAACAACATAGAAAAATGCATTATCATTAGGGAAAGCCGCTTTGCAAAAATGTGTATATTAGGACTAATTTGCACTAAATTGTTGATGAGTTTTCATAAGGGCTTAAAAAAAGTAAATTGCAAACTGATGTGGAAAACTGAATTTAAGATTGGAAAAATGAAGAACTGAGAGAAATCGAAATTTACAGATTAGCCCATCCCTGCCTTGTCTTTGTGGAGATGCCTCTTTTGAGTCAAGTAGAGGTCATCTACATTAACGTGTGTGAAGTGTTGGATATTCCGTGGTGTTCTGGTTATTCCTACCCACTTCCATCCTTCGGATGAATTTTATATTTGTATTCTCTTACTAAATTTCTTATGTATACCATGGTAAGAGTCTCATACCTAGTGTTGCTCAGGAATTATAAGAACCCCCCCAAATCAGTGCAGTTTTGAAAAGTTCAGTCCACCATCTTGATTCAAAATGGCTTCCAGTTGTGTCCAAACATAGATCCAAACCTACTCCTTGTTCCTCAGGAACCATTATGTGAAATTTGGTTAAAATCAGTGCACCTACACCTTTCCCGCTGCTGGTGTCATTGGAGGTGAGACAGCTGAACTTTAGGGTAGAAACAGGAGATACAGAGTATAAAAACCCTGACGTATAAAAACCATGACTGGACTGTAACCTGCTAAACAAAGACAAGAGTCAATACTGTCTCCATTTCTTTTACTGGCTCCGCTCCCCTCTGGTTTGTGCCCCTTCAGGTGAAAAAGGTTCCTGGCCCCCATGTAGTGACAACCCAACCTTTGTTTGTCTACAAAAGCTATTTATTTTCCAAAACCTTTAGCGAGCAAGGTAACTTGTGCTCTCAGCTAGCAAGGCTTCATTGTTTTACCAGTCTATTAATGCATGGGGACTCAGAGTTGGAACAGAACTCTAGAAATAATTTCATCTCCAACATTCAAGACGGAGAATAATGATGTTCTTACTGTACCATACAGAGTTGGCAACTTGGCTGTCTTGCTACAACTAATCTAATTATGTTGACTTAGCACACATGGCAGCAACACCTTCCTGTCATTTCCTCTCTAATATTTGCTTTCCTGCTTTGTTGGGAAAAGATAAATTGTAGCAAAGAGCGGTAGGTCCTCTTCAGCTTTGCAAATTACAAAATGTGTGACACGGGTGTTCAAAATGATTAAAAAAATAATACTTGGTGAGATTAAACTGAAATTGCAGCTTGGTTCTTCTTTTTTGGTGGCCCACATTAAAGAAAAACTGGGAGCTCTTCTGAAAGGAGCCAGGATTTAGAAGTGGACATGTCAATAATCTGGTGTCATGGTGTCATCAAGGTCCCACCCACATGTCCAGGTTGACTGGTGGAGGGAGCGAAGGGTCTGCTTCACTAGCACATTTCCCCCAGGATCCTGCTGGCTGCAGGGGTCTGTTTCACTACCACTTCCCTGTGGTGAGCATGTTGGTGAAGCAGTACTTTGCAGTGTAGCTTCCTGCCCATTAATTAATGTCCCCCTGATGTCAGCTGATGCACAGGTGGCATGGTTTGGGAGGAATGGCATCATGGGCCAACTTGGGCATCTGGTGGGCCAGGATTGGCCTGTGGGCTGTAGGTTCCCCTACCCCTGTAGTAGAGAAATAGAATGAGGGGCGGAGAGGAATGAAAATATATTATTGTCTAATTTCAGAGGCATTGAGTGTGATTGTATTGCCATTTTTACACTCTTCCAACAATTTCTCAGAAATTGGACAATTGTAAAACAGAAAAATCCTTCCATTAATCCTGAATTCATTTGAATTTGGAAGCTGTGCTTCAGAACAAGCCAGGATATAAATATATATTAGTAGCTTAGAATCTTTAAGAAGTTAAAAATAAGAAAGAGGTGGCCCTTGGGCCACGTCTTTTGTGCCTCATAAGTATCATTTTGTTTGTAAAAGTGGTGGTGGGGGATTTTTTATGCCCTTTCCTTTTTAAAAAATATGGCCAGAAACAGGACAAAATGGATCTGATTTTTCGTGGGGTGGGGCAAGGCAGAGGCATGATATGTTATTGATGATGGTGATAATGAATGTGCACAATTAAATGATTTGCAGTAATAAACTAAGAAACAGGGCTCTCCATACAGGCTTGTGGTGCAAATAATAAGAGAGTATAGCAATGAAGTTCTGAAACGCCACGTTCATAGGTTAATTCATTTTTTTTAATAAGATATTTATTAAGATTTTCAAAATATTACAGAATGAAGAAAGCAAACCATTAAAGAAAATAATAATAAAAGAACAAACCCCTTCCCACTGTGTAAAAAAGAAGAAAAAAGAAAAAATTCAAAATAAAAAGAGACACAAAAATGACAATAATACAACAATCCCAAACCCTTAAAAAAAAGACAAAAAAGACAAAAAAGAAGACATTTAAAAACAAATTCATTATTTTCAGATCCTTAACTGTCATTACCTTCTTTCTTAGACCTCCTCCTCCTCCCTTCCTTTGTATCCTAGTTATAAATTATCTCAACAAATCCTTTCCATTACATTACCCCAAGTTGTTTTAGTCTTATCTTTCTATAATAGAATAAACTTTAAAATTTAAAAAGCTAAAATCTAGACCTTACTAACTTCTTATAATCGTAATATTCTTTCATAATTCTTTAAACATCTTTACTAAAACCGAGTAATTTCTTCCAACATTTTTCTAACATTCATCAACTTTGTAAAGCATACTGAAAAAAACAAACAAAAAAAACAAGATACAAACAAATCCAATCTTTATCCAACGTCCCTCTCTCCTGGTTCCGGGTTTTGTCAGTCCTTGTTCCCATCAGCCTAGCCCATTAACCTGGTAACCTTATGTCCGAGGCCCTCAAGTCACTTCCATGGCCCTTCCGCGGCTCTTCTTCATATTTGTAACTGCGCTTTCCCTTATCTCCTGCTCGCAATAACTCCAGCCTAGCTACGTCTCTTGCTCATGGTAGCTCCAACTTGACAATGTTTTTAACCCTTCTCGACAGATCAGATCCTTTTCCGTATTCCTCGCTGCATTCCATGTAGTATTTTAAAGCATGTTTTGAGGGCCTTCCAAAGTTAGGAGCCCCCACAGTCCCAAACATTTCACAGCCCATTGCCATATTTAAAAAGTCCAGACATCCCAACATAGGGGGGTCAATCCAGCCCCCCATTTCCAAACCACGCCGAACTTTCCCTTTCCAGCTCTGGCTTTTCCCAAGTTCATTTGTCCAGTCCACAATATCATACTCCTGTTGAGTCTGTTCTGTCAAAACACACTCCTGGTTTAGTGCCTCAAAGTCCTGTTCTGTCAAGACACACTCCTGGTTTGAATCCTGGGTAGGCTCCACATATTTTCTCACTGTCTGGTCCAAATGTCCCACTGCCTGATCAAGATTTCTAGTCAAGGTCACCATACAGTTCACCTTTTCATGTAATTCTTCCAGTAGAGCATTTGTTTTGTAGAAAGCAGACACCAAGGCTTCTGAGTACATTGTCCTGCAAGGTCAAATACTTGTTCCCACGGTTACTCTGTAGCAGCTGTCAGTTCCCTGGAGTTGGTTACAATTTCACAAACTCCCCCTAGGGGGAAGACTTGTTTTTATTCTTGCTACAGAATTTCCTTTTTAAAAATACTTTGTCCTTATATATTCCTTTAAAATACGAAAGGGAACAGTGGAATCGCAAAGTTTCTCTTCTTTTAGCTATCTGCCAAAAAAGAATTGTTTTTGGTCAATGAGCTTCCCACGTCAGTCCTGACATCCCTCTCCAGGATCAGGACGGAGGAAAATTTCTTCCCTTTAAAGTCACTTCAAACAGTCCAAAAAAAGAAATTCACAAGTTAAAATGTTGAAATCCAATCTTTTAAAAACGATTTTCTGAGCTCTAGTTTAAGTTGCCTTTGCTTTATTCTGTTTACAAAAGAACGGAAGAGTGACTTCCTGTTTAGCTCTTCCCGTTCCGTACCAAATTCAAATAATTTTTTTTAAAAAGTCTGATTCTGTCCCGCTCTCAAATCTTTGTTGAATATCCAGTTGTCCAATTTCTTAGTACTCACGGGTGCTTATTTTAGAGTCCAAATTGTCCCAGGATAAAGGCAGCGCTCTCCGGCAACAGCTATGCAGCTTCGCTCCTCGGAAGTAGCGATTGACTCACAGCACCGCGCCGCTTCCCCCTCCTCACTTCGGAGCCCGTTGGTGGGTTCCTTAGCGGATTGGGGGGGCGCTAAAGGTGCCCGCCGAGTTCCACGGTCACAGGCTTCATCCGCCTGTGATTTTGAAAGGGTCCCCGCTTCGCCGTAGCGGAGAAGACCCGTTTTCCGAGGAGCCAGTCCCTCCAGTTCAGAGGGATTCTGCCATTGCTGGTGGCGCCACCCCGGAAGTCTCCCATAGGTTAATTCAATTGAGGGAGGAAATGCAATGCTCATCCTGGAAGAGAGTTCAAGATATTTCATTTCAACAGGGTGAGCAATCGAAGCGACGACAGGGATGGCGACTCTGACAACACTACAACGAGCGAGCCCCCTCCAACCCCTCAGGACGTTTCGCTGGACAGAAGGCGGTCGTCTTCGGATACATCCCGATCCACTTACAGCCTCACAAGACGAATTTCAAGTAGGTTTGCCACGAACCACCTTTTTGGCATTTTGGTGACACGTGTGTGTGTGTGTGTGAGAGAGAGAGAGAGAGAGAGAGAGAGAGAGAGAGATACCTCCTCAGACCGTGAGGAATGGGGCTGCCCCCCAGGGCTGCCCTCCACTCTGTTCATTGGGTGTCTTAAAAGGGGTCCCTGTGTGCGATGTAGGTATATTAGAGGCTTCCAGGTGAGGAGGCAATGCAGATGGGTCCCCTTTATGTGGAGAAATATCAGCATTTATTTAGGGCTTGTACTCAAAGTGGCTGTACATGTGGCCTGTGGGGGAGCGGGGAGTGTCTGGAAGGCGCATTGGGGCTGGGGGCGGGTAAAACACAATCAGCACAACCCATCATGATGTTGTTGTGGTCTGAGTGTGTCTTATAGAGCGAAAAACACGTTATATCTCTGCAGTCAGTGTGAATTAGTGCCTTGTCCCACCATTTGCTCTTTGTTATGCAGGTCTTGAGTTGAGGCGTCCAAGTTCTCCGCTTATTGACATAAAACCTATTGAGTTTGGGATTTTAGGATCCAAAAAGGAAATAGTTCAACCGTCCATCCTGAGGAAAACCTATACTCCAGATGACTATTTTAGGAAGTTTGAGCCAAGACTATATTCCCTTGACTCTAACAGCGAAGACGTGGACTCCTTGACGGACGAAGAAGTCTTGGCCAAGTATCAGCTGGGCATGCTTCATTTTAGCACGCAATACGACCTCTTGCACAATTATCTCATTGTCAGGGTGATTGAGGCGAGGGATCTGCCTCCCCCAATTTCCTACGATGGCACTAGGCAGGATATGGCCCACTCGAATCCTTACGTGAAGATTTGCCTCTTGCCGGACCAGAAAAACTCCAAGCAGACTGGAGTGAAGCGCAAAACCCAAAGCCCGGTCTTTGAGGAGAGGTACACATTTGACATCCCGTTTTTAGAAGCCGAAAGGCGGACCCTGCTGTTAACCACAGTGGATTTTGACAAATTTTCACGCCACTGTGTCATTGGTAAAGTGTCAATGCCTTTGAGTGATGTGGACCTTGTGAAGGGAGGACATTGGTGGAAAGCTCTGGTCCCCAGCTCTCAAGTAAGTTTCAGAACAGACTGTTATTACTGTTCTTGGTGGTCTTGGCTGGGTGGTCTTTCTCCCCTCCTTCTCATTGTGATTTAACACTGGCAGTGGTTTAATGGTACAAGGAACAGAGATGTATTTGGTTGTGGCCTTGAAGCTCTTGGATTTTCTCCCTAGGGAAGTCTGACAAGCTCCATCACTATACAGTGGTACCTCGGTTTAAGAACAGTCCTGTTTACGAACGATTCGGTTTAAGAACTCCGCAAAACTAGAAATAGTGTCCCGGTTTGAGAACTTTACCTCAGTCTAAGAATGGAATTTGAAGGGTGGAAGGGCACCGGTGGTGGGAGGCCTCATTAGGGGAAGTGCGCCTCAGTTTAAGAATGGTTTCGGTTTAAGAACGGACTTCCAGAATGGATTAAGTTTGTAAACCGAGGTACCACTGTATTATTACAGTGCAGAGCAAGACTGGTAAGACATTTGGCCCAGGGAGGAGGTGTGGCTTGGCTTGACTCCCAAGGGCCAGATGGAGAGGTTTAGAAGGCCGCATTGTACCCCAAGACCAGAGCTTCCCCAACCCTAGGGTATGTGGTGAAGACTTGGCTCTTTAGGGGGGTATTGGGGGGGAGGGTAGCCACAAACTCTCATCTTATAATGACAGTTGGTGTCGTGAAACGGCTAAGAGAGTGAGCTACAATTCAGACAGGGCCTGATTCAAATTTTGCCTTTGTCATAAACTCCTTAGGTAGCCTTAGGCCAGCTACCCTTTCTCAATCTCAGTCCTACCACCCCATCTGCAATTTCGGAGATAATAATATCGTCTTCCTTTACAAGGCTGCAACTTGATAATGCAAGGGAAGTGTTCTGAACACTTGGAAATGCTGTACAAATGTTAAGTTGCTGTTAATAATAAGTGCTTCTTTGATTATTGTAGTGCTTTATTATGGTTATTTGTGCAAAACGCTCTTCCTCCATGGTTTTCTGTCATCCGAGGTTTCTACTTTTGAATTCTTATTGTCTGACATGTGGGGCCAGAGGGATATAGCTGTGTGTCTTACTGTTTTATATACTGGTGGTTGTGCGCCATGCTTAGGTCCTGGCTGGGTGATTCCATCTCTTATGCTCTGTGGTGCTCAGGGTCAGTCACAGTGTGTGGAGGACAGGGGGCTGTTTGGGCTGGATCTCAAGCAGGGGGGGTGGGGGTGGCTCCTCAGATTTAGACACTTGTTAATGTTTTAGCCTTTGATAAGTTTCATAACATGTTTTTATGAGCATTGGACCATAACACAACACTCTCAGCTTAGAGCTGCAAATCTAAGCAAATAAGATTTGTGATTTGGAAAATACATCATTTTCTTCTGTTCACTGACATAGTTTTTGTCATGCCGAAGAGTTTAAACATTCACAAATATTAATAAAATATATTTTCTGGCAGCGCAAAATTAGACCTAGACAATATCCTCTCAGATCAGCCGGTTATGTAAATAAACCACTTATGTTTGGGTTGTGGGGGGAGGAAGGTTAATCTGTTTCTTGTGAGTTGTCATTTTTAATTTTGATTATGGCTAGGGGCCTCAAATGCTGGAAGTGGCCCAGGCTAGGGCTGGGCGATATCTGATTTTCAACACCGTGATATATCACCAGCTAAAAATCACAATGTCTCGATATATCACGATATATATCTGTGGTGGTGGAGGGCCTTACTGGGCCTCCCCATGGCGGCAGAGGGTCCAGCCATACCTCCGTGCAGCAGCAGAGGGCTTTGCCATGCCCCTCCATGGCAGCGGAGGGTGCACTGTGCTTCCCCTCATCATCAGAGGGCCTTGCCCAGATAGAGGGGCTTGGAGAGCCAGCGTTTGACCCTTGGTCCAGAGGTTTCCCACACCTGCTGTAAAGGACATTTGTGATCCTTGGACATGGCTTGTAATGCCCTTTGTTTCAAACGCCCCACCTGTTGTCCTGTTTGATTCCTTCTTTGGCACATCTGTTGCAGAATGAAGTTGAACTGGGAGAGCTCCTGCTGTCGTTAAACTACCTTCCCAGTGCAGGAAGACTGAATGTAGACATCATTAGAGCAAAACAGCTGCTTCAAACAGATATGAGCCAAGGTTCAGGTATGGACTGGCGCTTTTCCAATAATGACTGCTGCACTTAATCGGAGGTGCTCTGGTACTGCTGAGATGTATAAGATTTCTGAAAGATGTGGATGTTTCCAACAGGGAACAGGATATTGTCGTTCCCCAAAGCAGCTCTGAAAAATCCCAGCCCTAAAGTCCTAATATGAACCAAGCCCCCGCCCCGCGGAAATTTTCAGTGCCAGGATATGCAAATCGACAAAGGAGTAGTGTGTCTCTGAGCATGTGCAGAGAATGTCTGCTGCATCCGGCCTCCACTTGTACTGAGAGGGACGGGACGGAGCATTCAGAATCAGAGGAGGCTTCTGAGAAGGTTTTGACTTCCACAGTCTTTGAAGAACGTTACCTCTATGACCTTTTCAGACCAGACATTTACGGTTTGAGAAATGCCACCGGCACATCCAAATGTCAGTGTTTCTACAGAATAATGGTGGGAAATGTATTTATTTAGTTATTTATTTAAAAGACGGCACCTGCATTTTACCTAAGGGGTGCCTAAAAATAACCATGAACTGGAAAACAATAAAAACAGTTCAAAACTATGCCCAGATGAAAATAGAGAGGTCCAAACAGCTGTGCCTCTTGCTGGCACATTTCCGCTTTGTGGTGAGTGAGGTGGTGCCTGCCAAAAAGGCACGAATCCAGCTGGCTTTGTTGGGGGATAGTGCCAGAGGGCACTTTCAAGGGGTCCTCAGCACAGAGCTACCGGTCACCCTCCACCTCTTCAACATGCACAGCTCACCTCACAACCCCACCCCACCCCAGTATGGCCTTCAGCCCTTGTATCACCATGGCAACAACCTAGCTGCTGGAAGGGGCAGGAGAAATCTGGAAGGGGCAGGAGAGAGAATTGGCAGTGGATTGCTGTGCGAAAG